>NW_026991713.1:40140000-41390000 GCF_029215605.1 Mirounga angustirostris
ATAATATTATTATTAATGATTATGAGAGTTATATTGTATTTATATATTATAATTATGATGATATTATTATATTATTATAACAGGAACCTTTATGATTGCAAATGAATACTTCCTTATACATAAATGATATATTGAAAATGTAGGTTATTTGATTCATGGATATATAATATGCCTTAAAAGCAAAGTTGGAATTAAAAGACGATGTCACTCTAAGATTCAGACCATAAGCAACAAAAACAAAAGTAGTTATATAAAATTATGCTCTAAAAAAAACGGTTGTAGGGAAAAAGGAAACAATGGATTTTTTTTCATACATATTATAGAAAATGCACTCCATGATACTAGAGAGATCTTCAGCTAGACTTAGGAGTCAGAATTTTATTCTGCGATTTGCAGATCATAAAAAATGCCAAATAAAGCTGGAGGGAACATATTGACCTCTACTGATAACCACAGAAAATCAGTTTATTATTTTCTATCTTCTTTTATTGTCCCTAATGATGATTCATTAAGTTTACTGAGCTGCAAGTCAGCAAAACAGTAAAATGCCCAGTGTCAAGGTGGTGATAAAAGCGGCTGACAGACATTTTGGGTCATACACGTTATGGAAATGAGGACTGCTGTAGGAACTTGCAGGCTGTTTTGGACTCAGTTGCAGAAAATTCCTAGCTCTGTTTTTCTTCTTTGTGCTGGGCTGCAAAACACCAGATAATGAGTTATGTGCACCATTACATTTGGGAAGCTCCCTTATTCTGGAAAAAACTGGAGAATGAATAATATCGTTGAACAGTACAAATGTGCCCATTGCTTTGAGCCGTTTCAAAGCGAAAAAAAATCTCTTATTTCCTCTCTCTCCTTTGGGGATATTTCCTGGTTAACCGATGCAGAAGTACCTGAACTACTTTTTAGCCCCTTTTTTTCCTCCAGAAAACATAAAATAAAACAAAGTAAAATAAACATAAAGATATTTTTTATGCATAGCATTTCTTGAGTGTTCTCTTTCTTGTATTTTCTCTACTCTTAAAAATAATGTATAGTTAGTAATATAGTGTTTAAATAATAGTGTGGTTAAATAGAATCCTAATAGCTTTATAAGAAAGCTGTGTTTTAAAAATAAATGCTAACATAAAACCTGCATATTTTACATCTCAACTTTAATTTTTAAGGGAAGATTTTATTTTTTAATTCTAATAATTTTAAGGTTTTAGATACAGTTTGTGAATCAGAAGTAGGGAGCTAATTTTAAGATGGAAATTTCATCTCAAAGCAAAAAAAAAGCTGGGAGTTGTTTGCCTTAAGACATATGGTACAATTAACTATGACTGTTTTCCCTAGAACTTTGCATGTTTATTGCCACCATATTCTGCCCAAATCCTGATTCAAGGCCTACTAGGATTACATAAAACTGATAATAAATAATTTGTATGTTTAAAAAAAAGCAATGTATTTTATTTAACAAAAAAGTAAAAAAGATATCCATCATATTTTCTCATAAGAAAAGCCTTGAATATGTTATATATACTAATGAGAAGCGTTATCATTACATATTGATTCTATAGGTATTGTATATAATGACTTTTCTTGTCACTGTTTATTCAGAACGATCTTTTTCTTTAATCTTTCCCTTATTTCATACCCCGTGGCTATTAATACTAGGTAAGGTGTTATCATCAAGTTGAAACAGTGAGGCAGAATATTAATATTATATTTCTTTCAGCAATTTAGGCTTGGGATTAATAATGAAGGAATGTGATTACTTGCCATTTTTAAATGATGGTTTTGAACCAAGCCCAATGTCCTGAAGGATGGTAGACAGTATAAAACATTTTGCCTAAATAAAAATATATGCGACGATTCTTTATTCCATAAACCATTAATTGGCCATTCATTCGCCCATTCAAGCTTACTAAAAAAAAATTTCCTTCAGTATTAGCTGTGTGTTAGGAAATATGCTAATGAACCAAACATGGCCTCTGCTCTTATTAAATCAATATAAATTAGATTCCAAGTACAAAACAGATTCGATAAAGTTTTTAATATACGATCAGTCAGAAAGAACCTATTTATTGCAAGGATCAAAGGGCCAGGAATATAAAGAATAAAAAAAAAAGCCTCGAGAATTAAAAAAAAAAAATCACACAGCCTTCCTCAACTATCATTTATTTTCCCCACTTTTCATAGAGATATGGGTAATAAGGGGTAGGTCTTTCCTATGAGAAAAGCAACAGTACAATAATAACTGAGAACCCAAACCGAGGAAGAAACGAAGAAGTGGTGGAGGCAGGAACCAGCCTGAGAACACAGGCTGACATCTAAAGGGGTGGATGCCAAGGGAGGGTAAACCTGGAGGAATTTAATCTCAGTGTTGCTAGATATTCCGATTACATTAAAAAGAATTTAGCAATTTGCATTTTTAGATAAAAGCTCCAGATTTCACAGTGTTGACTTGGATTTAAACACAAGCACACAAACTCTAAGTTTGCCAAAGGTAACAACTTGATGAAATTAGGGCTGTGATTTCCAACCAATATGAAAATTTCCAGAATCTTTCTGCTCAGAAATTCTGTAAGGTAACATACTCAACTTTATAACAAGATACTTTTGAAAAATTTACTGAACTATCAGTGATAGAAGTTTTAAAAGATCTATAGGGGAAGAATCCTTCCAATGAGATTTGTTAGATTGGTGATTTTATAGGTAAATGTTCTTTGCAACAAGGCATCTTTACTAGTTTGTTTTAATATCTTTAAGTGAAATGCATACAGCAAAATATATAATTCTATAAGCTGGATATATGATAATGTTAGAGTAAACATGGTTCATACTCATGGTTCATAAGAACAGTATTTTGCCTAATAAGAGCAGATAGAGCCTAATATTCTTTTTTTTAAATCAGAATGTTAAGTTCAGAATTTTTTTTTTTTTAAGATTTTATTTATTTGTCAGAGAGAGAGCACAAGCAGGGGGAGCGCAGGCAGAGGGAGAAGCAGGCTCCCCGCTGAACAAAGAGCCCGATGTGGGACTCGATCCCAGGACCCTGGGATCATGACTGAGCCCAAGGCAGACCCTTAACTGACTGAACCACCCAGGCATCCCAAGCCTAATATTTTTCTTAAAAAAAAAAAAAAAAGAACTTTTTCTCCCCTTAGACACTTATATTATTCTATGAAGGAATGCCATGCATAGCTGTGTTAGTTGTATACTGCATAACTTCAAAAGATGTAATTCACATAGACCATGATATAAACAGTGCTCCTAGAACCATGTAGTACACCATAATTTTTGTAATTTATGGTATACAACATTCCTGGTCTTCTCTAATAATTTACACAAAATCCATGGGACAGATGGGATAGATCTGGCCGTTGTTTTCCAATTTTATTTTACAGGTATAGTCCAAAGAAACTTAGCAATTTGCCTGATGTCACACAATAGCTGCTGATAGAGTTAAGCAACAATCCAAATCAACTGAATCTTGATCCACAGTCCTTAAGAAGGCGTGAAAAATAATGATAAATTGCCTTTTTACTTCATGGTTTGAAAAGCACTTTTACAGATATTTTCTCATTGCCAGTGGAATCTCAGTGCATGACAATGGGGCACAGAAGTCAGAATGACTCCTCATCATCTCTGATTTTTCTATCAGTCCACCAAATATGCATTTATTTGAATTGTTTAACTCTAGGTTATTTATTAATTCAAGAATATAATTTCCATCATTTTCTGTACAACTATTTGAATTCCCTAATATCCTAATAATATCACCTTCTCACGTGGCTTGATCACCTAATCCATTCTTCTCACACATAACACAAGGGTGTATTTCATTTCTAAATTTGGGCATATACGTATGTGTATATTAGTCACTTTACTTTCATCTCTGTTCACATTTCGTACCATAGGGCTACTACAGTATTCCTCATTTATGCTTTCTGATTGACATCTCTTCTTATTTATTTACAATTATTTATTTATTTATCTATCTATCTATCTATTTATTTATTTATTTAAGAGGGGGAGGGGCCAACGGAGAGGGAGAGAGAAAATCTTAAGCAGGCTCCATGCCCAGCGTGGAGCCCAATGTGGGGCTCGATCTCACAACCCTGAGATCATGACCTGAGCCTAAATCAAGAGTCGGATGCTTAACCGACTGAGCCTATCTACAATTTTCAAAATGTACCCCCTCTGTTCCCTATAAACCTGCAATATCCAATATAGTAGCTACTAGGCACATGTGCCTATTTAAATTTAAATTAATGAAACTTAAAAATTCAGTTCCTCTGTGACACCTGACACACTGCAAATCCTCAATAGCCACATGTGGCCAGAGGTTACTGTATTAGACAGCGCAGCCATAGAACATTTTTATTATCCAAAAAAGTACTATTGGACTCTGGTTACATACGAATTGGCCATTTGTTTTCCCTTAACCCATGCTCCTTTTCTTCTTGAGTCTTTCTCAGGCTGCATGAAGGCAGTTTTATCCAAATACTGTTTTTGCATATATTTAAAATATTATAATCATGCTGCATCTTTGGATGTTATACAGAGACTTCAACCCCAATGGTTTAAGTCAGAGCATGTCCCCCTAACAAGCAGTGGCATCGGGCCAAGGAGGAGGGACACTAAATGTTAACACATCTCCTTTATGTGTTCTTTTCCAAAATATTTCACCTTTCTCACTTCTCATCCATTCGCCAAAAGCAGTAAATTTAAACAATAATAGTGATTCCTTCATTTACAGAGTCTAATTAGCAAATTTAATCATTAAAAGGAGAAATTATGAGAAAAATATTGTCTTTCCCAGTAGTAGTCCGATCTTGAATAAAGGTCCAAAGCAGTAACTATGCAAGATGTGCTTATAAAAGGAGGGCCCTAACATTTAAACCTAATGAAATGAGTAAAACAATTAGTTTTGCCCGTCATGCTTAATTGCTCAGTGACAGCCAAGACTGAACTTTTTATGACTCTTTCAGTACTGGACTAAGGATTATTCACAGCACTCAAGTCCCAGTGAAATTCAGTAAACTAAATAGACCTCACTCTTACCTAGGCATGAAGGAATCCTCTTATTAAATACAACTTCCTATAGATCTTTTTTGTTTTTACACATAGGGAAAATAAATTGAAAGCCTGCCATTTTTCTCTTTTAAGAAATAGTTTTAAAAACCACACTCTATTTCAGAAGATATGTTCTTTAAAAAACCTCTAGGCCTTTTAGGCCCTTACCCTTTGGCACAATCTTCTCAAAGACTGAACTTGAAAAATCAAAATAATAAAACGGAGAAAATACCATAGGACAATTGCCAGTCGTGGCTCAGAGATCCGAACAAGGAAAACTTGTCAATATCATAAATTTATGGTACAGCTCAGTACATGGGTTCGGGGATTCCCAGTCATACCCCCAGTAGGTCTTACAAAATTCAGTTTTTCATGCACTCACTGATTTTCGTAAGTACACGAAAGTCAAGCGGAGGCACATCTAAGTGGGCCACGGAGGCGCTGGCCCGGCAGCACCTGCCAGCAGATGGGGTATGTGGGAGCTCAGCACACATTCTCTCACTGGGCAACATTTTTCAATATCAATCTACTGAATCATCTGCGTGCTTGGGAAAGGCAGAAGCTATATCTTCACAGTGGATACTTACTGTTGAGTAAAGAGAAGAAGTGCTGGAGACCAGTGATAATGAAGAGCCGTGAACTGGAAAAAGCAAAAAAGAACAAGAGGTGAAATAATCAAGTCTGCTTAGAAACAGCGCGTCTTTGCTGGAGAGTGGAGAATAGGGAACGGGGAAGTAAAATAATAACAGCTAGATACAACAATCGGAGGACAGTTCTGTGGTTATTTTCTCAAGGTCAAAATGTTGAGACATGGGAAGGTCCCATATCTGTCCCCCTAAAATACCTCCTTCATCATGATAGAGAGAGGATTTGACAAACACAAGCCCTTTGAGCATGCTGTGTGCATATTTAAAGCTATAGTAAACTTCCACAGAATAAATTACCAGAAAATCATGGAAACCTAAAATAAAGTTGCCATAAACTTTAAAACTTAAAAAAAAAAAAAAAGCTTTATGTGTTTTAGGTATTTAATTTCATTTTTATACAACAAAGATCCATTTTCACTGTTTTTCTCCATATACTTTCAGGGAAATAAGCATTTGATTGAACTTGCTATTTCAACATTATCTGTGATGAGTTGATTATGCTCTTTTAAATGGAGAATTATTGTTTCTTTTGTAGTTCTAGTCATAGAAAAAAATGTTTATTTCAAGGTGGTGTCTCACTGAAATTAAGAATGGAAATTGCATACTGTTTATTATCGAGGTCTACCAAAATAGCATCTTAAACAATTGATAGACTGTTTTTATATTTTTGCACATCTAATGTGTTAAGCCCAAAAGGTGGTAAAATTGTGCTTAATTATATTTGTAGAAAAGTCCTTCCTCTTTTCACTGTGGGGTAATGTAAAGTTATTTCTGCATATTCATCCATTCAACAAACATTAGTTGGGCCCACCCAATGTGACAGGCCCTTCCTAGATCCTGGGACTATAAAAATGATGACACAATCCCAGAAGCTCAAAAAAAAAGTAGAAAGGCATACAACTAAGAAGATAATTATAATAGAGTAATAAAAATACTCTCTAGAGCAATGCAAGGCAAGAGTACATGGGAGATGCTCACAAGCTGGTCTGGAGAGAGGATTGGAAAAGCTGTGTGGGATTGTGGCATGTGGCTCAAAAGAAAGGGATGAATTTGAGGGACACTAGGAAGAACCTCTTTAAAACTGACTGAATATAAAAACGTGGGTCAAAAGAGGAATAAAGGACAACTCCCAGATTTCTAGCTCAAGCAACTACCACCACTCTGTGAGATGGGCAAAATGTTAGTCATCTAAAGAACACAAAACAAACAAAATCCCACATTCTTCCAAACTCTAATAAACAGTATGCACTAAGTATGCACCAGTATGCACTAGGATTTTCAGCCTGGTGTACAGAAGACAGGTGGACAATGAATCAGGAGATCCCATTTTTGGTTTGTTGCTGTTACTTACTATTTATAGGTCTATGACCTCCTAGTGTGTGGTTGTTTCTTTATCTTCACGGTGATCACTGAGCAGGGAGGGCATCAATAAAGTCCCTTCCATCTTGCTAGTTCAATAATCCCTTGGTTGTAGACCACAATGTAAGAATTATAATAGTTCCGTGTTCAATGTATGGGCATCAAAAAGCCATCTTGCCCACTCAGGCTGGTGTTCAGCAATTGAGATTATTTAAACCTCCTACACAGAAGGCCAGACTTTCCCAAGCATATGAAGAGCACTTTATCTGTAAATGAGGCACTCTAGATGAGCCATCAGTATGCTTAGCAAATTATTTTTACAGTATTATAATATGCCAGTCTGTGAAGAGAGTGATAGAACCATCTCAAAAAAGCAACGACTTTACATTTCCAATTAGTTCAATTTTGTCTATCTACTCTGCCACAATCAGCAGACTCTCGGGGTGTAATCCACTATTTGTCACAGTGAACTCAGTGGTTCGGTTAATATCCCAAAAGGTAGTGGCAATGATGGTCAACCGATTTAGTGCTAGCAGAAGAAATGTACAGTGGTGGCCTGAAAACATGAAATCAATTTTCATAGCTATCTAAACTTTTAGTCAGAAGAGCCTTTAAGAGAGTAGGAAGGAGAAAGAGAAAGGAACAGAACTACTCCCTAATTTCATTTTCATGACAAAGCTGTGAAATTACAGATGCAGGAATTAGCACTGATAAAGTTAAGAAATTGACCCAAGTTCATACCACAAATAAATGGATGACCAGAGGCTTAAAACTTGATATGTTTCAAGATATGGAGTCCTTTCTTTTATACATAATTATGAAAGACTAAGATAGTTGGCTGATTTCATGTCGATGTTATTCTTTTTTTTTTAAATTTTATTTTATTTTATTTAAATTCAGTTAATTAACATATAGTGTATTATTAGTTTCTGAGGTAGAGTTCAGTGATTCATCAGTTGTGTATAACACCCAGTGCTCATTACATCACATGACCTCCTTAATGCCCATCACCCAGTTACCCCATCCCCCCACCCCTCTCCCCTCCAGCAACCCTCAGTTTTTCTCCTAGAGTTAAGAATCTCTTATGGTTTGTCTCCCTCTCTGATTTCCTCTTGTTTTATTTTTCTCTCCCTTCCTCTATGCTCCTCTGTTTTGTTTCTTAAATTCCACACATGAGTGAGATCATATGATAATTGTCTTTCTCTGATTGACTTATTTCGCTTAGCATAATACCCTCTAGTTCCATCCACGTCGTTGCAAATGGCAAGCAATTGCACTACTAGGTATTTACCCCAAAGGTACAAATATCTGATTTTATTCTGATCAATTTAAACTTTTATGTTTACCTTTATTTTATCCTTAGCTGATATGCTTTGTAATATGTGTGCCACAATTTTCCTCTATGGATACTTTAAAAAATAATTCATTAAATCAAAGAGGAAAATCTCTCAAATATTATCAAATTTCAACCTGTGGTTATACAGTTTTTAAAAATTACATACATTTGAACGTCAATTAAGCCTCCTGAGTTTTTCAAATAGAACTTATAAAGTATTCACATAGAACCTTATTGCATTGGGTAAGGAAATGAAACTTATAAGGCAAAAAGTAGACATGATATGAGTTCTAATATGATATGATAACAGAAACCAACACCAGAGGGAGTTTCTGAGAATACAAGTTGGCAACGTGTGGTAGTTTCATAAGATAATTTTTCTGGTTTATGTATCTTTATGATTCTTTAACTGAGATGTCAAACAAAACATTGGCTCTGGTATTTGACACACCAGGGCAAATAGTCTCTAAAATAATGAGGATTTCTGTATGAGAACACTGGATTTGTTCTGAACTGTTCTACAACCAAGTATCAATCTAAACAATTTCTGGCATATTTCCAAATGCATAAAGAACCAGAAGGTAATGCAGACTAAAACTTCTTCAATCTTCAGGGCTCCCTAAATGAGAGTTATACTTACTAATTTATTTACTCTTCAGGAATCCTTGTGATGGTGACTGATGTGACAGTTTTCACCTCTGAGTTAAATAAAGTAACTCCATCTTTATTTCCCCCTACGCCTACCTTCTTCCATGCTGTCTCGGAATGAGCCTGAATGACTGATGGCACGTGGCCTTTCTTCCAGAGATGTGGCACTCCCACAAAGCTGGGAGTCATCATAGAGATCGAAGGAAGAGTCTTGGGCTGGGATGCTATTTGAGCGCATCATGCTGGGCCCAGGAAGGTTAAACTGAGACAGATTGGTTGGGCTCACTGAAAAACAAAGCACACATAGCCTCATTATTCTGAGGCTTAGATGATGAAAATAGTAGGTTGCTGGACAGCGAGAATGTGATCCCAATTCTACAGAAACGTGAATTTAATGGGTGTCTCTATTTAAGGTAGGCTGACAGTCTGCCTCTGAAATGTTCAATAACAGTTTCAGTGGAGTCCCTCTTTTCTCCTAACACTTTCATGGCCAGCAGTATGTCAATTTCTAAAGCAATATTAAACAAAGCCGCCAAGCAACCTCTACTGTTCGTGCTAGAAATACAACAGCATGGCATATTCTGCTGGCGATTATGAAGAAAAGATTGCCTGCATAGAGTCTGTAGGTTTCTTCTCAAGAAGAATATATCACTTTAATGGAAAAAACAAAATAAAAAAGAAAACACAAGAAATCTAAATGTCCCAAGAAGACCCTTTTGAAGCTTCTAGGCAAAGACTTTCATCGTTTTGAGTTCTGAATTTATGTAAGTTGATGGTCAGTACCATCATTATTATCAGTTAGTTATAAAAGAAGAAAATGAAATTTTTCTTTAAATGAAATGTAATATGCATGGTTTCTGTAGCTAATCAACAGGTTAATCACACTGAACTCTTTTCTACTGTGTCTAAGACCAGAGTACCACAGTGAGACTGTCAAATGTCACAAACCTGTTGTGTTTCCCAAGCAGTACCTCATGTTCATAATTTGAAATAAGAATTTATTTACTTAGTGCTTATTGCTTTAGAGTTCTAATAACACTCAACTTTTTAGGCCAACTGATAATCATGAATTTAAAGAAAGATGTGGTTGACTGAATGTACAACTGCTTCAGAAACAGTAGTCTTAAAATTTGGAATAAAAGCAAAGCACAAAATTGAGAAATATATTTATCACAAATGCTCATATTTAAGAAAACTAAGTTGTTACATGTGAGGAAGCAGGCAGGAATCTCTTAAGCGATCACAAAAGCTGTGGGTACTTTCAAAACCTTAGGGAATTTATGTCATTGGTTTAGAATGAGTCTGATTATCATTTCAAAATTTGCTATTTTTTTCCTTTGACACAGGCACTACATTTCTTTTTAATATAATGTCTGGCTTTCAAAACAATAGGAGGCATATATACTATGAGGCAAGTGAAAGGGAATGTCTCCTTTTTTCCAGGCACTATGCTGGATTTTTATAGGTATTGATGAATTAATATGCAGAACAACCCTCTGATAGAGCGGTTGTGGATTGGAATGAGAAAAAGGAAAGAAATACAAGATTTAGAATTATATCTGTGTGTGCATATGTGAAATACAATAAAAGGTGAAAGAAACTATGGATTTGTAAAGTGTGCAATCTGTTGGAAGGAACAAAGCTCTGAAAGAAGGAAAGAAAGAAGAAAAGAAGGGAGGGTGGGGAGAGAGAGCGAGGTAGAGTGAGGAGACAGGGAGAGTGAGGAGAGAGAGGGAGGGAGGGTGAGAGAGATCTTTTAGGCACATTCCTTCATCAGCAGTGACTAATTCAATTTGATTGCCAACTGACTGACAATAGATACGCTGAAGGACATTCTAGACTTGAATGTTTATGTTTAGAGTACCTGGATTGGAGTAAATCATCCTATTCTATGTCCACAGTATGGATTGTCTCTTTGCTAAATGAATGAAGTATTCAACACATTTGTAAATGTATTATGTTAATATATGTATCTAGAGGTGAGAAGGTCATTTCATTCACTATTTGGCTTTGCATAATGGTTGCAGAGCTATCCAAGTAAATTGTCCTTCTATAATTTCAAAACATGTGACTTAAACCATCTAAGAAATAATGAGGATTACAGTGAATTTTAAAGTGAATAGTTTGCATTTACAGACACTTTTGATAGCTTCTCCATTGAAACTATACCCATACTATTTAAGAATGTTCAGTTACATTAATGTCTATGACAGGTCTGCTTTTTTGGGGCTGTGGTTGAATAATAGAAAGATAAATATGGCATGGCCCTGACTTCCACAATGGCTACTAGCAGAGGTAACTGAAAGGTAGAAAAGTTAATAGGTAAATAAATGAAGAAAAATTATAGGACAAAAATATGACAGACAAATAGAATTTCAGCAATGGTACACAAATTAGCACAGTGCTTCTAAACTGGCTTTGCTTTCCATTTGCTTCAGGCAAATATCCCAATATCTACCCTTCAGTTTTTTCATGAATTATAATTTTTAAAAATGGCAGAATAAATGACCTCTGGACTCATTCCAAGCTCAGAGATATAGCCAAATTTCTAAAAGGAGAGATATAGATATGACCATATGTTAGGGAAAAGGGGGCTGCTGACTTTAAATTATATTTCAGAACAAAACCCCTGTTTTTACTACATTAAATGTTGATTTGTGGGATTTGAGGAGAGTGGACCTGATAGAAATATGGAGTGGGTTTTTAAATACCTCAAGATCTCTCTTTGATTTTGCAACTATATCCAGACATATTAGCTAGTGAGTTTATGATATTGTTTTAAAATAAGAATATTCATATGGAAGCTTATTTTAACTTATTTTGTGGAATCTGGGACTATCACTAGGAACTAGGTAGCAATTCAAGAAAATTTTATTTGATTTTTTTTTTAAAAGAGGAACTTCCAAAGTGTGATATTTCTAGATTCAGGTAGTTTCTGTCATGGGTGGGTTTAGAGAAGAAGCTAGAGATGTCTTAAGTATTTAACTAATAGTTGAATAATTGAACCAGAGATAGGTGTCTCCCATCTCTCAGGTTCTATGCTTTCATGAGTATAGAAGAAGGGGGTTAATTCTGAATAGCTTAAAAAGTGAATATGGAGAGAGGAGTAGAAGGGCATTCAAGGTGGAGGAACCCTTGGACGCAAAAGCATAGAAACTTCCCCTATAAAGTTCTTTAAACAATACTCTGTATGCAAAAGGGTCCAACAAATATAAAGAACTCGTAGGTGAGAGGCTGATAGTAATACTTCTACATACTAACTCTTGCAGCATGGTGAAAAGTGAAGCTGAGTAATTGTTGTCACTCATGGGAAGATGACAGTGAGTCTCACCAGGTTATGAGATGCTCACAAGGGCAATGACCAATAAAGTTTCAAACAAAGATGTATTCTGTTTCCATAAGTTATATTCTGATTCACTTTCTTGAGTGGAATGTTTCCATTACAGGTATCATACATACCAGGAACTACCCACAAACCACAGCTTACTTTGGCAATAGCTTCATGCTACTCTACTGATAATGATGTAACTGAAGTGATCTTAAATTTCTGTTCGTTATACATTACTTTTTACAGTAATATTTCTAAAAATTATATGTATTAAGATATTTTAATAAGTAGAAAGGATAAAGAAAAAACACAGGTATTGCAATTGCTGAATGTTAGTAATAATCACTTGCTGATCATTCAGAAGAGATAATGATTAAATTGAAGACAAATGATGACCAAAGTGAACTGCAGGACAATGCTATCCATATTCAAGTTAAAAAATTCCATTTGATATATTTTTTAATTTAATAATAAAATAATCTTTAGTTATGATTACATTTTAATAGTACCCACAGTCTTGCCTAGTAAATATAAATTCAGGTGATCTGGAAATCAATAAAAAGGTGTTTTGGGTTTTTTTTTAAGATTTATTTGAGAGAGAGAGGGAGAGAGGGAGCTAGCACCTGAGTTAGGGGAGGGGCAGAGGGAAAGAGAGAGAGAATCCCAAGCAGACTCTGTGTTGAGTATAGAGCCCCATGCTCAATTTCATGAGCCCTGAGATCATGACCTGAAACGAAACCAAGAGTCTGATGCCCAACCGACTGAGTCACCCAGGCACCTCAAAATAAAAAGTTCTAAAAAAATAATTTTCATGTTTTTAAAACTGGTCATTTTTTTCTTTAAAATAATACAGCATAGAGACCTCAGAACACCTGATTTGAAGCTATGTATGCTTATGAAATTTGGGTGGGCACATGAGAATGTGTCGACATGTATCGGAAGGTCTTTATAAGTCCCAATGGGTGCAAATGTTGAAAATGATGGTAGAGGCAGTAAGGTCAATTTGAAATCCACTGCTATTGTCTCTGATAACATAAGCCATGCTTTCCAATAAAAATGATGAGGTAGCAAGGTCTATGAGGTCTTATACTCTCTTGAGTCTTGGTACACATAAGTTAGTCCCTCCATAATAAAACCTAGGTATTTTGGATCCATTTCACAGATGAGGAAATTGACTTTGTCAAGATCAGACATAGTAAGTGGTGAGCATTTTTCTCTAAATAATAACGGAACAGATGGATTTAATCAGAATAATATAAATGAGAAAATAATGGGATAAGGATTCAATTAGTCAAATTAATGTCAAGTATTAAAAAGATTGATAAGAGACATAAGATACCTAGCAAACTCAGCATTTCAGGTGGTTTGGGTTTGTTTCAGATGTTGCATAAAATTAGAGTTTATTTCATATTCCTATGACTCTATAAAAAACATTTTCAATTTATTTTTTGAAGTAAAAATTTTAAGCTTCTTGCTATATTTTATAATTACAATTCAAAGTAAGTAAAAACTATACCATCTGTTGCCATTATGAGACAAAGAAGTCCCTCACTGTGTAGATGCAGCAGCAAAAACTTGGTGTTTGATAGGGATTCATTAGCTCATATGGAACCATGACCAAAAAAATCGTTTTCCATTGCCAAAGTTTTAATCTGTAAAGCAGGAAGAGTTACAAGAGAAGAGAAAGAGCCGTGAGTGTCCTAAAAGGTTGAAAAAATTGAAAAGTCCAAATGATTGAAGAATTTGGAAAATCGGTGAGTCCATTACTAGACAAGATAATGAGACTACTTTATATGTGATTTTATAGAACAGAAATCTATTTTTAAAAGAATTGGATCTATTAAGTTAGAACTGGTATTTTTAGACTTCTTTCATTACTTTGTCACTCTTCCCTATGTTTTCTGTGACATTTATACAAATGATTTTACATTTAATACAAATGATGCTAAGCACAAAGTAACGCAATGGCTAAATCTGTCATTTTTTTTTTTTTCATTGCACTTACCCAAAAATGTTCACAGGGAATACTCATATTCATTTTAAGGAGAGTTTTGAAGTGGTATTCATTTTGATCACCTGTAAAGAAGTGATCTTAAGAGTCATGGAATTACTTTTTCCTTCTTCTTAATTATTTATATTTTGTTTTTCTACAAAAGTATGATAAATTTTGCTAAGGATTTAAAAAAACATTTTAAACAAAGGACAAGGAGAATTTTTGTTGCTTTTTTTAATAGTTTTTTTAAGACTTTATTTATTCATTTGAGAGAGAGAGTGAGAGAGAGAGAGAGCACAAGCTGGGGGAGAGGCAGAGGGAGAGGGAGAAGCAGAGGGAGAGGGAGAAGCAGAGGGAGAGGGAGAAGCACATTCCCTGCTGAGCAGGGAACCTGAAATGGGGCCTGATCCCAGGACCCTGGGATCATGACCTGAGCCAAAGGCAGATGCTTAACCAACTGAGCCACCCAGGGACCCTTGTTTTATTGTTTTTTAAGAAGACTCTGAGAAAACCCTCTAGGCTTAAAGTCAGGTGTTCTGGGATCAATTATTGCCTCTGGCCCTTACTCACCCTTATGAGTGAAATGACCTCTCTGTGCCTCTGGATCCTAGACTATAAAATCACAACAGTAGTACCTGTGTCAAGTTGTGGTCATGAGCATAAACTGCATATCATTTGGAAAGTATTCTGTGAATGGCCAGCCATTAAACAAATAAAAGGTACTCTTAAGGTGTCTCTATCTTTTCCTTAAGTGAACACATTTTATGGAGAGATCCCAGCGCTCCCATGAGGGCAGGTGGTCAAAGGAACAAGATGAAATTGTGTTTAGAATATTTTACCCAAGTTGGAAAAGTGATATTTTCCTGTGGTGCAAGATGACATGGCGGAAGGGGAGAGCAGAGGGGACTGGCTGCCAGCATCCTGCAGTCCTCCAGTGGAATGGGAACGCAGCCACTCCTTGCCCTCTTCTTGGTTGGCCTGCCGAGATGATGGGGTGTATCTGCAAAACAGCACAGCTAAGACACTGAAGCACATCTATAAGGGCAAGGCAATACCAGGACAAGAAAACAATTGAGAGGAGCTTACTATTCAGACTGAACAACATTCTCAAACAGATTGAATCTAATTATAATTGCTTAGTTCTTCCAGATGATCTGACACCATCTGTGTGAATCTCACAGGAAAAAAAAAAATAAAGGATTTTGAAAGGAAAATTATGCTTCTGTGAGATATGTAGTTGAAAATCATAAGCAATGAGCAGACAGCCAAGTTAATTGAGAAGGACTCAAAAGCACAGTGCTTGGAAGGATGTGAAGAGGGTGAAAGCACAGACTAAATATGGTAGACAGTGCTAGGCCAGGAGCCAAGGGAACTGGTGTGATGGCCACAGAAAAGCATAGGAAATGGAACACAAATTGACAGATCTTTTTTTTTGAAAAAAAAAAAAAAAAAAAGGAAAACATAAAAAAAAACACATTTATTTGGTTAAAATGGCACTTGACATCATGTCTAGATTTTTTAAAAAAAGGAAAAAAATGGGTTCACTTTAGTGGAAAATAAATTTCTGAAACAAAATCTTGAAATGGAATAATTGCAAGCTGTTTGTTATTACTAAGGGACTGGCAAGAAAAAGGATAACAGGGAAAGACCTATTTGGCCAGTGCTCATTTTCACCAGAGTAAGTAAATTTTTAACATCAAAGAACAGTTAACTCATTAAGTTCATATGTGTTATACCTCTATTAGCAGTTCATTTTACATCCTCTCCTCAGATAAAAGTGTATAGTAAAGGAAGGCCATGGATTAAATTTTCATTTTAGTTTTTATGATGAACTAAATGATGATTTTGAGATTACTATGTTATACTAGACTAATTTGTATCTAAATTGACTAGCACTCCTGAAAAACTGAAATGAAAACTCTTGAGTGTTTACCAAAAGGATTCTTTAAAAATTCATACCTTAATTATAGTATTTGTCCTCTGATGATGAAAATATATTTTCTTTGATTCAAATTAGAGCATCCTTCAACCTTTCAACATTAACTGGCCACATCTGTAGACTATATGGGTTGAGGTTTTGCAAGCATATGCCTCCAAGATGCAAAAGTTAGGGAAGTTAATTTTATTTTAATTTATAGAAGTGAGTTCTGAAATCTACCAAAAATTGCTGCTCCCCAAATAATGATATTAGACTGGATTTAATTTACTTAGTCTTGACCTCTACTGGTATCTCTACCGGAGGCTTATCTCACCAACTCCTCAGGCCAGAGAAAATATCAGGATTAAAAGTGATGCCATCCTCAATGGCAGATACTTCATTGCAAACAAACAAAGAAAGAGGGAGAGAGAGCACACAAAGTTTACGTAACAACAGAGAAAGGCAGCAATTGTGCTGAAAGAAATATATACCTTAGTCCCTTTTTGGGTAGTGTATTTCTGTCAAGCTGCATGCTGTTAAAACAAAGAAAACCCCTAAGGACATAATGCAAACAAAACCTCCAAATTACACATCCAACAAAAATGGTTCTTTAAACTCCACAAAATAAAATTTTTGTAACACATATTTAATGCTTAACTTATTGGAAAAGGCCAATCAAAGGTGACCAGATGTCTATTGTTGTAACACATTTGGTGATAATTTAGTGACAGGATTATGAGCAGGTAGATTAAGTCATTTGTTGATATAATTCCCCTGTAGGTTCTATTTACCTACCGCTATGGTAGTTTTTGCTTCCCTGTGCAACTGATTAGACTTTCACTGTGATTTCAAATGCAGGAGAGTCATAGGTGGAAATCAGATAGATCTGCTCTCCCTGAGTTAAAGTGACAACCTCTAATGGGCAGAGGAGATATAAAACACCTTTTAATACTTAATTTTTGTATTCATATTATTTTTAATAAAAACAAAGGCAGGTCTATTCCATTTGCATAGAAGAGAAAAATAATATATAATAAATACCTGCTTGACACGTAACGTTTCTGGTACCATTTATTTAAATATTTAATAGAATTGAACTATGCCATCTTTTGGAAATTCGAAGTTAGGTATTTAAAAGGTTATAAGTTTTATCAGTCTCTATTTTAAAGAATTCTCAACTGGTCGTAGAAAGGGATGAAAGGATGTGTCTGGAGAAAATGAGAAGTGGCCTCTCTAAAAATAGAAGAGGGTGTCAACAGCTAAGTGGGACAAGTCTACGGTTTCTGTTATAACTTCTGGCATGTGAATAACCAAAGAATACAATTAATTTGAATTTGAAGAATGATAGCTCTCTTCCAGTAGAACCTCCAATGGTCAAAAATAAATACACAGGATACGCATAATGGGGATGATATAACACAAATGCAAACACATTGACTTGAAAATTAATCACTCAAAACCAAAGCTAAAATGTTTTCTTCTATGTGTACTCCATTATTTAGCACTGCAGTAGAAAGCAACCAAAGACATTATATGACTTTATTTATTGGGAATGTCCACATAAGGTAATTACTCTGCTATGTAGACGCCAGTTCTAGTACACATTTTGACTAAATGAGGTTTTTTAATACTGTGCATAAGCAAACAAAAAGGAATCAGATTGAACAAATAGGAAAAACCTATAACTATGAACTACAGTTGTGCTAAAGCATTCATAGGGTCACCAGCCATTTTAAAGATTATCTTTTTCATGCGTGCAGATTTATTAAAGCATCGTTTGCCAAAATTATCAATTGTATAAAGTGCACATGTTTATATCACGCAGAGAATTTAATGAGAGAAAAATCAGAATACATTTAAATTTACCGATATGTTAAAACTCTAAGTAGAAATATCTGTTTGACTCCGGAAACTAATGGTTTTATACTGTAGACACTTTCCACACACCCTGAAAGGTCACACACTCTTATGCTTGCAAGGGCCAGGCAAGCAGTGGCAAGGAGGCAGAGGGGGATGTCAGGCAACAGTCTGAGGAGGTCAGGCCCTGTCTGTCTAAAGCCAATGGATGCTCTGCAGGATTGTGAAGGCAGGGTTCCTCGATCAGATATTTCCAAACAAGCCAGCAATTTGTAAAGTTGGTTACTACTTTAGATGATTTTTTTTTTAAGATTTTATTTATTTATTTGAGAGAGAGAATGAGAGACAGAGAGCATGAGAGGGAGGAGGGTCAGAGGGAGAAGCACACTCCCTGCTGAGCAGGGAGCCCGATGTGGGACTCGATCCCGGGACTCCAGGATCATGACCTGAGCCGAAGGCAGTCGCTCAACCAACTGAGCCACCCAGGCGCCCTACTTTAGATGATTTTTAAAGTTTGGTTAGGTTACAAAAAGCAAAACAAACTAAACAAAATAACTGGGAACTGGTTATGGCTCAAGGGTCACCAATGACTTGGAGCAGCTGGAGGGAAAATTACTGAAGAACTTTTTGTGGTTATTTATTATTTCATGGCATTTTAATGAAAAAGGAATTTGAGCAAAGTTAAAATCTATTTAACTATTGATTCAATAATATTAAGATACGAATATATCGGTAAAATATTTTGAGATTGTAGACAAACGGGTAAGTCGCGAACTTATACACATCTCTATCGTATCACTTTAATTACTTTGCTTACAATACCTACACGTTAGCACACCCTCTGTCAGGTATGGCTCTTTGGTTTCCTTAGCATTCCCAACATTCCGCTGACTGCTTAATTTTAATGAAGCCCGGATTTCTGATAGGAGCTTATTTCCTCTTCAATAGATCATAAACTTTCTTGAATGTACTTAAAGGATTAGAATAAGTTGCTATTGCCTGCAATTTTGTTCCCCAGAAAGAAAAAGTACAACCTCTCATATCAAAAATTATTTTGATCCAGTAATTTCCTGGAACTAATTAATATTTATATCATATATTATACCTATGAAAGTATTTTATTTTTCACACACTTTAATATTCACCAATACATTTCACTAAGAATCAAGGGCAAAATATGCATTTATTTTAAAGTAGCCTAAGGTTTACTTTAGAAAAATTGTTTATCTGGCTATTTTTAATACTGGAACACTCCCATTTGTAAAGCCAGCCTATTTCAAAAACTGATCAACAACAAGATTTGCTTAAAGAAAAAAAGTGACTACATATTTGCCAGTGTATTTCTAAGGGAAAATGTATGTTGACTTCTGCTAAAATATAGGTAAAGTAAAATATTAACACTGTATTTGTATCTATAAAGCTCAATTTTATACTCTGGTTTGATTTGAAGATTACTTGTTACAAATAGTTACTTGTCTACTTTTCTGATTTTTTAATATCTGAAGACCAGAGAAATAGGTTGATGGCTAAATGGTCAACTTATTGCAGCCATGCTGGTGATTAAAAAAAACAGTAATTTGGAGGGTGACTTGGGTTAATAAATAATGACCTATTTGCAGTGTGGTTATGAATTGTTATTTGGATTCCTCGCATATCAGTATACAATCAAAGATACATTAAAACTATAGGTTGTTAACAGATTTTCAATAGAATTGGATTTACTTGTTATAAGTCTTGAAAATGACATATTGAAGGTGCCCATTTACCTTAAAGTGTGGAAACTCAAATCCGAGGTGCCGTAGGAAGCCTAACCTCTGAGATAAAAACTTAAATGAAATAGTACTTACAACCAATGTTTTCGTGTATGTAGTTGGTCTTTACGTATGCTATCTATAATGACAAAACTAGAGGGGACATGGATACAAACACCTACACGTTAGTCTCTATCTCCCCAGCTGTTTGTCTTGTGTCTCCTGGCCCAGTTTTTTGTTCATGAAGAAAAATACTATTTTGTAATTAGCAGCCCACCATAAGAACTACCAAGCATAAACATTTCAGTTCAAAAATTCTTTTATCGGGGGTTGTCTCATGGGCATGGCTGTCCGTGTCCATGAGGGGGCTGGGAGGTACAGTGGGATGGAAGCGATGGTTTGCATTTCATGAAGGCAAGAGAAACGGAAGAGCAACGGGAGACTCTGGGTTGGGGACAACTACTGCAATGTGGTGAGAGTCTAGGTAAGAGCTTTAGTCGATGTTTTAAAAATGAATCTGCGAGTAAAGCTGGAAGTCTAGAGAAGAGGTGATACGTCATCCTCAGTATCAGACTGAACAAAAGCTTAGGGAACGATACCAGGCATTTTCAGTGGGCAGTGGTACTTTCACAAGTGACACAACTAAGGCATGTGGCCAGGAGCATTTTTAAAAGCTTCAGGTGTGTCAGGAAACAAATAACATTAAGTTTATCCGGGAAAAGAGGCAATTTCGGGACATTTCCCAGGGGGAAAGAGTTAGTACCAAAATACCTGAGAACGGGTTTTTGGGGTGAGAGAATCTAAAGGCATTTTGGTTAACAGTGACACTTTCAGGTAGTTATATTCGGTAAGGAATGCCTCTTTATGTTTTTCATTGTAAGTTAAAAACACACACACACACACACACAACTGCTTAAACCAATGGGAAACACCTTGTAATACGATTTTTTTTCAAGGGCCTATTAAAAATATCACTAGTGCTATTAATTTTCTCTAAGAATTCAAATCTGACAATTGACTTTTTTTCCAATTCAACTAGGATTCCCCAGTGATCTTTTTGCTCTTTCCCTACAGAAGTGCTAATAAAGCAAACTTAACATATTGCTCAGAGCATAATTGTAGAACCCATTTAAATTTGGTCTTTAAAAAAGCTCAAATTATCATAAGGAGCTATGTCGTCTTGGAGCTGAGGCCAGATCATTAACACGTCTTGAGAAGACATCATTTAATACATAAACCCATGCTTTGAATTTCATTCAAATTGCCTGTTTGGTACATATGTACACATTCATATTAAGAAACTTAATTATACAATTATCCTATTCTTCATGGCTTTTTTTTTTTTTTCTTCTTCTACGAACTTGGTAGTAAGAGCAAACAAAAGGCCCGGTCTCCTTAGTCTTCCATCCCTTCAATTTTATGTTCCTTTGCAGAGTGGCATTCCCACCGACATCAAGGGACTTTGGTGGGGGAGGAGGGTAGGCACCGCGTGGGGAGGATGGGGTGAACACTTCACCGATGCCTCTGGGAAAGCTCACCTTTCTGAGAGAGTAGATCTCACACTACCCGTTCTCATGAGCAGGCTCTGCACCTCGTGAGTGCCTGTGGTCAGTCCAGACAGGGAGCCATGATGGCTGAGGGGGAGGTCAATAGACTCAGAGCTCGTATGGAGGCTAGTCATGGACTGGTAGCTCGGAGTGTCCTTGCTGCCGGCAGAGGAACTGCTCAGATTGGCAGCCCACACGAGACCACCTGATGTGAAAGAGTGGACCGACGCCGGGCTGGAAGCCAACGAGTGACTTAAGCTTACAACGTCTGTAGTTAAGTCTGAGGGCTTGCTGAAGAGAGGGCTGCTGCCACCACTCAGCCCACCAGCACTGCCCATGCTGCCCGTACCGGACGACGGTGATTCCAGACTGCCTTGCCGCGCTAATGTGGTACTAGGACTGGGCATTACTGAGGAGGATTTCACACCCTCAGTATTAGGTGCAGAGGCAGATTTGCCACCTGCCTTGGCACCAAACAACCTAAAAGAAAAACAAATAACAACTTCAGTTGTTCCGAGAGACTGATATCCGCATGTAATATTTAGGGTTACAGTGCACAGAGCCGAGCGTGCTTCGGCGTACCGAGCTACCGAGCACTCCCGTCTCTGCGTTCATGAACTTCACACGCTCGCACTTCTTGATGTGGCGCCAAAACATCTCTCCCACCGCCACACGCGTGAGTCGGCACTGGCGGGCACCCGGGGGTGCGGGGAGAGGGGCAAAACAAAAGCAGATCACACATGAACAGCCTTGGCTTCCACAGGGTAAGGGATCATGAGAACCTTTCCAGAGAAAATTAAAGCGCTTGAGCACACTTGCTCTTCCCTATTTACAGATCCATTATAATGGAACAACTTCTACGCATTCGGTATAGAACACTTAAAATTTGTTTTCTTTCTTTCTTTCTTTCTTCTTTCTCTCTCTCTCTCTCTCTCTCTCTCTCCTTCCTTCCTTCCTTCCTCTTTCTTTCTTTCTTTCTTTCTTTCTTTCTTTCTTTCTTTCTCTCTCTCTCTCTTTCTTTCTTTCTCTCTCTTTCTTTCTTTCTCTCTCTTTCTTTCTTTTTCTTTCTTTCTTTCTCTCTCTCTCCCTTCCTTTCTCTTTCTTTCTTTCTTTCTTTCTTCTTTCTTTCTTTCTCTTTCTTCTTTCTTTCTTTCTCTCTCTCTCTCTTTCTTTCTTTCTCTCTCTTTCTTTCTTTCTCTTTCTTTCTTTCTTTCTTTTTCTTTCTTTCTTTCTCTCTCTCTTCCTTCCTTCCTTTCTCTTTCTTTCTTTCTTTCTCTCTCTCTCTCTCTCTCCTTCCTTCCTTCCTCTTTCTTTCTTTCTTTCTTTCTTTCTTTCTTCTTTCTTTCTTTCTTTCTCTCTCTCTCTCTCCTTCCTTCCTCTTTCTTTCTTTCTTTCTTTCTCTCTCTCTTTCTTTCTCTCTCTTTCTTTCTTTCTCTTTCTTTCTTCTTTCTTTCTTTCTCTCTCTCTCTTTCTTTCTTTCTCTCTCTTTCTTTTTCTTTCTTCTTTCTTTCTTTCTTTTTCTTTCTTTCTTTCTCTCTCTCTCCTTCCTTCCTTCCTCTTTCTTTCTTTCTCTCTCTCTCTTTCTTTCTCTCTCTTTCTTTCTCTTTCTTTCTTCTTTCTTTCTTTCTTTCTTTTTCTTTCTTTCTTTCTCTCTCTCTCTCTTCCTTCCTTCCTTTCTCTTTCTTTCTTTCTTTCTTTCTTTCTTCTTTCTTTCTTTCTCTTTCTTCTTTCTTTCTTTCTCTCTCTCTTTCTTTCTTTCTCTCTCTTTCTTTCTCTTTCTTTCTTTCTTTCTTTCTTTCTTTCTTTCTTTCTCTCTCTCTCTCTCTTCCTTCCTTCCTTTCTCTTTCTTCTTTCTTTCTTTCTTTCTCTTTCTTTCTCTTCTTTCTCTTCTTTCTTTCTTTCCTTCCTTCCTTTCTTTCTTTCTCTTTCTTTCTTTCTTTCTTTCTTTTTCTTTCTCTTTCTTTCTTTCTTTCTTTCTTTCTTTCTTTCTTTCTTTCTCTTTCTTTCTTTCTTTCTTTCTTTCTCGTTCTTTCTTTCTTCCTTTCTCTTTTCTTTTTTTTCATTTAACAGTTTAACTAAAAGGAATGCTTAAGGCAAGGTTTAGGAGGTTATGTTACATATCTGGTGGCCTGAGTGAAGGTCAGAGGGCAGTTGGTTAGAAAGAAGATTGGACACTGTTGGCAACATGTTCATTGGTGTGCATTTTCCTCAAGAAAGACCAAAGGTTTTATGTCAGTTGCCAGTGCTATTCAAGTACATATTTATAATAGTGATTTGAAACATAGTTGGTGCTAACTCAGATGTTGGAGTTCAGAAAACATTTTAGTTTTGTAAATGAAGCAGATGATATAATCGAATTTATGTAAATATGGAAATAAAGTGATATGAAGTAATGGCGTAATGGTTACTAACTAATTAAGTTGCAATGAAATCCATATTTCCTAGAGTGAAATATTTCATGACGAATATGAGAAATTGTTTCATAGGTAATGGGCCACTGGAGGGCACTATTGGCTTTTATTTAAGCAACAGAAATCATTAACTCCCACTACAAGTCATTATTCTTTCCAGTGAGAATCAACATTACAAAAAGCCAGTTTTTCAGAATTAATATTTCTACTGAGGAATATAACTTCTCGGTTTTCAAACAATCATGTATCTGAGATTGCTTGAAATGAAAATGTTTCAAGGCCCTTTATTTCCCAGTTATCAAGGTTCTTGGTTTATTCATTGTAATAAAAACAAACATTAAAAATACTTAACATGTAATGGACTATAAATCATACTCTACCATTTCATAGATGAGGAAACAGACCCAGAGAGGTTTAACCATTTGTCCCAAGTCTTTAACGCTATGTATTTTCCTGCCACTTAAAATATATTAGTATTTAAAAACAAGGATATCTCACAGCAGAACTCTACATATTTAGTACCAAAGACAGTCCCTATAGAGAAGCCAAGTTATTCTGCTTATCAGAGTCCTTTCAAAGAAAGCTGATGAAGCTACAAAATCTCGTCCATTCCTGAGTTATTATCCTATATGAAACATCCAAATGTTTTCAAATTCTGTCCAGGATATCATACCTTGATTTTCCTTAATACGTTAAGATATGGTACTGCATCAATCTGTCCAATCTAATCTCTGACAAGGAAAACAATTTCATCTACATTCATGATCATTGACTCACTAAGAGCCAGCAAGATCATAAACACTGGAAATGAATACCCATAGTCACAAAGACCTATTTTGTTTTATTTTTAACTGTGGAAAGGAGAGATGGAAATCTATGGAAATTTTACAAGCGATTATTTTATCACTACCCCTCAGTGTTGCCATCTGCTTTTAAGTTTCTTATAAATGCTGTTTGTGTTGCTAATATTAGAATGATAGTGGGACTGAGAAGTTTGAGCATTTCTCACAATGAACACCATTTTTGCCCCCCAGCTATCTATAAGATCAGCTTTTTAAAACTCATGTACTCAGAAACTAAAAGATGCTAAGATATATGAACCTTAGAACATATATTTAGGGCACATATATATATTTAGGATATAGGATTCAGGACACACATAGATTATTTGTATTTATTAAACGGTTCTGTGTATCCTACAGTATAGCATTTTCTATTTTCCCTGCATCATTTCACACATTCTTACCTTCGAAATGTAGGTGAGGCAATGTCAGGATACTTGGATCCTGGCTGCCTGAGCCCTTGGGTCCCACAGGCACTGGCAGAGGTGGGGCTGGATTTGGGGGAACCTGACAAAGAAACGCTCTCTGAATCTGAGACAGCTACTTTTTCCTTTTCCTTGTCCGTCTGGTTGACAGAGACGGGGCTCGAGCGCCCTGACCCAATCTTAGTGGGTTCTCTGAGTTTCGAGGTGGAGGCACCAGCCGACTTGCTGCTGACGTTGGAATCGATACTGCTGGTGCTGGACCTGTGGCCGCCTCGGCCGGGGATGCCGCTGGTGCTGGATTTTGAAGGGCGGGGCAGGCTGCGGTACTGGAGGGAGGTCTTGGAGCTCACGTGCAGCACACCATCATCCTGATTCTGGGATCCGTCCAGACTGGTTTTTCTCCCTGCATTTGACTTCCCACCAATGGCAGCAGATTTGGGAATTTTACCCAGGGTGGCCGACCCACTTGTTATTGTCGCTCCGCTGCTTGTGATCATAGTAGATGACCCTACTCCGCTTGGTTTCTTAAATCCAAAAGAGCCGGGAGCAGTGGATCTTCCAATGCCTGAGGGGGGCTTTTTCCCCTCATCTCCACTGCTTTTGCCTGCATCTGAAGGAGACCTCTGTAGAGACGATCCTTTCAGGGGAGTTTTGCCTTTCTCAGAAGCTTTGGCATCATCAGTTTTCCCTAACGAATGAGAAATACACAAATATACATGCCTGCACATTTTGATTAACACAGTAATTCTTCTTTAAACGACATGTAAAAATGTGAATACATCTTCATATTACTTCAGTTCCTAACTATTTAGATCTCAAGAGGTATGTGCTTTAGTATATTGAGAGGATTGCGTACAAAGCTCTAAAAACATGGTTCCTAGAGGAAATGTGACGAGTAATGAAGGAGATAAAATGAAAGCACATATTTTTGCAGTTTGTTACTGTCTTATATCTCACAACTCTCTTCCTTTATCAGGACAGCACTTAATCTTATCAAGCTAAGTGCTAGAAAAAGAATTCATTTGAATATCTAGTAAGATGCTTCTATTTAGAGTCCCCTGGTACAACACTACTTAAGTGGCACTATTTAAAATTAGGCACCATTTTAAAAATAGGGAAAGAATCTTAAAAAAAAAAGATGGCACAATTTGGCAGAAGTCTTTCACTCTCTTCTTTCATAAAGTATAATTCACAAATGATGTTTCAATTCTCCAGCATTCCAACCCATTACATTAGTGTGATTACTCTTGCCTCTCAGTGGTGGTAGTGAAAATTAGTGGCATACTTAACATAAATATTCCAAACTTTCATAAGGAAGGCAGAAGGAAAGCAATCTTATTTTTATTAAGCAGACTTCTTTTATTTCCACATGAACAGAAATGACTATGGCAGAATAAAGACACTCAATAGCCCCAAATTATAATGGTGCTCTCTGGAGAATGCCTAGATTGTTACATTCATGTGGACTTACATGGTAAAGTGTGTGAAATTTACATGGGAAAGAATACACAGAGAAGAATATGATTTAATTAAAAATAAAGCTATTATTAAAGAGAACAAAGATGGAATGGAAACCATAAATTAAAACACTTTTGCATAACAGCTGTGAAGTGACAAGCCTACCCGGGGTCTTGAGTGCACTCGTTCCAGGTTTCTGTCTAGATGGCGCTCCTCCTTGGGCAGACATGCCCCTCCTCCAGGAACCTGTCTGTGAGATGGACAGGGAGGCTTTCTGCCCTGTCTTCTCGGGGTCTTCAGGAAGTCCGGAGGAAACACCCTTCCACTTGCCAGCGCCATCCCCATGGCTGTCGAAGTCCTCTTCTGTTTTTTTCAGCTCCTCAGTAGTATCCCACGTCTCGTCTGTTGTAGAACGTTTCTCTGAATCTGTCTTCAGCTATGAGGAAAATATTACAAAGAAACTTTGGGCAGAAAAGTCTATAAAGTGTGAACAGGTCTTGGAATGTACCTTCAGATAACTGGTTAAAAAAAAAAAGCAGCACTGATTTATATTTGAAAAGAATTCCAAAGACTCCTATTTTTATCTATGTCTTCATTTAAGTTTCATTAATTTTAGCCACATAATTCTCACTTGCACATATTAGAGAATGTCAGAATAAATATGTGCAGAAAACCCCAATTAAATACTATATAGCAGAAGGAATTTTCTATGTCAAATTTAACAAGGGAAAGGAGGACAAGATAAAACTTAATTATCTAATATTCATTCTTGATTTACCATTTCTCAAGAGATGTAGTAATTTATTTCAGAGATCAATATAAAATTAATCAAGAACTATCTAAAATGAGACTATTAAAATAATTTTCAGGGTTAAAAATATCAATGTTATAAAAAGAGATATGGTACAATAAGTCTTTCTGGGTTGGCTTGTAATCAATAGAAAAAAATACACATACACAAGCTGCTTCTGTTTATACAATTATATCAGATTCAGAGGCCGTGCTATATTTTAATCTAAGATAAAATAGTTTGAGGAAAAAACCCGGGAGAAGCACTGGAGAAAGAAAGCAGGCAATTCTCACCTGGGTGCTCTTCCTGGAGGGGACAGTGATGTTGGAGTAAGAGCTGACCGAGGACGTGGTGTTCAGGTCGTCGGTGCTGATGTTATCAAGGGTGTCACTGAGACCACTACTCACAGAGCTGCTGTCATCCCAGCTAAAGGCAAGACACACAGCATCAATGAACCAAACACAGGATGCACAAGACAAGTCGCCTATATTTCCATGTAACATTTATCATGTATTGGGAAGATAATCCTCATTTTTTTACTCTCATGATGAAAAACTATTGACTTTCCATTTTAGGAAAATCATACTAAATAAGAATTGAATGCAGGCCTGAGGATAACCTTATCTGATATTTGCAAAGAATCAGTGTCTAGTGCAGGTCTAGGCTCCAGGGGAGTATCTATAAAATGAATGAAAACACTGCTACAGATACTGCATGGTATCAGGAAAGAATAAAACCACCAATGACTTCCCCCTCCCCCCCCCCCCGGATAAAGCAACATAGCATATAAGAATTCATTCTTTGTTCTGAAAGTTAAATAAAAAACAAAACAAAACCAACAGCTGTTCTTTAGTTAGGAATCAGAAAGTCATTCCTCGTTCTTTCTCCTACCTTAGTAGCTACTAATGATTCACCAACTCTTGAACTTTGAGTTTCATTTCTATTGTATCATCACTCCTGCCATACCTCACAGTTTCTGGCCTGGACAATAAAGAATAACCTCTTATTTGGCCTTCCTGACTTTAGTCTTTCTCAGTACAACTTTATTGCTAAATTTGGGTCAGTGATGAAAATGATCAAAAATTCACATCGGGCCATCTCACTTCGCTTCTTCAGACTTCTCTTTATCAGAGCCATAGATTCCAAAATAGAATTCACCTGCCTCACAGGATGAACAAGGCAATCCACCGGGGCATAAGAAAAAATATTTGAAATTCTGAATATACTTGTTTTTAATCTAAAGAAGAAAAAATAAAATAGGCTATATTAATATTCATGTACAGGCTAATGTGTGCACTCTCATTTAGTCAATGTGTCAGATGATGCAGAAGTAACATAGGATAAGCAGGGTAACTTGAATGAGAATGGCAGCTCCACAGTTCAAAGGGGTGGGACACAGTTCTCTCATTTACTGGCTGGTTCTCAGTCTATTGTGAGGTACTGCTGCTTACCTGTGCTCTGTTAAACAAATTCATGCACATGGGATACATGTATTAGATACAGACAAAAGTTAAGTTTCATAAAATGGATAAGTGCCATTAAAAACCTAGTGCAAACAATCCATACATTAAGAGAATATCCTTAATGAAAGCATAAGCAAACCACAGAGGAAGAGTGGTGAACTGATAGTTTGCCTACTCTGGTATGTGTGCTTTATGAGTTGTATCATAAATTCAAAATAATAGTGATATGCTGAGATCACATATGAAACCAATAAGAAATGCAATTATCAAGAAGAAAATAAAATTTGAATTTATAGCAAATAGTGTTAATAATGATCCCTCCCTAGCTGTATATTTTGTTTGTAATATTAGCTACTGATAGCATAATCCAATTAAAAGTGGGCAGAAGATGTGAAGAGACATTTCTCCAAAGAAGACATGCTGATGGCCAACAAAGACATAAAAAGATGCTCATCATCACTTATCATCAGGGAAATGCATATCAAAACTACAATGAGATATCACCTCATACCTGTTAGAATGGCTAAAATCAACAACACAAGAAACAACAAGTTTTGACAAGGATGTGGAGAAAAAGGAACCCTCGTGCACTGTTGGTGGGAATGCAAACTGGTGCAGCCACTCTGGAAAACAGTATGGAGGTTCCTCAAAGAGTTAAAAATAGAGCTACCCTACGCCAAGTAAAGTAAGTCAGAGAAAGACAAATACCGTATGTGGACTTTAAGAGACAAAACAAATGAGCAAAGGGGGAAAAGAGAGAGAGATTAGAGACAGACAAACCATGAAACAGACTTTTAACTATAGAGAGCAAACTGATGGTTATCAGAGGGGAGGTGGATAGGGGTACGCATGAAACAGGTGATGAGGAGTAACAAGGACACTTGTGATGAGCAGCAGGTGATGTATGGAAGTGTTGAATCATGTACTGTACACCTGAAACTAATGTACCACTGTATGTTAACTAACTGGAATTAAAATTAAAACTTCAAAAAACCGTAATTTTCCTCAAATTTTAAAATCAAGCATTATTTCTCTCTTCTCCCTCTGGATTCCAAAATCTTCCTCCTAATACTGAAACTGCTTTTAGAAAGGTCAATAAATCCATGAATTGATTTATGCTGTATTGTCGCATTTATCACCTGTTATATCCATTTTTTGTGCCTTTCTATATCCTCGATCATCATCTGGATTACCTGAAGTCAGGGGTTGTATTTGATGTATCTTTATAATCCTAGCATATACCATGGTGTCTACTGCTAAATAGATGACTAGTAGGTGTTTGTTAAATAATGAAACAATTTTACTTTTGAAAATGCTGCTTCTATCCAGTAATGTTAAGTTAAATTGAATCCAATAATAAATGTAGACTTTGAGAAAAATTTGTTCAATATATTTATTTGCTAAACAAACTTAAAGGGACAAATTTTGATTGATGACATTATTTTCCTAATCTATCCTGTGATTTTTGACTTTCATCTTTGATTCTGTGGATACCAGAATTCTCCCTGGCTAGGATGCAATTAATCTTGTTTATTATGGGACACTTCAGTTGAAAAAGATTCATAAAAATAGGGTTTTTTACTGAAAAAATAAAAAGATAATTTACTCACATAACTCTGAGGTCTCAAGCCTCATCAATATATTTTCTTCATCCTTTCATTTTTAATTTCATTAAGATGTGTTAAGAATTCTTGATGATATTCTTTATAAAAGGGCAACTCTTTTTCTCCTCCAAGTTACAGATCTGTCACTCTGCTAAATTTTTCTCAACAATCTAGGACAGCTCAGTACATTACAAATCTGTGGATCTTATCCACATAGATTGCATTTACACATTGGATTGTTTCCAGTTTTTAAATACTATGAATAAAACTGTTAAGAACATTCTCATATATTCTACTTATGTGACATTTTAGAACAGGCAAAACAACAGATATGTAGGATGATCAGCGATGGCCAGTGGTCAGAAGTATGCCAAGATTTGTAGTGGCCATACATGACTTGATACTTATATCGAAACTCAGAACTGTAAGGAAAAAATTATTACTCTTAAAAACCAAAAATGTAGCCAGTTAGCCTGTTGGCAAATTACAATTTAGGTATACACTAGATAACTAACTATTCCAAGAATAGAATGATTTTTTGGCATACCTTTTATGGTGTGTATTTAAATGTTCAATAACTCAATGGGGCTAGGGATCTATTTTATTTATCTGGTTGTGCATTTGAAGCTGGGACCTCCATATGCACCTCTGGATTCAAGCAGAAGTAGACCTGCTTGAAAACAAATGTATTATATATTCAACGTCTTCTTTTTCTTCCTGCTTTTTATAATAAAGAATTCTGAAATATTAACTAAATTATTATTATTATTATTAGAGAGAGAGAGAGCAGGGGAAAGGGAAAGAGACTCTTAAGCAAACTCCATGCCCAGCACAGAGCCCAACACGGGGCTCAATCTCACAACCCTGAGATCATGACCCGAGCTGAAATCAAGAGTCAGATGCCCAACCAACAGTTAAAATAAGTTTGCAGATTTAAAACTAATTCCAGAGGAAAAGGCTAGTTTTCAACACAGTCCTATTTTTGGTGTAGTAGCAGTTCATGTAACAGGTACTCAGCCAGGCTCTACAATAATAGTTCATATTGCCAGGTCAACTCTCCTACTTCTACATGAACAAGTAAAACAGAGGTTTTCTTTCAATAAATAATTCCTGTACTTCAGGCATTCAATAGTAACCTCAATCTCAATTTGATAGCTCATTAAATATTCCATTAATGAAATAAATGAACATGCATATTACTACCGATTCCTCTAGAAGTAGTTTTCCAACCCTAATTCAATTCCAATTACGAGAATGTTGTGTAAAAAGTTCTGGATAAGTTCATTCTTTCTAAGGGAATAGTAGACAACATTTGCATAACAAAATGAAAGCACCACTTTAAAAATTATCCTATTCCAGGATAGCTTTGTTTTGTATTTCCATTATTTATGGCAATTTAAATAATACACATAAGGAGATACAGATAGCTTTAAATATATATATTTAGATACAATGACATCTGCAATAATAATTTTAAAAATATGAAAAATCAGCTGTCTAGACTTTGTGCTTTGGCACCAATATGTTAAATCAATTAATTTCTCTCAAAACTAAACACAAAACCACTTAGACTTATGCCATATTTTTTTTTTTTTTAAATCATCAAACACAATGCACTACCTGTCAAATTTGAGCATTGCAACTACTGAAGTATAAATTCTGTATTACTTCAGGGTCATTGGCAGAAAGCAATGTAGTGTATTTCAGCAAAGATTTATTCAGCATTTTCCTGGAAAAATATTTTATTATCAAGAAAAAAAGAGCAAATCATTAAAAGAGACTTCTGTATTGGAAAAACCTAAGTATATAACAACACCAACATGTTAAAAACAATTTTATAATTTTATGTTGAAAATATTCTTTTGGGGAGCCTGGGTGGCTCAATTTGTTAAGTGTCTAACCTTGATTGTGGCTCAGGTCATGAGGAATGTATGTATTCTCCTCAAATTATAAAATATATATGGTTTTTAATTGCAGGATTTTTTTTTTTTTTTAGTTTTAGCTTATACCTTCAAAAGTGTTTTTCTTTTCTTTTTTTTTCTTTTTTTAAATTTTTTTTTTAAGATTTTATTTATTTGCGAGAGAGAGAATGAGAGACAGAGAGCATGAGAGGGAGGAGGGTCAGAGGGAGAAGCAGACTCCCTGCTGAGCAGGGAGCCTGATGCGGGACTCGATCCCAGGACTCCGGGATCATGACCTGAGCCGAAGGCAGTTGCTTAACCAACTGAGCCGCCCAGGTGCCCCAGTGTTTTTCTTTTCTTTTCTTTTTTTTTTTTTTTTTAAAGATTTCATCCATTTATTTGTCAGAGAGAGAGAGCACAAGCAGGGGGAGCGGGAGGCAGAGGGAGAAGCAGGCTTCCCCCCGCTGAGCAAGGAACCCAATGTGGGACTTGATCCTAGGACTCTGGGACCATGCCCTGAGCTGAAGGCAGACGCTTAACTGACTGAGCCATCCAGGCTGTCTCACCTTCAAAGGTGTTTCATCCTGCCAGTGTTCATTAACTATGCAATATAGTAGAGTTTGAGTAGCAGGTTTAGAATCCAATTGAAATGTCCTTTTCTCTATGAATCCTCTCATGAAATCCAAAGAAACTAATTCTTCCACGTCTGTGTTTACTACTAGCACGCTTCCATTGTACAGCAGTTTATCGGCTCACAAAGCTATGTTAGCCACAGGATCATGGTTGAGGGCAAAGCGAGTGGCTTGTCTCTGGGAGTCCCGTGCCCAGGTTGGCATCTGGCCCATGACAGGTTCTCCACATTTGCGAAATAAATCAAGAAATGATCTAGTCTTACATAGTCACAATCTATTGCCTTCATCTGATTCATTCACTCATCCCAACCCTTAAATGGACAAATAATTTTGAATTGTAGTAAAAAAATCCATGGGAAAAAGTGAGAGAAAAACCAGTGAGAGGGAGCTGCTAAGTTTGGGTGAAGAAAGAACCATCTCTTTGAGGAGGTAATTTTAAATAAGCATTATGCAGACAAGCGAAGGGTGAAGAGAGGCCATCTGTGAAAGTGGTGGAGGAGAGAGCATTAAAGGACGAGGAAACAAGTGTCAAGACCTGGAAGCAACAAAGGTCAAGGTACAGCAGGCAAGAGGAAATGTGGAAGTTCTGAGATTGCAAAAGTAGGCAGGGCTAGCCCCCGAGGGAATCTTACAGACAATGTGGAGAAATTTGACTTCCTTAGAGGCACAATAAAAACTCATCCAATTGTTTTAAGTGGTAAAATGACATGAGGATATATATTTTAAAAAGTATTTTAGCATTATGAATGTATTGGAGGTAAGGAAGAGTGGAAGCAGGAAGCTCAATGAGGAAGCTATTGTGACATTCTTGTTTCTGACCAGGGGATACACTTAAATTAAAAGAAGGCACTTTCAAGATATATTCGGAGGTAGAAATGGTAGGATTTGCTCTTGGTTGGTGTGACATAATAATAAATATATATTTGGTCTCTTTCTTGGATTCCTGAGACAGAGCTCCTAAAACTTTTATAATTTCTTGAGTGATAAGGGTACTAAGATCATCTCTTGTTCTAATATTTGGTCTTCAACCCCAGTACCTAACATAGGGCTCCTAAATCTCTTGGAATTTCCTGAGTGATAGGAGCATCTTTTGTTCTAATGAGGGAACTCTTGATTGGCTCCAGATAGCCCACTCATTTTTTTTTACCCCAATTCATAATCATTTGCACATTTAAGTGTTAGAATGAGTGAATGAATTACAGTTCAGGCCTTACTTTGTGACCATATAAGACTAGATCATTTATCAATTTATCCCACACCTCTATCCTCTGGGATGGGAGAGAGGCAGAAGATTCAGTTAATAATGCATCATGCCTATGTGATGAAGCTTCCATAAAAATCCATAAATTACAAGGTTTGGAGAGCTTCCAGGATGGTGAACACATGGAGGTGTTGGTAGCCTGGTGCGCCTGGGAGAGGGCATGGAAGTTCTATGCTCCTTCTCTATATTTTGCCCTATGTACCTCCACAATGGGCTGTTCAGATGATGTTCAGTATCTTTTATCATATTCTTTATAATAAATCAGTAAATGTAAATAGGTGCTACCCTGAGTTTTGTGAGGCATTTTAGCAAATTATCAAATGTGGAGGGAGTCATGGGAATGCCCAATTTATAGCCGGTAAGTCAGAAATACAGGAGGCTTAGACTTGCAATTGGTATCTGAAGTACGGGAAGTCTTATGGGACTGAGCCCTTAACTTATGGGATCTGATGCTCAACTCCAGGTAGTCAGTGACAGAAATGGGTTGAATTAAATTGTAGGACAGGCAGCTGGGGTGAGAGAATTGGTTGCTGTGGGAAAAGCCCCAAACATTTGGTGTCAGAAGCATTCCACGAGTAGAGATTTTTTTAGTTTTCTTTTAGTTGGAATGTGTAAAAGAGGAAAAAAAAAAAGACTTGAGATCTCTTGCATTCTTTCCACTGTCAATAGAGGCATGAATGCATTTTTGGAAAAGTAAAGAATTCATCGATAGGATTCAAAACATAATTTTAATCCCAAAGTCAGTTTGCACTTAGTAACATTAGTTTCACATACCAAGGGAAACTGTTAGGAGTTTACTGTATCATAATTTAAGTGTATAACTCTCGATAAACTGGCAATTCATGTAAACATAAAGTTAAAATCTTTCCATTTTCATTATTTTTAGTATGCACAAAATGCTATGTATTTATCCATGAACCATTTATAGAGACTACATTAATACCATGTGAGTTTTGGGTAAGGAGAGCAATCAATAAACTCCATGCACTGAACTTTTCATTCCCTTTTCTTTTCTCTAGAAAACAAATAATGAAGATTTATTCTATTATAGCATCAGATAAAGTAAGATAAATGAAAAATGAAAAGCCCTTGTTCTTTATAAAAGAAAGCCCTAGGTAGATTCGGTTAAATGTGATGAAGGATGTTAGCGTGAAATGAATTTATGCAGTCAGGCAGATTTTTATGTTTTAATGATATCTGAGGCAGATAAGAAACATCTATTTTTGTTTTTATTATAATATGAGCTGAAATCACAAGAGATAAAATGATCTTACTTAAAATTAAATTACTTTGCTGAAACACATTACTATAACAATGCTTATTGTAATTTTGCTAGCTTCTTCCAGTGTTCATTTTCATGATGCTGTTATATGGTTGGAATAGGTACAAGTTTATTTAAAAGTTTCTGTTAGTGATAAGCTGAGAATATAACATATGACATGAAAGTTAACTCAAGGATTCATTAAGGTCCATCGGCATCCTTAAATATCTTATATTAATTTAAAAGCTAATATGTGCTCATTGTGGAAAACTAGGCAGTCCATACATATATAAAAGAGAGAAATCATCTGCAATCTCACCCAGAAGTGATCACCATTAACATTTTGATGATTTCTGTCCATTCATTTTCTGGATGCATTATATGAACAGATACCAACTTACCCGGTTGAGACCTTGCTGATTATGTGTCCGTTACTCATTATTCACTTATTTTTTATGATATTGTCATGATTTTTAATGTCCTTAAAATCTTTCTGACATAATGATATCACACGAGTTATTATATATTTAGCCATTTCTGTTTTAGGAAATATGAAATACTTTATAATTTTCTTACTCTTCTAAGTAATACCGCAATGAATACATTTGTACATTTCTGTTTACATAAAAGGTTACATTCAAGATTATTTTCCCAGCATAAATTCCTAGAAAGAGAACTAGTGATTCAGAGGATATAAACATTTGAAATACTGCAGATGCAGCCTAACAGCTGAAGAAACACATCATTTTCTATTCTTGCCAGTCATGCAACAGTGCTAAACCTACCAAATCCTAGGTAGTTTCAGGTAACTTGGTTTTCTTCAGTAATTTGAAAATTGCTCAATCTACGTTGATTAAATTGTGAGATTAAATTTTCTATAGGTTTATTGGCTATTTTTATACCCATAAATTGCCTATGTCCTTTGTGTATTTTTTAACAGTTTAACTCATTTTTATTAGATTTATATATACATAAATTGTTTCAAATATTTTTCCCTTCTATTTCTTGGCTTTTACTTTTATTAGTGATAATTTATTCATCATTTTTTTTACTTTTTTGGATATTTTAATATATAAGTTTCAAAAATATTTTAGCCAACTCCATGAATCTTGGTTCTATAATATCTTCTCCCAAGAAATTTTGCATATATAATTTGATTTCTCTTCCTTTCCCTTCTCTGATATTCCATTTTTGTGGTAAGGTGAGAAACTCTGATAACTATTTCTTTCTACTTATTATTATGGTTCATTTATCAATTCTTAATATATGAGACATACCAGGGTATTTTTTAATGATTATCAAATACATTCCACTGACCTATTTATTGATTTCTTTAGTAATACAATGCTGCTTTAACTTTTATAATGATGTTCAGAGGTTTTTAAGGCAGACTACAACTTAAAAATATGTATTTAAGAATTCAAGCCTTTTAAAAACCTTCTCAAAATTACAGAAATTAGTTATTATTCTAAAAAATTATTACCATGCATAGTTATACCCAGTAGTGTATGAAACAGTTATTGAATGGTTTCATTGTGGCAGATATTGAGAATATAGAAATCAGTATGATAGTATAAGGATGTGACTTTTGCTTTACTGTGGAAAATGTGTAATTCTTCCTTTTGAGAACTCAGACTATTTTTTCGATATCTGAACATTTAGCTACAGGCATTTTACTTAATAAATAGCAATCATAGCTATTAATCCTCAGCTAAATTGTCTCCCGTTTCAAAAACCTTCTTTATCACTTGAAATATTTTTGGCATTAGCTATTTCTTTCAGAAGAATAGAAGCACCCAAATTACTATAATTTCAAGGTTGCATGAAAAGAGAAACGTTATGTAGAAATAAAAGAGCTTAGATAAAGCTCAACAACTTAGCTACAGACCTAACTGTGAACAAGGTTGAAAATGCAAATCTGTTCTGTGTTATCTTGCTTGAAAGAGCCTACATCAAGGTAACAAGAATTCACCAAAATATTTTTAAGAGAAAAATATTATTAACAATAAAGAAATATTTTTGCTCTGAGATATCTAAAATAGGTAATATAAAAACATCCCTGATTCCTCCATCTTAAAACATTGGGAACACTGCCTTGGTAAAGAACATTCCTTAAAAAAGTCACTCTAGTGAGTGAAGATCTCTGGAAGGGGGTGAAAGACAGTTCATATTTAGAGAGATATTTGCCAGGAAATTCACATCGCAGCAACTGAAAAAAAAACAGATGGCAGCAGTAACAATGAAAACTTGCAGCAGATCCTGTCTGGCACACTTTCAAAATGGTCATTTATATTTCCTATTGCAAACAGCTAACTGCTGTCTCCTTATATTGTATGCATGGATATAGAAGAAAAAAAATGCAATAATGACACTTGAATTGCCTTACCAGGGAACGGAGTAAACTTGAAAGCAAGGCTGAGGTGACGACAAGCCCTTGGCCAGGTGTCTTAGTTCCCTGAGATTTCCCAGGCATCAACCCATTGCTGATGCTTTGCCTAAACTCTCTCCAGGTCTGAAATGTTGCCAGTGCCTCCCAGGCTACTGTCATATTTCCCACACATTTTCTCTGTGTTTTTGAGCCCTGCTTAGTAACTTTCATTTGATGTCTGCTTCCTTCCAGAAGATTTCAGTCCAGTGGTTTTTGTTGCTAATCCTGGACCATAACATCTGATCGGATTTATTTGTGTTCCTTCCAGCAGGAGGTGAGGATTCAGAAAAGGTGATGCTCAAAAGATGAAGAAGTGGTGGGTCAACAGATCATCTGTCACCCAGGCAAGCAAAGTGGAGTCAGGGCATACCCAAGAAGAAAGTCAGGTAGAAAAGAAGCAAGCCAGAGAGAGGTCGCTGAGTCCTAGCACAGTCCAGAATTAGCAGATTTATAGGAGTTGAAAAGGTTCAAAACATAAACAGGAGAGAAGATGTGATATCCAGATGTGACTTAAGAAAAAAAAAAAAAAGACTTTGACAACTGGAGCAATCTTTCATCTCAAAAAGGGAGCATTTCTATCACTAGAGCAGAAAATCAACTTCCCAGGATTTGGTGAAGGCAAACAGAAGGGTCTGACAGAGAGAATGATGTAAAGATGGGAAGAAAAACAACTCCTCCTTTCCTGGTAGTCTGTGACACAGGTTGTGATGTTATTCCTTGTTCTTCTCGAAGGAGGAGAACCAGGTTTTGTTCTATAAGCATGGGGGAAGTCGGATCATTGGTTGGGGCACATCCTATGTGGTGCCAATTCATAGAATTGATCTTGAGAATTTTACGTCTTTTCTAGTGAATTTAATACCAGCTTCTGTTAGCTTCAGGAATAAGACAGATGAAATACTCCTCTCAGGCCCAAATGAGTTAAAATGTTAGGATCAACACTGAATTTTATCAGTAGGGTTTATTCCAATCTTCTCCATCTCCTATTTTTCATATGGGTTCCTTCTAGGGCTGCCTATAGCTTACACAGCAAGTGTCTTTATATGGTTCCATGGGAGCATGGCTTTGAAAGTAGCGTAGTCTAGATTTCAGCTACACAGTCATTCAGCCATGTGTACTTGAGTAGTATACAACCTGTACAATCCTGCATGACCATCCTGGGTACTACCATGGAAGCGCCTGCCCAATACAAAAACCTGGAGTTCTCCATCTTGCAAAACCTTAATCTATATCCAATTGGTCATCAAGCTCAATCTGATTTGTATTCCTCCCATTTGTACCTCTTTATCCCCACTGCCACTGTCTTAACTAATGATTTCATCACTTCCCAGTAGCCTACTGCCATCTCATATTTGCTATGTCGGCTTCAGGTCTGGGTTTCCAATGTATCCTCCAAAGAACCAGAATAAATTACTTAGCATGGTTGGTAAAACTTAGCAAAGACACTTTAAAATCCATGGTTTAGCCTAGTTCCCCATTGTTTCCTTGCCTATAGTCATGTTGAGCTACTTTGCACAAAGAGTATTCTCTCAGGTTGATGAATTCACGCATTCATTAATGCATTTCTCTACACTACATTCTTTCCAGACTGTTATGTGTCCCCAGTTAAATTGTCTTCTTTCCCAAAAACCATCTTCAAATGACCTTCCCCTATATTCTGAGAGTGTCTAGTTCACATATTTATAATTTTCATTATAGCACTTTCTTACCAAATTAATATTGCTAATTTTATTTATCCATATTTTTCATTGGGATGTGATCTGCTTGAAGGTAGTTATGGACAGATTTTTGATTACATGAAACATTTTGTAAATATATATATACACAAAAGCCCTTGTTTATATTAATAATAGGTTTATACAAGATTGGGGGATTTCATTCTCAGGAAGCTAAACAATTAGAATCCCTCTAATCCCTGCTTATCTTTTGGACAAAGTTTCTGAAAATAAAATACTTTGTTAATTTTTTCTTCAAATCTTAACACATGAAAGACTGGTTTGAGTCCAGTGAGAATTCCAATGAGACAAAAGTTACAGATTTTGCCATTCCTAAGCCAAAGTCTTTCCACTGATCTTCCTTTCTTTATCATACCCCCTTCCTAGGTGGTCTCATTCAATCTCATTACAACATACTGCAAAATCTTGAGTTCAGCCCTATATGAAGTATCTAAGTTTTACTGAGTGGCTAAAATACATGAAAGAAAACTGTCTAATACTAGAATCACCACTTGACTCACGCAACAGAAGGAAGACAAGCAGAAACGACGACTAAATGAACTACAAATATAACTCTCCCATCTGTGCTCACTCTAGAGGATGTGCTCTTTGAGGGGAGTGCTGAAATGAACACCAGGAATACTTCATTTATGTTTATAAACCACATTCATTCATGTTCTTTCTCTCTCTTACCCTTACTCTTCCATCAAGATTTGAGTTTGAATTGATTGAGGAAGTTTACAGAAGGCACTTCCAACAACTGAATTACCTTCTTATGAAGCCGTTATCACTTGCAAGACTCTCGGGAACTGATGTCTCATACAGTGTGCAAGGTATTGACAATGCAAATGCATAGCATGAACACTTTGCCATCATATCAATTATGCTATCATATCAAGAAATATTTTCTAATACCTTTGATATGCAAGGCACTAAAGGCGTTATATGCTTCTGCTTTATAATCTGGAAATTAAAAACTTTAACTTTTTCTTCAATCTTGGTCATATTCTTGAGATTTTTTAAGAATATAATAGGACACATTTATAATTATGTACTTACAAAGTGTTATAATTATGACTTCAAAGAATTAAATACTTTAGGATGTTCATAATGATATGGCAAGATTAATGTAGTCCTCAAAGTTTAAATATGCAATCTGCAATCATCTCAGTAATTATCGCAGTTTATCAGGTACAAATTTTTGATTTGGGAATTATTTTCTTCTCATTAAAATGTTATAATATTACATCCACTGAATCATTTCAACTAAAAATAAACACTCCATTACTTAACAATCTGGACATAATGTTAAACATAAGCATTTGAAATTAGTATTTTCTAGAATTACTTTTGGGATCAAGGACAAGCCAGCTTCATTGCTGCATGTTAGAAGGAAATTCTCAGCTGACTCAAGACTTCACAATTATCTCTTTGGTGTTCTTTTTTTTTTTTTTGAAGATTTTATTTATTTATTTGAGAGAGAGAGAACGAGAGATAGAGAGCACGAGAGGGAAGAGCGTCAGAGGGAGAAGCAGACTCCCTGCTGAGCAGGGAGCCCAATGTGGGACTCGATCCCGGGACTTGAGGATCATGACCTGAGCCGAAGGCAGTTGCTTAACCAACTGAGCCACCCAGGCGCCCTCTCTTTGGTGTTTTTAATAAACTCTTCAATGAAGGGAGACAGAATGAACGTCTAATCCTCTGTATTCAAACTGGTACTTTAGAACTTCTTAAAAAATAAAATAGGAATAAAATGATTATTATTTTTAAGACACATGTTAGTAAACAACCTTTCTTTGAATATGCTCTAGAATTAATATATCTCCTAATATGAAAGTAAAGATGATTTCGGGTAGGGAATGTTTACTGGGAAAGAAAAAGTTTGTCTATTTTTCCATTTAATACTCTGCTGTCCTTTTGTTTTGTTTTTGTTAATTCCTAGAGTCCTTTTGTTTTGACAAACTGAAGCACAGAGTTCATGGCCTCTAATCCCTACAGCTTTTCCACTGACCTGCAAATCTTTACACTATAGTGATGTATGTTTTATTTCCAGATATATATCAGGATTTGTTGTATTACTTCCATCACAACTTCATATACTATTAGATTTTGAGTACTTTAGATTTTCTAATCAAAGCTTAAAATGACCCTTCTGTTCTTTTATTCCATTCTTGATTTATTGAGCACCTTCTATATTCCAGGCTCAGTACTAATTGCAGGTTATAAAAGGGTAAACAAAAATTGGATTTTGTCCTCAATACGCATATAGGATGGAGAAAAAGATAGATGCATAGACCTCTGTACCTGAGAATCTGAATTTTAGCTTATTTTCAGTCAAACAACAGAAGAATAAGAATGCATCATATAAAACCTATATCTGAATTTGCTTGTTCTCACAAAAAACTAACAGATTTGGGGCGCCTGGGTGGCTCAGTTGGTTAAGCGACTGCCTTCGGCTCAGGTCATGATCCTGGAGTCCCGGGATCGAGTCCCGCATCGGGCTCCCTGCTCGGCAGGGAGTCTGCTTCTCCCTCTGACCCTCCTCCCTCTCATGCTCTCTGTCTCTCATTCTCTCTCTCTCAAATAAGTAAATAAAATCTTAAAAAAAAAAAAAAACTAACAGATTTAACCACAGAAAGAAAATGTTATTCAATGTATGATATTCATTATTTATTGTTAAATAATTTCTTCTTTCATTTATTCATTCCTCCTCCAAGGATCTGCTAGGTGCTTCCTCAGCCTATAAAGAGGAACAGAACAAAATCCAGCCACCTAGAATGTGACCAAATGAAAATTATTGCAGGAAGTAGACATGATTGGACAAGTTTCTCTGGGGGATTTGACCAACTAACCAGCTAATATTTAATCAATATGTGAAAGTCAAATACACACCTTCTGTGTGCTATGTAGCAAGGAGAAAAAAAAATGTCTGCATGTCCTTAGAGAGAAATAGCCTTAGAATTTGGTTTAAGGCCTGAGTGAATATGGATCAAACAGTTTGAAAATAATGAACACTTTTAAAGGGTGAGTTTCCTTTTTGTGTTAGAAAAATACCATCATACCAACATGAGCACATGTTCAAAGGTGTATTTATTTTATATACTACAATGCTCCTTCAATATAAGCCAACTATTTCCTATGGGGCTGACCTCTCCCTGCCTTCTCAATTCCCAATTTACACAGGTTCCAATTTGCAATGTTACTTAAAATAGCCTTGAACCTGAATGTGAAATTTCCATGAATTCAGGAAAGCCTGCAAAAATCTAGGCTATGTGGAATTTGTGTCCTGGTTTATCTTGTGCATTATTGAATTCCTAATGCTTTGTATACAGTAGTTTGAATATTTGCTGGAAAAATAATGAAGGAATGCTGAAGGCTAAAAAATATTAGGAAAATTAAAGTAGTACCATTTTCTTTCTTACTATCATGACTGCTCTTTAACTTTGCATGAGAGCTATTTTGAGAAGGGACTAAGCATGATAGTACTTCTTTATATGATGCCTAGGTTTAAAACGAAAAGTCAGAAAGGAATAAAAGGAGAAACTGAACAAGAAATGTAGCCCATTAACAGATGAATTACTGGCTATACTATGATTAATACATTGTTTTAACTTAACATTTATTTTGAGTTAAGTTTTTGGTCAATTGAACCTGCTGAGGGATTTATCATGGGATCAATTGCTGAATTATTAATTTCCAAAGTTTAAAAATTGTCAGCATTTATCAAAGAACAATTTATTTTAGCAAGAAAGGGCCAATAATGCACCTCTAAAGAACCCATCAGAATCATCTTCTAAAGCCAACTTTAAGTTTATAAAACTAAGGTTTTAGCTTCAAAGAGCCTTTAAAAATGTCAAAACATCAATAAGAGCCAGTAGATATTATTTCTATGATCTTTATCACTTCCAGTACATATCCTCAGCAGAGTCTTCTTAATTAACTAGGTTAGTAAATCAGTTGTATTTTAAAAAGGAATTTTTAAATGTAAACTACACACTTTTCAATTATATTATGCCATTTTCCAATATAATAGTCACTTGAGTAAAAACCCAAATCTCTTCAGATATATTCACACACACACACACACACACACACACACACACACACACACACGGCAGAAATAGCTCAGACACATTGCAAGATACTATTCATCTTTCACTTTTATTGTTAGAGTTTGGAAGTGAAAAATGGATCCCCTGAAAAGACTTAGGTAGTTTTACATCTTTTTAACTTTTATCTCTAAAATCAATGACTTTTAGAAACATGAAAGCAACTATTATAGGATCTTCTTCATCATTTTAAAGATAGGTCATAAAGACAGTTGTATGATGGGTCAACCATAGCAGTTTGTTTTAGAGAAAATTTAAAAACATACATGGTTTTTACCTAATTTTAACAAGAACATACAAAGGAAATACCCAGGGTAACTCTATAATAAAGTTCACAGTATACTGACAACAAAGCTCTATTCAATGTCAATGATATCATGATCATTGGGAAAATACCTCCAAAAGCTCATTCATCATATACTTCATATTAATCTAACAGTTTGGAATCATTTAAGACACAATTCCTATAGTGAGATTTAACAGACATCTTTAAGCAATGTGGTTAATGTTAGTAGCAGAGACTTTAATTTCAGACAAGCTTAAATTAGAATCTTGGATAAATTTTTTAACACCTGTGAATTTTCCATTGCTTAATATAATACCATCCACATTCATTTGCAGAAGTATGGTTTAAGAACACTTACAAAATAATTCAACTTTCAGATTATTTTTTGGATAGTCCTGTATACAAAGTAAAGTAGCCATCACTTGATGCAAGGCATAGTGGAGATACAAGAGAAGGAGAAACCTATGTAATGATTCTAATTTTGCAAAAACGGTGATAGAGGTGAATTAATAAAACAAGTAAACAAAATCATGTAAAGGTCAGGCAGTGCAGACTAGAAGGAGAGAGCTTATACCAGAGTTTGAGAGATGGATAATTTTAAATCTTTTTTTTAACATTTTATTTTTGGGGCACCTGGGTGGCTCAGTTGGTTAAGTGTCCACTCTTGATTTCGGCTCAGGTCGTGATCTCAGGGTCATGAGATTGAGCCCCAAGTCAGGCTCTGCTCTGGGTGGGGAGCCTGCTTAAGATTCTCTCCCTCTGTCCTTCCCCCAACTGTCACCAAAAAAAAAAAAAAAAGAGAGAGAGAGAGAGATTTTATTTTTAAGTAATCTCTACACCTAATGTGGGGTTTGAACTCACAACCCTGAGTTCAAAGGTTGTATACTCTACTGACTGGGCCAGCCAGGTGCCCCAGAGATGGGTAATTTTGAATAGATATAGAAGGGAGAGCAAAGGCATAGAAGGATTGAAGATACCAGCCCAGTTGGAAATCAAGACATAAGCTGAAAAAGAATAAAAGATGAGGTTGAATAGATACACTGGAGCATTTGGGATCTGAAATTACTTTTTATTAGATGACATAGATGTAGCGGCTAGGGAAGAACAGTCAAGTAGGACAGATATATACTGGGGATCACAGGTATCAACCTACATATGGTAAGGAGGGAGAAGGGAACCAACTTCCCATGACACCCAATATCTCATCATAACTTCAGAGTCATGATTTCCACTCTTACCTCTGTTACTAACTGGTGCATTCACCCTAGATATTGAATTTAGATGAAAAAATTCATAATGCGAATCCTAAAAACCTTCATCCAAGCTAATAAAATAACTGAAATGGAGTTTATTTCATCTCAAAAAAAAGGGAAGGAAACCAGATAAAGAAAACCTTTGGAAATACACTGTATCTTCGAAAAAAAACCAAAAAACAAAAAACAAAAAACCTAAGTATTTAGAGGACTTATGGACTATTTTTTGACAAATCAGAAACACCAGTATGCCTTGGTTCTTTTCATATATTAAGATGAAGTTTAATATGTTTATATGTTCATCTGAATGTTTTATTATAATTATGACCTCACCGTATGACTTACCATTTGTCTTTCTTGTTTGTTTCACCTGTATTAGCTTTATTTCTACTAGAAACCTCAGAGGGAAGAAATTTGAGCTTATAAATGGGTTGAGTTCTATAAAGTTGTATTTGGGGGGGTGTTAGGGAACAATGATAAGCTGGTTGACTAAATAACAAATATAAATTACCTTCCCTGCCGTATCTGCAGAGTACAGTGCACAAACGTCTCTATTATGCTGATGTCAAAAAGTATAGAGGATGGAGTCCATTCATAATCCCAAATTCTAAAAGATCAACAAGCAGTTATTAACCACGAACTACATAGTTTCTTATGAAAGGCGAAAAGCTGAAAGTACTAATTCAAATGCCAGTAAGAGATTTTTTAATTTTTATTTTATTATGTTATATTAATCACCATATATTACATCATTAATTTTTGATGTAGTGTTCCATGATTCATTGTTTGCGTATAACCCACCCAGTGCTCCATTCAGTACGTGCCCTCTTTAATACCCATCAACAGGCTAACCCATCCCCCCACCCCCCTCCCCTCTGGAACCCTCAGTTTGTTTCTCAGAGTCTATAGTCTCTCATGGTTCGTCTCCCCCTCCAATCTCCCCCCCTTCATTCTTCCCTTCCTACTATCTTCTTTTTTTTAACATATAATGTATTATTTGTTTCAGAGGTACAGGTCTGTGATTCAACAGTCTTGCACAATTCACAGCGCTCACCATAGCACATACCCTCCCCAATGTCTATCACCCAGCCACCCCATGCCTCCCACACCCCACCACTCTGGCATCCCTCAGTTTCTTTCCTGAGATTAAGAATTCCTCATATCAGTGAGATCATATGATACATGTCTTTCTCTGATTGACTTATTTTGCTTAGCATAATACCCTTTAGTTCCATCCATGTTGTTGCAAATGGCAAGATTTCATTTTTTTCATGGCTGCATAATATTCCATTGTATATATATACACCACATCTTCTTTATCCATTCACCTGTTGAAGGACATCTTGGCTCTTTCCATAGTTTGGCTATTGTGGACATTGCTGCTATAAACATTGGGGTGCACGTACCCCTTTGGATCACTACATTTGTATCTTTGGGGTAAATACCAAGTAGTGTAATTGCTGGGTCATAGGGTAGCTCTTTTTGAGGAACCTCCATACTGTCTTCCAGAGTGGCTGTAAGAGCTTGCATTCCCACCAACAGTGTAGGAGGGTTCCCCTTTCTCCACATCCTCACCAACATCTGTCATTTCCTGCCTTGTTAATTTTAGCCATTCTGAATGGTGTAAGGTGGTATCTCACTGAGTTTTTTTTTTTTAAAGATTTTATTTATTTTTATTTGAGAGAGAGAGGATGAGAGAGAGGGAGTACATGAGAGGGGGGAGGGTCAGAGGGAGAAGCAGACTCCCTGCCGAGCAGGGAGTCCAATGCGGGACTCGATCCAGGGACTCCAGGATCATGACCTGAGCCGAAGGCAGTCGCTTAACCAACTGAGCCACCCAGGCACCCCTCACTGAGGTTTTGATTTGGATTTCCCTGATGCTGAGCGACATTGAGCACTTTTTCATGTGTCTGTTGGCCATTTGGATATCTTCTTTGGAAAAATGTCTGTTCATGTCTTCTGCCCATTTCTTGATTGGATTATTTGTTCTTTGGGTGCTGAGTTTGATAAATTCTTTGTAGATTTTGGATACTAGCCCTTTATCTGATATGTCATTTGCAAATATCTTCTCCCATTCTGTCGGTTGTCTTTTGGTTTTGTTGACTGTTTCCTTTGCTGTGCAAAAGCTTTTTATCTTGATGAAGTCCCACTAGTTCATTTTTGCCCTTGCTTCCCTTGCCTTTGGCGATGTTTCTAGGAAGAATTTGCTGCGGCTGAGGTTGAAGAGGTTGCTGCCTGTGCTCTCCTCTAGGATTTTGATGAATTCCTGTCTCACATTTAGGTCTTTCAACCATTTGGAGTCTATTTTTGTGTGTGGTGTAAGGAAATGGTCCAGTTTCATTCTTCTGCATGTGGCTGTCCAATTTTCCCAACACCATTTGTTGAAGAGACTGTCTTTTTTCCATTGGACATTCTTTCCTGCTTTGTCAAAGATGAGTTGACCATAGAGTTGAGGGTCCATTTCTGGGCTCTCTATTCTGTTCCATTGATCTATGTGTCTGTTTTTGTGCCAGAACCATACTGTCTTGATGATTACAGCTTTGTAATAGAGCTTGAAGTCCAGAATGGTGATGTTGCCAGCTTTGCTTTTCTTTTTCAACATTCCTTTGGGTATGCAGGGTCTTTTCTGGTTCCATACAAATTTTAGGATTATTTGTTCCATTTCTTTGAAAAAAGTGGATGGTATTTTGATAGGGATTGCACTGAATGTGTAGATTGCTCTAGGTAGCATTAACATCTTCACAATATTTGTTCTTCCAATCTGTAAGCATGGAACGTTTTTCCATTTCTTTGTGTCTTCCTCTATTTCTTTCATGAGTATTTTATAGTTTCCTGAGTACAGATCCTTTGCCTCTTTGGTTAGATTTATTCTTAGGTATCTTATGGTTTTGGGTGCAATTATAAATGGGATCGACTCCTTAATTTCTCTTTCTTCTGTTTTGTTGTTGGTGTACAGAAATGCCACTGATTTCTATATCCTGCCACTTTACTGAATTCCTGTATGAGTTCTAGCAGTTTTGGGGTGGAGTCTTTGGGGTTTTCCACAGAAAGTATCATATCATCTGCAAAGAGTGAGAGTTTGACTTCTTCTTTGCTGATTTGGATGCCTTTTATTTCTTTTTGTTGTCTGATTGCTGTGGCTAGAACTTCTAGTACTATATTGAACAGCAGTGGTGATAGTGGACATCCCTGCCATGTTCCTAACCTTAGGGGGAAAGCTCTCAGTTTTTCCCCATTGAGAATGGTATTTGCTGTGGGTTTTATGATATTGAGGTATGTACCCTCTATCCCTATACTCTGAAGAGTTTTGATCAAGAAAGGATGCTGTACTTTGTCAAATGCTTTTTCTGCATCTATTGAGAGGATCATATGGTTCTTGTTCTTTCTTTTGTTAATGTATTGTATCACATTGATTGATTTGCGGATGTTGAACCAACCATGCAGCCCAGGGATAAATCCCACTTGGTCGTGGTGAATAATCCTTTTAATGTACTGTTGGATCCTATTGGCTAGTTTTTTGGTGAGAATTTTTGCATCCATGTTCATCAGTGATATTGGTCTGTAATTCTCCTTTTTGATTGGGTCTTTGTCTGGTTTTGGGATCAAGGTAGTGCTGGCGTCATAAAATGAGTTTGGAAGTTTTCCTTCCATTTCTATTTTTTGGAACAGTTTCAGAAGAATAGGATGCTTCCAACATGCTTACAGTGAGAGTTTGACTTCTTCTTTGCTGATTTGGATGCCTTTTATTTCTTTTTGTTGTCTGATTGCTGTGGCTAGAACTTCTAGTACTATATTGAACAGCAGTGGTGATAGTGGATATCCCTGCCATGTTCCTAACCTTAGGGGGAAAGCTCTCAGTTTTTCCCCATTGAGAATGGTATTTGCAATCTACACATTCAGTGCAATACCTATCAAAATACCATCCACTTTTTTCAAAGAAATGGAACAAATAATCCTAAAATTTGTATGGAACCAGAAAAGACCCCGCATACCCAAAGCAAACTCATTTTATGATGCCAGCACTACCTTGATCCCAAAACGTTCCATGCTTACAGTAAGCATGTTGTTGGATAGACCCTTTAAGTAGGATATAGTGCCCTTCCTCATCTCTTATTACAGTCTTTGGTTTTATAGTGTCCTTCCTCATCTCTTATTACAGTCTTTGGTTTAAATTCTTTAAATGTTTGGTAGAATGCCCCTGGGAAGCCATCTGGCCCCGGGCTCTTGTTTGTTGGGAGATTTTTGATTACTGCTTCAATTTCCTTAGTGGTTATAGGTCTGTTCAGGTTTTCTATTTCTTCCTGGTTCAATTTTGGTAGTTGATACATCTCTAGGAATGCATCCATTTCTTCCAGGTTATCTAATTTGCTGGCATACAGTTGCTCATAATATGTTCTTATAATTGTTTATATTTCTTTGGTGTTGGTTGTGATCTCTCCTCTTTCAGTCATGATTTTATTTATTTGGGTCATTTCTCTTTTCTTTTTGATAAGTCTGGCCAGGGGTTTATCGATCTTATTAATTCTTTCAAAGAACCAGCTCCTAGTTTCGTTCATCTGTTCTACTGTTCTTTTGGTTTCTATTTCATTGATTTCTGCTCTGATCTTTATTATTTCTCTTCTCCTGCTGGGTTTAGGCTTTATTTGCTGTTCTTTCTCCAGCTCCTGTAGGTGTAGGGTTAGGTTGTGTACTTGAGACCTTTCTTGTTTCTTGAGAAAGGCTTGTATTGCTATATACTTTCCTCTTAGGACTGCCTTTGCTGCATCCCAAAGATTTTGAATAGTTGTGTTTTCATTTTCATTGGTTTCCATGAATTTTTTAATTCCTCTTTAATTTCCTGGTTGACCCATTCATTCTTTAGTAGGATGTTCTTTAGCCTCCATGTATTTGAGTTCTTTTCAACTTTCCTCTTGTGATTGAGTTCTAGTTTCAAAGCATTGTGGTCTGAAAATAGGCAGGGAATGATCCCAATCTTTTGGTACCGGTTGAGACCTGATTTGTGACCTAGGATGTGATCTGTTCTGGAGAGTGTTCTATGGGCACTAGAGAAGAATGTGTATTCTGTTGCTTTGGGATGGAATGTTCTGAATATATCTGTGAAGATCATTTGGTCCAGTGTGTCATTTAAAGTCTTTATTTCCTTGTTCTTTTGCTTAGATGATCTGTCCATTTCAGTGAGGGGGGTGTTAAAGTCCCCTACTATTATTGTATTGTTGTTGATGTGTTTCTTTGCTTTTGTTATTAATTGGCTTATATAATTGGCTGCTCCCATGTTAGGGGCATAGATATTTACAATTGTTAGATCTTCTTGTTGGATAGACCCTTTAAGTAGGATATAGTGTCCTTCCTCATCTCTTATTACAGTCTTTGGTTTAAAATCTAATTTGTCTGATATAAGGATTGCCACCCCAGCTTTCTTTTTGTGTCCATTAGCATGGTAAATGGTTTTCCACCCCCTCACTTTCAATCTTTAGGTGTCTTTGGGTTTAAAATGAGTCTCTTGCAGACAACATATTGATGGATCTTGTTTTTTTTATCCAATCTGACAGCCTGTGTCTTTTGATTGGGGCATTTAGCCCCTTTACATTCAGGGTAACTATTGAAAGATATGAATTTAGGAAGAGATGTTTAAGAGATTGTGATATGCATAGATGTTTTCTTGGATCCCATATTTGCTGGTACAGTTTGTCTTTGGGCCTGCTATGTAGTGATTTGTTCCAGCTCATGTTGCCAGATTCTGGGTGACTCAAACTCTGTGCGGACCCCTGTAAAAGCAAGTCATTGCTGCCTAAGAGAAGGAAGACCTAGAAAATTTGGCAGTCACCAAGGCAGTTGTATTTACATGAAGTTCTGAATAAGAGGACTTTAGTTGCTCCCTGAACTCCTCTTGAAAGAAGGACAAAAAGAGAAAGAAGTGGGATAAAGATCTTTTTGGTTTTCTCTTCCAGAGAAGACACTATTAGCAATACCTGTGAGTTTATACTCTAGTGCATTTCAACAGACTCCTAAAAGAGTAAAAGGACCAGTTGCAAAACTAATGTGATCATTGGGTCTACCCTCTTCATCTGTCTAGTTAAGATGATATTTGTAGTGATAATCCATTCACATATTCTATAATAACAGCATTTTATTTATTTTTTGTTGAAAAGCAAAGAATGATTGAATGAATTTTACATTTTAACCTGTTATATTTGTCTATAATATGCTATATATTTTTCTTCACATACATTTCAGAACCACTAAATGATTTTAATGTATTTTATATATTACATGAATTTTATATCTATAACAATAAGTATCATTGTTATTGCTATAATCATAAAAGAGATTTATATGTTAAGTGGATAACCAACATATAACATTGAATGAAGCTTACATACTACCTACGTAAAAACAAATATGCCTATGAAGTGAGACTGGAAAATAAAAGAAAAATGGTAACATCAATTGTGTTGTGAGGAGCTGTGGGATTTTTTTCTATTGAGCAGAAGCTTTCTATGATATTGCTTTTGCAATAAAAATTAGTTGTATTAATCATGTTGATCTGAAGTGAATATTCAAATTATTCTTTTATTAGTTCATTTGTAAAACTAGGGAAAAAAAATCCTAATTAAACAAAAAGTATCTATAGGACTATAAAAAATAATCAGCTGACCATTGTATTTCTAAATACTTTGCATAATTTACAAGGAAAAAAAATCAAGAGGACAATTCGCTTTAGTGTTTGTACTTTATAAGCTATTATTTCCAGAAACAGACAAGAAGATGAGACCTTCCATTTTACGAAGAATCTTCTTGACCATTGCTAGGTTACCATCCACTAATACTGCTGTCATCAGATTGAAAAAAAAATCCAACAATGTAAAACCACATGTTAAATCCCACCCTGGTCACTACCCCACCTCCTAAATACCCATTTCTTGGCTGTGCATTGCAATTTGGTAAAATATAGATGCTTTGGGGTTCCTTCTGATTATATCAAATATCTTCCAAACTCATCTGTGCAGTACAGGACAGAATACACATGTGGATACCAACAAATCTTTAATCCTCCCTGAGGCTGTTGATTTTCAGCTAAAAGTCTGATTTCTAGAATTAGATCATACATGTCAAGGTCTGCTACAAAATCAGCTCTCATAGACGACGATTTATGTATCTTGGCAGCTTAGCAAAGAAATGCCCAATTTCAGTGAGATCAAGAGAACCATTTTTAGAAAATCACTGCCAGACCTGAAGCTAATTTCCTCTAATTCTACGACATCTGTAAGCCTCATATGGGAGTCTGGGTTTTAATCAGCCCTGCAGTCTAACAAATGGCTAGTGATGTTTAAAGAAAATAAACACCAAAAACCATTTCACAGGAAAACCACAAGATAGCATAAAAGAACAATATGGACGACAGGCTCTAGAACACATATTGTTTCATCAACAACTTTGAAGACTTAAAGGCATTTAATTCAAAAATAGGAAAAAGTGTTGGTGTCAAAAGGAATGTTCTTTACTAAGGATTATTTATTTTTTTAATAGTATGAAAGATGGTCAGAGAAATGGCTATATCCTTAACACACAGATATCTCTCAATGGCAACCATATTTCAATGGAAAGAAGGGATGGAAGAGAATGAAATGCAGAAATAAATCTGGGCTAAAGTGGACTGCAGAAATACTAAGAGCAAAATAGATATATCTTTTCAAGTGTTTAATTACAGCCAATTTTCAAGAGTTGCCTTCATTATTTCTTCAAGTCAAATGGAATAGTCCCTTGGTGGTGTTTAATTCCTTAAAAATTTTTTCATCACCATATGATTTTTCATGAAGCATAAAACTTAAGAAGTTGAAGGTAAACAGTACCAACATTGTCCAAAGAGTCTTTCATAATTTCACTGTGATAAAAATGCTGGTAGCAATAAATACGTGTGCTGTACAGCCATACTCCTGTAAGGAACAGAAGTAAGCATTTGGGCGTAATGAATCTAGAAATAAATATGCTATTACTCAAAGTGCTGCATGCATTTTCTAATTGCATTTAATTCCTATTTGCATTTTTCACATAATTGGCTAATAATAAAAATCCCAGGCATTCTTGTTAAATTGTCAAATGAATTTTTAACACTAGTAAATAAAGAACATATGCTTAATGGAAAGACTTCAAGAGAAGCAAAGGTAAACAAAGCCAGAGTTAGTGTTTTCTTTCTGTAATTCTGTTAACAATACTACTAATACCGATTCAATATTCAAAACAAGCCAGGAGCTGCTTTCAAATTTCAAAGGCCTAATCTCATTTAAGCTTCTCAACAGTCCTGTAAGGTAAATATTGTTACTATTTTGCAGAGAAGGAAACAGGTTTAGAGAAGTGAAGTAATTTGCCCAATCCGAACAAGTTACAAAGTGGGGAAGGTAAGCTCTTATCTTTGACCCGTAGTTTGTGTTTTTAATTTCTATGCCATATTGGATCTCCAATAAATTCATGTAATTCTGAACCTACGGCTGAGTGAGTCTAGGTGACTTAACAGTGGATCACCAATCCACATTTCTATCAGGTGCATTTTTACTTCACATTTGAGCTTGGATTTTTAAAATCTGTGAACCACGCTACTCTGTCCTATAGCTACACACTTCATCCTTCTTTGCCAAATGTAGGTGTTCCTGAATGATATGTTCTTGGCTCTATTCAAAATCCCCAGTCCTGAGCTTTCCCTAACTGCCAGATTTTCATTTCAAACTGCCTGCTTGAAGTTCCTGGATTTTCAACCAATACAATATGTATTTCTTACTGAATTCATCTTCTTCCTTCCCAAATCTGTCCTTTCTACTAGATTTTCTATGTCTGCCCATCATTCTGACAATCACTTAGGAGGACAAAAACCAGTATGAATTGCCACTATAGCAAATGGTATTATTATTCACAAATATTCTATCCTCCCTTCCCTCTTTGTGGCTTATACATGCCTAACTTTGACTTTGACCTTGGCCATGTGATGTGTTCAGCCAATGGGATATAAGCAGAGATGACATATCCTACATTTTAGGGAGTAGTGTACTGTTTCTATCAGCTCTCTTGTTCTTTCTCTCTGTCTTAAGAAAAGATATAACAAACAGGGGCTACTCCTTTGGTCCAGATCTAGAGTGAGAAAACAAGTCAAGCCATTGAAGCCAACCTACAATTTGGCATACATAGAAAACAAGGAATAAATGCTAGTTATTGCAAGCCATTGATATTAGGGGATTATTTCTTGTTAGTACAAGATACAAAAATAGACTTTTGTTTTACTCTCATCTGGACATCAAATCCATTGCAATTTGTTTTAGTTCTACATTTGTAATGTATCTTCTATCTATTTATTTACTTATATACCACCACTACCCTCATTATGTTGATCATTACTCATCTCTTTGATGCTTGCAATTCCTCATGCCTGTCTTTTTCTCTAGTTTCTGATCTATCAAGGTAACTCTTTCTCAAATGCAAGTTGATCATTTCACTTCCCTATTCAAATATCATAAATGATTCTCCAAGTTGGGAGGGGGAGGTCTCATAGAAGACTAAGTAACCAATTTATCAAATTGTGCTATAGGTCCAGTCAGATGAGCAATGAGAAATAACCACTGGATTTAGCAATGTGTTTGACATCAATGAAAATCACTCTAACCTTAATAAGAAAGTCATTTCTTACTTTAGTAAGAACAGTTTGGGAAAAGTCGAGTACATTTAAGGGACAACAGAAAGAAATTACAGATAGCAAGATAATTAAAAAAAAACCCAAAAACCTCTTTTCAAGAGTTTTGGTTAAAAAAAGGACAGAGAAAGAGGGTAGGCTCAAGGGCAATATGGAATTTGGTGAGGGGGCTTTTGCTTTGTTTTGCCTTGTTTTGTTTGTGGTGACAGAGAAATCTCAACATGATGGTGCACTGATGGGAATAACCTAGTGGAAAGAAACAAACAAAATTTGATGATATAGGATAGCTTAGAAATAATAGAGCTATAATGCTGAACAGAAGAGAGTGGATGGGACTCAGTGCCTAACTGGAGAATTTGGCCTTGTACAGTAGCTGAGGCAGCTCCTACAGAGTAACAGGAGGTAATATAAGTGATTTGTAAGGAAGGAGGTAACCAGGGTGATGAGAGTTACATCTGGGTTGCTTCTGTTTTCTCAGAGAAACCTTAAACATGCTGAGTGAGAATGAGAATGGAAAGAAGAGATCACCGGTTTGAGGAGAAAGTACAAGTGTGAATTATTTGCCAAGAGAATGGAAGAGTGAGTGGATCAGGGAAATGCAGGATTTCTGGGAACACCAGGAATCCACTTGAGATTACCAGTCCTGAACTTACTATGAAATCAGTCTGCATGATTTTTCAAACTTTCTCATTACATTCAGCTGGGAAGGTACAGAGCAGATGAAATGTTGGACTTAATGAAAGGTTGAAATTTTGCTAGTCAATTAAGCAAAGAGAGAAAGGGGGAGCAGAGTAGAAGGGTATCTATATCTAATAAAGAGTTTTTTTTTTTTATGAACCATGGACTCTAACTTGTACAAAGAATATGAGGATGCAATAAAAGTATGAGATTCTGACAAATTTGGAATCAATGGACTGCAGGTCCTGGTAGAATATTATTCACGATGCTGAAATAATAAAAGGAGTGAAATAAAAAGTAGAAGTGGTTATTGAAAATATGATATTCAAAATTGTTTTAATGAGAGGGTGAAGCTTTTATTAACAACCAGTTCTAGGATGTGACAGTGGGAGTGTGTGGCTAAGCTCAAGTGGAAGGCAAGATCATTGGAGTTATCAATAAGGTGTCAAGGTTCTGAGAAACGAGGCTGTTGCAAAGTGTATACAGATGCTGATCATATTATGACAAGAGCAGTATTGGAGAAAGTGACAAAAAAAAAAAAGAGTGAAAATCTTGAATAACTGAGGGAGAGTGGCTTAAGGTTCTTGGAATGACAATACCATGGAGAGGTAAGAGGGGGAGTAGACTAATTGGAGGGCTTTAAAACTGGATGTTTTTAGGGAGGAGAAGAGAAAATGTATTCAAAGAAGGACATTTACCCTTCATGCAGGCCCAGTGGTAGGAGGGTTGTGCGCAAAGGACTGTACGGGAATCAGGCATGGTGGGAGAGGCAATTTACATTAACAATAAGATGAAGGATGTGATTCCAGAAGAGATTACTGATAGAGGCAATGTAGCTGACAGCAGATCTGAATTCTAAGAAGGACAGTAAAATTATTCCAAGTATTAGGGAGGAATTTTAAAAGGGAGGATTTACAGAACTATACAACTATGGGGATATGGGTATGAGGGAGAACCTTTTAATTATCATGTTAAATGTATGTCTTAAAAGTTTGATACATGTAAACACAAAGTTTGTAACATAAACACCTTCTGTTAAAATGTTAACGGAGGGGAACTATATCACACTCGCCTTTTGTTTAATAATAGATGAACGGAAATCACACATAGCACGTGTGAAGCAAAGTATCAAAGTATTCAACACTAATTTATTACCCTCAAGCTAAATCTTGCCAGGAAAAAAAAAAAGTTAACTCAATCTAAAAGGAAATATTTTTCTTAAAACTTGTGCACAGATATTTCCAAAACAGGTCATTAATTTGATAAACAATTAAATTAAAAGAATTCATTAGCTCATACATGTATATTTGAAAACATGCATATGCCAGGGAATGAGCTAAATCAAACAGCGCCCAGGGAAATAGCTAATTAACCTTCTTGTCTTTAGGAATTTCGGCATTTTTAAATGAAAAATTATCTTTGTGGGCGTGCCTGGGTGGCTCAATCAGTTAAGCATCCGACTCTTGATTTCAGCTCAGGTCAAGATCTCAGGGTTATGAGATCAAGCCCTGAGTTGGGCTCCACACTCAATGGGGAGTCTGCTTAAGATTCTCTTCCTCTCCCTCTTCCTCTGCCCCTCCACCCCCCCAAAATAAAAAAGAAAAATTATCTTTGTGGTGTAGTCAGAGGCAGAAATACACAGTGTGGGTTACAAAGGGAAAGGGACCAGTAAACCTGGAAGACTAGGCACTGAGATGCCTGACCCCCAGGAGGAAAAGCGGTGGTAGCTCTAGGCCCTTCTCCTGGGACAGAGAGAGACAGTATCATTTCCACATAGGAAGCAGAGCGTCTCAGACGGGACTCTCTCCCACTCCAAGATCTGCCCCCATCAAATTTCCCCTGTGTGTAAATAGGTCTAGGCCAGGAGGTTCAAAGAGAAAGCAGCAAGAGACGAGGAGAGTGAATGATTGTTGACAGTGAGCAAGAGACTGTCAGGAGGATAGACAGCTGAGAGAGACCCTGATGACAGACTACACTTCCCTTATTCGTCTCCTGCCATTCACATCCCATAAAGGGCTGCAATCAGCATCCTGGGGCCCTCCAGCTGTGCTGAGCACCAAGAACTGTGTCTGTGCTAGACCCAACCTGATCCTCGCAGAGCTGAATGAACAGGCTCATTAGCTGGACCTATCTATTGGCAATAATAAAATAATAATAATAAACAATAATAGTGTTTGTTGACTCTGACCAGTAGATATTCTTTCAAGAAAAGAACATCCCTTTGAATCTGAAAGATCAACCTCACTCTCTCTTAACATATTACAGTGCTATATAGTTCATCGGATATTAAAGATATTATAACAAAGTAAATAACTGAATGTTTCATATACACATTAAACAAAGACTCCTATAACTTGATAGGTTTTTTTTTCCCCCTGAGGGCGGAAAAAAAATCAAATTCAGACTTCTTTATTTTCTGCCTTATTGCTTTTCCTCTTCATACCTGCTAGCTTGTCACACACATACAATCTCTAAAAAGGACCAGACTCCATTTATGATTGCTAAATTGCCGGTGGGTGACAGGATTTTGAATTAGCCTATTTGTTATTATCCTGTGCATGTGCTCTGCTAAATAAAGTCATAAGACGAACAAGTTTGAGATAATTAGATGGTGCTGATTGTACCTGCCGTATGCACTTGACTTTCATGATTAATTCTGTATCGAAGACTACACATATTGTCCTCTGTGAAACAGAGCACTGCAGTAGGAGAAAGAAGTCCAGGGTTCCTAGGACTACGAGCATCAATTTCAACACTACTATCTTACCAGGACTCCAATATCTTGGAAAAACTCCAAGGCAGCAGCCGATCAAGGGTTATGATCTATTTGAGGTAAAAACTAAACTATAATGGGAAAAGGTAAAATCTAAAATCATAATCAATACTGACGCCGACTGTGTTAATGAGCTGTGTTATTACAATAACAATGGAGTCAGAAGGTTAAGGAAAATATCTCTTCAAAGTGTGGTGATGAACTGTTTAATCCAAAGAGAACATTTATGCAGGTGAAACTTTATTTTAAAAACATGTTTCAAGAGAGAAAACATTTAAAAGTTAATTTAAGGCTCACTCTATATATCACACAGACAACTTAATTTTACAAAAGGGTTCCCATGGATCTTTAGAAAATGAGAGAAAGAGGCCTGTTGTACTCCTGTTGCCTGCTTGTCAAGGGGATGTGATATTCTCCTTTTCCACCTTCTACTAGCCCTTTGTACTTTTAGATCTCAACCCACACCATGTGAGTATCTACTCCAGAAAAGATAATTTTAAGTGAGAAGAATCTGAGCTATACCCTATCCTTAAACTGCTCTAGTCAGAAATGTCAGAAAAGAAAGCCCATGTGGGCACGGTTTGAGATTCTATTGTCAACAGGATATGTGTGTGTATGGAGGGAGGAACATGTTCCTAAGATATTAAAATATAAAGTAAACACATTTAATATTGTAATGTGTTCACTCTCCATGCTTCAGTTACCTTATTTGCAAAATGCAGAATACAATTATCTTCGATTATTAATATAAAGCACTTAGCACAGCATCTCCTATATAGTTAGGTGAATACAAGTCTCCTTCCCTTTCTGCCATACGTAGGGAAGCGAGTAAATCTCACTTATCCTGCATGGAGATGATGGAAACTCCATTTGGTGGACAGGCCTCATCACTTCTCCAGTGTTCTCTTTGAAGAGGGTTCCATTCTAGAGGTATGATCAGTGCACCAGAGTATCTAACCATTCTCTAACTGAAGAAGCTTCATGTTTGTTTTCTTATTTGTAAAGAAGTGAGTGTTTTAAAAAATCAACTTGGGGCACCTGGGTGGCTCAGTCTGTTAAGCATTCGATTCTTGATTTTGGCTCGAGTCATGATCTCAGGGTTGTGGGATTGAGCCCCACATTGGGCTCCACCCTGAGCATGGAACCTGCTTGGGATTCTCTCCCTCTCCCACTGCCACTCCCCGCTCACTCTCTTTCTGTCTCTGTCTCTCTCTCTCAAAATAAAAATCAACTCACACTTTCTTCTGTGAAGACAAAGAAAAGGGGGAATTGTGCTTGGCACTATATAAGTTTAAGACTTCAAAGAGGGAGGATACCATGCATTGTTTTGAAGCATATTTCTTTAAAAATTGATGACTATGGACTAATTTTTCTAAAGACGGTCTCGGGTAGGTAAGCTATAAATCTAGGTCGTTATATGTAAGAACCTCACACAGTGTTTTCATTTTAAAAATCTTGCAGAATTCCTGTGCTAGCCCATCCTTACCCTGGCTGCAGGTCTCAATCACACATAGGCTGTGCGTGCTGTGACAGCTTTAGCTACAAAAGGCATGACACCTCCTAACAACAAGGCACATTCGCAGCTGGGGACGTCAAATGACAGATTGATTTTAGAGTCAGTTCTGTCGGCTGCCTGGACACAGGAGGATGTGATGTGTGGGAGTCTTATTCTCCATATATTTAGGGAACCAGAGAGCTAAGGCTCTTAACCAGCAGCATATTTACCAGAAATATGACCAAAATGAGTATTTTTTCTTATAATTTATTTCTGTGAATAGTGCTGCCCATTTGCTAAAATGATTAAGCATTCAGGTGACTGATACTCTGCCCCATTTTCTTCTGAGGGTTTTGTAAGGTGGAGGCAGCAGGTCGTACAGGGTCGTCTTTCCATTTTCTCTGTTGAGTTCTATTTGTTATCGTGCAGCAGGGGTGCTGAGAGAGAAGCTATGGCTTTCACTTTATAGGACAGAAAGAGGGAGACACAACTCTGATAACTTGTTATTTTACCTCCTACTAGCCATGGGGTTTGATGTAGTACAAAGAGAATGAGGGTGTTATGGTTGAATGGTATGCCACTCCCCTCCCCCAGCCAATGTCCCAGTCCTAACCCCCAGCGCTTCAGAACATGACCTTATTTGGAGATGGGGTCTTTACAGAGTTATTAAGTTAAAGTGTGGTCATTAGGGTATGCAGTCATGCGATATGACTTGTGTTCTTATAAGAAGGGGAAATCTGGGCACAGATACACACAGAGGAAGACAATGTGAAGCCAAAGAGAGATGACGGCAAATTCAAGCCCAAGATGGAGGCCTAGGACAGGTCGTTCCCTCAAGGCCCTCAAGAGTTAAACCTACCAACACCTGGATTTTCTACTTCTATTCTAGCCTCCAGAACTGTGGGACAATACATTCCTATTGCTTAAGCTATCCAATTTATGGTTGTTATGGCAGCCCTCATAAACATACAGAGAATAAATGTCAGGCCTAAGAATGGCTTGGAACAGGAGTCAGCAAACCATGGCTGTGGACCAAATCCAAATTATAGACCCTGTGAGCTAAGAATGTCCTTTACATTTTTACATAGTTGAAAAAGCTTCTGGCCATTTTTTTTTCTCTCATCATCCAATCAATTTCTTGATTTTGCCTCTTACCCTGCAAAGCTTAAAATATTTTCTGCCTGACGTTTTCCAGAAAAGAATTTGCTGACCCTTGGCTTAGATAAGAATCAAGTTGAGTTCACTTTTAACCTTGTCATTTAATTGTTGGAAGTTCAGTTAACTTCACTGAGCTTTCTTAATATAGAATAAGTCTTTTTAACAACTCTCCTGATTTCACAGAATTAGTGTCAAGGAGTAAACAAAAAATGACATTGTGGAATAACTTAAGAAATGTAGAAAGGTCTATACACATATAATTGTATTTTTTTTTTTACCAGAAATACTAATATAAACTATATATACACCAAATTTCAAAAGTCCATACTTTTACTCTATAAATTTTCTAAACTCAGAGATCAGTTCTATGCTATTTTAGACAAAATCAAAACATACTTCAGAACTTTTTTTAAAGATCTTATTTATTTGAGAGAGAGAGCACTAGAGAGAGAGAGGGAGAGAGAGAGTGAGCATGAGTTGGGGACAGAGGGAGAGGGAGAAGCAGGCTCCCCGCTGAGCAGGGAGCCTGACATGGGGCTTGATCCCAGGAGCCCAAGGCAGACGCTTAACCAACTGAGCCACCCAGGAGCCCCATACTTCAGAACTTCTGAAGAAAATCGCCTTTGGATATCCTAGTATTATACTTTGCTATTTAAGTTTTGGGTTGAGGGGCACCTGGGTGGCGCAGTCCATTAAGCATCTGACTCTTAGTCTCAGTTCAGGTCATGATCTCAGGGTCCTGAGACTGAGCCCCACATCAGGCTCCATGCTCAGTGGGGAGTCTGCTTGAGATTCTTGCTCCCTCTCCCTCTGCCACTCTCACTTGTGCTCTCTCTCTCTCTCTCAAATAAATAAATCTTTAAGTTTCTGGTTTGAGTGTCTTGGTCAAAATATTTTTATTTTTTTATTTTTTTATTTTTTAAAGATTTTATTTATTTATTTGAGAGAGAGAGAATGAGAGAGAGCAAGCACATGAGAGTGGGGAGGGTCAGAGGGAGAAGCAGACTCCCTGCCGAGCAGAGAGCCCGATGCGGGACTCGATCCAGGGACTCCAGGATCATGACCTGAGCCGAAGGCAGTCGCTTAACCAACTGAGCCACCCAGGCGCCCTGTCAAAATATTTTTAAAAAAGACCACCAGCTAGAGAAAAATCAACAGATTGTACACCTTAAACTTACAAAATGTTGTATGTCAATTATATCTCATTTTTTTAAAAAAAAGAGGCAAATAGCAATATTCTGGATGATATAGTTTCAAAAGGCATTCACACATGATAATTCTTCTCCATAAAGCCTTCAAATGTTAACATCCTTATCTACATGCTTCTTTTTAGACCTATGCTTAAAAAAAAACCAAAAACCTCTCCACAAGATAAAGAATAAATTCATCACTCATTCATTTAAATAAATATTTACTGCATACTAGAAATGTATTAGGCTCAGTGCTAGATGCTAAAAATATAAAGTCAGATAAGACATGGCAAAAACCATCTTGATATGATGTGTAAAGCACTGTGCAGTACAAGATGCACGAGATGAAATGGGTTTCAGGACAACAGATGTATATTTTGTAACAAGAACTGCATTTGGAACTGGGGGTACAGGGATGAATGGGACACCGTCCCTATCCTTGGATACATCATAGGCTTCTGGGAAAGATGGACACATAAACAGAGTCTTCAAAATAATATAATAAACTATAAGACTGAAATATACCTAGTGCACAGAGGTGGTACAATGTACCTACTAGGGTTTTGAGGGGAGTTCACAGAGGAGACAACACCTGAAGCAAATCTTGCAGAACAAGTAAGAATTACGAAGGAAGACAGAATGGGTATCCCAGGTTGAGTATGGGATTCCAGGTCTAAGTGAAGGCATGAAACAGCAGACTTTGGGGGGGGTACAATAAATGATTCGATATTTTCAAAGTGTAAACTGTGAGTCCTGGCAAGGCATGAGACTTGTATACTGCTTATAGTGATTTAACAATTTGTGGTCAGTAAGCACATAGCAGATGCATGGGGCAAGTAGAGGGTAAATGATGGTCCTGAACAGATGGACTCACACCTCATTGCCAAGGTTATAGGACCAAGTAAGGGGGAAAACTGGGAATCTTCATGTTTATCATACAAACTTTATTAATTACTTTGTGCTCAGCCCTCAACTGTACCCTGCGTCCCATCGAGATGTCATATTTTTCCCTCTCCAGAGAATAATCTCCAGGCTTCTGCTATGATAGAAGAGGGACAGCTGCCCAGTTATTCATGGGTTGGCCTGGGAATCTGGGGATCTGATTACTTCTTCAAAACCCTTTGATCCAGTTCCTTCCATTTTTTTACTTCACATTTATCCCTACATCCCAAGGTAACCAATACTAAAATTCCCAAGCCTTTTGGGGTACCAATGGTGTGAATTGCATTGCTTCCTGACTTTACCCACTGTGTTCAGTGCTTTCCTGTGGCTGCTAAATCAATCACCATTCTCCCTTTGTTTTGCCACGTTCGCAGCTTTTTGCTATTGTTGTCCTCTGTATTCTGGCTCTTACGGCTTTATACCTTTAAAAAATTTTTCACTAACATATTTGGGAAGTTTTTATAGTAGCATTAGAGCTGCTATGATATTTGAATATGAAAATATTTCTACTATAAGATCAATAGCACCAAAATATTCTAAGAATTTAGCAGTTAATTGGAATCTGAACAGCATTTCTATTGGTTTTTACTATGATCAACCTATTCTAGCCACTATCCAATCAAACTGGCTTAGAAAAGATCAGGCGACAGCTAAATTAAGTCAAAATTGAAGCTGGAGAAGATTTTTAAAAAACTTGATATGGTTTTTAAATCTGCTTGTTTTACTTCACCTGTCCAAAATTATTATTATTTTTTTTTAAGTTGGCTCCAGCATGGAGACCAGTTCAGGGCTTGAACTCACGACCCTGAGATCAAGACCTGACCTGAGATCAAGAGTCGGACATTAAACCAACCGAGCCACCCAGGTGCCCCTATTTTTACTTTTATCTAGTAAATATTTGGGTTGTCAAGCGGACATGGATTGTACAAACCATCTGGGATCAGAGGAGAATATACTGTTAGAGAAACAAATAATAGAGTTTTGTTCTGTAAGAAATAAGGTACCTCTGGATATTTAATTAAGGTTGAAGAAGAAGCACAGTTTCAGTCAACAGTGTTTACCTCAGCAGCAAAATCTGGCTGACAAAACATTGTAAATACAACAAATTCATGAATCCTAAGAATGTACAAAACCCTAAATATACATTTGAAATTTTAAAAAAAATCTAAAAAAAAAAAATCTAAAGCCAAAATGATTTATAAAATTTAATTTTAAGGAATGAGATTTACATGGAAAAATAAAATTAAATTCCATATGTACATTTATGTACACATAGACACAAACATGCACATGTAGACATATGAAGCATCCTTTTCTATTGAGCTCAACATTTTATCTTTTTAGAAAACAATACATGGATATAGACATGCAACCAGATAGGTAAGATTCTGCTAATGCCTTTGCCAATTCAATCAGAAATTTGATGAATGTCTTCAATTTAATGGTTGATTAAACAAACTCCTTAGTTATAATTCATTCTATATGCCAGAATTGCATGCAATCATTACAAGCCATAATTTAAAGTAACATTTAATACTACGTGTATTGTTTATTAGGTAAGTTAAGAAAGCAGGATACTATATCGCCTAGATGGTATGACCCAAACTGTGGAAATGGAGAGGTGAGCACGCTTTGGAGGAAATACATCAAAGCAATACTCTTTGTTGTTTGGGGATGGGTGAGAAATAGATTATTTTTAGATTCTTCTTTCTGGTTACACGTATTCGGTGAATTTTCCTCAGTAATCACAGAAAACTTTATATAATAACAAAATAACTAATTCAGAAAATAAGCACTCATTTGTAATGAAAACACTTACATTTGCAACTTATCTGAAAAAACATATGGAAGCTCTGCTAATGCGTAAAAATCCAGCTCATTGTGAATAACTTTAACCATTTCAAACACAAATTAAGTCAAGCAAGGAAAAGGAATATAAACAGAGTACATGTGACTCTATTAAACAAGTCCATGCCACCCACTCTATGCAGCTGGAGTGAGGAAGATGCAGAATCTATCAGCTGCCAGCCGGAAGCCCTCGATTTAATGATCCCAAGTTGAATGTCTCACCCCATTAGTTGGCCTGTTAAAAAAAGAATTCATCCCTAGTTCTTGCAGGGGAAAACACACACACACACAAGTGTTTCATGATAAAGATGGAACTTCTTAATCAAATTAAGCAATTAAATTAGTTGATACAGTCTTTCCTATTTTATTGCTCTCTGTGGAAAAAAAAATTTTGTACTATAAGAAGCCCACTTTGCTTTTCCCTTCATATAAATACTCTTTTAATATTTCTCTGCATATAACCTGAATATATTTCTCCTCTTTCTATTTTTCTAATGTTTCCTGGAGCCCATAAGAAATAAATATTTCTTTTTTTTTTTTAAAGATTTTTTATTTTATTTACTTGACAGAGAGAGACACAGCGAGAGAGGAAACACAAGCAGGGGGAGTGGGAGAGGGAGAAGCAGGCTCCCCGCAGAGCAGGGAGCCCGATGCGGGACTCGATCCCAGGACCCTGGGATCATGACCTGAGCTGAAGGCAGTCGCTTAACCAACTGAGCCACCCAGGCGCCCAGAAATAAATATTTCAACACACATTAGGTTTCAAGACATATATATATAGAGAACAAAACACTGTTAAATTGTTTTACTCATATTAACATACTAGCCAGCATTTGAGAATCTCTAACACATGTGACAATATTGTTGTCAATTTTGTTTTTAGGTTTATCAATCTGGAAGAGAATAGAATATGATTTATATACTGAGGGAACTTACCAACATTTATGAAGTTGAATAAAATATATCTGTTCATATTTTATAGGCATGTTTAGACCAAAATGGAAAAATGAAAGAATTTACAAAATCTGACAATGTCCATCCAGGCATGATAAAAACATTTATCTAAATTAATAATGGTATGAATAATAGTAAGAGCACAGGAACTGGATTCAAATCATACCATTACAGTTAATTAACAACATGTTTCCAGGCAAGTTTCTTAATCTAAGAACTCTTTGCCTCATAAAATGGCAGTAATAAAAGCCACTTCATAGGGCTGTTGTAAAGATAAAATATAACAATGTATTTAAGTAATATGGCATGTTGGCTACACATAACTAGTCCTCAATGCTGATAGCTACTATAGCTAATTTTTATTATAACAACCTTGACTCCTCTTCTTCTTCCTCCTCTTTACCATCTTCATAAGATTATTAGTAAATTGTTTTGGAAGGAGATAAGGTAAAACTACTGCATAAATAAGAGTACTGAGGACCATCTCTTCTGTTAGAAGAATATCCTGTAATGGCAAAGTTTAACTATGGCCAAGTTTAATGTCAGGAGCTGTCCTTTGAGGAGGTGGTAGAGCTTAGAGCCACCTGGATGCATGGTTAGAAAAATATTAAAAGGTATCCCAAACAAAAATATCTACAGCTTGGGCTAGTTGGATTTTCCACATATCCTTTCAATCTCAATGGCTTAAGCTTTCATAATCCCTACTCTAATTCCCTTGAATACAGGGTCCCCCAGGATTGAGCACAGTGCTTGGTAGAGGGCAGGTTCTCAATAGTGTTTCTGGCATGAATTTAATTCTATGAGGGGTATTACATAAAAGTACTAGAAGTTTGAAAGATTATTCACAATGAGGTCAGTTAATTCTGAGAACTGGAAGACAGGAGAGAAGTTCAGCAGCAGTTCATAAGCCTGCAATGGTAAGCAAGGGTGTCAAAGGGAAGTTGGAAGGGCAAATTTTTCTACATCTCTAATATTTTGCACTGGTCTCTTTCTACTTAGAGTAAAGAAACAAGAGCAAAAAAGGGCAGGCCATTTTATTATGAAGTGAAATAATTATATTTACTTTATCTATTTCCATCTCAGCCTATTAATCTTTTTTGTGTTTGCTTTTAATTACAATGGAAAGCCAGTAAGCTAATGAAGGAAATACTTAAGATATGGGACTATACTGATTCTGTGATTATACTAGAAAATATCAACACAGAATAGGACGAATTATTAGAGTATACCCACACTAGTGACAAGCATCATGAAGCTGACCCCTTGAGATATTTGCTTGATGGCTTAGGAGAAATCTCTGTTGCCTTCACTTCTCCTATTTGGAGAACTTATGGAAATATCAAAGGCCTCCCATCCTTAGAAATGAGGCCTCACATGATTTTGTGAGAATCTGCCATGACTCCCTTTGTAAAGGCAGTACAGGATTCTGCACATGGATACCAACTGTAGATGTAGGGTGAAGGATCCAAAATATCCCACTGTGAAGAGTTTCCTTTTTTCTGAACTCCCCTTATTTGCCTAAAAGTAGAGCCTCCCAAAATAATTCATAAATCATAAAGCCCCTCCCTGGGAGTTCTCTAACCAGAGAAGATTGACTCCTGTCACCAGAGATGAGAAGTAAGGACAAGAAATCACCTAAACAGACATTGTCACAAAACTATCATATCTCTCATCTCTTCTTCAAAGTGTCCTTTTATTTTTCCCAGAAGTCCTTTGTTTTCCCTTCTTCCACTCCCCTTCCCCTATTAAGAGAGTAAATCCTAAGACTTCTCATCACAAGGAGAAAATTTTTTTCCCTCTTTTCTTTTTATTCTATCCATATGAAAAGATGGACGTTAATTGAACCTTGGTGGTAATCATTTCACTATACATAAAACCAAACCACCATGCTGTATGCCTTAAACTTATGCAGTGATGTATGTCAATTATTTTTCAATAAACCTGGGGGAAACACAGATGATATTTAAGTCCAAATTCTAATTGCCTCCTTGAGTCACATTTTCCGTCACTTCCCACATACATTCATAAATAAAAACCTGTCTTATTTCTTGATAATTTCTTTTGCAGTATAATTTGCAGGCCCCCAAGCCTTCAACCTAAGAGGACAGAGGAAAAACCCCTGACCACCCCAACAAGGGATTTAGTATGACAAGTGTTTCGTCCTAGACTTCCCTTGATAAATTGATTTATAATGACTGATAACCTGAGGGCCATGTGAAATCATGACAATCCCTTGATGCTTTTTCTCAACTCTTCCATCAACTGTGATTTCAGCATCTGAACTGCAGTATCACAAATCAAGCCAATCTGTCAGTTAGTACAATACAAAAATCACAATTTCTATGATGTATTATGCTTTTATATTTTCAAAAGGTCATGGTTCAACACAAAAAGATCAGTAAAAAATACGAATAAACTGATTAGTTTACAGTTGAAATTAACAATTACAGATTTAAGAATATGCTTTAGATAGCAATGTAATAGATAATCCAGAATGGGCCTGGACTTGTGGAATTTTGTTCATTTTCCAAAAAGAGTTTCTCACCTGGAGATTTATCTTTCTCTCCTTTGAGACTCATTCTGTCATTATATTGACTTGATGTCATGTGGATAAATCATCTTAATAACCAAATTCTGACTTCTAGAAACTTGAGTAACTCAGGCTATTGCTTGTACCCTGCTTGATCATCCAGGAGAGCACTACCTCTCAAATGTTAAACTTCATACTATTCTATGTTATTCTTTGGTATAAACCTTCTCCAATTAACTTCATTTGTCCATGGAATTTGACATTGTTGCCTCATTCCTCCACTCTCCATTTCAAAAATATCAGTTACCCCTATTTGTTCTTCAATTTCGTGTAGGAGCTCTTTTCTCTGCCTCTTCAGTGGTTTCTCTCCTTTTATTCACTCTTTTAATGTCAAGCATTATTCTCAGGGCTTGTTTCCCCAATCTACATCACAGATACAAACGTGCCCTTAGCCTGCACAGTGCTGATTCACATAGTGGTTTAAACAAAATTAATTAGTTAGCGCCACTGAGGGATGCTATGGCTGGGAAATGGACCTGAGATTGTCCTGTTTTACATTATAAACTTGGAAATGTGCTCAAATAGTTTTGTCTCAATTACTAGGCTGGCTTCTCATGACTGGTAGCGTTTTCTTTCTGTACACCTGGTATCATCACCAGTGTGTATCTGGGGGTAACTTTAAGGCACTAGGAAGTTTACACGACCATACATGAGAAAGTACACTATCTCTTGCTTTGTATAGGCTTCTCTCTAATTTCCTACATTAACTGCCATTGAAGAAAATGTATATCTTTAACTATCTATTGATCTTATAGACCTATTAACAGTTTCCTATATGTGAAAATTAGGAGAGTTCTCACAAGAGTCCAGAGTCTGACTTCACTTGAAAAATCAAATGGTCTGGCAATCGTTAGCCCCTCCTTTCCACATTTCTGCATTTCCACAGGCAGCAACCTCCAAACCTAAGAGTGGCCGCCCTCTTTAGACTGGTCATGTTTAAGATATCCTTTCTGTTTCATTCATTTCACTTGATCTTCCTGACCCTGAAGGATGTGAGCTTAATAATGCACATACTATATATAGTCAGTACTTTAATTCAGCATTTATATAGGGATTAACCTATATCTCCAATAATAAAACCACCTGGGAGTTACACAGTGGGATGGATTGAACACTGCCCCTCTCCCCCCAAATTCATACTTTGAAGCCCTAACCATCAATACGATTATATTTGAAGAAGGGCCTTTACAGAGATAATTAAGGTTAAATGAGGTCATAGTGTTGGGGCCCTACTCTGATAGAACTGATGTCCTTATACGAACAGGATGAGATGTGAGAGATCTTCCTCTTTCTCCCCAAGGGAGCACAGAGGAAAGGCTGTGTGAGGACATAGCAAGAAGGTGACTGTCTACAAACCAGGAAGAAAGCTCTCACTGGACAATGACTTCTCCAGCACTGTACTCATGGATGTGTAGCCTTCAGTACATACCTGTTGTTTAAGCCACCCAGGCTGTGTATTTTATCAAGGCAGCCTGAGCAGAGTACTACACACAGACCAAAACCCAGGTTCCTTGAGAAATGGTGTCCCCATTCCCACTCTCCAGCTAGAAGCTCATCACTTCCTGAGCAGTCTACCTGTCTTTGTGCCATCTCTCTTCACTATTTGCTATAGGTGAGTTATTTTTTAAAAATAATCAGTATAACACATGCTCTTGCTTTGAAATGTGAAAATAAAACTAATTAAAATTAGTAAAATAGCTCCTTATCACTTACATTTACCAATTTACTAAAATGAACCAAGCACTAACATTTTTCATTTTATTTAAAAGACCCCTGATTAAGGTAGCCGAGTAAAGGGCCCAAGTCCTTGTACTGCTATAACCACTAAGTGAAGGCATTAGGCAAAATCAGCATTTCTTAAAATATCACAGGAACAAATTATTATAGAGAAAAAAGTGGGGGAATCAGTGATTAAAAAAAGCTTTTAGGGAGCACTGAATTAAATCTTAACAGTTTTCATTTTGAAATACAGGACTTCTGAGTATCTTTTTTGAGTAAAACTAAGCAAAGATATATTCCTTAGAGCTATTCTTGCCTATCCTCTTTGGAATGGATATCAGAATTAAGAAAGCTTTATGAAACAACATCCTGTATGAGGAGATTTTTAAATTAACAGAAGGACTTACACAACTATAATATTTAATACTATCCATTTTTAAATTATGTACATCCCAAATCACTTCCTGAATATAGGATTTAAAAGAGCTTCAGACTTATATACAATAAAAGACAAACTCCTATCTCTACTGAGAGCAGGATTTTTCCCTATTACCTTATTGGTGTTTAATATATACAAGTGATTAAAGTGGTTTTTGTATTCCTTAAATTCTACAATTCTTTCAAAAATGCAATTCTCAGAAGCTGGATCTAACAAATGGAGACAACTTATGTCAGGTACGACATGTCATAATTTGATTTAATTTAAAGATTAGTGCCAGTGTTATTTTAATACTCTCCCTTGACAGAGCACAGCTAAAATAGTGAATAAAAACTTCAAAATGTCATTTTTTTAATGTTTAAATGTTCATGCCAAGTGTTCATGTTTTCATCAACCTGGCATCTGGTTGTTAATTTTAAGATAGTGATTTGCTAACTTCAGTATCCATAAGAATTGCCTGGAGGGCCTATTCAACACTGCAGAGTTTCCCCTTCAGTAAATCTTGGATAGAGCTAATCTGCATTTCTATCAAGTTCCCAAGAGATACTGATGCTGCTGATTTAGTTACCACACTTTAAGAACCACTGCTTTCACAGGTCTCAATTTATCAGACACACATCTGGGTTTTCCCCATTGGTCTGAGGTTCCTCAGCCAGGCACCAAGCTGAGCCTTATAGGAGCAAGGAGAGCTGGTTATCCCAACGATCTCCAAAATAAGGCTCCTTTGTATCGATTCCTAGGTTCTGCCACCACAATCTCATTTCCTAAAGACCAACAGACTGTCCCCCACCTTTAATATTTTCTACTGTCAGCTAAGAATGTGTAGGTCCTTAGTTTCAAAATGTAGTCCATATTGTGGATTTCTTCCCCTTGAAACACTGCTTCCTGTTTTTCCACATAACCCCTTCCCTCTCTTACATAATATCCTTGCAGAATGTTGGCTCTGGCCTCATTTGCCTCTCTACCCAGCTGAACTCTATTGCTAGCTGTATATGAATATATATAGCTTATATTCATTCCTTTGTTCTTTCACTCCATAAGCATTAGCTAAAATCTCAAAATATAATGAATGTGACAAAAATTCTGCATTCATGGGCTTACATCATAATGGGGGAGATATAAGATAAGCATGTAAACAAATAAGTAAGTATGATATATTCCAGGAGCGATGCGATACATTGAAGAAAATATTATAAGGTAATGGGTAAGAAAGTGCAAATCAAATGTATCTTAGCCTCTCTGGAATCATTTCTCTGAGAAGGCAGCATTCAGCTGAAATTGAAATGCTGTGATGGAGGAAATAATGCAGCAAATGTAGAAAAGGGCATTTCAGATGGAGGAAGCATCAATTCGAGAGCAGAAAGGAGTCCAGGCTGGTTGAAGGAGTCAGGAAGGGAAAATGGTTGAAGAGTTCATGTTGGTGGTTGGGGAGTCAAAGTTTTTCATAACCCTTTTGTAACCACCTGCTTCTCTCACACAAACCTGGTCTACAGACTATATATGTCTATCCTGCTCTCCTAGTGGAAACTGTCCTCTGGCCAACAGGAGTGAAAATATCAACAGCATTATGTGAAGAGCATTTGGAACCCCAAATCTCCTCCTTGCCTCAGCTCAGAAGATGGCTGCCATGTCTATTCTCACCTCAGTAGAAGTCTGCGGTTTTATTCTCCGGAGAGGTCTCTGAACTACAGGATACCAGGCACATACTCAAACCCTTAACCCCTCACTCCTAACCCCAACCCTAACCCTAACCCTCTGGAGGGGTCTCTGAACTGCAGGATACCAGGTACATACCTTCACCCTAGATCTGAGAGTGTGGCTTCCTGAACACATGATAAGAAAAGCTGAGAAACAGCCTACTTATCCTGGAGAAGACCCCAAATATTTAAAAATCGGTGGTATTTCTGAAAATGGGTATGAAGGTAGAGATAAAAATAGAAGGACTAATTGAATATCTATTTAAAGAGTATTTAGAGTCCTAAATCCTCCCCCCGCCAAATACATCAACAGCATTTGAGTGAGGAGAAACAGACGACTAATATCAGAATTCAAGCCTTTTGAGTGGGCTATGTTAAAATGCGCAATGAATTGTGCACAGTTCTTAACTTCAGAATGTGGATGCACTAAGTCACAACCTTTTGTCCTCTTACTCAATGCTGACTTTAGTAAAGAACCACTCTAGGTATTGATATATCATAGTTTAAGAAATGGCAATCCCTTCCTGATGAATAAAGTCAAAATTTTGAGTGAAGAGAGGGCAAAATCAGGTCAGAAGGATGTCTTACAATATTATTTTACAAGAACAATATTCTCTAACAGCAGTGATTCTGATCAAATTGACATAACAACTTCCAGCAAAATCATAACTAGCATATGAAGCAAGCACGCACACATGCACATACACACACACACACACACCTTTAAACAATCTGAAACAATTACAAAACAGAAATTAGCCTAAAGCAAGAATTGTATGCTTTCAACAAACCCCTCAAGAAAAGCGTCAAGTTTATTATACCTGATAATTTGAATTATGTTTTAATCATTATATCATTAGCCTCCAGGTAAATCTGATAATATCCAAACCAAAACAAACTTATCAGCCAGAGGTCTTTTCAAGGAAAGAATATAAGTCTATGTGTATCATTTTGCTTTTACAGATGTTAAAATTTGCTGCCACATAACTGAAAGTTGTTAAATATTCTCACCAATGCAGTAAATAGAGCTAAACAAGTCTTGTAAGAAAAACCAGTTTAGTTTTTAAAAATATTTCAAAATAATTATTATATTGAAATAAAAAGTCCTTTGACTTATACTGTCAAACTCCTAGGATCTCATTTATGAAATTGCTTTATGTGGTTCTCACCATTGTACATGCTGATAGCATTACCTGTCTGCATCCACTGTCACATCATGAACTCCTCTCTGGATGACCTCTCTGGAAGTGGCTGTGTCCGGTATTCGGTTCAGACTTCTAGTATACAGGTTGAGCCCTCCATCTGTCATGTACCTGAAAATAAATGTGTAATTAATCAACAGAAAATTAAATGATCTCATCTGTATAATTTAACTTAATAAACAGTGTTCACAACTTTCAATAATTAAGCAAATGTGCTTTATTACAGTTTTTTCTATATAAACATTTTACTCACCAGGAAGAATTAGGGTATTTTTCAAGTTTATTAGGAAATCAATCTTCCTTACTACAACAAATAACTAGCCTATGTAAAACCTTCATTTTTTTCCCCTTTTGTTACCAAAATTTTGAACAGTCTTGGAGATAATTTAACATTTGAAAAATAAGAGCAAGATCATTTCATTTTGTAAATACCATTTTTGAAGCACTGAAAGTCATAGGAGTAATGGAATATTACTAAACTTAAAATTAGATTAAGTTATTTGGTAAGTAATATGTATTGACCACAAGGATAAAATAATAGCCAAGATGCATTAATGTTTACAATGTTGCCAGGAACTGTTCTAAATAGCTTACATGTAACACTGTTATTATCACCACATTAGAGAAAGAAAATAAGTAAGCACAAAAAGGTTAAGTAACACAATGCTACTCAATCAGTCATGGCAGAACTAAGACATAAATCTAGAAAGTGGGCTCCACAATGATCTTAACCACCATGCATTACTATCTGAAGTGAAGGGCCATACTGTCTGACCCACTTCGTGTCTTTGAGAACCTCCTTGCCATCACAGGACCACCACCATTGCGAAGGGATGGTAGACCCCAATAGTTATATTACTATTGGTAATCTTGCTTCCTCGGCTGTGGAGGACGAGGACACATTGTTTAATCTCCTGCCCTATGCTGGGCTAATCAGGTTTTTCTTTCTTGAGAACTAGGATTAAAAGGCAGCTCTCCTCAGTCTTTCTGTGTGAATAGAGTTGATGATAATGAACGCCCAGGAGATGTATTTTTCTCCAGTAGATGTAAGGAGCCACAGAGAAAGCTGGTCAGCAAAGGAAAAACAATGACCCAGGTGCACAAAAGGAAGCAGAGACACTTGGCCCCGTGGTTTCAACTTCACAACTTGTCCTTGGGTTCTAAGAGATATTCTTAAGCAAATTTGAGTTGATTTCACTTTTTGTAATTAAAAATATTTAATCATGGCCATATTGAAGACTAACCAAATAGTTAAAGCTAGGATTATGAAACTGGCTAATTACTTACAAGATCAATAAATTCTGCCCTTACTAATTGAAGGAGCTTGAACAAGTTTTTTTTTTTTTTTTTTTTTTAAGATTTTATTTATTTATTTGACAGAGAGAGACACGCGAGAGAGGGAACACAAGTAGGGGGAATGGGAGAGGGAGAAGCAGGCTTCCCGCTGAGCAGGGAGCCCAATGTGGGGCTCGATCCCAGGACCCTGAGATCATGACCTGAGCCGAAGGCAGACGCTTAACCGACTGAGCCACCCAGGCTCCCCACTGAACAAGTTTCTTAAACTCTGCCTCAATTTCTTCCTCCGAAAATGGGAAGAATAAAATCTACAGGTAGATTTTATGATAAAGGAAAAATACACAAAGCTGTTTATATGAGAACCTTATAACAGGTAGCTATTTGTTATTCACAAAGTCTCTTCCACATATTTTGAAAAGGAAACAGATGAATTTTATATACAAAACACTAACTAGTTCTACTGCATTATCCTTATAAGGGACTCTACATAGTGAGTTTTCCTGATCACTAAAGAATTTAATCCCACCAAAACAGAAAAAATAAAGGAGGACTTTAGCTCCAAAATGTATTGAACACTGATACACTCTTTTAAATAAGAAATACTAGCTATAATTTAACTTTTTTTTTATAACTAATTCATGATTAGGAGCATCAATTAAATTAAACAAAGAGTGAAGGGATATTTGTTCTTCCTGTGTTTTAATTTGTCAGCTGCCCCATGTTGGTGGTGTGTTTCAGGGCTTATTCTTACTTCCAATTTCTTATCATATTTCCCACACAGTTTTCAACCGGTATCTAAATGTTTTTATTGACTTGTAGGGCAGAGTGTGTGGAAATTTCTGGTAAAGTAAGTGTATATTGGCAAATCCCCCCTCCCCTTTTTTAAACTGCCGACATGCTTAATCCTAACCTTAACCTTGGAGGAAGTTGTAACAATGTATACATGTTATGCTTCATGTATGTCTCATTGGTCTGTCTTCTTCATCTGTGTATCTCCAAAATTGTTTAGCAAAGTGTTTTGTATATAATTGGGGATCAACAAATATATTATGTTTGTTCAGCTGGATTCAAAAGGCTTCCATATTGTAAAAAAAAAAACAAAAAAACCCCAAAAAAACATCATAGCTGATTTCAGTAATTTTACCCATGATGGTGTTGCATGAAAACAAGAAATAAGATGACAGATCACTTCTATTAGAAACATAACCTTTCAATTATTCAATACTTACAGAAGAGTAAGTTCTATAGACAAAGGTCAACTGTTTTGAAAACTAATTCCCCCCCCCAAAAAAATACGTTTAAAAGTCCCATAAATTAAGAAAAAAAACTATTTTTTCAGGAAGCATTTTAAAGGATATTCATTTTTCTTGGGCCCTTCAATTTTCTAGTTAATATCAAATAGGCTTACAACAGGTATTAATTGAACCAAAAAAATACTCAGTTATAGTTCCTCCGTTTACACAGACACACTCTCATTTGAATGTTAGTAGGGTATTTTCATAACAGAACCATGATTCGGTTACTTAAAAAATAACATACAGTATTGAGTTTCCTCAAGAAGTTAAAAATAGAGCTACCCTACAACCCAGCAATCGCACTATGAGAGATTTACCTCAAATATACAAATGCAGTGATCCGAATGGGCACCTGCACCCCAAGGTTGATAGTAGCAATGTCCACAATAGCCAAACTATGGAAAGAGCCCAGATATCCATCGACAGATGAATGGATAAAGAATATAAGATATATGTACAATATTACTCGGGTATCAAAAAGGATGAAATCTTATTACATCGATGTGGATGGAACTGGAGGGTATTAGGCTGAGTGAAATAAGTCAATCAGAGAAAGACAATTATCCACAATATATGTGGAATATAAGAAACAGAGCAGAGGATCATAGGGCAAGGGAGAGAAACTTAATGGGAGGAAATCAGAGAGGGAGACAAATTATGAGAGACTGTTAACTCTAAGAAATAAACTGAGGGTTGCTGGAGGGGAGGTGGATGGGGGGATGGGGTAACTGGGTGATGGAAATTAAGGAGGGCACATGATGTGACGAGCACTGGGTGTTATATGCAACTGATGAATAACTGAATTCTACATCTGAAACTAATGACGTACTACTTTATGTTGGCTAATTGAATTTAAATTAAAAAAAAAAATTGGCTTTTGGGGGCGGAGCAAGATGGCGGAGTAGGAGACCTGGATTTCGTCTCCTCTCAGGAATTCAGCTGGACAGGGATCAAACCATTCTGAATACCTACAAACTCAACAGGAGATCGAAGAAAAGAATAGCAACAACTCTCTGAACAGAAAAGCGACCACTTTCTGGAAGGTAGGACGTGTGGAGAAGTGAATCTGAGGCGATATTCAGGAGGATAGATGGCGGGGGGGGGGCCTCCATCAACCGCTTCTGGCAAGTGATAGAGCCGCGGAGCACAAAATCGGAACTTTTAAAAGTCTGCTCCGCCGAGGGACGTCACTCTGGTGGCTAAGCGGGGGGTGGAACCCTCCGGGACAGTGTGGACTCAGGACCCTCGGGGTCACAGAAAGACCGGGGGTGCCTGAGTGTGGCAGAGCTCCCAGGTAACGGAGCAGGGAAGCCGGCTGCAGAGGCGGAGCCCAGGCGCGGGCTCTCAGCTCGGGGTTGCCATAAACCGTGATCCGCGGCACAGTCGGGCCCCTGCTCCTCCGGCAGGGACCCAACAAGCGGCAGATCCGGGGAGACTCACCTTCCTCCCTTGGGAGGAGCTGCGCGGGAGCGCACCGCAGGGATCTGCTGGGTTTGGAGACTCCACCCGGGTTGGGTGCCAGAGATAGAGGCGCGCGGTCACACCGGGTGAGCACGGAGTGCGGCCGGAGACCAGGGAGACGGGAGTGACTGACGGCTTTTCTCTGGGGGCTCACTGAGGAGTGGGGCCCCGAGTTCTCGGCTCCTCCGGGGCAGAGATTGGGAGGCCGCCATTTTCACTCTCCGCCTCCAAAGCTGTACGGAAAGCTCGCAGGGAACAAAAGCTCCCGAGAGCAAACCCGGGAGATTACTTAGCCCGGTTGGGCAAGGGCAGGGCAGTTCCGCCTCCGGCAAAGACATTTGGGAACCAGGGCAATAGGCAAAGATCAGCAAGAACAGCCAGCCAAGACCAAGTTTACCGATCAATGAGAAAGGCAGAACTCCAGCGCTAGGGGAATACTGCACATAGAATTCATGGCTTTTTTACCATGATTCTTTAGTCTTTCAAAGTTAATTTTAAAAATTTTTTTTTAACTGTCTTTTTTTTTTTTTTGAATTTTTCTTTTTCCCATTTTCAACCAACATCTTATCAATCCCTTTTTTTAAAAAACATTTTTATTTTTCATTTTTAGAGTCATATTCTATCCCTCCATAGTAGTTACCTGTATTTTTGGCATATATATATAAGTGGTTCTCTCTTTAAAATTTTGAGATAGTTTCTTCTAACAGATCAAAATATACCCTAAATCTCTAGTGTATGGTTTTTTTCTACTCCCCTGCCTGATCACATTCTCTCCCTTTTTTTTTTAAATCCTCTTCTTTCTTTTTTCAAACTTCTTATCAATTCCTTTTATAAAAATTTTTATAATTTCCATATTTACAGTCATATTCCATCCCTTCATCATATCAACCCTTATTTTTGTACATATATAAGTTTTTCTTTCTTTAAAATTTTGGGAGGCACTTTCTTCTAACAGACCAAAATACACCCAAAATCTAGTGTGTGGCACTGATCTATATACCAGCCTGATCATATTTGATCACATTCTGTTTTTGTTTTGTTTTGTTTTGTTCTGTTTTGTTTGTTTTTATCTTTATCTTTATCTTTTTCTTTTTTCTCTCTTTCCCTTTCTTTTCCCACTGCTTCAGGTCTTTTCTGATTTGTTTAGAGTATATTTCCTGGGGATGTTGTTACTCTGCTAGCATTTTGTTCTCTCATTAATCTATTCTCCTCTGCACAAAATGACAAGATGGAAAAAATCACCTCAACAAAAAGAACAAGAGATAGTACCGACTGCCAGGGACCTACTCAATATGGACATTAGTATGATGTCAGATCTAGAGTTCAGAATCATCACTTTAAAGATACTAGCTGGGCTTGAAAAAAGCATGGAAGTTATTAGAGAAACCCTTTCTGGAGAAGTAAAAGAACTAAAATCTAACCAAGTAGAAATCAGAAAGGCTATCAATGAGGTGCAATCAAATATGGGGGCGCTAACTGCTAGGATAAATGAGGCAGAAGAGAGAATCAGTGATATAGAAGACCAAATGATGGAAAATAAAGAAGCTGAGAAAAAGAGAGATAAACAACTACTGGATCACGAGGGCAGAATTCGAGAGATAAGCGATACCATAAGACGAAACAACATTAGAATAATTGGGATCCCAGAAGAAGAAGAAAGAGAGAGGGGGGCAGAAGGTATATTGGAGCAAATTATAGCAGAGAACTATGAAGTTCTGTGAAGATGTCAATGCTACCTAGAGCAATCTACACATTCAATGCAATCCCCATCAAAATTTCTTTTTTCAAAGAAATGGAACAAATAATCCTAAAATTTGTATGGAAACAGAAAAGACCCCGCATAGCCAAAGGAATGTTGAAAAAGAAAAGCAAAGCTGGCAACATCACAATTCCGGACTTCCAGCTCTATTACAAAGCTGCCATCATCAAGACAGTATGGTACTGGCACAAAAACAGGCACATAGATCAATGGAACAGAATAGAGAGCCCAGAAATGGACCCTCAACTCTATGGTCAACTAATCTTCGACAAAGCAGGAAAGAATGTCCAATGGAAAAAAGACAAGTCTCTCCAACAAATGGTGTTGGGAAAATTGGACAGCCACATGCAGAAGAATGAAACTGGACCATTGCCTTACACCACACACAAAAATAGACTCCAAATGGTTGAAAGACCTCAATGTGAGACAGGAGTCCATCAAAATCCTAAAGGAGAACACAGGCAGCAACCTCTTTGACCTCAGCCGCAGCAACTTCTTCCTAGAAACATCGCCAAAGGCAAGGGAAGCAAGGGCAAAAATGAACTACTGGGACTTCATCAAAAAGCTTTTGCACAGCAAAGGAAACAGTCAACAAAACCAAAAGACAAACGACAGAATGGGAGAAGATATTTGCCAATGACATATCAGATAAAGGGCTAGTATCCAATATCTATAAAGAACTCATCAAACTCAACACCCAAAGAACAAAGAATCCAATCGAGAAATGGGCAGAAGACATGAACAGACATTTTTCTAAAGGAGACATCCAAATGGCCAACAGACACATGAAAAAGTGCTCAATATCGCTCGGCATCAGGGAACTCCAAATCAAAACCTCAATGAGATACCACCTCACACCAGTCAGAATGGCTAAAATTAACAAGTCAGGAAACGACAGATGTTGGCGGGGATGCGGAGAAAGGGGAACCCTCCTACACTGTTGGTGGGAATGCAAGCTGGTGCAGCCACTCTGGAAAACAGGATGGAGGTTCCTCAAAAAGTTGAAAATAGAGCTACCCTATGATCCAGCAATTGCCCTACTCGGTATTTACCCCAAAGATACAAAAGTACATATCCGAAAGGGTACATGCGCCCCGATGTTTATAGCAGCAATGTCCACAATAGCCAAACTGTGGATAGAGCCAAGATGTCCATCGACAGATGAATGGATAAAGAAGATGTGGTGTATATATATATATACAATGGAATATTATGCAGCCATCAAAAGGAATGAGATCTTGACATTTGCAATGACGTGGATGGAACTGGAGGGTATTATGCTGAACGAAATAAGTCAAACAGAGAAAGACATGTATCATATGACCTCACTGATATGAGGAATTCTTAATCTCAGGAAACAAACTGAGGGTTGCTGGAATGGGGGGTGGGGTGAGAGGGATGGGGTGACTGGGTGATGGACACTGGGGAGGGTATGTGTTCTGGTGAGCGCTGTGAATTGTGCAGGACTGTTGAATCTCAGATCTGTACCTCTGAAACAAATAATGCAATATATGTTAAGAAAAAAAAAAAAAGAAGGTAGCAGGAGGGGAAGAATGAAGGGGGGGAAATCAGAGGAGTAGATGAACCATGAGAGACGATGGACTCTGAAAAACAAACTGAGGGTTCTAGAGGGGAGGGGGGTGGGAGGATGGGTTAGCCTGGTGATGGATATTGAGGAGGGCACGTTCTGCTGGAGCACTGGGTGTTATGCACAAACAATGAATCATGGAACACTACATCTAAAACTAATGATGTAATGTATGGGGATTAACATAACAATAAAAAATTAAAAAAAAAAATTCCAGGCATCACACAAGTAAGACAAATCCCTGATTTGAATTTTTTCTTGGTAATCCTTCCTTCTTTTCATTCTTTCTGAAGGATTTAAAAATTTATAAGAACATGAACTTTATAGCTCCTCTAGAAAAATTATACTACGGTCTGGGAGCTATCAATGTTAGGGGATCATTTTGAAAGAATTATGTAAAATTTAAAAAATGATTTCCTAATCATGTTATATCTAAACTTCAAAACCATCAGCCAAGATGAGTTTAAGAAGAGTTAATAGACATAGGGAAGATTGGTACAAAAAGGTGGAAAGAAAGTTGTGAGGGTTACTGACAAAAAAATAAATTACCTCAAACTATGAAAGTCTTAGAATAATTTTAGCCACGTTCAAATTCTATGAGCTGTAAAAGAATTCACATGAAAAAAACAGTCTCACAAAGCATTTCCTCATTCTTCCTCACTTCCCCTGACACCCTGCTTCTTTCTGTGTAGGCAAATTTGCATACTCATGGCATTTACTTTAGATGTCTATTATCCAAATTAATATTTCTATGCCATATCATTCCACCTTACTCTAAAATAAGGTATTAAACTGTTTCCAAGGCATAGATAGGTGGCTTTCTCATAAGCACCTCAAATATAGCAAAAACTGACCATATATTAACTTCATCACTAAAGCTCATATTCCTTCTGTGCATGATACGATGGCCAAAGGTAAGGACACCATCCACCCAATCAATAATCTGGATGTATCACTCCTTCTTGTCACTCACCACCCCCAGCTATTGTAAGATAGAGTCTGTTCAGGTGAGCAACATAACATAATAAAAAAAAAAACCTGAAAAAAAAAAGACAGAGTCTGTTCAAATCTGTGAATCTGCATCATTATGCTCTAATTATGTCTGGATTTCATTGAAATAGTGGGAATTTGTAAAAATCTTATTTTTTATATTGTTCAATCCTACTTTCTCAATGAACAGAAATATATACAACTTTATATTTTTCATAGCAATTCCATGCTTTGAAAAAAAACTTTATAGGGAAATACGTATTTTTGCAGGTTTATAAGGTATAAAAGTATATATCAAATAATAATAAAAATAATACCAACTTTCATGCACCTACTTCCTGGCTTCAGAAATAAAACATTTTCAGTTTTTTCAATGTCTATATAGGCTCCTCCCACTCACATCCCCAAATCACCCTTCTAGAGGTATCTACTGTCCTGGATTTTGTAAGCATTTCTTTACTTTCCTTTATGGTTTTGCCACATAGGCATGTATTCCTAAAAATATATTGTTTAGCATCTCCTGGATTTGAACTTTATATAAACTGAGTCACACTACGTGTAATCTTTTGTGACTTCTTTCCTTCACTCAAAATTACATTTTTGCAATTATCTATCCTCATGTGTATCATTATGTTATTCATTTTATAGTTTTATTACTCTGTTTTACAAATGCACTGGTTGATTAATCCATTTGACTATTATGGACATTTGAGTTGTTTTTCTTCTTTCCTGCCATGGACACTTGTGTACCCGCATTTCCTTGTGCTCACAGGCAAGAACTTACCTAAGATCTATATCTAGAAAGGAAATCACTGGGTCATAAGAGACACATACCCATACTTAACTTTACTAGTCAATGCTAAATAGTTTTCAAAAGAGTTTCAGAATAAACACCTGCTTGCCTATAGGTGAGAATTCTCACTTTGGTTTGATTTATAAGTTCCATATTACCAAGCAGGTTGATCATGTTTTCACTTAGTTATAAGCCATTTATGTTTTGTGTGTGTTGGTTAATTGAATTTAAATTAAAAAAACATGCTGATTTTGATTAGAAAGCCCATTTTAAAATGTTCAAGCATATTTCATGTAATGTAGTTACTATGTCATGTGTAACCAGTTGTAATGTTTTCTAAGTGCTATAAATATACATAACCCAGTAAATATGACATCCCTATAAAAAATGTTTGTCTTTTGCTCATTTTTTAAATTATACTGTTTTTAAAATTTTAATTCCTATCTAGTTAACACGTAGTGTGTCCTCTTAGTTTCAGGTGTACAATATAGTGATTCAACAATTCTATACATTACTCAGGGCTCATCATGATAAATGTACTCTTTTCCCCTTTATCTATTTCACCAGTTCCCCCGCCCACCCCCCCTCTGGCCACCATCAATTCTCTAGAGTTAAGAGTCTGTTTCTTGGTTTCTCTCTCTCTCTTTTTTCCTTTGTTCATTTGTTTTGTTTCTTAAATTTCACATATGAGTGAAATCATATGGTATTTGTCTTTCTCTGGCTGGCTTATTTCACTTCCTTTTGCTCATTTTTCTATTGGATTCAATGCTATGTTTTGTTTTCCTTTTTTCTTTCCTCATTGATACTAATACTTTGTTAGTTATATGTGTGGCATATGTTTGTGGCCTCTCTGGGGTTTTATCCTGATACTTTTCTCCTGCTTATTTTTATGTGAAATTCATTTTTCTGAATAAAAAGAAACTAGATACCTTTCCAACTTCACATAGTAACTGCCTCTGTTTTTGTATAGTGTTTTGAAATGCAGTAATTAGCTTTTTGAGATTTTTGGATTCTGTTTCCATCTCTCACTTTCTTCCAGACCTTCATTCGCCTTTATTGCCACGTCTTGTTCAATCTGCTTCTACTCACAGAATATGTCTCTTAGTGTGGCGTCCTGTCCTGAAAGGGGGCTGTGCTTGAGCAGCTGAATGAATTCATAGGAACTAGACTGTTCTATTCCCTCCAGACATGACCTTCTGCCCTTACTCTCCCTGGCTGGTCAAGTGGTCAAAACCCCTCCAGCTTCAGCTGCTGACTTCAAATGCCCTGTGTGTTTTCTAGTCAGTTTCTCAGCTATTTTGGGTTCTTCTGTTCTCAGTGTTACCAGATGCACCAGTGCCTACCTCTGTTTCTTCCCAAACAGATGCTGATACACTGATACCATCCTTTGGCTTCTGAATGTTTGTCCTCAGCTGTTTATAGTTGGGGGCTGAGATGATACTTTGTCATCAATTTTTATGAGTGAAGAGTGATCATGATTTTTTAGTTTTGCTGGTTAGTAGCTTTGTCTATTTTTGTGGGGATTTGGGAAGATTCAAAACCTAGGCTTGCACCATAACTTACTAGAATTCTGTGTTTTTACATTCAAATTTCATATCAGCCACTATATGTTACAATTAGCTATTTTTTAATGACATGAACACACAGGCTTTTTTTCTAAACCTCAAAGGCACAACAGCTCAGCATTTTCTTTTTGATGAGCACAGATAATATTACTGTCCCCTAGATCACACATGCTAGCTTAAAAACAACTATACTTCTAATGAAAGATTGCTGTGAAGCTCTGGTCTATTGTAAAAAATCAACTCCTAGGAAAGAAATGTGTACATGTAGACATGTAGACAATCTCACAGGGTAATTTGCCATAATGGTTAAGAGTACAGAATCTCACTTCCTGGGTTCAAGTCTAGCATTGCATGTTTTAAGAAATTTTGAATTCCCAGAAGCTGATTAACTAATTTTCTGAGTTCCAGCTAAAGTCACTTGAACTATCCATGCCTCCATTGCTTCATCTGTAAAATGGAGATAGTAATGATATATTTACCTCTTACAGTTACGGTGAGACATAAATGGGTCAACAAATGTCAAATGCATAGAATGCTGTCTAGTACGTAGTAAATACTATGTCAGTGTTGGCTAGTATTACCAGCTATCTTTCCACTAGGGTCTCCACATTCACTAAACATAACTCTCCTATCTTGAATATGAAATTAGTAGAAGCCTTCTGATTAGGAATCTGTGGTTTGCCATGTAAACTCTTTCACCCCAACACTTTAAGCCTGCCCTTCCCAATGGTAGACATGCTTCACACCCTCAAGTTTACTAAGGGTGAATTGAGGGAGAATCAAGGGAGAAGAAGGATAGAAGTATTCACCTTCCCTTTTAAAAATTTCATTTCCCAGAATTCAATTACTTTGTGTTTGGGCCATATGACTTGAAGTAGAATTTTAGGTTATGTTGTGACCCAACTATTTATACTGTGACACCTGCAGATAACTTCAATTTCCACCCAATTAAAATATCTAACTTTCTCTCCAATTTTCCAGCAAGTTCCTTTTTTGTTTCATAAATGGAGACTTTTTCAGAGACTCATTATAAGTAAGAGGCCTTCCTCTGACTAATTCCTAATTACTGGCAGATTCACATCCCCAAGCATTTAAAGTAATTTCAAAAAGAGAAGAAAGAGATAAGTCTTTACATGCTTCAGGAAATTTTGAATTCTCAGAATGCCGATTAACTAGTTTTCTGAGGTCTAAGGTACATGAGAAAATGAAACAGCATTCCCATTCATTTCATGACATTCCTTATGGTTACATGAGAAAAAAAAAATCTTAAATTAAACACCTTCATTCATTACTATGTCTTTTGAGCTCTTTGTCCCTTTAATCACTGAAACATACTTTTAAAAATTGGGAACAGAAAATTAACTTTGTAACTCAATTTTTTCATGAATTGTAGCACAGATGTTTCAATGCCCTTTTTTTTTTTTTTCACTTAAAGCATCATCAAATTAAAATTCCCCTGGGATGTCTCTAGCCCTCTCATCTTCCCACCTTTTAATTCTAGGCTGAGGTATCAGGCTACATCCTATAGATGTCAATAATTTTTCTGTGTAAACTGTTGAGCAATGAAGTGCAGTACACCATGGGGTATCCTCCACACAACACCCCCTAATCACAGCTGAGCTGAGACCAGCCATACTGCCTGCCGATCATGCCTACTCACCTCCCACCCAGGGGACAGAACTCTGAGCCATTCTTTAAATTTCAGTGATCTATACTCTGCCACAGGAAAGAGAAATGTCTAATGCCCAACAGGTCAACATCATCAGGGGAAGTTTTCATATAGGGTTTATGGGTTTTTTTGTAGTTTTTCTTTATTTTTTTTTCTTTAAATATACTGAATATGGGTGACAACATAAAACACGTGGACCACTGATACATATTTAAATGGGCTCATTTGTGAAACTATCCAAGACTTTATTTGAAAGACTGATAGGGAACAAAAATGAACAGAAGTCTGAATTGGGTTTCCACTGAAGCATGAAACAAGTAGGAAGGACAATGGACATAACTTTTTTATTTTTTCTCATGAGTAAATTCAGCAGAAACTACCCAGCTCTCATCAAACAACTTCCTCTTCCTTCTGGGCATACAGCTGAACCATATTTCCTCCCTCTCCTCTAGTTAGATGTGGCCATCCAGCTGTTTTGGATAGGGGATGTGTGTAGAAGTCATCTGCACCACTTGTAGGCCTGGTACATATAAAATATTCTCACACCAAGATTCTTCCTCTCTTTTGCCACCTGCTTGTTGAATACCAATGCCCAGGGTGACCCTGGAAAGCTGGTAGGATAGTAGCAGAATTATTCACTTCAATCTTGTTCTCTGAGAGACTACATGGTGTACATTCCCAACTGAAGGTCAGAAACACCAGCGAGGGATTTATATGAAGGAGAAATGAACTGTGTGTTAAGTTACAAGATTTTGAGATTTCTTGTTTACAGAAGTTACTGTTAACTAATACAGCTAGAGTCCTGGAAAATACAAAATGCTTCTGAGTATAGGTATGCCTATAATATATATTATTATATATAGAACTCAGTTGTTTTAAAAAATTGCCTTAAGAAAAAACTACTAATCGAAGAATGTATACACACATGCTTACTGACAAACATGTGTATATATGAGTCATTCATTCATTGAACAAACGAACGCCTACAAAAATATAAAAAACACTAGCATGGGAGTCACATGGCGCTTTGCCTATATTGCTCACTACTGTACACACAGTCCCATAATGCGGTTTGGCATACAGGATGAACTCAGAAATACATTTTAGATACATACACACATACATACTTGAGCTCAGGATCCTTCTCTCTATTCTTTTCCCAGAAGTCCCCACGTCTCCCACAATTTCCACTATCTTCTATATGAGACCACACTCTCCATCATATCTCTACCCTGAAAAACTACTGCTTTTTCAACGTATAGGGCAATGTCTCCAACTCTACGTTTCTAACTCTACACTCATCATCTCCCCTCTGCTTTCTCAAAAAAAAAAAAAAAAGTCTCTTTTTCTGCCTATTTTCTCTAAAGGTATAATTTCCTATCTCCGGTGCTTACAAAATGGGCATCTTATCTGAATTCACTGCCTCTCTCAAGCCCTTGTGAGTACTCTATCATTATTTCTGTAAATTTCTCCTCTGTGGTATCTCCCATATCAATTTTTTTGCTCTTTTCATCCCCATCAAGGCTACTCCCATATTTCTGGCCTATAGACCTTGGACCTCAAGTTTTGCTGTAGTGTCTGAAATCTACCACCAGAGCTTCTCCTCTCAATCCATTTTGCAGATTTTCCCTAAAGGGGACTTTCAAAAATCATCATCATGCCCTATTCTGTGGCTATTAAATAATCTTCCTTAAGAAACAGCGCTTTCCATTGCTTAGAGTACACAGTTTAAATTTCTTAGCATAATGTTATTGAGGCCTGTCACTATAGACCCTATCTCTCAAAATTAAATATTCAGATTCCATGAATCTTGGTTAAGGGAAAGGTCAGTGAATGTCATCTAATCCAATTGTCCCTCTGATTTTGAAAATTACATTTTAGTCAAGCTCACTGAACAACATTCTTTCTACAATATATCTACTTTTCTAACAAATATTCTCTTAATGTATTTCCCTCCTCTATAGTTATTTAAATCAAAGAGTGTAATCTTTCTATCTTTCTATCTCATGCCTGGATTTAGCACTTTCTCCTTCTTCTGAACTTTTGGCTAAGTTTTTATCTGTATGAAAATTTTGAAATTACTCACACATTGCATTGTCAATGTCCATTGATTTCTTTTTTTTTCCCACTTCTTGTCTTTCCTACAAACATTGTTTAGTCTGGTGCCCCCCTTTCATCTTGGGGGATGGCTGCCGGGGATTGATTTATCTGGGAAAATATGTTCACCCGGCCAGGTCTATTGGAAGTGGCAGAGCATGTGCATTTTTTTTTCGCTAACGTATAATGTATTATTTGTTTCAGGGGTACAGGTCTGAGATTCACAGCGCTCACCATAGTACCTACCCTCCATTGATTTCTGATTTAAACTGCTCCCAGGATATGCTCTCTCCCCATATAAGCATTTTGTGTGTGTATAAAGAAATAGTCAATCCTCATTATTCACAAACTCCATATTTACACATTTGCTTACTCGCTAAAATTTGCAAATCAATAACTGCAACACTTTCATGGTCATTCATGGACAGGCACAGAGCAGTGAGGGTTCGAGTTGCCCATGAGGACATTCCCAGCTGAGGTCAAATAAGGTGACATTCTGCCCACTTGATTCAGCTTTTCTACTGCCAATGTGTCCTTTTTACAGGCTCTTGCGAGCCACATTTGCCGCATTTTTGTGCTCCCTGTTGGAGATTCTGCTGTTTAAAACGCCCCTCAGGTGTAGTGCCGAGGTGTTCTTGTGTTCTAAGGGTAGGAAGGCTATGGTGTCTTATGGAAAACTATGTGTTAGATAAGCTTCATTCAGGCATGAATTACAGTGCTGCAAAGGCATGAGCTCAATGTTCATGAATCTATAATATGTATTAATTCACAAATAAGGTGGCTTTAAATTGAAATACACATAAAACAAGATTCTATTCTGATGAGCTGATAAAAATGGTGTGACCCAAAGCTCACAAGAAGTACATCTGTATTTCCCCTAGGAGCAATGGTTCGGTATTCACTAATTCAGTGTATGTAGTGACTACCGCAAATAATGAGATTGACTGCCTGTGTGGGGGTGTGTGTGTTATGTGTATATGTATATATATGTGTGTGTGTATACATTAATATATGCATATATATGTGTGTGTATATAAATATAGTATATTTATGTATATAATTCAATCTTTATCCAGGGGGAAGGAGGGGGCTCTCTCTGTGGTTCTCCCACTGGCTGGGCCCCTGCTTGGAGAGCAGTTTGTGGTCTATGGCAACCCCAAGCTGAGAGCCCACTCCTGGGCTCACTGATTGCAGCCGGCTCCCCCGCTCTGATGCCTGGGAACTCTGAAGCACTCAGGCACCCCCAGTCTTCCCGTGACCCTGAGGGTCCTGAGACCACACTGTCCCATCTAGGATTCCACCCCACTTCACCACCTGACTCATGAACAAATGCTCAACACCACTCGGCATCAGGGAAATACAAATCAAAACCACAATGAGATACCACCCCACACCAGTCAGAATGGCTAAAATCAACAAGTCAGGAAACAACAGATGTTGGTGGGGATGTGGAGAAAGTAGAACCCTCCTACACTGTTGGTGAGAATGCAAGCTGGTGCAGCCATTCTGGAAAACTGTATGGAGGTTCCTCAAAAGTTAAAAATAGAGCTACTCTAAAACCCAGCAATTGCACTACTGGGTATTTACCCCAAAGATACAAATGTAGTGATCTAAAGAGGCACCTGCACCCCGATGTTTATAGCAGCAATGTCCACAATAGCCAAACTATGGAAAGAGCCTAGATGTCCATCGACAGATGAATGGATAAAGAAGATGTGGTATATATATATATATAAAACAGAATATTACTCAGTCATCAAAACAAATGGAATCTTGACATTTACAATGATATGGATGGAACTAGAGGGTATTATGCAAAGCAAAATAACTCAATCAGAGAAAGACAATTATCATATGATCTCACTCATGTGTGGAATTCAAGAAACAAAAGCAGAGGATCATAGGGGAAGGGAGGGAAAAATAAATCAAGATGAAATCAGAGAGGGAGAAAAACCATAAGAGACACTTAACCATAGGAAACAAACTGAGGGTTGCTGGAGGGGAGGGGGGTGGGGGCATGGGGTAACTGGGTGATGGACATTAAGGGGATCACATGATGTAATGAGCACTGGGTGTTACATAAGACTGTTGAATCACTGACATCTACCTCTGAAATTAATAATACACTATATGTTAATTAATTGAATTTAAATTAAAAAAATAAATCTTCATCCAGTAGTGAATATAAAAACACATATACTCTCATTTAAAGAGATGAAGAAAGAAAAGAGGAGGGGATAGGAGTGAGAATGGAAACAGTGGGTGAGAAAAGGGAGAGACGGGGGAAAAAGTTCATGCCTTCGATGTTCCTGTGCTGCCATCATGTTCCCCAAACTGGGTATCCCCCCCAGGTGGTATTTAGTATGTACAAAAATGATAACAATAACATCCACAAATTAGTGTGATTATTAATGATAATAAATGGAATTATGATGCTGATGATAAATTTACTCAACGCTCATACTGTGACAGGCTTTGAGTAAGTACAATTTTGTGGGTTATTTCCTTAATTCCTAATAATTTTGTGGAGATTCTGCAATTTTATCCTTATTACAGAAAACAAAAAAAAGAATTTGGATAAATAAAGCCCCCAAGGAGTCCACAGATAGCAAATCGTAGAAAGGAATTTAAATTGGACTCTGACCCCAGTGGTATCTCAACCACTTCCTACCCTAACTAAACTGCAATCTGTCTTCCTAAATCTAAATTGTTGGAATTTAGCCATCTGGGAAGGGGCAACGAAAAAAGCACTTGATCTGAGGATATCACAGTAGAGCTATACATCTGATCTAAAGCTCTTCTGTATTTTTTTAGGTCTGTCACCTTTCAAATAAGCTTTTCTTCTTTTCTTTTCTTCATGAATGAAGTCAGGAAGGGTTACTCATATAGAAGAATGCTTTCTGATACTGGTCCTCTCAGATGTATAAGGACAAAAAGTAGGTCAAAACACTAAATTTAGGGTTTTGGGAAAACATGAAAATTATAAAATTGATTTGGGAAGCTTTTCCTTACATTACAGAGCCAAGGTTTTGAAGTCAGATGAAAGTGAGTCCTAATGCAAGTCTTACCTTTCCTAAGTATTATATAATTGTGGCCAGTTAGGATCAGTTTTTGTATCTGTAAGGAATTACAATTATTTATAGAAGTAGCTTTAATAGAGTATCCTATTGCCTCCATTGGGACTCATTCTCAGATTGAGCTAAGAATTCCACATTGCCAAAATCTTTAAGAGTTTTATAATCACAACACTTTGGGGAATTATAATAGAAAACAGAAGAAAAACAAGGCTAAGATTTTTTTTTTAATCTGATACCATCAAAAGAGATCGAAACTCTCAATTCTAAAATGCTTTTCCCTCAAGTTAGATGGGAGGGGCATAACTGAAGAATGCTAGAAAATATTTGTCTTCAAAGAAGTTACAGGCAGCTTTGACAAGCCAAATTAAAAAAAAAAAAAATCCAGCAGCTCAACAAAACTCCTCCTGTCCCCTTCCCACGTCTTTCTCTACAAAATCTGTGACTTAAGAAGCATGTGAAAATCACTCCAAAAAGCACAGGGCACATTTGGTTCTCTAAACTAACAATAGAAAGACTTAAGGGCTTACAATGAAAAGATTTTATAGAAGTTTTAGATATTTTACTCTTCATGAATGAGCAGAAGAGAAGGTCTGACATACCCCCAAACAACCTTTGATTTATCACATTTTCTAATGACTCTGTGAGCTAACCTAATTACTCTTTCTCCAGCTAATGCATCTTAGTAGAGCACTTTCCCTGTTTGCATAATGCTGGTGGAGACCAAGGCCACTTACCCACTGTTGATGTCATCAGCCCTGAGACTTTTCCCAAGGATATCACCATCACTCATATATCCACCAACGTCAACTTCAGAAGACATGTCCAGGTCACTGCTTGCTTTCTCACTCATGTCGATTTGGGAAATATTTCCCAGTCGAGAGACAGCTGCTCGACGGAGAGGCGTTGTGTACATGAACCTCGAGGGGTCTGTGTGGATGAATCGGCTGGTACCACTGCGGGGGTAGGCAGCCCCCAGAGAGGGAGCATCTCCAGCCTGAAGTCGAGGACACGCCTGACCCAACCTCCAGGTCATGGGAGTGGGTCGGCTTGTCAAGTTGGGTATGGTCCTTCCATTAACTTCTGTTGTCACAGTGCTGTCAAATGTTGTCTCCAGGGTGCTGGCAAACAAATGAAGAAAAACCTATACTCGGATTGACTTGGGATCATAGAGCAAGAATACATGAAGACCGGAAAGGCTAGGGCTGAGTCATTTCTTAGAAGTATGTCATTTTCATGAAAGTCAAATTATGCTTTCATGATGAGATGCAAGACACCTCTGCAGATGTCAAAATGTGGGATGGGGCATTCATCTGAAGTTTGTCGTTTTGCTGTTTTGCTTTCGAAAGAAAGGCCATTGTCTCATTTTAGATAAAGCAAAATTGTGTTTCACAGTTTCAACAAACCCTTCACCTAACTCCAAAGGCTCCCCAGAACTACTCTGGAGGGTTGGGTACAATTATGTTTCAGAGTCTCTCTATACACCCCAACCCCCAGTCCTGCCCCAGGTGCATTTCAACTGTAACTTCTGCCCACTGTTGTTTGTCACGGGCATGCAAATCTACCTGGTAGTGATGCTGGTAGTTTCAGGAGCTAATTCAGTTTGAAAGGGACACTCTATGAAAGAAGAGATGGATGGGAGAAAAAAGTCCCTGGGTATGTGCTAAGAAGTCGCCAGCTGAATGTCATGTAAAACTTAAGTGAGAGAATAGTAAGGGAAAATTAATTTTTTCTTTATCCTTATAAGAGGTTAAGTGCTTGGTTGTCATTTTTTTCTTTATTGGCCCAAAGATATATAGAATTGAGGAAAAAAAAAAAAACCTGTGGCTTATCTGGGTCCCACGAAGACTGGACATAGTCTCCTCTAAATTTTGCCTCAAATCTGCTATGTTTTTAACTGTTCTCATTCTCCTTGTTTCAGGGTCTTCACCTAGAAAAGTAACATAATAATATATTTGTCAATCAAGTAATTTACTGGTCTCAGAATAATTGTATACATAGATAAGTAATATAAATTCTTCTCCTTAAAAATACAATAATAGGAAATTCCAAATGCCTACTATCTGAAAAGCATAATTCTTCTTTCTACATTCACATTCAATAAAATGTGAATAGAAACCAATATAACATTACAAGTAATAATTGATCAGGAGTGATAATAGTACAATAATACTTTGTAGATCCATGACCTTAATCATTGCAAGGAGAGAGTGATTAATTCAGAAATATACTATACAGTACTCCATATTACTGAGCTTAATTTAAAAGTCTGAAATTATTTGGGTCCTAATTAATCTCATAATTACCTATTTCTAGGTCTAATCAGAATAGTAAGATAAACTTACCTTGCAGCAATTACACATTTGGACTCTGGGGAATAAGATAGAAGCCTTTTCTTATAGAAGCAATACCTTTGTAAGTCTTCTATTAACACTGGATGGCTTTATTTTTAACTGTTTTCCACTTTCTACAGGGACTCACAGCATTCCCCTGTGACACTGAAGTTCCAGTAAAGTCTCTAGCATCTGAACCCGGCATGTGTTTAATAGACATGAAACCAGCAGCTTTGCCAGTGTGGCAAATGCTGGCCTTGCTCAACCACTACCTATCGTTTGGAGGCAGAGGTTCCATTAAACCAGTTTGATTATGGATGTGTAATACTTCCAAGCCAGTGGCCATTTGAAACTGGTCTATCTGGATACTGAGAAGAACATGGGGAGACAGTAGAGGAAGTACAAGAAATTTTAATAAGAAAGAAAGATGGAGGAGGAGGGCGCCTGGGTGGCTCAGTTGGTTAAGCGACTGCCTTCAGCTCAGGTCATGATCCTGGAGTCCTGGGATCGAGTCCTGCATCAGGCTCCCTGCTCAGCGGGGAATCTGCTTCTCCCTCTGACCCTCCCCCCCCCCATGCTCTATCTCATTCTCTCTCTCAAATAAATAAATAAAATCTTTAAAAAAAAAAAAGAAAGAAAGATGAAGGAGGAAAGGAAGGGAGGGAAGAAGGGAGGTAGGGGGAATGGATGGGTTAAGGGGGGAGAAGGTATGAGAAAGGGGAAAAGAAGAAGGCAAAGGAAGGGGATGGTGGGAAAAGAGAAGGGAATGGAAGGAAAGGAAAAACAGCAGGGGAAAGTGAAGGTAGGAAATAGCATGTATTAAACTCCTGTATGAAAATGGTCGCACAGTCAAGTCAAGATGCATCCCTACAGTCTGTTTCTAGAATATCAGTAGATATTTAACGTGTTCATTCTCTTCCACAGAATTCATGCCAGATTAAAAAAATATATACAGCAAATATATACCCACTTAACATGTATAATATAATCATAGAGTTGGTAGGGATTTCAAAGAATGTCTCGCCTTACCTCTCAGCCAGTGAGGAAACTCATCTATGCCTCACTTGGGAGACAGCCATGTGCCTCTGCCTGAAACCTCTAAGGTTGGAGATGCATCCTCTCCAGGAAGGCATGACTCCTTCTACCAGTGGACAGGTCTAGTTGTGAAAACATTTCTGAGGATGAATCATTTGCTTCCCTTTCATTTCCATCCAGTGGTCCTAGGAGCTGTGGAAGGTAACTGAACAACTCTATACTACCTTCACCACGACCCCCAGAGACTGAAAGACACCAACTGCCCATTCCTCTATTTTCTTCTTCAGCCACACATCACCACATTGTTCATTCTTCCTCATCCTGGACGGTTGCCAAAACAACCACCATTCTGCTGCTGGTCTGTAAATCTCTACTTTTTAACTGACAAAATATTTGAATGATTAAAATATGCTTAACAGTAGCATTACTACTTCAAACTTAGAAAGTATTAAAAAAGTCCTTAATATATTGTCAAGATAGAAAAATAGGTGTTGTACCCTCATGCACATGGCATAAACTTTTCCTACACTAATTCAAGGCATGCAATCCTTAACCTTATAAATTAACATCACTTTAAAATTCAGAACTGTTAATAACCCTTGAGATTCTAATCATAATCTCTCCAGAACGTCTTCTCATCCTTCTCATAAATAGAGCGTATTTGAGAAATGGCTAGGAAGAAGTCTACTTTTTACTTCCAAGTAATCTGGTAAAAGCCTGAAGATAAAGAAGGAGTATGTAAGGAAAATCTTAAAGGGCAGATGCAGCCGAAGGAAAAGCAGAGGTAATTGGAGAGATTTCACTCCAAGTGGCCAAAAGAAATAGTGAAGAATGAGACAAAATTGGAGAAGCCAATATCAGAATATAAGATTTCATACAGTAACAAGCCTAAGTTTCTAAGTGATGGTAAGAATTGACAAGTCTTGAGGGAAGTATTGAGACGACCTTTACTAGAGGGAAGAGGGAATATAGTTATTGACCTTACACAAGGTCAAAGAATATACCATTATATGTCCCCTGTCCCTGGCTCCCTTCCCTCTGTGAGAACTCTTACACTGTAATCAAGTTGCATCTCAACCACTTAACTGCCATAATATTAATAGCATTGATATTTGAATTATTTTCAACACTTTCTTAATATAAATTATAAGAACACTGTATTTTCAGAAATTCCATTTCACTAAATTTTTTTTCACATCTTTATCTTTTAAATATCCTTCTTCTGGGGTTCCTGGGTGACTCAGGTGGTTAAGCATCTGAGTTTCGGCTCAGGTCGTGATCTCATAGGTTGTGGGATCGGGCCCCACACAGAGCCTAGAGCCCAAGTCAGGCTCCCAGTCAGCACTGAGTCTGCTTGAAGATTCTCTCCCCCTGCCCCTGCCCCTCCCCACCCCTATGCGCACTCTCTCTCAAATACATAAATATATCTAAATAAATAAATAAATAAATAAATAAATAAATAAATAAATAAATATCCTTCTTCCAATCCAACAGGCATCTTAGATCCTTGGTTTTTCCAACTGCATCCGTTTTTGTTCTCTCATATTTCAGAACCACAATCTCCTTTCCTCCTTTGGTTTATTCACTCATATGGCACTGCGCTGTTCATGACAATCAAACAGATCTTTTCCTCCCAGTCCTTATTGAGCAAAACATAATTGCTGTCTCATTCATGTTATGGAAGATAACAACCAAGTCAAAATTTATTGCAGTGAATGTTTTCAATGACCCACAAAAGTCAAAATACCATTAAATACACTTACAAACCCCTTTAGGATTACACAAATCTGAAACATCCTAAAAATTTATATCCAAATGATATCTAGAAGATTGGGGGAGGGAAGGGAGTCTCAACGGAAAAGGCCAAATGTAAAAGCACAAGTAAAATGACATATTTAGTAACACAAAAGTTAGTAACATAAAAAAATACATATGATAAATTCATTTAGTCACAAAAGTGTTGTATCTCCTCTCACTTCCCTAATCTCAAAGCCACTGAGGCTCAGTTGAGACCGGCTCTTTGCCCCACTTAAAGAGGACATTTTATAAGCAATGAGAAAGCAGTTTGCAACCATGTTAAAAATTCAAAGTGAATTCTAGAATATACCATTTTGGAAAATGTGTGCAAGCCCTTACCATCCTGTCTGACACTCAGGAGGTTTCCTTCAGGAAAAATAATGGCTTCTACATTTTTGCTTAGGGGTATATGGGCCACTTAATCTGTGTGGTCCTGCTCTTACTTTTTAGGCTTTAAATACATACATTGTAATTAACACTGCCAGCACTGTCATCTTTTAATAGGAAGTCAAATTATGTATGAATGAACCTGATTCACAGGGAATCATGTCCTCTACACCACCTATTTTGCAAATATTATTTAGAGTCCAGCTGCCTGATTTATTTTGAGAACCCTAATTTTACAGATGACCCCAACACTGATTTGGATGGAAATTTTTCAAATCCTCTTAAGTCAGATACTTTGGGCAGAAAATAGCCAAAACATGGCCAATTACCTTTTAAATATTCTCCTATATAGTTATAGCACAGACCCTAGTCTGATCTATTAGGATGCTTAAGATTAAGGAGTTGAACTCAAGGAACTCTGCCTAAAAATTAACTTGGAAGAGGCCATTTTGAGTCGGAAACAGAACCTAGTCAAGCACGTGGCAGAAATCCTGAAATTCCTGTGTGCTCTGGGCTTGGATATATTTACCAACTTAACGTGCAACATTATTTAAGAAACTGCATTGAAGTGCTTCATTATCCTGATATGATTATTCATGTCACAACTATTTGAAGAAATTATTCCTTACTTTCTCACTTGCATTTTTGAATATTGGCATAAGTTGGAGTGGGGGAAGCCTTAAAAAGAATAATCCCATAAATATAATAAGCAGATGCTCAGTTTAAAAACCATGGAAAATACAGACTTTTACTGAGAGATTACCCTCTGACAGCAATGCTCCAAGTTATTTATGCACAAAAAGGCATATGTCATCAACACACCCACATACAGCATGGTATAATTTAACAGAGCAACCATCGGATATTGCCCGGGGACTGCTCTCTGTTCATATCTTTGAGAATACTTATATATAAGGTACTTAGAACAAGATAAATGCTACTACTTTAAAGGCAAAAGATGAATATCATTTGATTCTGCAGTTTCAGAGGATCAAAAAAATAAAAAGATCCTTAAGGAGTAAGACTCCCTCTCATGCTTTTGTACTGCATAGAAGTCTTTCATGAGAAACAGTTCATCACAGAAATCATACAATGGTGAAGAAGTAAATCTTCTATGTCTGAGCACCTGGTGTATTCAGATTCAGATTCAGAAATCACTATTCCCACACTGTGGAAACATGACTCTTTTAAAGCCAAACTGACATGAAAAATTGAGCAATATTTGCCTCTGCTGTCTCTCTAAGCTTTCTTCTTCTAAAGCTGGTTCACTAAGATTCCAGAAAGCCTCATCAAGCATCTGGTAAGAGGAGGGCTTACACAGAGAATAAAAACACATCTGCATTTAGCATCAGTTGTATGAACCAGAAACAAAGAGATCACTGGTCAGGTTTAATTCTTTCCAATATGGGGAGTCTTACAGGAAGTTTTCTTGTAAACATACATCTAAGCAACATATGATGTGGTCAATGGTTTAAAACTTAAGGATTTTTGAAGAAGGGACTGTGTGATGTAAATGCACTTTGGCAGAACACTCAATGAAACATAACAACTAAAATGGACACAGTTTGGCTATTTAGGCAGGCCCCAAAGTTGAAACTGAAACAAAATAGAATTACTTCAGATATCTTCATATCTTGTTAAAGATTATGTCAGAAGTTATCCCTGAGACTTATGTCATCAAAAAGGCCTACTTTGTAAAGTATAAAAATAGTTCACAGTCATCGACACAGTAGTTTAAATAGTTACAATGTACACACTCAGGATAATTTTTTGCCAAACACCAGAAAAAAAAAAAAAAAAAAAAAGCAATGTGTGAGTAAAGCCGTCAAAAGATGCCTCTGCATTTCTGGAAATGTTACTAGCATGCATGGTGTTTGTCACTGATGTACAAATGAGGGCCATCTATTTGGATACCACTGAGGCAGCAGAAGAAACTGACTATACAAAAAATTTACCCAAGAGGCCCTTCATTGTTCATTCCAAGGAGGTCACCTTGAGGGAAATTCAATAAATAGGTCCCGTTAATTACTAAGTAACAAACATGTTTGCAATCTTAAAACGTTAACACTCCTTTACGGATGTCTAGAATGTCCTGGATACCAGGCCAATAATGCCTAGGGCAGATTACTGCTATTTATTTTCTCCACGTAGACTTTACGACTGGTTCTCAAAGTTCAGCTTTACAAAGAAAATAATGGCAACAAGTAATTAAAAAAAATTTTTTTGAGTCACTGGAGTTTTAAAAATCCAGTTGGGAGAATGGAAGCTATTTAGCTAATGCAAATGGACAGCTTCTTAAAATCCCATCCTCCTTTTGGGAACAAATCCGACTTACCTAACAAGTCAGTGTAAAGTGCCTGTTCCAGGTCTCCCAGCATTGTGAGGATCACATCCTCATCCAGATGAGCTGTGCCTTCCCGCAGGCAGCTTTCTCCCTCCTCCTCAGCCCAGCTCCTGCTGATGCTGCTTTGCCTGGAGGACACGTTTTCATCTTCGGACCTGCTCTCTTCATCACTCTCGCCTTCCAAGCCTTTTCTGGAAGACCAGTCCTCTAAGCCCTCACTGCCTGACTGGCTGGGAGGCAGGAGGTTCCAGGCGCCCGGGCCACCGGGGTGGTACAGGGACTGCACGGAGCGCGAGAGAAATCGGGACAGCGAACGCCTCTCTGCATAGTCCGATTCTCTCTGGCTGGCCTTTGCAGCATTTCCAAACCAGTTGGAAATGCGCACAGTGGGTCTCCTCTCCCCCTCGCCGGTGAGGGAAAGATTGGTCAGAGACTTTTGTTTCTGAAGGCAGGCTCCCTTTCTCCTTACTTCTTTGCTCCGAAACACAGAGAGTTCAGCCGGTCGCTGCATGGCTCTTGCAGGGGCTTCTTCTTTTCAACTGGACTTCATATTGTCTTTTTACAAAGACAGAGCAACGGGCCCTTTTGGTTTTAATTAACACATGCACTTCACTAAAAGCCCCAACAGGCGCCAACATTCACGTAAGACTCTAGAGCGACGGTATGATTGATTAATCAGTTGCCCACAGTTGAGCTTGCCACATTCTCTCTCTAATCAGCAGTACTTACAAGTATTTTGCTTGAGTATATCTGAAGCAGAAAAGAGTTCACCAAAGACACTGCTCCAGCTGAAAGTAGCACGGGAAGCCAACTACGTTTTCCAGTCTTCATCCAATCACATGTCTCAGCAGGATGATGGGTCCACATCTCCCTCTATCACTTCTGTGTTCCCAAATGCGAGGTAGTGAGGCACCAGTGATCTCTCTCATGGCTTTCTTTCTTTCTTTCTTTCTCTCTTTCTTTTTTTTTTTTTTTTTTTTTCCCTACCTCTCACCAGCCCTTCACTGATCTAGGTCTGCAGCCCTTGACTCGAGATGAGCTGACACGGTGCAGCACATACAGCCTCTGCATCGGAGCCCCCTAAGAGCAGAAATTAAGCACTGAAGCCTGGGGCTGCACGAGCGGCTGGTGTTTTAGTATTCCTCCTGCATTCTCAGATCTATGGCCCTTCCTTGTTGCTGCAGTGGATGCTGCTGGCTGCCATGGCAGCAAACATCCTGCTAAATTAAAACAGAAGCGCCGAAGCGGCTGTCCAGCCTAGAATGCCACAGGTTTCAAAGCCAAGCCTGAAGGAGATGCTACACTATTAACCCTATGCACATTTAAATCACTCCTGGCTACCCAGCCCCAGACACGGACACACACACACACACACACACACACTCACACGTTCTCCGACTCAGAGAATGACGGACTAATTCTCAATAGCGGCAGGCAGTTGAAGCAGGCAAATCTGCCTTCTGAATGTTGGGATTTGTGCTGTAAAAGCACAAATCAAATTCAAGAGTGTAAAGGACCTGGAAAACGTAGCATGACACTCTCCACTGGCTGGCAGATAATGCTTTAAAGGGAAAGACTTCACCTCATCTTTCAAAGGCTTGTTATTCTGAAGCTATTTAGTAAAATCCTAACATGACAATAAAAATCAAGACTTCTTCCTATAAAAGTTAGCAAAGAAAATAAGAGGATTTTCCCCAATATTTGCACTCAAAGCATATAACTAAAAGTTGATGGCCAAGTATGGAGAAAATAATGATGTGACAAAAAATATAAAAGGCACATTATGTTTTTTGATACTGAGCATTTCTTCTGGTCTAGTCCATAAACCTATTACAGCAACAACAGCTCTTTGTTTTTTAATATTTTAATAAAAACAGAAAATGTATTGTATTTATCTTGTACTGGTTGTGTATATTCACCAGCACCCCGAAATTCTAATTTTAGGAAAACTTTTTTTTTTTTAAGATTTTATTTATTTATTTGACACAGAGAGACACAGCGAGAGAGGGAACACAAGCAGGGGGAGAGGGAGAAGCAGGCTTCCCGCTGAGCAGGGAGCCAGATGCAGGGCTCCATCCCAAGGACCCTGGGACCATGACCTGAGCTGAAGGCACATGCTTAATGACTGACCCACCCGGGTGCCTAGGAAAACTTTTAAAATACTTATTAGGTCTAGTAGGGACCATGTGTACCATTTAGAGCTAAGTATTAAAAAAATTTGTTTGAGGTATTCTGTCCATAAACATTCCATATGAAAAGGAGCAAAGTGGAGAAATACATAGAAATATTTGTGCCATTCCAACTGATGAGTCCCTATCATTTTCTGAACTAATATGATCAAATTACCTCTGAGTTTTCACTTCATATTGCCTACCTCAACTAGGGGAAATGCTCAATTTCTTAACTATATAATTAGCATTATAATATACACTGTCTATACCTTTACATATGATAATAACCTACTTTGCAAAGCTAATTAATTCTTATGCCCAGCCTTAAGGCAGATCATACCTAGATCTGTTTCACACACACATATATAAGGGAATTAAATGAAAAGCAATTTTTTACAATTATTTGTAGAAAAGAAACTGCAATTAAGCAAACAAATAAACCTGTGAATGTGAGTACTGATTCTCAATTCTTGGGTCTTTAAAAATAAATTTCTTATATAAAATGTGCTTAAATGAGGGTACAAATGTCAAATCAAAGAAAGTGATGATTATCCTTATAAAAACATCATTTTACAAAGTATTTTTTAAAAGATCAAAATGCCACTCCCCTCTGGATTCCTAAGCAATACATTTCTTTTTCTTTATTTGGAATTATTGTGACCCCGTGAATCACCAGGTTATGAGACTATAGTAAATTTACTGACGCTGTAAAACTTTAATTTGTCTGACATGTATTACACCAAAGTACATATGTAGTGTACTCCTGAGTCTCACAGATTCACAAAAAAGGGAATTCTTATGCTTTAGACATCAAAATAAGTGAAAGCAATGATCATGCCCTCTTCTTATACAAAGGAGCTTGTGAACCAATCAGCTTAAACCAGTGGTTAAACTTTAATGTTCAGAACTCTGGGAGGATTCATTAAGTTATAGCTTGCTGGGCCCCAGCCCCATCCCTACTCATTTAGGAGGTCTGAAAGGGGCTTGAGACTTCACATTGCTAACATATTTCAGTGATGTAGACACTGCTGGTTCTGGATACTGATAACTACTAGGCTGAGACTAGTGTTTTTCAACTGTGTTGAGGATGTTCAACTGGGTTAGGGGACATTCAGCAACATCAGGAAACATTTTCAGTTGTCACAGCTGGGGAGTGTGGTGCTTCTGACACCTAGTAGGTAGAGGTCAATGATGTTGATATACCCTCTACAGTGACAGGACAGGCCCCACAACAAAGAATTATGCAGACTACAATGTCAGTAGGGCCAAGGTGGAGAAATTCTGGCTTGGACTAAGTTATGTTGAATCTACAAATGTTTTAGAAATTCTAGTGGCTTACAAAACCAAAGATGCACTTTTGCTCACATTAATGTCCACTCTGTTGGCTGCAGCTCTGATCCAGGTACCCCTTACACTAAGACCCATACTAAAAGAGCAATACCAGTCTTCAGACATGTTGATATTATGACAGAGGGACAAGCAATGAGAGATCCAAGCACTGACTCTTAAAGCTTCTGCTCAGGAATGGCCCATGTCATTTTTCCACTCACATTTCATTGGTCAATTTAAATCACATGGTCCATTCTGATTCAGTAGATCAGGAAATATAATCCTCGAGTAGGGGTGGACCCAGGAAGGGGCTAATAAGGAAGAACTGGTTATTTTGAAGAAATAACCCTAACAGAAAACATCACAAGGGTATTTTTGTTTCTTTCTTTATCTAAACATATTGTTGTCAGCTCGAAGCTACAATAGTTTTTCCCCTGGAACTATATCAGTATATCAGTTTACCCTGAACGACAGTGGGGAACCCATTTATTGCCTCTCTAGAGGCAGCCATACCTGCTTGCTTTGGATGTGCATTCATTTACAGGTATAATTATACTTATTTGTATTCACCCATATAAATGTATGTTATACAAGGTGAAGAAAGAAGCTTCAGTGCATAGGAGATGAATATACATAATCAATACTAAAAATGAGAATCACTCTAATTTTGCCAAGACTTAACATAAAGCATAGCTGCTACAATGTTCTAAAAAGGAATACTTTTCAGCTTTTTAGTAAACATAATTATAAAGTGGCTATTTAAGTAAGATATTGAAACTGATTTAAATTACCTGAGCTTGATTTTCTTAATCTTTCTAAACACTCAAGAAAAAGGCAACTTAAGTGATCATTTACAAGTCTTAAATACCATATATTGACCATTATTCAAGACAAAGTCTGGTAAGTCAGAAAAGAAAACACATGTAACCATTAGCTTATCCTTCCGCTTAATCTAAATTCTCACTTCTAAAATGATTCCCCAAATTCATTCAATTATGTTATTACTTTTTTACAAACGGCATGACAGCTTTGCTAATACTAAGTCATTCTGGCACTTTCAATGTTTTTCAGTTGAGTATAAATTCTAGATAAAGGTTAAAAAGTGCATTAAACAGTTGTTGTACATGTTGGTAAAAAGCCTTATGCACAAAAAAGGGCAAGTGTGAACCTATGTAAAAACAAACAAACAAAAAACAAAAAAATTATCCTAAAAACTTTCCTGAATGATTCCAGTGGACTAAAAAATAAAGCTCACTTTACATTTGGCAAGATTTCTTGGTACTTGATGAAAGGGATGGTCTCTGAGGTCAAATTCTTTCTGTCAATGAATATAAGAATGAAACCCAAGCCAAAGCAGTAAAATCTGAACCGTCGCTTTGGCCGGACTTATAGTATCGAGGTTGTGGCATGAATCTTAAAGGATAGGCAAGAAGCTCACTCACCCATTGCCACAAATTATTTAATATATTCTATCTGACTGTAATAATTAATGGAAGCCCTATTATTAGATTGGATAAATATCACTAACTCCCCCCCAACCAAGAAAATGCCAAATAATAGGAAACTTGAATGATACACACAAAGACTTCAGAGGGATAGAAGGTCACCAAATTGAAAGTCTTGAGTTTTCTCCAGTATGCCATTTTATTGTCATTCATTTCTGATATATTCCTTCACACCATAATTTAACTACATTTTAACTTCCATTACCATTTAATCACAAAGACAATGTTTTTTATAACTTCATGTGAATTACTATGTAGATGAAAGTGTAAAGAGCTAAGCTTCCTGGCTACCTTCATGAATCTCCCTAACAAACCTGCTTTTCAGTGTGAACCATTCAAGTTTACTCCTTAACAGTACCACAAATCTTTACATGTCACTCATCTTGCAGGTCATGCAATAGGGATGCTTTTCACACTGTTTAAGCATAAAAAGGGATTTTCCCTGGAAAACAAAACAGAAGAATGCAGGGAAGTGTGGGGGGGAGATAATTTTAGGCATGGCTTGTTCACAGGGGCTCAGACATTTCCCACAATGACCTTGAGCTCATTCTCTCCTGCTCTCGGTTCTGTTTTCTTGGTGTTTGTTTCACTTAAGGGTGAAGGTAACTGCCAGCAACTCCAAACTTCTTTTGATTAGCTTCAGGTCTAGTGGAAAAACCACGTCTCTCCACTAATAGTCTTAGGAAAAGTTCTGAGATTTATTCTCATTGGTTCTAACTAAACTGAATTGGGTCACATGTCCATTCCTGAGAGAGTCACTGTGGTCAAGGGAAAACGTTGTACTGATTTGATCTGCTTGGGTCAATTTCACTTGAACCACATAAGCAGCAATCGATAGGGCAATGGTTCCCCCCCCCCAAAAAAAAACAAAAAACTTAAGGTGCTATTACTATTAGCAGATGGTTGCAAGGGATGCTGGTCAGGCAAAGGTATACCAGGACATCAAGGTATATTTACTATGAAGCCACTGGTTCTTAAGATATAGAGCTTCCAACTAGCTAAGCTCTTTCCTAAAACACTACATGTAATTTTATATTTCTATTTTTCTATTATTTTCAGGCTCCCTCAAATAGCATAGGCTTCAAAATTCTCAAAACCTGGACCTTATCCTGCCAAGTCTAAATCCATCAGAGTTCTATATCATTAGGGCTACTTCTCTTGGAGAGCATGACAGAATTATTCCCCAGGGAGGCTCCTGCACCAACCGTAAACAGCAAGAGTTCAACAATAACAATAGCACTGAAATTTCTGGTTATAAAAAATCCAGTGAGCTGCCAAGACTCCAGTGAACTTAAGAAAAGTTGCCAGTTTTACAATAAAAAACAAATGAAACTAATAAGATAAGTAGAATTTTTTTTTTCAAATTGTTTTCACTGAAGTTGTTTCTTCCTGGAATATTATTTTAAGCCCTATCTAACTCTTTACAGCTAACTTAGTTGTTCCCAGGCAACTAGTAATTTAATTATTTGTGATGTTAACGTTTCTATCTTACTCTTCCATAGCAGGACTCATGTCTTAGTCGTGTTTCCTTTCCCAATCCTTGCAATGTCTGGCATGGATAAGGTACCAGGTCAAGATTACTGAAAAATATGTGTAGATGAATAAAACTATCTCACAACAGTCCTGTGAGTTTATTAGGCATCATAGTCATCTCACAAAGAAAGGAAATCAAAGAACAATTCAGCTAAATAATGGTAGTAGAGAGGCCAGAAGTATGTTTTTCTACTTCCTAGAACATTTCACTTCCCCTATTTCATATTGTCTTTGAGGGAACATTCTGTGAGCTCAGCAATAATTTCAAGGGCTTTTGTGGTCTGTGGTTTATCTAACAGCCAGAATATAGTAGCAACAACAGAAAATCAGGAGGAGGAGAAAAGAAGGAAAGGAAGGGGTCAAGAGAAGTTCTGTTTTTGCTTTTTTCAAAAATTGAAACTGGAGAGATGTAGCAATCCTGAAGACTACAGAGAGTGAGTTGGAACAGAGGGGGATATTAAGGAGGTAGAAGAGAAATTTATCTGAGGAAAGGTGGAAAGAATGGGTGTAAATATTGTATGCAGGTAGATGTGGTAGCAGGGGTGTATGAAGTTCTTTCTTCTCTGCTTTAATTTTTTTCAGTGAAATCAACATCAAGGTCATCAGTTAAGGGAGAGGATAGAAGAGCTGATATGGTAAGTTTGAGAAGAAAAGGTATAAAATTGTCATCTAAGAACTTGAGAGTGAATGGGCTGGAGAAATACATAATGATTGCTAGGCAGCACTAAATATTCATTACATGTTGGGGGCCATAAATATAAAGTGAATCACACCACCATAGGATGTGTTTTTCTCCAGGTTCCTTCACTGCTGGTATGGAACAGGTGGAGCGTTGGATGTAACCAGGCCTGTGATTTTATCAAATGAAATGAGAGGGGAGCAAGAGTAAAGGGTATAAGCAAAGGTCCAACTGCATTCAGTAACCACAGGAATTCAGCAGGTTGTGGGGGTCGGGGGGATGGAGAAAGAATATGCAGAGTTTGGCAAGGGTCAGTAAAAGGCTGTGGGATCAATATTTAGATCCCATTTAAATGGGATTTAAAAATGGGATCCATATTTAAATCAGAATTTAGAAATCGTAGTAGAACCACTGGTAGAGTTGGAACAAAAAAAAAGAGCACTGATAAGCCAGGATGGAATCAGCAAGATTGGGGTGCCTGGAAGTGAGTCTATCGAGAAGCTGCAGAGTCTGACGATGCCCAGATTGAGGGTAGGACCATAAGCCTAAGTAGCTCAGGAGGGATTAGAAGACAAGATCATTGGAAGAAAGGCCAGGGTATGCTAATCATTCTCTCATCACTGGTCTACCTGTATACTCTCATCTAGATTCTTCCAATTACAGTACTCAATTTATAGCTTACTAATCATAAATGAATATCATCTTTCTTCCAGGAAATCTCAAGTTTGCATTAGAGAAATTTTTACTATTTTTTATTATCACTTTAAACAAATAACAGAAATGACACAATCAGGTAAGACTTATTTCACCATTTATTTGCTGTTTTCTTTCTTTAATTATATTCCTATCTAAATCACAGATTCAAATCTATGATTCTATGTAAATAATTAATAAGAATGCAAAATAATATTGTTCCTCCTAATAAATCCATTAAATTATTTTATTGTGTTAAAGTCTAGTTTATATTTCACTTCCAAATGTTAGATTTAAAAACATCAGAACATTAAATGGAAATATTAACTGAAAATATGAAGAAATGATCAAATGGTGGACAGAAAAAGAACCCAGAGGAAAAAAATCAATTATGGATTATATATTTAATCAGAGACACTCAGTGATACATGAATTTCAAAGAAACAATGTTCCTTTGTGAGATTCCCATAAAAATTAGAATTCAAACTGTTCCAAACGCATTTTGTCCTAAATAATTGAGCTCTAGTATTTCACAGGCATATTGATACATAATTGAAGACATTCATGAATAAAGGAATGTATGAAGTATATGAATCTTCATGCCACACCAAGTTTTAAAAATATCCAGTCCCCGTACAGATATACAACATCATTCCGATTATGAGACTGTCTGGAGCTATGGGAAAGGAAAAACTTCCCCAACTACTTCCCCTGAATCTGCAAATACCATCCCGATAGCTATGTGTTGGCATTACCTTTTCTATCTTTACCCAGCACTGGCCCATTGTCATCTTCACACAAAACTTCTGATGCCTGATGATGCCACCGATAATTCTAAAAGGACCCCTCGTGATGCTGTGCTGTCAGTGTGGTCAATATCTACTGGTGGATATTGCAGTCATGGCTGATGCCTGCCTAAGGGTTCAAGCGTGCCAAAGTGGAGAAGCTCTTTAAGCCCCACATTTGTGATATGGTTATTTTCATGAGCTTCAGGAAAATACTCTGGATCTTTGGAGTACAATAGCAATTTTTTAAAATTAAATAGTTCTTTTAGTTTTTTTCTTCAGAATATACAAGGGCTGACCAGAAACGTATTGGAATAACAGACGTACTTCTACTTCTATGAATTCTTACACTTAGGTTAAATGTTCTTAAGCTCTTTGTCCCCTTAGGAGCATATATTTTGCTAAGAGCTTTCTTAGTTGCTCATAAATACAGACCTATATAATAGAATTACACAAAAGGCCTTCCATATATACCTACATTTATCTGGGTCCTAGAAAAAAAAAAAACAACATTGGACTAACACAGAGAAGTCTGTTTTATATACTTAAAACTCTGACAAATTGTGTCTGGGATATATATTTTTTTTCTTAAATTATCTATATGTAATGAGATATTTCCATAATTAGATTTTTTTCCTAAATACACATTTGGAACCATCATGTAGGAATGTTCTAAGTAGTACTGAATTGAAAAGAGAGAGGGTTGGATTAGGCATGGGACATCTGCATTGACATCTGATCCTTAACGTTTTTTTCAATCTCCAAATACATTCAAAGGCTGTCTTATTAACAATAGAAAGTTTTCTACTCTGATTATATTGTACTTGACTGAGGGCAATAATGACTTAAAGATCTCAACCTCTAAAAGCACTACCATTCTTTACAAAACACTTCACAGAACAACAAAGAGATCACCCTGAGCAAAGTAGCCAAATATCTAAGAATCTCTGAAGCATGAGATGTACACAGTCCATTTACGCTTAAGAAAAAAGAGTATAGCACAAATATGACTTAATAAAAAGACACGGAGAGATTGCAAAAATTCTGAGGTTTGACCTACCCATCAATCAGGTCACTTACCAGATATCTCCTCTAGGCACTGTTTAGCAGTTTTATTATATGATAAATCCATCTTAGTAGGACTGGTACAGGAGTCAGCAGATGGTAAAGAGGTGCCTTCATTTTCTGAATGTGATCTGAAATTAACCAAAAAGACAGAAACAAATAGCAATTGTTGTCACCAGTGACAAAGTTCTCTAGTACAAGCAGAAATCAACATGTTAAAAGTTTTCTATTAAGGTAAGTAAGCATTTCCTTATGACAGAGACCAAAACTATCTGTAAGAGAAGTCCTTACTTTTCATATACAACCCAAGTAGAAGTGACATATTAAATTAGATTTCTTAGACTTTTCTAAATTTGAGAGCTTGTAATTACCAATAGCTGCATTTTGTAGGAAGCAGAAGACTTGAAAAGATCTAACTTTTTTTCTGCTGTTTTAGGCAAAGTCTGGCTAAGTTGTGTTCTTGTGAGAATAACTAATAAAAGTACTGAAAGCACCCCTACAGTTATTTTTTCCATGAAAATTCTAGAAAATACATCCTAAAATTGGAAATACAAGTAAAAATAAATTCCAGAAAAAATAAAGTCAATCAAAAACAAATTCTCATTATTAAAATTTCATCTACTTTATGTTTTATATGTTTATGTGTGTGTATGTGCATTGATATGTATTTGTGTGTGTGATTAACATGTAGAGTAGGTCTAACCAAATGAAAAGCACAAAACAGATGGACTGCATATATTTTGATATTCTCATCTTACTTCATGCATTGCTTCTTCCTCTTATGCACAGGCAAATGTTTTGAGAGGCATGATCTTTCTTGATGCAGCTTCAAAATCTACATATATTTGATCCAAATCACCACATCTTAAAAAAATCTACAGCATGAACGACTAAGACACAGATGGAGGCAAAGCAATATAGCATTGTATGCTAGACTGTGTCCTTTGGAGATTTCGCATCTGCTTGGAGTCCCATTTGTATGACTGGGTTTGGACCACGGCAAGAGGTCACTAAATATTTCTACTTTTAAAGACATCTATAGAGAATATTTATATGTGAAAGAAAAATTCAGTATTTTTTTTCTGAATCAATTTTTGATTAATATGTTACTTTTATTCTAAATCCCGGTGTTGTTCGAGAGAAAATAAAGTATAATCACTGACACCAAAAATATTTTATATTGATCTGACAGATATAGAAACTCTGAGCCCATTAGGGTTTTAAGAAATCATGGAAAACTTTATGCTATATGTATGGATGTATGTGTATATACAGGAATTGATATAGAAAAGAAAGAGCTATGTAAGAATTAATACAAATGGTTTCTGTTGATTTCTGGCAGACTGTCCTTATTTTATTCTAACTTGGAACTAAATATAAAAAGCATGGCAAAATTAAGAAAGAGGATATACTATCCAAGTGACAAGACATACCCTAAAGGCCAGTAAAGACCTCAATGTTGTTAAAATCAACACATTTTAGTCTTCACCTTCCTTGATGTTTTGGTAGCATTTAGGGCAGAAGACCATTATCCTTTTCATGAAATTGTCCTACCCTGGCTTCTATGACAAAAATTTTCCAGTTTGTTCCCCATTCTCTGTGGATGCTACTTTTCCCTCTTTGTTCTCTTTTACACAATCATTAAATGTTGTGGTTCTGGGTAGTCAAAAGAAGAAGACACAGAGGGCAAAATTGTGGGTTTCTCAAAGCAATATCCTAAGCTTCGTCCAGTTTTCACTGCAGTCTCTTTAGATGATCTGAAACATATTCATTGTATTAATGATTACCTAGCCACACATGAATCCCAAATTCAAACTCTAACCAAGCATTTTCCTTTGAATTCCAGATGTGAATCATAACCATTTAATTGACATCACCACTCAGGTTGTTACAAAGATATCTCAAACCCACCATGTACAGAATTAAACTTGTGATCTTTTCTCAATAAGCCTGTTCCTCGTTTGTGGTGTCCTGGGTGAAACCTTTAGGGAACCTATGAGGCTTTGCATGGTCTGATCTCCGTCTTCTTCTCCAGGATCATCTTGCACAGGACTCCTCTTATCTCTCTCCCCTGTGGTCACAAGAGTCTTCTACCCATTTCTCAGAGCTCCCTGCCTTAACAGGGCCTTTACACTCCATTATTTTCCTTCCCTCTTCATCCAATTAAGTCTCTCCCTTGAAGTCTCAGTTCAAGTAACTCTTCAAGAACCATCCCTAATTTTCAGGTAAAGTCCCAAATTATAAGTCCTTATTGCTCTCTGTATATATATCTTGACAGCACTTCATAATCTTATAATGCAAAATCTGTATAATTATTTGATCAATGCTTATCCCCCAAACTAGACTCCATTGTCCAGGTTTAAGGTCACCATTGTACCCCAATGCCTAGCCCTGGTCTCACAATATGTTGCACTCAGCAAATACCTGATAAATAAAAAATCTTACTATTAGTGATGATAAAATAGCATTATTGGAGTACAGCATATGGAAGCATGGTATAATGGTGCATGCACTGGGTTTCAGTGTAAAACTTGGCTCTCTAACTAACTAGTTCTCAACCGATGTGACCTTGCTAAGTTACTTAGCCTCCCTGAACCTCAATTTGCTCATGTATGAAAGCAAAGAAAAATATGTGCCTTGCAAAATAATTGTGAACTCAAGTGTTATTATTACTAAAGGTCTGGAAAGGCATTCTCTTGAGGCATGTAGGATTCTGGTCAACATTAAAATGTAGGGAATATATCTGGCTCTCTTTGTAGCCCATTTCTTTTCTTCTCTGGCTCCCAGGTTCTCCTATAGCCCTGTCTATTGACAGCCCCTCACTACTCACTGCTGAAGCCCATGACAGTTGGTTCTTTTACTTGGGCTCACTTCTTGCTGGCCACTGTACTTCCCTGACCTGCTCCTTAGACAGCTGTCTCTGAATGAAGGGATAAAATCCTCTGAAGTTTTCTAAGGCTTTTTGTTACTTGCTGAAGAAGTTTAACTGGAGATTATGTAGTGAAATTGGAGACCCCAGGGAAAGCTGACTGGCTGCTTGCCAGGAAGCCTCAGAAAGGCAGGGTGACTTGGTAAACTGGCGGTGAGCCAGGATTGGCCTCTAGTCCCGCAGATTCAGTATTCACAGACCGATCTCTCAGAAGCTGAGTCACATTAAGTAGTTCACCGTGATGGCTGTCTAAAGCCCAATGCCCATTGGTTCTTATTAGAATGAGATCAGCAGCTGTTACAGGAGCCTGAATGCCTGTGGTCATGTTAGTTACAAAGATTCACAATATCTCCCTCTAGAAAAATCTGAATGGAGCCAAAGCATATTCAGAACGTGTTTTGAGAGTAGAAATTTTGCTTTGCTCTGAACAAACAGATCTTAAAAAGTATTGCTCAGGAGCTTATTGTGGCTATCTTCCTCAGTATATGAGACCTGGTACTCAATGCCGTCAGCCGTCTCCACACACCCTGTCTGAGACTCTTCTATAAAATGTATGCACGCTTCTGACAGCTCAGTCTTGTCTCAGAAGCCTTTGTTTTATTTTGTTTTTTAATCTGTCAGTGTGTATTTCTGGCTGATTCCCTCTTTATTATCTTTTTACTTTCAGTCACAAGAGGCAATCTTATTTACCTTGTTTTCAAGTTCTTTGGTATATTTTCCATGGTATTTCCTACATTAGCAATGATAGGGAAGCTGACTGATCAAGGAAAGGAACATGGAAAGGTTAAATTTTAAATACTTATAAAAAGGACTTAGAAGTCATCTTTGGTTGCATGTACATGCAAATGGGTCCAGATCTCTGTTCTACATATGTTACGAACCATCCATTTCTCCAGGATTTCCACTCATTATTTGTTAGAGTGGAATCAGATTTAAACTCCAGTCTCCATAGGGGCAATCGCTGCTAACTGGTAAAGATTTAACTTTTAGACAAGTGATCAAAGAAGTTCATTTAAATCTCTGAAGACTCCCAGCATGTCCTCTTGTTGTACATGTTTCATTCTAATAAAATAAAAGGTTCATGAAACAATTTCTGAAGAGTCCAGAATCAATAGTGTTCTCCAATCAAAGGGTACATTTTGACAGTTACAGCGGATACTCAAGTGGCATCATCCACTGTTCCCACAAAAACTGATACTGCATTTTCCTCATACTGATTGGAAAAAGAAAAAGTGTCATGATGTTCCTTTAAAATATTTAGAAGACGTGCCCTGTGCAGACTACTTACTGTGCATTTGCAACATGGTCAACATGTTACAAATACCTATTGAAACTGTAAAATATAGCATTGCAAAAAACACCATTTAATTTATTTAGAGTGCTAATAAGCCAGGCTCTCAGTGTTAGTATCTGTTACCAAGGGTGTAGTGGTGAAAAGTCTAGCCTTCGCCGATGATTGACATAAAAGCTCTTTCCTGTTTATGTGCACTTACCATGTGCCAACCAGTAGGCCTGGTATTTTATCTATGGCATATCACTTACATGTCACAACAATCCTGTTGTTATGGAATGAATGTCTGTTTCCTCCCCCAAATTCTTATGTTGAAAACTAATCTCCAATATGATAGTATTAAGAGGTGGAGATTTTGTAGGCTAATTGGGTCTTGAGGGCGGAGTACTGATGCCTGGGGTTAGTGTTGTTAACAAAAGAGACCTCAGAGAACTCCCTTGCCCCTTCTGCCCTGTGAGGGCAGAGTGAGAAGGTGGTCATCTATGAACCAGGAAGCAGGCTCTCACCAGACATGGAAAAGACCAGCACTTTGATATTAGACTTCCTGGCTTGCACAGCTATGAGAAATAAATATTTGCTGTTTAAGCCGCTTAGTCTATGGTATTTTTGTTATAGCAGCCTGAAGAGATCAAGACACCTATAATGTAGGTGCTATAGATAAATTTAGGCTTCTAGAGGTTTAATAATTTGTCTATGTAACAAGCTGGTAGATGATTATTCCATATTTGAACCTGGTTGCCTCTAAATACTGTTCTATTAACCACTACCCTCCACTTTAATGCCATCCAAATGCCCCCGGATACTATTTTAGGCATTTATGGTCTCCTTAGCCGACAGACATCTCAGTCACTAAGTTAATGACACACAATATTTGAATGTGACAGTATCTATTGGCCTACCCCAAATTTTATTCTTTACTCTTTACTACCTTAAATTTTTACTCTTAAGAAAAAGAAGCTATTATACATAGCACTTAAAGGAATGCAACAGTAAGTCCTAGATACTATCAACCTGCAAATTTCAAATTTCATAAATATGAGCATTTGCTTATTGATTTATATCAAAAATCTATCCTGTGGATTTATCTTAATATGGATATAGTCACAAATATGAACACAAATAGAACTGATCTGAAACAGCAATATTAATTAATGGTCTTATAGTTCCTGATTTATAAACCCAACGAGGGCAAAGAAAAGTAAGTATATTTCCAAAGTCACCAATGGTTTTGCTTTCTTCTTTCCTTCCTGTTGGGAAGGCGGACATATAGGAAGGGAAAATATATATTGTCCTCAATTTATGAAAGGGTTACATTCCGATAAACCCCTTGTACTTTGAAAATATGAAAATACTGTAAGTTGAAAATGAATTTAATACACCTAAGAGACCGAACACCATAGCTTAGCAAAACCATTTCACCCAAGGCCCGTTTTACAACAAGTGTTGAATATCTCATGTAATTTATTGAATACTGTACTGAAAGTGACAAATAGGATGGTTGCATGGAGACAGAATGGTTGGGAGGGCATCAGTTTTTGACTCTCGTGATCGCTGGCTCACAGAGCTGAGGCTCCTGAGGCTGCCCAGCATCACCAGAGAGAGGATCCTACTGCCTATCACTCGCCTGGGCAAAAACCAAATCCCAACGTATGGTTTCTACTGAGCGCATATTTGCTTTGACACCATTGTAAGTTGAGGGCTGTCTGTCTGTGTGTATATATATCATAGTTAACTCACAGATGCCAACAAAAATAATGATATAAGTGTGTATGTAGGAGCATACATACACTGGGAGCAGTGAGATCTTGGTTTCTAAATATCACTCTCTACAAAAAGACATCAGGGCTCCTTAGTAAAAGCTGCAGCCAAGACAGGGAGAGGACAAGATGAGCCCAGAACACTCTGAGCGAAAAAGAAATGAAGTTCTCAAAGAATAATGTGGACAGGAGCTAGCTTGAAGGGGAGCCCAGTAGCGGAATCTGAGAAAACTGAAACATTAAAACAGTCATATCAGTGGATTACAATCCACTGAATACAACCGGAATCCATTAGTCCACACAATTTGAAAAGAGAGGGAAGAGGAAGGAGAAGGACAAGGAGAAGGGATAGCTCTTTCTTCACAAAGAAAGCCAAGGATAAATGCACAAGGAATGCGCAGGATTAGAAATCATTTGACCTCCATCAAAGTAAAATATTAATTTCTGCAAGAAATCTCAATGGATGCTAAAACTTATGGGTAAAAGTAGATCAAGGAGCAGACTTTTTATAGAGTCTCAAAATATCTTCCCACAAGAATACTTATTAAATACAAATGGGGCAAAGTAATTCTAGAGTGAAAAACCCTGGAAGACATTATCTTAATCGAGGGAGAAAATTTAACATCACCAAAATGGGAAGTAGCAATATTGTTGCTACCTGATAGGGTGCAATGGAAAGAACACGGCAGCATTTCTGTGACATTCTAGACAAAAAATACAGAATATGCATCTACATGTGAGGAAATATCAGACAAACCCAAATTAAGAAACGTTCTACTAATGCCTATCTTCCACATACCAGGGTCATGAAAGCCAACGAAAGACTAAAGAACTGCTCCAGACTGAGGGATATTAGGAAGACATGACAACTGGACTCAGTAGTCATCCTTAATCTGTCAAAGGGCTCTCTCTGGCACCATCAGTGAAACTTGAATAAAGTCTCTAGGTGCTCTGAGCGAAGTATATATGGGAATTCTTTGTACTATTCTTGCAAATTTTCTGTAAGCTTAAAATTTTTCCAAGAACAAATAAAATATAGAAAGAAGAAACAGCAGTGGTTCGATTGGGCAATCTGGCAGTAAACCCTGTAAGCCAACTACAGAAGGTATTCGATAAAGCTTCTCTGCTGAGAGAATGCCAGTTCTTAGCGCTATCCCACACAACAGGCCCTCTTCTAGTGGTGTGTCTGTATTCCATCTTCAAAATACTGCTGTGTGAGGGAGTTTCAACTGCTACCCGACGCACAGATCTATATCGAACCTAGCAAAGGACCAGCTCGCCAAGGCAAGCATTCAATAAGCTGTAGTTTGTACTGATGACCAATTATGTCCAGTTCACATAAAACCACAATTGCAGCATAATCTGTAATAGTAGCTGCAGGGCTCACAAAAGCTTTTACTGAGTGATGGTTATCTGCTCTACATTTCAATCTTGGTAAATTCACAGCTCCTCCTACTCAATTTACTGGTTCAACAAATTAGACAAACTTAAAACCCTGGGAGTATGCATTTTCAAAATTAGTGTTTTGCATTCTTTACCTTTCAGAATGTAGTATATTCAAGTTCAATTTTCCATGTCACTTTCTAGGCAAATCTGAAATCTCGCAAAAACTGGTTACAACAAAAATTTCTCCTGAGAACCCATGATGCTGTTGTATAAGATATATGAAAGAAAGAAAACTTCTAAATTCAGACTTTCTTGGCCTAATTTTACAAATCAAGTGTGTATACAGGGTCTCCTCTTATATTTAATTCATAGTTTTAAGATGCATGATGACTTTCTTCTCTGTATAACAATGGCTTGCCTTATCTAAGGGTTGGGTTGTGTGTGTGTATGTGTGTGTGTGTGTTACCCACACTCCCGATACTGCTTCCCTTTGCCTTTAGATGTTTGCTTTATGTCCAATGCACTGTTTTCCTGGCATTTACTACAAGTGGTCAGAAAATAAGGAAAAGAATATGGACCTCATGAATCTGGTTAATAGCTGTTTTGAAAATTTGGGGTGTTTGCTAAGAAGCTTGAGGTTTAGGAAAAATGTACAGGTCTTTCTTTTCTCCTTAACTGCTATCTACTTCACTATTTAACTCCATATATCTTTGCAATCATGAGGACTATTGCTCTAAAGTGATGAATACAAAAGCAATGTAAGAAAAATAACACATGGGAAGAAGGAAACTAAGGTAGCAATTTTTGAATTCCAGGAGAGGAAGATAAGTTTGAAGAAGACAGCATAAAGGGTAGACCAAGAAAGAACACCAAGAAAAAACAGGAACAAATAAAGCTTCCTTTCTGACTATGGTCTTCTTTCTCCTTCCTTTCTTCCTGTAATTGGGACCTCCACTTCAAGTCTGAACAAAACTATCTCTGAAAGGAAGTTTCTCCCTAGCCATTGAACATGGTATAAACTATGCTGTCCTCTTCCATTAACAATCCATTTTACACACTGAAAACACAGTACTTTTCCTGACTATGCTACACACACACACACACACACACAGAGTCCAAGTGCCTGATATTCAAGAATTTCTATTACCATTAGGCTCCAATCAACCTTCATTTTCCAGGAAATCCGTTCTACTCACTGACTACCCTACATATCTGGTGTTTATCCTGTTTGTATGGTTCCTTCAGTCTTATAATTCCTTTCCTGTCCTCCTTATTTCTGCATGCCTAAGTCCCACTTATCTTTCAGAATCCAGCTCAAGTACCACTATGTCTGATTCCAACAGCGAGCAGTAATTTTCCGTGTTTTAAAGTCTTAATGTACCAAATCTGGTTCACTGCTAGAGAGCTTTACACTTCCCGCTTCATTCTGTAGTGATCTTTGAGTCAGTCTCTTGCCTACTATATTATGGACGATGAAAGGAAAATGACATATGGGATGTGTGCTGTTTCACTCTATCCTTGATGTGTTATGCATGCAGTAGGCAGTCATTAAAGAAAGGAAAAAAAATAAGTGAATGAATGTTTTGAAGACATTTCATTCTTTAAATATTTTAAAGCTGTTTATATTTCAATTAAGCATCTCATTTATAGGAAGAGATTCAGAATTTTCCCTATTCCATTGTACATTTTTGCTAATTTTCCTATTCTTCTATAGCAGGTGAGTCTAACCCATGTTGATGGTGTTACATTCAACAATTTTATTTGGTGCCTACTGTGGGTAGGGTCTATTATGGGCCTAATGCTACCAAATAAAAAAGACAAGTCTTGCTCTCAATGACCTTACGTTATAGCTGAAAGTGGCTGAAGTCACATTTATTAATATGTTATCAAAATAATAGCAGATAATGAGAAACTCTATGAATAAAATACAAGAGGGTGATGTATAATTCTGGCGAGAGGCATACTTAATGTTTCTTTGGACTAGATGGCTGGAGAGAGCTTCTGGGAAGAAGTAGCATGTCAGCAGAGAGCTGATGAGAAGAAGTACCCTGCTTTGCTCTGGAAGAGAGTCGTTATAGGTAAAGAGATCATCTTTGAGGATGGCCCCTAAGCAGGATAGGTTAGTTTGTTGAGACACAGAATGAAGGCAGGGGTTCAGCGCACTATAGGGAGAATGGTATGAGTGTGGCTTGTGGGTTAGACAGAGGGCCAGGTTAGGTGGGCAAGGTGTTTGGGTTTCATTTTTTTTCCTATTTTTTTTTATTATGTTATGTTAATCACCATACATTACATCATTAGAACCCTCAGAACCCTCAGTTTGTTTCTCAGAGTCCATAGTCTCTCATGGTTCATCTCCCCAATGTCCTCCCCTTCATTTTTCCCTTCCTACTATCTTCTTTTTTTTTTTTTTTAACATATAATGTATTATTTGTTTCAGAGGTACAGGTCTGTGATTCAACGGTCTTACACAATTCACAGCTCTGGGTTTCATTTTTTTTTTAAGTGTAATGGATATTCAATAGACTGTCTCATGAATTGGAATGACATATATGAATTATACTTTTAGAAGGTTAAAGTTCCTGTTGTGTGAAGGATGTTACTGGAAAAGAGCAAAAGTGGAAGCTGGAAGACTCGCTGGAAACTAGGTAAGAATTGGTGGTGACATGGCTTGGACCATGACAGGGGGGTGGAAATGGAGAGAAATGCCCAATTGAGGGTATGTTTGGGAGAAAGAGCCAATAGGACTAGCTGAAAAAAAAGATGTATGGGGACAGAGTGACTGAAATGAAGAACAAAATATGGATTCTTTCCAAATTTTCTTCCTTAATCTCCCACACAAATAATCATGCATCTGTAGTAGTTTTAGTACCTAGCTGTTGCCCAGCCCTTTATAATTTGCTTACTGCTTGTTCCATAAGGCTTAGATTGTAAAATTATAGAATGTCAAATTTGGATGATGCCACAACATTGACAAATTCTGACTCATGCTGTAAATCTCGTCTCTTGTCTTACCTCCTCTGGATACATTCCCTGACTCCATCCTCATGTAAGACTTAGGAAGACTCTTCTACACTATTTCTTACATATGCTTCGATAACAGCACTGAATTTTTATTTTTATTATATTTTATCATTATCTCCCATAGACTGAGCTCCCTGAAGGCAGAGGCTTTTTTAAAAAAAAAATCTCTAGAGGGGAGGGGGCTGGGGAGATGGGTTAACCTGTTGATGGGTATTAAAGAGGGCACGTACTGCATGGAGCACTGGGTGTTATACGCAAACAATGAATCATGGAACACTACATCAAAAACTAATGATGTAATGTGTGGTGATTAACATAACATAATAAAAATGGGGGAAAATAAATAAAAAATAAAAAAAATCTTTGTAACTCTTATTACATAGTATTTGCAGAATGAGTGATGAGCACATAAATGAAAAAGTATTTGGTGCTTTCCCTTTACCTAATCTATGGCAACTTGTCATTCTATCACTTTTTAATTATCTCTGGTAGTCACCTTAATACTTAACAAAGGCAGCCTATCCCATTCAAATAGGTTTAAATATTGGGAACTTTTGATATTAAGTTATAATATTCTTTCTTAAAATTTTCACCTTTGATTTCAGTTATCTCCACTCGTTAAATGGATAAGGATATACTAAGTTTAAAACGACCTTTATCACATTGTAATGATAAATGAGTTACAAAAGCTTAATATGGAACATCCTTGCATTGTATAGGAAGTAGGACTAATATGAAATCCATCAACTTCCAGAACTCAACGTTATATTTATAGAACTCTGACATTCAATTTGTAAGAAGGAGTATTATGAAGCATATATTAGAGTCCCAGGAAGGAATAACTAATAACCTAGACTGACCTGGAAGTGGGCTGAGAAAAGGGGAAAAATATTACCATCAGCTGTCAATCTTCCCATTTTATAGAATTTATTTAATTATCTTTAAGTATCAAAAATATGTATGTTTAAACATATACATACATATATATGTATTTTAAATTTATACTACTTAAAAGCAATTAAGCATTTCCCATCATAAATGAGTTCTGATTGAGAATTTTACAATCTACTATTCACATCTTTCCAGTCAGAATCTTTCTAGTAACAATACTTCTTTTTTCTGTACATGCAGAAAGAACTGATGAGCAAAGAAGGGCATACTATAGGCCCAGCATATTTGGGTTCAAAGGCAAAGCCCTATTAGTCCTGCGACTTTAAGAGATGATTCCTATTCTGATTGGAAATCTCCATTCTTCATCTCTGTAAAATGGAGATAACATTCTTTTCTCATGAGTTTATGATAAAGTTTAAATGAGAGAATTAACATAAATCTTGTAACATACAGACTTGCACTAACTACTCAACAACATTATAAAGTAGTTAATTATTACTATTATCTTATCAAATAATTAGCTACCCCAGGAAAGTCTGTCAGGCGTTGTGAAGGAAGAATTCTTAAATGGGGTTGGAGCCGGCAGAGTCAAAAGTACATCAGGGGTCACATAATCCAAACGACTTGACTCTGTGATATAAGTATCTTTGACACTTAAAAAGCTTAAATATTGACTGCTCTACCTTGAGGAGATTTACATTATCTTTTATAAAATTATTCTTAATCTATAAAAGACTCCTAACAACTACTGCCTCCTATATAGACTAGGATGTGAAATTTTCTTATTAGATGGTTTATTTCCAACTACCTTGTATTATTCATAAAGATACAACTAATTGCTGACAAAATAAGTCATTTACTCTGAACCTGGCTCCGTGCTAAAGTCTTTACATGGGGTTGCCTTATTTAATCTTTAAAACACCTAAATAAAGTGGATATTCTTACCCACCACCCTTTTTGGGGTTATAAGCTGAAATTTGGGGAAGACTGTTCACCATGTGGCAGGTACTGTTCCAAGCCCTGTATAAATATTAACTCACTTAATCTTCAAAATAGCCTTATGAGGCAACTTCTATTATCATCCCCATTTTACAGATTAGGAAATCAAGGCTCAGAGTCTTTAAATATTTTACCCAAAGTCACATGGCTAATAAATGACCTTATCAAGATTATGACCCAGGCAAACTGGCTCTTGGGGTCATCTTCCCAGCAATGCAAGATGTTGTTTCTCAACAACAGCAGAACCAACAGCCTTCACAGCCCATACTCTCAGCTACTTGGCTATATTATCTCAGTTTTATAATCTTCATTTTAAAAAAGGCAAACAGAAACTCAGAGGTTGGACAATTTGGCAAGGACACACAGCTGATCCATGCTTGAACCTGTAAGCTGTGCTCCTTCCTCTTTTTAATAGTAAAAATTCGATCTTTCAAATGGAAACCACTAAATTTGTATCCACTGGATACTTTATAACAAACAAACAAACAAGTCTGTTCTTCCTTCCTGGAAGATGCTGGCCAACGTGGTAGGTACAGTCTTTCTGCTTAGATTTGCACTTTCCTGTGAAATTCATTTGTGGTGATTTGAAATGACTGATGCTTCTACAGAATATATTTCAGATGCACGAGTGGGCTGAGTATGGCTTATTTAAAACTTTTATGATTTTTTTTCTCACATATTTGGAATGTGGATTATGATTTTGACATCTTAAATTTTCATTTGTCAGATAGGGACTCTGGAGTTAGAAAGAGCTGACTCCCATCTGATCCAAAGACAAAGGTTTTAAATGAATTGCTGCTACTAAAGGCAGAAAAGCAGACAAAAAAAGAGCTGAAATGCAGTAATTAGAATCTTGCTTTGCTGAGTATATAAAGCATCAGAAAAGCACTTACATTTTTCACCAAAGGAAAACAAATCCTTGTAATTATTTTCTTTACTTAAAAAACCTATACATTTAATAAATTTAATATGCTTTTAAGCTATAAAATATTGACGCTTACTTAATTATAGCAGGTTCTACTTCCTATTCAGAAAATTTCTTTCCTGTTATTGAACTGCCAACCAGCTGAAAGGGCAGACATTATTCCTCCCTAAGCTTCTCCTCACAGAAAAGACTGTGAATAAAAATGGAGACAAAGCAGCGACTGACACATTTCTAATCAATTAAGACAAACCACACACTAGGCAAAATGTGCTATTTTTATAACTATAGTAGAATGAATATTTTAAAATATGGCATATATTGGCATATTTTAATCCTTATAAAAAATAGTTATAATGCAAAAACAAATTAATAAATGAAGCACAAATATAAAAATTAGGTAGATTCTTATTTTGGCCTAGAAACTTACGCTTAGCTACAGGAAAGTAATATAAATTTTATGGTGGGAAAGCAATGCCTTATAAACAACATTTAACAAACACAATGTGCCAGAATATATAGTAAACATATGCATTACCCCTGTTATTCTTCTCAACTTTTTAGGTACTGTTATTGCTATTTGACAACTGAAGAAAATGAGACTAAGAGACGTTAAGTAACTTGTTCAAAGTCACACAACTGGTAAGAGCCAGAGCAGGGCATTAAATCCACATGCGTCTGATTCCAGACCCTGCCCCTTTAACCGTCATGACATACTTTCTCCCAAGGGTGAAAACAAAAATATCCGTAAACCCTATAAAACTGAGAATTATTTTAAAAGACTAATAATAAAAATAGTAGTAGAAGAAGCAGTAATAGTAACAGACACAGGAGAAAGTCATGGCGTCTGGGTTTTACTTCCCCCCTGAGAACAAGTTAACCTCTGAAGGCCTCAAGTTCTTACAAAGAAGGGATGAGAGGGCAGAAGAGGGGAAGAGGAGGGAGAAGAGGACTAGAGCGTATGGGATACTTTTTTCTTAAAAAATGGGGCGCCTGGGTGGCTCAGATGGTTAAGTGTCTGCCTTCAGCTCAGGTCATGGTCCCAGGATCCTGGGATCGAGTCCCCCACTGGGCTCCTTGCTCAGCGGGAAGCCTGCTTCTCCCTCTCCCTCTCCCCCTGCTTGTGTTCCTGCTCTCGCTCTCTCTCTCTGTCAAATAAATAAATAAAAATCTTAAAAAAAAAAAAAAAAAAAAGAAATCCTAGGCCTTTATCTTCAGAACGGAGCGTTCCAGAGCGACGGTGTAAAACACAGCTCTAGTAACCTTCGTTGTGACGCGTCGAGTAGGAAGATCTGCAGAAGTTCACAACCGTGGAGGCATGGAGGCCATCTTACCTGTAGATGAACGGAGCCACCGTGGCCGTGTTGGGGTGGCTGTGTTGCTGCTGCTGGGGGAGTTGGACAGCACCATTCCCCGTGGCCTGCCCCCCGCCGGGCGCCCCCAGCCCAGCACAGGAGCCAGCGGGAGGGGCTTGGCTGGCTTCCCTTCCTTCCAGCAGAGCGGGGCAATTGGATGTGCTTGCTTTCTCAGTGGCCATGGGCTTAGGTAAGGACTGGGAAGGGCTTCCCTTGGTAGTCCTGAATTTTTCCGACTCTTTGCTCACTGCACTGCCTGGTGAAACGGTCTGCTTTGCTGTGGGCACCTTCGAGCCCGGTTTTGGAATGCCACTGGAAGAGGGGATTAGGCTTTCTTTCTTGGCTGCTGCCGTCTTGCTACCCTTGGGGATCAAGCTTGCAATTTTAGAGGTCTTTTTCGGAGCCGTCTCTGTCACCTGATCCTTCTCATCCTTGACTGGTTTTTCAGTGCAAACTTTATTTTTGTCCCTGTTCTTTTCCTCTTTATCCTTTGGCTGTAGCAAAGACTTTTTATTGCTGAGATTTTTGCTTCCAGCTTTTGGAGGGGCTAATTTAGGGGACACTTTGGGGCTGCTATTGGTTGAGCCACCGCTATTCAGACCACTATTAAAACCTTCCATCTCACCAGATTCAGAAAAGGCATCGTCATCCTTCCCCCCATCACTGGGCCCCAAACTGGGAGACTGTGGGGGGCGTAAAGCAGTCCGCGCATTGACCAGCTTGAATTTTTCAAGCATGGATTTCTGTCCCGAGGAGGCTATTTTGACCCCTTCTGAGACAGGGGGCTTCAGTCTGTCTGCAGGTGGCGTGGGGGAGGTGGCTGGGCTGGACTGCTTCACGGTCAGCATGGTGGAGGTGGCGCTGTGCTTGACATTCATGGACTTGCTCCGCCAGGGCTTGCTGGCGCTCGGAGAAGGGATGGCAGAGGCGGGGGGCTGCCCCGCAGTGCCAGGGGGCTGCGTGTTACCATTTACACCTGAAGATGGCTGAGGTCCTTTGGAGGAATCTGGACATGAAGACAAAATAATAAAGAAGAGGTTGATGACATTTGCTCATGTATATCATACCCCTGAGTACTTCTAACCACAGACACAGTTAAGGATCTCTCCTGTGAGCTGAATGCAGCCATGCTATGTGGCATCAATCATTTCGGTGATGTGGTGGTTTTTGTATCGTACATCAAAAATTCAGGATCTGAGAGCCATTGATTTTGGAAAACAACTTTTCCTTTTTCCCTTCTAAAACTACTCTTACCTAAATGAACTTGGCTAGTCATAGATATCTAAAGACAAAACACTCTCCTTCCCTTAAGCAATTCTTTACATTTTTTCCAATTACTACTGTAGCTCATAGCAGTAAATTGATTCCGCATAGCCTTATAAAAATATGTTGTATAAGAAATGTTGAGAAATTATTTTACCTTACAGGGAGACTAACTTATTGCTATCTGATTAAATATGCTTATGAATCATGACTTAGCTCTTAGTTAATATTGTTTACTTTTATTTGTATAAAAAACAAGCACTGAAATTTAGGCTTATATGGGTCCGATAACCTACCAAGATACACATATATGTAGTTGTATATATTATATATATGTTATATATTTATATACAATACATATTTATGTTTAGATATATTTATATTATATAAGCATCATATAATATATATATTATATAAATCCTTATAACAACCCCACAAGGTAGGTATTGATATTTTATCCCTCTTTTTCAGAAAAACTGCATAACTTGTTCAAGGTCACCCAGCCTGGATGTGAACACAATTCAGAGCTGGTGCTCTTAACCAGCACACCTCTAGCCACCTGAAGTGATCTGAACAAACTTTAAATACTAATGAAAACCCAAGCTACTTTTGCGGGGCTAGGAAATAAGGCTTTATCCTATAAGGACTTTATAATGCATGTGTTTACTTACTTTCTGCTCAGAAATCTCATTACAGTATAAGCTGTTCTATGACTGTTCTAACACTGATTAATGCCTGATTACAAGTCTCATCTTTAAGTATGAAAAACTAAATCAAAAAGAGATTTTATAACATGGCATAGAATAGAAAGAACAGAGCTTTGAGTTTAAAGACCTCAGTATAAAATGTTAATTAACATTGGGGAGCGACAGAATTCTGGTCATTTACTTTAAGCCTCGTCTACTGTAAAAGCCTCCTACTTTCATCTTTTTTTTCTTTTTTGAGACATGAAATGATCAATGATTAAATTAGATATTTGCATCATTTAGTACTGCTAACAAACTAGACATTGATAAATAGATGCAGAGCTATTTTTGATGAAATGTCCAATGGAAATATTTTATAAATAATACACTTTCCATAATGTTCAAGAATTGGAGCCCATTCAATTTCATTAAATATTCACAACAATAAACTACAATGTTTTTATTTTTAAATTTTTTCTTCAAAATGCATGCAAAATGATACGTAATCAAGCCAATTAGTACCAAATACTACTCAACAATTTTTCATAAAAGGAAATTAATACACAAAAAGAGAAAATAAAGAAATTAGAGGCACAAAAGGTTAAATTATTAGTTGAATATTTGTGTGAGTTAAACTTTTTTAAAATAAGTGTGCCTAAAATGATATAAAAGATTTGTGAAGTTTTTGTTAAGAAGAATAGACAAATGCATTTTATATTTAATAATTTTTTCTACCAAATTTTTATTTAAATTCCAGTTAGTTAACATACAGTATAATATTTGTTTCAGGCATAGGATTTAGTGATTCATCACTTACATACAACACCCAGTGCTCATCACAAGTGCCCTCCTTTATATTTGTTTTAAAAATTGGCATACCAACATTAATTCTAATACTCCTTACTTTTCTACAATTCCATATTTCAGCTGGCAAAAGTTAATGTAAGACTGTACATACATACTCTACATTAAAATGTAATAGTTTACTGAAAAGTCAAAATGCTTACATGGTATATATAAATTGTACAGCCTATGATGATAAATTGATGTTTTTCAGTATTCATGTAAGTCTGTAATTGTGTCCATTTCTAGAATATTTGTAGAAATCCATTAGGTTCGTACATAAACACTAAGGTGTTCTGAAAAACAGCAGGAGTATTGACTAATTCAAGACAAACAAATCCAACAAGCTTCAAAGTATCCAGTGTCTCAAATACATTCACTCTCTGTTAATGGATTTCAATCTTTTACTTCAATCTCTTTTAAGTACAGGTAATTCCAAATTTTTTTCACTTACACATTACGATCCCTTCCAGAGACCGATAACATTTCGTCATAATTTGAATCATTCTCAGTAGCAGAATGAGCACACTGACTACCTGCAGTTAGAAATGCCTACCAAATATTTCTTCAATATTTCCCATTTATTGGTAAGGTCTGAACTTTGACCTCACTTCCTCTGGAAACAACAACAACAACAACAAGAACCAAAAACCAAAAAACAAACCAGAAGCATTATCCCCACCCCCATTTCTGATCATCCCAGCACCAAATCTGGATTCGATGGCTCTTCTGCATTTTCGCATAGCTTATTATTTCCTCTCTTATAACCATTGTAACTCTAGTGTAATTGCCTGTTTCCTACTCTACTGTACGTTCCATTAAAGCAAAGACCATGCCTGTGATTATGCATAGAATGTCTGACATCCTAAGTGTTGAACTTAATAGAAGTTCTCAAACTTTGGGCGCCTGGGTGGCTCAGTCGTTAAGCGTCTGCCTTTGGCTCAGGTCATGATCCCAGGGTCCTGGGATCGAGTCCCACATCGGGCTTCCTGCTCTGTGGGAAGCCTGCTTCTCCCTCTCCCACTCCCCCTGCTTGTGTTCCTGCTCTTGCTATGTCTCTCTCTGTTAAATAAATAAAATCTTTAAAAAAAAAAGTTCTCAAACTTTAATGGGCACGCAAGTAACCTGGGGATCCTACTGACTACACACCGCATCATGATGCAGCAGATCTGCTGTGGGCCCTGAGATTCTGCATTTCTAACAAGCTCCAGAGGATGACAATGCCTCTGGTCACAAACCATGTTTCGAGTAACAAAGGTTGAATGGACTCAGAAAACACGGCAATTGCTGACATTATCAGCTCTAAAGAATGTTTCTTTTTTTTTTTTTTTAAGATTTTATTTTATTTATTTGACAGAGAGCGAGAACACGAGAGAAGGAACACAAGCAGGGGGAGTGGGAGAGAGAGAAGCATGCCTCCCGCCGAACAGGGAGCCCGACGTGGGGCTCAATCCCAGGACCCTGGGATCATGCTCTGAGCCAAAGGCAGCCACTTAACCAACTGAGCCACCCAGGCGCCCCTAAAGAATGTTTCTTATGACAGTACCCGATGGGGCTGAATTTATTAAATGTTCCCTAGCTGTGCAGCATGAATATTCTTTGCCCTTTGAACTTCCAGAACAACGGCCAGTTCTGTATTCACTGGATGCTAGACAATTTGTGACAAGGGATACTGCAAACAAAAGAAGCCCATCAGGTTTTCCTGATGGCCACAAATTGAGTGTGGATCTTCTGTGTATCTGCAACTGGGTTAAGAAGTCAGGAGACTCCTATCCCTGCATGCCTGGGAGCTTTGGTGGGAATGAGAGGAAAAGGTGGAAGGGAATCTGTCAGGATGCTTCTTAAATGTGCTGCCATCAGCTAGATAGACTGCTACAACAGTTCAAGTACAGAAGAGGAATTTCAACATCACTACTCTCAAAAATGAGACAGGAGGGACTCCAAATTATGACATCCACATCCAAACCACAGTCAGTCACAGAAACAGCTGTAAAATCGTCCTCAGAGGAGTACACACACAGAAGCCACTTCTTGAAGCTCAACTCTTGATCTGTCCCCAGCCTGTCTCTATATAGTAGCAGTGAGATGCTTCAGGTCTCATTAAGAGGGCAAATCATAGTTGTTGTGCATCACGAAGGCACTGGAATCATAAGAGTCTCCCTGGACTCCTCACAACCAAGGCTGCACAACAGCAGCTGCTGAAAAGGTAGCGTGTGCAGCTCCTTGGCAGTGGGTACTGCCACAAATTCTAGTTCCCCTGAGATTTCTGTGTGCAATATTCAGGAGCCTGGTCTCACAGATACAGTTCCAAATGTTGATAACTCAGCTCCTGACTATAAATGAGTTGTTATGAGATATGAGGAAATGACCAGATATCTAACACACATATTTAAAGGCATCCTTGAAATGGCTCTGCCTTGAATTTGCAGAGCCTGTCTCTGCCTACAGCCCTGCCTTTTTTTTTTTTTTAATATTTTGTTTATTTATTTAACAGAGAGAGAGAGAGAGAACAAGCAGGGGGAACAGCAGAGGGAGAGGGAGAGGGAGAAACAGGCTCTCTGCCATGCAGGGAGCCCAATGTGGGGCTCAATCTCAGAACTCTGGGATCATGATCTGAGCTGAACCTGCCTTCTTGTCTCTAGCCCCTAAAGAGAAATTTTCTTCCACTCGCTCTCCTTTCCTTCCTCCTCTTCTTCCTCCTCCACTTCCGCCATCATAAACTCCACTACAATCAAATATTATTTATCAACTGCTCACTTTTCCCCAAGCACTTTGATACCCAGAATCACACTGAAAGCTCTTCATACATGGGATCTCACTTAAACCCCTAATCATCTGCAATATACTCATGATTTCTCCTGCTATAAATGGGAAAACTGAAGCTTAAAAAACGGAAGTAACTTGTTCCAATTCACACATATAGTAAAACTTAGAAAAGAGAAAATCACAATTGGAGCTCAGGTTTTTCGGACTCCAAATTTTGGAGGCTTTTCACTCTCTCTTTTTTCTATATGTTCGCTTTTACCCAGAAATTCTGCTGGTGTGGCTCTCTAGAATGCCATATGTTTGTCACAGTAGTGAAGTTAAATGGGTAATTCCTTGAAGCATGGTGTCCTTCCTCGATGGGCAGAATACAAATGGGGAGAATGTGATAGGAGACACTTTCTACTTAATACTTTATATACTATCTCCTTGGGCATCTTACCTGCACTATCCTTCTGAGTTAACGTAAGAATAGATTTTAATTCATGCTTAGAACATATGTAAATCGACAGAGTTAATTTTTAGTTATCTCATCTTACACAAAAAAAATAATAACATTGATGACCTGGAAAAAATGCAATCCAGTTCTAGTAAAATGAATACACGTTGACAAATGTGGCAGTCACAACAGGTATATGAAAAGTTTAGATAAGGACATTTCCCTGTGGAACATTAGCACCATGTTGCCAACAGTGCTGTTAGCCTGAGAAAGGACACAGGAACCATCCTCAACCTATTTACCTCTTCTTTCTTCCTGAGTGGTATGTTGCTTAGATGCAAGCAAACCAGCTTTCAACTTACAAAGTAACAACAGAATAACAATTACAAGGTAACACAAAGTAACAAAAATGATGACAACAGCACCATTCATTTTAAAGTATTCACTGTGTAGTGGACATTGTACTCCCTGATGTCTATGATCCCTGGGAAATACAGGGCAACTTCAGTACCACAGGTCATTGTGAAACGAAGGATGTGACCATGGCAATTGGTCACCTTAGACTCTCATTTCATAATAACATGCCAAAATACATTTGAACCCTTTAAAAGGTAAAAAAAAAAAAAAAAAATTTTTTAAATAATTAAAAAATGTAGCATTCAAGGGTGCCTGGATGGCTCAGTTGGTTAAGCGACTGCCTTCGGCTCAGGTCATGATCCTGGAGTCCCGGGATCGAGTCCTGCATTGGGCTCCCTGCTCAGCAGGGAGTCTGCTTCTCCCTCTGACCCTCCCCCCTCTCATGTGCTCTCTCTCTCTCATTCTCTCTCTCTCTCTCAAATAAATAAATAAAATCTTTAAAAAAAAATGTAGCATTCAAATCCAAATATGTCTTGTTACCAACTGGGCCCTTGTTCACCTGAGCACACTACCTTCCATGAATGATTACTCGTGCAATGTCTCAATCATCAAATTTAGGATGACTTAAAAGAAACATGGAGTGAGATTACAGGGACCCCAGAGGTGCTGTCCATTCTGCTCATGCAATGTTACAGTGCCACTTTGTGGAGTATTGTGAAATTTAAGGAAACTTACATTCGCCAGCCAGTTTTGGGGAAAAAGTATGTAATTTATGTACAGGCATGTATAATATGTGTACACCTCAAGATGTGAGCATTTTATACATAAACAAACAATATATATTCTCAAGTCCCCTTAATCATATCACCTAATATATGTACCTATTTATGTTACCTCATGAAAATCCCTAAGATTAGCTTGCAATTTTCATTTCACACTTCATTTTAGGTTTATGTAAGTCTCAAGGAAATAAAGCAAAAGTCATGGTGGAACACATAATTCAGTCACTAGTAAAGCAATATAATAAGTAAAACATATTTGCATTGCCTTGAAAAGAAAATAAAAGTTTAGTTCTTTGATACTACAATAATTTCAGGGCAATTAACAAAAAAACAGAGAAAGTACTTAAGAATCAGATGGCTACATTTTAGCAGTCAAAATTCCATTACTAATACAACATTCACATTAACCTTATAGTTTTAAAATTTCAACTGCAATGTTGCCAAATTCTCAGTATCAATCCTATTCTACCTGTGTTGAGTGTAAATGAAAATGAACCCTTCCACAGCAGAGGACACTTTATTAGGATCCAGGAGAACAGAAAGGACATCTCTTTAGTAGATGTGTAGGTACAATGTAAGAATCACTTGGGAGAAACAATAAAAAGATGGCAAAATGCCCTCTGGCATGTTTCTTAGCAACATGAAAAACAACTCTCTGCTAATAAACTCTGTCAAGCAAAAAGTGTTTACAGAGCATAGTTCAATAACTGAATTCCAAATAAAGCTAGGGATATTTACATTCCTAATAATATGAAACTGTGTAGCTTTTTTTCATTATTAATACCCAGATTTTATACAACAAGAATGATTTCTTAAGATAATCTGCTTCAAGCATAGAAAGTATATATATAAATTAACCAGGGCACCATTTTCACATGATCCCCGATTTCCAGGGAGTAGGTATTTAATTTTTCTTTAAAGCATACATCTTGTCTACAGTGTATGGGCAAATTGATAAATGCTGGCGTCAGAACATATTATTCATTGTCAGTATCTGAACGGCAGGTCACCAAGAGAAGAAATTTGGGACTCTCAGAAGAAATTCTTCTCTACAAACAGTGCTATCTTCATTTCACCATTTGTTCTGAAAAATCTGTTCCCACATTCCATTTCAGCAGAAGGGTGCCACCCATTGCCTCTTGCCATGACTACATTTCTTTTCCACCTTCTCTACAAAGGGGCATCTATGGCCATGTTCACGGACATTTTAATTCATTTGAAAAATGGTGAAATGAACACCCTATTTCTTGAATTGTATTATTATTAAAATGATATTAGATGGATCTTTTGAAGTGGCAGTTTGTGATTCCCTACTGATTTCCTTTCATAAGTCACACAATTTGCGAATAAGTTACTGTTACAATGCTATACAGGTGAAAAGCTGCTATGCTTTTTTTTTTTAAAAGATTTTATTTATTTATTTGAAGAGAGAGACACAGCGAGAGAGGGAACACAAGCAGGGGGAGGGGAAGAGGGAGAAGCAGGCTTCCCGCTGAGCAGGGAGCCTGATGTGGGACACGACCTGAGCCAAAGGCAGACACTTAATGACTGAGCCACCCAGGCACCCCACTGTGCTTTCAACAGTATGTTTTTTAATAGGGAAATGAAATTGTTTTAATTGTGAATAAATCTTTATTGTCTATCACAAATTCTAGAGATTCTTCAAGTGGTTCATGTAACTCCTCACCCAAGACTTGTTAAAGAAAGTAGAAAGTATATTTCCACTTAGAGGCATTCAGGGAACACATTGCAGATAATTTGGTTAATCCCTCAAGTAAAATATCTTAATGTGTTAAATTTAAATGTTACACTTTCTAATAACTAAAAAAGGAGTAGCAATTAATTACTCAAGTTCCTACTTTCTGAATTCTGTCATTATAATACTGTGACCTTTGAAAACTCTTAGTTTTCACCTTACTTGATCATATCAAGAATATGTATGCAGACCAGTTTGTGACAGAGATCAGCTTGTCAGCAGGAGAAATTTTCTATTTTTATATAGATTGTGCTACCACTATAAATATCCAGGTCAAAAAGGTTAAATAAAACATTCTTATCCAAGAAGATATTCCCCTCTAATAGCCTAAAGAGTAAATTATAAATTGTTTCATATGTAATGTTTATCATTGTTTTGTTTGTTCTTACAATTTAAGATAACATTTTATTTTTTTAAATATTTTATTTATTTATTTATTTATTTATTTATTTATTTATTTATTTACTTACTTACTTACTTACTTATTTTAGAGAGCGGGAGAGAGAATGTGTGCACAAGAGGCGGAAGAGACAGAGGGAGAGGGGGAGAGAGAATCTCAAGCAGACTCCACCTTGAGTATTGTACCTGATGTGACGCTCAATCCCATGACCCTGAGATCATGACCTGAGCTGAAATCAAGAGCCAGATGCTTAACAACCTGAGCCACCCAGGTGCCCCAAGACAGTATTTTAGAAATATAAAATAGCATGACAGAATGATCAATTTAGAAATACTGATATTGGATGTATTGATGAAGTTGTAACTCCACATTAATAGAAAATGCCATGTAACAATCATATGATGCAATTTATGCTTCAGTTCTTATTGGCAGTTTTTAGACATTTAATGCCTATATTGGACATATTATAAATATTTGTGACTGTGAGATCACACAGTTTAAATGCTTTTGAATTTTTAGTTATTTGGGAATTAAAAGTAAGGAAAACCCTGTATTTTGCTGTAGATGTGGACCTAAGGAAATCTGCTTTTTTGAATCAAAAACCTCATAATGTATGTCATCTGTCTCCACCTTGTGGTTATTGTAAATATTACTACTTCCTAATTTTGCTCATAAGAGAGGTTGAATGGCTATGGAAAAACAGAAATGTTTGTCTACCTTTAGATTCTTACTTTTAGACGCCAGAAACACAGAAAACCATGTCACATGACGGAATATTTCAGATACATTATGATATCAAAATGTGAGATCATCTGAAGCATTTCTAAGTCTCTTTGCCAATATTATAAGTAATTTCTTGCAAAAATATTACATAATTGTAGAATCATGTAGTTAAACTGGATACGTCCCTTCAACACATCTGTATGTCTAAACAAACTCTCCCTTAAACTTTCACAGCACATACAAACTCCGTATGACACTTTCTAGGAAAGTCACAAAACAACAAAGAAAGTTTTTCTGAGTAATTGTTTTCTCCCTTTCCCTCAGGAAAAGTATAAGTGTCCAGTAAAATTTCTTAGGTTCCTAAATCACAGGTTTTATATTTTAAAGACAAACTCCTAACTTCCAGTTATACATTATTTTCTTCTTTTTCCATTCCACTCAAGAACAGGGAATATTATAGGGATCAAGACACACTGCCTTGCTTTCAGGGATTTATGTTCTGTCCAATTTTGTTTTAATGCATGAGAAATTTTCACAGAAGTGCTGATTCATAGATTATCTGTCAATTCGTGTCTAAATTAGAGAAAGTTATCAGATCATATCATCTGTATGAAACAATCTGAAATGATCTGACTTGAGCAAAAAAATTCCTACCTGGTTGAATTTGCCAGCTATTCTACTAACTAAGCATGTTTGTTACCTTTGAACTTCACGTTTTGTTGCATGGAAAGTTAAATAGTGTAAAGAGAAGTTAAAGTTATATGGATTTGAAGGAACTAAGTCAAAAGCCAGAGCCTTAGCCCCTCACACAGTCACTCTGCCTACAACTGTATAGATTCTTGATTTTCTCCTGGTTTAGATGTAAAACGCACCCTCTCTCACATGAACCCATGCTCCACAGCGCAATGCATCAAGCAAGCCCCTTGTTAAAAGCACACTGTGCACGACACAAAGAATCGTGTGTCATCTAGTTAATACATAATTTGCCTTTCACACAGATTTCCACTAAGTGTCCTTTCTTCCCGATGATTTTGTGATCTGACATTTCTGTCCCGTACTCTTTCGAGAAAATAAAGCAAACGTGGATAACTTGTCTCTTTAGGGAAAACTAAGGTCGCATTATTTCTGTGTCCTGGTGCTGTCAAAGATTAAATATCCACCCTAATCATGTCTCAATGTTTGATGCCCAAAACACTTATGGCATTTATGTCAACTGAAGCTGAAGATTCAAACAAACCTAATACAGATTTATGATTTTAAAATAATCGTTCATAAAGCATGAGAAGACAAAAGAAAATGCTGTTTATATGCAACCAGGAGGAAATGTTTTGGGGAAACAGATTTTATACTTGGGTATATAATTAGCCACTTTAAAATAAATGAGTTTACTTCCTTAAAATGTTCTTCAGGTAAGAAAAGCCCTAAAGAAAGCTGGAATTCAGGAGGGGGAAGTTAGAAAACATGAAACCACACCGATAACGACTCCATTCCAAAAGGCATTAACACTGCTCAAATATCGGACTTGGCATGTAATTTACAAGACCAATACGTTAGACTTGTGCCATAATGATGTAACAGGCAAACACTTACCTTTTTCATTGCCATTTGCATAATTTGGAGGCTTGTTTTTGTCAATGCTATTAAAGCTCTGACTTCTCCTATTTAAATTAGAGGCTCCCTGGACCTTGCTGCAGCTGCCGGTAGCTGGTACCCTAGAGGGACCGGGAAGCCTGAAATAGTATAAGAAAAATTACATCATTACTGTATATTACAAAAAGAGAGGGGGTAGGAGGTTCTGACTGGGGAGGCCTTAATGGAAAAAGCACAATATATGATGTTCTAAAATCTATTTAGCAGAAAATGGTGGTTTCAGTGATAAATAGCTAAACACAAGGATTAAGAATCTTCAGAAAAATCTTGTTTCACTTTTCAATAAACATGCCCTAAAATGATATCAGTAATGTAGAGCAATTAGAAATAAAGTAACCTTTCACTTAAAAAGTCATACTTACCACACCCTGAGGAATAACACTTTGACTTAAAAATACTATACCAATTACATGAAAAGCAAGGGAAATAACACAAATGTATTATGTTCTTGGGATATTAATCAGCTATTTGCAGTTGTTGTTAAGTTGTTCTTTTCAATGTATGGGACATTTATTTTTCTCTTAGATAGTTGTTTCCTAAGTCAACTTGATAATAACAAGAAGAATAAAGTTACTGAACAAATTGCTAATAGCAAATGCTTAGTGCCTATCTAAGGTAGTAAGCTATTCTAATTCAAACATGGTGCAGAGACCAAGGTCATGGGTTAATTTATATTTTACTGGTCTGCCTCAAAAAATTTCTTTTCTTTAATCGTTTTGCCAAAAATAAGCACCTAGACTTTCAGCTGGTTGTCTTACAAGTGTGGCCAGCTGACCACAGAGGTGCTATGACAAGGAAGGATGCAGGTCTCAGAAGCAGAAAATCTCTGTTAGAATGGCAATGCAAAATACACCTACAGGGACAGTGACTTCAGCTAGTCTTTGGGGATGAAAGACAGGACAAGAGGAAATAACAGGCAGACTGTGTTAAACTTAGGGGAAGTTTGACATTAGGTTGTAATTTGCTGTTATTTTATGTGGACTAAAATTAAATACCCGTGTGGATCATTTATGTTGCTGTTTAAGTAGTTTCCACCTTAAAATTTCAAGAATCAATTATTTCATGAATGGCGCCTACAATATACAATCGTTGTATTTTATTCTACACTATTAACGTACTGTATATGTACAATACACACTCTGCGTAGAACTAATATTAGCATTCTAAGTCATATTTAATAACATGATACTAAAGGATGTCAGCGTCTTGGCTACTATTTGCTGCCACCATGTGCATGTCACTGTGTACTGTTCTGATAATTTCTATTTTAAAAGAAAAAAAAAAAACCAAAACTCCAGCCCTTATAAATGAAGCACGGAAATTTTTACTGTTCTCTATACTAAATTTTTAAAATGAAAAAGGGTGTTTATATCTGTTATATTGGTGCCCAATATATCACAATTTCAAGATCAGTTGTTACTATTTTCGTATTTTGACTCACCTTCATAATTGATATATTATTTCTGTAGATTATTAGGAAATCAAACTCTTAAATACTATAGCTACTTTTTAAAATAGTAACAGGTATTGCAACAGGGAATGAACATCAGGAAAACACAAATACCGGCTTAAAAACACAAGTGCTGCTTTCTTGGAATAGTTAATAGTTTCAAAATGTTGACTGTATTCTGGAGTTTAAATACATATGGCTAATAAATAGTTCCTTCAGCTATTTTGCTAATTAGAAGCTGTTCCATGTACAAGATTGGAACCTTTTCCAAATGATTCCAGCACTTAACTGTTGTTCAAATGGATCTAGAGGGTATGTAAGTATAGCACAAAACCAAAGACACCAGGAATTTTGAGTACCAATGACTGCACTCTAAAGAAAGAACTCAATTAATTAATTTGGCCAAATGCCCCAATCATAATAAATCTAAGGACTATTCCTGCAGACACAGCTACAGACTTAGAAAGTTCATTCCAAACTCACATGTATAAACAAATTTTGTCACAAAACTTGCCCTGCTTGCAATGAAACTTGACCTGTTTCTAGAAAGCAATTAAATTGCATTTTAATCTTTACTGTGACCCATGAAGCCAAGTGATCTTTAGTTCTCAGAAGAACAAATTAAAACAAATTAAAAAATCCATTTGGTCTTCTCATTACCCTAATTTGACAGGCAGCCAGAGCTCCAGATCATTCATCAAAGTAATAAAAAGAGAAATGAGAATGAAGCCAACAAAAGACAGAGAGAGAAATGTTCTATTAAATTAATGTACTTAAAATATATTTTATATGCATGAGTCTTAGAAGTGGTAATAAAAACTGTACATGGCAGGTCACTGTATTTTGCACATTTGAATTTATATCATTTTTCCTTTTAATTAAATACCCTTCAAGTTTTTCTCTCCCGAATCATTTTAATTACTATGGAAATGAACATAACTTAGAAAACCAAGGCAAGAGGAAAAGCACATACCTCACATCAAGGCATCATAAGCCATCCTTGTGGTCAAACATTGCATAATACGATACATTATCTGAGCAGTGATTAGGAAGCCACCACAGAGATACTTCCCCAGTGAGAGAGAGGGTAGATATAATCACATAATAATCAGGGGTTCCAAACACATTTGCTGTGGCTTCATTCAGCTGTACCATCATGCCTTCGGCAACTTAATATTTTTTAAAAAAAACATCAAACACTTTCAATATACATTTATCAATCAGTATTTTCCAAACAGGATATAATACAGTCATTTGCTATAACAGACTGTCTTTAAAATATGTATGTCAGAAAGGAGCAAAAATTTCAACTATTACAGATAAAGGAACAGTCCAGGCTAACTTCGTAACCTGGTGCTAACCTCCCCACAAAAAGCTACCAGTATTTCTCAGTTCTGCTTCAAAATGTGCAATAATTAATGCATGCCCATCTCGAAAAACAATTACATTCTTGTAACTCTCAGATTCTGTAACCTGGAAGGAATGGGGCCTTCCAAGTAATGTTTTCCTTGACTTTCTCTAAGCTTAGAAGCTAGACTTCAGCCCAGTCATAACAGTATATATAACAAAACTAAAACAGAAGAAGCCAAAACCCATTTAATGATCTAACACAGACATGCTCATCCCCGAGAATGCATATGGAAATCCACTTGAAGAATTCAGTCTTCTAAACTTTTCATCCAGAAGTATGTAATTTATGAAAAAAATTTAGAATGATAGGACAAAATAACACTGGGCAGTCACTTTATTATCACTAACAAGCAATAAATTAGAGATATTAACTGACCTAGTAGGCTTTTTTTGACTGGTTGCAATTCCACTGTGATTAGACTGAGTTGCATATCTGGCTGCCAGACTGTATGAGGAGAAACAGAGAAATTGAATTAAAGAGATTCTTTGAACATGGAAAGAAAGCACAACATTACAAGAAAACTATGAGTTAATGAAATGCAATTGGAACATGTATAAGCATGTATAAAGAATAAATTAATTAGAAAATTATGATAATGCAACATATATACCATGACCTTTGATTAATGAACACACTATGAAACGATGCAGGGCACCCCTTGGAATAAAGTGTGTCATCACTTTAAAATTACGGCTGCATGATATTGTTCATATTATTTTAAGGAGGATTTCAGCTCATAAAGAAATTCGACCTTTGTAAATGACTAGGAAAACTTCAGGAAAGCTAAAGTTTAACTTTACATAATACAAAGAGCTCTTTCCCAAAAAGGTTAAAATGAACAGAAAGAGTATGAGAGTCATTATTTTCTTTGGTAAATGCTTCTAATTTGCTGCTTTAACTGGAATATTATTTTCAAAACCAAATGACTAAAATATCTGGTTTCTGACAAATGTATTGTTTGATCTCGAGTCCTAGGGATAGAATGTTCTAAGGAAGCAAACAATACAAGATGTTTTTCTAAAGAAAGATCTATGTAAAGGTTAAACGGAATAAATTGGAGTTAAGTTCTCCAAAAACAAACTGAACAACTATTAATGACAGCTTCTGGGCATTCTTCAGTTACAATTCTTAATAATTTTTAAATCAAAATCTTTGATCAAAGACACAAAAGAAAGCATTATTTAAACTGAGTTCTAAACAGCAGTGAATATTTTACAAACATAAATGAAATTTTGCACTTAAAGTTAAACTAATTCCTGAATTACCTGAGTGTTCTGAAATTAGTGTTTTGAAGGATATGGTGAGACCCAATTAGACCTGAAACATGTTCACATACCCTGTGATGGTCATGGATTGACGCCCGAGTGGAGAACCACTTTTCAGGTGAATTGTGAGGGAGCACAAAGGCCCTTAAAAACCGCCCGGATAGAAAAGAATAAACCCTCATAACTAAGGAGCTTTTCAGAGCACTCATTTTTCACATTCGATATGTGATATATTATTCATTTGCCTATAATAAATTCTGTATCCTAACTACACTGGGCCAAGTGGCCCAACTACTTCAGTAACAATGATATCAGAGAATAATGTAAAAATAAAAACCAAAGTGTCTGACTGAAATGAGATACTAATTTAAAATTTAAATTTAAAATTTAAGCACCCAAAGTGAAGAAATTCTTTTGTGTGAACTTCTCACTCTAGCTGTCAATCCAAAAGAAAGAGACCTACCTCAAGGTTCACTACTATGTCTGATCCCATACTCTCCAAATTGAGCACAAATATTAGCTGGAGAGATGACAATGAAACAATATACTTTCCTTCGGGTACTGAAACCATCTGATAGGGTTTTATTCCATGATTTTAAAGAAGTACAATAATTTCTAGGATTGAAGTGAGGTGGGGGAAGAAAATCTAGAAAGGTCAACCGACTTGCTAAAATCGGTTTGGTTTTATGGCCCATGTGTGGTTTCTAGTTTATTATGAAAGAACAATACTCTACATGTTGCCTAGATTTTTGTACCAAACCCTCATATTTTAATCCTTTGAAACTTGGCTTCTGTTCTGCTTTGCTTGCACTAGTGAAACTGTTGTGTGAAGAACACAGGACTTTTATTCAATTCTCACCATACTCTAACATCTTTGTATCTGACCCAGATTGCTCCCTCTGCCTTTGTGAATCTCTCTCTTTCACAGACGGTAATACCAGTGAGCTCACTTGATTTGCCCACCATCATTCTTGTCCATTTTCTCCTTCCTTCCACTGGGTCCTTCCCCTCTATTGAGCTCTTAAAGGCATGATTTTTCATAGGTCCTCTTTCCTCAAACACTTGTATTCATTCTTTCACTTAGAAATTCATTTCTTTTCTTATTTTATTTTATTATGTTATGTTAATCACCATACATTACATCATTAGTTTTTGATGTAGTATTCCATGATTCATTTTTGCGCATAATTCATTTCTTACCTAAAACTTTAAGTAAAATCTACTATAAACTAGAATTAATGTGTGCATCACACTCCCAACCATCAATATCAACTGAGGAAAAGATGTCCATTTCCATGATCTTCAAAGTCACCACATTAAACACCACTTCTCTTCTTTTATCCCCAAGTCTTAATCAGATCCTTCCTCTAATTTCTTAATTTCTATTCACAGGATCATCATTTTCTTTAGTCCAATGGGCTTGAAACCTCAGTAGTTGACTCTTCTCTTTTTCCTTTTAATTATTGCAAATATGCAATCAATAGGCTGTCACTCTGATTTAACCTCTACAAATCCATTTGCATTTGTGTTCTCTTCCAATTTCCTTGTTTATTGCACTAACTCAAGCCCCCAACATGTCCCACAATGCCTCTGGCCCCTTTCATTTTTCTTAATCTTCTACTTCGCTCTGCCTCCACACTCAGTAGAAAATCACTATTTTTCCCCACAGTGCTTGTAATACCATAGCCCACATTTCAGATTTAGTAAGTTTAGTTTCAGTATAGTAACAGAGTAGGTGAGGTGGTATAGCTAATGCAATTTATTAGTAAAACGGACACAAGGGACATGTGTAGACACAGCTCTGAAGCAAGACGGGGAAGATAAACAGAGTCAGAACACCAATAAACTAGGAATTTTCAAAATATCTGGATTGAGGATTGTGTATTTTTTTCCTGGAAAGATTGTCAAATGAGACTCCTTCTAGCTAATGGGTGGTAAAAATATCAGAAACAAAGCACAAAAGAAATAAATATTTTGAGACTTATTGTGGATTCTACCAAAAAGAAGTATCTGCTCATCTGTCTGATAAAGTAAATATTAAGGGAATGCTTTTTAGTACCCTAACATGGAAGACAAGAGGAGGAGACTAGAGACAGTCAAATGAATTTTTTAAAAATGAAACTCATCTGCTGTTCAATACACAGAAATATCCAAACTACCATACCTTTCTAATCTACCTTCAGTACAAATTCCCATGTGGAATTATAATATCCATTTATTATAAGGGAAGAAAGCTTCTCAAAGTAAACAGATCCTGAATTTTAACTTATCCATTTTTACTAATTGCCAGAAACTTGCCATTCAAGTGCCATTCAAAACTGGCATCACTTGGAACTTTTTAGAAATACTGAATCTCGGGTCTCATCCCAGAGAATCTGCATTTTAACAGGATTCTGATGTATAATAAAATTGAAAAAGCTGTGCTCTGCAGAATACCCACAAATGTCCAACCTAGGAGGAAAAAACCTTGTAGTTTCTAAAGTCAAACAGCATAATCTAAACATCCCGAGTCAGGCCTCCTCATCTATCCTGCAGCAGCTTTGATACTTTTGATATCCACCGTCCAGAAATCCTCATCTCACTCGGCTTTCCTAATGCAACAGCTACCTCTGTAGCTACTCCTACTTCCCAAGTAACAGTCGACTCACTCTCTCTGCCCCCTCAATTGTTGTACTGTTACCATGAATATTTTCAGAATTGTAATCCTAGGCAACAGCTAATCTACCCCTCTATTCTTTCTAACCCAGATCTACATTTTATACTCAATCTCAATCCTAAACTCAGTCTCTTTTCTAATAGTACCTTGAGATCCCCTAAATATTATACCCAGATCTATCATCTAGATTTCTCCCAGATATTCCAAAAATGTTCAAAACAACTCATTCTCCTTCTTTCAAACCATCCTCTCTCTCTCTCTCTCTCTCTCTCTCTATCTGACTTGGCTATGTAACTTGAGTGTCACCGTTTTCTCCATTGAACAATATGGAGTTGTCTTGATCATTACCTTTTGTTTTTTTTCCTCCATGTCATCTCTCTCACAGACTCTAATAATACGTCTTTACTAGTTTCTTTGTTATCAGTCCATTTCTATTCCCAGACAAATCAAATTATTCCTCTCATAGTCAAAAGAATGAACTTTCCCAAGGAAGAATGAATGCCAACCACTTCCTTTGAAATTGCTGTTGACCTCCCCAGTTGTCCACAGGATAAAATCCAAGGCCTGTGATTTGGTTTGCAGTACTTCAGTATGTCTCCTCAGACTTTTACAGCCTCATCCTCTCTGCATACCTCCACCCTGTGTTCTCCACTGTCACCACACCTCTGCTCCTTGCATACAGCCTTTTTCCCATGGGTCCATGGCTTTTCCCATAAGGTTTCCTTTATCTGAAATGCTAGTCCTCCTCTTGCCTACATTATAAAATCTTACTGCTAGTTCAAAATCCTGCTCAAATCTCACCTTCTTGTTGAAGCATTTCTCAAGTTTCCCAGAGTTAATTTTGTCCTCCCCAGTCCACAGATCTTAATTCTTCTCTAATTATTAGGTTAATATGGGAATTTATCATGGTAAATGTCTATGTCCTGAGCAGACTGTTTTGTTTACTAGGACAGGAATTATGTTATGTCCACTTTGCATTCTCAGTTCCTTTCATGGGGTTAGTATGGTTCAATAATTAAATAATTGATTGATATTTATTAAGTAGTATTATCAAAGATATGTTATATTTCCATCTTTTAAGCAAATGGGATTGTTTTAAGCAAGTACTTATCAGAAATATACTAAAGGAACAAAAAGACATTCATCTTCATTGTGTCCTTATTAAGTGACCTGCAGTTTACACTTATTTTCTCATTTATTCCTCATAATAGTCTTGCAAAGGCTACACTCTATTCCTGACTAGAAATATGAAACTAAAGATTTTAAACATTAATTTATCTGTATACATTATACATATTAAAAATAACAGTAATAAAATTTGACCTTTGGTCTGTTAGATTCTATATAGTTTGTGCTATGTTCTACTATCCTATATCATTTTCTTGCCAACTGATTACTAATTGCAATATTTTAATGTTTCTTTTTCTATTAATTCATTGCCCTGTGGATTTGTGAATATCTCCAAGATGACGACATCATCATCATCATCATCATCATCATCATTTCAATACTGTTACAAAAATAGCAACTCCTAGTATCAAACAAATCTACTTTAAAAGACACTCTTTAGCATTCAGATAGATAATAATTTCATCCAATGGATCACTTTATACAGAAATCTAGAATTGGCAATAAGACAATTTGAAAGAGTAAGATACTTTCAGTATCTAAGCAACTCTCCTCAAAAATCTTCCAAGTAAACACTGTCTTTTGAATTTTTAAGCAACATTTAATGAGGGCTAAGAAATATGGCACAATAATTATAACCAGTTTCTCCCATGCCCATTTCACAGATGATTAATCAATCAATCAATCAATCACAGAATTCTTTTCTACTAAGCCCTTCGGTAGCTTCAAAATCCACGGCCAGGATTCAAGAAATCCTTATTAATCAAAAGAATTAGAATGAGAACAAAAACTTATTTAAATCTCTTCTTTATTGTCTCATCAAAATATTAAGATTTGAGTGGTTCCATACAGGATTTTTGTAGAAGATTCTATTTCTATTATAATTATTCTAGCAGTGGACTTCCATGTAGAAGTAAAAATTATATAATCTTATTCTTTAATTTTTATTCTTAAAAACCAAATTGGACCCAGACATAAAGCACACATGAATCATTAAAAATCACCAAAACATAATAATCTCAGCCTCACACAATCTATTATTCTTTATCTCCATTAGCTACTTCCAAGTTTCTTCTTAAAAAAATCTCAGTTGAAACAGTTGATATTTGAATTATCTCAATTTGTGTTTAATTATTATGATAATTAAAAATATTTTTTCTTATTTATTCATTCTACAAATATCCTTATAACACCTACTGTTTGCCCAGGCAAGAATCTGGAGAGCCACAACTTGCTAAGGAATTGGGCCTTTGTCCTGATGCAGTAGGGAATACTGAAAGTTTTGACTGCAGAATAAATGATAAAGTCTCAGATTAAAGAGATCCTCTCTTAGATATGTAAAGGAGGAACTGGGGGAGGAAGGAGGTAAGGACATTTAGTAAGACCAAATTTCCCATTTAGGAGACCAAAAGGAAATCACTGCTATAATTCAGGTAACATTTGATGAGGGTCTGAATGAAGACAGAAGTAGAGAAAATAGAAGTAAATGATTAATGAGAGAAGTTATAATGGTAGCTGTAAGAACTGAAGAAGAGGGAAGAATTCTGGATGGCTCCTGGGCCTCTGGCTTGAGTTGCACAGGATAGTTACATAGGTGAAGAATAAGAAAAGGAGACTGAACATCCTTGGTATAGTATCTGATGAGAAAATATCAAGACTCAACTTCCAGATTATATCACTAGTCATAGACTGAATGAAGTAACAGGATAAACTGGCAAGATGGATATTCAGTGGTGAGTAAACCCACCTTTATAGTGGAGCTAAAGTAATGATCATTTGCTGATCTTATTGTAATGGTTCTCTTATAAAGTACATAAACACTTTTGGCTGTTGAATGAATAAATAAATAAGAAATTGACTTCACATCCCTAAGGTTTTCAAAGTGGCAGACAAATACAGATATTGTGAAATTTGATTCAGTTTTGTGTTCTATTTATTCTAATAAGCACATATTTATTGATGTAATCAACAAATTAATTAATCATTAACGACTTTTATTGACTGTCTATATGTACTGGCACTGTGCTAGAAAAACTCAATTTGGAAAAATTAGATTTACACATGCATGGATCATGTTTCACTGTGAAACGTATAACCCTTAAAACCATGTATATGAATTCAAACTCCTTTCTAAAAAGTGTAATTTGATATTTAATGGAAACTGAGTTTACCGCAAGCTTGAAAGAAGCAATAAAAAATATTAGGCAGGGGTGTAAAAGTGGCACATTAATATCTTTCTTTTCTATGCATTATTAAACTAAATTTTCAGTAGTAAAAATCTAGTATATTGGTTTGTAGCACATAATTTAGAGTTGGGCTGCTCTACCTGAATCCCAGCTTTGTTGTTGCTGTTCTCTGTCCCTGTTTCCTCATCTCTTGAATGAGGATGATAACTTTACCTACCTCAACGTTTTTATGGGGCTTAAGCTGTAAATCACTTAGAAGGGTGTCTGGCTTAAATAAGTGCTGTAACAGTTAAAAAGAAAATTCAGAGGGATTCAGGTGTACGTTTGAGAGTCTCTGAATGAACTAACCCCCCACAGGAAGCTCTATAAATATACTGGTGAATTCAGTACAACATAACTTCCTACGTTTCTCAATCCCTGTAATTCCTCTGCTCCCTTGTGCTCAGTCTTCCCAACACATCCATTGGATCTCACCTATCACTTCTGAGGTTACTCTGTTCTTACTCTAAATCCCACAAGCCTGGACCTCTCAGTACAGCAGCTGAGCTTTTAACTCTGGCTCAGTCTCTAAATTTATAATTACTTTGGGACCATGATTTATTGAAAGCAAAGATAATGAAGTCTCCTTCTCCCTCCAGCATCCCTGGATACTACTCATTCTTCTTGTTTCCTGAACTCAACAGTATGAATCCCTATAGGTCCCAATAGGACATCCAAGAAACACCTCTCCCAAAGCAGCATGAACAGGGTGAGATTTTCAGAACCTGTAATTCTCAACTCTGTACATAATCCAAAAAGTGTCTCAAATACAGATTTTAATGAATGTTTTTGTTGTATAATATAATGTATAAAATGTATATATATTATATGCTTATAAAATATAGTATATTTACTTTAATATTTCAACCAGAGTTTTATTTTAGATTTGTACTCTAGATTTCACAACTAATTTGAAAGACAAGGATAAAATGTCTCAAAAAATGAGGCATTCCTCAACAACAACAAAAATAATTTGGTATTCTTCGGTATTCTGCCTGAAGAATACCAAACAAGCTACCATAACTCCGAATATATTGCAAAACAAACAAAAGGAACATTCTCTTGTTCGCTCACTTTACCCGTAAGTGTGGTTGCCAGAGTTTTGCTCTGAGACCTCCCTTTTTTGCTCAGCTTTATACTTTTTCCTGAGTAATCCCTTCCACTTCTGTTGTTTCAATAAAAAAACAGGGCTAAACAATGTTCCCATGTCCATATCTCTGGCCCTGACCTCTCTCCTGGGCTCCAGAGCCACACACAAGACACCACCATTTAGAAGTCCCATTGAAATATCAAATTCGGGTGCCTGGGTGGCTCAGTTGGTTAAGCGACTGCCTTTGGCTCAGGTCATGATCCTGGAGTCCCGGGATCGAGTCCCGCATCGGGCTCCCCGCTCAGTGGGGAGTCTGCTTCTCCCTCTGACCCTCCCCCTCCTCATGCTCTCGCTCTCTCATTCTCTCTCTCTCAAAATAAATAAATAAAATCTTAAAAAAAAAAAGAAATATCAAATTCATGAAGGCCAAAGGTGAACTTTTTTCTCTCCACCTCCTTCTTTTCATCTGTTTCCACTATTACATCATGCTTTTCTTACTGAAATATATCACTATCCAATGAGTCAAAAAAATAAATAAATAAAAACAAAACAAATGTAATGTTTTCTTTCACCCTTATCCCCGAACAGTTCCCAAGTCCATTTTCCTAGTCAGTACCTCATGCCTATTAACGTTACACTGTTCACTTTCCAATCATTTTAGCTGCAGTGCCCTTCCCACTCCTCTCCCCAAAGCACATCTTTCCTCTACCCTGTCACCAAGGTTGTGTTCCTAAGTTATAAATGGCATCATTTTTCTTCTGCTAAAAAAATCTCCAAGACAATTGTCCTTTATGTTCAAGAAATGAGTCCCAGCTCCTAGACATAACATCCAAAGCCTCCATAAATTGACCTTGGCCTACTTCTCTAGTCTTATCTCTCATAATACCCTGTGGCAATTTAAACATAGAGCTATCATAAATTCCTTAACACTCCTTTCATTAAGAGGTGAAATCTTTGTTCCACTCATACTCTCCTTGAATCTGGGTGGGCTTGTCATCCCATCAACCAGTAGGTCACCATGTAAGAAGGACAATGTTCTTGTGACTGCCATGTTGGAGAAACTTTGTGTAGTCGCTATTCCAGCTAAGCTGCCAGACACATTGAGTGAAAAAGTCACCATGTCAATGGATTCTCTAGCCATACATATTTTGCCTCCCAGAAGTTTGTGACACCTCAGCCGCTCCACCCTCCCCTGTGGAAGTCCCAAACACAGAGACAAGCCATTTCCAGCTGGGCCCTGTCTGACTCCGAGGCTCACAAAATCCATGAGTAAAATCAAATGGTAACTGTTTTGCACAACTATATCTGGGATATTTTTTTGAACCAGCAATGGATACTCAGAACGCACTTGTACTTACGCTTTTTCCTTGTCCAAATACTTAGAATTTCCTGAATGTAAATGGCATTTAATTCATCAGTGCCCTCATCTAGGCTCTTTCCTCTAACTGCGGTCACTGGGTAACTCTGTTGGATTACTTAGCATACCTTATTGAACTATCTGTTTAAGTATCTAGGTCTTCTATTACATTGTCAGCAATTTGAATGGTAAAAACACCACCATATCTCAAGCAACCATCTAGCATAATTCTTGGCACACGGTGGGGGCTGGATCTTTATTTGTTGAAAGGTCACAGCTGAACTTTCAAATCACCGATGAAAAACAACACTGGGCTCTAATGTAATATATGAAGAATCATTAGGAACAATATAGTCTTTCATTAAAATATGTCATTTCATTTCCATATGGTACTCATTGACTGCACAGTGATTGACTCATCAAAACATAAAAATGAGGCACAAAATAGTTATTCTTAAAGTGTATGTACTTAATACAAGTATAATTGAATAAACTATGTTTATCAGAACAAGATAGAATCTAAAGGCAATTTTTTGTCTATGTAGGTTCTTTTAACTCCTCATCTAAATTAAGAAATTGTAATAGGAAATTATTTAGAACACCCTTCATTCTTCTCTTGTCCATTTACCAGTAAGTATTAGAGTCACACAAACATGTTATGAGTAGAAATCCCTACACAGAATCCCTCTACAGTCAGACATTTAGTACTTTTGATTCCCAAAGAAAGAAGAAAACATGCTTCATCATAACATCACATTTGTCCTTTTAACAGTACTATTCTCAAGGAACCAAGGAGGGATACAAAGAAATCACAAAATAGGAGGTAAAAAATTTCTTGGCTATGTGGACAATTTATACATCTCAATTGTACTTTTATTGATACCATGTTAAAAAGGTAGAAATTATCTCCTCCCAAATACACTGAAAATAGCTTGAGAGAAAATTAGGAAGAGGTTACCCAACACATACTATACTTAAGTATATGGGAAGAAAGTCTTAAAAGATGTTTAGACAAAATAACAAATACAACAAAATAACAAGTTTTAAAGATAGTAAAGCACATCCACTAACATTTTAAGACTGAGATAGATTGAAATACATTTCCTTGTATATCCTATAATTGCTAAGGGTAGATATAAAATCATACATTCAGAATTAAGATCCAAAGAATTCTCTGAACCAAATTCTTCCTTGAATGTAAAGATTTTCCCCTTTGTGGGATCCTTGTGCAATGTTATAAAAAGATAACTGGCATCTAATAGCTCTAAGAAAGAGGGAGGTGTTCAACCGCTTCTGCAAAAATATGTTTTGCACCTCAAAATCAAATAGGTTCCTTCAAAAATATTTAAGATGTTTCACAACAGCAATATGTGCATCCGAGTATGTGATAAAAATACTCTGTCCCTATACTTAAATTTTGCTGAGACTTCACTGAAAACAGTTATTGCCTAATCCATAAATGAGTCAGAAACTTAGCTTTCATCCACATGTGTTTCTTTTTAGTAGCTGGGTGGCTGAAATATCATCCTGATTATATGTGAGACAGGTTACTGTGATAACTTATCCCATTAGTGAAATATGGTATGTAAATATATTATAACCTCTGTGTTATCTTAAATTTCATCTGACAGTTAATAAGGCCACCTGCATGGTCTGTTTTCGTGGGATCTCAAAACAGTAACTAAAGAGGGAGATGCCTGCGTAAGATATTACTGCATCAAAGTCTCATGCTCTTTTAGGAATGCAGAACTTCAAGATAAAGGGCAACTCAGGAAACCAGGCTCATATTTCTCTCACAATCTTACCATAAATGAAATTTTCTAACAATGCTTTTACTTACACATAGCTCAAAGCATTACACTGCTCCATGGATTGTTTTCAATTTATAATTTTCTGAGTAAAATTGTATCACAATAAATTGAGTGCTCCATTCCAAAAGATCATTTTAATGCAACCACCAAATACATACATACATACATACATACATACATACATACATACCACACCTGAACCCTGAATACTAGTAGACAAAGCTGTTTTGTTACGCTAAAAGTTTAAACAAGCTTTGGTAAAGACTATCCTGATTAGTGAAAAGTCCGAATTATTTAGTACTTCTAAAGACAAGAAGTGTTATAGTAAGCACAAAATATGTTAACAACTATTTCTTAGTATACATGTTCCTGAAAATGGCCTTTAATTATTATACTTATAAAATAATTATACAAATGCATGTCTATACAGTGTTTGAAGGTCTATGAAAAATCTATTTTATAGAGTCCTTATAATTGGACTATTCTCAATTTACTGCAAAGCAAATGTAATCATTAATGCATTCAGTTTCGTGTTAATAAGTAGTGGCTGGGGTCTCAAAACATCTCTGATGGTGAGCTTTGGCCTAGAGTCTGTCAGGAAGGGAAGGCTGATTTTGTTTACACATCTTTTCAGACTGAGAAGTCAATCAGAAAGGGACAGACTGTGGGGGTCGTCAGAAGTGGAAGCTCAGGAAATAGAATGCTAAGAGGCAAATGTTGACAGTGTGCTTTATGATGAAGAGAGACCCTAGACTAACGGTTAAAGTCTCATAGGTGAGACTGTCTCAGCTGCAGAAATGTTACAAGTCCCCAAAATCCAATTCTGTGCTCACCCTGTCATCCCCCGATTATTATTTGGTTTTCTATGTAGCTCTGACCACAAGAAAATAGTTCAGTGGTCATACTGACATGATTATTATAGTTAATGTAACAGTTGCATTTTCTATTGTTAAGTCAGTAAGTGGAATGCAGTCTTTAGTGGAAAACAGATTAATATAAAGTAATTACATATGGCATAAGACTGGAGGTATAAAAATCAAGTCTACATTGTCAGTGCTCTGTTTGAGAAGAAAGTGCACCATCAATACAAAAACAAATAGAGCCCAACAATGTCTAGTGCTTGGGAGACAATATTCATAAAATGTATTAGTCTCCTGAATCATTGTAATGATACACAAATCACATTTTGGTTGTTTTAAGAGCAAATTATGAAATACTAACCATTGTTTTACATAGACATTTATGTCAAAAAGCACAAGTCTTAACTTCTAAATTAGTAGTCAAATACTTTAAAATGTATAATATATTCTCTCAATTCCATTAAAAAGATAGAGTATAATTATGATGTTTTTATTTTCTACTTGGAGAAATTAGGTTCAGTTAATTGCTTTTTATTTTTTTAAAGAAGAAAAGGAAGTTATCAGAACCAAAAATGATTCTGCCCATGCCTTCTGAGACAAATTCACATTATTCTCTTTTTCCTAATGTGATGCCATTAACATGTTGAAAAGGGAATAATTAAGGTTTAAGTTCACAATAGGAAGAATAACAGGATAGAGGACAAGAGACATCAATAGACAAGAGACTTCAACAGACTTTGAAAAACTGAAAATAAATGGAGTAGAGTTAATGGAGAACACATAGGAAGAGAAGTTTCATCCTAGTGTACACATGGAGGAAGGTTTCAGTCTAGAAGAATAAGGAGGGAAGCTGGACTGGGAAATTGCAGATAAAATGAAGGGACTATAAAAAGGAGATTAATCAAATATCCCTCTCAGTCACTACCAATGACCACTCTATGACCAGACATAAACAAACCAATTCATTAACCATCCAAACAAACAAGAAGCAATTTTAACTACAATAACTGAATAATCCCAGAAAAATGATGCTGGTATAGACAGGTTCCTCAATATACCTGGACTGATCCCTCTAAAGCATCATTGAATGATTGCATTCAAACAAATATCAACTTTCAATAGACATTCAAGAAAGGCCTTGAACAGGAAAGAATCACAGTAGATGTCCTGATTCTGCAGAACATATTTCTAATAGCCATTATGTAAACACTCCATTGGTTTGAAAGCTTTTGGAATCAATCCGTACAAAATAGAATGTAAATCATACGAAGCTTAACTTTTAAAAAATGCAGATGACAGAGGTTGGAAATTGTTAGTGGACGGGGGGCGGGGGGGGAGAAACAGAAATGCTAATAGCCATATTTTATAATACAGAATGCCAAGAGATATTCTACAGTTGACTGAGAAAGAAACAAAGATGTCATTTCATTATATAAAGTTACAAAGTTAACCAATAAAAGAACTAAAAAGAGTGAAATTTAACTGTCAGTAGCACTCCTAGAAAGACCTGTCCATATACCACTGACCACCTCTAATTCCTCTCTCCTGTTTTCCAGTGAACAGATTCTAATCAAGTTACCACAGCAACTACTCTACTGGAGTACCTCTCATCAAAGTCTCCAGTATGAAATCCATAAGTCAGACCTCAGTGTGCACCCTACTTATGTGCAACATTTGATGCAGTTAAGTCCTGAAGGTTGGTAGATAATGGTTAGAAACATAAACTCTGTAGCCAGATCACCTGGATTAAATTTACAGATTAGTCACCAGGAAACTTCATGCAATCTAACTGGCATTTCCATTTTGTTTGTTTTTTGTTTTGTTTTGTTTTGTTTTAAATTTGAAAACCAGGATTACTAATGATACCTACTTCATAGGGTTGCTGTGAGGAATGAAAGAATATGTATATAAAGTACTTAGAATGGTAACTGAGGCTACATATAAATTATTATTGCTCTCCCCCTTCTCCTTAGAACTCTTCCTTCACTTGCTCTCCAGGCAAACAAGTTCTGGTTTTCTTCTGACTCTACAGGCTGTCCTTTTTTGAGTTTCCTCTAGGAGTTCTTGCTATCATCCATTGTCTCAACACAGGTGGGCTCCTGACCCAAGTCCTCATCTTCTTCTCCCTATCTATACACAGACTTTTGGTGACTTTATCATCTCTAGTCTTATAGTTTTTATTATTTCTATATGCTTGTATCTCGAGAATTTTTGTCTATAGCCTTCACCTGTCCCTTCAACTCCAGTCTTGCAATTCCCATTGCCTTCTTAGTCTCTCCACTTGGATATACCTAGTAGACATCATAAAATTGACATGTCTATAAGTAAATATTTGACCTTCTCCATACCAAACCCGCTCTTCCCACATTCTTTCCCTTTTCAGTAAATGGAAACATCATCTTTCCAAAGAAGAGTCTCCTCTCTGTTTACCAATCCCACAGCAAGTCTGGCAGCTAATTCTACTGATATTGCCTTCAAAATATATTTCAAACTGACCTTCCTCTCTCCGCTTTCCATATGGTACTCCAAGCTTTTCTCCATGACTCCTTGTTTTCACCTTTTCCCCACTACAATCTATTCCCAACAGAGCAGCCAGAGTGACCCCTTGATTTTTATACCTGTTTATGTTCCTCCTATGGTATATGGTAACTTCCCAACCCTCCTGGAGTAAAATCCAACATCCTTGTAATAGCAACAGGGTCATATTAGTGTCTCCCTGCTCTTGGTCTGAATTAATCCTACTCTTCTCCTGCCTCCTTCCCTCTGATCCATCCCAACTGTGGTATTTCCTCTTCTTAAAATAAACCAGACAGGCTCCACACTCAAGGTCTCAGCTCTTGTCTCCAACAGCCTGAAATTCTCTCCCACAAGATAACCACAACTGCTAGCTCTCTCACCTCCTCTCCTCAAGATCATCAGACTGAGGACTTTCTCAGAACCCTATTTAAATTTGCAGGAATATGGCTTCTACACATTGTGTTTCCTTCTTTTCTGGTTTATTTTTCTCCACCATCAGCTGTCCAGTTAGTGATACATATTTTAATATTTTATTGTCTCCCATCACTAGGATGGAACCTTCAAGAGGGCAAGAATTCCTTAATCTCTTTTGTCCTCAACTATATCTCTAGTGCCTGGAAGAGTGCCTGAACATACTAAGTGCTTAATCAATATTTGTTGAATACATTAATGGGGGATGGGAGAGATGGGGAGTGTATGAACCAAAAGATAATGATCAAATTAATGAATAAAAACTGGAGGCAGAAGTATTTTATTTGGCTACATGGTAATAACTGATAAAGGAAATAAGTAATACTACTAAAATAATTAAAGGGGTTACCTCTGTGTACCTAGACCGGGCATGAAAAGGTCTGAGCATTAGGCTGTTACTTTTAATAATGAGGACATTATTATTTTGCATTACTTTTACATATTTAATAAAAGTTAGAAGTGGAATGGACAAAACTGATCAGAGAAAGAGAGAAGGGAGGGACCAGGGATGAGGCTGATTTGAGGTTTCTAACATGGGTCAGTATGTTTCATTATACATGTGACATGATCTTAAAGGGGGTGGAAGGTAAAGTGAAAGTAGCTGGGATGAGTGTCTATTACATGCTAAGTGTTATACTATGGGGGCACTTTATACATGAATTACTCTCTGAGGTCTTCTCAATACCCTCTTGAGGAAGTTATCTCCATTCCAATAGTAGAGGTAACAACACTGGTATTCGAACAGGTTAAAATCATTTGCCCAAAGCCGCACCACTGGGAATTGGCAGGCAGACTTTAAACCCATGTCTGCCTGACTCTAAAATAACCAAGACCATATAGATGCTGCTTCATCTATAACAACAGAAGTATGAGTAGTTGTCAAGCTTTTTAAATGGTGAAATAAAAGCACAGAATATAAGCAAAGTGTGTATATTGTGTATATACGCTCTTTTAATATTATGCCCTGTTGGTTTCCTAAATCAGGCAAAAATTGAAGGGTAATTTCTTTCCCTTCAGTTATTTCTCTCTAGGAAAGAAAAAGTCCTGCTTTAAAAAAAATTCATAAATGTCCTTTGTGTTTTGTTTTGTTTAAAGTTTAATTGATTCGCTGCCTTTTTTGAAGAGCACACTATAGGCCACAACACAGAGCTGAGTTAAGAAACTAATTGAAGCCAGGTTCATAAGGGCTTAAATTACCAGAGCCTTCCTGTCATCTTAAATTAAACTTCCTTATACACTTTGCAAGATTTATAACCCCAGGCTGAAAAGCTGTAAACCGTCCCAGTTTCTGAGTGAATCCCCCAGAAGGAAATGATGTGTCCTGGAAAAGAGAAAGGCAAATATCCTTAATGGGAAGAGGGTTCCGAGAGCAATGTGTGTGGCAGGGGTCACGGGAACCTTGGCAAGGGGCTGCAGAGGGAATGGGCAAGTCACTCAAAGAACATGTGTCCACAGATTTTGCTATTTGACTTGCAAGTCCTAACTGAGCAAGTTCATCTAAACTGCAAGTGGACGCATATTTGATTTTCTCCTACAAATGAAAAGCAGAAGGGCAAATGATCATCTGTGGAAATCATAATCTCCTAAATTCTTTTTTTTTTTTAAAGATTTTATTTATTTATTTGAGAGAGAGAATGAGAGAGAGAGCACATGAGAGGGGGGAGGGTCAGAGGGAGAAGCAGACTCCCTGCTGAGCAGGGAGCCCGATGCGGGACTCGATCCTGGGACTCCAGGATCATGACCTGAGCTGAAGGCAGTTGCTTAACCAACTGAGCCACCCAGGCGCCCCAATAATCTCCTAAATTCTTAAAATAGGTGTTATTATAGACTTATCGACATCACTGCCTTTCATGTTTCTATGCCCTACGCAATTTCTTACCTGCCTCTACCTTTATAGTCAATTTCTTTTCTTTTTTACATGTTTTCTTTTTATAAAACATAAAAATATTTGTCATGCAATTCAATAATCACTATTTGTGAGTTGGTAAAATTCACTATTTAATAACAGGAAGGAAAGTTATTTAATAGTCTGGACAACAATTAAGCTAAAAGGTCTACATTTTAAGGAAAAACCTCTCTTTAGTAAAGCTTTTAGCAAATAAAAATCATCGTCTTTTTCAAATACCATCATGATTACACCTCATATATAACTGAATGGTACACAAGAAAAATGAATTTTCATTATATAATTTTCTTTCACTATAATGATTTACCTGATATTCTCAGGAAAATTATCCATTCATGACATGCATTCTGCTCACTGTTGGTTGGTCTCATGTGCCAGGCATTGTGTAAGATTTTGGTGAAATTAAACTCCCTGTTACCTTTGATGTCAACTAGACCTTTAATTGTCAAAACTCAACACATGGAAAAGTATGATGAGCAGAAATACCCTGAATGCTCAAACCATATTTACTAATCAAATGAATTTGAGTTGGAAAATATAGCATTCATTTCTACTTTGTTTTCTAGAATAAGAAATAATACTTTGCCATCTCCTAGTTAATACTTAGAAAAAATAACTATGATTTCAACTCCTAAAAAAGATTTTTATCACTTTATATTAAAACATTTTTCACATTTTCCCAGTTGGTTGAAGAAAGGGCCTTTAATCTATTTTTTTTAAGTTTCTTTCTTCCTTCCTCCCTCCCTTCTTTCCTCCCTTCCTTCCTTACCCATCCATCCATCCATCCATCCATCCATCCATCCATCCATCCTTCCTTCCTTCCTTCCTTCCTTCCTTCGGTTTAGAGGGAGAGAGTGCACATGTACACACACATGATGGGGGGGTGCAGAGGGAGAGGGAGAAAGAGAATCTTTTTTTTTTTTTTCTAAAGATTTTATTTATTTGACAGAGAGAGAGACAGCCAGGGGAACACAAGCAGGGGGATGGGAGAGGGAGAAGCAGGCTCCCGGCTGAGCAGGGAGCCCGATGCGGGGCTCGATCCCAGGACCCCGAGATCATGACCGGAGCCGAAGGCAGACGCTCAACGACTGAGCCACCCAGGCACCCTGAGAAAGAGAATCTTAAGCAGGTTCCACACACAGCATGGAGCCCAACTAGGGCTATTCATTATCAGTCTACAAAGCAATTAAAAGTAATTAAATTTATCACAAGAAAAATTCTTTAAGAGTCTACCTCAGTCTTAAAGGACACTGGTGAAAAGAATACTTTTCAAAACCTTCCGATGAAGGTATAAAATTACCATGCCTACTACATAGGGCTTTATATTTTTAAATAAAATATCGTTCCATAACAGCCATGCATATCTAGCAAGAATGAGAAAAACAATCTCCCCAGAAGGGTCATAACCACTGAGAAATTCTGGGCAAGAAATTCCACATGGCAGATACAGAAATAGAATGAGGTAAAGTAAAGACAAATGATACTCCATATCACTTCCAGAGTTAACATATTTTGTACAATACCACTTAACTTCCTATGTTTTTTCAGCTACTATTCTTGCTTCTTGTCCATTCAAATAACTTAAACCAAACTTTAGGAAATATTATTTCTGGCAGTTTTCAAAATCTAGATCTCTTTCTACCAACCATCTCCCCCAAATAATAAATAAATAATTAAAAAAGCTATTTCCTCCCCCCATTCTTAAAGAAATCCAAAGAACTTCCCCTGTAGAGAATTTTGTTTTCACTTTGACTTCTGTACAATTTCACTTACATCACAAAAAGCCAGGAAGAGCTTTAAGAACAAAAGCATATCTGCATTACTGAGTAATGAGAAACATCTTTTATCACTCCCTGAACTATGTAGTATACCCTATATTTTTGATAAAATTACAGTTTTTCTTTATGGACTTAATAATTCATTAGTGAGTCAAATCCGCCAAAGCAAATAGAGTTTACATGGTCATACAGAGAAAAGAAGTATTGCTTAATATGAAGAAAGGGCTGGTTGACAGATGAAAGAGAAGAGGATTTCTGAACTGTTGAATATTTGACAATAAGTGGTTGGGGGGGAAGGTGGTATGTGAATGTAATTTGGAATTTTACTCTAACTTTGTGAGTCAATACTAAATACCAAAAACAAACTCAGGGTAAACTGAGTGTTACTAGGTTTCAGGATTGCCTTCTTAAGATGGAAAAAGTTAAATATTTACATCTGTTTGATATGTATATATACTCTTAAAGATGATGAGTATTTGCATATAGAACATTCTCCCTCCAAAGGAAAAACAATCAGCTATTTACACAATAGAGCAAATGACCCAATATCCTGGTCATTGGTGAGGAACAAATGAGCAGCATGCATGAAACTTGTTAACTTCATTTCATTCTGTGATCATTTTTTGATGTGTCAACTTAGCTAGGTTTATTGGGTCCCACTTGTTCAATCAAACACTAATCTAGGTGCTGCTGAGAAAGTATTTTGTAGATGTGGTTAAAGTCCACAGCAGCTGACTTTAAGTAAGGGAGCTTATCCTAGATAATCTGGGTAGGTCTGATTCCCCACTTGAAAGGTCTTAAAGGCAAGATGGAGGCTTCCTTGAGAGAAGAAATTCTACCTGATTATAAAAGTTTTGGCTCATGCTGAGAGAGTTTCAGCCTGCCCTTCCTGCTGGGCTGCCTTTAGGATTTCAGACTTGCCTAGCAAGTCCCCATGATCATATAAACCAATTCTTCACAATAAATCTCTTAATCCCTTCCCGGTTCTGCTTCTCTGGTTGAACCCTGACTGATAGAATTCCAAATTGGAAAACAGCACTAAGGGCAGAGGGAAGGAAGTTGCCATGATTTGTCAGCACCCCACCCCAGGCTGTGTCTACGATGCACCAACAGACTCAAGTCAGATGGACACATACTCAATAGCACATTCTAAATAATCTGCAGAAGGAAACAATTGTGCCACGTCACTCACAAGAAAGACATTTCACACACTTTGATACAAACCACAATCATCTTTAGAAAATAAACACAAATATTTCACCTTAAATTAATAAAGGCTGCTCATCCAACCAAAAGAAAAAGTGGTCTTAATTTCTACAACATCGGTCAAATTACTTCATAACACTGATGCGACTACATAAATATGTTTTCCAATCTCACAAACAGTAAGTTGTTAAAAAAAAAACACAACAACAATTTATATCCAGACAAGTTAACTTTACACACATGCCCTGCTTCCTGTCCTTACCTGGACTGCATATCTTGTTGGGTTTTGGCCTGACTGGCTTCTGCCTGAGGGGAGGCGTGGCTGACTCGCTGCTGAAGCTCCACCAGAGACTGGTAATACTGTTGCTGATGGTGTTGTTGCTGCTTGTAGCGAGACAAACTGAAAAACAGCCCTAGAATGGCTTTTAAGTTTCCATTTCTTATTTCTGCATCAAAGGGAAAATATAAAAACAGTAACAAATGAAATGAACAGTAACAAATGAAATGAACATATGAAATGAAAAGGTTTTCCTTTTTATTTATTTATTTTTTTACAAATGCAATTCCAGTTTCCATTCTCTTAGACCAAATCTGTGAAGATAGAAATGCACCTCAAGTCTCGTAGTCACAGATTCAAGCAAATCTGAATTTCTGAAGCGTGATAACATTTCCAAATAGCCTGGAGCTTCAGGGACAGAGTGATGGGAAAGAAGGTAGAACAAAACTTGTACGAGCAATGGTCTTTGCTGATCCTCAACTGCAATTTTTCTAGAGTTTGCTTCTTCCTGGAAATGGATGGGCTCTCTGTCCTGCACTAATCATTTGATTCAGCATTCTGCTTCCCTCACAAATACACAGCTGTTACCAACACAGTGATGGCTATGAACTGGAGAAAGAAAGCCACTTAAATGTTGGTTGTCCTACATTATAAATAATGATGGTGTGGGTGCATCTTATAATGACAACTGGATTTAGAGTAGCCCTCCTAAATCATCTAGCAATCAATTTATTCAAATGTTTATATATTTATATATATGACTATATATGTAATCTCCCAAAAGTAGACATTATAAGTATTAATTTTTTAATGGTCCACTTTTTCTCTTGACTCATACTACATATTAATAAATTATAAAGATCAGCTTATTCATGACAACAATTGATAAACGTAACTGTAAATCATAGTTCTAGTACATGGAGCTCCTAAATTTTTCTAATACTGAATAAAAAGATAAACACCCAAAGTAAGCTACAATCTGAACCTTGTTTCTTTTGCTTGTAGTTATAATATAAAATTCAGAGAAGAGATGGAGGTAAAGCTTGAAATAAGGCTATGAAACCTGTAATCATATTCTAAATAAAACATGCTGTTGACAATAAAATACATCCTCCTGTGATGTCAAGGTTTTATGTCTCCTTTTTGTAGTTTAGGAATATTAACAAACTATTCTGATTTCTTGCTCTCTGATGGTTTATAGACATCACACAAAGTATGCAGTGGAATTATTCATTTAAAATGAGAATGAGATGTTTCCCCACCTCCCCTTCTCACAGTTGCCATAATATAGAAGAGTTAGTCTGATCAATATGAGGCTACAGTAAGAAAGTATTAATGCTCTCATGTAAACCTAGATGATATTAAAGGTTTTAAAAATTTCTTGTTTTCTTACTATGTATATTTTATTAATCTAGAAAACCATTTTGAGCATTCATATATTTTTAGAAGATAAATGAAAATCATTGGGTTTCTGTTACTAAAGGATGTCATATGAGAAGGCAGAGACATAAAATGAACAAATGGTAACATTTTTAACTTACTTTTAAGCACTGAAAAAGTAAAATATTTTCCTGGGGAATTTTATCAACTTTTATTCTAAATTGCAGAACCATCAGTTAGGTTTGAACCTAAGGTTTTGGCCCCCAAATGTGTAATTTCATATTACACAACATATCATATAAATGTAAAAGACAAAGGAAATTTAAAACAAAAAATGAATACAGAAGAAAAATTGGGAAAACTCAAAAAATTCTACTAAATGTTCACTGTATTTCAGAAGCCACATAATTCCTTTTTCCAATGACAGCAAAATTTTTAAAACTTAGACCTGTCTAATATTTCTAGTATGTGTGGGGAAAAAGGCTATTCAGAGCAAATGACTATAGTAGAAATATTAACCAATCTAAATTGTCGAAGTATATACCAGTATCTAGTAGAATTTTAATATATAAATTAATATTCTAATAAAATGGTGGTTATTGCAGATCTCAAAGGACTTGCTATTTCATAACCTTAGCAACTAGATTTTGTTATAGTACTTGAAAAGTTTTCCTAAAAATACATGTGAAAGAAAAAGATTAAAAAAAAAAAAAGACAGAACCAGTTCAGTCTTTTTCTACTTTTCTGTATTTTAATTATAGTGATGATCTTTTAAACCATTAATGACTTTAAAGCTTTCACATATGACAGCTATTAAATATTTTAACTGCTAATTATTTAAGAACTCATGATGACTTATTTAAACTTACCAAATATTTCAACCAGGACTACCAATTTGATGTGTTATTCATAAAATAATATTTGCAGATTAATTATACCATTTTTACCTGAATTTCATCTATCTATAGCATTATCTATGTATCCATCCATCCCTCTACTTAAGACTCTAAAAATCCTGTAGACTGGTGATAACATAAAAATGTTTTGTTAATCTACCCTTCGCCCACTCAGTCATGAAAATAACAGTTTTGCCAAAATATGGAACATATATAAATAATTAAAGCATATATGACTAACCATTGCATTTATGTTTCTATTATTTTTGGAAACTTGACTTCATGCATTAAGAAGCTATGTACTCCCACTTTACATTTCCTGCAATACAAAAACAATTTTTTTTTCCACAAACTTGGGTGTTATTGGTGACAACCTTTTTCTTACCTTCAGCGGATAGACCTTGAACATTTACTCCTCTGGCTGCTAGAAAACTAAGGCAGACATCAACATTTTCAATCTGTAACATGAAAAGCAGTGAAAAAGCAACTTAGAGGGCTATTTTTAAATAAACAAATGAGCTAAAATGAAACCAGAGAGGAAGATAAAGAAAGAATGAATACTTTACATTCATTTCATACTAGAGATCTTTACCAGAGTTTAACTAGAATTATTTTGGCTAATTGCAGAACGAATATAAAGCTTGCCTTGTCCGGTTTGGTATTCACAAACAATTCATAAAGGCCTGATCAAGAATGGCATTCTCACAGATTAGCAACCCACCTACTTAACATAAAACTGGATTTTGTGCTTCACGACTAAGTCTCGACGAAAACATCCATACAGGAGGAGGCTGTTGCTTATGCAAGTTGTAGAATGTTAGGATGTGGGTAATTGGGATTCAACCAGTAATATTTGGTCATTATGCCAGAGGGTTGATATAGCATGAAAGAAATAAAAGCGTATTTTCATCTTAAACCATAGCTAAGTCTGTACTTTAAAAAATGTATTTGGACTTCAACAGTTATGTATTCCTCTAATTAAATTTAGGTATTGTCTTTATAATTTAAAATTGGGATGCCATGGCTTTTAAAGTTATTTTTGATATGACTACCAGTTTGTAACCATTTAGAGTGATAGGTTAAAAACAAAAACCAAAAACCCAAATGATTGATTTATGTTAATTCATAGGTTGATCTCAATATTGATTATGGTATTATACAGCAAAGTTAAACAGCTAAGACTTTTTTTTAAAGAATGTAGGAAACTAGAAAGTTCTAGTTCTTTATGAGTCATCTCCCTGGGTTGTTTTGGTATTCCATAAATCTTGAAATTCTACAGTAAATAGAAGATTTACAGTTAATACTTGGCAAGGTATTATTTTCTGTCCTATTAAATTCTCATCCAAAGCTATGCATAAGGACATATAAAGTTCTGCCAATGTCCTCTCTAGCTTAGCTTCACAGCAAGGTCAAAATGTCTCTTAAAGAAAATGAAAAGAAAAAAAGAGATTAAAAATCTGTCCTTATAAAATGGACAACTATTTATATTCCTTTTTCAATGTAATTTTATGCAAAAATAAATTAATATTCGATGAGATGTTCTTTGCTTAAGAATGATTGCAGCTAAGGTATACACATTTGCTTTGAGAAAAATGATTTTTATTGATTTATTTCAAAATAAGTGTTACTAAAAAAAAAGTTAAGTTTTATTGAAATTATTCTACTGAAAAAAAAAAACAAACAAACAAAGATTGGAAGTCACTGAATACATGACCAAACTAATCTTATTTTGCTCATCAGCATCTAAAAATCCAGTAAGGCTATGGTGCTGAAGTATATTTTAAATCCTTTCCTGTCTTTACATTTCACTTTGCTACCAGGAAATAAGACTGTATAAGGAAGGAAATAAAGAGGAAAGAAAAGAAATGGGAAAAACAGGATGTTCTACTATATTCATCTAAAATGTCCTTTTAGGGGCACCTGGGTGGCTCAGTCAATTAAGCATCTGCCTTCGGCTCAGGTTGTGATCTCAGGATCCTGGGATTGAGCCCTGCATTGGGCACCCTGCTCAGCAGGGGAGTCTGCTTCTCCCACTCCCTCTGCCCCTGCTTTTGTGCTCTCTCACTCACTCTCTCTCTCAAATAAATAAAATCTTTAAAAAAATGTTCTTTTAAACTTTTTTTTAGAACCATTAAAAACAAGTAAAAGAAACACACCAAATAATTATTGTGGTCTAATGCTAAGAGAATTGAATTGAATATTTTTAAATGTTTGTCTTAATAGTCCCGATGCTGTTAATTTCCTATCAATTATATACTTTTCACAGAAAATAAGAAGATTCCTGGTCCAAACATATATAATTTACTGAAAAATGTTCATAGGCTGTTACTGCCTAAATTTCAGTTACTTTTATTACACACAAACATATTAATTCACTATAAGACCTACAAAAGGTTAATAAATAGCATCTATAATAAGATTGTCAGATAATTTTTTTGTCTACCATTCAAACCATTTACAAAATAAACTGGTGTCTGGAGTGGGTATTAAAGACAAAACTCTCGGGCGCCTGGGTGGCTCAGTTGGTTGAGCGACTGCCTTCGGCTCAGGTCATGATCCTGGAGTCCCGGGATCGAGTCCCGCATCGGGCTCCCTGCTCGGCGGGGAGCCTGCTTCTCCCTCTGACCCTCCTCCCTCGTGCTCTCTGTCTCTCATTCTCTCTCTTGCAAATAAATAAGTAAAATCTTAAAAAAAAAAAAAAAGACAAAACTCTCTCAGCATGCACCATAAATTAGAAAGGGAAAGTAAAAGGGTCCTATAGAGAAAAAAAATACTGAAAACATATTCAACAATATTTGTTTATATATTCAGGTATGGGTTTTTTGAGACCAAGCCCCAGGAAGATAGGGACTATGTTTTGTTCACTTATGTAGCTTCAGCAACCTAAGAGGGTGCCTAGTATCTAATAGGTGCTCAGTGCACACTTAAGGAAGGATAGAGGTAAAAAGGAGTGGTGGCCAATCCATCCATATGGAAAGGAGTGGAGGGGTCAGGGAGAGAAGAGAGAGAGAGGGAGAAAGAGGGAGAGGGAGGAGGAGAGGGAAATAGAGAGAGAGAGAGAGTAGGAGGAAGAGGGAGAAAGAAGGAGAGAGATCATTTGATTCAGAGCCTATATGTTCAATTCTCTTTGGGATTTTTAAAAATATACTACTCTGTGCCTGACTCCAGACCAAAAAAAAAAAAAAAAAAAAAAAAAAATAAGAACTTCTGTGGGTTGGGGCTGAACTTCAGTTTGTTTTCAAATTTTAGCTCCCAGTGTCAGTCTTCCTTCCTCTTTACAGATTAAGCAACTGACTTCCACAGAAGATCCCATATAAAGATGAGCAAAAGAAGCCAATAAAGTGTTATACTTTTTATCCCCAATTTCCATGAAATTCAAGATGTACAAAAGTAAACACTGAAAATAATAGCATAGTGATGAACTTTGGAAGGGTATAGTCTGGAACGTTGTATGGGGGGAAGAGGCATGCTGGAAGTGTCCTTTGTTTTGATCTGAGTGAGACTACACAGGTATATACATATTAAAAAATCAATCAGCTACATACTTAAGATTGGAGTACTTTATATACTTTCTATGTTTGTTTTACTTCAATTCCTATTAGAGTACTTTACACTCTTTTATGTGTGTTTTACTTCCATTAAAAATAAAAATAAAATGATCAGCCCCCTGTTTTATTGAAAATAAAGGCATACAAGAATAGAAGTACAGAAACTTGACAGGTGGCTGTTGAAAGTAATTAAGTGAATGATGATGGTGTTTTAGATTATGGTGGTGGCAGTGAAAGTGATCCAGACTCTGGATAGAAGTTGAAGAAATCTAGTGGGAAGATATGGCACATAAGAGAAGGTGAGGAGTCAAGGATGACCATGATACTAAGTAATTCATGCACTGTACATTTTATGCCTGGGGTATTTTATATATATGCCCTCATAGCAGTGATCCAGAGAAATTCATTCTCAGTTCTGGGGCACTACACTTTTCATATGGCTCAAGTAATAGTCACATCCATAGCTCACGGACAGTCACTCCCAGGACTTTTACTTGCCTACAATGACATCATGCACAATTTGTTGGGTCTATTTGTGGCTCACATTTTATTAGTCCAGAGCACCCACTTTGCCTCTCTTTTCCTATTAAACTTAAGCATGGCTACACAAAATATATAAAAATATTGACTTTGTAACAAAAATGAAACAAGAAGTTTCTAAGTTCTAAATCCACTCAATCACATCCAGTTTCTAAGTTCTAAACCAGTCTATAACATCTACTCAGAACTTTGAAAATCTCTGGGTACACTGAGCCTTGAGGCTTTTGTATTCTATGAAAATATCTATTGTTATCACAATGCCTAAACAAAAAGACAATTTTGCTCAAATACATAAAAATGGACTTCTGTGTGTGTTTTCCTTATCAAAGACACAAATTCAATAGAGGTTGGTTCATAGTTTTGGACCTCGGTAGTTTCTATTTTTTTTTTTTTAAAGATTTTATTTATTTGACAGAGAGAGACACAGCGAGAGAGGGGACACAAGCAGGGGGAGTGGGAGAGGGAGAAGCAGGCTTCCCGCCGAGCAGGGAGCCCGATGCGGGGCTCGATCCCAGGACTCTGGGATCATGACCTGAGCCGAAGGCAGACGCTTAACGACTGAGCCACCCAGGCGCGCCCCCAAATTGTAGAATTTTTAATTAACATAGTTCTTTATTGAACCTATACCCTTTAAGCTGCATGTTTTATGACACCTAGGCTTTTAGTATTTTTACTACAAAACTGGTATCACCTGTTTCGGAAAGTGTGGCTATCAGCATCTTTCACAGTATTAACGAAGTTATACCTTGTCTGTTCACATGTTTCTTTCACTTTTACTTATGGATACTTAATGAAAACTATACTTAGGTCCTAAATATCTGGGTATGATTAATATGAACCTTATAGTTTGTGATTCAGTTTAAACCATGGCACCAACATTTAACAATGAATGATAAATTCATTCAGCAACTACTGTGTATTACATGCAAAGAGCTCTGCTAGGCAGTGAAGGGATATAAAAAATGAATTATAAAGTCTTGGGCTTTGTGAGCTTATAAAATAGCTGGAGACAAAAAACACTGATAAATCACCATCACACAAGGCACAATAGGATAAATTCTAGAGAAGATTTATAAACAATACTTCATGGCCGTAGAGAGAATGGACTTACCAATTTTCACTACACATCTGGGAAAAGCATCGGAGAAGAATCATTTAAACTTGAAGGCTATGTCTGACTTTGATAAGGTAGACAAGTGTCAGAAGGAGGGTTGCTCTGATAGGCATGCCTATCAGAGCAACCAAGAGCAAGATTGCTCATGAAGAGGTTTGAGAATAGATCATCCTAGTCTTCACTTCCTGCAGTTATGTTTACAGAGCTGAATTTGACCTGGAATTGAAAACCCTTTGTTGCCCCTTGGATTCTGAAACCACTGCAGTATATAAAGTGAAATAAATGTAAACCAGGTAGCAGATATAATACTTCAAAGTCTGAGTTCTCTTTACAGAGGCAATGCATCCTGGTTAGGGCATGCCTGACGTGCTAGATAATGCAGTTATGAATCATACATAGAGAATGTCTAGAAGAATATGAACCCAATTTAGCTTTTGTTATCTCTGGATGGTCGATTCTCTTGTGACTTGTGCTATTTTTGATTAACTACATGTGCTATTTTTTTCATTATAAATGTGTACTGGTAGTGACACTATATAAATTAATTAAATAAATGTGATGTCAACCAAAATAAAGAGGTAAAATTGCTCAGTTTGAGTGAACCCCCATCCTATCATAGAATTCAAACAGTAATATAACTTTTAGCCTAAGATTTTAATCAGATATACATTCATCTGGACACCTTTAAAAATGCAGAGTATTTTTGCATTGATTAAAATTCTTAATTTTTGTTTTCCTTCACTCATTCAACAATTAGTTTAGTTGTTCATTGAACATGTCCAAGTCCTTAAAAATATATAGTTTTATAGGGCAGAGAGATATTTTCAATGTAGTACAAGAAATGTTATGGTCTGAGAAACACAGACTCCTGGAGAAGCATGAAGAAGGGCCTATTTTGGACTAGAGGTCAAATAACTAGGAAATGAGAAAGTTACTGGTGACCAAGACTTATCTAACAGTTACGAAGATATTTTCATCTGAGGTTGCCATTACTATACTTTCTTACAATGAGAAAGATGTTGATCAGAGAATTAAATTGACATGCTCAAGGTCACACAGAAAGAATATATTAAAACCAGAGCCTATGTAATTAACCCCCACATTTTTCTCTTTCAAAGGAAGCTTGAGCTAGTCCCTGAAAGATTATGGAGAGTTAGCCAAATAAGAGGATGTGACGTGAGGTGAATCCATGGAAGGAGCACTATGTGAACTAGTCATGGTTGAGAAACATCCTAAGTTAAGGGACTGGCAAAGAATTCAGAATGTTGAGGGTGAATCTCACCTAAATCTTTCTTCACAAGTTCATTGTTTATCAGTGTGAGAAAAGGCTACTCTAAAAGCTGATAACTTTCAATCAGTTTCAAGATCCAAAGTGGGAGGTGAGATCACCAGGAGGGACGCCAGGAACAAGAATCTTGAAATATGGAGAATCTAGTGGCAGGAGATGAGGCCACAGAATCTGATAGACAGAGGCTGGCTGGGGAACATCCTTCAGGCCCTGGGAGGAGTCTGGGCTTGATCTCAAAGCCCAGGGAGCTAATGGTGTGTATTATGCTAAAGAAAGAAATGGTCAGTGTTGCTTAGAAGACATCTATTTTATATGACCACACAGTTCATACATAGATTTATTGATAGTTTTAAAAGTTTCACACATCGATTTTTATTCATACTATCTGCAGTGCTCTATGATTTTTCAAAATTATGCTTTAGTGTATTTCATTTAACAAAGTCATTTCTAACACATTACCTTCACAACATAGTATGTAAACAAGCTGCTTTTGGAAAAACCCTATACTACATGTCAAGAATGGAAGCAGGGAAAATGGTTGGGAAGCTACTTTTTCCTTCACTTCTCAACAACCTAGCACAAGGAGTTCATGCGGAGTTTTAAGCCCGTATATTATTTACTCCAAATGCAAAACCCTTTCCATCTTCACCATCATCTGTCGTAAATTTTTATATATTTCTTCCACTCAATAGAAACTTAGAGATATAACATACTTTTTATAAATTTACACAATTAATAAATAGCAGAGCCAGAATTCAAATTCAACCCTGTCAGTCTCCAATGAACTTGCTCTCTCTGCCACACTAAGCTTCCTACCATCGTAATTTAGACATTCTGACAGACATTTTGAGGCTCTGAATCAACCTTTCTACATGACTGAAAGGCAGCTAGGATACAGTGCCTGGCATAAAACAGGTGCTCAATAAATATCTGGTTGAAAGTAAAGGCGAAACTGTGTAATAGGAAGGTAAACACAGAAATAGTACGCAAAATCTACTTGTTCTATACATACTCTAAGTCCACGAGATTGAAATGCTTCTAAATTAAATCTCAAATATCCAATGCACTTTTACACCCAGTATATTAACATATAGAATGACTGATGTAGCCACAAGCCAAAGAATACTGGCAGTCACCAGAAGCTATAACAGGCGAGGAATGGATTTCTCCCACCATCTCTGAAAGGAGCACAGAACTACAGATACTTTGACTTTGGTTTGTGGTACTGATTTCAGACTTCTGGACTCCAGAACCATGCAAGACTAAATTTCTTTTGTTTTAAGCCACCAAGTGTGTGATAATTTTTCACATCAGCCACAGGTAATGAATACAATATCTAGTCAATAAAGCGGTAGATATCACAACTCCAGCAAGGCTAAGAGTGAGCTGGGATCTGTGAGCATGCAGATTTCCAGGCCTTGCTCCCATTTGTTAAGCCTTTGGCGGGGGGGTGGGGGGGTAAAACATGCAATTTAATTTAGGTGCCTCATGTCATTGCAATGCTAAGCCACACTTCTCCCTTTTCCATCTCAAGTTACTTTGTGTTGTGGGACAGAGAGAGGGGGAGGAGATAGTAATTTTGTTTCACTGCAGTTTGTTTTTGTGCTGAGTTGCTCTGTGGTTAGTTGCAAGGAGTCAGTTGATTAAGCAGGAGAGTATAATAATGAAAAGTTTTGCAGCCATGTAAAACTGGATTTGCATTCTACTTATGCAATTTATACAATATAAGAAATTGAGAAAATTTTTATTCCCTTGAAGCCTCAGATTCCTTATCTATGAAAGAGGATTAAACAATATTTTCCACAGTCAACACCCCGACATCTAATAGTAAAACCTACAAGTCTCAAAAAAAAGAGAAAATCCTGAAAGCAGCTCAGGAGAAGAGATATGTAACCTACAATGGTAGAAACATTAGATTGGCAACAGACCTATCCACAGAGACCTGGCAGGCCAGAAAGGACTGGCAGGATATATTCAGAGCACTAAGTGAGAAAAATATGCAGCCAAGAATACTATATCCAGCTAGGCTGTCATTGAAAATAGAAGGAGAGATAAGAAGCTTCCAGGACAAACAAAAACTAAAGGATCTGCAAACACGAAACCAGACCTACAAGAAATATTGAAAGGGGTCCTCTAAGCAAAGAGAGAGCCTAAAAGTAACATAGACCAGAAAGGAATAGAGACAATATACAGTAACAGTCACCTTATAGGCAATACAATGGCATTAATTCATATCTTTCAATAGTTACCCTGAATGTAAATGGGCTAAATGCCCCAGTCAAAAGACACAGGCTATCAGATTGGATAAAAAAATAAGACCCATCAATATGCTGTCTGCAAGAGACTCATTCTAGACCCAAAGACACCTCCAGATTGAAAGTGAGGGAATGGAAAAAATTTACCATGTTAATGGACACAAAAAGAAAGCTGGGGTGGCAATCCTTATATCAGACAAATTAGATTTTAAACCAAAAACTACAATAAGAGATGAGGAAGGACACTATATCCTACTTAAAGGGTCTATCCAACAAGAAGATCTAACAATTGTAAATATCTATGCCCCTACATGGGAGCAGCCAAATATATAAGGCAATTAATAACAAAAGCAAAGAAACACATCAACAACAATACAACAATACAATAATAGAAGCAAAGAAATGCATCGACAACAATACAGACTTTAACACCCACCTCACTGAAATGGACAGATCATCTAAGCAAAAGATCAACAAGGATAAAAAGACTTTAAATGACACACTGGACCAAATGGTCTTCACAGAAATATTCGGAACATTCCATCCCAAAGCAACAGAATACACATTCTTCTCTAGTGCCCATGGAACATTCTCCAGAATAGATTACATCCTAGGTCACAAATCAGGTCTCAACTGGTACCAAAAGATTGGGATCATTCCCTGCATATATTTGGACCACAATGCTTTGAAACTAGAACTCAATCACAAGAGGAAAGTCAGAAAGAACTCAAATACATGGAGGCTAAAGAACATTCTACTAAAGAATGAATGGGTCAACCAAGAAATTAAAGAAGAATTAAAAAAATTCATGGAAACAAATGAAAATGAAAACACAACTGTTCAAAATCTTTCAGATGCAGCAAAGGCGGTCCTAAGAGGAAAGTATATAGCAACAAGCCTTTCTCAAGAAACAAGAAAGGTCTCAAATACACAACCTAACCCTACACCTAAAGGAGCTGGAGAAAGAACAGCAAATAAAGCCTAAACCCAGCAGGAGAAGAGAAATAATAAGGAGCAGAGCAGAAATCAATGAAATAGAAACCAAAAGAACAGTAGAACAGATCAACGAAACTAGGAGCTGGTTCTTTGAAAGAATTAATAAGATCAATAAACCCCTGGCCAGACTTATCAAAAAGAAAAGAGAATGACCCAAATAAATAAATAAATAAATGAAAGAGGAGAGATCACAACCAACACCAAAGAAATATAAACAATTATAAGAACATATTATGAGCAACTATATGCCAGCAAATTAGATAATCTGGAAGAAATGGATGCATTCCTAGAGATGTATCAACTACCAAAACTGAACCAGGAAGATATAGAAAACCTGAACAGATCTATAACCACTAAGGAAATTGAAGCAGTCATCAAAAATTTCCGAACAAACAAAAGCCCAGGGCCAGATGGCTTCCCAGGGGAATTCTAGCAAACATTTAAAGAAGAATTAATACCTATTCTTCTGAAACTGTTCCAAAAAATAGAAATGGAAGGACAACTTCCAAACTCATTTTATGAGGCCACCATTACCTTGATCCCAAAACCAGATAAAGACCCCAACAAAAAGGAGAATTACAGACCATTATCCTTGATGAACATGGATACAAAAATTCTCACCAAAATACTAGCCAATAGGTTCCAACAGTATATTAAGAGGACTATTCACCACGACCAAGTGGGATTTATCCCTGGGCTGCAAGTTTGGTTCAACATCGGCAAATCAGTCAATGTGATACAATACTTTAATAAAAGAAAGAAGAACAAGAACCATATGATCCTCTCAGTAGATGCAGAAAAACCATTTGACAAGCATTTCTTGATTAAAACTCTTCAAAGTGTAGAGATAGAGGGTACATACCTCAATATCATAAAAGCCATCTATGACAAACCCACAGTGAATATCATTCTCAATGGGGAAAAACTAAGAGCTTCCCCCGTAAGGTCAAGAACATGCCAGGGATGTCCACTATCACTACCTGCTATTCAACATAGTACTAGAAGTTCTAGCTACAGCAATCAGACAACAGAAAGAAATAAAAGGCATCCAAATCGGCAAAGAAGAAGTCAAATTCTCACTCTTTGCAGATGATATGATACTTTATGTGGAAAACCCAAAAGACTCCACCCCAAAACTGCTAGAACTCATACAGGAATTCAGTAAAGTGGCAGGATATAAAACCAATGTACAGAAATCAGTGGCATTTCTATACATGAACAACAAGACAGAAGAAAGAGATATTAAGCAGTTGATCCCATTTACAATTGCACCCAAAACCATAAGATACCTAGGAATAAATCTGTCCAAAGAGGCAAAGAATCTGCACTCAGAAAACTATAAAATACTCATGAAAGAAACTGAGGAAGACACAAAGAAATGGAAAAACGTTCCATGCTCATGGACTGGAAGAACAAATATTGTGAAGGCGTCAATGCTACCTAGAGCAATCTACACATTTAATGCAGTCCCTATCAAAATACCATCCACTTTTTTCAAAGAAATGGAATAAATAATCCTAAAATTTCGGAACCAGAAAAGACCCCGAATAGCCAGAGGCATGTTGAAAAAGAAAAGCAAAGCTGGTGGCATGACAATTCCAGACTTCCAGCTCTATTACAAAGCTGTCATCATCAAGACAGTATGGTACTGGCACAAAAACAGACACATAGATCAACGGAACAGAATAGAGAGCCCAGAAATGGACCCTCAACTCTATGGTCAACTCATCTTTGACAAAGCAGGAAAGAATGTCCAATGGAAAAAAGACAGTCTCTTCAACAAATGCTGTTGGGAAAATTGGACAGCCACATGCAGAAGAATGAAACTGGACCATTTCCTTACACCACACACAAAAATAGACTCAAATGGTTGAAAGACCTAAATGTGAGACAGGAGTCCGTCAAAACCCTAAAGGAGAACACAGGCAGCAACCTCTTCAACCTCAGCCACAGCAACTTCTTCCTAGAAACATCGCCAAAGGCAAGGGAAGCAAGGACAAAAATGAACTATCAGGACTTCATCAAGATAAAAAGATTTTGCACAGCAAAAGAAACAGTCAACAAAACCGAAAGACAACCAACACAATGGGAGAAGATTTTGCAAATGACATATCAGATAAAGGGCTAGTATCCAAAATTTATCAAGAACTTATCAAAGTCAACACCCAAAGAACAAATGATCCAATCAAGAAATGGGCAGAAGACATAAACAGATATTTTTCCAAAGAAGACATCCAAATGGCCAACAGACACATGAAAAAGTGCTCAACATCGCTCGGCATCAGGGAAATCCAAATCAAAACCTCAATGAGATACCACCTCACACCAGTCAGAATGGCTAAAATCAACAAGTAAGGAAACGACAGATGTTGGCGGGGATGCGGAGAAAGTGGAACCCTCCTACACTGTTGGTGGAAATGCAAGCTGGTGCAGCCACTCTGGTAAACAGTATGGAGGTTCCTCAAAAAGTTGAAAATAGAGCTACCCTATGACCCAGCAATTGCACTACTGGGTGTTTACCCCAAGGATACAAATGTAGTGATCTGAAGGGGTACGTGCACCCCGATGTTTATAGCAGCAATGTCCACAATAGCCAAACTATGGAAAGAGCCAAGATGTCCATCAACAGATGAATGGATAAAGAAGATGTGTATATATATATATATATATATATATATATATATATATACACACCATGGTATATTATGCAGCCATCAAAAGGAATGAAATCTTGCCATTTGCAATTACGTGGATGGAACTGGAGGGTATTGTGCTGAGCGAAATAAGTCAGTCAGAGAAAGACATGTATTATATGATCTCACTGATACGAGGAATTCTTAATCTCAGGAAACAAACAGGGTTGCTGGAGTGGTGGGGGGTGGGAGGCATGGGGTGGCTGGGTGATAGACACTGGGGAGGGTATGTGCTATGGTGAGCGCTGCGAATTGTGTAAGACTGTTGAATCACAGACCTGTAACTCTGAAACAAATAATACATTATATGTTAAAAAAAAAAAAAAAGAAGAAGATAGCAGGAAGGGAAAAATGAAGTGGGGGAAATCGGAGGGGGAGATGAACCATGAGAGACTATGGACTCTGAGAAACAAACTGAGGGTTCTAGAGGGGAGGGGGGTGGTGGGATGGGTTAGTTTGGTGATGGGTATTAATAGAGGGCACATACTGAATGGAGCACTGGGTGTTATACCCAAACAATGAATCATGGAACACTACATCAAAAACTAATGATGTAATGTAAGGTGATTAACATAACATAATAAAAGAAAAAAAGAAAAAAAAAGCAATTTGGTTTATCCTCAAAGAGACATGAGACCTAATATTGGTTCTTCTATAGGCAGGCTCAGTGAGACCCTGTTCCTTTGCAGGTTTGCTGCGAAGCTAAATGAAAAATGCAAACAAATCATCCAGCACAGCACCAGATACACATGGCTGACAGTCAATCATTAAAGCAGATCAATAAGTGAAGCTGATATTGTTCAGTGATCTACAACTTGGTTTCTATGATATGATTTCACAATTATTATTTGTTTTGTTTAAAACATGGCTAATACAAATCAAGTGGGCAATATGATTTTTCAAAGGCATTTCATGAATTTTTATCTGTGTCTATCTAGATGAATCAGTTTAACTCAATTTACATTAAAATCATTTAAATATAAAGTCATAAAGTAGCTAGCTTGGGCCTTTCTCCTGATATTCCAAATAATTTATCTCATCCAAGATAAACTTTTCAAATGAAAATGAATGAGATTCTCCCTATTTCCTTTTTCTCTTTTTATAGAAGTAATTTTTATAACATTATTTGTCGTAGGTTTTTAAGCTAAGAATATCATAGTTCTTATTTAAAATGGCCTCATATCTTGGTATATTATTTGCCAAACTACAGTTTTGAAAAGTGTTCTGTTATATATTTTATCATTGATTATTATAAGTGGTCATTTTCTATGAAATTTCAAGAAAGAGTTTGAAAAATATGGAGCAGTTTATAAATAAAATCTTAAAAAAAAAAAAAAAAGGGCGCCTGGGTGGCTCAGTCATTAAGCGTCTGCCTTCGGCTCAGGTCATGATCCCAGGGTCCTGGGATCGAGTCCCACATCGGGCTCCCCACTCTGCGGGAAGCCTGCTTCTCCCTCTCCCACTCCCCCTGCTTGTGTTCCTGCTCTCGCTATGTCTCTCTCTGTCAAATAAATAAATAAAATCTTAAAAAAAAAAAAAAGAAAAATATGGAGCAGTAAGTCCTTTTAAAAGAGATTAGATTATTGAGGATAATAAAAACTAAATTTTTGAAAGGATTGTTACAAAATATACTTTCTAATAATAGGTATGATTGTACTTTGTGTTTACTGGGATATGACCTAGTGGTGGGGAACAATTTACAGCAATTAAGTTAATATCAGGATTAAAAAAAAAAAAAGAATACTAGGATAGGGGCACCTGGGTGGCTCAGTCAGCTAAGCATCCAACTCTTGATTTTGGCTCAGCTTGTGAACTCAGGGTCCTGAGATCAGCCCTGTGAGGAGGCTGCGAGCTGGCTTCAGTGCTCAGTGGGGAGTCTGCTGGAGATTCTCTCTCTTCCTCTCCCCCTTTCCCCTGCTCATGCTCCCCCTCCCTCTCTCTTTCTCTCTAAAATAAATAAATCTTTAAAAAATATCAGGATAAAGAACACGCTACATGTTTAAGAAAGTGGTTGATGTTCCAATATATAGTTGAAATATTAACTATGGTTCACAATGGTTTTTATACATGCATATATAAAGCTTACTAATTTTCCTCAAATAAAAGAAAAAATATATATATATGCTCTCCAAAAAGAAAGAAAAAAATTACAGAGAATTTGGAACCCAATTCAAAATTAGTTACTTCATTTCAATTTCTATCTGTCCTACTAATGGCATGAACCAGTATATTGATACTCATGAGAACATTTGAACTATTTATTCTATAATATAATGTAGAAAAGCATTCTTGTATTTTCAACATTTATTTAATTTCTTAACGGCAAACCAGACAACTCCAATAAAAATATGATTCCCCTGCTATTAGTGTTTTTCTTTGTAAATTGGACTTAATATATTTTAAGAACTATCTTTTTCACCTTACTATGAAGATACTTTTATAAAGCTATAAAGAGTGAAAACCCAAGTATATCTCTAAGATAAAATCATGAACAGAAACCACGGTCTTTGGTGCTTTGTTAAATCAATCTAGCAGGTCAGAGTTCCACTGGTCTAATTTCCTCAATGCAGAAATGAGTAGAGACTGAGCATTCACTGAATCTTTTTCCTGGGTCACAGAGTCCGAATTAGAATTCCAGTGACCATTGTCCTTTCAACTTAACATACTTCCTTTCAATGTCTCCATATCATTTCAATTACTTCATTTGAATTTTGCTAGTAATACAGGGCAACTTCTAGAGACAAATTCAGTTTTAAAAATCATCAGGGCGATATTCTAATAACTTAAGTATAAATTTCTTGATGTTAACTAGCTTATGCTTATTCTTCCAAAGTTTGAGCCTATATGAAAATAACGAAATTATGACGAAAACTACAAAGTAGAAATTTCCACTTAGCTTTTCTTTAGAGATCAGAGCTATATTTGTAGTAAAGCATTTGTCTTCATTAAGCTATCTTTTTCTAGCCATTCCAGAAGATGAACAGTTTCAAAAATGGCAGGGGATCATGTGAATGGACTAACTTAGCAATATTCCACTCCTCTGAGTCATAGTGCTAGAATCCTGCAGTGTGCCATTTATAAGATTTTATTAAACCTTTAAGAGCATTCCAATATTTTATCTCTTCCCTATTTGGTCAGAAACCTCATCTTCCTATCTTACCTAAATAGATCCTTTAAAAGAGAAGCAATTACAAGCAGTGGCTAAAAGAAAACTTTAAAGGACAGAATACTGATAAAAGCATAAAATACTTTTACTAGGAAGAACAGTTTCACTGTCCAGATAAGTGTAAAATTACTGAAATGGAATAAAGATGTCTCTAAAATCCATAATGGTATTATTATGGAAGTCACAACCCTGTGGGACTTGGAAATGGAGAATTAAGGGAGAATGAAACCAAATTTTCTACTTTTGAGGAATAAAAAAAGGGCAAGAAGCATTAAGTATTTCCCAAATCCTCCTATCAGCAAATTTTAAACAACGTGATATGTTAGAAAGACTAAAAGATGTGGCTGAAACACAATTGAGCTATTACAGTGAGGACATGAGAGGAGCCAGCAAAAAGGAAGGACGAGTTGTGAACCACATTTGTCAGATCCTCCGCTCTACGGTATGTTCAAAATCTTGGTTTACTTCACATAAACAAATTTCCTAATCCCTCTATGCATTTGTGAAGATGCTTCAATGTAATGGTCTATTTTAAAATAAAAGAAAATTTGTTTTCCCAATAACTTTTCTTCTACATGTCTTACATTTTTGTCTAAGAACCTAGCACTTGTGCCTCTGCATTTCAAATACATGTTGGGCATTTTTCTGCTATTTTTAATCTGCTGGGCATTCTGGACATTCCTAGTATTTATAGTTTACTAATTTATTTCCTTGTGTAATCTCACCAAAGTGTGGCATGCAGCATATATTTTGAATTCTGAAACCACCCACCTAGAAATTACTCAACAGGTGCGATCCATATCAGTAACTTCATCTTTGGGTAAGGTTAAATATAGTGTTGAATAAGTTCCTTCTAACTAAGTTCTATTTTTCAGGATGAGTTTAGTCTCAAGCTTATCAAGAAAAGATAACCATGACTTTGAGACTTAGAATAAACATGAACCAAATCTCAATAATTATGCTAATAAATTGGTACAAAGGCAAGTTCATATTTCTCTTAAACGTGTTCTTTGGCCCATGTAATTTGAAAGATTTATTGTTAAATTTTCCTCACCTATTTTGAGATATCATAAGAATTTTTCTTTATACTATAAAGTAATATAGAGAATCCCATGAAAAAAAGCATATTATTATTCTCTAATACTCTGAAGTTATCTTATTGATGAATTCCTTCAATTTCTATTTAATCCATTTTCAGATACCCACATCTCGCACAATCATATCCCCTTGTGTCAGCAAAGGAAAATGTACCCCTTCTTTTCCAACATTAAATCTTCTACACAGACTTCAAATCTCTTCCTTTGCCACTTCCTTTAGGATTTAGCATCATCTCTTGCCTCCCCAATCTCCGTGGTCCTCCTCTCTCTCTACCTTCTCTGCCTATTCCCCCCGCCCTTCCAAAATCTCTCTTCACTCTTCATTCCTCTCAAACTATATATATATTATTTTTCTCTTCAACAGGAAACTCCTAGAAAGATTATTCAAGACTCAGTGGATATGTGCACCTCTGCTACTCCTTAACACATGGTTATCCTATAGAAGATGTTTGCATAAAGGTCATTAATGCCTGTCCAACTGCTCGAACCAACTTCTTTGTTCCAGCACACTAACTAGTAGGCTAAGTAGCATTTGACAACATCTACCACATTCTGCTCATCTTACTTTGCCCCATCTCACTGGGTTAGTCCAAATACTCCAGTTTAAACTACCATAGCTACCCTAAGGATCCACAAACCACATATGTGGATCTACCCTCTTAAAGATGGGCTCACTCATCAATCTTTCCTTTTTTTGACTCTACATCTTTGCTCATCACTTATATATTGGTATTCCCCTATGTGAGAACCTCAAATTTCTTCCCTCCTGACCTTATATAGGCCTTCTGCTGAGATCTCATCCTTTTCCATGGCTTCAATCATTACCTATGTACCAGATATATTCTAATACCTTACTTGTCACCTTTAGGAACACATGCTTAATTGCCTGAAGTCACCTCCTACTTGATGTTCCAATGGATAGGTCAAACACTTTCAAAATATGAATTTGTCATCCTCCCCCTTCTACATTTAGCCTTTTTTCTCCCTCTGTACTAATCATGTCTAATAGCAACTTACCAGGCCAAATATGTGGGACCACTTTACACTCCCTATATTCTTCAACTCCCACATCCAACTGGAGACTAACACATATTCTACAATTCCCAGAAAGCATCTAGGGTGATCTTTTTTTTTTTTTTTTTTAATATTTACATCAGATCATGCCACAGTCCAGCTTTAAAAGTCTTCCAAACGCTCCCCAACCAATTTAGAATGACATACAAACTCCTTACTTTGGCCCTATGTGATCAGGCTTCCATCATTCCATCCAAACACCTCACTGTCCTCAAATCACCGTGGTCTTCTATCTGTTGCTGGAATGCACCAAGCTCACTCCCTTCACAGTACTTTTTGTTTTTGCCTCTGCAACACTGTTGGTATTATTTATTTTAATATTTGCCTCCCTGATCCTCAAATATCCTTACATTTTGTAGCTCAGGTGCTCAGCAAATATTGGCTCAATATGAATTACCTGGTTGTTATTCATCAAAATATTTATTAATATATTATAGATTCCTACCATAAGAGAATCTATGTTCATAAAGGCTTAGAACAGTCTAATAAATGTTATCAAATTTGAAATTTAAATAAAGACAATTTGTGACTAGAAACAGTAGCATACCTAGTTTTACCTTACCTTTTGTTATTAAACACAAACAGCAAGCAAAGATCACAAAAGATGAAATATACAAAAAAACGTAGTGAAAGCAGTTCTGTGAGTAAGGATAGCACTCACTGTCTTGGTTGTTAAGCAATACAGAAAGAGGCAACATCCTTTTTGGAATAGATATACGAAATTCATCCTAGTCATGCTCTCTCATAATTCTCTTTCCTCTACTTTCTTGTCTCAGTTAAAATCTGGAATTTTTATTCATTAATAATATAGTACCAATGCCAGTTCTTAAGAATAGAAGCAAAAATAACTAAACCAAAAAAACTCCATTTTTGTCATATGTATTATTCTGAGTCAGCACATGGAGGGCATGTCAATTTCAGATTCAAAATTCAACCACATCAGAAAAAATGAGATACATTTTTTTTATGTAAAAAATGAGAGGATACAAGTCATTCTTTGCTCAAAATTCAATGAGATTCCAACTAATACTATTTGGCTGGAAAAATTACCTTTTTCATAGCATTTACATTTCTTAGGCTTTGGTTTTTCTGTGTTTTTTTTTAATCAAAAGCAGAAATATTAACATAACATGTATACTAGATGTTACACGACATTTTGGGGCTAATAAGGAGTAGGAAGTAATAAAAAATTCACAGAGTCTAATACTCATGAGAATGTTTTCACAGATTTGTGGAATCTTTGGTACAGATGTTTCAGATAAATGTCTAAGGACTGAATTCCTATCCATAGTTATGAGCTTTGGAGGTTTTTTTTTTTTCCCTTTCTGTCATAAAGCATTATCTTGGCTGTTTATTGGACTCTCTGTAATCAGAATCAAATTGGAATGACAGCAGAGAAGATGTGTTTTAGTATCCAGCACTTCTTTATGATTGAAGTAATGAAAGCAAAACCAAGTGTTGAGTTTAAGAAACATAATATATGATATTCAGGGACTACAGAGCTCTTTAAGATAAAGTCCTAAAAATCTTTTAGCAGGTGTTAATTCATGAATGTGTCTTAACAAAGTTTGTAACAGCACTATTATGTATTTCTATATCAGTTTAGGTAGTAAAGAATGTCCATGATTATATGTCATTATCATATCCTAATTAGGGCTCATTATACAGATGAAAAAGCTGAGACTCAGAGAGGTTATATCTCTTTTACAGTATCACACATCTATTATTTTAGGAGGGTCTGAAGGTATTATAATTACTTTCAGTAAAACTGTAATTAATTTCCAGAAAGTCACACTTGTGCCCAGAATAATTAGATCAGAAATTTCCTTAAAATTGAAGTATTTAACAGAAAATTGTTTTTTATGGTGATTTTTTTTCACAACAGTTAGAGTTTATGACGTTGTAATAGTTCCTTAGAGTTTTTATTAATCACACGCACACGCGCGCACACACACACACCAGATGTGCTAGTTAATCACTCTTGAAGAATACAGTCTTTATTATTTTGGATTTCAGTTTTCTGACCTTAAGGAAAGCAAGGCAGCACATCAAAAGAGTTCACTTTTTTTTTCATTCTTCCAATCTCTGACAATTAAGAACACTCATCACATTCACTTAAAATGCCTATTCAGTGCTAAAAAGAGTTTTGAAGGAAGCCTCATCTTATGGATTTTGGCTATCACTTCTGATTATATCCACTGATATAACTTCAGTGAAGGCATTTGTATTTCAGGTTGTCCTATAAAATTAAGTTGTGGCTATTTAATTAAGAGAGCAGTGAGTTCTTATCTCAGCAGTTTATCAATCTATTTTTTTTTATTACAAAACTTTAAGCTTTACCAGTTAGTAGAGATAAAAAGAGGGCCAGGGAAGACACAGACCTCGAGATCAACAGCTTTCTGGAAAAGGCTATCATATCTCTTGATCAGTCAGTGCTCAGAAAACTTCCGGCAGCATGCCTTTGGAGCTATTTCCAAAAGTGCTGAAGAGTCCATGTGTTTACACAGGACTTTGTTATGAACAAAGAAAATACCATTTATATATATTTTAAGATGCACATGGCAAATTCTGTTCTTCAAACCAGTTGTTCAGACAAAAAGGTTCCAGTTAAAATTGGAAATGGGATATACTGCCATCAGTATATCCCACAATCAGTGTTAAATTATTCAGACATCAGAACAGCAGCAGAAAGTCAGGATCTGAGAAAACACCTGGAGATGTGTTATTCAGGGGTTACACATATTCAACTGTGCTAATACTCTCACTTGTTCATAAATTGCACCCAAAGAAATACATATGATAGAATGTGACCAAATGGTTCCTTAAGCAGGAAGGCAGGCAAAAGAAATCTCTAGTCCATTTCCAAATGTAGTTTAATCAAAGTGAAGATAAGCATTATATTTTAGAATAAACATGATTCTTACCATCTGAGATTGACTCCTAGGACATCCATTGATATCTTCAACTTTTTCATTTGCTAAAGCCAAGAAATAAAATAAAAGAGAGAAAAAAAGAATGACATGCTTAAGCAATGACGTGAAACACAAAAGAAGGAGACTAAGAAAACAAAAAAACAAAAAACAAGCACAATGCTGTTGCTACATTCACTCTTGTCTCCCAAGCCGTGTACGAGGGGACACACTTGTTAGCTGCCAAGTCCATATGCACAGATCAGGCAAAAAAAAAAAAAAAGTGAGTGAGGAGGAAGTTACTGCTAATTCTTTAGCCTGTGCCAAATGACTGCTGACATGAAACCTTTCACAATTGTCCCTGCTGGATCAGGATACAGTTTCAAGGAATCTCAGAGCGTATGAGTTGCTCTAGCTAATGAAATGCACACATGGGAGACATATGGTTTAATGAAGCGTTCATTTCTGACAATTCAGTGTATGTAAAGATCCAGTTCTAGCCATTTAAAAGTATAGCCAAACTGCTTTTTTCAAACATTCTCACATAAACATTTTTAATTAAAACATGGGAGAGCTACATGAGTCTCAGAGACTCACGGACTGAGGTCCTATGCATTCAACTGAAATTGTGTTTGACCAAGGTGGGTGGGGGCAGAGACTTTCATGATTTTTCCCAGAGGGCAGGTCTTACCAATGATCTGGATGATTTCGGCTAGCAGGACTCCATCTGCAATGTCTTGTTGCAAATCCTTGATCAGCCGCTTGTGGCCCGATTTTGCTAGGTAGTGGTTGGCCCAGTCAGTATAAATCTGTTGAACAGAGGGAGAGAAGAAGTACGATGGTGTGAGAGAAAATAGAGACAATAAAAATGCTTAAGACAAATGTTGGATTCAAAGGGAAGCTATTCTGGATCACATTCCAGTTTAAGAAGTCATAGCTCAAAAGGAAATAGTTGTAAAATAATTTTATACAGCTCTCTCTCCCACTTATCTCTTGTTTCAAAGGAGGATGATTCACGCTCTTTCAAAACCAGGGACTCGTCACTTGTGACACAGCAAAACTCCCTTCCCGGATGACTACTGAGGAAACTCCTGTTTGCAAATCACTTGGGTTTTCACTCTTTCCCCTGGTTCTGTCATCCTGAAAATAATCCTGCCTGTCCTTGTAAAAGGAAACCACCTGGGCCGATTTATACAGGAACCTATTATAAACATTTCTGTTTCTCTGAGACTTGATTAAATTTGTCATGTGAGATACTGTATGTGACAATATTTTGGCATCATGCTATGAAATAATTGCAAATGCTGAAGATATTTTATTTGGACTGTCATCTCCCATTTAAGCCTCTTGAAATGTGTTTATATAAGAAAATAGAGGAAGCAAATACAGTTATTACATAGAAATTACAGCAGAGAATTGAGGAGTGGATTATAAGTCACAGTTTGGCAATCTGTCATAAAGTAGAGGTGATTCTTCAATAGTAAATTAGGATATAAAGAAAAGCTGGGATTGTTAAAAATTTTCACAAAATAAAACACTACTAATGTTTCAAATGTTATGAGACACCTTCTAAGGTAATCTAATTATAAGGAAATAAATAAGCATTAAGATGTTTCAGTTTTATGGGTGGTTCATATGAATATATTAGTAAGTTTATAACAAGGTAGACTATGATAGATGATGTAACAGAAGAACACAATATCTGAAATGACATTAGAGAAGAGGAACTGATTGAGAAATATACATATAAAAAGGTGCTATAGAAGCACAGTGGAACCTGGACACAAGAAGTGAAGGGAAGGGTCATCTGGGTGGCTCAGTCAGGTAAGCCTCGGCCTCTTGGTTTCAGCTCAGGTCCTGATCTCAGGGTTGTGACATAGAACCCCTACTCAGGCTCTGAGCTCAGCAGGGAATCTGCTTGAAGATTCTTTTCCTCTGTCCCTCCCCCCACGTGCCTGCATGCCTACCGGCTCTCCCTCTCTCAAATAAATAAATCTTAAAAAAAAAAAAAAAAAAAAAAGGAGTGAAGGGAAGGGCCTTCCTCACAGAGGAGACCAGATAAAGAAAGGCAGAATGGCAAAGGAACCAAAGACACAGTTGGAAAATTTGTAATTAAGGTAGCAAGCCTGAAATTAGGACACATTAGACTGGAAAGGTAAATTATATCTTTTAGTCATAAGCACTGAATGCCAAGCAAATTATAAAAATTACTTTTTGTTTCTAACAAAACCAATGCATTCTTTTATAAAAATGAAACAAAGTAAATCAGAAGTGTAGAAAGTAAGAAGTAAAAGTTTCCCCACAACTTGCAACCCCTACTCACTTTTGAATACTTTGGTATGAATAATTCTAGAATTTTGTTCTATGCCTACACACTTCACCACATGACACCACATTACACACCTTCACATACATACACACATGATAGGATTTTTAACCAAATATGGCTCAAATTTCACATATCATTCTCTGCTTCTCAACTTTTTACATAACGATATTTTAATAAAACTGCTACAACCATTTTACCTATATGTATCTATTTTTGATGTTATGTTGTACATAATATCAATCCTCCTATTGAAAGATATTTAATTTGTTTAAATATGTTTCTATTGCATCTAAAGTTGTAAGAGACATCCTTAAAATGTATCTTTGTACATTTACACCCTAGTATTTTTATAGAACCAAAACCTAAAAGTGGGACTGCGAATTTTTTTTAAATGGATCCTAGGCACAAACATTCCAAAATACAACTTAGAAGTCAAAGAAAGTACTTCTTCAGTTTAGAAAATATAAAGTGGCATCTTAATGCAATGTAGTGGTGATTAAATTTCCTAAAAGACTATAAATAATTGGAAGCATCCAACTACATTAGAAAAATATATGCGATAACAATATTAAACCTCCTTTCCATATGTTCATGATCCTCTTTATATCAAAGATATTAGTGTGAGAAAAGGTACTTGCGTAACTGCTAAATTAGAAAACAAAAACATGATTCCTAGATACTCTTATTTGGGGATCATTTTCCTCAAAATTTTATTCTACTTGCATTTTCTATTTTGCACTACAAAAATATATTTTTACAAGGATTTATACTGTTCAGAATCTAAAACATTGAGGACTTTCTGGTCATCAATACATCATTCAAATGATAGCATTAATTGTTTGGCCTTCTACTAGAAATTTTAGGTTGAGTCAGACTTGATTTGTGCCCTTATCCCCATAGGCAGTAAGTTATAAGGACCAGTTGACAGATTTTAAAGCATCCCACAAAGATGAAGAACATGAGTTCTAGAGTCAGTACACCTGGCTTTGAGGTCCAGCAGACATCTTACCACCCCACCCCCTGAAGACATTGGACAAGTTTCTTATCCTTTCTAAACTTTAATTTCCCCATCTGTAAAATAAGCATGATAATAATACTTACATTGTAGGATTATGTTAGGACAAAATAAGCACTTGTAAGGTGCCCCTCACAGAGTTAGCCCTGAAGAAATGTCTGCTCTTATTATCATCATTATGGCATCAGTTTTATTTGCTACAGAGGCTTTCCAACAAATATTTATTAAGGTTATTGTTTTGTAGAGGTTAAAAACTTTGAGAGGATTGGCAGAAGATTGAAAAAAATTGGACTCCTTGCTTTTTTTTTTTTTAAGATTTTGCTTATTTATTAGAGAGAGAGGGCACAAGCAGGGGAGATGGAGAAGCAGACTCCCCACTGAGCAGGGAGCCTCACCTGGGGCTCGATCCCAGGACCCTGGGATCATGACCCAAGTGGAAGGCAGACACTTAACCGAATGAGCTACCTAGGCACCCTGGACTTCTTGCTTCTGACACTACTCATGTCTCTGACTCCTCCTGCCTTCTTTCTGATTCACTGCGGCCACCGATCTGTCTGCCATCCATACTCAGAGCCATGAATCTAATCCTAAGGTTGCCATGTTCTCATTCCTGTCTGCAACACCTCCCTTGTGACTTCACCTCCATCAGGCTCTATGTTGCAAGTATTTTGTTTTACAAAGGCATTAAATTATGCAAAAAAAAATACTTATTCAAATACACACAGAATGGAATGTATTAGAAATGAAAATAAGAATACTTTCATTCTCCTAGTGCATGTCAACAGTGTCTTAGACTCTACCCAAATTGCTCCTGGAACTTAGGTGAGAAAACAGATGGGAAGCCAGCTGGTTGGCTTCAAGACTGACTGGAAAAGCCTCTGATTTAGCTCATAAAATGTTTTTTACTTGGTCCAGGATTTCTTCCAGAGGAATCTCAAGCTTAAGTGCTTTGACTTGTCTCGCATCTTTAATATGTGAAACATTGCTCAGACCATAATCTCTGACTTTAGTTGCAACCAGCAAAATCAATTCAGACTATATAAATAAACCAAAAATAAATCTCCATTTTAAAAAGTCCTTTTACTTACTCTTTCTTAATATGTGTAAAAGATATTTGAGACGCTTCAAATAAATCAGTACCTTTCAAAACGATGTTATAATCTAGATGAAACATGAAACAATTACAAAGTAACTTAAAAATATATTTTAATATTATATTTAAACTTATTTTTGTCTTTTAAAACTTTATATATATAAATTGGAGAAAAAAGTGAAAACATGAGGTATATCTTTAATGAGATCATCTTCAAGCAAAGGACACATGGTATATAAATATACGCAAAACTCATCAGTAAACTTACTGTACTACTCTGATAAGAGAGGATACAAACAACCTTGTCAACTGTCACATTAGAATCTATTGTTCAGGGGCTCCTGGGTGGCTCAGTTGGTTGGGCGACTGCCTCCGGCTTGGGTCGTGATCCCGGAGTCCTGGGATCGAGTCCCGCATCAGGCTCCCAGCTTGGCGGGGAGCCTGCTTCTCCCTCTGACCCTCTCCCCTCTCATGCTGTTTCTCCCTCTCTCTCTTTCTCTCTCTCTCAAATAAATAAATAAAATCTTTAAAAAAAAAAAAAGAATCTATTGTTCAAATAAATATAACAGAATGGTAAAATCATGTCCAGATTTTGGATCTGAACTCCAAAGTTGCCTTTGGTTCATTGTCACACACACACAAAAAATCACAATATTTAACCTCTTAGCCTCACTTGAATGAACTACAAAATGAGTGGTAATGATTTCTGTAGGATTATGCTATAAAATAACAAATACAGGTTTTTTTTTAATAAAGATTTTATTTATTTATTTGAGAGAGAGAGAATGAGAGAGAGAGAAAGCACATGAGAGGGGGGAGGGTTAGAGGGAGAAGCAGGCTCCTCACCGAGCAGGGAGCCCGATGCGGGACTCGATCCAGGGACTCCAAGATCATGACCTGAGCCGAAGGCGGTTGCTTAACCAACTGAGCCACCCAGGTGCCCACAACTACAGGTTTTTAGTGAATTGATATAATTGGGCACAATATCAAATTAATCATAAATTAATATTTAGTCATCATGGCCTGGCTAAAGCTTTAAATATAATTTATCTCTAAATATCTGAAGTCAGTTTTCCTCACCTGTTTTAACTCCAATATTATAAATATAAATGTCATCTCATGTGGTAATTATATTTTAGGAAATTTTGAAAAATTAATGAGATTAGACTTACCAAAGGATACTTAGAAGTTCAGGTAAAATCATATATACATTAATTCATTTACTGTAATTAAATATGATAAAAATCAAAGGTACCATGGCATAATTTATATTTCATATTAATCAGCATGAATTTTACAGCCTATTATGCAATAATATGCATTCTTTGAGGAACATTTTATATTGTTGGAATTTCTGCCCTGTCACTTAATATCCATGTAGACATTGAGTGAACATGTATTTTCTCTCAGTGTCAGAGCTTCTGTCATATGTAAAATGGCAATAATAGTATTACCTACTAATGGGATTATTGTGAGGATTGAATGAATTTATACTTTTGGAACACAGCTTTTCACTTAGTATTTGTCAAATGTTGAACATTATTATTCACTATTTTAATATAAACTACATTTATATTATAATGAGAAGTTTATTAATATTATGAACTATTATAATTTTCAAATCCTTAAATCTTAGCTATCTGCCCAAGTGTAGTTAACCTAACTAAGGAAAACTGTTGCAAGATGTGACGATCTCTTAGCTTAGTCACTTGCTCTTATAATATTTCTCTTACAATGCTTATTTCTCATTATAAAGTAATGGGTTCAAATAGAAGGCAATATATGTGACTATACTGCTTCTGTCCAGTGAACTTGTCACAGTAAAACAACATCAGAAGAACATCTACTTTGATTCTCCACAGAGTCCTAAACTTTTATGGTATTTTTTTTTTTTTTTACTATTGACAATGTAACCCACAGCCTTTGTATATCACAGCAAACTGCCCCTAAACTTCTAAACCAATATTTAATTTGGTATTTGATGAGTATAAGTAACCTAAACAGTTATATAAAAATAATTATGACTATTTTTGTTATTGCATGCACTACTCTTAAAACATGAGGTATATCTTTATATTATATTATAATTGTTTCAAAGAAATACAGTATTTTTAATGAGTGTTAAATGATCAAAGAAATGAAAGAAGTAGTAGGGGAAAAGCAGACTTCATTTAAGTCAATAGTCTATTTTAATAGAAAGACACAAATCTATAACCTGGTTAAAAAATATTATAAATGTTGTCAAATGATTTTTAAATATTAGCTGAGCTAGTTTTAACCCTGCACTTATTTATTCAATTAGTTTTTTTCCCAACATTCAAGCAGTAGCTATATATTCCTATAAAGCTGCTATGTTCAAAAAACATTTGAGAAGTCATATAGGATGTTTTAACCTATAACAGACAGAAATTGTGTTGAAAACCAACGAATTCAATGGCAATAACTAGGCTTCTACATCTTAGAAAGCAGTGTACATAAAATTAACAAATAAATGGTAGATTAGGGAAGTGTGACTGTGACAGAAGTATTTTCCCACAAAGATGAAAACTAGTACTGGGAAGAGAATTGAAGGAAGCAAGGTCCTGAGAGCTGACCTAACAGGCCAACTGTCTGGGCTAAGTTTCATAGTATCATTTGGGCCTGAGAAGGGACTTGCAAAGTACAAGGTCTACCAAAACAATATAAAAGAGCATCCATTTTCTTTCTAATCCCCTGAGAACCATATGGACTTATCAAAAAGGAAGCCAGTTATCCTAGAGAGCACTTGAAATAGTCCAGGAAGGATGCATAGATCTGATACAGGAAAGTACAAAGGGGGGGGGGGAGTTGTGAGGACAGGTTATAACGCAGGTCTGACAGGTATCGTAAGTTTCAACACTCACCAGACAGGTATTGGTGGGCACTAGTAGCCATGCAAGATGTCCCATCCTGGCACCATGATAATTAGTAACCATGCTTACCAACCTTCCCAGAACCAATCATTCCAGGGAGAAAAGATGCACAAGGGAAGATGAAGAATCTGGAACTGAGTGAGCATTTTCCTCAAAGACTGAACTTCAAATCAGAAGTGACTGACTTATTTTGCACGGGGAGCAATAAATTTTCTGCTACTGCACATAATGAGAGGTTTGAGAGGTAAACTTTCATATTTATTATTTTTAAAAGCTGTAATTTTGTACATCTCAGATTTAGGACTCAAAAAAAAAACAATGAATCATGGATCATTACATCAAAAACTAATGATGTATGGTGACTGACATAACATAATAAAATTTAAAAAAATCATGAATGTATGCAACACTGGATAAAGGAGGTTGGAAAATTACAACATGGAATTTAGATATGAGACATGCTATTTTTAGTTAGTTTAAAAAGTCAATCAAAGACTGAATCTTTAGTTGCTGTTACAGAACTGATACAAACAAGAAATCCATGGAGTCTAATCTCATGACCCTTACAAATCTTCTAGACATCTCAATACTGAAGACCATGTGGTATTATTATGAAGTGAACCCATTCAAAACTTTTGGTCACATTGTTATTGTCACAAAATATGTAATAGATTCACCAAGTAAATGGTTGAACTCAGCTGGTTTATTTCATTTTTACATTAAGGACAATGCTGGCCCATTATGGAGTTTCTCAATCTTATGTATAATTGCACCAAAAGGAATAAAATATCTAAGAATAAATTTAACCAAGGAAGTGAGAGACTTATACTCTGAAAACCCTAAGACATTGATAAAATAAATTGAAGAAGACACAAACAAATGGAAAGATATACCATGCTCGTGAACTGGAAGAATTAGTATTGTTAAAATGTTTCTACTACATAAAGCAATCTACAGATTCAGTGTAATCTGTATCAAAATACCAACATATTTTTCACACAACTAAATTATATAATCTCAGAATTTCTATAGGACCACAAAATACCCTAAATAGCCAAAGAAATCTTAAGAAAGAAGAACAAAGCTGGAGGTATCACAATTCCAGATTTCAAGATATGCTACAAAACTACAGTCATCAAAACAATATGGTACTGGGACAAAATAAGACACATAGATCAAGGGAACAGGATACACTGCCCAGAAATACACCCATGTTTCTATGGTCAATTAACCTATGACAAAGGAGACAAGAATATACAATGGGGAGAAGACAGTCTCTTCAACAAATGGTGCTGGGAAAACTGGAGAGCTACATGCAAAACAATGAAACTGGACCACCTTCTCATATCATATACAAAAATAAACTCAAAATGGATTAAAGACCTAACTGTGAAGCCTGAAACCATAAAACTCCTGGAAGAAAGTATTGGCAGTAATCTCTGTGCCATTGGCCTTAACAACATATTCATGGCTATGTCTCTTCAGTCAAGGGGAGCAAAAGCAAAAATAAGCTATTGGGATTACACTAAAATAAAAGCTTCTGCTCAGTGAAGGAAATCAACAAAATAAAAAGTCAACCTATTGAATAGGAAAAGATATTTGCAAATTAATATCTGATAAGGGGTTAATATCCCAAATATATAAAGCACTTGTACAACTCAATAAAAGAAAAACTGACTAAAAATTGGGCAGAAGAGCTGAATAGACATTTTTTTTCAAAGAAAACATACAGATGGCCAACAGACACATGAAAATATGCTCAACATCGGGGAAATGCAAATCAAAAGCACAGTGGGATATCACCTCACACCAGTCAGAATGGCTAATATCAAAACCACAAGAAATAACAAGTGTTGGCAAAGATGTGGAGAAAAGGGAACCCTCATTCACTGCTGGTGGGAATATAAATTGGTGCAATCACTGTGGGAAATAGTATGGACGTTTCTTAAAAAATTAGAACTAGAAATACCATATGATCCAGTAATTCTACTACTGGTTTATTACTCAAAGAAAAGGAAAACACTAATTTGAAAAGTTATATGTACCCCTAAGTTTATTGTAGCATTATTTACAATAGCCAAAATATGGAAGCAACCCACATTTCTATTGATGGATGGATGGATAAAGAAGATGTGGAATATTACTCAGCCATAAAAAGAGTATGAGATCTTGCCATTTGAGACAACATGGATGGACCTAGAGGGTATTATGCTAAGTGAAATAAGTCAGAGAAAGACAAATATCATATGATTTCACCTATATGTGAAATCTACAAAAACAGAACCAACAGAAACAAACCCACAAATACAAAGAATAAACTGGCAGTTGTAAGAGGGGATAAAGGTGGGTGGTGGGTGAAATAGGTGAAGGGGATTAAAAGGTACAAACTTCCAGTTATAAAATAAATAAGTCACAGAGATGCAAAGTGTAGCATAAGTAATATAGTCAATAATATTGTAATAATGTTGTATGTTACCTATACTCATTGTGGTGAACACTGAGTAATGTATAGATGTGTCCAATCACTATATTATACATCTGGAACTAATATAACACTGCATGTCAACTATACTTCAATGATAAAAATTGTTTTTAAAAAATCAAGATGTTTTTCTTTTAGTTTAAATAAATTAAATAAAATGTATAAAACAACTTCTTGGAGGGTTCATTAAATTTACTTGAACCTTGATTACAGCAACAAAAAATATTGGAAAAGCGTTTATTTTTCCATCTAAATCTTTTGGTGACTCTGCAAGAAATAAAACTTTAAATTTGTGTTAGAAAAAGAATTTTCAAGTTTAAAGGTTGGTTTAAAAGTGAGTATTAATGAGTCAATAACTCCAGAAAGTTAGTGAGTGGTTTATGAAGGCAGGCAAATTCTAAAGTAAACATAAAATTGATTCTGATAATTTCCCTTAACTTTTTCTTTATTTCTCACATCCAATCTCTGACCCAGTTCTGTTAATTCTATATCCTTAATGCCTCTTGACCCTTCTGCTCCATTACTGCTATAATCACCCTGGTTCAGCTTTTCATCATCTCTCACCCAAATTGTTTTACCAGTCCTAAAAACTGTCTGAGTGCAGGCAGGCTAAGCATTAAACTATTCTATACACTACAGTTAGTGATTGCTCTAAAATGCAAATCTGATCAAGTAATTTACCTTCCTACCTAAAAATTACCTAAGAGCTCCCACTTACTTTCAGAAAAGAAATTTACTTATGAAGCCAATTTATTCTTTTTAAAAGTGAATTGCTTTAAAGAAAAGTGGCCAAAATGGAAAAAAAAAAAAAAAAAAAAAGGAAAAAGGAAGATGCAGCTGTGAAGGTTCTAGAAGAATGAAGACCAAGGAAAGCCACACAAAAGGATAGGCTTTGAGAAGCAGAAAGAAGGGGAAAACATATTCCAACAGCAGATACAGGGATAATGGAACCTACAAAGGGTCAGCATGCTGAATTCACTGAATATTGAATAATTCCATTTGGTCAGAGCATGAGGAAGAGGCACATGGAAAGACTAGAGGTAAGAGACTAGGACTCTGTGTGGGGGATGCAGTCACGTATAAAGTTAAGACCGCTGCATCAATGCTTTTAGGTAAATGCTAGCTTACTTCTATGTAGGGGCTATAAACGTGACAGCTATGGCTGTGTTTCTTAACTGCAGTTCTGGTGCAGCTAGGAAGGACAGTTTAGAGCAGAGAAAACCTGCACAAAGGGAGCCTACTTAAGAGGCTAGTGGAAGATTTCTAGATGGTGGAATACTTTTCTGCCCTGTATTTTCTAGAAAATCTCCCTCAATATAGCATGAAGAAAAAAACAAAACTCAATTTCCCATGACCACAATACATGAATATGGAAAACAGATGAAAGAATGATAAATGATTTAGCAAAGAGGAATAAAGAAAGAGTAAACCCACAGGAGCCTGCAGAGGGAGAGAGCAAAGCAATGTAAATAGATTTTCCCAGAGAACTCCAGAGGAGCGCAAGAAGTGTGGGCATCAAACCAAATAGAAGGTGGGATGAACCAGAGTCAAGAGGTGTCTGACTACTTGCCTCCCCCTCATGCTATCAAGAGCCAGTAAATGTAGACCCGGGAAAAGCCAGGTTTGAGTTACTAGGCAGACAGGAGGGTGGAGGCATGGTAATGAAAACAGGAGGTTAAATGAAATTATGCATCCTGATGTTGAGACTTCAGCAATTGTCTTCCCCTCTACGCTCCTTCTCCTTCAGAAATGCAGGATTATATATCCCCCACCCTCAATCCAGCCAGAAATGGAATTCTTTCTCTGATAACAGTGATCATCCATAAGACCAACAGACATTCAAGTTCAAGGTAACCAGTCAATCAACCAGCTGGCCAGTGGATAGCCTATAATGAATCCCAGAGGACAATAAGATTTGTGTGTTTGTATGAGCACAGCTTTTTACTGTCTCATACTTGATAAAAACAGAGATGGAGGTTACCAAACATTTGATGAAATCCTTCAAAATAAAATAAGATGCCAGATAAACAGATAAAAAAGAAGTCAGAATAAAATAGAGTGGAAGTCAGGAGTAGAAGAAAACTTCAAGAAAATTATAACATTGGTGTCTCCTACTTGGACTCCAAAAGAAGCCTGGCTTGTAGCCTTTATGGCCATCTTTATGTCATCCATATAAATGATACACTCAGAGTTGTACGGTTGTTTGTGGTGGCCTTGATAGGCTAATATAATAGAACTTTAAAATGCCTTCATTTTTCGGTTTTAAGAAAACATAAATATTTCTTAATTTTTTTTAGAAAAGGTTTGATTTTAGTTGCAAAGGAGAAAACTTCTTAGTACTGGCCAATATACTAAAATTCCAGTCCATGTCACATATATTAATAATAATATATTCCATGTGAAGGGATTACCAGTCTTAAGTAAACATGAATAAGCTTCATATACATGCATAAATGTCACTTTCCATTAATACTGCATTTAACTTTCCCAGTTCTTTGAGAGATAACTTCCTATCTGAGAAAAGAATACACCTAAGATGTCTATTGTATTTATTGTGGCCATAAGCCAGATGGAACAAGTAATCAACATCAATATTTTCAACTCTGATACACACAATTCTACCCACCCCAGTGATACACTTCTTTGATACGTAGCTTTAAAATGCACCCCTTAACTCAAGTTTCAGATTTTATTGGAACCGAAATTATATTGATATTTTCATTTACAACTGCATTTATCTGTTTAAATTTATAGCCACAAATTATTAGCTTGGACTGTAATGAAATCTATTTTCACACTGGGGATAGGAAATTTTTAGATGAACTGATATAGATCCCAAGATAAGCTGATAGGAAAAGAAAGGATAGGGCTTATTGGGTGAACTCAAGTATGTTCTGATTTTTTCCACCTGTGGTTTCTTTATAGCGAAAAATAACCAAGGCCCTAATACAAACCGTGGCATCCATTATCAAATCAAACCAGCCAACACTGATTGAGCAGTGCGATGCTAGGTATTGTAGGCAACACGAAAAAGTAAAAGGCACATAGTCTGTCCTTGAGGAGGGAAGGTAGGAGGGGGAAGGAATAGGTTAGCCAATTCTGAGAATCTACTAGGTCTTCTCTATGATGATGCCTGCCTAGTCTTTCCCCCATCTCACCTATTGAGTGGCATTTCAGCTACCGAATTTTTTGTCCAAATCATCACTTCCCACACTCTTGTGAAGACTCCTCGCCATTCACTTGAAGCTATACGTATCACTCTCTAGTCTTTCCTACTCTAAATATAAGGAAAATGTCTCCTGAGTCAGTATTTTCTCCCCTAACCTTAAGTATTAATCATCCTGAGCAATTTCATTATCGGTATAGACAAGCCATCAAACACTATGCCAGAAAATAAATATATAATGAAGAACCATCTATCCTGTCTTAAATGCACAGTGCCTATTATTAATGATCTTTTCTTCTACAGACAATACAGCATTTTGTAAATTTTTTTCTTATTATGTTGTTAATCACCATACATTACATCATTAGTTTTTGATGTAGTGTTCCATGATTCATTGTTTGCGTATAACACCCAGTGCTCCATGCAGAACATGCCCTCCTTAATACCCTAAATTTTTGAAAAAGGAGTTGAATATTATGATTACGTAGCACGATTCTGGTATTAGTGTGTGTGTGTGTGTGTGTGTGTGCGTGTGCGTGCGTGTGTTGGCTCCACACCCAACGCAGGGCTTGAACTCATGACTCCAAGAATAAGAGTTGCATGCTCTACAGACTAAGGCAGCCAGGCACCCAATTCTGGTATTAATTTAAATTTTATTTCACTTAATTTCAATTGCATTTCCACTGCTACCAGCAATAGAACAAAACCGGGGGAGGGGCTACATAGACTTCTTTCTCCAAGATAGTGTCTATGAGTAATAGTGTTGAGAGTAAAGCACTGTTTTAAACATGTAAAATGACTTAACTCACTCAATCCTCAGAGCTCCCTAAGAGGATACTATCATTCCATCTGAGAGATGAGGATCTTGAAACAGAAGTGTTTTCCCCACGTCACAACAGTAAATGCTACACAGAACCCAGATTTTCTGGCTCAAAACCCACACTCCCAGCCAAAACAAAAGGTAATATTTCATTTACAAGCCTTCCCTTCCAGCCTCCTACAGTTATTTCCATTGTATCTGACATCCATCTCAAAATACGGTGAAAAACCTCCTTTATTTGACTGCTACAACATCTGGCATTTATAGAATGCTCTATGGGGAATGCATCCTAACAGCTTGCAAAATTCTAATAATGCAGGTGACAACATAAGCTAAAATCTGCATATTAAACTGTACCAAAGAGTATTTTAGGACAACAGTTAAGAGAACTTTTAGTGCTCACACTTTCCTAGACGGAAAAAAGGCATGCTACTTGAGATTCTTTTACTTTCCTTTTATCTCAGTCTGTAATTGATGTAAATTGATAATGCAAATGAATTCAAGGTAAATACTAGCAACCACCTTTCAAAGACCAAATCACATGGCAGGAAATATGTAAGAAAATAATGTTTATGAAACATAAAGTTAAGAGAGAATAAACATGTCTACGTCTTAGCATTTCAGAGTTTCTAGGCTTCTGAATTGGGTATCTCCAATCACATACCAATAATTAGCAGTGAGGAACTGGCTGAGAGAAATGCTTAGTGTAAACCAATGATTCTCAAAGTATGGTCCTGGATCAACACCGTCAGTGTCATCTAGGAACTGGTTAGAAATGCAAATTCTCGGTCCTCACCCCAGATCTACTGACTCAGAAAATCTGGAAGTGGGGTCAGTAATTTGAGTTTTAACAAGCCCCCCAGGTGATTCTGATGTGTGCTAATATTTAAGAATTCCTGGCACAGATGAACACTGTTCACAGATAGAACAGCTTTTATTTCTAAGACTTAAACTGTTTTTTAATGTAAAAAGGATGCTATTTCATTGTAAGGGAGAGGCAGCAAAAGACTTATGGCTTATATAGCATTTCCCCTTACCTCCTAAATGTTTCTTGCTACCAAGAAAAACACACCGAGCCCATAAAACACTGATTGAAAATGCCCTTTGCAAACCATTCATTCCCGTGTTTTAAATCCTTTAAAGATGAGTGATAAAGGTAGGCACCTATTTCAAAGGTTTTTTTTCCAAGTGAAAAAATCATTTCTTTCTTTAGAAAGAGGTGAAGAAGGAGTGGTTTGCATTTACTTAGGCTGAAAACATAGAACTTGGAAGCTGAGAGAGAACACACTTCCTGCTGTGCTAAAAACCCACAGTGGAAAGTAATGGAAATACAAATGCATCACCCTAGGGGTTATAATACATCCAGCCAGACATCGGGAGGCAGCAGAAGTAACATTTCTGGGGGGAAAAAAGGACACTTTTCACAATATTTGTCCTCTTGATATCTTTCTTTCCTTTTTGTAACATAACTCTAAGCAAACGCAACACTATTTGGAAGACTTTGTTGGGCCTTACTAGAATATATTCTATTTTCATAAATATTTGAAATGCTTGAAACGATCACAAATGATGATAAAATACACACACATATGTGACACATGGTGAGATCTGTCATCCAGTTTGCTGTTTTCTAAAGACACTTCGATGAAAAAATAAATAAAAAATAAGTAAATAGAAAAAAAAGGATGACTCATGGATCCACGTTATATTCCAATCAGACACAATCATTTATCAGCTTCCTGCGGGTGGTTTCTCGTCCTGCAGGGACATGCTATAGCTCCACATCACCACGGGTAGGGGCTCGAGCCACATAAGCCCATCAGTCAACATTGGTTGTCACACAGCCGCTTTGTCACACTACAAAGGAAAACTGCTGACATAATGAAACAACCACATTAGTCAGGCTCCCGACCACTAAGAGGGTATCAAGACTGTAGAAGTCACCACATTAACAGTCACCTTAAAAACCACCCTATTTCGTCCTGAAATTCTTTCATTTTAAATGAACCCCAATTGCGAGATTGCTAAGGATTCCATTTGAATCCCTTACAAATTAAATAAAATGGAGAAAAAAAGTGGAAAAAAGAAACCAAAAACACAGGTAGCTCACTATATGATTTTATATTGTATTTGTATGCAAATACAAGCAAAGAAAAACCAAAGATTCTAACTAGGCCGATATTTTAAGTTCAACCGCATAAGCCAAATTTTACAGTCTGTTTCCTTATAAAACCTAATCCTATGATTGAAGTTGTTCCTCAATAGGCATGTGAAACGTGTGAAACATTCGCCCAATATGGATGACTCCGGAGTTAAACTTCTCACTAAGCAGGGAGGCTGATCTAAGTTGATGTTCTTCAGCTCCTAACCCTTCCAAGAAGAAAGATAAAGTTAAATTGTGAAGGATATCAGAGTGAAAGGATGGAGCCTGGAGTCAGAAATTCTAGACTCCTTTCCCAGTCCCACCACTTACTAGAGGGTCCTGAGTTTCCTCCCTTTTGATGCAAGGATCACATCCTGACCTACCTGCTCTCTCCTAGGATTATTGTGAGGATTAACTGTGTTAGAAAACATTTGCAAAAGCAAAATGCGTTACACATTATAAGGCATCATTATTATAATCAATAACATGTTATCCACGAATTACATTTGAAACTGTATTCCCCCCAAACAAACACACAATTATTTCAAATAATATTGCCCATGCATAGGGAGAGGGACTACTCTGTTTTTTAATTGCATTAATGGCACACAGAAACTAATTTGTTTCCATAAAATAAACTTAACTTGAATTTTTTCCCTGTCCATTAATGATGTATTATCTAGTCTGTTCCAAGAAAGGTTATAATACTTCAGCCCTGTATTTTGGAGATGGATGATTATACAACTATTCAAGTTTTACGAAGAGTTGACCCAGGCAGGAATGCACCTCCAGCTTCTTCATGACTGGTAGTCCCCCCACAGCCACCCCTTATCAGGGAACTTACTACACTCAAGCCGCTGTTTGGCAAAATTTGTGCTCTACCTTCCACAGCATAGAATATTCTCTAGCAAGCAGACAGACACTTCATTTCTAGCTCTCCTTCCCTTACGTGTAAGTGGGGCCATGTGGACTAGTTCTCACCAATGGAATGTGAGCTGGAGTGATGATATGCTTCTCCTCCAAGCCTGACCCATATAATACTCCTTACCCTACTCTCCATCCCTTTTGCCCCTTAGGTTGGCTGGAAACACATACTAAGCAGGATGTAGAAGCTGCCTAATGAAAATGGCAGAGCTTCCAGCAGGATGAGTTTCTGAGTGATTGCCCCAAACAGAACATCCCAACTCCACACTCAACAGCCAGGAAACACGTTGGACTGTGTGTGTGTGACAAATTAACAGCTATTGTGTGGAACCACTGAAATCTAAGAGTTTATTACCAGCTGGTGTTAATTTAATTACAGAGACCCTCTTCTTGCAACCAAAGACTCTTTGAAGAACACCTCCCCTATGTCCAAGAATTTAACTGGGGGTCCACCAGAGGGCTAACTTCCATTCCCAATATTTCTATTTCCCTTCCAGATACCATTGCCCTGGACCCGCAATCCTTACCAAGGACCTTCTCTTCGTTCTTGATAATCTTTTCATTAATTCACTGAATGTGCATCTTTTGAGCATGAGCTCTTCATCACTAGGAACTCCTCTCTTCTTTCTGAAGCTCTGAGCTTGGATCCCCAGCAGCTCTGTCCAGTTTGTTACCACTGGTCCTGGGGTGGGGGTGTTGGCATAGGTTGGTCAAATTTCCATATCTGGGATCTCTGAAACTTGGTATAATATTTTGAGTGTTTTTTCAACAATGATGAAAACATGACTAAGTATTAAACATATCTGACATTTGGGTATGAAATTAAATTTGATGGCTTAAAATATATGTAAAAACATAAACAATGGTTTTCAAAATTCAGAATTCTTCACTCTCATAATCAAGTTGATAGAATTCTGCAGTGATAGAGAATGTAATTTTTAATTTCTCAAATTGGATTTACGTTTTGCCATATACCCCTGTGACATTCTTTTACTCTTTTAGGTGCATTTATGTGTCAAGAAAATACCATTTATAATATTATTTATGGTATTTAAAATAAAAATTAAATACCCACTAATAGGGAAATTATTATTAAATATTATTTAGTCACACTATGACATATTGAGTAGGCATGGAAAATAGAAACTATGATGCTTATATAGCAAAATGAAAAAGTAGGATGCAAAAAAAGTAGAATATAAAACAATCTTGAGATGTGCATATAAAAAATACTAGAAGTAATTGCAGGTTGTACCAGTATTTGGGTGATTAGTTTTACAGATTTTTTTATACTTTAATTTTATATTTATTATAAGTATATATTATTTATATTTATTATATTTATATAGTTTATATTTAATTTTATATTTTAAAATTTTGTTTAACTATTTTTCATATATAATTAAAATTGATTTCAAAGTATTACCTCACAAGTATTCCAAGTGAGAATACTATGAGAGCACATTTTGGTTTTTTAGGGGGGGAAAAAAGAGATGCAGTGAGACTTTGAATTCACCTCAGTAATATGAACTCTCATTACTTACTATCATTCCTATGGAGAGAGCCACAAGTAACAGAGGGTTTTGGACCACACATAGGTTGAGGGACACATGTCAAGCTGACAAGAGTAAACCCAACTCTGGACAAAGGTAGGGGCCAAAGCCTGCACATGGCCCTCAAGGGAAAGTACTTGAGAGTGGCCCCTTGAGGTCCAGAAAGTCAGACCAATAGTTTTGTAGTATAACAACGGAGAGCAGGCACATGGGAACAGCAAAAGTCAGAATAAACGTGATGAGAGATTTTCCCAGAAGCAGAAAAGCAGAGGTGGGCGAATAACTAAAAGATCAAGGGATCAGACGAGAAGCAGGATGTTCATAGGAGCCCAGTGAACAGAAAAGCAATTAAAAGATCAAATGCAGAGCAGTGTTTCACAGCTCAGAGATTCTCAAACCTAGAGGCAGCAAACTATCCCAGAGTAGCTACTCTGGCATCTTCAGGGAGAGCAGGTAATTGGAACTGATGGCTGAATTAAGGAGTGTCTTCAGGGTTGATAGAGGTAGCAGCTTCCTTTAAGCAAATGATCAGAAGCCCTTGCCCTGCAAATTCACGGCCACAAAGATTCAGAGATACAGCTTTGATCTAATTGCCACAGTTCCCACTAAGTCATGATGGGCACCCTGCCTAGTACAGGATTTACTGCCACGTGCTGGGCACTTTACAGATATTATATCATTTATCTTCCAAAGGACCCTATGAGATGGGCATTGCTATATTCATGTTACGTAAGAGACAACTGAAGATCAGATCAGTTTACCAACTTGCCCAAAGTCAATAAAGAGTAAGTCAAAGAGCAAGGGTGGAGATTGCTTCTAATACACACACATTTTCAACAACACCACACTACCTTCTCTGTTGGTATAAACAATAAAAAAAGGTAACTTTACATTTTTCAAGGTGTTTGTCCTTGTGATGCACTTTATATGCCTGTAAAATAACTGCTTTCCCTAAGACTATGTCACTTTTTTTTAAGATTTCATTTATTTATTTGAGAGAGAGAGCGAGCGAGTGAGAGCATGAGCAGGGGGAGGAGGAGGGAGAGGGAGAAGCAGGCTCTCCACTGAGCAGGGAGCTCCACTGAGCAGGGATGCTGGGCTGAATCCCAGGGTCCTGGGATCATGACCTGAACCAAAGGCAGAGGCTTAACCAACTGAGCCACCCAGGTGCCCCCAAGAATATGTCACTTTAACCCTATATTTTCCAGTAGATTTTTCATCTTTTCACATTAGAAGGCTCATTAATTTCAAGGTAAAAGGGATTTAGCTATGAGAAGAAACTTGTTGTTAGACAAGACTTCTCAAGTCAGTTCCAAGCTGCAGCTGTTAAAAACAGCATTGTATTTTGGCTGTGATATATTTGGGTTAACGTCAGGCACAATTTGTTGGTGACTCCAGGCTGTCAGTCTCTCTGGGGAAGGATAGCTAATTCTGGGCTGTAGGATTATAAAGGGCACTACTGCCCCATGGCTACAGTTCTGCAACACTTCTGTGTGTAACAAAGATTAAATGTGGGTCTTCATCGCTATGACTCCATCAGCTATTCCCAGCTGGTATTAATTTAGCAGAAGAACATGTATTAGTCTTTAAAATTTCAAATTATAATTTGAATACAAACTAACATTTACAGAATTACATTTCCTGAAGATACATGTCCTCAGTTACTAGATCTATAATGACCAAAAAAACCCAAAAAAACAAAAAAAAAACAACCAAACTTCACATCTTTTCTCAAACTAGTCTAAATTTGAGGTTAAGCCTTTGTCAAAATGTCTATTGAATATTTCACATAACCCAAGCCTTAAATTTCAGCTTCTTCACTGGCAGTTGACTCTTGAGAATGGGTACCCTTTTCATGTTTTTATAATGAGATCATTAGAAACCCACTTTTCCTAACTAAAATTCTCTATTCAGAACTACCTACAGCCCTTCTGTTCCCTTTGTTGACAAGGGTATGGGCAGATACCCGCAAAGAACCAGAATGGTGACATCTGGAGGTCGCATACACTTCCCATTCACAAGGAAAAATGGTCACTAATGTCACTTTATTTTCTGATAATCTCTTCTTTCCCAAGACAAGTAGCATCTCAAGCGTAATTTTTCTTTTTCTTTTTTTTTTTTTTTTTAAGATTTTATTTATTTATTTGACAGAGAGAGAGAGAGACAGCAAGAGAGGGAACACAAGCAAGGGGAGTAGGAGAGGGAGAAGCAGGCTTCCCGTCTAGCTGGGAGCCCAATGTGGGGCTCGATCCCAGGGCCCTGGGATCATGACCTGAGCTGAAGGCAGACGCTTAACCAACTGAGCCACCCAGGTGCCCCTCGAGTGTAATTTTTCTTAATATAACATTTTGTGACAAACATTGATGGTTAATATTTGGATTTATTCTTGCAAATCAAATATAAAATGATGACAACTATTTGGCTACATGAGCTGAGTATTTGAGTATTGAGGCATAAAATGTAGTTCAGACACTTGTATTTGTCTTTCAGCTAGTTCTGATTTTCACAATACAGCTGACCGTTGAACAACATGGGTTTGAACTGTGCAGATCCATTATATGCAGATTTTTTTACAATACAGTACTGTAAATGTATTTGCTCTTCCTTATGACTTTTAAAAATTTTTTAAAAAGATTTTATTTACTTATTTGCCAGAGAGAGAGAGAGAGTGAGTGAGACTAAATGGGTGGATGGCAGAGGGAAAGCAGGCTCCCCACTGAGCAGGGAGCCCAATGCAGGGACTCGATCCCAGGATCATCATCCCAGCTGAAGGCAGACGCTTAACCGACTGAGCCACCCAGGAGCCCCATGACTTTTTTTAAATAAAGATTTATTTATTTATTTATTTTAGAGAGAGCATGCATAAGCAGGGGAGAGGACCAGAGGGAGAGGGAGAAGGAATCTTAAGCAGACTTGGCGCTGAGTGCAGAGCACTACTGGGGCTCCATGTCATGTCCCTGAGATCATGATCTGAGCTGAAACCAAGAGTTGGATGCCTAACCACCTGAGCCACCCAGGCATTCCTTCCTTATGATTTTCTTTTTTTTTTTTTTTAAAGATTTTATTTTATTTATTTATTTGTGAGAGAGAGAATGAGAGAGAGCACATGAGAGGGGGGAGGGTCAGAGGGAGAAGCAGACTCCCCGCCGAGCAGGGAGCCCGATGTGGGACTTGATCCCGGGACTCAGGGTTCACGACCTGAGCCGAAGGCAGTCGCTTAACCAACTGAGCCACCCAGGCGCCCCCTTATGATTTTCTTAATAACATTTTCCTCTAGCTTACTTTATTGTTAGAATACAGTACATAATACATATAAAATGCAAAATATGTGTTCATCAACTATTTACGTTTCCAGAAGGCTTCCAGTCAATAGTAGGCTATTAGTAGTTAAGTTTTGGGGGAGTCAAAAGTTATATGTGGATTTTGGAGTGTGCAGTTGGGGGGCCCTAACTCCTGTACTGTTCAAGGGTCAATTGTATATATTTCTCTAAAACTTTAAGTTCCCATAATACCAGGTCAGTTGTGTTTCAAGAAAAACTCGATGAAGTATTTCTTTACTCTATGAATTTGTAAGTAAAAAGGTCAGTTAGGACTTAATTCATTTTATAGTTTGGGGGCTTTTATTATATATTTTAAAAAATTTTATCAATTCCATTTTTTCAGGTCCAATATTAAACCATCCTTAATGCAAAATCCAATTTTTTCAAACAAAACAGTTTGAGTTGGATGAAGCATTTGAGAAAACTAAGTAATATATATAGCACAGTATTATTTATTTAAATATTAGGTATGCGCTTTAAAGTGCTAATTATATATACTTTAGTGACAGTAATAACAACAATAAAGTGTACTGAGCTCTTACTAGGTGCTAAGCACTGTGCTACGCTCTAACATGCACAATTAATGCAATCCTCAAAACAACAACATTCAAGAAAGTGTTATCACTATTCTTATTTTACAGATGAGGAAACTAAGGTTTAGAGATATTAAGCAATTTGCCAAAGGTCTCACAGGTGGTAAGTGGCTGAGCCTGCAGTATTAACCAAGCCTAACAAACTCTGGAGCTCTTCCTAATATGCTATGATTTGAATGCATTTGATGAATATTTTTTTTTTTTTTTTTTTTTAAAGATTTTTATTTATTTATTCATGAGAGACAGAGAGAGAGAGGCAGAGGGAGAAGCAGGCTCCCAAGAAGCAGAGAGCCCGATGCGGGACTCGATCCCAGGACCCTGGGATCATGACCTGAGCCGAAGGCAGACGCTTAACCATCTGAGCCACCCAGGCGCCCAGCATTTGATGAATATTGCTTAAAATGGTGGTAAGTCCTGAGCCTGCCATTTCACAGTGTGATTTCTGAAACTAAAATGTAAGTAATTTTTCAGTTCTCTATAGAAACCATGGGTTGCCCCCTTCAAATTCCAATCACATAGATCCAACAGTGACAAAAGGCCACCAGACAATCAAACCTCAATTATGTTTTTATATTGAATAAACAGTGGCCCTCTGAAAGCCAGAATTCTGTTGATCTGAAAAATTTAAGCAAAGAGAATATAATTGCGACTAAGCACAGTGTACATGCAGTTTGTCTTGATGAAGACATGTCTATTCTTATAAGAAAACAAATGTTTGTTAAATTAACATGATTTATTTTGCCTTGAAATATATAACGATGTCCTTCAGCGGTTGCTAGGTAACTTATTTTAGTTTAAAAAATAAGCTAAATTACAGACTTTAGAATATTTTTCTTTTTTTTAAGATTTTATTTATTTATTTGACAGAGAGAGCGAAAGAGCACAAGCAGGGGGAGCAGTAGAAGGAGAGGGAGAAGCAGGCTTCCCGCTGAGCAAGGAGCCCGATGCGGGGCTCGATCCCAGGACCCTGGGATCATAACCCGAGCCGAAGGCAGACGCTTAACCATCTGAGCCACCCAGGCGCCCCTAGAATATTTTTCTTAATTATATATTTTCATAAAGCAGGGGGTTAAAAAGTAAGGCACAAGGTCATGGCTTATTTGACATGATACAGTCCTTGCTATCCCCACTTCCACTTAAGCAGAGTTGCAATAATGCTGTGTGAGCATTTTCATAAGATAAGCTGGACCCCAATAGTTGAAGTATCCTTTTCTACCTACACCCCAATAGTTGAAGTCTAATTTAACAACATTCATGCGAGCTTTCTGGTATGAAAGTTCTAAATAGACTAATTTGGGGCACCTGGGTGGCTCAGTCAGCTAGGTATCTGACTTGATTTTGACTCAGGTCATGATCTCAGGGTCATGAGATCAAGCCCCGCATCAGGCTCCATGCTCAGCAGGGGAGTCTGCTTGAGATTCTCTCTCTGTCCCTCTGCCTTTGCCCCTCCACCCTGCACCTGCACTCTCTCTCTCTCTCTAAAATGAAATGAAATAAGATAAAATAAGTAGACTAATTCACCCATGGTTCCTTCATTTGGTTTGAACAATGTCTCAGTTCATGTGGATTCCTGGTTAAGACTTAGCAGGGCAAGAAATCTTTTACCACACTTTGACTCTCATCTCAGACTAATCCATGATTAAGAGCCTGCTCTCCATACATCCATTTCTATTTGCCATGGACACCAAATATTTGTTCTGATTGTTCTCTTTCTGTGATAGTCATGCTCATTCCAAACCCAAGTTTCTCTCCCTAGTTCAATCACTAAAGATTCCACTTCTTCCCCCATGTTACTGTCTTTGTGAAAATATCTTTTTTTCTTACAGTCCCTTTAAGCCAGCTCTCTGGCTTATTCTTTCCCCTTGCTTGAATACATCACCTGGCCGGTTGTTATGTTTTCTTTGGTAGTTCTTAATAATGGTCACAGTTGTCACTTTTCTCATTATGGTATGGAATCTATTTCTCTCTCCTTGAATGAGGTTGGCCATCTGACCAGCTTTGTTCAGTGTGACTTCGGCAACATGACATAAACACACCCCAGAAAAACACACTGTACAATCAGTCTTGCCTGTTTGCTGCTCTTAGAACTCCGAGCTGCCACAAGAATAATCCTGGAAAATTCAAGGAAAGACCAAGTGGTGAGAAGCCCCAGTTGCCCCAGCTGTATCAGATGAAGCCATCATACGCTGGCTTGCCGAGAGCCATACATACAACCCTTAAGAACAGTCACCTGGCTGACTGGCAGCTGACCCCAAACATGAAGGAGCCCATGGTGCAGCGATGACCTGCCCTGATGAGGCCAGCCCAATCATCAACCCACAAAGTTGTGACCTCAATAAATGGTTGTTATCTTAAGATAGGGAGTTTGGGGTTAGTTGGTTTTGTAGCAAAAGCTACCTAATACATTTTCCAATAATTCAAAATAGATGTGGATGTGCTAACAGAATCAGTAGCTAATAGCTCTGGACTAGCTGGCCTAAAAGATCTCCATAATATAGACTATAACCACACAAAGCCAAATGGTTTCTGTTTATGGATCAGTGGCTAACAGAATGTAGATCTAATAAGCAAGCTAATGCAGTTCCTCCAAGAAAATAGCCTTGATCATGAAAACTTTTCCAAAGGAAGGGCCACGAAGTGGTGTTTAATATATTTCATTTAGGAAGAACTCTAATAATGAAAGCAGGGGGAATCCCTATGGTCCAGGGAGAAGAGAGAAATATCACAACTGACCCTTCCATATGGAAGGACAGATGCCAGAATAAAGTGCTAATGCTTGATTTTGGTTAGCTTAATCCTTGCTTTATATAGTTCGTTGGTCCTCCTGCCTGAAAACAATGCTGTTGACCATGTAGAGGTGAATGGAATATTCCTAAATGTCATTCCATGCTTTCCACCTTAAAGAATAGAAATTATCAATTAAAAGGATCCATTTGATCACTGCCTTTGTTTTTATTTATTCACTTATTTTTTTAAGTAGGCTCCACGCCCAACATGGGGCTTGAACTCATAAACCTGAGATCAAGAGTCACATGCTCTATCGACTGAGCCAGCCTTTAGATGCAGAAAGTCACTGTATTGAGTCAGGGTCCAGTCGGGAAAAGAGAATCCACTCTTGATGTTTTACATAAAAGGAATTAAATGTGTGGCCACTGAGGACAAAAATGATGGAACAATCATGAAGACAAACACAAACAGGGAAAGTTTCACCCAGGTGTTAGAGAGAGCAGAAAGCCACTATGACTTCTGCAGCAAGAGGGAAAATGAGTGTGGTATTCCGAATCCTAGAAGCAAGATTTAAGTGATGGAAGTTAGAGCTGGTAGGATAGGAGCCCACAGAAGGGGAGACACACCCACTGCATAAATGTCAACCTACCACCTCAGAGCAATCACTGATTAAAAATACTTCCTGATACAACAGAATAAAGGTGGAAGGTAGATTTTGTACTTTTCGTACTTTTGTTGAAACATACACTAAAATGCATGGAAAACCTGCCTTCCTCCCCTTTCAACGAATGCCTGATCTCCTTTATTCTGTTTCTAACATAATCTCTACACCATAAGCTCCTCTCTGGGTGGCATTTTAATCATTTCTTCTTCCTTGTCTCTGGGCCTTTCAGTTGAAAGGGCTGGACTCCCACAAGGTGCAATCAGAAAGGGGCTTTAGTTTTTCTCTTCAAAAACAGTCCTCTGGATTTGTTCTTTCCTCTTCTCCAAATGAAATATTGGATCAGATGTACACATTTTCTCATGATTTTCAAATAAGTAGTTCTTTAGTTCCTGCATTATGAAAACTTGTGCAATCAATGACTTCTGTAAATCCAGTCTAGCTTCTGGGCATTACATTCACTGTTCCCTCTGCTCATAATGCTCTTCCATCAGTAAACTGTCCACATAACCCTTTCATTCATCTCTGTGCTCAAATACCACAACTTCAGAGAAGCCGTCCTTTAAATTCCTTGATAGAATACTTTCCCCACTGCAATTCTATCACCATCTAACTCCACATGTTGCTTTATTTTCTTCACATGCTTACCACCACCTTGAGGCACTATACACTTGTCTCCCAATTCCCTCCATCCCCACAATAAAATGTAAGCTTCCTGTCATTCATCACTCTGTCTTGTTCATTACTGTTTCTCCAGTGGCTTGGACAATGTCTAGCCCATAGGAATAAATATTGATGAGATAAATAAATGTTGATGGGGTAAAATGAATGAATGAGGAATGCATGATACCACAGAGTACATATAGTAAATATTTTACCAATCTTACAACTTTTTTGTTACAGCTCTACTAGAAAAGATAATATTGCAGTCAATTTAATTATTTCTTGGAGATAATTATCTCCAAAGATCATAGAAAATTTACCCTCCTGATCCTGACAAATTTTTGCAGATAGAAAAATGGCAACAGTTACACTAAAAGATACAAAGCATACACTATTTAGTTGAATTACTTGATTCTGGCTGGAAGACCTTTTCTTTCTTTGAACATGAAGAGACCCAGTGGGAAATGCCTGGCTTGCATGTCTGTTTTTGTCAAACATTCAACAGTAACTGATAATCTCTACATCTGTTATTTATTTGACAACTCTCCAGAGGGCCATACAAGTGGAAATTTCAGAGAAGCCCTAAACAAACTCTGTAGTTCTATGCAATGCCAGGAAGAATTTCTCTTATAGATGTGTTAAGTTTAATTCAATCATTCACACAAATGGCAACTTAGTGCTGCATTCTTCTGCTTAAAGTATGTAATGTGAAATTCTGTGATGTGTCCACTATTGTATTTAAAAATAAAAATTAATTACACATTGAAATTAAGCCACTCCACGCAGGGAGGAGGAAAAGTCAATGAAAATTTGCAGCTGGTCAGGAAGTAAATCCAGGGTGGAGAGATTTTTGCAGAGCTCAGGAAGACAGGAAGATTGTAAGGCATGAAGCAAGACATTTAGATTTTGTTATGATGTTTTCAAGATTGTGACAACTGGAATGAAAAAGATGCAACCTATCTCCCTAAGCTTATATAACATAACTAAACTCAATGATCTCAGAAATTAATGAGCTGCATTTGGCTTGGATTTTTAAAAGCCATTAAATGATCTATTCTGTAAATAATATGTATGCTGCACTACATGCGTTAGGCATAAAATGGAAAACACCAAGACCATAAAATAGAGACAAAATATTTATGCATTTCTTTACGTGACAATGGGTTTTCATTTACAGTTTTGAGTTAAAAATGTCTGTTTTCTGAATGAGAACAGATATTTGAAAATTGCTTTTACAAGCTATTCACTTTAGTACACAACAGATGAGGCAAAACCCCATGGACATGCAAGTGGAAAAAAAAAAAAAGCAAGACATACAGGTTATCCCACTGGGCACTAACCTTTGAGGAAATTTAATCCATGCCTGTGACCATAATTTATTTTAATGGAATCCCTGAACAAGAAGTTGTCCTTCCAGTATAATTTTTAGACCAAAGCAAAATCATTTATCTTGAAATTTCATGACAGAAAAACATCTGCAGTAAAACACTAGAGAGCACTCTTCACTAAGGTATCAAAGTAACAGCTAAACTCCAAGGCCCACTGAAGTACAAGCAGTGTAAGTCATTTGTGCCTCCAAAAACATCTTACACTTTCTCAACTGATTGATTGATTAACTTCTTGATGCATGAATAAATGACTGAAGCTCTTGAGAGGAATCAAAGACATGATCTCTTTACATGCCAATAAGACTAAGAAGTATTAGCCTATAGAAGAGATCGTTGGAGGATTCTCTCTTGAAGTTTAAAAGGTTGGCATAGATACAAAATGTAAAAATTATGGGAAACATTAACTGGCTAAACATCTGCTGAAATTTTCATTCAATTAAAAGCAGAGCATCATAAAACCTCAACTTGGCTTCCTTAACATGTCATGGCTCAGAGGTGAAGGGGGACTTCTGCTCTGGATATGATTAAGAATCACCAAGAATTAAGGAAAAAAAGTCAAAATTCAATGATTCTATATTACACACTAAGAACAGTGCTTAAAAAAAAAGGCTGTATGAGAAATTCAAGATCCCCATCAGACTGAAATAGAGTAGGTACAATCAACGGAAAGAAGAAGTGGCACATAACTAAGGAAACATACTTTTAAAATCCTCTATAAAAAGCATGAAGCCCAGTATAAGAATTGTTTAAACATGGTAATTAGTTACATTCTAAAGACAGAACTTAAGTGAGAGAAGGTAAAAACACTCAACTCCTATTTTCCTTCCAGCCTCTCTACCAAGAGTAGTATAGTAATCATTCATGCACATACTCCCTGAGTTCAGAGTCCAATCTTCCAATAAATTATAACCTCTCTAAGTCAAATTATCCCGAAAACTTTTTAAAAAATCAACTAAACAGAGTAAATACAGTACATATAAAACTCTTAGAATAATATCTAGGACATGGTTAAATACTAGTTAAGTGTTACCTATGATCATCATCATAATCTTCATTCTTAAAATTATTAAGATATATTCATCTTAGAGTGTTTACTGATTGGAGTAAATGTTATAGGAACTATTTAGAATTTTCTACTCATACCTCACACACCACTGTAAGTTGGCTACCGTTGGAATACACAGTTGAACTCTCCTTTTGTTCCTTCCTTCCTTTAGTTTAGCTAAATGGCTCTCCTCTGAATATTAAGAACTTCTATGTATATGATATATCAAGTAAAAGTGTATGTATATATGACACATCACCATATACAACATGTTTGGGGGCCAATTATGTGATTTTAAGTGTTTTTCCCTTCACTATGCACATTTTTTCATGTCACAATGGACTTTAGAAATTACACTAAACAAAAGAGGGACTCAAATATAACTAGAAATCTGGAAATAGCATCATTAAGGGTCACTGAAACAACTGAAAATCAGAGAAAATACAAAAAAAAATTTACAGAAAAAGTTTCTAGATACTTTAAACATACTAAAATCCTCAAGTACACATTACTGATTTTCCAAGTTCTTGAAAAAATACATTTTACAACAATGACAACAACACACTTTCAAGAAATAGAGACTGATCCAATTTTCAAAACTGGGGAAAATGGGTATTTACAGATCACTAGCTTGATGTGGACTTATGGAAAAATTCTAGTGTGACATACTGAGCAATTGATTTGTGAGCACTTACAAATTAAAAGATGTATCTAGCGGGCACCTGGGTGGCTCAGTTGGTTAAGCGACTGCCTCCGGCTCAGGTCATGATCCTGGAGTCCCGGGATCGAGTCCCACATTGGGCTCCCTGCTCAGTAGGGAGTCTGCTTCTCCCTCTGACCCTCCCCCCTCTCATGTGCTCTCTCTCTCTCATTCTCTCTCTCAAGTAAATAAATAAAATCTTAAAAAAAAAAAAGAGGTATCTAGCAATTGGATTTTGTTTACTAGGAACAAATCAATTCAAATTAACACCATATCATTGCAATTGGGTTAGTAGGTATTCCTTGGCTTGTAGACCCATCACTCCATTCTCTGCCTCCATGGGCACACTGCCTTTTCCCTGCGTACCTGTACCCAAACTTCCCTCTTCTCAAAAGGACACAGATCATTGGATTAGGCCCACCCTAATCCAGTATGATCTCATCTTAACTTGACTACATTGGCAAAGACCCTATTTCAAAACAAGGTCACAGGCGCCTGGGTGGCTCAGTTGTTTAAGCGACTGCCTTCGGCTTAGGTCATGATCCTGGAGTCCCGGGATCGAGTCCCGCATCGGGCTCCCTGCTCAGCAGGGAGTCTGCTTCTCCCTCTGACCCTCCCCCCTCTGTGCTCTCTCTCTCTCATTCTCTCTCTCAAATAAATAAAATCTTTAAAAAAAAAAAAAAAACAAGGTCACATTCGTGGGTACAATAGGTTAGGAATTCAACATATCTTTTTGGGGGACACAACTTAATCCCCGATAGTACTATATTCCAGGCATTTTACATTTCGTTGCCTCAGTTAATGGTTACCATAAACTCAGTGGAGTAGATCTCATTTCCTTCTAACTGATGACAAACAATTCTTGATAAGATTAAGTTACTTTTTTTAGAATGACATAGCAAGTAAAAGGCAGTCTTGATTTGAATATGGAACTGCCTGATTACAAAGTCTATGCTTCTGAAACTGGGGTTTGAACACCCTGGAGTTATAAAAAAGTATGGTCATCAGTGGTACAGGAATCTTTTTGGTTAACATGGTCCATCTTCATGGAAATCAACTTTATCTACTGACAAGTGACTTAAAACATTAGTTTTACATTAAAATTAAAACATTTTGTAATGGAGTGCAAAATTTACAGAGGGTATTATAAGTAATTTTCACTTCAAATATATTTCTCAGGTCCGGAGGACTGATGTTTGGCAAACACTTAAGTAAATATTCACTCTGTCAGTCTATAGATACTTTTTAAGTTAAAAAGAAATTAGAGAAGTGTTGCTGGAATGATAGGTGTTTTTGTTTATAGGATGGATCATCATTTGCCAAGCTCTTGTTGAAAAAGTCCAGGAAAAGATGAAATTATTTCAATCTAAACTGATAATAAGCCAAAATACCCTATTATCTGTCCTCATTACTTGATCTTTTAACAGAAACACACAAGATTGAGATTGAAAAGCTTAAATTTGGCATGATAGATCAAAAGTTTTATAACTTTGCTTGCTGGCAAAATTTCATGCTCTCACTAGTCAATAGGTTAGGTATACTTTATGAAAATGCCCAATTCTAATCCCATTTCCTTAAGGGAATTCTAGATCTTCCAAAAGCTAGGACTAATCACCTGTCCCATTTTCTTTCTTTCTTTTTTTTTTTTTTAATTTTATTTTGTTATGTTAATCACCATACATTACATCATTAGTTTTTGACGTAGTGTTCCATGATTCATTGTTTGTGTATAACACCCAGTGTTCCATTCAATACGTGCCCTCTTGAATACCCATCACCAGGCTAACCCATCCCCCCACCCCCCTCCCCTCTAGAACTCTTAGTTTGTTCCTCAGTGTCCATAGTCTCTCACTCCCCCTCTGACTCCCCCCCTTCATTTTTCCCTTCTTACTAGTAATCTTCTTTTTTTTAACGTATATTATTTGTTTCAGAGGTACAGGTCTGTGATTTATGAGTCTTACACAATTCACAGCATTCACCATAGCACATACCCTCCCCAGTGTCTACCACCCAGCCACCCCATCCCTCCCACCCCCCACCACTCCAGCAACCCTCAGTTTGTTTCCTGAGATTAAGAATTCCTCATATCAGTGAGATCATATGATACATGTCTTTCTCTGATTGACTTATTTCGCTTAGCATAATACCCTCTAGTTCCAGCCACGTCGTTGCAAATGGCAAGATATCGTTTTTTTGATGGCTGCATAATATTCCATTGTGTGTGTGTGATATACACCACATCTTCTTTATCCATTCATCTGTTGATGGACATCTTGGCTCTTTCCATAGTTTGGCTATTGTGGATATTGCTGCTATAAACATCGGGGTGCACGTACCCCTTCAAATCACTATATTTCTATCTTTGGGGTAAATGCCCGGTAGTGCAATTGCTGGGTCATATGGTAGCTCTATTTTCAACTTTTTGAGGAACCTCCATACTGTTTACCAGAGTGGCTGCACCAGCTTGCATTCCCACCAACAGTGTTCCCCTTTCTCCACATCCTCGCCAACATCTGTCATTTCCTGACTTGTTAATTTTAGCCATTCTGACTGGTGTGAGGTGGTATGCCACTGAGGTTTTGATTTGGATTTCCCTGATGCTGAGCGATGTTGAGCACTTTTTCATGTGTCTGTTGGTCATTTGGATGTCTTCTTTGGAAAAATGTCTGTTCATGTCTTCTGCCCATTTCTTGATTGGATCATTTGTTCTTTGGGTGTTGAGTTTGATAAGTTCTTTGTAGACTTTGGGTACTAGCCCTTTATCTGATTATGTCATTTGCAAATATCTTCTCCCATTCTGTCGGTTGTCTTTTGGTTTTGTTGACTGTTTCCTTTGCTGTGCAAAAGCTTTTTATCTTGATTAAGTCCCAATAGTTCATCTTTGCCCTTGCGTCCCTTGCCTTTGGCGATGTTTCTAGGAAGAAGTTGCTGCGGCTGAGGTCGAATGAGAACTGCAGAACTCCAGCACTAGGGGAATACAGCACATAGAATTCATGGCTTTTTTTCCCCATGATTCTTTAGTCTTTCAAAGTTAATTTTTAATTTTCTTTTTTTCTTTCTCTATTTTTGAATTTTTCTTTTTCCCTTTTTCAACCAACATCTTATCAATCCCTTTTTTTAAAACGTTTATTATTTTTCATTTTTAGCGTCATATCCCATCCCATTTTCTTTTATCATGAAGTCTCAAGGCACTGGAGCACTTTTCTCATCAAAATGGCTCTTTGCTCTCTCCCCAGGCACACTGCCATCTAATTGTTCTTCAGCTAATGTTTGGTTAAAATGACACCCCACTTCCCTAAGGGTATTCATTTCTTCTTCATTCATTCACAATCTTTATTACGCATATATTATTTGCTAGGTACTATACGACTGGCTGATAAAAGTATAGAAAGATGGTCATTCACTTCTATCCCAAATACAGAAATTTGGGAGGGTTTCCTTCTACCATTTTGTTGTTTGTCTCTACTTGTTAGCATCTATCTGTATCCTCACTATCTAGCTCTCTGGCTTTCTCTCCATGGTTTACTTGTTGTTTCTCTTTTTTGTTGTTGTTTTTGTTTTTTGTTTTTTCCATTCACCAGCTTTCAAGCAATATGGCTTTGGAGGAATTGCACATTTTCTCTCTGAGCTCTCGGGGAACATACTGAACACATATTATAGGGCACAACCCGTGTGCTTTTAGTTCTATTTTTCCATAGAGGCACTTGTTTGGGTGCCCTGGGCTTTCTGTGTCATTCATTTCACATGTAGAGTGAGTTGGAACTGTAGGTTCCCAGATAGGAGGATTTAATGCTTCTTGTGGCCAAACGATAGCAAGTTGCTGAAGTTCAGGGCAAACATAAACTTAGGCATACGTAAGACACAGTTTTAGATTATAATAAATTTTTAGCAATATGTTAAACATAATACCCCAAATTTCCTCTGTCATTGAACTCCCTGTGGAGCATAGGTTAAGAATGCCTTAATAGTAAAATAGTAATAGTGCTATTCTAAAAAGAACCTTAAAATAAAAATTGTAAGAACATTGTAAAGAGGTTTCAAGAATGACAACCAGCAAGACATTTAAATGATTGCTTAAATATGATTATCTATCTTAGTCCCTAAAGGTATCTATCCCACCAGGTGAAAGGTATAGTATATCCATTTTTCAGACATTCATTTTTGTGTGATTAAATTGTGATACCTTTAAAAATGTACATTGTAACTATAGACTCTGAGGCTAGTTCAATCATTTCCATAGAATCTGTGGTAAGTCATAAAAACTGAGGCAATTAGGGGCACCTGGGAGGCTCAGTCAGTTAAACATCTACCTTCGGCTCAGGTCATGATCTCAGGGTCCTGGAATCGAGTCCCTAGTCAGGCTCCCTGCTCAGCAGGGAGTCTGCTACTCCCTCTCCTTCTGTCCCTCCCCCACTTGCACATGCACACACTCTCTAATTAATAAAAAATCTTTAAAAAAAAAACTGAGGCAATTATTCCACAATATCTAAAGTATCCATGAAAAACTATTTGTATGAGAAAACTGGAAAGTCAATTCTCCATTTCCATTGAATCATATTAGAGAATGGGTGATGCATTCAAAAGGTGACAGAACTTCATGCCAGTAGCTGATTTTTTAAAAGGCAAAAGTATGTTGTATGTTCCAATAAAATGTTCCAGGAAAGAACTAGTTCTACTTGAAAGAGAACTAACAAGCTGGTCTGCTTTTCCTTCTGTGACTACAAACACCAACAGGTAGTACCAAAATCTCCTTATCACAGGATTTTTCTTTTTACACAATGAGTTGGTATCCCTTGTGCTCCTTCCTCCTATCACTATTCAGTTGATCAACCTTGACTCGGGTGGGACAGAGTCATTATATGTATGGAAACAGGCCTCTCTAAATTGAACTGAAGTTCTAGCAAAATCAAGAAAGAATAATGTCCTTGAAAAATTTTCAACCACATATGTTTTGATACACATTTACTGATTTTTATTTCCTGTTTTAAAATTCAGGTCATCTTTAATTATTCAACTGTTGTAAAATCCTATACCTACAAATGTAAATCTTGTAACAACAGCAGTCACATTGTGAGCCCTTGCTACATGCTAGGACTTATATTAGGGGCTTTATATATAGTATCTAATGTAATGCTCACAGTGAAACTACAAGGCAAATAGTATTATCCCAGTTTTACAGATAAAGAAACAGCAACTAAGAGAACTTAAGTAGCTTGAGCAGTGTCAAACAACAAATGGTCATTATGTGAATCCAGTCTGCCTATTTTCACATCTATGTTCTTTCCACTGAACTAGGGAATTCATGGTTTGTTTTTACTTTCAAATTCTTTAAATACAAACTGTTCAATCTATTTTCATAGGCAAGGGTAAAATGTTGTTATTAAACAGAAGGAGCAATCTGATCTATAAATTATGCAAAGGAGAAAACTCTCATAGAATGGTAAGCTGGGTGTTTCTCTGAAATATTGTGAATAGTAAGGCAATGGAAATATCCATTTATTAATCAAGGTCTTTTAACTATACCTAAGCCAGTTATCAAGGGAAAGCGTACATTTTTATGATGAATATTATTTTCAGAAAAAGAGTATAAAATCCAAATATTATTATAAAATGAAATTGATCCAATCACCAAAAACTGTTTAGACACCAGAAGCCAGAGAGTAAAAAGAATATATTATTTGTAAGTTGCATTCTCTCTCTGTTAAAAATATTTGTTTCATTGTTTCTTTTTCCTCTAACAAACACATTTATGCACATTTTGATAAGTGATGCCCGTTTGGAAAGCATTTTATATTTCTAAAACAAATAAATAAAGGGGCGCCTGGGTGGCTCAGCTGGTTAAGTGACTGCCTTTGGCTCAGGTCATGATCCCAGGGTCCTGGGATCGAGCCCCCATCAGACTCCCTGCTCAGCGGGAAGCCTGCTTCTCCCTCTCCCACTCTCCCTGCTTGTGTTCCCTCTCTCGCTGTCTCTCTCTGTCAAATAAGTAAAAAATCTTTAAAAAAAAATTAAATTAAATAAAGACTTGCCAACTTTCAGTGAAGCACAATATATTTAGCCCATAAGAAGTCATAAACAATATGTCAGCTTCAATACTTTCTAGACACATATGCTATGCTGTTGGTTTTATATTATATTTACAATATGGCAATTTTATTATTTATGTATATTTTCCCATATGTAATTAGTAGTCTATGTGGGAACAACAATTCTGAAAATAAGTTATTTTGAAACATCCTGCTGACAAATAAACATGCAATTCATGATTGCTACTTACATACAAAACCTCATTTTGTTTTAAAATAAAAATAAAATATAAGAAAATATGCCAAAAACCACTGTTAACCACAATTCTATAGTTTCTACATGGGGGTGGTTTATTTCTGGCTTTCCAGAATATTATGGAAAAAAAATTATGTGGCAATCACTGTGTTCAATATACAGGCTACTAACTTTATTTAGCTATTCATCACTGTGAAAAGCGTTACTCTCCTTAAAGTTATATAGTGCTAGCTATTTTACTCCCAGCTAATAAAGTGTTATAAAATAATAATAGTTTAATAGCTAACACCTAGATAGATTTCATGTGAGCCAAACATTCATGTGAGCCCTTATATGAATTAAATCATTAAGCCTTCACAACAACCTTGTGAAGTAGGCACTATTTTTATCTCTATCTTACACAGAAAAAAAGGTTAAAAAAAATTGTCCAAATTGGACAGCTAGTGTGTGGTAGAGATGAGATCTGAACCCAGGCTGCCTGGCTCAAGAGTTTTAATACTCTGCTACACTGTTTCAAGATTATTTATGAATCTTTTAAACCTAGCCCAGTACTCCAGTAAGCTCTCCTTCCTGGCAATACTGATGGTCGTCCTAATTTATGTGGATTGCAATAAACGTAAACTCATGCAAAGATTTAGCCGAAAAGAGAGTTTATTTTGAAGATTCAGAGATTTGTCTGTCCTAAGGGCAGTGTGCTGGGTCTGAAAAACCCATAAACAGGTAATCAAAATTAATTGGAAAGCACTTGGGGAATAAAACTTGCTCTTTCCTTTCCTCTCTTCTCCTTTCTCCTCTTTTCCCCTCTCCCCCTCCCTTCCCCTCCTCTCCCCTCCTCTCTTCTCCCATCTCTCTCTGTCTCTCATGTCTTTCATGCCTGTTTTCCCCACTTCATTCTTCACTAATGGGGCTAAATTGGTTTCCTCTGTTCTGCATGTCCATGGCAAATCCAGCTCTGTTATTTCTGAGCTAATAGCCAATACCTATAGCTAACTTACACTCATGGTCCACAATTTCTAGGCAGAAGAAATAAAATTGGCATAGCTTGGATCAAAAATCTACCCTTTGGGCGCCTGAGTGGCTCAGTTGGTTAAGCGTCTGCCTTCGGCTCAGGTCATGATCCCAGGGTCCTGGGATCGAGTCCCGCATCAGCTCCCTGCTCTGCAGGAGGCCTGCTTCTCCCTCTCCCACTCCCCCTGCTTGTGTTCCCTCTCTCGCTGTGTCTCTCTCTGTCATATAAATAAATAAAATCTTAAAAAAAAAAAAATCCACCCTTTATCTAATCAGAAGTGACCAGAGTGGGCAAGGTTTCACGATATGTGACCTACTCAGTAGACTGTGGGAAAAACACTCACAGAAGTGAAGGAAGCCAACAAGCACCCATGACAGTTCTACTCCAGTATTTAATAGCAATCCAAATGTTCCAATTAGCTCAGAAAGCTTCCTTTGTGATCAAAATACAAAAGTAAATTACATAGGCATGCCTGGCTGGCTCAGTAAAAAAGGCATGCCACTCTTGATCTTAGGGTCATGAGTTCAAGCCCTACATTGGCTGTAGAGATTACTTAAATGAATAAATGAAAACTTTAAAAAAGGGCGCCTGGGTGGCTCAGTTGGTTAAGCGACTGCCTTCGTTGGGCTCAGGTCATGATCCTGGAGTCCCGGGATCAAGTCCCACATCGGGCTCCCTGCTCAGCAGGGAGTCTGCTTCTCTCTCTGACCCTACCCCCCCCTCATGCGCTATCTCATTCTCTCTCTCAAATAAATAAATAAAATCTTTAAAAAAAAAACTTAAAAAAAATAATTTTTAAAAAAGTAAATTACTGTGGTAATATTTGTGTTTATATTTTTATGGGTCTGGCTAGCCACAGTTAATATAGTTTTTATTAAATAATAAAATAATTACTTTGCTGTAAATGATAAACATATTATTTCTAGATTCTGAGTTACATTATGATTAATTCAAAAAACCTCCAAGAGTCAGAAAATACATTAAATGAGGAAATAGAATCCAGTGGATATAAATATATAACTGAATATGTAACCTGAAAATATAAGCTGAATGTATTTGAAAGTTGATGTGAAAAAGGAAAAAAAAAATGCAGTTATGGCACCAAACTTGGACAAATCACTCAAGTTTTCTAGGTTTTTGCCATCCTATAATTTGACTTATACATTTTGAAAGCCTCTCTACTTTTAAAATTATATGGCACTTTTTTTCCCTCCTACAAGTATAGTATTTGAGGAAATGACCTTAAATCTAAAGAGAATTTCCTTCAAACAAAATGATTCATTGACTATATAAAGATATGGATGGAAAAGAAAACCATTCTTCCCACCTGTATACTACCAGTAAAAAAATAAATAAATAGAAATTATATATTTTGGGGGTTTTCCCCCAAGGTAATTTCTATAGCTTGTAATACATTTATTCATCTTAAATCTGAATTTTGAGATCCAGTTGGCATTTAAAGAGTACTAAGTCCCTGAAGACACAGATAACATTTTGTTATGCCAAAAGGTGAGTTTTTAATGAAATAATTTCAGATACATCCAAAGGCATTTGAGACCAGGGGAAGAGCATGTTGACTTTACTGTCACTGAGCAGTAAGTATGAAAAGAACTTTTCATTCCTTGATTTGTGCATTGAATTTATACTTTTTCTCAGATCTTTTTCTTAGTATTTTAAAATATAAGGTCCTTGCTCAAATTAATGCAGCCGTATGGCAAGACCAGCACAGAAAGAAAACATATACTGACTCCTGTGCAGATAATGTGTAGAAGGAAAATTAGAGTAGAGAGAAGTATAATGAAATAGTCATGACAGCAACTTTTGGCTCTAAGCCCAAAATAAATTAGGAAAAGAATTAAGAAAATATGGCAGTAGTTCTAAAGTAAATTTAATAAGTACTTCTGTGCCTTTCTATTCCCTGTTGGCTTGGTTTTCATGACAACCTACCTTTTGGGATAATCTTTACTGTATTTTCCATAGCCCCTGTTTCATGGTCTACACAATGTAAAAACAACAAAATGGTTCATTCAATCTAATGGCTGATCAGCTAGTCAAACTACCGGTGTTGTGGAACTAACTTAGTGGAACCAATTCACAGAGTAAGCACCATCAGCCCAGAAGCCAATTTCAGGTATAGCACCATCCTAATTAAAGCGGGTTAAGTAAGAAAAATAATTCAGAGAAATTTTGCCATCAATAAAATATCAAGTCAAAGTTTCAGAGGGAATTTTTTTTTTTTTAAAGATTTTATTTATTTATTCATGAGAGACAGAGAGAGAGAGGCAGAGGGAGAAGCAGGCTCCCAAGGAGCAGAGAGCCCGATGCGGGACTCGATCCCAGGACCCTGGGATCATGACCTGAGCCGAAGGCAGACGCTTAACCATCTGAGCCACCCAGGCGCCCTCAGAGGGAATTTTTTAAAACAACTGAAAAGAACTAGAATATAATGACAGAAATAACAGTTAAGAATAGAAATCACGGGGCGCCTGGGTGGCTCAGGCATTAAGTGTCTGCCTTCCGCTCAGGTCATGATCCCAGGGTCCTGGGATCGAGCCCCACATCAGGCTCCCTGCTCAGCGGCAAGCCTGCTTCTCCCTCTCCCACTCCCCCTGCTTGTGTTCCCTCTCTCACTGTGTCTGTCTCTGTCAAATAAATAAATAAAATCTTTAAAAAAAAAATAGAAATCACGTGTTTCAAAGATAGGAATGAAGGTAAGGACAGTTTTATGATGAAATCATTTGCTATACAGCCCCAACCTTTCTTCTCCCAGCATCATATATATATCCATATGGTGGACGAGTATTGCTAAATCCAGAGGGCACCTCTATGTGCCACTCAGAAAGACATTACTGGAAAATTTCAGACCTGCATATTCATGCAAACCCAGGGACTCCAAACAGAAACAAAAGAAGAAGAGAAGCTTCCTTTTTAAGGAACTAGGGTAGGTCAGCTGAAACTGGTAGAAAAGGGCAGCTACAGCTGAATCAGAATCTGAAGCAGAGACAAGGAATATAGAAAAAAAAAAAATATATATATATATATGGTTGACTCGGAGAATGAGAGAAGAAAGGATCTATGACAAGGGTAGTCCAGATCTGGGGAATTATATAGAGGGAGCAATCTCCCCATGAGCTTCGTTTTCCATACTGGACTCAGGTAGAATTTTTAGCTGCTGACATTACGTTGTTTAATTTCCTTTATGTCCAAAATGTGTGCCTTTTCTTGCTCTCAAGATGACTAGGCTATGAGGGCAGAGATAAGGATGGTATACTGAAAAAGATCAAATGAACCAAGCAATACGACTGCCAGGTTCTTTCCATAAAGAAGCGAAGAGGCAGACACCAGGCCCATCCTGCATGGAAATCTTAATGAGATTCTAAACTAGAAGAAATCGGATGAGAACAAAATAGACTCTTACTGAGAAGTCTATTTAGCAGATTTAGAGGTGAAAGGAGCAAAAAGACGGTTAAGATTTCAAACGTAGCCAAATAAAAGAAATTCAATTAGTACATAGCAGAGGAAATACTCAAACACCCAGAAGAAAAAAAGATATGAGGAATAGAAATTAAGTTGACTAAATTATGGGTCTCTGGTAGCTAGTGAAAGAACAGTTTGTTTTGAAAAAAGTATACAAATTTTAAAATTTTGAACACATAAAATATGCCTCACTTGGTGATTCAAGTATTACTAAAATTTTAAGTTTTATATCCTTCCCTGCTCCAAAACTCATTAAACCTTCAGGAAGAATCAGTTCAAATCTGTTTCCTTGGACGAACCATCCTGCATCCCCATAATTTAATCCTCACAAAGCTCTGTCCAGTGCATTTTATGACCCCATCTTCCAGCCCTCCCAATACACTGCCTTTGTCCAGGTTAGTAATGACTTCCAAGTGTTAGATTCATTGGCCAATTTTCAGTTCTCATCCACTTGACTTGTCAACAGCTTTTGATATAGCGGATCATGTTCTGCTCCCTGAGCCCCTTCTTCACTTGGCTTCCAGGATAATACATTCTTAGGTTTTCTTCCTGCCTCCCTGGCTGCTATTTCTTGGTCACCACTAATGTTTTTTCTTCATCTCTCTGACCCCTACACATTGATATTCCTCCAGTTTCAGTAATTAGACCTATTCTCTTCTTAATTTACACCCTCTCCTATTCTCTTCTCAATTTACACTCTCTCCCTTGGAGATTTCATCAGATTTCATGGCTTTAAGTACTACCCATACATTATTACTCCAAAATGATTAACCCTAGTTATCACCTTCCCCCTGAAGTCCAGATGCCTATTTCCAAATGCTAACCCAATATCACTACTTGGATATCCAAAAAGCATCTTGTGATAGTTAATTTTACATGTCAAATGGATGGAGCCACAAGATGCCCAGATATCTGTTAAAACATTATTTCTGGGTGTGTCTGTGAGAGTTTTTCCAAAGAGAATATGAGAGTTTGTTTTGAATATAAGAGTGATATTTTGAGTTGATGGCCCTCCGCAGTGTGGGTGGGCATCACTTAATCCTTTGATGGCCTGAACAGAACAAAAAGGAAGGGGAAGGTTGAATTCACTCTATGCCTGACTGATTAAGTTGGGACATGGATCTTCTGCCTTTGGCATTCCTGGTTCAGGCCTTCAGACCCAGACTGGTATCTATTCCATTGGCCATCTGGCTCTCAGACCTTCAAACTATGCCATCAGCTTTCTTGGGTCTCCAGCTTGCAGATGGCAGAGCATGGGACATCCCAGCCTCCTAAAATCATGAGCCAATACCATATAATAAATCTCATTATATACATATCCTTTTGGTTCTGTTTCTCTCAAGAACCCTAATACACATCTCAAACTTAACATTTCCACCACCGAGCTGCTGATCCCTATTTCACCCACACTGGCTCCCCTCTTGCATTCTTTCCCATCTCATTTCACAGCAACTGCACCCTTCCAACTGGTCAATCTAAAACCTTGGTGTCATCCTTGACTACCCTCTTACTCTTATATTCTATGTATGATCTGTCACAAAATTCTGATAACTTTATGCTTTAATTTATATTTCACATATGTTTTGAATAAACTGAATAAAAACTGATATTCATTTGGTTTGACTAGCTTGATGGGGTTTGAAATGAAATGCAAATATATTATGAAGAAGCTTTCTTTATCATGTTGTGAAAGAGTGATATGATTAAAAAACCTACCAAGGGCCAGAAATCCAGTGTCAGGTCAAGGGTGTGGTCTTAGTCTACTTAGCTAACTCCCATAATCATGATATTCTCTTCTCTGAAATGGGAATACAGTTATCTAACCTGTAATGGCTGTTTTAAGAAATAAATGGAACATAAATCTCAAAATCAATGAAATGCCATATGAAAATAGGTACTTATAATACAAATGATTGGTGATCTGAAGCCCTCCAGTATTAGGTCAGATGTGGACTACTTGGAGACAGAGCCATAAAGAAGCAAAGGGATGTAAAATAGTAAGTTGAGCTCAACAAGAGTAGAATCCACAACAAATACACCGATTCCCTCTCTGGAGACTTCATTAGAATTGTACAATCCCCCCATGTGCTTTGAATAACATGAATACTGATGAACACAGACATTTATACATTCATACCCCCACACACCTGCCAACTCTCCCCTTCCCCACCAAACACATCCATAATACGCCAATATAAAAGAAAAAAAAAATAGGAAATAGGAGCCCAGGATTAGCTGATTAAAACTAAAGGTACCGTTCATGGAGAAAGAAAACAAAATCAAGAGCCACAACAACCAGATTAGTACTTAGCAGGACCATAGGCTTAAAATTTGAATTGCTGTGACAAAGTCAACAAAGGGGTAACCAAGGCCCAGCTAGAAAAAGGCCCCTTTGTTCCTGGGTATAAGAGATATGAGAAAGTATAGATGAGGCCAAATGGCAAGAAAGGGCAATAGAAAATGAGGTCAGAACTCTAAGATTGCATGGAGAACGCCAGTAAATACTTAAACCTTTGGGGCGCCTGGGTGGCTCAGTTGGTAAAGCATCTGCCTTTGGCTCAGGTCATGATCCTGGAGTCCTGGGATTGAGCCCTGCATTGGGCTCCCTGCTCAGTGGGGCGTCTGCTTCTCCCTCTCCCTCTGCCCCTCCTCCTGCTCCTGTTCTCTCTCTCGCTCACTCTCTCTCTCTCAAATAAATAAAATAAATAAAATCTTTAAAAAAAATACTCAAACCTTCAATCAAGTTAAAGGAAGGATGTGATGTGACAGTGTGCATTAGTTATTTAATGAAACACCCTGTAATAGTTTGAGATTTACTTCCATGAGGGTTTAGATAAGCTGTTGTCTAGGACAGACCAAGTATCCATGATAATCAATAATGGGCATGGGAAAAGCACAAGAAGAAAAAGGGATGGGCCTACAATTCAAAGTCACAGCCTTTAGAGAAAAATCAATTTGTTCTTTTTGATGCCTTCCTAGAACAGAGCTTGTCAAATATTTATGAGCCTATAAATCCCCTGGGGCTTGCTGACATGCAGATTCTGTCTTGGAAGGTCTGGGACAGAGCCTGAGATTCTGTATTTTTTTTTTAATTATTTATTAGTTGTTTTAAGTAATCTCTACATCCAACATGGGGCTCAAACTCATGATCCCAAGATCAAGGGTCACATGTTCTTCCAACTGAGCCATCCCGGTGCTCACAGGTGATGCTCTCATCACCAGTCCACTGACCACAATTTAATCAGTGTGTAAGCAACTTGAGAGCCTAAATGGGTTTTCTGTGGCTGTTCATTGGCCTCCTGCAGGCCATGTCCTACAGCTTTACTCTATTTGACCCACACAATTTAAAGTCCACGTTTAAAAAGCAGATTTCACCCAAACACTGGGCTTCTGGTTCCCTTAAAATACTAGCACAGCAGGCATCACTGGATCTGAAGTTTTACACTGAGTGAAAGTCACCCCTTTAGAGAAGGCATGTTCCCTCCATCCCCCACACCCCCCTTCATTACCAAGGACATCACCCATAGACGCAGAGGCCATTTGCTATTCATCATGCAATTGTTAGGTTGATTTTATTTAGTAGAGAAATAGTTTTCCATACTCATGTCTCCGTCAAAACTGAGAAAACAAACTTAAACCAAGTGGTATCATGCCGTAGACTTTTTCCATATCAATCATTTATATTATCTGTCAATCGCCTTTAAATTATTGACTCTGTAACACGTAGTCTTATTCAACTACCTATTTCCAGTACCTAAGACAAAGCCTGGCAAAACAGTAATGTGAACTGAATGTCTAATAGAAAACAGACTCAGAATCAAGGGCATTCTTTTGGAATCCTTTAGCAGTACTCTGTTTTGTTACACCAATATTTCCACTGTGAACCTGGTTTTCACATGCAGGCAGATCCATGGATTATGTATCTACCTACAGAGAACCCATAGGCTCACAGTTAATATTTTAGATGAATTTTGTGAAATGAAAAATTAGAGGATGGGGCTATAGTGTTCTACCTCTTGAAAAAGATCATGGTTACTGGTATCAGCAATGATGATAAAATTAAAAGTGCAACATTACCATATATTGCTTAATTGATTAATTTTCTAACATTAGCACTTTCTCAGTTTTTGACATGTTTCCATTGTCCTAAAAATGTCATATAAGAGTGTTCCTTTTTCCTTTTTTTACTGGGAATTGAGATCAAAAGGCAAACTAAATTGCCTCAAAAGGTCAGAATAAAATTAAATCCCACTTTCAGTGGTTATAAATCATAATTTGTACTTTTATATGAGCTCTTTGCAAAGGAGCGGGACACATGATTCCTTTTATCAGATCTGTGTATTTTGTTTAAAAAGAAACATTTGGGTAAATGTTTCCAGCAGAATTTATATATATGTGTGTGTATATATATATATATATATATACTATATACTATAGGTTGAAGCAGCATGGGAGGAAGGCAGACTTGAAACAAATCATGATACCTACTTAAAGGAAATACTTTTAAATACTTAAGAAAATATACACTTAATATATTTTATATAAAGCTCAGAAGTAAACTTTTGCATTGAGAATAGAACTGAGAACATTAACAACAGACAGTCAAAGCCAAAATAATATAAAGGCCAGATTCAAATCAAAATACTTATCTTGTATTTGGAAAATATATTCTATGTTTTCTATGCTACAGCATATCCAAGAATCAAAATAATGTTCCCTTTAGTGTTTACCATAAAATGACTGGCAAGTTTTGAAAATTATACCATCTACAATCTACTTTTCCCTTCCTCCTTCCTTCCCACAAAATACACACACACACCACAATTCCCTTCTTTTTAAAATCTATTTTAAAATTGGGTCAGCCCCAGGCAAACCAGCAAGTCTCTGTTGACTTTTCACCTATTTTGTTCCTACTACTGGCTTTGTTCGTATTTGATATCTCCATGCCCTTCATTGTACTTTGTCACTAGTACAATGGGTCCTAGCTACGTGGGGCCCCAATTGGATGAATCTGTGAAAATATATACTTTTCAAGAAATATTGCTGTCCTGGGGCACCTGGGTGGCTCAGTTGGTTAAGCATCTGCCTTCGGCTCAGGTCACGATCTCAGGGTCCTGGGATTGAGTCCAGCTCCCTGCTTAGCAGGGAGTCTGCTTCTCCCTCTCTCAAATAAAGAAATAAAATCTTAAAAAAAAAAAAAAGAATATTGCTGTCCTTTTCTGCTTTCTATCAGAACTCATTATCTTATTTCTCTTTCAAACATGCCCTAATTTGCTAATATTTTAATGAGTTACTCCTCCACAGATGGGACATTTGATGACAAGAAAGTAGAATATGCGAGAAGTGTCTGCTGCCAGAGCAAAGTTAGAAAACTGGATTAAGCCCTCCCAAGGTGCTTTGTTTGGCAAGAACAGTATTTTAAAAATATTTAGCTAGTTTTTAAATCTCAGAATATTTCACATAAAATTCTAGCTTCTTTTGAGAACTTTCTAGGAAGTTCTAGCAACACTGGGCCCACGTTCTTGAATGTCAGTAATGAGCTGGAAGTCTGCATGTGTCAGCCCATTCTCTTCACCATCCCTTGTGCCTTCTTATACTCAGCCCTTTGTACACATTTGCTTTTCTTGTCTGGTCATTGTAGACATATCTTTGAGTTTATAATTCCTGTGCTACACATTGCCTCATTCTTTTGTTCTACTAGCTGCAATTGGTAGGGTTGATGAAAATAATGAAGTCCTAAGAATTTGTTTTTCTTTTCCCCTAATAATCAAGCCTGTTTTACGAGCAGTAGATGATTTTTTTCCAAACCCAAATTATTGTAATTTTTATATTCACATGAACTATCACTTAGAGCAAGATTTAAAAATAAATAACAGATTTTATTTTCTCTAACTTTTATCTTCGCTTACGAACTTTATTTCGAATCTTATTTTAGGGATAGGAACCTTTCCAGGTTGTGTTCATAATTGACATGCTGGAGTGCAGTGACAATACTCTCTTGTTAGTTAATTGGAAAAATACTTGGGCAAAGTGCCAAAGTCAACAGACTAAAGTAAAGCTGCTGTCGTTTCTGGAAATCAGGAGGTAGAGAGGAAGCTGAAGTTCTGGAATTCAGATCAAATCACGTGCTTGAAAGGGGAAACCAGGTAAAGTGTCAAGAACTTAGAGAAAGACAACAGCCCTGATGAGCAAAAATAAGTTGTCCTATGTCCTCCTTGACATTTTCTGCAGGAAATAAGCAGTTCATGGTCTATGGTTTGTTTGTTTTTTTAAAGAATGCATTAGTGTAACTAGAGGAGTTTTATGATTATAGTTGGGAGTTTTCATTTTTATACCAACAATTAAAAGGAAGTTCCTTAAAGATGCTTCTCTAGCTCTGACAAACTCACTGCTTTTAACATCATGGGTTCTCTGATTTTTTTATATTAATAGATTTTATGTTTATCAGTTCATTTTGGTAAGATGCTTTCTTTATTAATATCTACATAAGACAGTGTCATTATAACTACTCTATGCAATTCAATTCTAATAGAAATACATTCGTATTATAGACTTCAACAGGGTCTCTCCTTTTTTCTTCTTCTTTAACAATCTTAGTCACCCTCCTGAGTTTTATGCTTCAGCAAAAACTTCCTATTGTATAGCAGAGAAAGTGTGGCTTAAGAGTAAACTCCTAAGAAAATATTTCATTTGATAGAGTGGGACATCCATAAAATTTGAGATTAGAAAATTTATGAAAAAAAAGAAAAGAAAAGAAAATTTATGGCATGATGTTAGTCATAGCTGGTTATTTAGCTCATTTAGTTGGTATTTAGATATCAACTTTCATTTCTTAGTATCTTCATGTTCCTTTGAATTCTGTATTTCTACACCATGTAAGGAAAAAACAGTCACTTAAATGTAATGTAGGATCTTATAACAATGTCAGTATTTCCAAGCACTCTTCTTCAGTAAACTAATATCCAGTGAGATATTAATAGTTGTCACTGAATGGCAGTGAATGATTACCATGAAACTCATCACTTACGGATGCTGTTACTTTAATTACTTAACTAATACCAAAGTTAGTTATCTATCCAATAATCATCACCTCTCTCTCCTTTTCCTTTATAATAGATAACATATATTCTCACTTATTACCAGGTACTGTACAAAGCACTTCACATCTATTTTCTCAATATTATTCTCATTTTGAGATAAAGAAAATGAGGCCTAACAGATTTAAATAATTTTCTCAAAATCATACAGATAATGAGTTGTAAAGCTGAAATTAAATTCAGAGTCTTCATAATCATTTGATGCACTAAGAAATAACTTTCATCAGCAAGAAGATCTAGGCAGCATTTATCAACTCACCTTTGCAAAATGCTTCTATTCGGTGGCTATAGGCTTTCCTGTGGGCTTACAACTTCCATATCTTTACTGTACATTAAACATAAGTCATACTTTGGGGCGCCTGGGTGGCTCAGCGTTAAGTGTCTGCCTTCGGCTCAGGTCATGGTCCCAGGGTCCTGGGATCGAGCCCCGCATTGGGCTCCCTGCTCCGTGGGAAGCCTGCTTCTCCCTCTCCCACTCCCCCTACTTGTGTTCCCTCTCTCACTGTGTCTCTCTCTGTCAAATAAATAAAAAAAATTAAATCTTAAAAGTAAATAAATAAATAAAAACATAAGTCATACTTTGATAATTTATCAAGCAATTAATTAATAAAACCATTTTTGCTTTCTATTTTGATGTTTAGATCATTTCTCCCTATCACCTATGGGAATATTGTTAATATAGTACTCTGACCAAAAATTATCATCATTTAAGTGTTCTATGGTCAAATAAGTTTGAAAACACTTGTGTGTAGGTCAATTTCTCTAAACCCATGAAACCAACAGAGTGGTTGACTTGCCTTTTCAAAGGCTTCTGCTAGACTAGTAGATGAGAAATCACATCTGCAAGGCTGTTGTCACAGAGAGCAGCAAAGGGGAGAGAATGATGGGATCAATGACACTTTAAGGTGGAGAAAAACAAATGGACTTAAGATAAATGGTTCATCCCTGGAAGGCAGCATAGTGTGAACAGAAGTGCATTAGACTGGAAAGACTGCATTAGACTTCAATGCCATCCCTACAGCTGTTGACTTGTTTCATGGAAGGAATGTTTATTAAATTGCTATATTTGTTTGTGACTTACATGATATAGGGCATCATATTAAATCATTTTAACTTAGGTTGTTACTGTTTCAAAAATGTAACAAGCCACAAATAATAGCCCTGGAAATTTATTAGAGCCCTCAAAACAAAAACAAAAACAAAAAACCTACATGAGAGTAAGAGAAATGAGATGGCCACTACCCCAAATAGACATATGCTAATCTTGCCAAGAATATAAGCAAGGAGATGAGACAAGGCACTTTATGGCATGGTTTGAGTTCAACATAATATGAAAATAATGCTCGCTACAGAAACAGTTACTGAGTTAATATCAAAATAACCTTTGGTAGTAAATTCATACTGAATCACAACATAGATACAGAAGTCCATATCTAAATTACGAGGAAAATATATTTGATTTATTTTGTTATTTCGCTTGGTTTCACTTACCTATTTTTAAGGCAGTAATTCTAAGAAAAAGTTCTAATATTTCATTACAAACACTAACTTAATAGGGAGTTCTACTTATAAAATGGGATAATCTTGTTTAAAAGAAGAAAGGATAAAAAAATATTTGACTAAACACAGCTGCTTTGGAGAACCATCTTGTGTCTAAATTGTTAAATAATTTTTTATATTAGAATGTTGGGCACAATTCTTTCCTTTTGAACTGGTTTCTGAAATGTTACAGGCATTTCAGATGTTGGTGTGACTTGAAGCTTTCAGAAGAACTTGCAGTTTTCCTACAGTTTACAAATAGCTTTTTATTTTATTTTATTTTATTTATTTATTTGACAGAGAGAGACACAGCGAAAGAGGGAACACAAGCAGGGGGAGCGGGAGAGGGAGAAGCAGGCTTCCCGTGGAGCAGGGAGCCTGATGCAGGGCTCGATCCCAGGATCCTGGGATCATGACCTGAGCCGAAGGCAGACGCTTAACAACTGAGCCACCCGGGCGCCCCTACAAATAGCTCTTTAAGATACTTTGGATTTATCCAATGAACACTTATTGTGGATTACTTACTTTGTGCAAAAAGTCACCCACATAGTTTAAATACTAATCTTCTGGTTTATATAGTGAGATTTAGGGATATTTTCTAAGTCAAAATAGAGCAGGCTATTTACCATAGAAGTATTTATAAATATCAAAGCAAAATAGATATTGTCTAAATTAAAAAGGAAAGGTAAGAAATATAATTTTTTTTTCAAAAATTTCAACCATGGATAACCAGATATGAAGTAGATATGAGCTAAGGCATAACAATTATATTATTATCTTTATTTCATAATTTCTTTAAAGAAATAAAAACAGACTGCAAATAGCAAAGTTCTCAGGCAGTTCATTCATTAAAAATACTTAACCAAGAGGTAAGATTTGATTCAATTTAAATTATAATTTGTTTAGAACAAGAATTCATAAAATGAAGCCATATAGGACTAATACAGATATAATTAAATATAGGTTTTTCTCTTATTTTCTCTTCCCACTGGGTTTGGTTTCAGTTTTGAATAGCTACCCAAACCAGGCTTCAGACAGCTACAGGACAAGAATGATACCTACTATATGTATCTATACACAATCTAAATTTATAATAGCTGTTCTTTGTATATCCTGGAGAAGACACCTGATGCATATGAATGGTATAACTATTAGACATATTTTCTTACGCCCATGTGAAGACTAGAATTTTCTTCCACTATAGAGATACAAATTCTACTTTGAGATATTTTCTAATTGAAATAAATTACACCTATTGAAAAAATATGAATAAGGCATGGTCTTTATCCTTGAGGGACTTACAGTCTAATGTGTTAGACTAACAGATGGATAATGTATCAATATAAGTCTGAGAAAGAGACATCCATTGTGATGATAGTAGGGGAAGGTATGGAAGTTGAAAAGAGCTGGGAAAAAGTTACCACTAAACAGCAGGTTGGGTGAGGAGAAGCCATTCAGTGTTACTAGAGCAGAGAAACAAGGCTGTACATGAGCACAGGGACCAGGTCACGGCATTCTTGCATGGCATGCTGTGTGCAGCTGGGACTTCACCCTGCGGCAATAGGGAACATTTACATGGATGTGGTGTGGTCAACTACATTTCTCAGGCAGCAGCTGAAAGATTGGTTGGGAGGTAGTAAGACTGGATTGAGACTATCAAAAAGGTGCTTTTAGAGAGTACAAATGGGAAATGATAATGACTGGAACTAGGACAGTGATCATACAGATAGATGGGGGGGGGGATTGAAGAAATACTTAAGACATAAAATAAGCAGGACGTGGTGACTGATTTGATACCAGGAATGAGGAATAGATATTTGGCTTATAAATGATGTTGCTTTTAACTGGGAGGAGGAACTGGTAAAAAATTGTATTGTTTGTTTAAATAAAAGTATTCTTAAATGAATATACTAGCCATAGTAGATGTTATGTTCCATGAATGCAAATTTTTCCAATAGTAAAGATAAGATTCCAGAAATGCTCCATCTATCATTATTATCCTTATTACCATATTTGGGATAAGACATACTTTTTCATAATTTATCATTTCTGAAAATGGGGCATATCTCATAATAATTTGGCACTGTCAACCTTTCTTTTCCTCCCTCTAAATTTTCATTAAATTGATGGTGAATCTGAGAATTGCAGAAATAAAGAAATAATCAGAGCTGCCATTTATTAAGACTTGGAGCTGCTTCTAGGAACTGTGCTAAAGGGCACCCAGTTATTAATTAACCAATTGGTCTTAGACAGTAGCTCTGCCTTTGTTACTTGAATGAACTATAAACAAAGATCAAAGCTAGAGTGAGTATTGCGCCTCCCAGAAGCGTACTTTGGGCTCTATTTTAAATTACTATAAAATCACAGAAAAAAAAATATTTAGGTGGCCAAATGTAATTTGTTTTACATCTTTTATAAAATAATGGCAGGAAAGTATAATCAATATTTTCTAGGAAATATTTTCAGCTGGACCTGTGATTTCCGATTTCCCCGTGGTAAACTGAAAGTCAGGAGAAACAGAAAAAAACAAGTGAGTAACTAACTGTAGATCATAGCAAAAACCCAGTGCAGCAGAGACCATCATTGAAAAAAAGAAAATTAACTCTTTTAACATGAAATATGCTAGTCAGTACATATGCCCTCTCTTGGTAAACATCTTAGATGAAAATAGCTTTTTAACCAAATATAATTTCAAATTATTTTGCTGACCAGTGGGAAAGCTGTTAATGAGGACTGCTATATTCAAAGATGCTAATGGATGATTAGATCTGATCTTCAGATTTACTTCATGGAAAACTCCAGCTGAGCTGCTAAGCATTTGTAAACACTGTAGTGACTTGAAATTTCACCTGGGAATACAGTGTTGTCAACACTGGAGTGGGGTAGGGAGAAAAACCAATCTTAAAGCCAGCTCCTAAGGTCAAAATCACTGTAATAAAAATTCCTCTGAAAAGCATCATGCCCAAAATATACTCATGTTTATCCACACTAGACCTGAGAGTCACTAAGTTAAACCTGAAGGAAAGACGAAAGCATGGATATCTGGGTATTCTGCCTTAAAGATAATTATACAATATCATTAACTGGCAGGGTAGGTGAAGACAGCATCTTCAGAACTGTTCAAATTCAGAGGGTGCCATTCACATGCTGTCTATGTAGATAGTATCTATTAAAGTTGTCCAGGGATTAGTCTGAGCAATGCTTCATAGAGGCTCTAGATAGAGAACATTAAAGGATTCCTACTTGTCTGCAGGGTTATCCTCCTTCTACTTAACATGGAGTCTCTATAAAGTAACTGCATGCTAACAGAATTGCCCATTTTCCTCACAATTAAGGGGAATCACATTTTACTTGATGTGACTCCACTAGGAAACATCTGCTATTTGCTAAAGAAAGGTTTCCTCCCCCGGGCTCTCTGCTGATGTCTTCCCAGAATGAGAAATACAATAAGAGGAACAGAATTATGCCACTTGTTACATCTTTATTACTCTGAAATGGAGGTTCAGACAGGTTTTTATGAAGCGCCATTGGAAAGTTGGGAAGGCTTGGGACTCCTATTCACTCTTACCTTTTGCAGAATCATAAAAGTAAAACTCATATTAATAATAACTACTATCATTTATTAGGCACTTAAGCTAGGCACATTTTTACAAATGTGATTACATTTATGGTATCCCTGTAAGGGAGAGATTATCGCCATTATGTATCAATGAGGAAAGGAGAGTATAGAACTCAAGTCATTTATTTATCCAAGGTCCTGGCTAGTAGGCAGGAGGGCCAGCTTTTGAACCCACACCCAAGGGACTCCATTATAACCTGCTTTGTATTACAAATTATGGAAAAGAAGACTTTCGCTTAACAGGAGAAAGTGCTTTTTAAAAAGTTATAGCTAACCCACAGTGAACCACACCAGCTTGTGAGGCAGTGAACTCTGATAATTACACATAATAATTATGTATATCCATATGCAGAGCACTTTATAGTCGTAAAGTATTTTTCACATCATGATCTCATTCAGCCTATATAGCCCTGTGGGTCAAATATTATTTTAATTCCCATTTAATATGAATTCTGTGAACATGAATCTTGCAGTATGCAGACAGCTGATTTAGATATCTACTAAAACCCTATGGTTTCCCAAAAGTGTGGAGGAGAAATTTTTGAGTTTGGGGACTTTCCAAGGTTACTCACTTAATTTGAACTGTTGTAACTCGCCCTTACTACCTTAGAAATAGTTCCTCCAGCATCAGCTGTATGTGATGGCATACAGCAACTAACCTCCAAGGCACTGTTACATTCTTCATCTTGAGAGCTGTTTTCTCTTGCAAGAGTCAGTAAAATGAAGAAAATTTTTTCTAGGACAAAATGTGTGTAGGCATACATATGCTCCACTAGAAACAAATCTATCAATGGAGGTCTCTCTCCTATAAACACCTTATTGAAATGTATGAGGCTAATAAAAAAAATTTTTTTTCTCAGCCATTCTCAGAAAGCAATCCGGTCAGAATCTGATGGCCAAAGGCTGTTACTGGAGCAAAGAGAATAGAAACAATGGGAACTCTAAAAACCATTATACAATTAAAACAAATCAAATATAATCAGCATGTCTAAGCTCCACCCAACAGAGACATCCAGGTCAGGTCAAATTAACCTGTTTGTTCTTTTTTTTTTTTTTAATAGACCTTATTTTTTACAACAGTTTTACAGGAAATTGAGAAGATAATACAGAGAGTTCCCAAATACCCAGCATCCAATTTCCTCTATTATTAACATCTTATGTTATTATGGATATTTGTTACATTTAATGAATTAGTATTGCTACATTATTATTTTTTAAGATTTTTATTTATTTATTTTAGAAAGAGGGAGAGAGAGAGAGGAGTGCGAGTGGGGGAGAGGCAGAGGGAAAGAATCTCTAGCAGATTCCCCCTGCTGAATGCAGAGCCATTTGACAGGCTCGATCTCATAACCCTGAGCCAAAATCAAGAGTCGGATGCTCAACCAAATGAGTCACCCAGGCATCCATGCTACACTATTATTTTTTTTTATTTTTTATTTTTTTTTGAAGATTTTATTTATTTATTTGACAGAGAGAGACATAGCGAGAGAGGGAACACAAGCAGGGGGAGTAGGAGAGGGAGAAGCAGGCTTCCCCACGGAGCAGGGAGCCCGATGTGGGGCTCGATCCCAGGGTCCTGGGATCACGACCTGAGCCGAAGGCAGACGCTTAACGACTGAGCCACCCAGGCACCCCCATGCTACAGTATTATTAACTAAAATCCGTATGACATTCAGATTGCCTTGGCTTTGAACGAATGCCCTTTCTCTGTTCCAGGATCTCATTCAGTATCCCATGATACATTTAGTTGGTGTGTTGGCTTAGGCTCCTCTTGGCTGTGCCAGTTTCTCAGATTTCCCTTGAGTTTGATGACCTTGACAGTTCTGAGGAGCACTAGTAAGGTATTTTATAGGATGTTCATCTACTGAAATTTGTCTGATGTTTTTCTCATGATTATACTGGTATTACAATATTATTTGGGGGAAGAAGACTGGAAGTGCTATGTTACTCACATCATATCAAGGGTAAATACTACCAACATGATTTAGCACTTTTAATGTTGACCTTAGTCACCTGGCTGAAGTAGTGTCTGGTCAGGTTTCTACACTGTTAAGTTTTCCTAACTCTCCTCCCCACCTACTTTCCATACTACACTCTCTGGAAAGTAGTGACTACATTTAGCTTATGAGTAAGAAGGTGGGAGTTATGCTTTCCAATTTAGGATGATGTATCTACATAATTTATTTGGAAATCTTATACACAGGAGGTTGTCTATTCTCCCCATTTATTTGTTCAATTCTTTGTATCAGTGTAGGCTCATTGATATGTATTTTATTCTGTGGCCCATACTATGGTACTATTTTATTTTCTTCTTCAAATTTTTTCAGTTTTGGCTATTGGAGGTTCATTTGACTTCTGTATGTTACTTGGATATACTCCCACATATGATATAGTCATTTTGCTTTCTGGTAATTTCCTTATTTTATGGCACTACAAAGTGCTCATCATGTGCATTTCTTATTCTAGAACCAGCCATTTCCCCAAGGCTTTGATTAGAGAATGGCATAAGAAACCAAGATCTGGGTGGTGAGTATGCTCTTTGCTACTGATATGTCCTTGCATTCAGTTCCTCTCAACTGACAGAGCAAAGAAATGTGTGTGTGTATACTACCCCATGTTTCTACATGTATCTATAAATATTTCTATATTTAACTATCTGTATTTATATTAAACTATACATGAATCCAAATGAATGTCTCCAATTTTAATCCATTACTATATGGATTATTCTAGCCTCCTCTGCTTGTTTACCTATAAATTCCCACCCAACAAGATCACATTAACTTTTTTCTAAGATTATATTAACTTTTTTTGTAAAGATATCATTTATTTACTTGAGAGAGAGAGTGAGAGAGAGAGAGAGAGAGAGCACAAGCAGGGGGAGAGACAGAGGGAGAAGCAGACTCTTCACTGACTGGGGAACCCAATGCGGGACTTGATCCTGGGACTCCTGGATCATGACTTGAGCCAAAGGCAGATGCTTAACTGAGTGAGCCATCCAGGCACCCCAAGATCATATTAACTTTTAATTCCCAAATTTTAGTGGCACTCTCAGCACCACTACCACCTAACGTGGTCATGGCCCCTTTGAAAATATATTCAAGGTAACTCTGAAAGTCCCCAGAATAAGAAAGTTACCAAATGGATGTGTCAGGTGAAGCCACAATGTGAATGGAATCTGCCCTGTTATTTCTTTTCTTTCCTAGGTTCCCTTTACTAGTAGGGCAATTTTGTAGCCAGGAAAACCATTCCCTTAACATGTTACAAGTCTCACAACAAACAAGTTTTGGCAGGGTTTTTAGGCTGGCTTTATAGGATTTAGAGTCATCACAACAGTGTCAGGTGTCACAGAGAGGGCTCTGGTACCTCTTTTTAATAAATGGAATATTAGATAGACCTCACTTATGTTCAGTGGGTAGCACTGCATATGTAGCAGTACTAGAAGGGGATTTATTTAAAATGGCAAAAACAAAGGCAACAATGATGGGACATAGCTTGGGTTTACAAAATGTACAGGGTAAACACCACATAGGTCTGTAAGCATACCTCTCCTATAACCCAAACTAAAATAAAATAGCATTTTTAAACACTGTGTGGAAACAATGAAAAGAAACATCAATTTTATATAGAATATACACTTCTGTAGAGAGAAATGGATTATCTAAATAGAAGCATGAAACTGGTTGTTATCAGTTTCTTGTTTGTTTTCTTATCAGGAAATTGACTATAAGAAGACATTCAAGCAATGTCATCAAAGCTCTGAGAAAAAAGTCTATAAATCTATACTTTCATATCCAGCCAAACTATTAATTGCATATAAAGGAAACATAAAATTGTTTCCAAACATGCAAAGCCTCATGAATATACTAACCATTAAAATGAATTAGTAGAAAATTTATTCTCATATTTTCAAAATGAATCTATTAAAAGAGTTAAAAAATACAAGTGAGCAAAAACCACTGGAATTACTAAGTTTAATACATTTATTAATTTAGAAATAATTAACAACAAGTGGAATTAAAATGCCAATGATACTGACATAGAGATGGAACCAGCAGGGGAGGGACAAAATATAAAGGACATGTTCATTCATATATATATATATGCATATAGTGTAAACTTTTCACAGCTTAATGTATTCTGGAATTTCTTATGAAATTTAAGATATAACAAATCAAGATTTTATAATAAATAAATAAATGTAAAATAGTACCAAAAAATTCTCAGTGAATTTTCTGCTGACTGTTGATTACTACAGCTTTGTAGTATAAATTGAAATCTGAGATTTCATGGAGCATACTAAGCATCTTGTGAGATATGTCAAATCAGACAATTTCAAATTAAGGCAGATTTTCTCAGCAATACTATTTTATTTACTTAATTTATTTTTTAAATTTTATTTCCAGTTCAGTTAACATATAGTGTTGTATTAGTTTCAGGTGTACAATATAGTGATTCAACAATTCTATAGATTACTCAGTGCTCATCATGATAAGGGTAATCTTAATCCCCTTTGTCTATGTCATCCATCTCCCACTCATCTCCCCTCTGGTAATCATCAGTTTGTTCTCTATAGTTAAGAGATTGTTTTTTGGTTTGTCTTTTTTTTCTTATTTCACTTGGTTGTTTCCTAAATTTCATATACAAATGAAATCACATGGTATGTCTTTCCCTGACTGACTTATTTCACTTAGCATTATATCCTCTAAAACCATCCAAGGGCGCCTGGGTGGCTCAGATGGTTAAGCGTCTGCCTTCGGCTCAGGTCATGATCCCAGGGTCCTGGGATCGAGTCCCACATCAGGCTCCCTGCTCGGCAGGAAGCCTGCTTCTCCCGCTCCCACTCCCCCTGCTTGTGTTCCTGCTCTCGCTCTCTCTCTCTCTGTCAAATAAATAAATAAAAATCTTTAAAAAAAATAAAAATAAAAATAAAATAAAACCATCCATGTTGTTGCAAATGGAAAGATTCCATTCTTTTTTTATGGCTCACCAATATTCCATTGTGTATATATACCACTTCTTTATCCATTCATCTTTCAATGGACACTTGGGATACTTCTATGTTTTGGCTATTGTAAATAATGCTGTAATAAACATAGGGGTACAGTTATCTTTTCAAATTGGTGTCTTCATATTCTTTGGGTACATAACTCAGTAGAATTATTGGATCATATGGTAATTCTATTTTTAATTTTTTTGAGGAATATCCATACTTTTCCACAGTGACTGTACCAGTTTGCATTCCCGCCAACACTGCATGAGGGTTCCTTTTTCTCCACATCCTCAACAACACTTGTTTTTTGAGTTTTTGATTTTAGCCATTCTGACAGGTGTGAGGTGTTATCTTATTGTGCTTTTGATTTGCATTTCCCTGATTATGAGTGATGTTGAGCCTCTTTTCATGTGTCTGTTGGCCATCTGTATGTCTTTTTGGAGAAATGTCTGTTCATGCTTTCTGCCCATTTTTTAATTAGTATGTGGGTTTTTTAGGTGTTGAATTGTATAATTTTATAAATATGTAAAAATATTGAATATTATCTCTTTATCAAATATGTCATTTGCAATTATCTTCTCCCATTCTGTAGGTTGCCTTTTAGTTTTTTTTTATTATTTCCTTTGTTGTGCAGAAGCTTTTTATTTTTATTTAGTCCCCATAGTTTATTTTTGCTTTTCTTTCCCTTGCCTCAGGAAACATGTGTAGAAAAATGTTGCTACAGCAGATGTCAGAGAAATTACTGCCTATGCTCTCTTCTAGGATTTTTATGGTTTCAGGTTTTATGTTAGGTCTTTAATCTACTTTAAGTTAATTTTTGTGCATGGTGTAAGCAAGTGGTCCAATTTCATTTTTTGCATGTAGCTGTCCATTTTCCAAACACTATTTGTTGATGAGATTGTCTTTTTCCCATTGCATATTCCTGACTCCTTTATTGAAGATTAATTGACCATATAATGGTGGGTTCATTCCTGGGTTCTCTGTTCTGTTTTATTGATCTTTGTGTCTATATTTGTGCCAGTACCATACTATTTTGATTACTACCGCTTTGTAGTATATATTGAAATCTGAGATTCTGATACCTCCAGTTCTGTTCTTTTTCAAAATTGCTTTGGTTATTCAGGGTCTTTTGTGGTAAGATGTTAGAAGTGGGTTTTTCATATATGGCCTTTATTATGTTGAGGTATGTTCCCTCTAAACCTACTTCGTTGAGGCTCTTTATCCTGAATAGATGTTGTACTTTGTCAAATGCTTTTTCTGCATCTATTGAAATGATCATATGATTTTTATCCTTTCTCTTATTGATGTGATGTTTTGTGTTGATTAATTTGTGAATAATGAATCATCCTTGAATCCCAGGAATAAATCCCAGTTGATTGTGATAAATGATTTTTTTAATATACTTTTGGATTCAATTTGCTAATTTTTTGGGAGGATATTTGCATCAATGTTCATCATAGATGTTGGCCTATAGTTTTCTTTTTCTGTAGTGTCTTTATCTGATTTTGGTATCCAGGTAATGCTGGTCTCCTAAAATGAATTTGGTAAACTTCCTTCCTCTCCTATTTTTTGGAATAGTTTGAGAAGAATAGGTATTAACTCTTTAAATATTTGTTTAAATTCATCTATGAAGCTCTCTGGTCCTGGACTTTTGTTTGTTGGTAGTTTTTGGATTGATTACTGATTCAATTTCATTGCTGGTAATTGGTCTGTTCAAATTTTCTATTTCTTCCTAATTTGGTTTTGGGAGGTTAGATAGTTCTAGGAATTTATCCATTTCTTCTAGGTTGTCCAATGTGTTGACATATAATTTTTCATAATATTCTCTTATAATCCTTTGTATTTCTGTGGTGTTGGTTGTTATTTCTCCTCTTTCATTTGTGATTTTGTTTGAGGCCTCTTTCTTTCTCTCTCTTCTTTTTTTTTTTTTAATCTGGCTAAAGGTTTATCAATTTTGTTGATCTTTTCAAAGAACCAGCTCCTGGTTTTACTGATCTGTTCTATTGTTTTTGTTTTGCTTTGTTTTGTTTTTGTTTTTAGTTTCTATATAACTTATTTCTGCTCTGATCTTTTTCTTCTTTATATTGGTTTTAGGTTTTGTTTGTTCTTTTTCTAGCTTTTTTAGGTGTAAGATTAAGTTGTTATTTGAGATTTTTCTTCCTTCTTGAGGTAGGTCTGTATTGTTATAAACCTCTCTTAGAACAGCTTTACCTGCATCCCAAACCTTTTGGATTATTGTGTTTTCATTTTCATTTGTCTCCATATATTTTTTGATTTCCTCTTTGATTTCTTGGTTGACCCAATCATTGTTTAATAATATTTTTTTTAACCTCCATGTATTTGTGTTCTTTCCAGACTTTTTCTTGTGGTTGATTTCTAGTTTCATGGTGTTGTGGTCAGAAAAGACGCATGGCATGACTTTGATCTTCTTGAATTTGGTGAAGCTTGTTTTGTGTCCTAATATGTGATCTGTTCTGGAGAATGTTCCATATACACTTGAAAGGAAGGTATATTCTGCTGGTTTAGGATGGAATGTTCTGAGTATATCTGTTAGATCCATCTGATCCAATGTGTCCTCTGAAGCCCCTGTTTCCTTAATGATTTTTTGTTTAGATGATCTATCCATTGATATAAGTAGGGTGTTAAAGTCCCCTACTAATATTGTATTATTATCAATAAGTTCCTTTATGTTTGTTATTAGCTGCTTTATGTTTTTGGGTGCTCCCATGTTGGGTGTATAAATATATAAAATTATTACATCTTCTTGTCAGATCATTCCCTTTATGATTATACAGCATTCTTCTTTGTCTCTTGTTACAGTCTCTTTTAAAGTCTATTTTATTGGATATAAGAATTGCTATCCTGGCTTTCTTTTCACTTCCATTTTCATGATAAATACTTCACCATCCCTTCATTTTCAATCTGCATGTGCCTTGAGGTCTGAAATGAATCTCTCATAGGCAGAATATATATGGGTCTTGTTTTTTTTATTCATTCTGTCACCTTGTGTCTTTTGATTGGAGTGTTTAGTCCATTTACATTCAAAGTAATTATTGATAGGTATGTACTTATTGCCATTTTGTTACTTGTTTTATAATTGTTTTCATAGTTATTCCCTGTTCCTTTCTTCTCTTGCTCTTTTTGTCTTATGGTTTGCCAGCTTTCTTTAGTGATATACTTGAATTTCTTTCTCCTTATTTTTTTGCATATCTATTACTGATTTTGATTTGTGGTTACCATTAGGTATGTATATAACATCTTATGTATATAGCAATCTGTATTAAGTTGATGATCACTTAAATTTGAACCTTTTCTTTACTCCTCTCCACCTGACATTTGAGGTATATTGTGTCTTTACATTCTTTTTATTTTGTGAATCCCTTGACTGATTTGTATAGATATTCTTAATTTTACTGCTTTTGTGCTTCCTACTTCTCTTACTATGGTCTTACCTTTCCACTCAAGCAGTCCACTTTAACATTTCTTGTAGGGCTGGTTTAGTGGTAACTAATTATTTTAACTTTTGTTTTTCCGAGAAACTCTTTCTCTCTCCTTGTATTCTGAATGATAGCCTTGCTGGATAGAGTATTCTTGGCTTCAACAAAAAGAGGTTTTTGTTTTGTTTTGTTTTGTTTTTCTTTTGGCATTTTGAATATATCATGCCATTCTCTTCTGGCCTGCAAAGTTTCTGCTGAAAATTCAGCTGATAGCCTTATGGGACTTTCCTTGTACATAACTGATGTCTTTTCTCTTTCATCTTTTAAAATTCTTGCTTTATCACTACTTTTTGCCATTTTAATTACTATTTGTCTTGCTGTGGACCTCCTTGGGTTGATTTTCTTGAGGGCTTTCAGTACCTTCTGAATCTGGATTTCTTTTTCCTTTACTAGATTCAAAAGTTTTCAGCTATTATTTCTTCAGATAAATTTCCTGCCCCCTTTTCTCTCTCTTCATCTGGGATCCCTATAATGCAAATGTTATTACACTTAATAGTGTCACTGAGTTTCCTAAGTCTACTTATTATTTTAGTCATTTATTATTAGTCATTTATGGATTATTATTATTATTATTATTATTATTATTATTATTTTCTCTCTCCTGCTCAGCTTGGTTGCTTTGCATTACTCTGTCCTCCAGGTCAATGATCCATTCTTCTGATCCCTCTAGTCTACTATTTATTCCATCTGGTAAATTTTTAATTTCAGTTATGAACTGTTCATCTCTCATTGTTTCTTTTCTATGTTTTCTATCTCTTTGTTAAGGGTCTCACTGAGGTCCTCCACTCTTTTTTAGTTCAGTGAGTATCTCTATGACCATTCCTTTAAGTTCTCTATCAGGCATATTACTTATTTCTATTTCATTTACATCTCTTGCTGTGATTTTTGTCCTGTTCTTTCATTCAGGACATATTCCTCTGTCTCCTCAATTTGTCTAACTCTCTATCTGGTAGGAAAGTTGGCGATGTCTCCTGCTCTTGAAAGTAGTGGCCTTATGAAGAAGAGGTCCTATGATGTCCTGCAGTGCAGTGTCTCTTGTTGACCAGATTCTGGCTCTTCAGGCATGTCTCCTATGTTTGTTGCATGCACCCTCCTGTTGTGGCTGACCTGCTTTTGCCTTCAGTCCATTTGTCTGCAATGGCAGTCTCTGTCTGTTATGGGCAGGGTTTGGTCCCTGTGTTGTTAGTGTGTCAGTCTGAGGCCACCCTGGGTTTAAGTTGCATCAGAGCAGGTGTTTGCCAGAGATGCAGTAGCACCAAACTGCAATGTACTTTCCCTGTGTTGTCCCCTGAGAAACTTTAGCTGGTGGGCAAAGCCTGCAATCAGACCACATATCTGCCCCGAGCCCACTGCTGGGATGCAGTTGGACTGGTGTGTGTGGTTATTTTCCCTTCTCCCTATGGCAGGAGTCATTTTGGAATGGTGCTGGCCCCTGTGGGGGCTGCTTGCCCACTGCCAGGCTTGTGGCACAGCTTTGGATGGCCTCTGGCCAAGGGTATATTGGAGGGGACAGGTCTGCAGGAGAATGTGGGGGCAGGTCAAAGTGCAAGCAAGGTCCATGAGGGTCCATTGCACCCCAAGTCAGATGGGGCAGATCCACAAAAGCACGCAGGAGTGGGGTGTGCATTGTTAGCAAGGTTTACTTAGGTATGCTATGGGAGGGGACCTGGAGCTGAGGTGTGGTTGGAGGGGGTGTGTCTGCAGGAGAATACAGGGATGGGGTGTGCTGTTAGTAACTTAGGTAGGGAACGTGGCACGGTACTGGTTCCTGTAGATGTTTGTGTGTCTAGGCTGGGAGACAGGGGAGAGAAATGCACCAGCCAGCTTCCTTGTTCCCGGAGAAGTCTCCCAAGGATCTTTGCCCCTCCAGCACACACTCTGAGATTAGTAAACAAATCTACCTCCCATATACCCCAGGCATTTTCAAATTGCTACTTCTATGCTGGATCTTTGTGGGGCTGTTTGTAGTGCTGTCCATTTAAGGGTAGGAATTCAGTTTCCTCGTGCCCTCCCCACTCTCCTGAGCCCAGTCTGCTGATTTTTAAAGTTCTGCTGTTGGTGTTAAGTCTTGCCGATTTTAAGAAATCACAAAATTTGGCTCCTCTAGTTTTCAAAGCCAAATGTTTTTGGGATTTGTTTTCCTCATATGAATTTCCCATGCCTGGTGTGAGGGTCTGTTTTTTTTTTTTTTTCCCCCATCTAAGCACTCACAGCATCCTTCCATCCCATGGACAGTCCCATAGGTCCATTTAGCTTCCATCATGTCTCTGCCCTCCCTACCCTCTTCAATGTGGCCTCTTCTCTACATTTAGCTGTACAGAGTCTGTTCTGCCAGTCTTCTGGTCATTTTCTGGGTTATTTACACTGATGGGAGTGTTATCTAGTTGTATCCATGGGACAAGGTAAGCTCAGGATCCTCCTACTCCACCATCTTCCCCAAACTGCTAAATTAAGACAATTATTAAGTACCGTTATTAAGAACACAAAAGTGTCCATTCTGCTATCTTTCAAAATGCATACTGAAGATTTATGATCATTTTCATGTAGAACTGGGGGAAGAAAAATGACTTTTCATCAGAAACACATAAAGCAGAAAAAAAATAAGTAGACAGCCAAATCCTAATATTCTGAAAGACTTGACAAACTGATTCAAACAGATTAACTTTTATACCAAAATAAGAGTCCAAAAATGGTTTATAAATCATCAATATATTTTATACTTTATCATGGGAAATACACTTAAGAACATATTTTTTTTCTGGTAAAGTCTTTTGCCCATTTTTAAAATTAATATATAATGTATTGCTTGTTTCAGGGGTACAGGTCTGTGATTCATCAATCTTACACAATTCACAGTGCTCACCATAGCATATATGCTCCCCAGTGTCCATCACCCAGCCATCCTATCCCTCCCACCCCCCTCCACTCCAGGAACCCTCAGTTTGTTTCCTGAGACAAGAACATATTTGTTTTTAACTATGATTTTTTTTCTTTTGTCTTTTATAGTTTCTTTTAATGGAAAAACATTTTCCTCTCTTTGTTTAAATGATGTTACAAATACATTCATCATACTTAGGGACACTTTCCTACTAAATTAAGTGCATGTGTGTATGTATTATTGAAAACCATGAGAAACTCTTCAACTCAGTTAAAGGAACACTAATAAAAAACAAAGAATTGATTCCTCAAGAAACAGGCTATTTACTTCATCTCTTTTATGAATAGTTTCAAACTGTTATCATGTTAATCCCACTTCCCCATCTTCCTGCCCTGAGTGCTGTGAGTGCTGTGAGTATTCTTAAAATTAGCTATATAGATTATTTATTTTACATTAGCTTTCTTTCACCCTATCAGTGTTGAAAAAGTGGAAGGGCAATGACCAATTAGTGTAATAATAAAATATGGTAGGAATGTTCAACTTCAACTTTGGTGATCTAGTTAGTATAACTTTCATGTCCAAAACAATTGACTATGAAACCATTTATGATACAATAAAATGGTATTATATACAAAAATATGACTATAAAATACTGATAGAAACATAAATCAATTATATTTCCACATTTATTTTCATATCTACATTATTTCTTTTAAAATTGTAATGGAAATAAAGATAATAACAGATGGCAGTGCCATTCTCACTTTACCCTATGCCCTGGAAAAAGACTAGAACCTGAAATGCTAAGTTGTTTCTCCAATATGCCATATTTTCCTAAAATGACTACAAGGGCGAAGAGGAAATCATTATGGACTTCTATAAGTATTGCTTATTGGTAGAGGAACACAGAGAAGCCAAGAACATTACAGAAAACTTATTAATAATGGATTTGGACAAGAATATGAATAGACATAAAAGCACACTGCAGACTACTCATTAATAATGTGTTTGAAATGTATTATCTAGCATGTAATTTGTACACAGCCTAAATATTTCTAAATATATAACTCATATGAGCAGGAATATAATAAAATACTGTCTATTTAGATAATCAAATAATTATTTTATTCATTTCTACTAGATTCAACTTATTAATTTGTTCATAAACTCATTCAATAAATATTTATTGTGCAATTCTATATGCTAGCTGATGTCCTAGTAATAAAGAATACAACATTGAATGAAACAAATCTCTTTGTTCTCATAGAACTAATATTTGAATCAGAAAATTTATTGATAATTATAATGCACTGATAAGTGCTATGAAGAACAATAAAGTAGGATAATGAGATGAGGAGTAGCAAGATGTTCTTTTCAGAAGAGCAGTCAGAGATCTTTTGTTATTGTTGTTCAAGATTTTATTTATTTAGAGATGCCTGGGTGGCACAGTCGGTTAAGCGTCTGCCTTCGGCTCAGGTCATGATCTCAGGGTCCTGGAATCGAGTCCTGAATTGGACTCCTGGCTCAGCAGGGAGCCTGCTTCTCCCTCTGCTTGTCACTCCCCCTGCTTGTACTCTCTCTCACTCTTTTTTTTTTTTTTTTAAAGATTCTTATTTATTTATTTGTGAAAGAGAGAAAGCATGAACTGGGAGAGAGGGGCAGAGGGAGAGGGATAAGCAGACTCTCCACTGAGCCCACTGCAGGGCTCCATCCAAGGACCCTGGGATCATCACCTGAGCCAAAGGCAGATGCTTAACCATCTGAGCCACCCAGGCAACCTGAGAAGATCTTTTTTTTTTTTAAGATTTTATTTATTTATTCATGAGAGACAGAGAGAGAGAGAGAGAGAGGCAGAGGGAGGAGCAGGCTCCCAAGGAGCAGAGAGCCCGATGCGGGACTCGATCCCAGGACCCTGGGATCATGACCTGAGCCGAAGGCAGACGCTTAACCATCTGAGCCACCCAGGCGCCCATGAGAAGATCTTTTTGAAAAGGTGCTATTTGAGCAAAAAGCTGTATGAAATAAAGGAATGAGCCTTATAAATAGTTAAGGGCAAGACATTTTATGTAGAGGGATAATATGTACAAAGGTCCTGAGGCAGCTATGTATGGAGTGTTCATGAATAGTAATTTAAATGTTTATAATCTGTTGGCAGTTTAAATTTTAGTAAAGGGGATTTCCAAAAAAATTATTTTTTGGAAAATATATTTTAAAAATGGTTAGCTCTATATAAAAACACAGATGAACACAAGACCTCCCTTTTACCTCTTCTGGTGGCAGCTAAAATCTTGCCACAAATAAAACCTACTCTTGCCAAATGGCTACTATTTATAAAGTTAAAGTAAATGCATTTTTCCTATAATGAAATATAAATTTGTTGTATCACTTTGGTGAATTTCCTCTATGTATATTTTTGTCATTTTTCATGAAAGCTATTAACTTCAAATAAAGCAACAAAATTTATAGAGGGTAGGAATGAAATAATCATTTATTCATGATCATATGACTATGCCTCTGAATGCATAATTAATTTACTCATTATAATAACATAGTATGGTAGGTATTATTAGCCTCATTTTAGAGATCAGAAATCTAAAGCACCATAGGCTAATGTAACTTGCTATAGAGTAGCTCCCAAGTGGTAATTATAGTATAAACTCATTCTGAAAGATCCCAAAGTTTCTATCTTACACACATAGAAGCATTCACTAATAACTAAAACAGTGCAAGTGAAAGGTGTTTTTAAAATCTACCCATCCCATTTGCAAAGATTAAAAATACTGTTAACACCTAGTGTTGACTAGGCTATAGAGAAATGGACACTCAAACATTTTTATTGAAAGAACAAATTGATACAATATTTAGAGAGAAATTTCACATAATGCAATATAATATGCTATAATATAATCCAATGTAATATATATGCTTAAAAATGTTAACACCATTTGTTCTTCTAGATAATTACCCTAAAGGAAAAAACAAACAAACAAACAAACAAACAAAAAACAGCCATGGTTCTTTGCTAAGACATTATACAAAGTTGCAAACAAAAATTACATATAACAGAAATGTTAAACACTAGGCATGTATTGAAATAAATTTTAATAGATTTATAGAAGAGATACTTTCAATCATTAAAATCAAGATCCTCAAAATATGTATGGAAATGCAGAAATATTTAAGAAATATTAGTTTAAAGGATATTATATGTACAGAATGATTATCTTCATACATATTAAAACTGAAAATATATGTTAAAAAGAATAGTATCTGATAAATGATGCTACAGATTTTTTAAACATTCTTCCATAGTTTTCAAATTCTTTGCAATGAATATACTTAACACAACAGAAAAAGGAAAGAAAAAAAAGATGTAAAAATCAGCTCCACATTGATTAAAACCAGAGCCATAATCACATTATTTAGAGAGCTCTAGAAGTTTAAACATATATAAAGGAGGCATATTAAAATCTTAGTAAACATTATTAGGGATGCAATGGCCAAGGTCTCAGTTGGAAACAAATGAAACGTTTCAATTGACTTTTCTCAGTACTTATATCTCTATTATGCATTTTCCTGTTTGGCAGGATTGTCATGAACTAATGGTTCTATCCTAGAACTTGGCCTGGGGTACTAGAATCTTCAACCAGGGCTTTTTAGAACCTGAGGCCTCTTTCCCAAGACTATGTTCTTTCCCCGAAGAACTAACATTTCAAGGTTCCCCTTATACTAACAGCTACCCTCACTGGTCTCTTCATTCTCTAAATGTTTTTGTTTTTCAGAAGTTTAGCACTTAAAGTTACAATATACATAAAGTTAACACAAATTCCACTGTACTTAGGCAGCAACATGCAGGGCATTTTCCCCCAAATTAGCTGGTCTCAAACATAGTCTTACCTTATTTAATAGTCAGTTAAAGAAATAGGAATCTGTTCCCATGCTAGAGGAAAAACTTGACCAATAAATTGCAAGCAGATATAGTACACAAAACCATCACGTGTGGTATTCCCCAATTTTGGAAAATATCAAAGGTAATTTTTACTAGAGTTTTTTCTCTGCTTACATATTGATTTATAGAAGTTATTTCTTATATAAAATTCTATCCACTTAGATCTGTAGTGAAATGTATTTCATATATTTAAGTGGACTACAAGCTATTAAGGTTTAGTAAAGTTGGTTCATTCTGCAGCCCATGGATCAAGGAGTAATTTCAACTTTCAAGTTTTATTATTTAAGAAATACATTTTGGGGGGTGAGGTATGAGTGAAATAGGTGAAGTGGATTAAGAGTACACTTATCTTGATGAGTACTGAGTAATATATGGAACTGCTGAATCACTATATTGTACACCTGAAACTAAGATAACACTGTGTTGACTACACTGGAATTAAAATTTTTAAAAATGAAAAATAAGAAATAAGAAAGGAAGAGAAGGGAAGGGAAGGGAAGAAGAAAGGCAGGGAAGGGAAGGGAAGGGAGGGAGGGAGGGAGGGAGGGAGGGAGGGAGGGAGGGAGGAAGGAAGGAAGGAAGGAAGGAAGGAAGGAAGGAAGGAAGGAAGGAAAGAAGGAAGGAAGGAAGAAAAGAAGGAAGGAAGAAGGAAGGAAGGAAAGGAGGAAGGAGGGCAGATGTTTTGTAAGGCTATAGTTGCCACAGATAGTATTCCTTGAATAGATCTGAGCAGAGTAAATTTAAAACTTTCTGGAAAGGATTCACCATTCTAGATACCATTAAAAACATTCTTGATTCACGGGAAGAGGTCAAAATATCAACATTAACAGGAGTTTGGAACAAGTTGATTCCAACACTCCTGGATGACTTTGAGAGGTTCAAGACTTCATTGGATGAAGTAGCTGCAGATGCAGTGGAAATAACAAGAGAATTAGAAGTGGAGCTTAAAGATATAACCGAATGGCTGCAATCTGATGATAAAATTTTTAATGTATGAGGAGCTGCTTCTTATGGATGAGCAAAGAGTGATTTCTTGAGATGGAACCTACTCCTCGTGAAGATGCTATAAAGGTTGTTGAAATGACAGAGGAGTTAGAATACTACATAAACTTAGTTGATAAAGCAGCAGCAGAGTTTGAGAGGATTGACTGCAATTCTCAAAGAAATTCTACTGTGAGTAAAATGCTATCGAAAAGCATCACATACAACAGAGAAATCATTCAGGAAAGAAAGAGTGAATCGATACAGCCAACTTTATTGTCTTATTTTAAGACATTGCCACAGCTACTCCAACCTTCAGCAACCACCACCCTGATCAGTCAGCAGCCATCACACTGAGGCAAGATCCTTCATCAGCAAAAAGACTCGCTGTAAGCTCGGATGGTGGTTAGCATTTTTTTAGCAAGAAAGTATTTTTAAGTTTTTTTTTTTTTTTTAAAGCTTAGTAAAGTTGGGCATATGTATTCTCAATACCCTTGTAAGTGCTTAGATTCAAGAGCTAAAACTAACATAAATGGACCTTCTACCATGGGCCAGTTACTTTCATGGCTACATTATTTCATCTTTCTCACATCTGTGTGTGTGCATGGGTGAGTATGCACACACACAGGTATGCATTTTTATCCCTTTTGTCTCCAGGAAACCCTACGGATAGAACAGAATCCTTGGTGAAGCAACATGAAAATAGTGAAAAGGAAGTAATGTTTACATAGGCTTTTACCTTGCTTTTAAGTTAAGGATGATGAATATCCTTGAATTCCGTGAAAAATGACTGGTGTTTTTCAGAATTTAATTTAAACCCTCTTCCTCTCTTGGTTTATTAGATCCTCATGGATTAGCTTCTTCTTACCAGGTCTCCCACTGTCTGTCTTCCTCTTCCCAATTCTCCTTAAATGCTGGTTATTTTTTTCCACTCTGCCCACTTTCCTTTCCCCTCCACACATTCTCCAGCATCATAACAGAAGCACCATGACTGACTTACTGACTTGTTAAAAATGTTAAAAACTCACTTTCAGTCCCAACATTTCTCCCCAATTCTGATTCCTAAATGTCTCACTAATAAAGAGCTATTTTTTTCTAGAAAAATTTTGCTAGAAATTTCCTAGAAAAAGATTTTCTAGGTTTTATTCTGACTTATTTGATCACCTAAAATATATCAATTTGATTTCTCTATATTCTTGCCTGAAAAGTATAGAGATGTGATGATTATTAGAAGTTTTTATACATACTATACCTGTATATTATTTTACAGTAACAGATTTATATATTTTATTGGTAAATTGTCATAGACATAAAGTTTGAGTTGGGTAACAAGACTATATGTGTATTTACTTATTTTCTATCCCTTGAAAAAATGACAGGCAAGGTAGAATTGAAGACATGCATCATATATTAATTCATTTGTCACATAGTATGTCTAGTATATATTAAACACTAGAAATACGTTGTTGGGCAAAAATATCACAGGTTTTGCACCAATAAAGCTAATGGCCTAATGGGGAAAAAGATATTCAACAAATAATTATAATCAATGTATTCTTAAAAATTGCTGGAATGATGTGGATGGAGCTAGAGAGTATTATGCTAAGCAAAATAAGTCAGTCAGAGAAAGACAAATACCATATGATTTCACTCATATGTGGAATTTAAGAAACAAAAGAAATGATCATAGGGGAAAAAAGAGAGAAACCAAGAAACAGACTCTTAACTACAGAGAACAAACTGAGTGTTACCAGAGTGGGGGTGGGGGTGGGCTAAATAGGTGTGGAGATTAAGGAGTGCATTTGTGATGATCACCAGGTGTTATATGTAAGTGTTGAATCACTAAACTGTACACCTGAAACTAATATTACACTGTATGTTAACTAACTGGAATTTAAATAGAAACTTAAAAAAATGAGATAAGACCTCTGAAGGAAAAGAACATGATATCAAAAGAGAGCACAAAGCAAAGGAAACTGATTTAGACTTCGAGGGTGGAGGCAGGTGGTCACGGGCCATGGCCTATGGGTCATGACCATCACTACCGTAACATATTTTTCAATACCATATTGTTTTTACTTGACATTTATGGCCCCAAATAGGGTATTTACTTACTATATGTCAAGAATTTTATATCATTATTTAATGGAATCCTATAACAGCTGCGGAATTGATACTTATAGAGGTTAGGCAATTTTCCCAAGGTCATAGGGCTGATAAGGGGCAAACCTAAGAACTCAATCATCCCTGTCCAAAGCCCAGCTTCTTTCCACTTGACCTTATTTCCACCATATTAATTAGGACTCCACATTCTCAGCTAGTGAGCAGAACATTCTCACTCTTCTTAAATGATTATTTTAAAAGGCTTGCTCTCATCTGCAAGGGTAGTTTTCACAGAGTGATGTTTAAGGCATTCATACAATCATTTAAATTAACCAGGCTTCATGCAAGAGTTGAGTTTCTTAGGAGGACCTATATTTAGTCCATAGGAATGTATCCCCTGGCTCTGTTTTTCTCCTCATTATAATCCAGTGATCTCAGCATGTTGTTTATTCTTCTCAGATTCTTCCTAATTTTAATAGCTCTCTGTAAAGTTTGAAGACTAAAAGAAAATGACTCAAAGAAAATGACTTTGGTTTACCATAGAACCAATGAATCTACAGTTCAGGGTCTGGGACTGAGATGCAGGATGGTCTCTGGTATGAGCAGACTCCACTCCCTAGTCTTCCCTAGTGCCTTATCTACATATGTCCTTACTTAAGTGGCCTCAGCACCCTGTAATCTACTAGGTCAGTGCAGTCCGAAACTGCAGGCTACGTACCTTTTACACTGTTTTTGGCCTAAGATGTGGGCTCACAACAGTACCTTTGTGTTTACTCTACTGTCATTCAAGAAATATTTTTTGCTATACTACAGTTACTCAAACTAATTATTTTAGTGTTTTCATTTTTATTACACCATCGGGTCTACTTAAGGATTTAGTGTCATAGCTCTAGGAATGGTCTGCATACCATGCTTGGAAGTGGTCACATTTTATTCTTATGCTCTAGCACCTTCTACATGTCTGATCCTGTTTAAAAAAGCACATCTTCCACTCACATCCATCTGTTCATTACTTTCAAGAGTCATTCAACACTCACCTCCTTGTAACCATCAGGTTCAGCTATATGCTAATTTCACTTAGTTTAAATAATAACCTTAGGACTTCATATAATAACCTATATTTTAATAGCAACTTCTACATATTTTTAAAATATACTTAAGCCCTGTATATGTATTTCAGCTTTGATATGCAGACACACTTCTAGAGAAAAGATGAATGAGAACCCACATGTAATAAATACAGTGGTCAAGCAGAGCAAAGAGTAATTATGGGATCTTAGATTTCGTCCACTTCCGCCTTCAGTATTTGCATTTATCATTCTAAACGCTGGCTATCTTTTAACTGCTAAATTTATTGCTTGTTTTGACTGTCATGCTAATAAGTTTAAGTCATACCAAGTTATCTGCATGTGTTAAGGAACAAATGTATCTTTTCATAGTTCTATTTGGTTACATTGAAAAGGAAGCTAAGTATGAGTGAGAGGTTTTCAAGAAGTTAGCTTCATTGAGGATAGATGTTCTGTGTTACTTGATGGAATAATGTAGCTATAAACCAAAGATTTGATGGGATATAAAGAGAATTTATCTCCATTTAAAACCATTAAATGAGCTGTTCAAGAGTTACTCACTGAGTTATTCAAGAAGATACAGTACTGATACATCATTTATACCTCAAACTTACGAGATTTTAAATCCTAATCAAAAGGCAAACTTCTTGTAACTAACCAACACGGCAAAACTGTCTCAAGTCACTTCTCAACATTTCTCTGTCATAGTAATTAAAATTGTGTAAAATCTTAGTTATTGGTCTTGGTGTGGATAGAAAAAAAATGTTTGGTTCAGCATCCTGTGGTTGTTGGATCATCTGGCTTCTCTGATTCAAATCAAACTGCCTCTGTGGCTGCAGAGGCCAGGAGGCCTGTGGAATTTGCATGAGCCAGTAGCCACTTAAGCTAACTCATTCCTACCATACCAAAGGTCTTTTTAAAAACTCCTTTCTTGCATCTGGTATCATTGTATGAATCCTCAAAACCATACTCATTGAAACTTAAGCCTTATGTGTTCAATTCCAATTCATGGTGTTCAAAACTTACTATTTTTCTTAATGATTTTGATTTTTGCTTTTTTTGTAGAGTTAAAATATTTTCTGTTTTCAAACCATATGCTCAGAACTTTGTTAGTTACATTATATAAAATATATTTGGTAAACAAATAATAGAAAAAATGTTATCAAATATCATTGTTCTAGTGGCAGGCTGACAAACTCCCATAATGGAAGGTCAATGAGCAATATTCCTAAAACAGCTGATTGTCTTTCCATGCATTTAAAAAGATATATGTTGATTACCTACTATACAAAAAGTAAGAGATCTCAAAACTTATGGAAATGGGAGAAATGGATAGTGGTCACTAAACAAACAGATTAGAGTGACAAAAAATGTATATAGAAGAAGAGAAGCAACCAATTGTTTTACATTGTGGAGTTATATAGATTTGTTCATTCATTTGTTTCTTGTTAAATAATTTATCTCACTTATAAGATCTGTACTTATAAGATCTATACTTGTAAGATCTATAAGATCTATTACTATCAACTTATAAACATATCTAAATATTATTCTTTAACATTACTTTCTTAAATTATAATACATAAAAAAATTTAAGCAGAACAAAATTTTTATTACTACTACCAACAGAACATTTTAAGGATCAAACATTAACTAATGAGCACATCTCATATATACTTCAAAGAGTCATAGTTCCAAAGAACTGCAAATTCCCCCTTGGAAAATATATTTGTAATAACAGAAAATTAGAAAAGAAAAATAAGTTCCATTATGTTTGTTGGAAAAGGACTTGAAATATTAAGTGGTCATATAGACATTATGAGGGTAAAGGGAAACATCTATTCTTTCTTGTTCATTAGGAATGTTTCACATATCAGTTTCTCCTCTCACTTAAGAGCACAATAAAATAAAAATAGGATAAAAACATACAGTTTTGGGGCACCTGGGTGACTGTCGGTTAAGCGCCGCCTCTTGATTTCGGCTCAGGTCATGACCTCAGGGTCCTGAGATCAAGCCCCCTCACCCTCTGCCCCGCCCCCTGCTCACTCTCTCCCTCACTCTCTGCCCCGCCCCCTGCTCACTCTCTCTCTAAAATAAATAAATCTTAAAAAAAAAAAAAAACATACAGACTCATCTACATTAACTACAAAAGTTTTGAACCACAGAGTGAATAAATTATAGTTCAATCATGTATTTTTACAGAAGAGGCTAACCTAAATAAACATATTCTAGATTTCCTCACCAACCATTCACATTCCAACTAAATTCATCATTTGTTGACAATACAAATGCATTTCTTCTAGATCTTATAATGATACATTTAATGACCGTAACAAATTAAAATAAATAATAAAATGTGCCTGATGCCAGGGATGTCGATCATGTAGAATAGTAAATGCTCTGAACCTTCGCTGGGTTACTCCTAAGTTAGCTCATTCATACATTCCTTCAGTTTTTATTTGAATTAATATTTACTGAGCACCAACTTTGTGCAAGACACTACTACTCAAGACATAAAGGGGTCAGAGTTGAATAAGAATAAGACAGGTAAGGCCTTTCCCCTCATGTGTATGCATTCTTTAAAAAAATGAATAAGAGAATTACAGATTGAAATACATACTATGAAGGAAATTTTAAAAAGGGTAATATGATATATAGTGGATTGGCAGTGGGGACTTTAGATAGGAAAGGGTTGCTTAAGAGGTGAGCAAAGATACCACTGGAATATATTTCTGCGAGAAGTCTACTTCTATTAAGATTAGCCACAAGGATTTATATAATCCTTGCTCTCTCGGTCATTTTAGAAATTAAACTCACTACATCAAAGCTTTGAGTGGCATTTGTACAGCAAGGTTCTCCTTTCCATTGCACCAGGGAAATTCTTACAGCAGAAATTAGCTAGTCTACATGTGATACTTTTAAAGGTATTTAAAATAAGAATTAATTGATATGAAAAGGACTCAAAGCCGTATCATAACAAAGTGTGCTTAAACAAACTTCGTTTATACTTTGATGCATTTGGAAACCGTTGGGCCCTACTTCTGAGAAGTAGGTATGTCATGACCCAAATCAATAGATTTTAAAAATATCAAAATGCTCAGTAGAATAGCTTATGCTATTATTTATGTTAGAAAAAAAAACCAGTTGAAATACCTAATTATGAAGACTTCAAAAAGCTGTCCACTGAATAGTGACTATCAAGAAGGAACTATGAAGGGATCAAAAATACAAAAGTTTAACCAGTAGTCAGGGGTCTTTCCCCTAGATATCCTTACATCTGCTGAAGAGCACTGAGCTTCTATGACATTAAATATGGACGATTCATTGTAGCAATCCTTAGAAAAATAAGTTAAAAGTTAAACTTGTCAAACAAGTATGTATTCTGATGCACCTATCTTTAGCAGAAGTATTATTTGTTTACACTTTACATTTTGTTTCTTTAGTATTTGGACAGTCGGCACTCCCAGCCCTTCCATTTTAAATATAAACCTGTTGTATTTGGGATGAGCAGCTGCAAATAATTTAACAAAGATTTTCAAGATGTCAATTCCTAAAGTATATGCGTGCAGTTCATCAAGTCACTGGCAAAAAAGTTTTCATTAACAAAGTAGAAAGGGGGTAACATGCAGTGTTTAATATGATAGAAATAAAGACATGGAATACTTTAGCCCTGTTTTTTCATCAAGATGAGAGAAAAAAAGAAGGCAAAGGTTTCATGACCTTCTAAAATTGAGTGTGACAGTATCCTCCTTCATCCTGTCCCCATTCAAGTTTTAAAATAAATAGTTGCTTCATCCGAGAAACTTCTGCCTTATTTATATGGAAACATTAGATAAGCTATTGTTTAATCAAAATAATGTTTCAAAAAAAAAAAAGTTATCATATCACCACCAATGAAGCAATGCTTTCCCTTTGGGTTTTCATTTACTTAATGAATTCAAACAGAAAGAGAATAATAATGTTGTCTTTTTATAACGTTTTATCGTTTGTTTGGTACACTCCTTGGGACCTGCTAGGAAGGATTACAGGACAGATTATTAATTTAATAAATGTTTTCTCTTTTGGTTTCATCTCAAAAACAGAACATCAAGCCAAAGTAAACACTCTCAAATTATTCTACAGATTCTACAGGCTGGCCACTACGGATTCAGCATCAGTTTTAGATAATTCTCCAACTCTCTCCTCACCTCCCCACAAACTCCTTTGGCATTACAAAATGCTAAACAAATTCATCTTGTTGACAAGCAGAACTGATTCAAGAAAGGCAAGATACCTCATTACCTTTGTCATGAAATTTTAGATAATTAAAATGTCACACCAAATTTTCCTTTGGACAAAAGGCTTGTCAGGGACAACTGATAAACTGCTCTTTTCTATACACTTAACTTAAAAGCACTTAAAAACCATTATTTTAATGATATACAAAAGAAAATTAACTGTTACTTTTTCGGTACTCCTCCAAAGACCCATGAACAGAAATATAATTCATTTTAATGTGTGTGTCCCACATCTGGAAAAACCTCAGAAGAGCTATATTTGCCCATTGTTTAAAATAACAGTCATCACGGGGTGCCTGGGTGGTTCAGTCGTTAAGCGTCTGCCTTCGGCTCAGGTCATGATCCCAGGGTCCTGGGATCGAGCCCCACATCAGGCTCCCTGCTCAGCGGGAAGCCTGCTTCTCCCTCTCTCACTCCCCCTGCTTGTGTTCCCTCTCTCGCTGTGCCTCTCTCTGTCAAATAAAGAAATAAAATCTTTAAAAAAATAAAATAAAATAAAATAAAATAAAATAACAGTCATCACAATATTATCCATTGGAAAAATTGGAAAACATGTCAGAAATAAGACAGCAGAACATTATCTTTCTTGTGTGTGGAATTCCTTTTTGACCTTCGATTGTATATTTTAAAGACACTTTAGACAAACACAATTTATATGTCAGTTGACAAAAATGACTGAAATCCTACCTAATGTTTATGCACATTGATATTAGCCTGGTAAGGGAAGGACTATTTTTCTAATGGCTTAAAAGAATGAACTTCATTTTTACAATTACAGAGTTTAAACATAGTATATGATAGACTATATAATAGTAAACAAGCTTAGAAAACTTACTTAAGATCTCAGGAAGCCTCCTCTAAGATTCTGGGTTGTTTTGTTTATTTTTGTTTTGTTTTCATAATCGACTCCTTCCCCAACCCTAACAATTTAAAACTCAATTGGCTTCTATGATATCTGGCTAGAAGGTAATAGTAACCCTAAGCTATGCATCCTATTGTTTATGCAGCAGGTTGCAAGTGTCGAGGAGAGTCAGTGGGACATATTTCATCTGTTATTTAACTATCTGCTTTATTTTTTCATGATACAACATGAAACTTTACTTGCTGAAGCATTTCTCAATGTGTTCTTAAGACAGAAATACAAGACAGTTGCATTGGAACATCATTCCAGATATCTTAGAATTTGACCACAGCATAAAAGTCATTAATTTAACCCACTAAAGATCATCCTATCTAATCATGACCAACACCATATAACAGGAAGACTAGACAAAAAAGTCAAAGGGAAGCAAGGGCAAAAATGAACTATTGGGACTTCATCAAGATAAAAAGCTTTTGCACAGCAAAAGAAACAGTCAACAAAACCAAAAGACAACTGACAGAATGGGAGAAGATATTTGCAAATGACGTACCAGATAAAGGGCTAGTATCCAAAATCTATCAAGAACTTATCAAACTCAACACCCAAAGAACAAATGATCCAATCAAGAAATGGGTAGAAGACATGAACAGACATTTTCCCAAAGAAGATATCCAAATGGCCAAAAGACACATGAAAAAGTGCTCAACATCGCTCAGCATCAGGGAAATCCAAATCAAAATCTCAATGAGATATCACCTCACACCAGTCAGAATGGCTAAAATGAACAAGTCAGGAAACGACAGATGTTGGCGGGGATGCAGAGAAAGGGGAACCCTCCTATACTGTTGGTGGGAATACAAGCTGATGCAGTCACTCTGGAAAACAGTATGGAGGTTCCTCAAAAAGTTGAAAATAGAGCTACCATATGATCCAGCAATTGCACTGCTGGGTATTTACCCCAAAGTTACAAATACAGGGATCCAAAGGGGTATGTGCACCCTGATGTTTATAGCAGCAATGTCCACAATAGCCAAACTATGGAAAGAGCCAAGATGTCCATCGACAGATAAATGGATAAAGAAGATGTGGTATATATATATATATATATATATATATATATATATATATATATACACACACAATGGAATATTATGCAGCCATCAAAAGGAATGAGATCTTGCCATTTGCAATGACGTGGATGGAACTGGAGGGTATTGTGCTGAGTGAAATAAGTCAGTCAGAGAAAGACATGTATCATATGATCTCACTGATACGAGGAATTCTTAATCTCAGGAAACAAACTGAGGGTTGCTGGAGTGGTGGGGGGTGGGAGGCATGGGGTGGCTGGGTGATAGACACTGGGGAGGGTATGTGCTATGGTGAGCGCTGTGAATTGTGTAAGACTGTTGAGTCACAGACCTGTACCTCTGAAACAAATAATACATTATATGTTAAAAAAAGAAGAAGAAGATAGCAGGAAGGGGAAAGTGAAGGGGGGAAAATCAGAGGGGGAGACAAACCATGAGAGACTATGGACTCTGAGGGAAAAAAAAAAGGCAATAATTTAACCCATTAAAGATCGTCCTATCTAATCATGACCAACACCATATAACAGGAAGACTAGACAAAAAAGTCACAAATCCTCTAGATAGGCTTGATTAAGTGAGAGAGTTTCTTTTCTTATTTTTTATTTTTTTAAAGATTTTATTTATTTATTTGTCAGAGAGAGAGAGTGAGTGCACAAGCAGGGAGAAGGGCAGGCAGAGGGAGAAGCAGGCTCCCCACTGAGCAGAGAGCCCAACGTGGGGCTCAATCCCAGCACACGGGGATCATGACCTGAGCTGAAGGCAGACGCTTAACCTACTGAGCCACCCAGGTGCCCCAAGGTTTCATGCAGACAAATTTACACAAACATTAAAGTTGTGTGTGCAAAACAGAAGAAAAAAGAAGAAGAAAAAAGTACAGTTTTTCTTTTTAAGCTGAAAAATGTTTTAATCAGTTATGACCTGCATAAATACCACAGAGCTGTATGGTTTCGCTATCACTTGTTAATTTTATCTCTACCATATAGGAGACAACTCCAGTTATGGCATTAAGCTGAAGTCTCAACTGAAGCACATGAATGCTCAGGACAAATGTCTGCATGATAAAGGGATTAATGGGATTTTCCAATGCTCCCCTTTTAAATGACTCTTCATCATTTCTTTACAAACATACATCAAATGAATATTGTATAGTATATCCAAATAATTCAGACAAAAATGATCAAGTTTACCCACCCTATGAAGGATAGTTTTGATCCTCAAGCCCTTTATTTCCCTTTAACAAGCCAATTAAAACAGCTTGACTAAAGATTACTGAAATGCTAAATTCACTGCCATTCAAAATTATATGAGACACTGCCAGCAATCCTTCCCACTTGGTTGTAAACCCATATGGAGCTCTACTTAAAAATTTAAACCTGACTTTAGGCATTCACATCTGCATCTAATATTTTGACAGTAAAAACTAACTTTATTGTATTTAAATGTCAAATACAGACTTGGGAGTATTGTATTTTATTCAAATAAAATAATGCCAATTTACTCCAATCCCAAAGTAATAATGCTTTATTAAATAATTGCAAATTTTGCCCTATACCAAAAAAACATTTTTAAAAAGTGAAATATTATTTAGCAACTAGAAAAATAAATATAAGTATTTTTTTGTTTGAGTACTTATGATTGTCAATTTTGGTGTAGCACTACTTTGGAAATGGTTCTTTCTTTCTTTCTTTTTAAGATTTATTTATTTATTTGAGAGAGAGAGAGCGGGCCAGGGTGTGTGGACAACAGAGTGGGAGGGAGAGTCCCAAGCAGACTCTGCACGGAATGCAACTCAGGGCTCAATCTCAGGATCCCAAGATTATGGCCTGAGCCAAAATCAAGAGTCAGACGCTTAACCAACTATGCCACCCAGGCACCCCTGGAAATGATTATTTCTAATTCAAGCATAGAAAAGGATATAAAAGTTATCATTTAAACCTCAGCTATATTTTAATTCTCTAATTTTTAAATAGTATACATAAAAAAGTTTAACAATACACAGTATACATATATATATGTCTGTTTATATGTATAGTTTTATATATGTAATATATATTTATATACACTTTATAAATATGTGTGTGTTGTATGGATACACATGTGTGTGTATATTTATGTGTATACCTGACATACCTATATCTATAGATATATACAAGTAAAGTAAACACCCCTCTACCCTTGATCTTTAAGCTTCTCAGTTTCCCTTTCCTCCCTGGAGGCAATCACTGTTACTACTTTCACATATATCTTTCCAAAGCTGGTTTGTACATAAATAAATGCATATGTACACATACATATAAATATATTTTGTGTGTATTTGATTATAAAAATGGAAGTATACTACCCATCATGTTCTGTACTCTACTTTTTCCATTTATCTTGAGTCTCATTCAGTATTAGTATATGCAGATCAATCACATTCTTTTTAATGAATAAATATTTTAAATGTGCTTTACTTATTAACAGAAGTTGATCTAAATTATGATGAAATAGAATTAAGCATAAAATAAATGAAAATGGGAACAGTGTGAGCAAAAGAAGAAAAAGAGAAAGACAAGAATTATGAGGCCTGTCAAAGTTCAAATTCAAGGCAAAGGTACCATTTTAAATATTTTCTTGAAAAGCAGAAATACACAGCAAAAAGCTTATCAATATAGTCTTTGCTATCACCCAAGAAACTTTTTCCAATAGAGTCACATCTGATTTTCTTTAAGCCTGAAAAATGACTCACTCTCTCATCCAACCTTTGCCCTGGGGACCAAAAGCCGTATTTCACGGGACTATGTATTTCTCTTAGACAAAATTGAGTACTTTTAAGATTGGAGTTATAGGTTAGGTTATTTCTGAGACACACTTGCAGTAAAAATTTCCAGGGACTTACAATATAATTGCTAAGGTGGTAACTTGGGAGCATAACAGATTCCCAAGGAAAGTTTATAAGTATGATAAAAATATGCAAAAAGTTTTAATGAATTAAAATGACAGGGGCGCCTGGGTGGCTCAGTTGGTTGAGTGTCTGCCTTTGGCTCAGGTCATGATCCCAGGGGTCCTGGAATTGAGCATCGTGTTGGGCTCCCTGCTTGCGGGGAGCCTGCTTCTCCCTCTCCCCTCTGCTCATGCTTTATCTCACTATCTCTCTTTCTCAAATAAATAAATAAATCTTAAAAAAAAAAATAAAGAAAATGACAACTAAACTGAACATTTTTTCTCCTCTCTCTAAAAGACTGAAGAGAGATTGCAACCAGTCATGAAACTGACTTGGGTTTCTCATTCATTGTTAGGGTGGCTGAAACTATGTTCTTGTGAATGACAGATACACATTTTCTATAATTGTAATGAAAAGAAACTAGAAGAAATACTTGTGAACACAAAATGCCAGTAAATCAACATAAAAGTTTTATCATCTTAAAACCTTATCTTATCATCATATGGGGTAAAGAAACGTGTATCTCTCTCAGTAAAAAACCATAACAGAATTATCCAAGGCAATGTCTCCTCTGCAAAGCTCTGCACATGCAACTGTATACTTAGTGAGATTTTGTACGATTGCATTTGGACTGGCTTGGGCTTCGGTAGAACAGCTATTGTTATATGGAGAGGCATGCTTATGCGGCAGGATTTTCCTTTTAAATATTTTCCTGGGGTTTAACATGAGCAAACTTTTGATTTGTGAGCTTTTGCTTTCCCTGAAGAAAAGTGGTCATACTACAGTGAAAGAAGAGAGGCTCCCCTAAGTGCTGGAAGTCGAATTCCCACAGTGGGAAAAACCACAATGAGATAGTGGTAATAAAATATGGCTGTGAGTTCCCAACCTCTCTTCAACAGAGCTGCTTTCTCACCGACTCTTCTGGTAAATCTCTATTAAAAATGTGTATGTAAACAGTTGGAATCTTACATATTAACTTTAACAGGGCAGCTATACACATTCTACTTGCTGAGAACCTGAGGTATTACTGAACCTTTGGAAATCTTAATTAACAACACAGTCCTCACAAAACATTTCCTGGAACATATGCACTTTGAGTCAAATTCTTCATCCACATGGAATCCAATCTCCCCTAAACCTCCTGTCTCCCATTTTCATTTTCTTTTCATGTTTTCCACCTCCCATGAATAGTGAATTTTTCAAGCCATATTCCAGAGCTTCAAATACTGCAATATACTTTACAATGTGGATGATGGATAACTTTCTGAAATATTATAAGCTATTGTGTTTTATTTTAGAAGCCACTGCCAAAAGTAAAAATCACAGGCCAGATTCCTAACTCCCTTGGAACTCTCCTATAGAAGTGACCCCTTGAAATTCCTAAGCCCATGAAATAAATATGGATTGTATTTGTCTCAAATGCAAACTGTGTTTTTATTCTTGGCAAATTGCAGGGGCAGCATTTGGTATCTAATGTGAATTTTCTTTTCACTCATGCAATTTTTACCCTTACAAAGATCTTAAAAACAAATAAGCAAACAAAAATAATAACGAAGCTCATCAACTTTGTGTCATAGAAATATAACCAACTCCGTGGCATTGTAAATACAAGTACGAATATGTGGGGGGGTGGTCATTGTCATCTATATATTTCAGCTACGTAATATAGATTTTTATTATCCCCAGTTTCAACTTATGGTTTTATATTTGAATATTTAATTAATTTTTTTGGCAAGAACATTCAAATATGACTAATTCCTTTGAGGAAAATATTACCTAAGGCAGACTTTTTTTTCCAAAACCTTGTTTCTTCTTGTCCTTGAAAAAAATCCAAGAAATGTCATGTATAACTACAGATAATAGTTTAAAATTCAGACAAAGGGAACTGTTAGGAACCAAAATGATGACACTTTAACATTCATCATTACAAGTACTACAATTTCATTTTAGTGACTGAATTAATGAGACTTTTAATTTTTGAAACTTTTAGTTTTGACCTTCCTATTTCATGTAACCATCACCACTTAAAAGAAAAGAAAAGAAAAGAAAAGAAACAAAAACCCCTCACAATTATCATATGATTTCAAAGAAAATTGAAACCAAAATCTTGGAGTACCTGACAACAGTTATCACTTATTAAAGGCCCACTTTATTCCAGGCACTGTAAAAAAGACATCTGTTTCTTACAAAAACTCTATAAAGGCCATATTATATAATCCATTTTAGAGATAGAGAACAGGTACTCCGAGAGGTTAAATATTCAAGGTTACTCCCTCAAGAAGTGGCAGGGCTGGAATTTGTATGCCTGGTTCCAACATTCATACTTGAATTCCTCCCCAAGTTTATCAGAAACATATAGGTTTGAATTTCCCAATTAGTATCTCATTTTTCAGATTGTCAAAATAAATGTGTTTGTTTTAAAAGAGTTAAAGATTTATTCAATGAAAAGCCACAAAAATAGTTTTAAATATTCAACAATGCTAAATGAAGTCTAAACAATTAGAATTTAATCCTTCTTATCCTTTCATTGTCCAAAATAAGTAAAAATTTAGAACCACTCAAGATCCATAAAGCCTATTTTCAGAAAATATCACTTCTTATTGCCAAATTAAACCATTCAAAGTGTAGAACACAGAATTCCACACTATCTGGGGGAAATTTTTTAAAAAGCCATTCCCTAATATTCAAATATTTAATGTTATTTAGAAAAAAGATGTGGATAATTAACTATATTTTCCCTGTTTTCAACCTAACATTTTAATGTTACATATTCCCAAACACTATAAAATAATTTAATAGTGAGAATATTATTTTTATTAATTTACTTTTTGTTACATCAGTTCAAAACTCTGTGACCTTTTTCCACTAAAAAAATATTCTAAGACAATATTTTAAAATTATTTCTGGAGTTAAAAAATTTAATTGCAAGATTATACTAAGCCCAAAATAAATCATGGAACACTAGTATGGTGACTAACATAACATAATAAAATAAAATAAATAAACCAAATAAAGTCTTAATTCAAATAAATCTATTTTCCAATGTCTATTTTTACACTTTAAAACAAAGGCAACGACTCTAGTGTGAGAAAATAGCCCTTAAGGCTCACAGGATGCCAACAGCCAGCATTCAGAATTTATGAGCAATTTATCAGTATTTCCTCCAAATTTTCACCCTGCCATTATCACCTCATAAAGTGGTATTTATGCTCAGATTTAAATAGCTACACATTACAAGAATAAAAAATAGGAAGAATACTCTAGTAAATAGAAGACCAAGACCTGCAAGCCCTACAGTTTTATGACAGAGAACAAAGAACATGGTCTATGAAATTCTTTATATCTAGAAGTAAAAATAATTAAATAGTGCTCCTTTTCACTCCATAGCATATGTGCCAGAATAAAGTGGATTTCTGAAAAATTATACTGATGTGAAAACAATATTCCAAAACTTATGGAAAAGTAAATTTTAATAGTAAAACTTACATGCAAATAAATTTCATAGCATTATTAGGAAAATCCAGTACACATCTGTATCAGTTAGCATTTGCTATAAAATACACTACCAACAATTTAGTGAATTAAAACAATCTTTTTTTTTTTGCTCATGATACTAAGGGTTGACAGTTTGGCCTATAATCAGTTGAGCTGCCATTCACTCAATTTTGGCCAATCTCACACAGGTATCTGCAGTATGCTGGTGTGCTGGTAGTTGATACTTTGTCATATGTCTGGCATTAGCTAGCTGTTGGTTGGGGCCCTGGGTCACGTGCCATTCATTACCCAGTAGGCTAGCCCAGACTTACTCACATAGCAGTTCCCAAGAACAGCAAGTGGAAAAGCTACAGACCTCTTGAAACCTAGGCTCAGAATTTCCAGGGTCTCTGCAACTACATTCTATTGCTCAAAGCAAAGTACAAGGCAGCCCAGACTCAAGATGGAGGTAAAGACTCTTGTACTCTGCCTTGATGGGAGGAGCTGCAAAGTATTGTAGAATTTTTAGAGCACAATGTCACTAAACCAAGACTTTATGAGAAATTAGAAAAATAATGTAATGTCCTTTAGGAATATCATAGATTGACTAAAATAGATTCTAACAAATTAAACTTTTTCATTTTGTGACAGTGTTACTAAGTTGGCAGCCAAGGGAGTAACAAAGACATAGATATTTTAATTTCACAAAAATTTCTGGTGATGATTTCACTTATTTTTTTACAAAAACATACTAAAATTCAGTGTATACAATAGGGGAGAGTTGGATAATTTCAAAAATATTTAGAGAATTATAATTAAAGAATGATGATTAACAGACCCATTGTCTACTTTGAATATTTTTAGGGAACATCCAAAAGGATGTACTAATTAGCATTTCTAAGTAATAGATGCTTACACTTAAAAGATTTAGATGGTATCCCATTCAATTTAAAGATTAGAAAAGAAACTAGAAATACCTAGCATGATTGATAAGCAAAGTGGAAATTAGCATAGCTGGACTTAAAATCACATGCTATTATCCAAAGAAAAATGCTATAAATATTTTGGCACATTTACCTTTTTTTTTTTTTTTTTTAATTTACAAGGAGACTCCCCAGAACAGGGAGCCTGACGTGGGGTTCAATCCCAGGGCCCTGAGAACATGATGTGAGCCAAAATCAAGAGTCCGACACTTAACAAGCTGAGCTGCCCAGGTGCCCCTGGTGCATTTACCTTTAATTATTTCAACACAGACAACACATGAACACACGCACACACACAAAATTGGGTTATAGTGATCATATAGCTTTATATCGTATCTTTTTCATTTACCTCTATATCAAAAATATAGTCCTACATCATTAAATATTCTTGGAAAGCAAGGTTTCTAATGACAAGTAATTTTTGTGTATCCATAAATTAACTGAAAATTAGGAGAACACTTGGGTTGACAATAATTATAAGATCTAGGGGATTTATTCAAATTCAAATGAAGCACTGCTAAAAGATGATAAAACTACTTTAGGTTGAATCAACAGAAATAGGCTGTCTTCATGTAGGAACCAATGAAATCATGGTCCCTTTCCAGGTAAAACATCATGGGACTGCTGCTTTCTATTAACTTTTAATTTTATTTATTTATTTATTTATTTATTTATTTATTTATTTATTTATTTATTTATTTAAGATTTTATTTATTTGACAGAGACAGACACAGTGAGAGAGGGAACACAAGCAGGGGGAGTGGGAGAGGGAGAAGCAGGCTTCCCGCAGAGCAGGGAGCCCGATGTGGGGCTCGATCCCAGGACCCCGGGATCATAACCTGAGCCGAAGGCAGACGCTTGACGACTGAGCCACCCAGGCGGCCCTAACTTTTAATTTTAAATTTAAAGATGTCAGTAACTAATTAGGCTATAGTGAAAGCAGAATAACCGGGATGGTAAAGAATTTAGAATCCATGTCATGTACGGAATAAAGACTTTTGCTCAAAAAGGGAGATAAAAAGGTGAGACATTTTCACATTCCCACCACCTTGTAAAGCTAAAAGCATCCTTTCACATGCGTGCTTCCCCATGTCTGACCTCCTCCAGACTTTTACTCACCTTTGTATCCCTGAAACCTATAAAGTCTGAGATGTGATAGGACTCATATAATGTCTGCTGAATAAATAAATAAATGAAAAAATACATTAGTGAAGTAGAACCAGTAAGTGGATGTTATAGAGAGGCAGTTTTTACCTGAATATAAGAAAAAATGTACTTTGTGAGACACTAACCCCTGGTAATCAGAAGGATTCTGTCAAACTAACTGAAGGGTTCCTACATTAAGATAAAAAGTTTCACCAGATTACGTCATGGATTCAGAGATAATATGACACAAAATAAAATGGACTTTAATTTTTAAAAATATGGACCAGATTACCTCAGTTCTATACCACGAACAATTCTCCATGTTTTAATATATTTAGTATCTAAATATATAAAAGCAGCTATCAAATATATTATACATATTCAATTGTATATCTCAAACAATGTTTTTTTAAACATAAAATAGCTTAGTGTCCTTTGAATAGGCGGTCTTAAATAAGACACAGAAAAATTGATATACGGGATAATATTAAATTAAGAATTTATGTTCTTCAAAAGAAACCATACCTAGAGAGTGAAAAGGCAATCCACAAGGTGGGAAAAGATATTGACAAAATGTGTATTCAAAAGATCTATATCCAGACCATTCTTATAGGCCATTAAGGAAACAGACTCATGACTCAGTAGAAAAGTGAGCAAAAAATCTAAACCAACACTCCACAAAACAGGATATCCAAATGATCAATTAAATATATTAAAAGATGATCAATGTCATTAGTCATCAGGAAAATGTATATAAAAACTACAATAAAATCCCACTACACAGAAGATACTAAGAATATGTGGCCTTATACCAATAAGGATACCTACTGTGAGCAGAGATGTGGAACAGTCAGAGATACATGCAAGGTGGTAAGGAATTTGGTACGAGCACTTGGGAAAACCACAGCAGTATCCACTAAAGTTGAGCTTATGCATTGTCTATGACCTTGCAATTTCAATCCTAGGTATTTACCCCACAGACACTGTTTCATATGTTCACAAAAAGACATGTATAAGAACTTTCACAGCATTATTCATAAAGCCCCAAACCTTAAGCCATCTAAATGGCTACATTAATGGTAAGATTAAAAAATAAATTCTGCAGAAACCCACGCTCTGGAATAACATGAATCCTTTAGAATAAACCATTCAAATCCACATAGAACAATATGCAAGTGTATGCAACCATAATGATGGACAAAGAAGCAGAACAGAATACATATTTCATAATTTCACTTGTATATAAAGGACAAAACAGGCAAACATTAATATACACTCTTAGAGGGCGCCTAGGTGGCTCAGATGGTTAAGCGTCTGCCTACGGCTCAGGTCATGATCCCAGGGTCCTGGGATTGAGTCCCGCATCGGGCTCCCTGCTCCTTGGGAGCCTGCTTCTCCCTCTGCCTCTCTCTCTCTGTCTCTCATGAATAAATAAATAAAATCTTTAAAAAAAAAAAAGGATCCAGTTTTTTAAAAAAAAGAAAATATATATATATATATATATATATATATATATATATATATATATATATACTCTTAGAAATTAGGATAGTGGTTTCTATCACTAGAACTCAAGGGGGAGGGGCCTGTTTCCTGTTCTGCACAACTTGTACACGTGTGTTCTATTTCCGAAAACTCAGGAGCTATGTATTTATGATATGCATACTTTTTTGGTTTGTGTTTATTATGCTTCAATACAAATTTAAACATGAAAGTTAAAAATGCTTTCCAACACACTTAATATTTTACTAAGTGCTTTTCACAAACTTACAGTGAATGATATTATGCTATTATGTTTCTTTTTTTTTTTTTAAAGATTTTATTTATTTATTCATGAGAGACAGAGAGAGAGAGAGAGAGGCAGAGGGAGAAGCAGGCTCCCAAGGAGCAGGAAGCCCGATGCCGGACTCGATCCCAGGACCCTGAGATAATGACCTGAGCCGAAGGCAGACACTTAACCATCTGAGCCACCCAGGCGCCCGCTATTATGTTTCTTAAATGTAATAGAAACTTTTAGGACAGTTATTCCATTTTGAAGATCAGTCAGTCCACTGTTAACTTCAATTATGTGATGAGCAGGCCACATCTATCCATACTTTTAAAAATCACCTCTTATGGGGCGCCTGGGTGGCTCAGTCGTTAAGCGTCTGCCTTCGGCTCAGGTCATGATCACGGGGTCCTGGGATCGAGCCCCGCATCGGGCTCCCTGCTCAGCGGGAAGCCTGCTTCTCCCTCTCCCACTCCCCCTGCTTGTGTTCCTGCTCTCGCTGTCTCTGCCTCTGTCAAATAAATAAATAAAATCTTCAAAAAAAAAAAAATCACCTCTTATTTCCTAAAAGTCATCATTTCTTCTATACTCTTGCCCTTTTGACTCAATTCCTGCTTCTACAGTAATAGTTTTCATCCCGCCACATAATCCAGAGGAATTACATAAAAGGCAGTAGTAGTTGGGTCATTTTACTTCTGTCACTTGGTTCCTTTATGCTTTGGTTTCCTTGTCTGTAAAGCACAGCTAATAGTACACACAAATACTAAATGGAAATGTATTTAAAGTATCTCCAACAGTGTCTGGCAAGTATTACTTAATGAGTGATAGCCATTATTAGTAATAATCTTTCATGAGTTACATAATAGACATTGAGACCAGTATTAAAAAATATTTTCAACAGTTTACAGTGAAAGTTGAGAAAAAATACAATAAGCTGTGAATTTCACCAAATCATGATGTATATATTCCTATATTTATATAGGAGGGAGTATATTTTTGAGACATTAAAACAGCATATTCTTGGCCTTATTTATCTCTATGTCTTAGTTGATCTTTGGTTCCTCCATCCATTGAAATGATGACGTTTATTATTTCAAGAAGACAGAATTCAGGCCATAACAACAACAACAACAACAAATCATGGCTCAACTTTATATCAAATTTTTCTTTTAAGTTCATAGTGACAAAATCGTCTTGAAAGTCAGGATTTTCAACAAATCTCTTTCAACAAGAGAAAGTGTTTTCCATGTTGCAAAAGCTTTCCTTTACCTATCAAATGAAAACCAGAGCACAGAGTTATATAATGAAACACAGCATTTTCAGAGGTATTTTCAGAGAAGTTAACTGTGATGGTGAGATAAATAAAAGTTCAAATAGCAGGAAGACAGGAGATTCAGAAGAGGTGTGTCTAAGACAAAATGCCATTAGAGTCTGTGAAGGAATCTGATGTCTCCATATCCCTGGGAACAGCCCCAGGACTGTTGAACAAGAAGAAGTCCCAGGTAGGTTGAAGATCAGGGTGAAAGCCAGGAGGATTTGTGTCTCACTTCCCACCTACAATACAGGGTGTTCCTTGCCCATTTTGAATAGCCACAGTAAAGGGAAAATGGCAACAGGACATGGTTAGACAGGTGGGCCTTCAGAAAGCACTTCTGATATATATGAATCCAGAAGTTTCTATGTATCCCAATGGGGTTATGAAAAATGTGGAGAGGACTAGTGTACCCAAAGAGAGCTGGCATTAGGACAAGGTAGATGCAGAATTTGGGCAATGGTAACCAGCAGTGGGTGTCCACACAATACCCAAAACCCACGTCTCAGCAGAGTAGCGCAGTGTGCCCAGTGACCAGGCATATGGGGCTATCTCAGCCTTAAACAGCGAGAATCCAGATGGTAGCATGCAAACCCGAGTGGCTCTCTCACTCCATACCTTATTTCCCTGAGGATGCACAAATTCTCTAAACACACTGCTTCTATTCATCCACAGATTCCATTTTATAAATGAGAAAAGAGATGAGAAATTTCAGGAAGAAAGGAAACAACACTTACAAGAAGTTTGACCTTCAAATTACTATAATTTCTTTAATGAGGCTTTCTTAAACCAAAAAAAAAAAAAAAAAAAGTCCAAATTAGGTTTCTCCCATCCTCACCAATCTCCTTTTCCACTACCATCAGCAGGAATGGCATTTGAGAGCAAGATGAGATATGCTGTAGAAAATACTGAATTATATTTTCTTGTACATGTGAGAAGTAGTAAGAAGTAGTGTGTCTTAAAGTCCTTTAAGTAAAACATATAAATTACAATGCACTTGGCTGAATTTACTACACTACAATGGATTTGAAATTAGTTAGAGGAAGATTCAGACCATACATCACCCTAGAAAAGAAAAACTCTACTAACATCTATAAACCTACCCTGGCAATAGCACATGGACATTGTTACTGAATAAAGTGATCTCACCAGTTATGTTCTAACTGACAAGGAAATCGAAGAATGCCAAGATGCTTTTAGGTGTTGGAGCATGACTTGAACATATTCCATCTCTTTACTGATTCTCCAGCACAAAGCTATGGCTGACTTACTATAAGACAAACTATGAGTCTTGGATTTGATATTAAAGTTACATTCATTTTCCTAAGCAGGTTTGTAAGATAACTAAGTAATAGTTATGAACAAATAGGACACTCAGGTCATTTTTTTTTTTTTTTTTTTTTTAAGACTATTTATTTATTTATTTGACAGAGAGACACAGCGAGAGAGGGAACACAAGCCAGGGCAGACAGAGAGGGAGAAGCAGGCTTCCCGCTGAGCAGGGAGCCCAACGCAGGGCTCGATCCTAGGACCCTGGGATCATGTCAGGTCATGGCTTTTATATTCCCTTTTTAAGATGAAATTGCTTAAGACAGTCCAGTTCAATTTGCTGGTTCTAATTTTACCAATGTACCAAAAAAGAGATACTTGCATTAGAAGATCCTCCACTATCCCTTCCACTAGTAATATTTAATATTTCATGAAACAGGCTTAGAGGCATAAATGACCACCTTTGAAATAGGGTAGATTTGTTCAAGAAGGACTAGTATACTATACTGAAGCCAAAATTATGAAGATTTTGACCTTGAATCACTGAAATAGCAGAAATATACTAAAATAGAAGAGCCAAAATTTATATCCAAACAGTCATGAGTAAGATCTAGGATAGCTCTTTGTGAAATATAGACATGAGGCAAATCATAAGACAAAAGAATAAAATTACAAAAATCAGTGTCAATTTTTTTTAGTTCAACAGTTATGTTTAAATTCCTACTGCGTGCAAGACATTGTGTTAGATTAAACAAATGGTACTGGGGAAACTAGAGAGCTACATGCAAAAGAATGAAACTGGACTAGGTTCTTATACCATACACAAAAATAAATTCAAAACAGGTTAAAGACCTAAATGTGAGACCTGAAACCATAAAATTCCTAGAAGAGAACATAGGCAGTCATCTCTTTGATATCAACCTGAGCAACATTTCTCTAGGTATGTCTCCTCAGGAAAGTGGGAAAAAAGCAAAAATGAAACTATTGGGACTACACTAAAATAAAATACTTTTGCACATTGAAGGAAACCATCGATGAAACTAAAAGGCAACCTATGGAATGACAGAAGATACATTCAAATGATATATCTGATAAGGACTTAATATCCAAAATTTATAAAGAATTCACACAACTCAACACCAGAAAACCAAACAATCTGATTAAAAATGGGCAGAAGACCTGAATAGACATTTTTCCAAAGAAGACATGCAGATGACCAAGAGACACATGAACATATGCTCAACATCACTAATTATCAGGAAAATGCAAATCAAAAGCAATGAGATATCCCCTCAAACTAGTCAGAATGGCTAGTATCCAAAGACAAGAAATAACAAGTGTTGGTGAGGATGTGGCGAATGTAAATTGGTGCAACCCGTGTGGGAAACAGTACAGATGTTCCTCAAAAAATTAAAAATAGACAATATGATCCAGTAATTCTGCTAGTGGGTATTTACCCAAAGAAAACAAAAACACTAATTCAAAAAGATATCTCCCCTCCCACATGTTTATTGCAGCATTATGTACAATGGTTAAGACACTGGAACAATCCAAGTGTCTACCAATAAATGAATGGATAAAGAAGTTGTGATATAGATGTATTACTCAGCCATAAGAAAAAAATGAAATCCTGCCATTTGTGACAACATGTATAGACCTAGAAGTATTATATAAAGTGAAATGAGTCATACGAGAAAGATAAATACCATATGATATCATTTATATGTGGAATCTAGAAAACAAAAAAAAGAAACAAACAAGAAAAGCAGAAACAGATTCATAAATACAGAGAACAAACTGGCTAGTTGCCAGAGGGGAGGGCATGGGGAGATGGGCAAAATGGGTGAAGGGGAGTGTGAGGTGCAGACTTTCAGTTATGGGATGAAGAAGTCATGGGAATGAGAGATACTGTATATGGAATATAGTCAACAATACTGTAATAGTGGCAGGTGGTGACTACACATGAACATAGCATTGTATAGACTTGTTGAATCACTATGTTGTACATTTGAAACTCATATAACATTGTGTGTCAACTATACTTTAATTAAAAAAAAATTAAAGACACTGTTTTAGAGATCTCAATGGATGTAAACATGAATCAAACAGGCCTCCTGTTAAAGTAAGGGTTTAAGTGAGAAAATTCAGTTCAATCAGATGAGAGAGAACCTTGGAATTACCAAGATTATAGCTGTGCTAGGGAAGATTAATTTGTCAAAGTGTCTAGGAAGGACTAGTACCACTTTTATAGCCACAAAAATCAAAGAAAACACTACTGTTATACAATCACTCTGAGAAGTTCAAAACCTATGATCTATAAACCTCAGCAAACTGGCAAACATAGAACAGTCGGTCTTTTGGAGTATATATCAAATCGAATGGAATCATGCCAGGAAGACTGAGGTTCTTGGTCTTTCTTAAGGGGATTTTTCTCTATTTACCTGGGTTCTGCCCTCCAAAATAAAGAGCAGCAGTAGAATTGAAATCACCTACTGTTCGAGAACACATGGCAAATGTAGGACACATTTTGTTCAACACATGATAAGGTAGGTACCTCTTTATCCTTTATGTCACTGCCAGGGTAAACTGTTCCCAGTATTTAGTAAATTATGTGCTGTATTAAAAATAGTATGATCTCATTATTCATTATTTGTAGTAGAGGACAAAGTTCCTGTGTGTCTCCAACTTGACTACTTCCAACAGAGGAATGGTTTTGATTTATTTGGACTAAAATATTTGGGAGTATAATGGAAGGAGGGTAAGAACTTCTTGCTGATTTTTCCCATTAAACATTCTTGGGCAAACCTGAGAAATTACTCCACAGAATGGATCTTATATTCATTCAGTAGCCTAACTTTGCAGCAAGGAGCAAAATTCATCAGTTTAACTCAGAGCAGTCTTGTTATTTCAATATGGCTGTTTCTATTTATAAAGTTACACAATCAAGTTGGTTCCTTCTTCCTCCCCATCTGAGACAGTTTACAAAACACACACACACACACACACACACACACACATCATTACATAATTGCATTGCCAGGAAATCCAAGTGTTGCTTTCTGGTGGAGAGTAAAAGATCCGCACCTTGACTTATGTCTTACTCATCCTAAATCACATCTGCTTTTTGGGGCACTTTCTCCTGGCTGAAGAATTTGCTCTGAAGTTTTACTACATTCATTAGAAGGCCATTTTTGCTATTCTGACTATTCATGTTGTGGTTTTACAGATGTCCTGCAAATGAAAGCCTGCTGCACAACAGGAAGTACTCACTGCCAAGTCCTTTGGAGAGGAGCAGCACATCCACAAGAGGATCCAGGTGGTAAGACATTTGAACAAAAGCTTTCCACAACCGCATTTGAAAAGAAGAAAGCAAAAGACAAGGCAGACATTGGCACTCACTCTAACTCTGTTCAACTTAATGGCAGCTGTACCAAATGGATATGTGTTCACGCAACTCAGTGTTGTGACAGGGTGGTGAAGCAAATAAGCTACAAAAGGAACAGAATGAACACAGGGATAAAAGGGCAAAGACCTTCTTTGCAACTTCTTAAAATGGTAAATTTGATTAAAATTGGATTACTATTTTTCAAGGCTCGAGGAGAAAAAGGGATATATCAGTGCTGTGATGCCCACGCTCCATTTAGCATCTTTTCTCATATTGCAAGCAGAATGAATTGTAGATAAAGTCAGCACCTAGGTCACTCTTTGCCTAGAAGGACTTCTTTCCTGCTGAATTCTCTGCAGCATTCTCTTTCGGTTGGATTTTATCTTCTCCCTTCTAATTCTCTCAGCTTGATTCACATACGCCATATATAAGGGCTAAACAGAATGTGTTTCATGCCTGAGGGAATTAATTTTCTGTCTGGGATAATGAGACAAAATGTGATGCAATTCCTCCCTTGATTTTAAAATGTTTTGTTATCTTGAAGGCAACTCTCCTCATCCAATAAAAACAGAGAACGAAAAGGGTGACCTTAAAAAAACATATTTCTGAAACCTAAGATTCTCACACACACAAATGCCTCTGATAATTCTGGGTGTAGACAGATGCTCTCTTCCTTTTTGTGCTTCCCAAACATTCTGTCAATGGTCTATTGTTAAAGTGCGGACTTTCTCCCAGACCACATCCTGTCTGTCTTACAGAGGAGAAGCATACCAGTGAAGGAAGCTGAAAGTTCTGTTCTTTGTGGTCTAGAAAGAACTAACTGCTCATACCTCAAAGTATCACTCCATTCAACTCAGGGCCCATAGGACTCATGCTGGAAATTACCTGATGAACTCAGAGAACCAGGCTACCTTTGTTTTATTGACAATTCTAAGTCTTCCACACAAAAGGAAAGAGGACATTCATTATTGTTAACACTAGTTAAAATTGTATGGATAAGGAAGGAGCAGATGTAAACATCTGAACCTCATTAAAAAAAAAATCACTCGTGTTTGAAAAACACAACCTCCACAGAAATTATTTTTCATTAAAGAAAATATATGTTGTTATATCTGAACAGAAAACTGACAATGTTTGACAACAGTTTGTTAATTAAATAAGGCGATTTTTTTTTTAAGATTTTATTTATTTATTTTTTAGAGAGCGAGCGAGAGAGAAACAGCATGAGAGGGGAGAGGGTCAGAGGGAGAAGCAGGCTCCCCGCTGAGCCGGGAGCCCGATGTGGGACTCGATCCCAGGACCCTGGGATCATGACCTGAGCTGAAGGCAGACGCTTAACCATCTGAGCCACCCAGGTGCCCAAGGCGATATTTTTTAAATGATTAATAGAAAATATATTTTCAACTACAGAATTAAAATTAATAATTAGAGAATTTTAAAAAAACAGAATAAAACTAAAGAGGAAAAACAAGAACATCTGATTCAGAATTAGGGTGACTAACCCTCCCAGTTTTTTTGACTGCAAGATTCCCAAATTAGGAGATGTGCTCTGCTAAAATCAGGACAGTCCTGAGAAAACCAGTACAACTGGTCATCCTAAGTAGACTTAATTAAAATTTTTATTTTAATGGTTTTGTATAGAAGGTAAGGATAAGGAGAGAAAACAATAATTAAAATCTGTGATGAAGATGTTGAGAAAGTTGTTATATAAATTACATAGGAATGTCTCTGTAAATGCCCATAGGAAATACTTCTTTGTACATGTAGAAACAAAGATGTGAATCTCCTGAGCAAATATGAGCTCATACTTTAGGCACTGATTAAAACAGCACTTGCTTAACCTTTATGTATGAGCAACTTGAAAGCCCAGATCCAAATGTGTAGGTGACCTCCAGCTACAATACAAAACATCACAGCACAAATTTGATATATTTGTATATTGCAGCCCTTCCTCTACCGTTTTCCTTTTGTTTTTCTTTTCTTCTTGTAAATTTTATTTGCGTATGTTTTGAAATCTTCTATGTTGTCTATGCTTTTTAATTCTACTAAATCCTTTTTTCAAACAAGGCAGGATCTACATCAGTGGTTCTAAACTGGGGGCAATTTTTTCCCCAGGGGACAGACCATGTCTGGAGACATTTTTGATTGTCACAACTGGAGGGGATAAATCTATTCTAAATTAAACAAACACGGGGCACCTGGGTGGCTCAGATGGTTAAGCGTCTGCCTTCGGCTCAGGTCATGATCCCAGGGTCCTGGGATCGAGCCCCAGATCCAGCTCTTGGCTCAGTGGGGAGGCTGCTTCTCCCTCTCCCTCTGCCTCTCCCACTGCTCATGCTCTCTCTCTCTATCTCTGTGTCTCAAATGAATAAATAGAAACTTTAAAAAAAATAAACAAACATACCCCAAATGTATAATAAAAGTAATCATTATTGAAAATTGGAATTATAATCATTTCTGTTTTTTCTAGGTAATATTAATTAAAAATTTAATGTTGCCATAAAAAGAATGAATATAAATTTCTAAGAGTTCCAGTTGTTGCAAGCATATTTCTCATAAAGCCTATCATGTTAAAATAAGCATATATATACACATATAATACACACACACACACGCACACACACACACACTTTGCCTTGTGCATAACAAGTATGCAATAAATAGTTGATGGTGGACTAAATGATTGGATGAATGACTAACAAAGACACGAAAAATCACCTAGGATCCATGATGTATACCTAGAAGTGGCCATTGAAGGGATTTACATTTGTGAAATAGCAGCCTGGTTTTAGAATACAATAGGTTTAGCCTGAGTCAGAGGAAAAGAACAGAGAAAACATATTGTTGGAGATGATAAACCTCGTGTTCAATGTAAGAAAGCAACACACAAGTGTGGATATCAAAAAGTCAGCCACAGGAAGGAAGAAACAGCTATAAAAAGCAGATGGTTTAAAGGGAAAGGAAATGTGAAACACAACCCCCCAAAATATATGGGTCAAAATAATAACAAAAGGTTCTGGCAAAAATATCACTCTGTAGAAACTCAATAAATTTTCAAAAAAAAGCACAACAAAATTATATTAAAAATATGAGCATTCAGGGACAGTGAAGAGAAATACATAACCTGTGTATTTTTCTGAGTCTAAAATGTGAGCAATTTAAATTGATCAAAGCTAAACAGTAAACACTGTCAAAGAGAAGTAGAAACCTGAATAGAAATAGCCCCATATGCACAACCAAATTTAAAGACCAGTTAAGTCATTTAGAAATTTATCTTGCATTTGAAAAGAAGTTGTATTATGTATTGTTTCTTATAGTTGTATACCATGGTCTGAAAGGATTACCGTGAGTTGCTTCTTTTGATGATGGTGGTGGGTTTGTCAAATGACCCATTCACACATTCCCACTAGGTCCCCTTTGGAATCAATCTGCAATGTGCTGACACAGAAGCTACATCATGTCTCCAGGCCAAGAGAGCAGATACTCCCTCACACAACTAAGCAGCCCCCCATTGGACCACATCTAGAAGCCAGCAAATGCCTCCCTCCTGGGGTGATGCCTGACTCCATCTTGATTCTCTAAACGTCACTTCTAGAATTCACATCTTATACTGCCTTGGCTTTTTGGTTCCCAGCTCTAATGGAGAGCTTCCAGATCCAGCAAAAGAAGAATGCTAAAAACTGAGTAGAGAAGCAAATAGAAACAAGGGCACAGAACCAGGATAGAGTTACTTTCAGGATAGGAGTTTAGATCAGCAGATTGGAACAGGAGAAATTGAAGGTGGTTATCAAAATCTTAGGGTGGGGAGCAGCCAGTGGAGTCATGAGACCACAGTGAACTATTTTATGATACTTCTGTATAGATGTACCTGGTCTATTCTTTTTAAAAGCTGAATTAACTATAAGATTTTCTTTCTGTACACTTAGTAACTTGAGTGTAATTATGGTCCTCCACTTATTCAATGTGTTGTGTTTAAAGAGACATCCCTATAGTTCAGGACAGCTTGACAATCTGGAAGACAATTTGGGTTACTTCAGAATATTTTTAATATGGCAAATTCTTGCTTAATCTTGAAAATCTGACAAATTAGGCAGTCTTTGGCTAATAAGCCATTTACCTTAATTTCTAGGCACACAGGCAGACTATAATCCCTAGCCTGTCTTGTATTTGGTTTCATCATATGACTGAGTTCTGACCAACAGAACTGAATGGAAGTGACATGTGAAGTTTCTCAGTCTCTTATGCAATCTTCCATTTTCTCCCTTTCACTGATGGCTGGTTGGAGGTGGGATGATGGAATGACAAACTGGAAGGAATCTGGTTTCCTGAGTTATCATAGGCATGTGTCAGCAAACTTTTTCTATAAAGGGCCAGGTAGTAAATATTTTAGTCTTTGCAGGCCAGTCTCTACTGTAACTACTCAACCCTGCTATTACAGCACAAAAGCAACCATAGGCCACACACACGCAAATGGCATGGCTGTGTTCCAATAAAACTTTACTTAATAAAACCAGGTCCCAGCCCAGATTTGACCTATAGACCATAGTTCATCAAGTCCTCACTATATGGGACAGGTAAATAGAAATAAAAAGTAAATTCCTACTGTGTTAAGTCACTGAGACCTTGAGTTCATCTGTTAGAGAAGTTAGCATTACTTTAACACAATGCCATGTTGATGGATCATAAAATTTTACACATTTCATGATGGAAAACTGTAACCTGTCCCACTTAGGTTTTCAGTTTTACAAAAGAGTCCTTTACAACACTGAAATATAGCAAAAAGTATGGTCTGTTGTTTTCTTTTCTTTTCTTTTCTCTCTTGGAGGCTGTGTCATGTTATTTTATTGGGAAAATGGTAAATTTTCACCAGTGCTCTCTCATCTGGTGACTTTATCTGCAGGCAGAATTGCAACACTTTTTAACAAATCATTCCATTTACTGGGAACAGTGGGGAAATCCTGCCATGTATCCAATTAATGAACTCTCCCACAGATATTGAATTTCCCTATTGGCCCCAGTGACTAGAAATCCAAAGAAAAGCACTTTTTAAAGCCAAAATGGGACAACAGTGGGGGTTGGGGGGAGAGGAAGAATTAAAAGTGAATCTTGTCAAAGATTAATTCATCACTCCTGTAAGAATCCATAGTTTTCTTTCATTCCCCCCCCATTATGTGACTAAGTGTCCACATAGAGAGAAAAGAATAACATTGATTTTGACTGTGGTTTATAAATTGTTGTGAAAGAGAGACAGAGAGGGAGACTGACATAGGAGTCAAACACACCGAGGTTGAAATTCCTGCTCTACTTTAGCACCAATTTGAGTTCAGCTCCTATATATATTTAATTATAATAATAAACTGTATAGCATCCAGCATGTGGCAGGTACTCGAAAAGTATTAGTAATTATCTTAGTTTTAATTGTTACTTGCTGTCAAGTTCACAAATTATCACTTCCAACTAAACTATAAATTTTTGTTTGAAGAAAATGTATTTATCCTTCAAGACTTAAAATTTTGTGGATTGCTAGTAATTAATAAAAGTACCCAAACATCCATCACTTCTTTTACTAGACTTCCATTGCTCTAGATCTTGGTATTTTAGTCAAAATTTTGCTCTATCACACTCTTCTCTTCTCTATTTTTGAACTTTCCCTTCACTGAATCCATCATGTTTCATTTCATCATCATCTTTCTAAAACATAGACTTACTTGTGTCATGCTGGCATCCTCCCCCCCCCTCTACAAAATAAGTTCAAACAACTTACTGGACATCTAATGGCCATCTTCCCAATGCCTCAAGTCAACTTCTTCTCTCTTACTTGCATCCCACCTTTTAGGATTGCTGAATAATGTATAGTGTTCCAAACACAGCACAGTATTACACATCTTGGTAAATACCTGTCTACTTAAAATGTTCTTTTTTCCAAATATATTTGGCTAAACAAATTCACCAGTCAAAACATGGCAGGAATGTTATTTTTCCTGTGCATGGAGAATTAATCACTGCCTTCTTTGTCATACTACCAACTCTTACTATTAACAGCTTTTGTGGTAAACTGTTAGATATTTTTATAATATTATATAATAGGTAAAGAATATTGACTACCAACAATATATAGAATATAGTTTATATGCAGTATCTCATTTATTCTTCACAATAATTTTATGAGGTAGTTTATATTGTCCTCATTTCATAAATGAAGAAACTAAGGCTTAAGTACTAATTGACTCACCAAGGTCACTGGGCTAGTAAATATTGGAGCATTCCAAAAAGAGAATTGTGGTCAGCAGATGCCAAGTGCTGCAAACAGGATGAAAACAAGAGCTAAAATGTTAACATAAATAAATAAATAAATAAATAAATAAATAAATAAATAAATAAAGTGATTAGTTAATTAATTAATTAAAATGTTAACCAAGAAGAGATGTCTTTTCAAAAGCTATCGGTAACCTCTAGGAAAACAGAATAGGAGTCAGAAATTAGGAGAAATAAAGCAAACCTAAAGCCTGCAATAGTGGCATTGAACACAAACTAACCTTTCAAGAAATATATCTGCAAAGTATTGAAGGAGTGATCATTTGAAACAGATTGAAGGAAATAATAATAATAATAATATTAAAAATATTAGAGATCTGAAACCATAAAACTCCTAGAAGAAAACACGGGCAGTAATCTCTTTAACATCAACCTTCACAACATTTCTCTAAGTATGTCTCCTCAGGCAAGCAGAACAAAAGCAAAATAAAACTATTGGGACTACACCAAAATTAAAAACTTTCTCACAGTAAAGGAAACCTACAGGAAAGGAAACCTATTGAAACAAAAAGGCAACCTACAGAATGGCAAAAGATATGTGCAAATGATATATCCAATAAGGGCTTAATATCCAAAATATATAAAGAACTTACACAACTCAACACCAAAAGAACAAACTGATGAAAAAATGGGCAGAAGGCCTGAACAGACATTTTTCCAAAGAAGACATGAAGATGACCAACAGACACATGAACAGATGCTCAACTTTACTAATTATCAGCAAAATGCAAATCAAAAGCAAAGAGATATCACCTCAAACTAGTCAGAATGGCTATTATCAAAAAAGACAAGAAATAACAAGTGTTGGTGAGGATGTGGAGAAAAGGGAACCCTCATACACTGTTGATAGGAATGTAAATTGGTGCAACCAGTATGGAAAACAGTAGAAGTTCCTCAAAAATTTAAAAATAGAGAGACCATATGATCCAGTAATTCTACTACTGGGTATTTTCCCAAAGAATATGAAAACACCAATTTGAAAAGATAAATGCACCCCTATGTTTATTGCAGCATTATTTCCAATAGTGAAGAAATGGAAACAACCCAAGTGCCCATTGACAGATAAATGGATAAAGAAGATGTGGTATATATTTACAATGTAATATTACTCAACCATAAGAAAGAATGAGCTCTTGCCATTTGCAACAACATGGGTGAACCTAGAGGGTATTATGCTAAGGGAAATAAGTCAGCCAGATAAAGACAAGTATCATATGATTTCACTTATATGTGGAATCTAGAAGACAAAACAAATGAGCAAACAAAAAGCAGAAACAGATTCACAAATACAGGGAACAAACTGATGGTTGCTAGAGGGTAGGGTGGGGAAATGGTCAAAATGAATGAAAGGGAGTAAGAGGTGCAGGCTTCCAGTTATGGAATGAACAAATCATGGGGATGAAATATACAGCATAGAGAATATATTTAATGATATTGTAAAATCATTGTGTGGTGAAGGATGATAGCTACACTTGTGCTAAGAATAGCATAAGGTATAGAGTTGTTGAATCACTATGTTGCACACCTGAAACTAAGGTAACGTGTGTCAATTATACTTCAATAAAAAATGGCAAAAAAATAGTGGCAACCTGAGCAGTTTTGGAAGCTGAATCTAAAGCAGTGTTTCTCAACTGGGTTTGATTTTGCCTTCTCTCTGGATACGTTTCACAACTGTCTGGAGACATTTCTGTTTGTCACAACTGAAGAATGCTACTGGCATGTAATCATTACTAGCAGGGATGCTGCTAAATATTCCATAATAGTAAGACTGACACCCACAACAAAGAATTATCAGGTCCAAAATGTGCTAAGTTTGAAAAATCCTGGTCCAAAGGATCCACTGGAGAGGAAGAGATAGAAAAAATAAGAGAAAAGAGAGAACTGCTAGGACAAAACCGGGAAAAGGAGAAAATAATAAAAATGTTACCTTCAGAAAAGCCTTATCAAGAACTATTAACTTCATTTCTGAGGATAAAGAGATTAAAGTTCGGAGAATTTAAGTGACTTATTTTTTCAGGATCTAGCAGAAGTTAAAGTCAAATCTTTGAGCTTCTAATCTGATGTTCTTTTAACTATGCCACCTAATACCTTAAATTCAAGACTGAGGATAATTTTTGGAAATGTGATAGCATACAACCATGAAGCAATTGTGCTTAAAAATTAGTGACATATCTATTGATTTTTGTTTCTACATATATTTATTGCCTTCCTTTATATCAAAGAAAAGAAACATGTCTATAATAGTAGAAAGGTTTAAGAAACTCAGAAGAATGTGTTTGGCAAATTGGCACCAAATATACATACAAATATTGACACTTGAAGAAGAACAAAAAAAGTTGTATGAGATTTTCAGTAACATTTAATCACTTTTAATTTACCCAACAATATTTAGTAATTTCATAGTTGAAAGCATGAGATATAATTCTTTAAGGACTTTGTAAAGCACAAACTAGAACAACAAACAATGGTATTAAATTGCTACATCTCTACGAACGGTTACTCAAGAGAAATAAGTGTACAATATTGAAAAGTTTAGCATTCTGCCAGTAGAGAAAATGTTAAAATTCAAGGATCATTACCACATTCTTCATACCACTGCTACCACAAAGACAAAAACAATTAAAACGACCATTAACAGTTTAACCGTGAAGCTTGGAACATGAACCATAACCAGAAAAAGAAATAATCATGTTTCTTTAAGTACAAATAAGTAAATGTGCAAGCACAGCAGAAACAGGCAAGGAAGGCAGAACCATCTAGAGGGACCCAAGGGCTGACCTGTGCAGCTGTAGGTCTGGTGAGCTTTGGAAGTGCTACCATGTGAGCAAGCCAACAGGAGTGTTGACAGTCCTCAGCAATCAGGCATCTTCTCCAAGAAGGAAACAGCTGGAGGCCAGAGCCAGTCATCTATTCGATTGACATCTGCTGCTATAATTCTATCATGGGATTTCTTTTATTTTTTTCTGTTATTTGAAAAATTCAGTAGAGACCATGTGTCAACTTAATTGTCTTCTGAAAATTCTAAGCACTTGGGCACACCAATGATTTATTTGCAATGCACCAGCAGTGTTAACCAAATATTTAAAACAAACCTTACTAGTCTATATAGAAATCAAGTCAATCAATAGTTCTTCTCTCCTGCTGACACAGTAAAGTCTTCACTGTTGCAGTGTTATTAGATAAGAGTAATGTCTTCTGGAGGCACACAGCCTTGGACTATTCTGCTATACTCTAGCACTGAAATATTGGTGAGTGATATAACCTCTCTCTGCCTCAGTTTATCTATGAAATGAGGATAATAACAGTGCCTATATCATAGGGCTATTGTGAGGACTGATGGGACACTAGTGTTTGGCCCACTTTCAGGCATATAATAAGCCTCTATAAACATTAATATTAATCCTCTGCTCTGATTTCTCTAAATAACATTGCCAGTGTTAACTGTGTCTATTCTTACATAAGAGCCTTCCCCAATGTCTATCTAATGAAGTCTGCTTCCATGTATAATCTAATCTAAATCTGCTCCTTTCCATAAACAGTCTCCTCAAATTATAATGGTTTACTCACTGGGCATTCTATGCAAATCTCTCCTCCAATGAATGCTTTTTTCCTTTCTATATCTAAGTCCTGTCTGCCCACTGAATATCAATTACTTGGTTAAGTCTTTTCTGAATGCTCCATCCAAATAGGATTTCTCTCGTCCCTAAAATCAAAAAAATATTGCCCTCAATAGCAATACTATTCACACAATATATTTGCTTGTCTATATTGCTATTCATATTTTTTTTATTCTTATGTTAATCCCCATTACATCATTACATCATTAGTTTTAGATGAAGTGTTCCATGATTCATTGTTTGTGCACAACACCCAGTGCTCCATGCAGAATGTGCCCTCCTCAATACCCACCACCAGGCTAACCCATCCTCCCACCCCCCTCCCCTCTAGAACCCTCAGTTTGTTTTCATATTTTTTTAAAATATTCAATGTAAGGTTTTAAGTATCTTCTGTTTTTAAAGCATTAGTGTTAATACCCTGTGAATGTAATATTAAGAACATATCTCTACCTTAATTGTCCTTGAAACTGGTAGAGTAAGAAAATGAAACAAATGTCCATATTAACATGGACAAGGAGGCCACTACTCTTTCAAGAATTTCCTTCAGACCTCTCTAACTGGATGCAAATTTCCTTCCTTTTAACCTCCACAACAATTTGTTTATTCTTTTCTTTGACTTTTGAACTGACTCTTAAGAGCTGGTGAGATTTGGGGGGTAGGGTATAGCTAGAAAAAAATACTGTAGTTACATCATGAAGAGAAAGTATAATGTAATAAAAAACAAACAAAAGCTTTGTAGGAACAAACCTAGATTCAAATTCTGGATTTTGGTACTAGTTAACCATCTGATCTTATGAATGTCTCCCACTCTATCTGAGTTTATTTCTCTGTAAATGTGGATAACAAAGTCTTCTTTGAAATGTCATGAGAAAAAAAATAAACTTCCTATAAAGAACAAGGTAGGTACTCAAAATTATTTTCTATAATAATGTAAAGAATCTTCAGTTTGCATGGGTAATCAAAGAGGAAAAGATGAGTGGGCCCAGAACTAGAAAGAAACTGAAATGACAGTAAAAATGAGAGATAAAAGCAAGGTGGCAGACCAAGCTGGAACAAGGCTGGGGAATCAAAAAAGAAGGCTAAGGGGATTGGTATGACCAGGGGACTTTCATGAACAAGTGTGTCTAATGCTTAATTGCATGTGATTTGCTGAAAAATAGAACCCCCTTTCTTAACTTTAATCTCTTGATTCTTAAGTAAAGTTTCCAAAGCAAAGTGACTCTCTTCCTCATTTGGATGAATGCCCAGGAAGAATGGAAAAACCAACCATATGAAGAGAGACATTAGAAAATTCAAGGAAAATAAGAAATCAGAACAAGAGAAAGCTAGAGAAAAACATAAATCCTTGAAGTATGGTGATGGAGAGTCCAAATGTATGTGGCATAGAATCTAGAACTAATGTTATTTATTTGTTAAAGGACAGTGAAACTAAGCACTCTGAACAAGTTGGGACACCCAGGAAGGAGACGTCTGGAACACAGTAGCTAGATGGAACTACAATAGGAGAAGAGGTGTCAACAATTAGAGACTGGAATGGCTACATAGGCCTAGGAATTGTAAACAGGCCAGTTGGATATGGAAGAATCCTTAATGAAGCAGGGTGTGTCTTTCTAATTGAACTAAACTCAATTATCCACTCAAGACTGAGAGATGCCACAAATTGACAGGCAAAAGAGAGAAATGGGTTCTCTGATAATTTCAAGAAGCCACCCTACCAACTACAGACGGCTTACTTCCAGATATCCTTTATATGAGGGTATTAGGCTAAGAGAAATAAGTCATTCAGAGAAAGACAATTATCATATGATTTTTCTCATATATGGAATTTAAGAAACAAGACAGAGGCTCATAGGGGAAGGGAGGTAAAAAGAAAGTAAGACGAAATCAGAGAGGGAGACAAACCGTAAGAGATTCTTAACTCTAGGAAACAAACTGAGGGTTGCTGGAGGGGAGGTGGGTGGAGGGATGGGGTAACCGGGTGATGGACATTAAAGAGGGCACATGATGTGACAAGCACTGGGTGTTATATGCAATGGATGGAATCACTAAACTCTACCTCTGAAACTAATAATACAGTATATGTTAATTAATTGAGTTTAAATTAAAAAAAAATTCCTATGCTGTTTATCCTATTGTTATGTTGAGTTTTCTACTATTTGCTGTCAAATCTGATTATCTCTAATACAACTTTCTTGGTCATTTCTGCTATTTTCTTCAGTTCTATTTTTTCAAAGTTTATAAAAATCTTTAAGTACACTTTTTTGACATTTAAAAATATTCTGAAATGCTGACAAGGCATTCTTTAAGTTTGTTTGAAAAAGTTTTTAATCTGATAAATGGCATGTTAAAAACATCCCCTAAATACAACATTGCTTACCACAGAGTCTTATAAGAATATCAGATGTGTGATTGATATGTTTGTTAACCAAAGAGATGAACCAAAATTCTATTGCAAACAGTATTTATGGTGCACAAGTTTTAGGCCAAGGCCATTTAGCAAAATGGAAGTTTGACTAAACCTACAGATGAGAGGCATGGTCAGCTGAGAAAAAGGGTCTACCTATTCTTTCCATCTAATCCCAACAAGTCGTGTGGGTACACAGAACTTTAGAATAGAACTATGTGGCATTCGCTTTTAACTATTTGCATAAAGTTAAGTATTTTTAGTCTTTTGTTGATAATTTATACTTCCCTTCTTTTACCCTGAATTGCTTACATTCGACCGAGAACTATAAGCCTACAATTAATTATTTTTAACTGATTTTTCTTGTGTGATTTTCCAATGTTTTCTTAAAACACAAAAGGAATAATATAACCTTAGAGCTACAAGTACTTTAAAAATCATGCACTCCAAGCCCTCTGTTTTATAAATTAAATGATAGAAAAAGACCAATGAATTTAACTAAATCTTTGTCAGAATAATTCCTCATTCATTCATTCATTCATTCATTCATTCATGTATTAATCCATTCAACTACGATTCTGAGGCATAAGGCACTGGGCAGAGGGAGCTCTATCACAGTATAAATAAGGCCCTGCCATCTGCATATTTTCAATTCAGTGGGACTAGAAATAAATCATCCAGATAATTAAAATGCCATGTAAATAAATGTGCTTTAAGTATTACTGCAGCCAAAGAATCACAAGAGAGGAAAGGAAAGTAAGGGGTAGCTAGCAAAGACTTTCAGGAAAGTTACATTTGGCTGTTCCTTAGAGGATTTGAACAGGTAGAGATAGACGAATAAACATTTCAAGACAAAAGGGGTGGCTTTCTTTTTAACTTGTAGATTGGATTTCAATCCGAAGTGTTTTCTTAAATTACTTTTTTATCAGAGGGGGAGACGAACCATGAGAGACTATGGACTCTGAGAAACAAATTGAGGGTTCTAGAAGGGAGGGGTTGGGGATGGGTTAGCCTGGTGATGGGTATTAAAGAGGGCACATACTGCATGGAGCACTGGGTGTTATACGCAAACAATGAATCATGGAACACTACATCAAAAACTAATGATGTAATGTATGGTGATTAGCATAACATAATAAAAATAAATAAATAAATAATAAAATTACATTTGGTGGGAAAGCAAAATCAAAGCAGTCCCTAAGCCAGAGGTGAGAACAGTGACTTTGGAAAGCTTGACATCATAGTTAATGCTGCATTAAAAAGTGATGTTTATCAGGATACAAATGGATCCCCCCGAAGTTCAGCAACTGAAAGGCCATGCAAGCCCTCTGCTTCTGGAGAAAATGACTGCGGTATGGCTTAGAAACCAAGAGCTAGGAGCCACTGTTCACAAAATATCATAAATTAAACGACTGAAAAAGATGTCAGTAATAAGTAAAACAGTAGGGTTTCAATTTACAAGTGAAAATCCAGACAAACGTGCAATATGAAGGAAAATAATATTTCATTTTTGTTCAGAGTGCAATGAATTAAGCAGTCTAAGAAACATATATTCAAACAGAAAGTGTTTAAAATGCAAATGACATTTAGAAAAAAAGTGATGGCATCTATATGGATTTTTACAGATAAATCTCCTTCTTTTACAGTGTAATATGCCTGAAAAATAGGTCCCTTTTTCTCATATTTGTGACTGGTTATGGTTATTAGTAATAAAGTGCTAAGACTAGGCACTTCATCAGTAAGTAGTACTAAGTGATAACAAACATGCATTTTCAGAGAAATTTGTCAATGACTTTTGCTCCTACTATAAATTATCAATACACTTTTACATAAGCTAAATATTTGGCTTTTCAGCTACACAAACTACTCACTTTATTACACCAGTGTTCCTCTACCACTCCCCCATTTCACAACATGCTTTATATTCCACCTACAAGGAAATCTGCATTTTAGCTCTGTAAGTCTGCAAGTAACCTTCAGCCACTAACCTTACTGTCTTCTGTCTCTTTAGCTTTTTCTTGGAGGGGCTTCTTCTCTCCAAATTCACAGGTTGATTTTAATGTGAGCTGACAAGAAAGCATTGAGCTCTCTGTTTCAGTAAGTTCCAAAGGTCTTGAAGAATAGGGCTGTGACCCAGTAGTGCCAAGATTTGGGATCGGAAGAGCAGTGTGAACAGGCTTTGACCCAACAGCTGGCTGTCTCAGTTTTGAGGCAACCCCAAGTACAGGCATGGCTTCTATAAAAGTATCTTCTTGCTGCCAAAGAAAATGCTTCTAACCTCAGTCTGGTAGACTCCAACTTTAGTATTTCCAGAACAAATACTTTAAACAAAACTAGCAGTCATCATGATTCAAAAAAAAAAAAAAAAAAAAAACTAATAATATAACTTCCAGGAAGAGGCAAAACTTCCCTTCATCTTTAGTTAAGTATCTTTCTTGCTTGCTGGCTGGCTCGAATTCTCATATTCTTATCATTCTCTCTCTCTCTTAGCCTCCTGCTCTCTCTCTGTTCAGTGAGTCAGTGTCTATGTAATATTAAATACTCCTTGGGGAGTAAACTTTTCTTGAAGGTAACTGTTACAAAGCTCCTTCCCTAGGATTAAAGAGCTCCTAGTTCTATTTTTTCCTCCCACTACAGCAGTCTGAGTCTGAGCGCTGAGAATAAAAAAGTGGAGAGAAACAAAAGGAAAAGTCTTCAGTCCAACTGTCAAAGCCGCCAAAAGACCACAATAGTGGAAGGACAGGAGTTCTTCCTGACTTCAGAAATAACCAGCCTACATTCTCTTTTTAAAGAAAATTGTATTTACCCCAGTTTAAAAAAAAAAAAAAGAAAAAAAAAAGAGTGGACACGATTAATGGCCAAAACAAACAGCTGTTGGAAGAACTTTTAGCCCGGAAACAATCTCAGCAATGAAGCTGTTTGTCTAATTTCCAGCTATTTTTCACTACTGACAGCCATGAACCACTGTGCTCATTCTGTTCTATCCCATGAAATCAGGTTAAATTCATGCCGTAGTGCAACCAACGGTGTTGCTCTGTTAAATCATTCAGCAGACTATACCTGCCTAGATTATGAAAATATAGTAAATATGGATAGCAAGACACTAGATATATAGTAATTGTTGTTTCTAAATTTAATAACAATAATGATAAAAATATTTGCAGGTAACATGTATGTGGAATGTACTACATAGCAGTTACTTCACATTTAACCAGTGGGACCACTCAAGAATAGGCACACCTATTCTCTCCACTATATAGAAAGGATAACTAAGACTCAGATTCATTTAAGTAATTTGACCAAAGTCATGCAGTTAGAAAGAGCAAGAGCCCTGTACTATTTGGAGTCACTTAACAAACCACCTTAGAAACAATTTAAAATAATGCTGTTATTCAAGCTCTTTACGTCCACATTAAAATCCTAATCTACCAAATATCCAAATACATATTCAGTGACTATGAACAATGCTGCTTCTATCCATAAAATTATTTTACTATAATTGGATTATGTTCTATTTCTGGTAAAAGCATGTCTGGATCCATAACAAAAGCAAGGGGTAAGTTTTTAAGAAACATATGAGACGCATGCCTTAATGTCTTTAAGTAATTGCACTTAGATAATGGGTATATGGATAAATTCCTCCATCATTTAATAAATATCATATTTATGTGATGGTATTGAAATTTCAGTAGTATTATCTAATAATAGAAATTTATTTATTTCATATTGCTTGTGTTTTTGTTGAAGATTCTAAAAGACAGATTTACTCCTTTTTTTTCTTTATTTAGAAAATCTATGTTATATTCACTAAATATTCTAAGAATTAATAATATTTGCAAGTGAAGTTCCTAGAAAAATGAGTGGGCATTTAATGGACATTCAATAAATAATAACAATTATAAGAATCACAACTATCATTATAGAAAATATCTCTCTATAGTAAAGAGATTATTTTGTTTGTCTACTATTCCCAACTCTGTAAATTATTATGTATAGTCTTAATAAGAAGCAGTAATTTACAGATAAAAGCTAATAATTAAAATTGAATTTACATGTTATTTTGATATAAGCATAGAAGAAATTCAAATACAAATTAGAAATCTTGTCAACTTTAAAAAAGAAGGTAATTCAAGGGGGATTTACTCAATGGTATAGTAAGAAACAAACACAACACTGGTGGCGAGAAAGAAATGATCACTCTGAGGAAGTAAGTTACTTACTTCCTTCCATTAATACACCATGCCATTAACCATTAACACACCATCCCTTCCAGAGACTGTAAGATATTGCAAAGCAGGAGATATTCATGTTCCTAAAATGTGGCTTAAAGTATATGAGAAGATACGTGCATCCTGCAATGCCCACATTGCAAAAAAATGGCATACCCAAAATAATAGGACTTGTGGGGAAAACAGGTTCTGGGAAGACCACTGAAAACATGCAACTTTGGGAACAGATCACTAGCAAAAATAATATTGGTACCTTGGAAGATAATTTGGACCACCCAAGCAAGCAGCTCAGCCCAGAGTTTAAAAACAAACAAGCAAACAAACAAAAAACAAAGCAAACAACAACAAAAACGCTCCACAATTGATGGGAAATGCTGGCAATATGTTAATTAGAATTTGTAGGAAAAATCCAACTGGAAGGCAAACTCTGAGCCAATAGGTTTGCCACTGAAATGGACACAGGGGGCAGTGCAAGCTGTAAATATTTAAGAGCCACACAAGACTAAGGGGTATGTTCCTTTGGCCACAGAGCCCCAAATACAGGCACTTTTTTTTAAAATTTTCTTTTTTTCTTAAATTTTATTATGTTATGTCAATCACCATACATTACATCATTAGTTTTTGATGTAGTGTTCCATGATTCATTGTTTGCGTATCACCCAGTGCTCCATTCAATACGTGCCCTCTTTAATACCCATCACCATGCAAATGACATATCAGATAAAGGGCTAGTATCCAATATCTATAAAGAACTTATCAAACTCAATACCCAAAGAACAAATAATCCAATCAAGAAATGGGCAGAAGACATGAACAGACATTTTTCCAAAGAAGACATCCAAATGGCCAGCAGACACATGAAAAAGTGCTCAACATCGCTTGGCATCAGGGAAATCCAAATCAAAACCTCAATGAGATACCACCTCACACCAGTCAGAATGGCTAAAATGAACAAGTCGGGAAACGACAGGTGTTGGTGGGGATGCAGAGAAAGGGGAACCCTCCTACACTGTTGGTGGGAATGCAAGCTGGTGCAGCCACTCTGGAAAACAGTATGGAGGTTCCTCAAAAAGTTAAATTTTCTTAAAACAAAACCAAAAGGGCTCCCGTTGACTATTTAGTATCAAAGTGGAGGGCCTTCTTTTCCCACCCAACTCTGACTATTCTGCCCTCTTGGGGGCATAAATCAACATATAAAACTTTGCAACTTCTACATTACACAAACATAAATCTATTTACCAATTGCAGATGAGCTCACTGGTATTTTAGAAACATATGCTGGAGCAGAACACACTAATTACTTATATAAACAAATTGAAAAAAAGTGTTTACATTCAATAAGATGTCTTTTCACTTTGAAACACCTTTTGCTTATTGGATAATATCATTTCACTGAAATATAAGGTCAAAAACAGTTGCCACTGTTGACCAATTCTATGAAATAACATCTACCACCAAGAGCAACAAAAACTAATTTATTCTGAGAATTTACTTTGTGCCAGGAGCTGTCATCCCATTCCATCCTAAAACAAAATCACCTTTGAATAGGTGATGACAAAGACCTGGAAAAGTTAAGCAGTTATCTTAAAGTCACAGAAAATGTTTTTATTAATTAATTTACTTATTTGAGAGAGAGCGCATGTGTACGCAACCAGGGGGAGAGAGAGAGAGGGAGGGGGAAAGAATTTCAAGCAGACTCCACACTGAGCATGGAGCCCAAGGCAGGGCTTGATCTCACGACCCTGAGATTATAACCCCGAGATCATGACCTGAGCCAAAACCAAGTGTCAGATGCTTAACCGACTGAGCCACCCAGATGCCCCAGAACCGTGGTTTCTCAAGCCAGGTTCAACAAACCACCACCTGTAGTGCTTGCTAAACATATAGATTACTGGATTCATCCTAAACCCACCAAGTAAGAATCATGAGGGCAAGGGAAAAATCTGAGAATAGAATTTAAGTAAACTAATTCTCCCACACTAAAATTTAACACCCATATTTTAGAGGATTTGTAGATTGATTGACAGTTCAGGAAACAGACTAAAATTGTACTGCCTAGAGTCAAATCTCTGCTTCCTCGCTTATTAGCTGTATGAATTTGGAAGTTGCTATGTATCAGTTTTATCACCTATAAAATGGGAAAAATAATTTCATTCCCTTTACAATGTTGCTGTGAGAGTTAAAAGTAATAAATGTATAAAGTCATTAGAACAGGATCTGCCTCATAATAAGTGCTCAATAAATAAATTATGCTCAACATAATAAGTGCTCATAAAAAGCGCACAATAAATAAGTGCTATTAATGTTATAAAACATATAATGACCTTGAGAATTATCGAGGTAAGGTCAAGAAATTAAGTGAAAAATTTGGCCAGGATCATAAAGGTTAACAGAACTGAACTCGGCGGGGGGGAAATCCTGAAAATTAAAATGAGATAAATTACTTGTCATTTGCCTGAAATACATTACCTTCCAAAGCCAAGCTAGAGTTTCAGGCATAAGAGAATTCCAACCTGGCTGAATTTTAACATCAGTGATTTTAAAAATAAATAATAAAACTTCATGAAATGACAATTTGCTATTATTTATTTATAAGAAAGAGAGAAAGAGAAAATAACCAACTATCAAACAACACTAAGAACATGCTTACAAAAAGACAAAATATGATTGGCTAGTCAATTCAGAGGTTTGCTAAAATAGAGTCACATTTCCATTTTTAATAGCTTGACTGAAGTAAAAATTACACATAAAACTCAACAATTCTTAAGAAATAATTCAATGTAACCAGAACTACAGCAAGATTGGAAAATTTCCTTCATCCTAAAAAGTTCTCTCCCTGCCAACCCAGGCAACCAATGAAGTACTTTCTGACACTAGTTTTATTTTTTTCTAGGATTTCTTTTAATTGAAATTACGCAGTATTTTCGGGTCTGGCCTTTTTCACTTTGCATGTTGCTTTTGAGATTTATCCATGTTATGTGTATCAAGCGTTCTTCTTTTTGTATGGCTGAGATGTGCTCCACTATGTGAATATGGCACAACTTGTTTATGCATTCATCATTTGGGGGATATTATGAATAAAGGTCTATTAATATTTGAATATGTTTTGTGTTGATATTTATCATATGTTCTCATGGATAAATGACTACGAAGAGATTGATAGTTTATTTGATAAATATGTATTAAATTGTATTAAGAAACTGCCAAACCGTTTTTCAAAACATACCATTTTGAACTTCTGCTAGCAATATATAAAACTTTTAGTTGCTCCACATGCTCATCAATACTTCATATTGCAAATCTTTAATTTTAGCCATTCTAGTGAGGTGCAGTGGTATATCAGTGCAGTTTTAATTTAAACTTTTCTAATAACTTATTTCTGTTGAGTGTATTTTTACATTTATTTGTCATGCAATCTATATATCATCTTTGATGAAATGTCTGTTCAAAATGTTTGCTCTTTTTTTTTTTGTCTTACTATTGAGTTTTAATAGCTCTTTACATATTTTGGAAACAAATCCTTTCTTAGATATACATTTTGAAAACATTTTCTCCCAGTTTATACATGGTCTTAAGAGAAAATTTTCCATATATTTCTCATTTTGCAGTCTTGTTACCAATAGCTATAATTGACTTCACTTTTATACTGAAATATGTTTTTAAGAATTTTGCTTGTTTTCAAGCAAACAGGCACAGAAGATAGAAGAAAATAGCCTTGAAAGATAAAAATGGTGGGTGTTTCCCTCTGGAGCAAAGAGTAGGCTTATTTACTGCCCATTATAAAAAAGATAATGCCTTCTTCCAGATAAAAATGTCAGGCAGTTTTGCTCACAACTAATTATAAAAGATTTGTGTTCCCTAGACTCAAAGTTTCTATTCTATAACCCAACTCAATGCATTTGCAGACATCATCTGGTCCTTGTCACATTGTCCTGTAGGAAATGCGGCTCGAGGAACCTGTATAAGAAGATGTGATATTCTGTTACTGCTACTGCTGTAAGTAATAAATTGTCCCTGGTCTCTAAGGGAGGAGTCCAATGCCTTGTGCCAGGTAGTGTGTTTCAGCAGTCATGGCCACTTTTTAACGAAGATACATCACGTTAGCTTACTAGCTTGCAAACAGAGTAAAATCCCAGACCCTTCATAGCTCTTGACACCCTTCTGTTATCTTAATACTGTCTTTTAACAATACTGTCAGTTTGTGCTTTATATGCTTTAAAGCTTTATCATTGGCTTTATATACATTTAAGATTATCATTTCCCTTTGATGAATTGACTCCTTTAACATACTTAATGAAAAGTCTTTCTTCTTATTTGTTAATATTTCTTATTCTGAAGTCTATTTTGGCAATATATGATGGTTTTTTTGATTACTGTTTGGTAGAACTTTTCCATCCTTTTACTTTACATATGTATCTTTATACTTAAAGTGGATTTCCAGTAGATGTTGCATATTTCACCTTGTTCTTTTATTCTGTCTGACAATCTGTGCCTCTTAATTGGAGTATTTAGCTATTTCAAATTCATGTAACTATGAAGATGATTGGTTTAAGTCTACCATATACCATTAGTTTTCTATTTGTTCTTTATTCTTTTCCCCCTTTCCTGCCTTCTTTGGATCAATTCAATTTTTTTAAACTAAGTTAGAAATTTTCCTTCTTCTGTATTTTAAAGATGCCACTGTATTGTTTTCACCTTGCATGTTTTCTAAGAAGTCTGTTGTAATTCTGAGCTTTGTTCCTATGTATTGTGACTATTTTATCCAGCTTCTGTTAAGATTTTTTCCTTTTGGGGCGCCTGGTGGCTCAGTCGTTAAGCATCTGCCTTCGACTCAGGTCATGATCCCAGGGTCCTGGGATCGAGCCCCGCATCAGGCTCCCTGCTCCACGGGAAGCCCGCTTCTCCCTCTCCCACTCCTCCTGCTTGTGTTCCCTCTCTCACTGTGTCTCTCTCTGTCAAATAAATAAATAAAATCTTAATTAAAAAAAAAAGATTTTTTCCTTTTACTCATTTTTATTATGTTTCTTCTATTTTGTGTTCATTGAACTTTTTTTATTTTTTTATGTTATGTTAATCACCATACATTATGTCATTAGCTTTTGATGTAGTATTCCATGATTCACTGTTTGCATATAACACCCAGTGCTCCATTCAGTACGTGCCCTCTTTAATACCCATCACCACATTGAACGTCTTTATAGCTTTGTCAAATTGGAGAAATTTTTGACAATTATTTTAAAAAATATTTGCCTACTTCCCTCTTTCTGGGACTCTCATTACACATGTGTTGGACCATTTGGTTTTCTTCCATAGGTTACTAATGCTCTGTTTATTCTTTTTTTTTTTTTTTTTTTGAAGATTTTATTCATTTGAGAGAGTGAGAGAGCATGAAAGGGGAGAGGGTCAGAGGGAGAAGCAGACTCCCCGCTGAGCGGGGAGTCAGATGCAGGGCTCGATCCTGGGATTCTGGGATCATGACCTGAGCTGAAGGCAGTCGCTTAACCAACTGAGCCACCCAGGTGCCCCTCTGTTTATTCTTTAAATCTTTTTAACTCTCTGTTATTCATTTTGCATTCAATTAACTTCTGCTTCTATGTTTTCAAGTTCGCCAGGCTTTACTTCTGCAATATTTAATCTGTTGTTAAGTTCATCTCGTGAATTTTATTTCAGAAAATGAATTTTTCATCTCTAGAAGTTCCATTGGGTATCTTTTGTACTGATTCCTTCTCTTCTCATCGTATTTATGTTTTCTTCTACCTTCATGAATTTAGGGGCATATTTATAGTAGCTGTTTAACATTCTTGTCCACTGAGTTCATCATCTCTGTCATCTTGAGGTGTTTCTATTAATGGATCTTTTTTTGCTTCTAGATATAAGTCATTGTTACATTGCTTTTTACATGCCTGGTCATTTTTTACTGCATGTTAGACATTTTGAATTATACGTGGTTGTGTGCTAGATTTTAAGGTGTGTTTGACTTTGTAATGGTACACAATTAAGCCACTTTGAAACTTTCTTATAAGTTATGTTAAAGAAGGCACAGAGAAGCTTATTGTCTAGAGCTAATTTAATACTACTCCTAAAGAAATACACTTTTTTGAACTCTAACAAATGCCTCATGCCTTAAGTTATTTCTCTACTTTCACTGGGGGGAAATCCCAAGTATTCCTAGACTTCCATGAGTTCTAGGAATTGTTTATCATATGGCTTCTGGGGCTTCTTTCCTTGGCCTTTGCTTGTTTCCTCTCAGACATGTACAATTATATCCTCTGTGAAACACTGAGGGAAACATCTCTCTAAGTTTTCAGTGTCCAGTCTCATTCTCTCATTCTTTCTCTCTCTCATTCATTTTCTTTCTCTCTCTCTCCATAGGTTTTCTTTTCTAGTACACTATCTGAAAAATTTTATATCTCTAGACTATCCTGAACTTTGATTTCAGTCTCTATAACTCAGCACGACTCTTAGACTCTAAGTTTTCCATCTCTACTCTGTGATCTGGAGACTATCTCCAGAAATTCAGCTGACACAATAATAGAATTCTCCTTTTATTATCCTTCTCTCAGGGATCATATCCTGTGCTACCTTTTGCCCAACAGCTGAATAATATTGTTTTATGCACTTTTGTCCAGATTCTAGTTGTTTAAGGTATGAGAATATACCAGATCCCTCTTAGTCTACAATGGCTAGAAGCATAAGTAAAGAGTTATATTCTTAATTCTTTTTTTTCTCCAATCCATCCTGAAAACATGTTGGGTGATATTAGTTTTTCACATTAGACCTCAAAAACTTCCATTGGTTTTTTAGTTTCCTTCGTCTAGCTAACAACTGCCATTAAACCCTAGAGAAGAAATATTTTGTACTGACGGCTTGCAAAATGTTTGACTTACTGAATCAGACTGCCTTCCAAGTCTAATGAGGAAATATAAATAAAAAAATAATATAAGATATAGTGAGCATGGAGTTAAAACTGTTCTCCAGACTTGTCTTGAAACACTTAAAACACTGAGGTCTATTTTAGAGTATCTCTTGCCAGAATCCCCATTGGCATCATTTTTTTTTTTTCAGGGATCTGGGAAAAATTTGATACATAGAGAAGTATTAGCCATACAGTATATTTAAGGGGGCAATAAGCCAAGATATGCCTGTATTGTGGTATTGAGCAGGGGAAAAGAAGGTAAACCAGCTGTCTAAAACATAAAGGCAGGTGATAAGTACAAAGAAGCCAATAATAAAACAGTTAATGGACATTTGGAAATGCACATGATGCCCATTAAAATGAGGAACAACTCAGGATAGGTGGAAGCTGGTTATATCTGCTCTGTGGCATACATTTACCATCTTACAGGCTTCCTTACAATATGCTACTGATATAGTTAATTGAGCAAATAAAATTCATCAAATTCAGAAGGCTGCTTAACCATGAAGTATAATGAAAAGCAAATGTAGTGAGCTTTGAAATGGCACTGCATGTTATACTCTCCCTTTTAGAATATCATCCCCCAGAATAAAAAATACACACATCTGGAGAAAGGACAGCTATTTTATTAAAACAAAATCTCTTCGATAGTCTTGCCAGATAAATTTCAGTGCTCCAACAAGGCAGTGGACCTTACAAGTCTAAAGAAAAATTCTAAAAAGATATTGACAGCTTTAAAAATAGTTATATTTGAAAGAACTATTCTTGTTGGCATGCATGTACAAAAATACATTGTATTATAAAGGTAAATAAGGGCACCTTAACCCAAATCATGAGAGTTTGCTCCTGGGAAGTGCAGCCAAATAATTTTAGGCATAACAATATATAAAACACTATTTTATAGAAGTATCTTTTTCACTACTGTTCCCTTGCCACTTTTATTACTTCCAGCTAGTTTTGAATATTATATATAAATAAGACTTGGTTAAAATAAAAAGGGATGACACACCAAAATATAACTGTTTAAAAGGTAAAAATACAAATGTTGCTTGCAAAGGTTGTACATTGTAGTTGTGAAGAATTTGTAGGAATATCACTTGGAATACTGCATATTCTTACATACCAAACACCCTAGGGCATGTAATGTAACCATTGCCCCTACTCTTTCAGAGTAAAAATGTTAAATATCCTCTGCTTTATTTCAAAAAAATGAGGGTGCATCAGGTTTCTTTTAGGAACTGAAAAGAAATATTTTCTAAAGTTCTCTTTTTAAACTATTTATTTTTATGTTTAACACAGGGTAGCAATATAATCACCTGTGATTTCAACTCAAAAACTGAGTTAAATGAATTGTTGCCTGTGATCAGAAGATAGTTCCCTTAGTTCCAGCAAAAGGTATTTTAGATATGCTAACATTCATATCCAATCTACAAGACCACCCAGAAAACCCACTCAAATCAACAACTTCACAAAGGTGGTCTTTATCAAATCATGCAACATTTTACTGTAAACTCTGGGGATATTTCAAAATAGCTGTGTGCGTGGGTCCAGAGGAGTGGGGAAGGAGGAGGATATTGAGAGATTCAGCAAGATCTACTTATTATTCAACCTACCTGAAGACATGGAAAAGAGAATGGGGGATTAGTAAATGTGAAAAGGAAAGCATGGGGTCTACTGATTAACCTCCTACTATTCTGAGTATTTTATTCAGCTAGCTTGGTCAGCAACACAAAATTCTGTATGTATTATAAGCATCTGTTTACTGAGCAAAATTAGTGATCCTGGACCACCACTTGAGGTTATAGTGCCTTTTACATCTAGAGTGGTGCAGGGCACAGTGTTCTCAACTGTATACAATGGCCCTATTTTCAATTACTCAGAAACAAAATGAAACCAATAACTGAGAACCATGTTTCTCTGTCAGGAACATCTCATCCATTAGATTCAGAAATATACAGAAAATAGACCATAATGAGATGCAACCTTCAAATACACCCCTAGAAGAAAAAAATCTGAATGAATGAATGAATTCAAAGTTTTCCTCTTCCTTCTTATCTGTCTTCACCAGAATAGTTTTCTTTATATATTTTCTTTTACTGACATTATTTTCATCCTGACCTTGCCATCTGTTTTCTTTGCCAATCAGTTTTCTCAGTAAAATGTTGATGTCCAGATCTACATTCCCTTCACTTCCATACTAGCTGAGTCTCAAGGGTTCCTTTTCTTGAAATTTCACGATGAAAGGACTATTTCTGATAGCAATAGAGACTGTTCTCTAATTCTTTCTTACATATTCTTTGGTTATTGGTTTTATGAACAACACATACGTTAACCTAAAATATCTTCCTCTTTCCTGTTTTAAAAGTTTAAACAGTGAAAATGACTGAATAGAAAAGCATAATGTTGACAAAGTAAGACAGATTTGTGTAAAGATGACTTTTAATTCAAGAAATTTTTTATCATTACTGAGATAAGATATATAAAATGAGCTCCTAATTTTTAACAAAGTTGAAATTTTAGACTAAGACTATGATTTCTGTTTGTTATCTCAATCTTTTACCCCACACTTATATATGCTTGCTAAATATTTTTACATTATGTTTCTTATTCCCCTAAAATGCTTCCACAAAATATTTATAGGCTTTAAAGGGTGGGCAAGGATGAAGATAGAAGAAAGAAAGGGATAACTAAGCTTGATATCCAAAACTCTAGTCTATTTTTCTTATTCAATAGCTATATTTTTTTAATGAACTGGAGAGAGTCTACAAAACTTAAAAGAAATGAGAATGAAGAAATTTTTGCTGATAATCTGCTATTAAGTAGCTGGTGATAAACAAGATTTTTATCCAATAGAAGAGGAAGTTCAACTCTTAGTAACCTCAGCTTAAAATTCTCATTATTAGTCAACTCTTGTACATTCAGGATGAGTAGCATATGTATACCACAGTTGTGTTAGTATTCAGTTCAGGCATAAAGGCAAAAGGGAGTGAGGTGAGGGGGAACCACTAAAAATATTTAGAAGAGTCCCACTGGTCTCATAAAAAGTTCCCAGATACATCTATTGCTGCCATGAGTCTTCTCTTTGCCAAGTTCTATAATAGCAACAAGAAGCTTTTGAAATCAATCAATTCCACTATCACTGACAGATACCGCCTTAGTCACTGGAAAGGCCTGCAATGGATTTTAAGAATATGGAGGAAATTTGCACAGCCAAAGTAAAATGAAATAAAGTACCATTAGATTTGCTGAAAATGGGATGGGCTGAAATCTATCAACAATGGGTACATATTACATGTGAACTTGGAATACAGAATTAGGAAAATAAGCAATTTGCTAACTTTTAAAATAATCTGACTTTTCATTAATTAAATTTGGCTACTAATGAATACATTTATTTTCATATTCTTTATCATAAATAAACTAAAATCCCTCACATATATTTCTGGAATGGATAGAACAAAAGCTTCTACTCTCAAATGCAGGTAGGTAAGAGGCGAAATGTCAAAGATGAAAAACAGTCTATTATTTGTCTCCTCTCCTATAAACACCTGCTGATGGGCACCATCAGATACTAACCTGGATTCTTGCAAATGTAATGATTTACTCCTGCCTTTCCTAACAAAAGTGTATTACCATTGAATGAGGCCATTGAAAACAAATGGTGTTAGCATTCACATACTCTTATTCCTGGGTACAACACAGCCAACTTTCCACACTTTATGACAAAAAATAGGCAAACAAAGCAAAACAAAACTCTTTGAAGAAACATAAATGGAAAGTTTCATAATTCTAATTGGATGGGATAGATTTTCTCCCATAAAGCCAATTTCCCTTTTTCCTATTAAACATTAAAATTGCTCATTAGAAATATATCATTTTCATAGGACAGTTTTAAAAACGATGCCCAAAAGTATGTGCATTCTAGAAGTTTTATTTCTGTAATTCTTTCTGCAGTAAGGGCATATTTGCATTTTCTACTGTACGTATTCCAGATTCTCATGAAACAAGATATTTGGGACTTCTCTGAGAGTAACATTAAGAAAAATAAATTCAATTGTAATTGTATGTCTTACTAAGAGTTAGTTCAATTATTTAACTCCCATTTTCTTTGAAATTGTCTTTTGTTTATATTCATCAAGAAAGAATCCTTAACTTTCTCCTGCCCGTTCGTGCTCTCTCTCTCTCTCACAGAGCCTAGTTTCTACACACATTTATTTCACCACACCTCAGCTACTAATTCACCTGCTTAATGCGTCTTACTTTTAAAAAGTACTTTCTGAATAGCCCAAAGCCATTAAATAATAAAATCAGATGCTAAGGATGTAGGCCTCTTCATACTGCTGAGGAAATACACAAACATATTGCCTGATCTCTGAAAGATTCTTAGAAACACATTTACCCAGCTGAATTTACCTTTGAGGGTTAAAATAAGATAAATGGGGGGGGCGCCTGGGTGGCTCAGTTGGTTAAGCGACTGCCTTCGGCTCAGGTCATGATCCTGGAGTCCCGGGATCGAGTCCCGCATCAGGCTCCCTGCTCAGCGGGGAGTCTGCTTCTCCCTCTAACCCTCCCCCCTCTCATGTACTCTCTCTCTCTCATTCTCGCTCTCTCAAATAAATAAATAAATCTTAAAAAAAAAAAAAAAGATAAATGGGAGACCAGTGCTGATTTTTTCCCCACCAGCTTGCATCTCTCAGCTGAGCTTTAAGAGCTACGGAGCGAGCATGTGGAGACCATAACTGCTAGAGTGTACATAAACAAGAAAAATAATGAAAATAACACACCATGAAAACTACACTAAAGGTGAAATGACCCTTTAATTGCACATCTGGCAATGCTAAGCAGTGAAAAGGAGAAAATGCTTTGCTGGAGAAACCTCAGGAGAGGTTAATATTTGCCTCTGCAGTAAAAAAGCACAGTGTGGTCTTGACAGGATCACTAGTACTTTGCAGAGCATTTTAATCAACAAGTAATGCTGTGAAGGAAACTTTACAGGAAAAAAAAAAAAAAGAAAGAGACTTTTTTATATTAAGTAAACTCAGCAGCTTTTCCTCTTGAGTTTTTCTCCAGAGGATTTGATTTAAACAAAGCATCTCTGGCAAAGATTAAGGCTTATTATTCCTTCACAGACTATTCAATGTAAGTGTGAAATTACCAGTAAATCTTAAAGAGGGTAGAGCAATTTCAGGCAATGCTAAACAGTGAGCTCCATTTAGATAAGCTTTAAAGTCTGCTTTTCTCTCCCATTTACATTTTACTGGTGCCATTTCTTCCCATGTGTTTGAGCCCCTACAAAAATTCTATAAACGTACCACCAAAATGTCTACAGTAAACAAGGGTCAATACAGAGCCAATCAGAAGATGCAAAGAGTATTATAACAGATTAGAAAGGAAGTGGAAAAAAAAATTTTAAATAAAAGGAACGAGAACAGTCTAATAGTAGGAGGTAAAACACCAGCTCTGCAGGCATACTTTCACCCAATCCAGCTTGTTAATTTGCAAGAATTCATAGAGTTGAAACACATATTTGGAACTTTACCACTCTCTCTCATCTTTAAGCTTTAAAAGTTCACTGAAAAACAACAAGCATTCTCTCCATCATTTAGAGATCATAAAGATGTTTAGAATTGAGCGGAAACATAAAGCCCTAAACCTACATCACTTATTTCAAATAACTTTTTACATATCTGCCTTTTAATATAAAAATCTACTTTTTTCTCCAATCCTGGCTTAGGGAAGGGGGTGGAGGGGTGGCAAATAATAAAACAGAGTAAACATAAAGCAAAATGGAACAAGATAATGTGCCTGTGAGTGATAGTCAGAGCCTGCCACGTTCAGAGGGGGTGTAGGAAGAAGACAGCTAAGCAAGTGTGGGGCCCACAGCTGGGGTACAAGGGTGATGCTGATAACCCTGTGTGCTGGAGGCTACCTGGTGGTTTCACCTTCCATTCTTCCAGGCATTTGTGCTTGCATTAAATAAAGAGGCAGGACTTCTGGAGTGTCCTGAATGATACACTCATAGGAAAGTAAACAAAGGGAAATAAACTCCATCATCAGAGCCTATCTGAAAATACTGACCCAGTACCAACTCTTTTCTAAAAATGAGAACAGTGATTTTCCAGTATATTCACTTTTAGAAAGGCTGACAAAGTCCTTCTCTTCACAAATGTGCACCTTCTTCTCTGATGGAGATAACACATTTATTTACATATTGGCCATATTGGAGGGTAGTCAACAAGTCTGAAAATATAGATGAATACATTAGATGATATATTAATATTATGATACAATACATCCTAAAATAATAGTCTATGCTTCCAGACTTTCTGCTTCTAGTATATTTAATAGCCTTTACTCTTCATCCCTTTCCAACAAATACCACATTCATCTCCCCCAACACATCTTGTAATTATCCACAAATCTCCACCTATCCATTCTTAATTATTCTTCCCTCAAGTTTCTTCCTGCCTTTGAAATTCTATCTTCTATTTCCTCAATACTCCTGCTTTTATTCCCTGCCCTCTAAAATCACTCGATATATGAGTCTAGCTCAACATATAATTTAATGCATTTCAGTTTCTCACCTCCCCTGGTGTACACTTAAATATTAAGAGATTCCCAAATACCATAAATTATCAATAGAAAATTATCTAGTTTTTGTTAGACATCAGATTATTGTGTTATTGGAATATCTAAAAGTTGCTAAGTACCACACCCAAGTTCTAGTTTTGATAGATCATACTTGGCAATCTAAAAATTACAGTGTACTGTTCAGAAAGGATGTGAAGATGAGATGTATGAGAAAAAAGATCTGATGAATTATGACAACTCAGGAAGCCATGACCACACTTTATATTAGAACTAAAATGTTCTAAAATCAAGTGATAATTATATGAGACTACGACATAATTTTAAAAGCTGCAACTTATTGGAGATGACACATGCGATAATTTCGAAAGCTATTCATCAGGGCATACATCAGGATTTTTTAATGCATTATATTTAACCTAGCTAATCATAGTAGAGAACATTAGCTTCTCCAAACATTTAAAAGGAAAGGCGAATGTGTACTGTATGCTCCTGAAAATACATATGCTGTCATCCTAGCAATGAGAAAATAGGAGCATCATCACATAGCAGTATCTTCCTAGAACAAGATATTCAAGTTTGACCACTTGGATTTTTAAAGTAATTGCATCACGGGCCCACTCAAGTATCCTCCTGCTCAAGGCAGATCTTCATTGGCTTCTATATAAACAATAGGAGTAACTGTGATACCATAAGTAACAAGATTGCACTGAGCTAAATAGCAAGCTATGACTAAAATTACCGTCTGCAATTTATTTGCTTTTTGCATTATTTATTTATTCAGCCTAAAATTTTACTTTGAAAATGAAGAACATCTGACTTGTGGTGAATAGAGCCAGAACTAAAATTGAAGCAACGGTGTAATCCTTCCAACAGCAGTGCTCAGCACCTTGTCTATGACACTGCTCTACTCCAACGTGCCTAACAGCTCCCTTCCCTGACAGCTTTCAAGGATCCTTCCATTAACAGTGCCAGCTTAAATGACAGCAAAATCAGTACATCTTGCTGCGTGCATCTCCCCTCTTGGGGAAAATAAAAATTTCTCTTCCTTTCCCCAAAGTGGGGATCGCACTCAAGGCACTCTTGAAGTTTTCAACCTCACTGATTCACAGAACCAGCAGGAGCATTCCAATCACGAGCCAGCTTAGAGATGGTCTTGGTTTAAACCTTGTACCTCCAGCGTTTTACTGTTTTGCTCTTGTTGGTTTTTAATCACAGGTGAGTCCCACTAATGGGCAATTCCAGTCTAATTAAGGAGGAAAGGAGGCCTGTGCTAGTGAGGACTCAGTTTACAAATTGCTTCTCCACAGTTTCTTAGTCCATTTCACAGAACCCAGTTTTTTCTCCCTCCTTCTGTAACTGCCTCTGCTTACCACACATCAGTTGTTTTTGTTGGCTCTAACCTAGCCCATCCTTTTGAATTCAGCCTCCTCTCCCAGTTGTTATTTTCTTGGTATAACATTTCAAATAAAGATCTCCATTGCTTTGGTGCTGCTTTATTTATTTCTCTTTTAATTTGCATGGTGTAGAGTTTGGTGGAAGTAGAGTTCAATGCCAGACCATGGCAGAGAAAGCAGAACATCTGACTTGGAGACCACAGCTTCCCAAAGGATTATTGAGAAATCCGTCACAGGAAGGAAATGTTAAGAGTTGTTGGGATGTTCTCCCCAAATCAGAGTTTTCCTTCAACATATGAAAGGCCATGCGTCTCCTTGGCCATTGACACATCACCGCCTCTGAAAGATCAGACTTGTGACTGTCCATAAACCTCTTGCATGACATTAGGTCAGTGGTTATTTAATGGTGTCTGGCTTCAGAATCACCTGGAGGGTTTGCTAAAGCACAGGGCCTCTGAAATGGTTGATCTGGGTCCTGAGGATTTGCTTTTCTAGCAAGTTCCTAAATGCTGCTGATCTCGGGACCTTACCCTGTGAACCACCGTTTTGTAGTGTGCCATAAAGAGAAGAGCAAGAAACAGGATTTACTTCTAAAAATAACTTAGATGTATTTACATTAGATGCCAGAAAAAAAAAAATACTGAAAGATATGAGGACATTGAAGTTTTAAAATTTGCCACTCTTTACTGAAATATTTTTGATTAGCACCAGACTCTAATCTTTCGAGTACTTGCTATTAGTCATATGAACCAATCTAGTACTGGCCATGTGGTTGCTAACCAATCATATCCTTATACTTCTTTTTGAACCATCTCTTAAGATACACATCTGTTCAGTCTTCCCTAAGCCCTTTTGTTTAGATGGGTTCTTCTTTCTCCCAGGCTACTTTCTGTGGGATGGCTTTAGAATTAGGGATAGCTCCTTCATGTGTGCATATAACTACTGGAAGGAGGATGCAGAGTTAGTTGCTAACAAAACTGACAGAAAAGCTAAATCAATCAAGCCTGGTGATATGAGCAGCAGGTACTAACGGGCACTTTCAGTGCCTCCTAAGATCAATTCCAGATTTTTTACTCTGCTTAAAGATCATGTTCCTGTGAAAAAAATTTGATTCATGAAACTTGGGTCACATTCCTATCCCTCAACCAGGAAAAGTAGAGTACCTTGATATAGCATCCCACCAAGACAGTATCTAATTGCAATGGCTGGTTTCCAAAAGTAAAATGAGTGTGCTATCAGCAAAAGAATTAGCAATAAATGTTGGGCAGGTGAAAACAAAAGATGCCCAATGCACACAGGTTCCTTGCTTGTATATAAACTGCCTAGGTGCCAATGGTTGAGAGAACCCCATTACCCATAAGAGTTCAGTGACTTTTTATTTACAAAGAATGTCTGTATCAATTCTTGAGTTTTACTCAATGATCAAATGTGATTTTTATTATCTTAGAAATAAAGTTCCTCAGTACTTTATTGGGAAAAAATCTCTAATCTCTGAAGTGATCATGGAAATCAGGGTAGGAAGAAATAAATCATTTATTAAACAGAATTTCATTATTTAAGTTATTTATCTTCATGTTTGACTAATTGGTTGGGTTTCCATCAGAATAGGATTTCCAGATATTTCCAGTCCAAGGAGGGTATAAAGCAAGTCGAAGGAATAGAACTGGAAGTTGACGTTTGTTCCAATTAAAGAATTTGAATTGCATGGAGTTTAGCAACAGGATATGGGTTGTTATTTCAGGCTAGGGGCAGTAAAAGAAAACAATGGAAAATACACATCTCACAGAATGAAGGAATCCAAGGAGAATGGAAAATTTTTTTTTCTATGCTTATGTTTACCAATTTGGTGAATATTATGAAGAAGTGTCAAGGTTGAGGGTAAATAAAAATATGGTGACAATGGAATCAGGACTCATAATTGAATTAATCAGCATCTCCTCAGAATCACCTTAATTGATGACTGATTTGGAGTATTAAGAAGATAAAAAGGTAAGGGCTCAAACAAAACAAGAACTTCTTTTTTAAACTCATATACAGTAGAAAATAATTATAATGGAATAGGTTTATGAAAGAAACAATCATAAACTTGAAAACAAGTTTTCCACTAATGCAAAACCTTAAACTGAATACAATTTTAATATTCACAAAATGATCTTTTCTTAGAATATCAAATAAATAATAGGTCATAATATGTCCCCAAATCACTATCATGTCATAAAAATATGATCCAGCAATTTCACTCCTGGACATATACCCTAAAGATTTAAAAACAGATACTAAAAAATCACATGCACAAGCATGTTCATAACAGCACTATTCTACCAGCTAAAAGGCAGAAACAGACCAAAGGTCCATCAATGGATGAACGGAAACACAAATTGTGGTACATACATACAATGAAATATGCAGCCATAAAAAGGAATGAAGCACTGATATATGCTACAATGTGAATGAACCTTGAAAACATTATGGTGAGTGAAAGAAGCCAGACACAAAGGTTATACAGCATAGGATTCCAACTTCTATGAAATATTCCGAATAGGCAAACACATAGAGACAGAATGCAGACTGGTGGTTGCCAGGGGCTGGGAAGAAAGAGGAAATGTGGACCAACTGCTTAATGAGTCAGGGTTTCCTTTTGAGGTGATGAAAGTGTGTGAAAACATTAGATTGAGTTGGTGGTCATACAACATTGTCAATGTGCTAAATGCCACTGAACTGTTCACTTCAAAATGGTTAACTCTGTGTTATCTTATTTTATACCACCCCACTAAATGTCTCTCTTTTTTCTTCCCACTTATCCATGTCCTTGTCCTCTAGAGCCAATTCAAATGCCATTTACTTATCATGACTTTCCTTGACAATTCCAAACCCAAGTTAACCTTCACTTTTCCGAGTGTTTATGTTGCATTTCACATTCAGTCATTCCATCAGCATATATTTATTAAGCACCCACTATGTTTTGGGCACTGTAAAGACTTTGGTGAACCTGTTCTGACAACTGGAAAGAATTTTTTAATCAAACTAAAGAAAGCCTAGCATCAAACCAACAAAAGTGCTTTAATGAAAAGAAACATTCCTTAAGGACATAAAACTAAATACCCTGGCTGAGACTTGGTGGAGGGTGGTGATCAGGAAAGACTTCTCTCAACACGTTTTATCATATGCTCTCTTAATTATTAATAACTATAATTAGTTTTTGCAATTAAATTATAATATCCTAGAGGTCAGAGGCTTTTATATAGTAGAAAACGTGGCCAGGAACTATGCAAATTATCCTGCTCATAGGTGATACTGAGGAGCGCCTGATGGGCTCAGTCGGTTAAGAGTCAGCCTTTGGCTCAGGTCATGATCCCAGAATAGGGCTCCCTGCTCAGCATGGAGTCTGCTTCTCCCTCTTCCTGTACCCCTCCCTCCTGCTCTCTCTCTCTTTCTCAAAGAAACAGATAAAATCTTTTTCCAAAAAAGTGATACTGAAAAAAATGGAAGAATGGTAAAGGATGAGTAGACATTCATGGACAATAAGAACAGAGGGTGAAGAACTGTACGTAGGGAAATCTGTATTAGCACCTAATAGCTATAATACTAGTTAACACTTTATTCTTACAGTTTTATTTAATTTTTATTTTTTTAAAGATTTTATTTATTTATTTGAGAGAGAGAGAATGAGAGAGAGCACATGAGGGGGGGAGGGTCAGAGGGAGAAGCAGACTCCCTGCCAAGCAGGGAGCCCGATGTGGGACTCAATCCACGGACTCCAGGATGATGACCTGAGCCGAAGGCAATCGCTTAACCAACTGAGCCACCCAGGCACCCTATTATTACAGTTTTAAAAACTCATCTACTATGCATGTTTACATGTCATTTTTGAGACAAATCTTCTAAATTGAAAAGGTTAAATTTTTCCATTTAATAACTCTAATTGCTTGGAATATTTATTATCAGTAGTCATATCAGGGGGATCTGATTATAAAGTTATTTGTTTTATTTTTATCATTTTTTGCATATTTTAAAATGGGCAAATATTTTGAATTAAAATAAGAAAACTTAAGAAAACTTATTTAACATAAAGAAAACTTGTGACAATTAAAAAAAAAACTTAATTTGGATATTGGCCTACTTTTATTCATAGTGTCTAGGCAGAAATATTTGTTAAGTAAAAAGAATTAAAACATTTTTTAAAAGATTTATTTATTTATTTTAGAGAGAGAGAGACAGAGAGAGATAGTGCAGTGGGGAGGGGCATAGGGAGAAGGGGAGAGAGAATCTAGAGCAGACTCCCCAGTGGGCACAAAGCCCACTGCAGGGCTCAATCCCACGACCCTGAGAGCATGACCTGAGCCAAAATCAAGAGTCGAACACTCAACCAACTGAGCCACCCAAGTGCCCCAAGAATAAAACATTTTTAAGAAAAGCATTTGCTGACATTGTGCCTGAAATTCCTTAGTTCTACTTTAATTATTTCTAAAAACTATTTAAGCCTGGAAAAGAAAATCTGTTCAAACCCTCGTTGATCTGCAAGACTGTCCTAAATTTTAAAATATTTTCTCATTCTAAAACAGTTATCAGTCTATTAATGCAATCATGTAATATCATTTTAAACCAATCACTTATTCACTGAGAACGGATCAGATTATTAATTGGCATAAAAACACATACCTTATATATAAAAATGTGTAAAATGACTAAGAAATTCAGAAAACAGACCAATGGAAATAGAAATTAACTGAAACAGAAGGCACAACCCAGATCAATCTTGAACAGAACAGTTTGAATAGTCAGGCATTTGAGAATCTGGTTTTAATAGAGCCTTGATTTAATATTTTTACAACAGCAAAGGTGACAAGCCAATAAAAATATTTGGCAATTCAATTTTTGTTCATTGGAGCAACCAGGAACCCAACCAGAGGCAGATCTGATACAAAAACCAAGTACATATCTGCCAAACATTAAAGCCAAAATGATTTGTAATTCACCGTGGAAAAAGCCACACAACAGTGGTTTTGCTGTGAAATGGAAATTAGCTATTTAACCCAATTTAAATGACAGAGTTCAAATACAAAGAATAAGCAACTCACATCAACAAAGTATTTTTTATTCTGAATTTTTTCATAACTAACAAAATCAAGAAAGATAGTAACTAATTCCTCAGGTTCACTGGCTAAAACATAAAAAAAATATAGCGAGAAAGAAAGCTAGGCAGTGTGATATTTGCTATTAAAATGTCATTGAACATAGGATGCTATATAATAAATGTACCCTTTTAAATGATTTTAAGGAATTTTCAAGTATTAAGTGCATAAAAAGAATGTAGTTTTTAAAGTTCTTTTAGGCTTCATTAACATAGTTTACTTCAAGCACATTTACATTACCCTAGTATCCATTTCTAGAAACTAATTATTTGAATTTCTCAGAGAAGGGTTCTGTTTTCCTTTTGAATACCTGAGAATAATAGCAAACACATTTCTTCTTTTTCCTTATTTCCTTCCTAAAAAATCACAGATAACAGTGAGTGAGCTATAAATGTAAACCACACAGTTAATGTAATATAAAATTCATGATACACTTAACTTCTCAAATCTCCTATGTTTCATTTTCTAGAGTCAGTTATTGTGGGAAGATTGATTACATTTACTATAAAAAGTTATGCAGGTCTTTTTAGCTGATTCCTGTCCAGTAACTGCTGAACATCGAGGCTAAGCTGGGCAAAGAGAGAAGAGAATAAAAAGGTGACCTAGGTAGCATCAAAATCTATCCCAAGCCCTCTGGGCAAGAATCCTTTCCCATAGTCTTATATTTATGCACACACTTTAAGGACAAAGGCTTCTTTTAAAAGATGGGAGTATTTTAAATAGCGGTATAGGGCCACTTTTGTATCTTATACGTACAATTCAAGGATGTTCAAAATGGGGCCCCTGAGAGACTAAATGATCAGCCATCAATTCACTCACTCATTTATCAAATATCCACTTAGCAGCAACTATAAGGAAAAGTGCTATAAAGAGTGAGAGACCGAAGACATGACATCTCTCACTCAGTAACTGACTAACTGAAAAGGAAGCTAAAACGAGGACATTTTCATTTAGAAATCATTTAAAAGGGAAGATGAAAGTCTCTGATATGGTAAGGGTGTTACACACAAAAGGCTGGAGAATGGAGTAATTCTAGGACATCAGGGGCAGGACTCAGTTCTTCCAGGTAATAACCTGAAGTCTTACGGAGCAAGTTACAATAAGCACACCGAGTTGTATTAGTAAGAACAAAACCCAAGAAAGTAAATTTAACTTTTATACACTATGTTTTCCAATTCTGTATGGAACACATTATTTTTTTAGAGCTTTAGTATAAAACACATTCCAAGTTTAATTTTTATTCACTAAACAAAGAATGGGAAAAAAACATACTAATGCTTTCTAAGTCTCTGAAAATCAGTACTGTAAGCACACACTATCAAGACAGAAATTTCCAGAGATTCTGAAGTCATGGAAAAAACAAATATCCCTCTCACCCTCTGGATGTATGTATGTATGTATGTATGTATGTATGTATGTATGAGAGAGATACAAAGAAATGGTGAGACTGTGGATTTGGAAAATAGGAGAGAAAATTAAAATTCATGTAATAATTTAAGATCAATAACATATCCAACACCACTTTCAATCAGGTTTGGTTTTGTTCACAAAACTATGTGATGTATGCTATGTGATGACAGAAATGACATATACAGTATGTTACATGATCATATAATTGGGAGAAAGGAATTGACTAATGTCTATGTGACAGCCACACTGCCAGGTTGCTTTCATGTACTTAGTTCATTGAATCCTCACCACCACACTCTGAGAGGGATATATCCATTTGTTGTTGTTGTTGGAACTAAGATCCTCTGGGATTAAGTGTTGTACTCAAGATTAGTCTTGATTAGAATCTGGACTGAAAAATAAAAATTTTTCAGACTCTAATGCTCAGGTACTCTAAAGCTCTAATATTAAAAAAAAAAAATTCAACGGTATGGGGTTGGTGAGAAAAGATGGCTGTCATGTTTTTTGCTGATTACCTCTTTAACAAAATTATAGAATAAACTGAATAATCATAATGTTCTAAAAAGTGAGGAGGACCATCCTAGATGAATAAAGGGACTTATGAGTAAAGAAAAAATCTAATAACTGCTGGCATCTACCTTTCATAAAAAGCATAGAAATAAATGAGGGGTTTTCTATTCATGTGTTTCATCTTACAAATCTGTATTTACTAAAAAGCGGATCTAAAAAATATTCCTCCAATTAACTCTTCACAACTTATTCTGGTATAAACTCAGATATGTAGGCCAATTTAACAGATGTCAGAGTATGTTCTTATTTCACATTTTAAAAGTACAGTTACATAATTATTTCTAAGTAAAATTATAAATTGTTTATACACCATAGTTACTATTATACTTAAAAACCAAGTGAAAAAAAATGCCTATTTTCTTTCTTAGTAAATATTAGAAAACTAAGGCTAATATTAAGCCAATGACTTTGGGGGGAGGGGTGCAAAAGCTCTCATTATTTTATAAGTATTTAGTAACTATCATATTTTCACATTCCTTCAATAAAAATATGAGCCCCAAGAATATCAGACCACTGTACATTCACTAAGACCCATTTACTTTACACCATAGTAGGAAACACTTTCCTACAACAATAGCCAAACTGAAGTTGGTGTGATTTGTAGATGTGAATGCCTCAGTTTATTAGCTTTGGGAGTTGAGTTCCATGTTCCATTTCTGCTTTGGGAACAGTTTCATTTCTAAAGCCCACCCTTTAATACAGCCAGTCCCTTCCTGTGTTACCCTTTTCCCTTTTGGCCTATTTCTATACTTAGCAAGCCAAATTGAATTTTCAGAATGGTTGCCAAGTTCAAGTCCTCAAAAGCCATTTCATGACACTACTGTTGATGTTCCACAAGAGTACAAGTCCATTATTATAAAACTACTATTCACCCATAGTTTGACATGTTATACCTCTCAGAAAGCAAGTGGATGTGATGGTGAGAACAAAACCTGTTAGCACATTAATTGTGTCATTAATTTTTCTGACATTGATTCCCAGTATTCACTGAGATTAATGTTGAGATTCTGGAACAAACAAATAATGCAATAGCATTGTAATTAGTAAGTACAAATAAATTAAAATATATATATATTTATTTAAGATATATACACAGTTGTGATACTGTATAGTACAGTAATCAAAAGTTTGTATTCTGCAGTTAGGTAGCCAAGTGCCCAGCCCCCATGCACCACAGTGGCAGCAGGCCCCACGCTAGTCAGGCTGGGGAGCACCCAGCCTCAAAATGCCACAGCCAGTAGACAAAAGCAACCCACACAGGGTATGCCTCTTGACTGCCTGACTCTGGTGGCCAGGAGTGGGGGTGCATTTATGGGACCCACAGGTCTGAAATAATCAGAGAAACAGCCCTTGGCTGGATACTACCTCCAGTGCACTGCATAAACAGCAGATTGAAACACAACTCCAGCTTCCTATGAAAAGAGCCTATCTTCTTGTCATGGAGCCTGAGGGGCAGTGTTCAGTTTTGCCACACATCCCAAGGCTACAGAGGTGCCCCCAGAAAACATGGGCAGGAAAACACCATATTAGTGCCCTATTATGGCATCACCAAAGCTCAATGATACCTCCAAGAAGGGAGCTATTATACACATCCAAAGCCACAATTTTTGCAACTTTCACTCAGGGCACACCTCCAGAACTCCTGATCTGGAAGTCAGCATGGTTTACAATTGCAGCCCACTAGACAGTTTATATTTACATATCTTAAAAGCTGCTTCCCAAGAATCTGGCCTACAATTAGCCTGAAACTAGGCACTATCTGAGACCCCTTCCTTTGGAACACTGACAGGTCTTGGAATAACCTCAACAAATGGGACCCATCAAGATTTAGATAATCACAAAGGTCCAAGAATCAACCAAAAGCTAGGGCAAGTTTGCACAAAAAGGTTCATCTATACAAGTCCACTCCTTTAAGACTGACTAGGAGAGATAGTGTTTCACCTAATACCTAGAAACAAATATAGAGAGTCAAGCAAAATGAGGACACAGAGCAAAATGTTCCAAACAAAAAGAACAAGCCTCAGGAAAAGACCTTAATGGAATAGAGAAAAGCAACCAGCCTGATAAAGAGTTCAAAGTAATAATCATAAAGATACTCACCAAATTCAGGAGAAGAATGGATGAACAAAGTGAGAACTTAAACAAAGAAATGTAAATCATAAGAAAGTACCAAACAGAAGTCAGAGAGCTGAAGAGTATAATAGCTGAACTAAAAATATATATACGAGGGGTTCAACAACACATTAGATAAAAGAGGAGAATAGATAAAGTAGAAGAATGGATCAGCAACCTGGAAGACAGGGTAATGGAAATCACCCAGTCAGAGCAGCAGAAAGAAAAAAGAATTTTAAAAAAGTGAAAGTATCTTAAGGAACTGCGGGACAACATCAAGCAGAAAAACATCCACATTATAGGGGTCCCAGAGGTTTTAGAAAAGTGAGAGAATGGGCTAGAGAACTTATTTGAAAAAATAATGGCTGAAAACTTCCTTAACTTGGAAAAGAAATAGATACCAAGCTCCAGGAAATAAAGAGAATTTCAAATAAGATGAACCCAAAGACAGCCATCCCAAGACAGTTTTCATTAAAATGTCAAAAGTTAAAGAGAGGATATTAAAAGCAGCAAGAGAAAGAACAACTTGTTACGCACAAGGGAACCCCCATAAGACTATCAGCTGATTTCCCAGCAGAAACTTTGCAGGCCAGAAGAGAGTAGCGTGATATATTCAAAGTGCTGAAAGGAAAAATCTTCCAACTAAGAGTAGTCTACCTAGCAAAATTATCACTAATAGTGGAAGAAAAGATAAAGAGTTTTCCAGGCAAGCAAAAATTAAAGATATTCATCACTACTAAACGGGTCTTACAAGAAATGTTAGAGGGACTTGATGAAGCTAAAAAGAAAGGAACTAACAAATAACAAGAAAACATACAAAAATAAAAATCTCACTGTTAAATGCAAATATATAGTAAAAGTAGGGGATTAACCACTTACAAAGCTAACATGAGGGTTAAAAGACAAGAACAGTAAAAATAAATATAATTAAAACAATTACTTTAGGAATACACAAAATAAAAAGATGTAAAATAATGACATCAAAAACAGAACACTTGCAGGGGGATAAAAATGTAGTTTAGAATGCACTCAAACTGAAAATGCTATGAACTGACAACAGACTGTTACATATACAGGATGTTATATGTGAACCTCATGGTAACCACAAACCAAAAATCTACAGTAGATACACAAAAGAGAATGAGAAACAAATCTAAATACAACACTAAAGAAAATCACCAACTCACAAGGGAAAAGAGCAAGGGAAGAAAGGAACAGAGAGGAACAACATAAACAGGCAGAAAACAATCAACAAAATGGTGATCAGTATATACATATCAATTATTACTTTAAATATAAATAGACTAAATTCTGCAATCACAAAACATAGAGTAACTGGATTTAAAAAAATAAAAGACCTATCAATATGTTGCTTACAAGAGACTCACTTCAGATCTAAGAACACACAGAGACTTAAAGGATGGGGAAAAAAATTCCATACAAATGAAAATGAAAAGAAAGTTGCTATACTTATATTTACATCAGACAAAATAGATTTTAAAACACAGACTGAAATAAAAGACTAAGAAGAGCATTACATAATGATAAAGATGTTAATCCAATAAGAGGAGTTAATCTAATTATACATATTATCCAATATGCATAAATATTTATGTATACAACAGAGGAGGACCTAAGTATATAAAGTGAATATTAACAGATCTAAGAGGAGAAATTGACAGCAATACAGTAATCCTAGGGAACTCTAATACCCCTCTTAAATAACGGATAAAGCATCCATGCAGAAAATCAATCAGGAAACATCAGCCTTAAATAGCACATTAGAACAGATGGACTTAATAGATATATATAAAACATCCCAACCAAAAGCAGCAGAATACACATACTTCTCTTGTGCATATTAATCATTCTCCCAGAGAGAGCACATGTTAGGTCAAAAAACAAGTCTAAAAGGACTGAAATCATATCAAGCATCTTTTTTTTACAAAAATGGTATAAAACAAGAAATCAATTACAGGAAGAAAACTAGAAAAATCACAAATATGTGGAGGTTAAAGAACATGTTACTGAACAACCAGTGGGCCAAAACAGAAATAATAATAAAAAAAAAAAGAAATATATACCTGGATACAAATGAAAACAGAAATACAACAGTTCAAATCTGTGGGATGCAGCAAAAGTTGTTTTAAAAGAGAAATTTATAGCAATACAGGCCTACCTCAAGACACAACATCAAATACACAATCTAACTCTACACCTAAAACACATAGAAAAAGAAGAACATTATAAGCCCATAGTTAGTGGAAGGATGGAATAGTAAAAATCAGAGTGAAAATAAATGAAATAAAAAGACAATGGAAAAGACTGATGAAACTAAGAGCTGGTTCATCAAAAAGATAAATGAAATTTACAAAACTTTAGCTAGGGTAACCAAGAGAAAAAAAGAGAGGGCTCAAATAAATAAAATCAGAAATGAAAGAGGAGAAGTTAACAACTGATACCACAGAAATACAAAGGAGCATAAGAGAATACTATGACAATTACCATCCCAATAATAAGGCAACCTTAAGGAATGGATAAATTACTAGAAACATATGACCTACCATGACCAAATCATGAAGAAATAGAAAATCTTAACAGACCAATTACTAGCAAAGAGATTGAATCAGTAATCAAAATCTCCCAACAAAGAGACATCCAGGGACAGACAGCTTCACTGGTGAATCCTACCAAACATTAAAAAATTTAATACCTAAACTTCTGAAACTTTTCCAAAAAATTGAAAGAAGGGAATGATTCCAAATTCATTTTATAAGGCCAGCCTTACCCTGATACCAAAACCAGACACGGACACCACAAAAAAAGAAATTACATGCCAATATCCCTAATGAACATAGGTGCAAAAATCCTCAAAAAAAATTTTTTTTTCCAAAGAGGACATACAACTGGCCAACAGGTACATGAAAAAATGTTCAATATCATTAATTATCAGGAAAATGAAAATCAAAGCCACAATGAGATATCACGTTACACCTGTTATAATTGCTATTATCAAAAAGACAAGAAAGAACAAGTGTTGACAAGGATGTGGAAAAAAGGAAACCCTTGGGGTGCCTGGGTGGCTCGGTCAGTTAAGCATCCAACTCTTGATTTTGGCTCAGGTCATGATCTTGGAGTGGTGAGATCGAGCCCTGCCTTGGGCTCCACGCTCAGTGAGGAGTCTGCTTGAGATTCTATCCCTCTGCCCCTCCCCCACTCATGCTCACTAGCATTCTCTCCCTCTCAAATAAATAAATAAATCTTTCTTAAAAAAAAAAAAAAAAGAAAACCCTCACACACTGTTGGTAGGAACATAAATTGGTGCAGCCACTATGGAAAACAGTACGGAGGTTTCTCAAAAAGTTAAAATAGAAATAACATATGATCCAGCTATTCCACTTCTGGGTATTTATATGAAGAATACAAAATAGTAAGTTGAAAGGTATGTGCACCTAATGTTCATTGCATTATGACAACCAAGATATAGAAAAAAATGTGTCCAATGATGGATGAATGGATAAAGAAGATGTGAGATAGATAGACAGACACACAATGAAACACTACTCAACCATAAAAAAGAAAGAAATCTTGCCATTTGCAACAACATGGATGGAACTTGAAGGTATTATGCTAAATGAAATAAGAGAAAGGTCAATAAAGTCCTTAATGAATTATTTCACTTACATATGAAATCTAAAACAAAAACAAAAACGTATAGATTAAAAAAAACAGATTGGTGATTACCAGAGGGGAAGGGGATTGAAGGTGAGTGATATGGGTAAATGGGCTCAACTTTACAGTGATGGATGGTACAGACTTACAGTGATCATCACTTTGCAGTATATACAAGTATCAAATTATAGTGCTGTATACCTGAAACTTGTATAAGTTATATACCAATTTTACCCCCTCAAACTAAATAAATCAAACGTATCCTGGTGAACTTTTAAAAAAGTGAGAAAAACATACTTTTCCTGAATACATAATAGAGGATAGAAGATGTCAGAACTGCAGACTGAATACATAATAGAGGATAGAAGATGGTCAGAATTGTAGAAATCATGGGGCACCTGGGTGGCTCAGTCAGTTAAGCGTCCAACTCTTGATTTTGGCTCATGTCTTGATCTCAGGGTGGTGAAATCGAGCCCGGAGTGGGCTTAGCACTGGGTGTGGAGCCTGCTTAATATCCTCTCCCTCTCCCATTGTCCCTCCCCCCCACCTACATGCTCTCTAAAAAAAAAAAAAAAGAATTGTAGAAATCATTTTTTAAAAGGTTTATTTATTTATTTTAGAGAGAAAGAGAGAGAGAGAGAGAGCAGGGTGGGGGGAAGAGCTGAGGGAGAGAAAGTCTTAAGCAGACTCCACACTGAGCAGGGAGCCCGACATGGGGCTTGATCTCATGACCCTGAGATCATGACCTGAACCGAAATCAAGATTCAGGTGCTTAACCAACTGTGCCACCCAGGTGCCCCTTGAAGAAATTATTTTTAAAATTGACTGCAGAAATGGATGGTGGTGACGGTTGTACAACAATGCAAATGTACTAAATGCCTCTGAAATGTAAACTTGAAAATAGCTAAAATGGTAAATGAACAGTTTATTTTGCATCTACTTCATTTGTGCTAGGTGTTGTACATACAGAATCTCCACTCTCACAGACAATATGAAAAAGAGCTATTTTCATTTTATAGTAAAAGGAAGTTAAAAATTTGTACCAAGGTCAAACATTAAAAATGAAAGCAAACCACAACTCTAATCCAAGTGTCTCTGGCCTTGCTGCATTATGCTCTGAAAAATATAAAGGCTGGTGTTATACCATGGTTTTAGATAGATAGCTGGCAAGATCAATCTTCTAGATCAATAGCTGGGTAGTCGATTGATGTTGACTTAGTTAAAGGTGAAGAGATCTTAAAAACCACTTAGTTTAAGTAACAATAAGAAAATGGAGTCCCTAACAGTTTTATTTATTTGCTCAAGATTTTACTGATCCTTAGAAAAGAGGACTTGGGTATAAATAGGTTCCTGACCTCAAGCTCAATGTTTTTCTGCCACATTATATTAAGTTGAAACTCTACCTTTATACCTTAAACAGAAGATATTAAGAAGTATCAATTCTTCTTCAAATCTTAGACAAAATACCTCCTTCTCAATAAACCCCTCTTGATTTCAATGTAATATTACCCAATGATTTTTAGTTTACCTCTACTGTTGTTTTTCTTTCATGAGATTGATTACTAGCTATACCTATTTTAGTTATTCACTCATTCATTATTGTCTGATTTTTCTGCCCCAGTAAAATATAAGTTCATAGTAGTTGGCCTCATTTGATGTATTGGGAAGGGCAGTTTGGCATTAACAAGGCTTAAGAAAGGTTTTAGCTTCCTAAGGTAAGGAGGCAGAGAGACCTGAGGTAGCCTCTCAGAAGATTCTTGCACTGGAATCATGGACTGAACCAACAAAAGCCATCAGATTTGAAGGGCCATGGTAGCATGTCCGCTGAGAGATATGTCTCTTAGTACTCACTGGTAGGAAGAGATGTGTTGATAACCAAATCCCATATATATATATTAGTACGGGTTTTCTTCGAAACAGACACCTAAACTGGATTAAATATGCCAACATTTGGGGTGCCTGGGTGGCTCAGTCATTAAGCGTCTGCCTCTGGCTCAAGTCATGGTCCCAGGGTCCCAGGGTCCCAGGATCAAGCCCCATGTCAGGCTCCCTGCTCGGTGGGAAGCCTGCTTCTCCCTCCCCCCACTCCCCCTGCTTGTGTTCCCTCTCTCGCTGTGTCTCTCTCTGTCAAATAAATAAATAAAAATTTTTTTTTAAAATGCCAACATTTTACTAAGGAAAACATAAGAGAAAATAGGGAGGGAGCCTTAAAGGTTGTGATAATCTTCAGATAGTAATACAAGTCTGATCTCAATGGAGGAAAGAGGAAAGGAAGGCTGGGAGTGACAGTGCCTCAGGCTGCTATGCAATGGAAGGACAGTTCAACAAGACTGTTGGGGAGTCTGTGAACCAAATCTGGCCACCAAAGAAATCCCAAGTCTTCCAGAAATAGGCCTGCCTGACTATCCCTGCTATACTCTGTCACTGGCTGGGAGCAGCCCCTGGAAACCTTGGGTAAATGTGTCAGTGGCTTTCAGAGCAAGCAGCAGGGGCTTTGGGTCAGTAATGTTCCCTGTAATTTGTAGTCTGAGAGGTATATTCTTCTGGCCACCCTGATCCACATCTAATGCCTTAGACCTACGTGGTGTTTGGATACCATGGCAGCTGAGTGTTTGAGGGGGCCCTAAAAAGGGCTCAAAAGTAATTTTTTGTCAGCCTGACAGCAGATTGGTTAAAATATAAACTAAATGGAATTATAAAATAAAGACTGTTTTATTGCTTGCCATCTGAGTTTGTAAGCCGAGGTTTATACTTGCTGCATGTTGGAGGAAAAAAGAATTCCAAACAGAAGTAAAAGCAGATGGTTCAGAAATAATAAAAAAGAAAAGTCAATTTGGAGGAATTCAAAGAAGTCAGTCCAGCTGTAGCATGCAGAGTGAGAGTGAAAACAGTGTCAGATAGTGTTGATGAAATACTGTGGGATACCTTGCACTTAGGAGGCTTTTAGAGTCGTCCCCACAGGTGTTGGGTTCTGCCATGGGCCTGTGGTGAACCATGGGATACTTACTGCCCTTTGTGAGTCTCTGTAAAATAGGAATAATAATACTAGCAACTATGCCATAGGGGAGTCTTGAAAACTAAATGAGACAAGATATTTAAAACACTCAGTAAGTTTCTAAGAGCTAATCATGTTCAAACTTATCAGAGAATCTGTTCCATAAATGCAAGAAAAGAATTCTGTTCTACCATTAGGCTCTTTCCATAAGGATAAGTCAAGAAGGAAGGAATGACAACATGAATGGAAAACCTTTTGGTTGTCTTAGAGGAACCAAGAAAGCACTAAGTTGAGATCAAGGTTGTTGCCTTTTTTCTCTCCGTTTGAGGGAAGGCACTAAAGGGGTATATGTGGAGAAGGGGGTGGTGGAGAAGAATGCCTTTAAAACATGAAATAAGTGGGGAAAAGCATAAAGATAAAGTGGGCCTCAGTCAGTACCAGTTGCCCAAAGTGGTGTGGTCAGGGAGAAAGCTCTTGTTTGCATTCCTGAAGGTGCTCACATTGCCTGAATTAAGTTACTGGGCCTACTAAGGACACTCTTGGTGGTAAATCCCATAGGCTGGGGAAAATGTCCAGGATCTCAGACCCAGATCAAGGATGGTGCAAAGCCTCAAAGGCCAGCAAGCCTCTAAGACCAAGCAAGGTCTAGTCAACCAGGCTACGAAGGTAGGTTCTACCCAAACCACAAAGCCAGTCTACACACTACACGAGTAGCTGTCCTCACTTGCAAAGACTAACAACCAGGTGGACAAGAGTACTCCTTCAGGGATCAGAGGAACCAGAAGCTTCAGTACCCAAGAACCCCAATCTTTTTACCCATAAGGCTATGCAAGTCATTCACTCTTCAACACCTTATACTCCAACTAATCTAGAAAAAATCATCCCTAAAGTGGTAGCAGATGACTGAACAATCCAAGATTGTATATATTCTCCTAGAGATGCTGAGAATCGCCTAAATAGCCATTGTTATATAGCTTATATATTTTTTCCAATGTGGGCCTTTATGAAGGAAACCAACTCAGCTTTAAAAAGTGTCCACTGTGCATCTCATCAGTTTTGTGACTAAATTTGCTATCATTTCTTTTATGGTTATTGTATTACAAATGACAATAGGGGTACCAAAGACAAGCTTGTTCCTGGTAGTGTGAGTGGTGTAGTAGTAAAAGAAGTTTCCCAGAGTTATAATATGCAAAACAGAGACTTGCTGAATCTTGAAAAGCTAATGGGTAATCACCTCACAGATGAAGAACAGTACTCCAGACAGTGGGAACAAGACGATAAAGCTAGGCAGTAGGTGCCAGAAAAAAAGGACTAAAGAAACGAAAGTAGTTCAGTCATAACTGGAGGGCAGAGGGTCAGGGAAAGGAGTGGCTAATGACTAATAAGCCAGGTGACAACTTCAGCAAGAGGCATTCGATAAAGAGCTGGTAAGAAACTAGAAAAATTTCTTAGGGGATGGATATGATAATCAGACATACATTTCAGGAAATCCTACTCTGGCAGAGAAGTGGAGAATTTATTGGGGGGTGGGGGATTTGAGATCAGAATAAGGGAAATAGGTTCATTGAAATAATGCATGCCAAGAAATGATTAGAGCCTGAACTGATGCTGTGGCAACAGAAAGGGAAAGGAGGGGATAAACTATCAGATAAGTCAGGTAAAATGGTCATGACTTTTGTAACTGCATTACTGTGGGTGGGCCACAAGGTAAGAGGGACACTTCTCTCATGGCTGCCAGAGCTCTGGCTGGGAAAGATGTAGAAGAAGACACCATCTATGAGGTAAGGGAAAGAAGAGGAAGGACTGAGTTCGGGGAGCAAGAGAATGGAGAAGATAATGAACCGTTGCGGAAGAATATTAAATTTTGTGTTTGTTTTGTTATTGTTTTGACCTACTATAAGGATTTCATCTCATGGAATCACAATTACTGTGTCTTGGAAATGGAAGTCCTATGATTTCACCATCCTGAAAGCAGTGGTCATGTCTGGAATCTCTACAGATTTGACATAATAGAAGGAAGGAGAAGGAAAAGGGAGGTGAGAAGGAAGGGGAAGAGGAAACACCTGAAAAAGTCTTAAAAAAAAAAAAAAAGAAAAGTTAAATGCTTTCAAGAGTAGTCCATGTGTAAAACTCATTATGTCAAAGTATACTGAAAGATTCACAGACTTTTAGAATTGAAAGACACCTTAGAGATCATGCAGTCCAAGTAAGCATTTTTATAGATGAGGCAACAGGGGTAGAGAGGGTATATGAAACTTGGCCAAAACCACAAAAGGGAGACCGGCACAGGACTGGTCTTCCTAGCATGCTGTCTGCTAACCACACTCAGTATTTAGTTAAGGTGAAGACTATCACAGACTGAGAACTGAATATGGCACATTTTTACTTGGTGATTTTCTTCTGAACATTCAGGATTTCTAATTTTACTAGAAACATCTCAACATCATTCTGAATACCATCTACTAACAAAAAAAGAGAGATGTATATATACATGTAATATACTTCCATGAAATCCACAGTCAGGACATTATTTGGGTCTACAATCCCAGGAGGATTATCCTTATTTTATAGATGAGGCCACCAAGGCACAGAGATTTTAAATGTCCCACCCAGGGTCACAGAGCTAATAACTTGTAGAATCAGGACTTGAACACTGGTGAACTAGATGCAGAGTCTATATTCTTGAACTCTAATATAATTATCTTTTTTTTTTTGCCTCAAAATAACAGGGTTAATAAACATTTTAATAATACTGAAATTATTTTCAACATGGTGCCATTTAAATCTAGACCTAAGAAATATCAAGGTAAGTCCATGAATAATTTTAAAATGTGTGTGTGTACATATATATATACTATCAAACTGTACACTCCATATTAATACCATTTGGTAAATCACATATAAATAGTTTCTCAAAGATTGATAAATAACGAAAAAGAGATTCTTTATAAAACTACTTAACTTAGCTCCAGGAATCACTATGAGGCTGAGGCTTATGATTTCAGATCCATTAGACAATGAACATGTCATAAAGGCAGCAATGCCATAAAATATGATGATCACATCAGTATCTAGGCATAAAGTACCCTCCAAACATCTACACAGCTGCTGTTGGTTTTAAAGGATAGGGTGGACAGGTGAGCCACACAAATAAGAACTTCTCTGCTTCTTAGTTGCCACTGGTGTCCATCAGCTCTTCAGCCTCAGAATGTCACTGTCCAGGCAGATGGGAGAATAGAGGGAGTACTTTTTAACCAACCTAAAATAACATATAGTTCTAAAATTTCAAAGCTTTTCTTCTTGGATTTTTTTTAAAGATTTTATTTCTTTATTGTCAGAGAGGGAGGGAGAGAGAGAGAGAGAGAGAGAGAGAGAGAGAGAGAGAGAGCACAAGCAGGAGGAGCATCAGGCAGAGAGAGAGGGAGAAGCAGACTCCCTGCTGAGCAAGGAGCCCCATGTGGGATTCGATCGATCCCAGGCCCCTGGGATCATGACTTGAGCCGAAGGCAGATGCTTAACCAACTGAGCCACCCAGGTGTCCCTCTTTTGGGATATTTTTAAGTAATGAGAAACAATAGGGGGTGACAGAACTGGGGATAATGTGTGCTGAGAGCCTGAAGGCCAAGACATTCCTTAGAAGAACACATGATACTCTAAGACCTTAATTCCATCATAGGTAGGATTGGAAAAGACTGACCCTGAGCCCTTAGAAATGATAGAAACCAGCAACATGGGGACAGGAAAGAGGAGAGAGTTAAAGATTCAGAGATTTCTTTCATATAATCCTTCCATCTGTACCCCAACTCGCAACATCAGCTTTAACAGGAACTTTTTCAAGGGTTCATCTCGTATGCTGCCTCCATCTGAATTGCTTCAAAACATTAAAAGAAATCACACTTCTTTTGTTTGAAATACATGGCTGTTGACATACTGCCCAAATGAACAAAAATGTTTTATTTGGCCCATTTTACAATGAAATAAAATGATGTTTCAAAAAACATTCTCTTTAAATTATCCTAGTGTTACAAGGATAAAAAAGTCACTGCAGTTTTAACATATGAACAACATTAAAATGACATATGAAAAATATTAAAATACATGTACAATGATGAACAATTCAAAAACATAAAGTTTCAACTCAGGGAGAAAAATAAAATAAAATATCAGTGTTCTCTTATTTCAGGGTAATTAGAATTATCTTATTCTCTATCATATGCTTCTGAAAAAGAAATAAGTAGTACCACACAGCAGTTAGAAGCATAACAAAATAGACATTTTCAGTTATTTTTGAGGAATCACGTAGAGATTTTTTTTTTTTAAGAGGGACTATTTGGCAAAAATCTCAACTGCAATGATTTTTACTGGAAAGATTTCACAGGCTCCCACAGCTTAGGTGAGAGAATTTGATCCCGAACTCCAAGCCAAAATTCTTATAAATCTACACTCATCAAATAAGATCACTCAGCTCCTGTTAAGCCTTAACCTGTTTAAGGTTTAATATGACTAACATCTCCTCATCTCAGTATACACAGGCTTTGCTAGTAAGGGATTTGTACCAGAAGTAAAAGGGGAGGAGGGATGACCACAAGTTTCTTGGGTTTCCAAAGTCTGTCCTTTGCAAATTGTCCCTGATAAAAGGCATGTTGAAGGTACTACCCCATTAGTACCCATTATTCCTTTCATAAGAAAGGCCACAGAGTAAACAGCTCATACATACCCAGCACTCCACGCATACCAATATGCTTACAAACAAGGTAGGAACTGTCATGAGACGGAGCTTCTACTCATACTTGCCCTACTATCTGGAATGTCCTCTTTTCTTATTTCTCCATTGGCCCTTCAAAGATCAGCTCAGTTTCTACCTTCTCCTGGAACTCATCCACAATAGAGCACTGAAATTATCAGTACTGAAATTTGTCTCCTAGAAGCTCATCTTCTTTCTTTGTCCCTTATCTTCTTTTGTTCCCTCTCTCCCTTCTTCCTACTTCTTTACCTCAATCCTAACCTTCACATGCCCTTAGCAGGTAACTTTCTGCTTTAGATGATATTAGTTATACTGTTCTTCCTTTAGTTATGTTGTCCTGGTTTTGTGTTCCATGCATAGCCTAACTTCTGATAGCTCTATCTACCCAGCTACCAACACTTTCAGATCCTGACTTTAATCAGTATATTGCTTGAGCCTCCATTCAAGGTGTGTATCTTTCTATGTCGATCAGTTCCTCAATCTTCTGTTCCTGCTGTTATTCAGAATGAAGGAATGAAGTGCCATCATTCCCTCTGTACAGACCAGTGAAGTGCCATAATACATTCCCTCCTGATCAACTCAGAATGGCAGGCTCCTAAAAAACCTCTCTCAGCCTTGCCACCTCAAGGAATTCATTCTAGGCTGATTTCCACAGACTTTCTACCTTCTTCATTTCCCTATGCTTTTTGTTCCTTCTAGATTCTCCCTTTCTTCACTGATAATTCTGTTGCACATTCTATATGACTTTAGTTTGAGTTCTTCTCCTTGAGATCACTGGACTCCCTGCTTAGTCCAGTGTTCTAATCCATTTAGCAAAAAGCTAATGTGAGCAGGGTCAGTTCCTACTCATCTGGGAGAGAGGGACTGTTACATTCACATTCACAACTGAAGAGAGTAGTTGTCTTGACATTGTGGCATTGCCTTCCTTCTATTTAGCATAATCACAGCTCACAGAGTGTTGTTATTGAGTGGTAGGTACTAGCCTAAGGTATATAATCTTATACCTAATCTTTAAGGTATATAATCTTATTTGATCCTCAGAATTTCCCTCTTAAATTGGCATTGCTGTCCTCATCTGTTGATAAAAAAAAACAACAACCCTGAAGGTCAGAGGAATTATATATAGGTTCACATAATCAGTAGATGGCAGAATCAGAACAGAAAACCAAGTTATTCTGATCCCAAAATCTGTTATTTTAACCACTATACTTTGACTTCAATCTGCCCCTACACACACACCCATGAAAACGTCAGCAAATCCTAACCTGGTAATTGACCCCTCCATGATGTGCCTCTAATTGCCTTTCCAGATTCATCTCTCCCTCTGTCCCTACCTCTCTCAGCCACATGGAATCTAAACTCCAGGCAAATTAAAATGCATGTATCTACAGATAAGCTATACACTTAGATGGCAATCATCTTATTAATGTGATTTCCTCTGATATAAAATATTCTCACCCTTATAAACTCCATTTTCAGTCCTATTCATTCCATATGACCCACATCAAATGCCTTCTTTTCCATGAAGCCTGCCCCATTCCCTGACTTTGAAATAATTTGCCCATTATTTTAATTCCCATACCACTTTATTTTCTTGCTGCATAATTCACACCTCTCCAACCCAACTAGATGTTGAGTTCCTTGGAGGATCGCACTGTGGTCTTCTCTTCTCCATATGCCTGCTGTGTACCAAAATCTTCTGTGGTAAGTTCAACTGCTGGATTCACTTAAGTGCACTTCTGCCTGATCATATTCCCAGCACATCCTGAGGGAAGGGAATGTGGCTGTCAGATGCTGGCAATCAAAAGCCACCAGATCTGCACTTGCTCTTCTTCCTTCATAATTGTAAGCTTCATGCACTCCATCTGGGGAGGTTCTCCTACCAGACCTAGAAAGGTCATGTGTTTATATTTTACAAGTACAAAGGAGAGGATTGGCTCCAATAGTCCTAATAAGTAAAACATTAAACAGCAGCTGGACTCTATAGCCAAAACTGAAGTTAATACAGCACCTTTAAAATGGTATCCTTAATATTACAAAATGAAAAACAGAGAGATAGTCACATATAGAAAGACTTGATGATATAAATGAATATAAACAATATCTTCCATGGATAATTTGTGATGGGCCACCTAACAACATAATGAGAAAAACAATTGCTAAGGAACTGCTTCCTCCCCTGCTCCCTCCCACCCCCACTTCACCTCCAGAGAGTCTGTAAACACAGCCTGGGACATTGCGTCAGCATGTATTCCATCTTCACGCTAAGATGGAAAAGATAACTTTGCAAATAAAAAGAGGAAAAATTCAAGCTTGTTCTCAGATGGGGAAAGCTCAACTAAGTAATAAATATTCTAAAATGATAGCAACATGTGACTTGGTCTCTTTTCATCTGGATACTACTTTAAGCTCCACTAGGATTTTCTTAGGCTTTCCTGTTGCAAGTGAGATGATCCCTTTGGAGAAGATACAACTATGAAAACCTCAAGGAGGGGAGCCCGGGTGGTTCAGTCAGTTTAAGCATCTGCCTTCTTCTTGGGTCCCGATCTCAGGGTCCTGGGATCGAGCCCTGCATCGGGCTCCCTGCTCAGTGCGGAGTCTGCTTCTCCCCCTCTCCTTCTGCTCCTTCTCCTTCCCCCTCCCCCTGCTCTCTCTCATGCTCTTGTGTGCTCTCTCTCTCAAATAAATAAACAAAATCTTTAAAAAATACCCAAGGATGTACAGAGGATAAAAACTGTGCAGAAAAGTTTGACTGAACTGTTTCTATGTGTCTCTGTGCAGAGTGAGCTACCAGCTTACAGGCTGTTTGCTCAAGACAGGGAATCTTAAGTTCTTTCTAGGACAAGTCACATCATAATTATGGTCAAATTCATGAGGCTAAGCTTTAATTCATGAAACAAGTTTTCATTTTAAATTTTATTTGAATCATAGCTTTTCCAACTAAGGTGATCATAATTATTATCTGGTCTAATGCATTTTTAAATTATATTTTAAGGAAACAGAAGAACTTCATGAAAGAAAGAAAGGAAGAAAGGGAAGGGAAGAGAAACAGAAAAGAGAAGGGAAGGGAAGAGAAAAAAGAGAAGAAAAGAGAAGACAAGACAAGACAAATTTCATAAGGAATCTCAACATGCTGCTTAGGTTAAAGTAGGCATAGGGAACCAGGGCTCTATAACAATGGTAACACTCCTATCCATCCCCAAACTGTTCCAAATGCAACTTGGAGTATTCTTAGGGATCTAAAAGTTTATTATTAGTGAAATTGCTTTATTTATACAAATGAGGGATATGGCACATAGACTGTTAGGGTGGCCTTGTGGGGTTCACATCTTTGTGTAAAAACCTCCCCTGAGTGTGCATGGGACATGTGAGTTGCTTCTAACCAATAGACTATAGCAAAGGTGATGAGGTGTCATCATGTTTCCCAGAACTGCATTATAATATGCAAAACTTCTTGCTAGCCAATTTGCCCTAGTTATCTCTCCCCTTTCTGACTTTGAAGAAGCAAGATGGCATGAATCCTATAGCCCCAGAGAAATGCCAAGTATCTTGCCAAGAGCCAGGCAAGCAGAGGAAGCAGATGCTTCCCTAGTCAGGCTTCTAGAAGAAAATACAGTCCTGTTCAACACATTGATTTCCACAGATCTTACAGAAACTGTGAGATAAATAAATGTATGTTGTTTTAAGCCACTAAGCGTGTGGTAATTTTTATGCAGTATAAACAACTAATAGAGAAGAACCAACACTCAAAAAATATACCTAAGCAAGAGTCAAGGTTAAAAGCCACTTTTCACAGTTAGAACTTTCTCTCTCCACATTGTCTCCAAGGAAAATGAATGTGACCAAACTTGATTAAACTTTAGACAGATTTCTTCCTCTGTCCTCGGTTTTCTTAGAGAATTTACTTAAGAATATTTTCAACTATCAATTCTTTCTCTGCCCCTTTAAGCTGTAACTCTTTCCTCAGCCTCTAGGCTCTTCTACTACTTGGGGATGTCTTTTTCAAGAACCTGGGAGCCATCCCTTTGAAATGTAATCAAGAAGGATTGAGCCCCAATCTCCCAATCTCTGCAGGAGTAGGAGTCTAATTTAGATGAGCTGCCAGTGAGCAAACACAATGACCAGACTCTCTACTTGTGTCCTCCAGGACTTTTCCACTAGCTCAAACCAAACCGTTTCAGCCAGAATTAAAACAGCTTCTCTCCTCTATTGTATAGTCTTGAACCTTATCGCAATAGTCATGTCTCCCATTGAAGTAGTTATGAATAAATTGTTCCTTGTCTCTTTAAGGCCATCCAGTATCTGCCCAATGCCAAGAGGTACCATTCATATTTATTCACACTGAACTTCATGGAGTTGTGATACATGGTGGTCCAGCTGTACACAGTTCTTACCAATGAGCAGTTTAGAACAGTTGAAAATTCTCTTCTTTAGCAGTCCTGGATGATCTGAGTTTATACAGGCTATATAGAATTCAACTTCAGAATATGTCTATTTTATTGCAATGGTTAGTTTTATACCCCTTGAGATGTTATTTTAGTGTTGGTTTCACCCAGCTCATGGAGAAGCCAAAAATTTAATTTATACCCTTTGGGTGTGATTTTTTAGGTTAGTGACAAAATTTCAACCCCAAACCACAAATCTCGGTGATTTCACATTTATGCAAAACTGACACTTGCAGCAGAAACGATGTGACCAATTGCCATAAAAGAGTCCTTACAAAAACAGAATTTAAGTATGAAGTCCAATAATACATTCTCACTTTGTTACAGAATGACACAGGCCTGTACCTAAGAGACTTTTTTTTAATTTATATTTTCAAAGCCTATTAATATTAGGTGAGTTTTATTAATACTTTGAGAAAATTACAAATTCCAACACACACACTATATATCATAGTTTAATTTAGTCATTTGAGATATCCAATCTCAAAAATCACTAGACAAACTGATTCTGTCTCTCTCTGTCCCAAAGAGAATAGCTGATGTTATATAATTACCTACATATTTAATAGTGAGGATTGAGAACTCTTTTGCTTAAAGCAACAATTTTCTATTTTCCTAATACATACACTTTCCTTGTTCTAACAAACTACTTTCTGTAATTTTAAAATGAACTTTTCCCCTCAATTTTAATATAAAATAATACATATTCATTGTAACAATTTGGAATATAAAACTGTAAAAACAAGAACGAAGATGCTCTATCATTCTACCAAAAAGAATCACTAATATTTTTGGTATTTTTATTTTTAAGAAGAAAAAAAAAACATAAGTTGCAATCATACTGATTAAACTCTTACATCGTCAGCCTTATTATCTTAACAGTTTGACAAAGCATTTTTTTCTAGGTGATTACTAATTCTTTCCAAACATCCTTTTAAGTGATTATACAATATTTTATGGAATTTAAATGCATAATGGTTTACTTAATCTTTGCTTTCCTACTTTTTAAAAAGATTTATTTATTTATTTTAGACAGAGACAGAGACAGAGACAGAGAGAATGAGTGGGAGGGGCAGAGGGAAAGGGACAGAGAATCTGAAACAGATGCCCTGCTGAGCACGGAGCCCCCACACAGGGTTCGGTCTCAGGACCCTGAGATCAGGACCTGATCCAAAACCAAGAGTCAGCCACTTAACCGACTGCACCACCCATGTGCCCCAAACCTTGCTTTTCTATTAAACATATGCTTAAACATCAGAATATGCTAAACAAAACCGGGGCCAGACAGATAAGGAAAAGAATCCTCACATTCATTTTTATTAACCTCTGTTTGAAGACTGTAAAACTCTCTGCTCTTGTTTAGACTGGTTCAGAAGCCATATTTATCTGTGGTGCAATCACAGAGCATGACTCTAGTGAGCTTAATGACTGGTGATTTTGAGGCATAAGGTTAGAAATGTATGGTACCTTCATAAGGTCATCATCACTCTTCTACTGAACAAATGGTTAAATGAATGAAGCTCTCCATAACAATAGGTGGAGTTGGTCCCCTACATCTGATAACTTGCAGAAATTCAATAGAAAGTCTATATGCTTATACCTTTATGTGCCTTCCTAGAGAGGGATCATAGCTTTCATCAGATTTTCAAAAGGTCTGTGACCCACAAAAATGATTTAGCTATTAAATACAGGAAAAGTTCAATACATATCAAAAGAATTAAGTTGTAATACGACACATATGCATCCTGTTGCTTATCTTCCTTTTCTGTGAGCTTAGAGCTGCTTGTTTTTGTTTATAGGGTTATAAAATGTTGCCAACCTAGAATCTACCTCATCAGCCTTTAGTCTTGTTTTCAGTAGTCAAGACACATATGGCAGGTGAAATCCACATGTAACACACTAGTAGGGCTTCTGTGAATGGTCCAGCAAGTTGTACTTGCCCCAATAATTCCTGGCCCAAGAGAGATGGGGACTACAATCCTTGTCATGCTCTGATGATAAAAGCAGAGGTCTTGACCTTCAGCTGTAGCCTCTGGGAGGACAAAATATCCTTTTTTAAATTCATGGGAAGTCACCTCAAGGACTAGTGGCCATCACATGTAAAAGGATGAACTTCTGTTTACATGCCACTCCCAGCATTACATGTAAATTTACCTCTTTTGGCACCTTTAAGAGAGTGAACAAGGTTCTTATTTAAGATCACATTATAAGGACCACCTAAGGGCACCGGGGTGGCTCAGTCATTAAGCGTCTGCCTTCGGCTCAGGTTATGATCCCAGGGTCCTAGGATCGAGCCCCACATCAGGCTCCCTGCTCAGTGGGAAGCCTGCTTCTTCCTCTCCCACTCCCCCTGCTTGTGTTCCCTCTCTTGCTGTGTCTCTCTCTGTCAAATAAATAAATAAAATCTTAAAAAAAAAAGGAGCACCTAGTTATCAACAATTAATGTCAAAATATAAACACTTTGCTATTATTTCAGTTGGTATGGCCACAGAAATATTGGCATTTGTGACCTACTTCACAATACACTGGAGTGCAATGCTATTGTGAGAAAGAAATATTTTGACCAACATACATCTTGGAAGCTGTTTCTTAATTTATTTTTAATCTCATCTGTTCCCAAAAGTTCTAAGGTGGTCTATATAGTTACATGAAATAAAACAAGATACACATTTCAAAATTAATTAATTAATTATTTAGTTTGAAGGAAAATGAGAATAAGAAAGATAAGTCAAAAGTGAAGTTAAAGAAAAATATGTATTGCAAGATGAAATCCATCGGGTAGAGCCTGGTCATGAATTTAGATTAACTTTTGCATGAGACAAACAGAACTTTTAAGTAGAATATCCATGTCTAAAGCCACCAGCTCCTGACATAGAATGGTAGTTTGCAAATCTACTTATTTTTATTCACAGTAGAAGCACAACTAATCCTGGAACTAAGACCAGACAGAAATTTCTCCCAGGGGTCCTCATAGGAGGACACTGTGATATATAAATACAGTAAACAGAACCATATGTTTCACAAATCTTTATCTTTTAACTTTCTCAATGGAGACTGTTGGATTCACAATACATGACAATTCAGAAATTATATTTTAACAGAGATTAGAATAATGTGGTATATAGTCTTTTGCCTGCCTATCTTAATCAGAGGGAGTTATAGTCTATTTAAATGTAGAGTTTGAAAGGAATCATCAGCTTGCAGGAATCAACCTGCAGGAGTATTCTGTGGTGCTGAAGAGTAACTGTCCCTTAGATGGGCACGTGACCTCCAGCATGCCATAGGTCGCATGGTTGCCTTCATTCAATTTTGATACTTTCTTGGTCTTTCTAGTCTTTTGAGTTTGTAATTCCTAGTCTAGAGGAGTGGATGACCTGCATCTTCTTCAAGGAATCCTCCGTAAATACTCTTTCTCATTCCAGCTTTTGATAAGCATTTTGGAGCAGTAATACCAAAATAATATCCTCTGAGAAGTGCCTCGAATGCAGCTACTCTAAAAAAGTAAGTAAGGATATGGCCAGCATCAACGTATGAAGGCTAATAAAGTCCACTCTACCTTTTAATGAAAGGAGAGCGATGACTGGATAACAGAAGGCACTTCCCAATAGATCTTGTGCAGTTTTTAAGAGTTTTACCATCTGAGTATCTGAGTAGATGACATGTTTATTTTTTCAAGTCTCTATAGCTTGGCAACTGTGCATGCTGTTCACCTGACCATAAAATCACAACTAGAAATTGCTATTTGATCCTCCAGAAAACCATTTCATTCACAATGATTCCGTATTATTAATGTAAACATTTTATATGAACTCAAGCATTTTTAACCCATGACCAATTTCTTATCATGAGTTTAACAGGCAAGGTAAATACAACATACACTTAACAGATTTTTTGGCATTATGATAAAAATGTGTATCTTCAGTGTATAAAAATGTTCCCAGCACTTAGTAGGTACTTGATAAATATCTGTGAAGGAATGAACAGAATGATTTGCCATAACTTTTCTTTAAAATATATAGATCTTGCAAAACCCAATGCCAAATAACAGAAACATTATCAAATTTTTCCAATTTAAGATGTCATTTATGTTGCTTTTCTTTTCAAATCTAGGTAGTAATGATATACAGCCTTTCGCTTTTGTCTACAGTAATCTCAATACATTCTTTTTTTTTTTTTAAGATTTTATTTATTTGACAGAGAGCGGACATAGCGAGAGAGGAAACACAAGCAGGGGGAGTGGGAGAGGGAGAAGCAGGCTTCCCGCAGAGCAGGGAGCCCGATGCAGGGCTCCATCCCAGGACCCTGGGATCATGACCTGAGCCGAAGGCAGACGCTTAACGACTGAGCCACCCAGGCACCCCATCTCAATACATTCTTAACTTTGAGCATTATCACTACAGAAAACAGTACAAAACTGATGGCTTTGGCAAAGGGGGTTCTGATAAGATGAGACAGTAAATAATCAACACTTTGGGGGAAAAAAAAAAGAAATCTCTGATTGTTTTGTTACCGAAGGGCACGCCAACCAGATATATATCACATAATGATGTCATATCTATTTTATTGGATGTCTTTGTAGCCAACAGGAGCATTCACCTGTTTCTGTCATTAAGGATGATTAAAAAATTGGGATGATAGAATGTCAGAAACTAGCCTATTTTTTCACTATTACAATGTCTTCAACTAATATATATGATTTTGAAACATTTAGATTTATCTGCTGTTCATGAACAGTCATAATGCAAACAACTAAAGGAGACAGGAACAGCTGGTAGGAAAGACTAGCAATCTGTTTAGTGCATTAAGTCAGGTCTGGGTGCTATCATGTAACATGTGTGTCCCACAAGCACATTTTGGCCATCAACAGTCATCCTAAACCTCAGTAAGAATTCAACACAGATTCCAACTGCTTGAACCATCAAGGATTTTCCTTTTTAAACGGCTTCTCATGTGACTGTGAGGTTTATCCATTGAAACAGAACCTCTCAAACCAAGAAGAAATTTAAGATAAAAGGATAACCAAACCGAAAAACTCAGTTCAGTTTTCAAGTAATATAAAATTCCCTACCTGCTAGCATCTCCTTACTAATTTTGTTCAGTGAAGTCACTGTCAGTGTTAACACTATCATTAGCCTTAGCAAGGATTTGCTTCTGAAATTTCCTTAAAGAAAAACATACGTTCATAAAATGAGTGGCAAGTAGAGTTAAAATCAAAGGTTTATGAATAAAAAGATTTATTTTGGTGGTAAGTCCTTGCTTTTTCCTAATTAACTAAAAGATTTCAAAATTAAAGCACTATCTCCTTACTTTTCTTTTGAAATCATTTTTATGTTTTATGATCTGTTGCTCAGAAAGTACAGGGCAGACAATGCTTTTGAAAACACTTCACATAGTCAGTATAACTTAGAGATCAGACAAACCTAAATTTGAATACTGACTTTGTCCTGAATTAGCACTGTTACCTGAAGCAAGTTACACACCCTCTCCAAGCCCCATCTGCAAGTGGAGCTAATAGTGTTACCAAATTCAGGGCTGATGTAAGTTTTAAATGATATCATCATGCAAAACCCCTAGCACGATATCTGATGCATCTTAAAAGGATGATAAATATTAGCCATTATTAATAGATACCAATGTTGAATGTATGGTATAAATTTTTCATACCTGGTCATATTCTCGGCTAATCTAAATCCAAATGGTGAAGTCTTAAGACTTTAGATAAAAGCAAGGAATGAGTGGGCAGGCTCCCCAAAGTTGTGCGGTAGGTGTGACTGCTAGGCTCTATTGTTAACTATTCAGATCTGAAGCTCTTGGCAACTACTGAGGCAAGGTGCATCTAAATCAAAGTCAACTTCCTGGGTCTATTTCTCAAGAGTTGTAGAGAAGTTCAGACAAAAGTCCCTACTAAATATCACTCTCCTGGTTACCTGGGAGGACAATTTATTGATTGGCCTGATTCCATGACATGCTCAACCTCAGTGACATCCATCTCCAAGGCTACTTTCAGTGGCAAACCTCTGGAGGTCTCTAACTCGGACTTCTCTTCATTTAGAAGTGCTCCATCTCTAAGACTATAAACTGACGATCTACTCTCTCCACAGGAATTTTAGCTTCCTCATTTCTGATTTCTTCACTCATGTGAATGTTCTCCTCAGTGCCACTATTCCTTCTCATAAACCAAAGAACACCAACCCCATCCTCAGGCTCTTAATATCTGCAATGCTCCCCCACACCCCAAAAGAAAAACAGAACAAAATCTAGAACTCTAGTCCTCACAGCTGTCATGTGTCTTATATTTTCATATGCCTACTGCTATCTCAAATACAACATACCCAAATTCAAAGCCATCACTTTCTCTAAAAAGGCAACTTCTCCTTATTTATTTCCTTAGCTCCGTTTTAAAAGAAAGTAACTCGAATATCCTAGTTATTGGTCCAACATTCATTTCACTAGACATACATACTGATGTTAAGTTACTACCTCAAAATAGGAACTAACAGGTTTTTTTTAATTAACAATATTTACTATCAAGTTAACTGGGATCAAAATCAATATAGGGTATGGTCAATTAATGTGTAATAATAATGATGGTAACTGTTTTGAAAATCACTTCCTTGTTGAGTCAGCTGACTTTCTAAAATGGCAGTATGTTTCAAACACTAATGTCAGAGACACTAATTTAATTACAAAGTAAGCCAGTCTAGTTGAGATCATTACTAAATCATTATAATGATTTGTTTTACCTTACTAATTTATAAGAATGCAATACCTTTATTTATTAACCCATGATCAGAATTTCTCTTCAAACCTTCCTGTGACTTTTCTTTCATGTGGATGTACAGATTACTCTTTTGGGGCAAGGAAATGTACAGAAGTTTCAGATGTCAAAGCAGTTATCTGGCTAACTGTACAAAAGAGATCAACATTCCTCTTTTCAAATACCGTAACTACTGCACTATCAGAAAATGCTTCTGACAAATGGCATGGCCACTCTGGGAGCTGGGCTCTTCTGTTAGTTATTACTAACAAACAGTGCATTTTACATATGTCTAAAGTTATCCTAGAAATTATATTTGAAAGCTTGGAAGCCATATATAGCTGAGCTTTGGATCAAATGTAATTTATATCAAACACAGATTTGACTAAGAATTATTTCATAAATATACAACAACTGTATGCGGTAGTTAAAAACAAAGGCTCTGGATCTGACTTGCCTGAATTTAAATTGGGGCTCCGTTCTTTACTATAAGAGTTACCTTGAGCAAACCACTTAAGCTCTCCATGCCTGCTTCCTTAACTGTACAATGGCAATGGAAATAATTGGTTTTTAATGAGGATTAGATATATTAATTCATGGAGAACATATATTAATTCACAGTAAATTCTCAGTCAGTATCTGCTAACAGTATTGTCCTAAGTGAAGCAATATCAATGAGCAAAATGAATTTAAGGGAGAAGAGAGTCACAAATATTATCAGGCACCCACAATGCGACTGCCATGTCTGCACTGGCTACCTTACCGCGATTGTCTCCTGTGGTTCCCACAACAGTCCTGTAGGAAATGATATACCTCCTCATCATGGAGAGGTCAAACTGAGACTTGGTGAGTTCAAGTAACTTCGGTAAGAGTATAAAACCACCACACCAGAAGCCAAGATCAGAACCTGCTTCCCTGACTTGCCACCACACTTCCTAATAGACTTTTCTTCCCCTTTAGTAAAATTCTTAATTCCCTAATTTTAGAATCCTCATATTTTTAAGCTGGATTACATTTTAAGTAGAATCTAATCAAGATAGTCACTTTTATAAGTAGGAGATAGAGAACGTACACCCCACAAAAATGAAATCAAAATGGATCACAGACATAAATGTAAAACATGAAATTATAAAATTCGCAGAAGACAACCTAGATGACCTTGGCATGGTGATGCCTTCTTAGGTACAACGCCAAAGATACGTCCCATGAAAGAAATCACTGACAAGCTGAACTTCATTAAAATGAAAAACTTCTGCTCTGCAAAAGACAATGTCAAGAAATTAAAAAGGCAAGCTACAGACTCAAAGAGAATCTTCAAAAAAAAAAAAACTGATAAAGGCCAGTTATATAAAATATACAAAGGTCTCTTAAAACTCAACAATAAGAAAACAAAAAACCCAAATAAAAAAAATGGGCCAAAGACGTTAACAAACACGTCACCAACGAAGATACACAGATGGCAAATAAACATATAAAAATATTCTCCACATTATATGCTATCAAGGAGATGCAAATTAAAACAATGAGAAACCACCACATTTGTATTAGAATGGCCAAAATAGGGGCACTTGGGTAGCTCAGATCATGATCCCAGGGTCCTGGAATCAAACCCCACATCAGGCTCCCTGCTCAGCGGGGAGTCTAATTCTCTCTCTACCCCTGCCCCTCCACCCCGCTCATGCTCGCTCTCTCACTCACTATCTCTCTCAAATAAATAAATAAAATCTTAAAAAAAAAAAAAAATAATGGCCAAAATCCAGAACACTGACAACAAGAAATGCTGGTGAGGATATGAAGCAACAGGAACTCTCGCACTTGCTGGGGCTGCACAATGATACACCACTTTGGAAGACAGTTTGGAAGTTTATTATAAAACTAAACATACTATTATTATACAATCAGTAATCACGCTTCTTGGTATTTACACAAAGGAGTTGGAAATTCATGTCCACACGAACGCCTACATGTGGATGTTTATTAGCCTTATTCATAATTGCGAAAGCTTGGAAGCAACCAAAATATCCTTCAGTATGTGAATGAATAAATGAAATTGTGGTATACCCAAATAATGAAATATTATTCAGTGATAAAAAGAAATGAGCTATCAAGACATAAAGGAAAGACATAAAGAAAACTTAAATACAGGGATGCCTGGGTGGCTCAGTCAGTTAAGCATCTGTCTTCAGCTCAGGCCATGATCCCAGGGTCATGGGATTGAGTCCTGCATCGGGCTCCCTGCTCAGCGGGGAGCCTGCTTCTCCCTCTGCCTGCAGCTCCCCCTGCTTGTGCTCGCTCGCTCACTCTCTCTCTGACAAATAAATAAAATCTTTAAAAAAAAAAAAAGGAAAGAAAACTTAAATACATATTACAAAGTGAAAGAAGACAATCTGAAAAGTCTACATATTATATAATTCCAATTATATAACATTCCAGGAAAGCAAAACTTATGGAGACAATGAAAAGATAAGTGATTATCAGGGGGTGGGGTGGGGTAGGGAAATGAATAGGCAAGGCACAGAGGGCATTTCACTTTAAGGCAGTGATAGTATATTGTATATTTTCATGATGGATCTATAACATACATTTTTCTAAACCCACTGTGCAAAACCAAGAGTGAACTTTTAGGTAAACTATGGATTGATTATGGGTGATTATGATGTGTCATTGTAGGTTTATCCCTGATAAAAAAAAAAAAAAATACACATTCTGGTGAATGATGTTGATAATGAGAGAGACTATGAATGTGTGGGGGCAAGGGGCCTATGGGCCATCTCTGTACCTTCCTTAATTTTCCTATAAACCTGAAACTGCTCTAAAAAGTTATAATAAAGTCTTAAAAAATAGGAGATGACTGAAGCCCAGAGTGTTGAAGTGTCTTGTCTTGAGGCCATATAGCTATCCCTTTTTTTTCCTTTCTTCACTTATCAATATATTTTTATACTAAAATCATCGTCTTTGAATGTTAAAAACATTACATTGGCCATTATCTATATTAGACAGTGATTTGATGAATATGTATTGGCCATGATAAGCAGGGAATGAAATGGGCCAACCACTAAGGAAAGTGGGAGCCAGGTTCTGAGACTGACATAAAAAGAACCTTGTCAGTGAATCACAGTTGTGCCAAAAGAGAAGTTAAATTTCACTGGCAAAGGAAATGAAGAGAGAGAAAACAGTAGTGTTGATGTGGGAAAGGAATGGACAGATTTTCTACACCCCCTTTAAAAGCAATTATAATTTCTTCCATTTCTTGTGTCTTCACTGTCTCCCATTCCTCAAGCTCCCTCATTTCTCTTGTAGGATAAATGGGATCTAAGTTTTTCAATCTGGTAGCATCAACAATAAAACAAGCCTGCCTGGGTAAGTGTTCAGTTGCCACTTTCTTTCTTTCCTCCTTCAAGAAATGAGACCACTCAACATCTCTTCTTTCTTACATCCCTTAAATTCCTCAACCTAAAGCAGTTGCTCTCTCCCAACCCGTCAGCCAGGATAGATCTTGCTCTGAAATTCGACAGTCATTTCACATTTCTCATTTGGTTTCACGTCCCTCCATCAAAGTTCACCATGGATTCCTTCCTCCTTTATTGGATTTTTCTCTTCCTGTTTCTTTTCTTTTCTTTTTTTTTTAAAGATTTTATTTATTTATTTGAGAGAGAGAGAATGAGAGGGGAGAGTGTCAGAGGGAGAAACAGACTCCCTGCTGAGCCAGGAGCCCAATGCAGGACTCGATCCTGGGACTCAGTCCCAGGACTCCAGGATCATGACCTGAGCCGAAGGCAGTCGCTTAACCAACAGAGCCATCCAGGTGCCCCTCTTCCTGTTTCTGTATTATAATTTTCTCTTGGTTCTCCTTCTTCTCTCATTCTTTGATTTTGATATCCTCTTCCTATCTAGTGAGTTTCCTCAAGGTTTCATTGTCTTCTTTCTACTCTGAGTCTATGAACTGAACTTGAGTCTCCTTTTCTCCAACTGTACCATTTCTACCTTTCCTGACTCAGTTCTTACCACCTGCCATGTGAACTCTAGGCTCGAGCCATACTGCTTCTCCAGTACCCCATGTTCCTTCAGAACTGCATATCATTCTTCATGCCATTCTTTTTATTTGGGTGGTCCTATTCTTCTTTGGTTTCTTGGCAATTTAGCTTAAAAATCATCTTAACTGAATGCCTGAAACACAGTCTCAGCTGTTGCTGCTTCTGTGTTCTCATGAGTCTGCAGCAACTATCACATTCTTTGGAATTTGGACTTCTCCAGGAGAATGCACTCTTCAAAGGCATCTCAAAATACATCATTTATGTTCATTGCCTCAGTAACTGTCATGGTACCTAGAATTCAGAGGCCCTCTCACAATTAGTTTTTGATAGTTTGATCAGTGAGCAAATTTGGAGTTATGGGGCAAGTAGCCAACACTGATATTTAGAAAGGCAACAGAACACAGAGCTGAGGCCAAAGTGGCTGAAAAAGGGATTTGTGGCTGAGGGTCTCAGAAAGGTCAGAGAACTTTGGGGTCTGAGGAATTCAGGTCTGGCAGCAAGACGGCTGTCAGAAATCTTCCTTTAACCCAGGATATGAAAATACTACGCTCTTCCAACAAGATTTGAGTAAAGAAGAAAGTTTAAGAGATTAGGATTTCTGGGGATTTCCACTTTCCAAACACCATTTTTAAATTTAATAGCCTTCATAATGTTTTATGCTCATGAAAAGTTTTAAGCAGGTTTCTTAACCTAGCATAACTGACAACACACCATTAAGAGATTTTACAAGAGGGCATAGGGAGGACTGGCTTGCTGGTGCACACCCAGATACTTCCTGGATGAGGTATATGTTACATGAACTGGAATAGCTTCCAAAACAATGACACAGGCTTGCTTTTACAAATGTCACCTATACATGGACATGAATATATAGCAATTTATGCACCCAGTGATGCCATTTATAAATGAGAGGTCCTGTAGGTAATTGAGAGGCACAGACCTCCCATAAGAGAGTAAAATAAAGAAGAAAATGCAATAATTCTATTAACAATGCAAGATCTTATTGGGTTTAAAAATCAGTGTAACTCCACTTTAATAGTCCCTCTTCCTTTAATTCCATTAAGTAATAAAAAAAAGTAATGTCATGTTTAAATCATTGAAATCTCCACTTAAATGCAGTTAAGTCTATTTTGGAACTTTACTAAAGTGATCTTGAAATGTCTCAGGATTAAATTTTTCTTTAAATCCCTAAATAGATACAAACAGTTTCTTTTTATCTTCCTTTTAAAAATCATCAATGACTGGTCCCAACTACAAAATGGCCAGGGACCTATATGTGGGTCTTAAAACTTGCACCAAATCTCTACGACTGCCTATGTGGTAATATTTGCATTTGAAAAGTGACGATTGGGGCGATTTTACTGATTTTGAACAGATTCTATTACTCAGTATATGAATGCCAAACAAACACATACACAACGCAGATGCTATCACGTACAACCTAATTAGAAAAGACAATGCCTGTGCACAGATGGTCACACATATAAAAGAGCAGCCTCTAAAATGCTGTTACTCTTCAGAAGGCATTCATCCACTTGTGGGAATAGTTAAAGAAATCAGGAGGACAAGTTTAGAAAAGAAAAGATGACTTAGGGCAGAGAGAAAACTATTTTCACATAATTAAACAGCTATCATGGATAATACCACCTTTTACAACTAGGCAAGACAGGCCCAGCCCTCAGGGGCTTCCACATTTGAAATTACTTCCTGGAAATTTTCTTTTTTCTTTTCCTTTCTTTTCTTTTCAAAATAGCTTTATTGAGATAAAATTGACATACAAAAAACTACACATAATTAATGTATACAATTTGATGAGTTTGGACATATGCACAAACCCATGAAACCATCACCACCAAGTAACAGACTTATCCATCACTTCCAAAAGTTTCCTTTGTGTGTGTGTGTGTGTGTGTGTATGTGTGTGGTCAGAGCATTTAACATGAGATCTATCCTCTTGACAAACTTTTTTTTTTTTAAATAATTTTTTTATTTATTCATTTGAGACAGAGAGAGAAAGAGAGAGAGAGAGCATGAGCAGGGAGAGAGGCAGAGGAAGAGGGAGAAGCAGGCTCCCTGCTGATCAGGGAGCCCAACGTGGGACTCGATCCCAGGACCCTGAGATCATGACCTGAGCCGCAGGCAGACGCTTAACCATCTGAGCCACCCAGGTGCCCCTTGACAAACTCTTAAATGCACAATGTATTATTAACTCTAGGTGCTATATTGTACAGCAGGCCTCTAGAAATTACTCATCTTGCAAAACTAAAACCTTTATCACTCCATTAAAATTTTCTAAGTTTCTCTCTGGAACCTGCCAAGGTCTATAGTGCTATCTAGGTGTGGGACTCCAAATCCAGACCAGACCACAAGGGATCCATTCTTACTTTTTCTGTTTAAGTTCTTTAATTCTTTATCCCAAGTATGGGGTCAATGGGATGCTCTGAGGAGCTTAGGAACTCACACCTGTCTCAGGGTTTCATGGCCTTGTCCTAGTTGTAGGACAGCAGCCTGGTAAGGGATCCCTCCCACCACTCAGTGCAGTGTTTCTTTAATAGAATTATACAAGGAATTGTAAATGGGACTGTTTTCTTAATTTATCTGGTAGTTCATTAATAGACTGTAGAAATGCAACAGATTTTCACACATTGGTTTTGTATGCTGCAACTTTACTGACTTCATTTATTAGTTTCAAAAGTTTTTTTGACAGAACATTTAGGGTTTTCTATATACAGTGTCATCCATCAGCAAATTTTGATAGTTTTCTTTTTCCTTTCTAATTTGATTGCTTTTTTCCTTTTTCTTGCCTAATGGTCTAGTTAGAACTTCCAATACCACATTGAATAAGGCAAGAGTGGGCATCCTTGCCTTGTTCCTGATCTTAGGAGAAAAGCTTTCAGCTTTTCACTGCTGAATATGATGTTAGTGGGGTGCCTCAATGACTCAGTAGGTTAAGCATCTGACTCATAATTTTGGGTCAGGTCACGATCTCAGGGCCATAAGATCGAGCTCTGTGTCTGGCTCCATACTGGGCATGGAGCCTGCTTAAGAATCTCTCTCAGGGCACCTGGGTGGCTCAGTCAGTTAAGTGTCTGCCTTCAGCTCAGGTCATGATCCCAGGGTCCTGGGATCGAGCCCCACATTGGGCTCCCTGCTCAGTGGGGAGTCTGCTTTTCCCTCTGCCTGTGGCTCCCCCCGCTTGTGCTCTCTCTGCTGAATAAATAAATAAAATCTTAAAAAAAAAAAAAGAATCTCTCTCCGTCTCTCTCTGCTCCTCCCCCCACTGCTTTCTCTCTCTCTAAAAAAAGAAAAGAATATGATATTAGCTGTGGGGTTGTCATAATATGGCCTTTATTGTGTTGATGTATGTTCCCTCAATACTTACTTTGTTGAAGGTTTTTTTTTTTATCATAAATGGATGTTGACTTTTGTCAAATTGCTTTTTCTCTATTCTTTGAGATGATCTTGATTTTTATTCTTCATTTTATGAATGTGTTGTATGATATTTAATGATTTACAGACATTGAACCATCCTTGCATCCCATAAATCCCACTTGATCACAGTGTATGATCCTTTTACTGTATTGTTGAATTTAGTTTGTTAGTATTTTGTTGAAGATTTCTGTATCTATCAGGGATACTGGCCTGTAATTTTCTTTTCTTGTGAAATCCTTGTCTGGTTTTGGTATCAGTGTAATGCTGGCTTTGGAAAATGAGTTTATAAGAGTTCCCTCCTCTTCCATTTGTTGGATGAGTTTGGGAAGCATTGGTATTAATTCACCTTTGAATATTTGGTAAAATTCACCAGTGAAGCCATCAGGCCCTGGGCTTTTTTTGTTGGGAGGTTTTGATTACTGATTCAATCTCCTTGCTGTTAATTGGTCTATTCAGATTTTCTATTTCTTCATGTTCAGTCTTGGTAGACTGTATTCTTATAGGAATTTATCTATTATTTTCTAGGTTGTCCAATTTGTTGGCATATAATTGTCCATTGTACTCGCTTATGATCCTTTCTATTTCTGTGGTATCAGTTATAACAAAGTCACTTTTTGTTACTGCCTTCCATCTACTAATTTTGGGCTTTGTTTGTCTTTTTCTAGTTCCTTTAGTTGTGAACTTGTATTGTTTATTTGAGACTTTACTCATTTCTTGAGGTAGGCATTTATCACTATGATCTTCCCTCTTAGAACTGCTTTCACTGCATCCCATAAATTTTTATATGTTATATTTCCATTTTCATTTGTCTCAGGTATTTTTTGACCTCTCTTTTCATTTCTTCTTTGTGCCATTGGTTGTTAAATTACATGTTGCTTAATTTCCACATATTGGTGAATTTTCCACTTTTCTTTGTGTAATTGATTTCTAGTTTCATACTGGTATTGTCAGAAAGGATGCTGGATATGATTTCAACCCTCTTAACTTTATTAAGACTCGATTTGTGGGCGCCTGGGTGGCTCAGTTGGTTAAGCGACTGCCTTCGGCTCAGGTCATGATCCTGGAGTCCCAGGATCGAGTCCTGCATCGGGCTCCCTGCTCAGCAGGGAGTCTGCTTCTCCCTCCGACCCTCCCCCCTCTCATGTGCTCTCTCTCTCTCTCAAATAAATAAATAAATCTTTAAAAAAAAAAAAAAAGACTTGATTTGTGACCTAACATGTGCTCTATTGTGGAAAATGCACTTGAGAAGAAAATATATTGTTGCTTTTGGATGGAATGTTTTCTATATATCTGTTAAATCATGTGGCCTAACATGTTGTCTAAGGCCAGTATTTCCTTACTGATTTTCTGTCTGGATGATCTATCCATTATGTAAGTGGGGTATTAAAGTCCCTACTATTATTGTATTACTGTCTATTTCTCCCCTTAGGTCTGTTGGTAAGTGCTTTATATATTTAGGTGCTCCTAAGTTGGGTGTGTTTATACAAACATCATACCCTCCTGTTGGACTGACCTTTTTGTCATTATGTAACACCTTTCTTTGTCTCTTATTACAGTCTTTTATTTTCAAGTCTATTTTATCTGATAAAAGTATAACTGAGGTAGCTATTTATATATTTCTGTATAACATAACATATATGATTATATTATATATAACCTCAGCTATACTTTTATCTGAATTGTAAATTTAAAAGGACTAGAAAACAAATTACGGTTCACCTTTCCTTCCATACTCTGAATAAGATATCCATTCTCGGTTATTATTGTACATAGAGAGAACCTCTGAGGGAAACACAAGAAGCCAGTATTCATGGGAAGAACAAGGGATAAAACAGTGTCATGAATAATGATCTAACTACCATTAACTGAATGGCATTATGCAACTCCAAAGGCAAGATGTACATTGTTTCAATACAAATCAGTTCTGAAGATCTGCGGCATTGAAGGTAATAGCCTTGCTACCCTTTCTCACAGTGAGAAATAATCAATTAGCCAGAAATTGTGCATTTAACAATAAAGAACATGAAGATGTGGGCAGAATTTTGAGGAAGAGTTCTGTTGACTAAATAGAACTTTGTAACACACGTGGGATAGTCATCTTTTGAATATTTCCATGCTAAAAGAGTTCAAGCAACACTGAGCAAATGTTAGGAATGTTGGGAGATCATAGCTTCAGATTAAAACAGATGATCTTTACAGTGTTGCTGAATTATAATGGTCTTAGATATCTCTTCCTTTGATGAGAGACAGTGGGATGCCCAAAGTGGTTTCAAATTAGTTTCCTATATTACTCTAGGTTTCTATAAGGCATTGCTTAGGGTTTTGCAAAATCAGCATGAAGCTGATAGAAATTCACGAATTTAAAAATGCCAATATCTGTCAATTTTGAAAAAAAAATACCCTTGAAAGAGAATTTTAAAAATCAAACAAGATCACTGTTCTTTCATTACTGTTATGCTGACTGAACTACATTGCTTTGTGCAATGACTATGAGTGTTCCCACTTAACATGGGAAACCATGCAGTGTTGGTTGTAGGATACTTGGTTTCTATTTCCTTCACTCTTTTCTCCTCTGAACAATCCAGTTAAATCACCATCTTCAGGCAATTCCACCACTTCACAGGTATAGTTATAAGTAGTCTAGAAAGAACCACTATTATTACTATTACTACTACTCTATTACTACTACTTCTGCTACTATCACTACTGCTCCTATTACAAATAAGCCTAAGATATTCTCAAATACTCCACTTTTTTTTTAACTTACATTTGACTTCTAAGTGAATCTGAATTCAAATGAGATTATTAAAGTGCCACTATTCATTCTCCTAACATACAACAACCTAGCAGAGACCAGAATAATAAAAGAAAGGAAGGCTGAATGTGTCCACATGTCAGGCCCTGTACTAATATAAGCTCTGATTGGCTTTTTTTTTTTTTTTTTTATGGTAAATTATTTTTCTTCTTCATGTTGTCTTAAGGAGCAACCTTAGGGGGTGATTTATAGATACACCTTCTGTCTCTCTACTGGGTCTTGTGTAGAACCAGTGTCCATAGTAACCAATCACAGCAGGATTCACTGTTACCTCTGATTTGCAGGTTCTGTGCCTGGGTCAATCTTGGCTCAGATTTTCAGCACCTTAGCAATACTTTCCTATGGTCCCATGGTCCACTTCCAAGATACGGTGATCCTCCTATCATATAGGTCCTAAACTGCCCATATTTTCCTTCATTACCCAAAATCTATGCATTGGGAGATAAGTTTCTTCGTCTTCCCTACTGCAGTCTATAAACAGAAATGGGCTATTGCCCTATTTCCCATCATGTTTCCCTGATTCACTACCATGCCTAAGATTTTAAACCATTCTGGGGACAAGGACTATACTTTGAAATTCAACCAGTGATGGGCACCCAGAGACCCCTCTACTTTATGTAATGCACTGTTGGCTGAAGAGCACTTTGCTTCTAATCTGTACACCATCTTCACCCTACACAGGCAAGTACCTGCCACCTGCTGCATACCTGTACTTTCTGCTGATGTGCTCAACCAATTGAACCCCTTGCAGGGATAGGACTAGCAATTTTAGTTGCGTGGGGTCAGCTTAAGACCTTAGTCAGAGAGCCAGCAGTGGTTGGGTATGTTTTCTTCTGCTTTTATAGTGGCCAGGGCTTAACATTACATAATTCATTTCCTAAAAGTCCAACTCTCTGGGAAAACCCTATCACTCTGAACTATTATGGTCCTACCTCCTAGTACTCACAGTTGCTTGAATCACACTTGTGCTTGATCAAGTTTTCGCACTCTACTGGCCCAGTGCTATGATCATTTACCTTTCTCCCTGTCTGTATGTTCCATGTTGTCCTAGACTCATACCATACTAAGTCCAACCTATAAGTCAACACTAAAAAAGAGTCACAAAATAAACCTTATATGATTGATAATGTTTCTTTTGCTTTTACCAAGAATTTCATCTGAAATGGAGTTCATTTTCAATCCAACTTCTTCATAATGATGGCTTTGAAGTTCCACTTACCGACAGCTCAAGCAATATTAAAAACAAGACTACTGATGCCTTTTCAAACTTTTCAACTGCTGCTAATACAAGTGACACTAAACAATAGCCAAAAGCTACAGTGAAGGCTTAGAGATGCTAATGCAGGTTAACATTTTACTTTGAAATTCACATTTATGGCAAGAAACCCTGTCTGCAAAGCAAACTTGCAGCTGCTCTGTGGTTCCCCAGAAATCCATTTGCCCACTCCTACTCCATTCAGGACAGTGGGACCAAAGCCAAGGTATTTCCTCAGCATAAAAATTATCTCCACCTGAACGTGTAACTAAAATCCTGACAAAAGGAAAATTATTTTGGAGTAAGATTCAAAAGTTTTTGTTTTTTGTTTTTTGTTTTTTTTACATTGCTACTCAGGACTTAAAAGACACTGCTTTCCTCATACACATGGATATTTCCTGCCATATCTGAATTTAATATTGGTTCTAATCAAGATTCAAAACTCTGAACATATTCTATATCAGAGACCTTCTGATGTTCATAATGTTCAAAAGCCTAGGCTGTTCAAATCACCATTAAAAAGTTTCCAGTTCCCTCAGACTTATAACCGATCCTGGGAAGGAAACAAATATACATTTATATATATATGCTTTTTGGGTATCTGCTACATGCAGAAACCCACTGCATACTGAAGCATAACTTTGGCGACAGAGGTTCAGAATCCAGAAAAACAGCAGTACTGGGCAGACCAACTACTTTACTATGAAAAAAAGAGGTCCTGTAAGAGTCAGAGGACCATATTTAGAGCACAACATTTATTTCAATTAACATAGTTTCATTACCTATCAAATTAAGTTCAATTTATAGATCCCTAAAGTCTCAAGAACACTGGACCTATACATATACCTAAATCAGTCAAAAAGTAAGATAGTTCTTGGGGTGTCTAGGTGGCTCAGTTGGTTAAGCCTTCAACTCTTGGTTTCCGCTCAGGTCAAGATTTCATAGGTCTTGAGATGGAGCCTGCAGGGCTAGTCCCGTGCTCAGCAGGGAGTCGGCTTGAAGATTCTCTCCCTTTGTCCCTCCCCCACTCGTGTGCATGCACCCATGCTCTCCTTCTCTTTCTAAATCAATCAATCTTTAAAAAATAAAAAAGTAAGATAGTTGTGAAATTGAATTCCAGCTCCACCATTTTAAGCTGTGAATTTTGGCAAATTTTGTAACCCTTCTGGGCCCCATTTTCCTTTTAACACATTTCACTTTTTTGTGAAGAATGAGAGAACATTTATAAAGCAACTACAATAATCCTAGTACATAGGTGGCTCTCAATAACTATACTTACGATGAATCTTCCCACTAATCAAAAATGGAAATTAAAAATGATGAAACATTGTTTTTTTCTACTAAACTTCAAAAAACAAAAAACAAAACAAAACAAAAAAACAAGAGAGTAGTGGATTAAAGGTGCCATCCTAGAAATCATCCTATTTATTAGTATGACAGGTTAGATTGGAACTGTGATATTCAATATGGTAGCTACCAGCCACAAATGGTAACAAATCACATGGAATGTGGTCAATCTAAATTGAGATATGTGGTAAGCATAAATACACACTGGATTTCAAAGTATTAGTATTAAAAATATAAATGACTTCATTAACAATTTTTATATTGACTATATGTTGAAATGATGCCTTGGCTTAAACGAAAAATCTTAGCTTATTAAATAGAAAACCTTAGATTATTAAACTTTTCAAATATCATAAAGTTAACTTCATTATTATTGAGTTTTTTGCTCTGGATTCAAAATACTGTTTGATTTTTTTCCCTCTCATCTGTTTCCCAAGGAGAAGAGCAATTTTACTTCTCTCGTTAGCTCATGTGCTTAAGTGTAGTTTACATTTCAAATAAGTCAGTTTCTATCTATAGGAAAGAACATACAAAATAAATCCTTTTAGGAATTATTATCATCATTTATGTTTTATAGTTCTTTATAAAGAAATTGCCAGCAATTTCTAACTATTTAGACTACATTTAATTGGTTAGTGACTTGAAACATATATACATACATTCATTATGTCTCAATCATCTTTTCTAGGCCAGTTTTTGTGTATACAGTGATAAGCAGAAGATATGGAGCCCCTATCTTTTTTTTCCTCTGTTTAGTCTTATTAGATATTCTCTTAAGTGATGATTATAAGATACATTTATTTACTCATCATTAATGAAGCACCTAGTATGGGCCAGGTACCATTGTAGGTGCTAGAGGGAACAGTAAGAAAAAAAACAGTCTCTGTTTCTATGAAGTTTAAATTTCAGAAGGAGGAAAAATCATAAGCCAGTAAACAAACACATATGAATGTCAAAGTGATGAGAAATCAAAATAGTCCAATATGTCAAAGTGAAAGGATAGAGTGATAGAAGGATTGATCTCTTACACTGAGTGGTCAGAGGCCTCTCTAAGGAAATGGCATTTAAGCAGAATAAAATGATGAGATAAGCTTCACAGATATTGAAAAAAAGAACATTCCAGTGGGAACAGCAGTGTCAAAGGCACCAAGCCTGGAGTGTGCTCTGTGTGTTTTGGGTTATCGAGAAGTCCAAGATATCTAGAGCGAAATAATAAGGTAGAGAGCCACAGAGCCAGACTGTTTTGGAGTCTTCAAAACAGAAGAGGACTTCTGCTTTAGTTCTGAGTGAAATCAGAAGTCTTACAGGGTTCTGATGGCAGTGACACAAGATATGACTCACACAGGGATTTGTAACGCATCACACATTGCACGCGGTGATTCATATTTTTTATGTAATTTAATCCCAAAGGTTCTAACATCTCCACTTTACTGTTGAGGAAACTGAAGGTCAGAGAGAATAAATAACTTGACCAAGATCACATAGCTAATAAATCAAGAGGTAGAATTCCAATCCTATCTCTCTTACTTAACAACTCCAAGTCATTTGAAATTTGACATCATACAAAGTGAATGACAAGAAAGTTTCAAGGAAAACATGAAAATTATTCAACATGCATAGAAATAACAGAGAATAAGAGCTAAGAATGTCAACAGGTTTTTCTTTCAGTTTATTATCCTTCATATTAAAGTTTATACAATTACTATAGCGAACAGATAGCAGCTGGTGTTCAATATATGTTTAAGAAATGAATACGTGATGGTTTCAAATTGGAGAGAGAAAGGCACATTTCAAGATGTGTAAAGATAGCAATGTTAAGGTAGTATGGTAGATTGTAATTTTATCTATCCTAGCCACCATCACCCACCCTGACCCCCCAACTACCATCCCACCAGGCCCATTGTTACCAGAAGATTATACTTTCCATCTCATTGTCTTCAGGCTTGGCCATGTGACTGATTTTGGCTAATGAAGTGTGAGGGGAAGAGAAATGAGACACATGCCTTCTGGGAGCAGAAGCTGTAAGAGCCAGCATGGAGTCTCCCAATCGCCCTTTATGTATCTGCTACGATCTTGGCATGGCCCAGATAATAGTAGCTCCTCAGCATGAGTCCCAGGATGAAGGGAAGCCTCAGACAATATTTAACATGGACAAGAAATAAAGCTGTGACTTCATGACTTCATTCCTTCTGTATAAACTTACAAAAGTCACCTACTAGAGGTAAAAGATGAAAGCTGAATAACTTGAAAACTGCAAGGTCTTCTTCATGGACACAGTATCTAAATTCTTATGCTACAAGTGAAGTGAGGAGTCTCAAGCAAGTTGAATGACTAAGAAGTGTCTTTTCAGGAATGAGGCAATTCTCCCAAATATATGTATTTTTTTTTCAAATGGCAGGGAACAGTTAAATAAATAACCTAGCTAAAATGTATAACTAAATATAGATGGGGAGAATCTGTGGATATCGTGTATCTCATAGACATCCAAAGTACATCTACATTTTAGTTATTAGGAATGCTTTACTCTCAAACAAGAAAATAAGAATAATATAATATTATAAGAATAATTCAGAATATCAATTTTAAACCATTACTGAAATACTCAATCCCAAAAGAAAGCCAACCAAGAATCTTTATAAAATCTTCAGCCATAAAATATAGAGTTATGGATATTTCTTTTTTATAGGACATTCCAGACTCATAAACTACACAGCTCCTGAAGATGCTTATTTTACTGACATCATTGAGGGTAACAAGAGAATGGCCAAGATAATCTAGACATTTCCAACCACTCCTTTATTCTCGTGTCCAGAATAACAAGTAAGACAACATACTGGGTGAAAAAATAAAAATACATGCTTCCTGGAGACAGGAGAGAGAATTGAAATTTTAAAAATAAATTTGACAGTTAAATAAGCATGGTATTAATAAACTTCAACAACCATCTGAGCCAACATTGTGAAAGATGATTCTATCCTATGGTTTCCAAATTTTTATAACTTTATTTAACTTCCATAAGCTCTTGTTTTTAATAACATTAATAATAATAAAAGCACAGTGCATTGAGGACCTACTTGCTGGTAGTCTTTGTGCATATTATTTCACATAGTCCTCACACACCATCACGAGAGGTATTTTCGTTATCTCTATATTTCAGAGAGAACAAAATAAGAATGCAAAAAGTATGATTTGTACCTGTTAAGTAACCATAATAGGGTTCAAAAGTTGATATTTCTGTTCCAAAACCCATTTATCGAAGTATTTTACACTTTTTCCTATGCTTTCCTATAAATATATGAAGATTTTTAAAATGTTTTCTATTTTTAAATATTTAAAATGTTTTCAAATTTGACTTACTATTTCAACCCATTAAAGCTTATTATCCAATCGTTTCTCAAAAAGGAGACTGTAACTCCCAGCAGACAGAAGCAGAGGGCTTCGTGCCCTTCACATGCTCAGCACATAGTTGGTACATAGTAGGTATGAATGAGCAAAGGGGTCAAAATATCTGTGGCCTATAATAAACTAAAGTCATACATTTCATTTATATCTTAGAGGAGCCTTATTTGGAAAATATAAACGAGAGATTATGAATTGTGAGACAAGAGATCAGTATCAATGTCAGGAATAGTCCATTAGGGGGGAAAAAAGGACTTGGTGAAGAGAATAGATTTCAGGAAAAAAGGAAGAGACTTAAATACATCAAGATGGTGAGGTTCACATCTATATGAAAAGGTCTACCTATCCTCTTCACAACTAACTGAAAAATGAGGGAAAATTACATTATAAGATTTTTGTTTTTTAACTCAGAAAAGAAACTTGCCCTGATATTGATAAAAATCATTCAAGATATCATATTTCAATCTCCTGATAAAAGATTCTCTATTCATGTCAACAATTATAAGTTTTGTTTGTTTTTTTCAATAATCATTATCTGACCATGTCTTTGGGTTTAGTGCAAAATTTGGAGCAAAATAACAGAATCAGAAGGAGCACGACTCCAGCAGCACTTTTCTCCAAAGCAAGAGGAAAAAACCCTCATAGAATCATTGGTCTCATAAGCAATACAGGCAAAGTTTCACATTAACAGTTAATTCATTGGAAACATAGCCAAAATGAACATTAACATTTTCTGAGGATTTCACAAAGTTTCACTGATACTAGTCAACAGGGTTGCCTTCCTGCCTATTTTAGTAGCAGCAAGAAACAAGAAATTGTGATTTAGAAACCTGCTTTCTGCAGCTGCCCAAGTTTTAGTGGGTAGGAATTAGATAATTAATTAACCTCAAAGCCTGGGCTATACAGAAATCGAGAGCTACAACTGAGTGCTATGAATTGAGACCATGGAAGAAAAAGACTAGACTAGGTAAAGTAGTCCTTCAGAAGCAATGAAGGTCATCACAATAATTCAATGTGGGGAAATGAAAATAGCCACAGCTTGTCTTGGGATACAGCTTTAAAAGCACTTTCATATATGTTGTTATCCCTTTCCCATGTGAGCACAAATGGGAAATTAGGCCAATGGATAATTCAATTAATTTATTTGACCCTGGTTCCATGTGACTGGGGGCTTTGGTATTCCTAATACTCTGTCGATATCAACTTGAGGAGGTGAAGAACCTTTAGTAAGTGGCTAAAACAGGAGCCTGAAATGGATAAAGCTGACAGAAAATTTTGGTGATACTGAATGATGAGATGCCAATGAGATGCCTTTGGAGAGCTCATTCAGAAGTATTTATTAAATAACTTCAGTGATAAACCTAACATTGTTTCTGAAACAAACTCAGCCTATTTTCTCCCATTTTTTTACATATATCAAAACTCAAAATCAGTTAATTATGTGAAATTTAATGGCACTAAATATGGCAGTCTGATCAATGAAAAGAAATTCAGATCATTGTTAGTGAACCATGAGTAGAATGGCAAAACATCTTATTCAATTCTTCTTTATATACAATTCAATGCATTAGCTTAATAAGCACTAATTATCTTAATCTGTAAAACAGTTTTTTTAAGTAGGCTCCACATCCAATGTGGGGTTTCAACTCACAACCCTGAGATCAAGAGTTGCATGCTCTAGCGACTGAACCAGCCAGCCACCTCATCTGTAAAACAATTTTGCTTTAGACAAGAATTTTTTTATGTAATGCCTACAGCTTTGGCACCATTTCTTAAAAAGCAATGAGTTTGGTGTTGTAGAACAATGCCGATGGATCTCCGCTTCTCTCTTCCTTTTACTAAACTGTGGCAATGGATAAAAAAGAACACAACACTTCATTTTTAATGATATCATCATTCTCAATATGACCTAACCGGTAAAAACTGCAAAATCAGCAGTAGATCGAGACCTAGGGATTGTCTTTAAAAAGAGAGACAGAAGAAACACACATGAGCTACATCCAAGAAGCTGTCATTACACTTAGAGATGAAGTTTGCTTTTGGCTACTGCTAAGCTCAGCAATTGCTACTTCTCCACTTCTGACTGGTTATCGACTTTTTAAAAAGAAGAGATTTAGAGAATATTTTAAAAGGAACCTTTACTGTGAAAAGCTTGGTCATAAACTTCAGTTGAAAAAAAAATTTTATTAGGTGAGTACAGTGTACAAGGCAGGGAGCTCATGAAAATGATAAGCAGTTTTTTCCACTCCGTAGGTTCTGGACACTCAATAAATACAAATAAATGGATTGATGTGACAGGTAAAGGTTGATAGGAATTCTTTTTTACTATTTCTATGTGTTTTCAATTTCTAACCTCACCATAGCTCTTACAGAAAACAGCTTGAAACTTTTCCAAAATATGGATGAACTGAGCTTACAAAATCTAAAGTATTCATAAAATGGAACTGCAAGTTTTATATCTTAGAGGTGTATTAGCACCTTCAAGTCGCAGGGTTACCATTCCATTTGCTGTATAAAAAGTGTAAGACTAGGGGCGCCTGGGTGGCTCAGTCGTTAAGTGTCTGCCTTTGGCTCGGGTCATGATCCCAGGGTCCTGGGATCGAGCCCCGCATCGGGCTCCCTGCTCGGCGGGAAGCCTGCTTCTCCCTCTCCCACTCCCCCTGCTTGTGTTCCCTCTCTCGCTGTGTCTCTCTCTGTCAAATAAATAAATAAAATCTTAAAAAAAAAAAAAGTGTAAGACTAAGTCAATGGGTTAGCAAGTTGGAGCAGGGGGGTAATGAAGCCAGAATAACAAAAACTTAACTCTTGAAAGACGCTAATCCCAAGTCCTGCCAAAAAGGAACAGAACTCATACGTTCAATTTTGAGAGACGAGGAAGAGGAGAATGATACTCTGTGTCAATCACTGTCCTGAGTCACTTAACTTATAATCCTTACAAAAGATCCGTGAGGCCACAACTTTTGATACCTCATTTTACAGTTCAGAAAACAAAGACTCAGGGAGGTTAAATAACTTGTCTAGGTATCTAAGGGGTCGGGTCAGGATTCAAACTCAAGCAGTCTGTATCTAAATCCTACCCAGTCCTGACCCAATCCTGTAGAAATGCAGCAGTGAAAAGCCATTGGGCGTAAGGGTGGTGTTTCTCCTGGACTGTGCTGCATTCCATTAAACTGAGACATTCTGATGAGAATTTATCTGTTTTTACCTAAAAACTAAGAAAAATGGGCCCTTGCCTAGATTTCTTTTTTTAATAGCAGTGCCAACCCTGCGCTTGTGGGTAATGGTGCAGTCAGGTAGCAGTTCCGTCCCTATGAGAGCAACACGCACATCCTGTCTATATATTCCTTTAGAGAATGTCAGGCTAAATAGTTTCCTCCCCGGATTCCATGTCAAAATGGAGTTTGTTTCATGTTTTACACCAAAGAGAGAATCCACGCCAAGTTTAAATTAAGAACAAAAGTCAAAGTAATGGTGCATCAGTTGTGGGTTTGGCAATGGCAAGAAAAGATAGCCTCAAAGAAAACTCATACCTTTTATGGAAACCAAATATCGACCGCAATTGGCACACAGAAAACTGCACAGACAAACAAAACTGCTGGATAAACAAATCAAAATTACATAGGAAGCTGACACCCATTCTTTACAGTGGAAAACCAAAGATAAAAATGAGTCACAAATTTTGTATTCTTGGAAAGGATAAATGTTCACCCATCTGGTAATATGTTTTTTAAAAAATTCCCCTGAAGATATCTAATATTTCCAATATTTTCTTTAATAACAAACTAAGAATAACTGTAATGTGTTAATGTCACAGAACAACTGACTGTAAACTCAGTTGTGAGAGGAAAAAAAAAAACCTTGAACAACGTGTTATTTGTACTGCCTGATTTAATAATACATGTACTCTCAGATTCATATAACATTTCTGGATTCTGAAAGAAAAGTATGTATGTATCTATGTGTGTGTCTAGGTAGGGGTGGATTTGGATTTGAGAAGGGGAGAATAAGAATCCTTTCAAAGATAGCTCTGTACAAGACTGGTATTTTTGAAGTAGAGAGGCTTATAAGGGTACAACACACTACTCATCTTTTTTTGTCTCTTTTGTTATCAAGTGTCCTGTTTACTTTACCCCAACCCCATACCAAACTAAATTTAGTAGTTTATGCTTAGTAGGTTCTAAAGAAATAATATGATCAATTTGTTCAAACTAAGACCTACTGTATCTTTGTGAAACTACAAACAACAGAACTCTTTAGCCCATCAACCCTAAAATAAACAAAAAAAAGAATTCTAGACAATTCTTACAATTCGTCTTGAGATTGTAGGAATCACTAAGCGAATCAGAAGGGCAATCGTGTAGCCAGAAGCACATTCATTTTCAATTCTAAGTGAACTATAATGTAAAAAACTGTCATCCTGTTAGTTTGTGAAAACCTTCAACATGGATATACTATCATCTCTTGTGAGTTTTGTGTTTTGCCTTTTTTGTTTGTTTGCCTGATTTGGGATAAAGTCCACGTGAAACTATTTCTGACCTCTTTTTAATGCTAACAGTATCTCCTGTGATACGCTATTCTACCACTTGCCGCCGTATATCACAATTCTCTAAGTCCACTTCAGTCTTTAACTAGAGACCTGAGGTCCACGCAACATGTTTAGTAGGCACAGAAAGCTCACTAAGAATACTCATCTCGGTACTTACCCAGGGCTTTCTTTCTACCTTCTCAAAATTTTCATCTATATTAAAATAATCGTGGCATCTTTGACTTTTAAGAGGAAAACAGAAGCTATTCCATTTAATTTTTACCAAACCAAAGAATCCGCTTTACTATATTTCTTGATTGGCAGGAGCCCATGACTTCCCAGGAGAATCAAGTTGGCTCCTTGAAGCTTTTATTTGAAGGAAAATAATTCTAGCATCTGTTCCACTGGCAATTCAAATATTTGAAAAGAAATGATCAGCCTCCTTTTGACCAACTCTGGTTTATCAAGTATTCTCTTAAAACATGGCCCATAGATGACGGTACACCCCTCTGGATGCAGCCTACGTGTCTTGGAGTGTGATGTGTCCGTGACTGCTTTTGATCTTTACTGTGTTTCTATTGTATCTAAGGTTTCTACTTTTAGCAGCTGCTTCACACTAGTGGGTTATATTAACCTTACAGTCACATAAAAAGCCCCAGCTTGACTTTTTTAAAAAGCATCATTTGCAAGCAAGGTTTGTCTCCACTCTCTTAAAATTGTCCAAATTGATTTTTAAAATATTTATGTTTAAATTTAATCCCATAATTTGACGCAATCTGTCAACTCAAGCCATTAACTCTGTGCACTGATTTTCTCATCCATCATAACAATGCTCCCTCCCATATTTCTATCATCTGCAAAAGCTGATTACACTATCTTTTATGACTTCACCTAAGTTTTAGTAAATAAAAAAAAAAAAATGTAATGTTAAGCCCGCTCTCAGGGTAAACCCTTCACAGTGTGATCCTTACACATCCCTCAAAATAACAAAACTGTTAGGAACGGAACGTCCCTTTTCTGTTTACAATTATATCCCCTTCTCTGTTCATCTGATGTCCATCAGCACAGTCAGGTCAGAATCACTCTCTTTAGAAATGTAGTTCATATCAGGTTTTCCCTTATCATGCCTGTCATCATTAAACAATAACATCTCTTTTCAATAGTTCTGGGTAAGACTATGGGGGGATCTTTCCCACTTCACTTTGTGGCATCGAGATTTCATTGTCAGCAATGCAAGACAGTTTCTAGCACAATTATCTTAACTTATAAGGCCAATTGGAATCTTATCCACAATCTTGAAAGTCTGATATACAATCTTTTGTGAGCTAGAACTATGGAAATCTTAGATTTGACAATGAGTAAAGCAACATACAAATGGAATGTGTATATTGATTGTGGCAACCAAATTACTCAGGCGGCTTTATGGAGACACGACCATGACACTGAATGGCTGATGCTGTGATTTTCCATTAAGAATCACAGATTGTGTTTGATTGAAGAATCACTTGTAAGACGTGATTGCGCTGGGTCCTTCTAACATACTGTTCTATGATATCAAAGTGAAACAAATTTATAATGCTGTCATTTATTTTTTTACATACTACTTTCTGATTACTCTTAAAATATTAGGTTTAACAATTTAAACTGATGGTTTTAATCAGGCAAACGCTACATAGAATTTATCCACTAGTCTTCATTTTTCTTAGGTAAACTTCACAAAATATAATCAGCAGACTTAATCTACTGTCACATAAATGCATTTTAAAATTCAATAAAATTTTTACTTAAGAAGAAAAAAGAGTCTATATCAAATATACCAAGTCACATATTTTCAAGGCATCAAATGTTTTAGGAGACCATTACCATACCTGTCAAAGTGCAACTGAGTCTGAAAAGTGTCTATTTAATTTTTAGGTTTTTCCAACCTTTAATAACGATTCAGACTATATGACATTTAGCAGAACTAAGCAGTTGAAATAATAATCCTGGAAAAATGAGTCATTATTTTGTCTTTCCAAAGCACGAGAGTAACTGAAATGCTGTATGTGAGAAAAAGAGTTCCCAGTTGGCTACTGTCTCAGATTTCAAGTCCAAAGACAGAGAAATCTTCCTCCTTCCTCCTGCTTCCTCCTGCAAAACACAGGAATTTTGTACTCAAAGTCATTAGTCACTTTTTTTTTTAGCAGTATTTTGTTGCCCAACTAGATAATATTTTATAATCATTTCTATTTACCCAATCTTCTTCTCCCCATCTCTTTCTCCAAACAGACTGACATTTCTTGGAAGACAAATTATTTCTTTTATTTCTATGTATTTTTCATAAGGCCTGAAACAGTATTAGGTATGTAATATAATGTACACATAAACACACCCATACACAAATAGACACAGAAGTATACGTACCTGTAGATAGATTGAAAAAAGCGATTTAACATCCAATAGGCTAAGAAGTTTATTTTTACAAGGACTTACATCACTGCTTCCACTGAGACTTCTTTGTTTTGACTTCTAATGGGGATCTCCTAGTGTTTCTGGGAAACCTCCTGCAGTTTTCATGTAAATGCATTTACATATTGACTAAGGCTGTGTTCATGCTATGATGGTAGATCTGAGCAGCTGTGATAGAAAATATGGCCCACAAAGACAAAAATATATGCTATCTAGTTCTACAAGAAAATGTTTATCGGGGCGCCTGGGTGGCTCGGTCATTAAGCATCTGCTTCAGCTCAGGTCATGGTCCCAGGGTCCTGGGATCAAGCCCCGCATCTGGCTCCCTGCTCCGCGGGAGGCTGCTTCTCCCTCTCCCACTCCCCCTGCTTGTGCTCCCTCTTTCACTGTCTTTCTTTCTGTCAAATAAATAAAATCTTTTTAAAAAAAGAAAAGAAAAGAAAATGTTTGTCAATGTGTGATGTAGGTAAAATATGCAGAGTATATCTCAACTAAGAGTAATGGTAGAAGCTGTACTACAATCATAGATTTTCTTTTAATTACGATTTTACTGCTGTTGGATCAGCTTGCCAACTGGAAATCAGGCTATTGCTATTGACTAATGGATCTTAGGCTAACTTCCTATATATATTTTTTAAAGATTTTATTTATTTATTTGAGAGAGAGAGATAGCATGAGAGAGTATGAGCAAAGTGGGGGAGCGGGGAGAGGGAGAAGCAGGCTCCCCGCTGAGTAGGGAGCCCGAAGTGGGACTCCATCCCAGGATCCTGGGATCATGACCTGAGCCAAAGGCAGACACTTAACCGACTGAGCCACCCAGGCATCCCGCTAACTTCCTATATTTTGACCTTAGGTCTTTAGCTAATCTTGTGGGGTCTGCATGGATTTCTAGTCTAAGTTTTCATAGTAGGGCCGTCCTGATCCCTATTCCATTTTCCCATACAGATCCCCTCTTCTCTTATACACTTGAGAGTTCATTGTTGTCCCATTTATTTTAGAAGTTTGTTTTTCTTTGTTCTTCTCTGTCAAAGACTACCAGAAAGGTTACACCGCCATCCTGTTTGACTTAGAATATGCACGTAACTCCACTGAGACTCACTATTACTCAGCAAGCCTTTGATTCAGTCCTATTGGACTCTTGATTGCATTCTCCTCCACAGCTGACCTCAAACTTTCCTACTATCCTCAAATCTTCTCAGTCTTCCTTCCCTCTCTCAGTGCCCTCAACTCATTCAAGGAGTATTTACCAAGCATTCAACACTCCTTCTTAATTTAGAGAAGATCATGATCACTGGAAATAATATCTTGCAATCTCCTTCCTCCCCACTCAAAGACGTGGTGGCTTCATCTGCACACATCCTTTCACTCAGCTCCACTTTCCAAGTCAAAATATCTTGTCTATGCTCCTGGGCTTATCCCCAGTCTTCTCCTAGGCACTTGGTTCCATCAATTGCTCTTTGTTCCTTTATCATCATGTCTTTCTCTCACCCATCCAACTGACTCAGATATTTCAGATATTTCCCGCTTTCATAAGAGCCAGTGATTTCTATCTGGCTAAGTGGTCCAAACTCCTACTGGGTTAAAAAGAGGGCAGGAAATAGCCTCAGTTTCACGAAGAATGAAAGATGCAGTATTTACCACTAACAAAGTGTTGGTTTTAAATACTAACTTGACAAAGTCAGATGATCTTAAAATCAGAAAAATTACTGCAACACTAGTTTTTAACCAAAGGACAACACCTTAATCCTAGACTGTTAATTTTCAAACAAAATATGGTTATATTAGAGAGTTCCTCATCACACTTAACACCTCACTGTCCAATACAAGATGTAGAGATACAGTTATTGTTCATCCCTTGAAATGCAAATCTTGGGGCGCCTTGGTGGCTCAGTCGTTAAGCCTCTGCCTTCGGCTCAGGTCATGATCCCAGGGTCCTGGGATTGAGCCCCGCATCGGGCTCCCTGCTCCGCGGGAAGCCTGCTTCTCCCTCTCCCACTCCCCCTGCTTGTGTTCCCTCTCTCGCTGTCTCTCTCTCTGTCAAAATAAATAAAATCTTTAAAAAAAAAAAAAGAAATGCAAATCTTACATAGAAAGATGGAATTATCTAGCACTGAAGGATATTCTTACAACTTATTTTAGAACCACTGCATACTTTTAAGTTCATATCTCCAAAAATCCATTGTGATTTCTGATATTAAAGAAAATATTTAAATATTTCAAATATTATTTCCTGACCCACCTTCCCCCTACATTTAAAAAATCAATTTATCATTAAAAACACTGGGGAAAAAAAACAACAACTCCACACCACAATAAAAAACTAAGCATGACTGGGGTGCCTAGGTGGCTCAGTCGGTTGAGCGTCTGCCTTCGACTCAGGTCATGATCCCGGGGTCCTGGGATCGGGCCCGTGTCGGGCTCTTTGCTTGACAGGGAGCCTCCTTCTCCCTTTCCCTCTGCTCCAACCCCCTCCCCCCCCCCAGCTTGTGCTCGCTCTCTCTCTCTCTCTAATAAATAAATAAAATCTTAAAAAAAAAAAAAACTAAGCAATGACAAAGACATATGTAGAATCTTAGGAAGTTCCACTCTCGACAAGCTCCCTGAAATTAGATTGCAGAGAAAGAATCAGTGTCCTGTATACGCTTTTACTTATTAAATAGAGAAGCCCTTTTGCTATAAATGAGGCTTCTCACTTACTCTTATAGCCCCATGTTCAGAAACTAAAGACCTTGAAAACTAGGTCTAGATAAGTATTTTTGTATTATGTGAATACTTGTACCATATTCTTTTACCATCTGTTCTTTACTCCAGTCTTTCACATTATACTTGGGCCTAAAGCCCAAGCAGGAAAAGGTAACAGAAAGAAGGAAAGAAAAGGGTTTGCAGCCTGGGAGCATTAGGTTCTCTTTAAAACACAAAACAAAACAAAAACTACAAATATTAGAAGTCCATTTGTTGAAAATCTTTCCTTCTCCCATCAATTGCCTTCAGCATATTTGTCAAAAATCAATTCACATATGTGGGTCTATTTCTGTATTCTCTATTCCCTTCCATTGATCTATAAATCTATGTTTTCATCGTACCACACTGTTTTAATAACTGTAGCTTTATAGCAGGTTTTAAAATCAAATAGGGTGTAAGTAAATAGGTTTATTTATCTGTTTAAAAATACTTTGCCTATTCTAAGTGGTTCACATTCCTAAATAATTACTGTCTTTTTCTAAAAAAACACACAAACAAAAACAGTTGGAGCCTTTGCTGGGATTTTTTTGCATCAATAGACCAACAGATCAGTTTAAGTAAAAGCAACAAATACCTTAATAATATTAAGTCTGCCAATCCATCAACATGTGTCATTAAATAATGCCATTCTTTTATCTCAGCTGATTTCTCCTTAAATTTTCCACCTCCTAATCGCATATTATACTGATGATTAGTGTTTTAAAAATATGCTCCTAGTTTCTATAGAAAATGACTTACAAAGATATGGTCATTATGTTAATTTTCAGCATGATGTTTCTTTTCTCGTGTTCTGAAATTTTTATTGCACCCCTGGTTTATTTTTTATTTATAAGATTTGAAAGCTCCTTAATAACTTTTATATAAATGGAATTATATAGCATGTGATCTTTTGTATCGGGCTTCTTTCAATCAGCGTATTTCTCTGACCCAGTTATCTTGTTGTATGTGTTAGCTGTTTTGTTTTTGTTTTTTTTTTTTAAGATTTATTTATTTATTTTACAGAGACAGAGAGAGAGAGAGCACAAGCAGGGGGAGGGGCAGAGGGAAAGGGACAGAGACAATCTCAAGCAGACTCCCTGCTGAGTCCAGGACCCTATGCGGGGCTTGATCTCACAGCCCTGAGATCTGACCTGAGCAGAAATCAAGAGTCGGACGTTTAACTGACTGAGCCACCCAGGCGCCCCCATTTGTTTCTTTTTATTGCTGAGTAGTAGTCCATTTTATGGATATATCAGAGTCTGTTCATCCATTCATTTGCTGATGCACATTTAGGCAGTTTCCACTGTCTGAAATTCTGACTAAAGTATCTATGAATATGTGAGTCTAAGTGTTTCTGTAGATATATGCTTTCATTTGTCTTTGGGTAAATACCTAGGAGTGAATTGCTATGTTCACATGGGAAGTACACTTAATTTTTAACAGTGTTGTACTGTTTATGTTGCTCTAGCAAAGGCAATAAAACGAGATAATCTAGTTCAATGAGGAAGGGCTGCAAGGATACTAAAATTGTACCAGCTGAATTAAGAGCACAACTCATGCTATGGTTAAAACCATAGCATAGAGTTTAAACTTGAAAAACTCAAAGTAGAGAGAAAAAAGCAAAGAGCTAAACATTATGCTGGAGGAGAATTTATATAGAGGATGCACAACAGATCACTAATCAAAGATTTTTACGTGTAATGAATGAGGAAACCAGAAAATTAAGCAATAAGATTCTCAATATTTATTGAAGAATAAATGGTAATTATGAAAGGAAACTTCATGAAGCTTTAGGAAGACCAAAAGAGATCACTGTGTTCTTAACAAAGAAATTCAAATTAATTAAATAAAAGCTTATAGCCAGACACTTTTTAGATTTTATTTTGATAAAGATCAATTAATGTCAAGAAGCATGAAGTCATAAAAAAATTAGTTACTAATGAAAAAGAAAGACACTAATTTGTTATCATGCTCATCTGCAAAACTAAATTCCTAAAAAAAAAAAAAACTGAGCAATGCCTATAATTTTAACAGCCAACCAATAATTTTCTATTTAGCCACATTTTTATTCATATACAAAGGTAAGAGAAAGACATTTTAAGTGATTCAAATGATCTATTTATCAAACTACTAGAACATGTACTTTAGGTGATTGAGTAATGAGTCAAATGTAACACATATCCTGAACAAGGAAGAAATGCTAGCAGTGAGAATAAAAACCAGTGAAATAAAGGTTGTCTAATTGTAGTAAGAATGGTAAAAACAAAATTGAAAACAGTACAAAAAGCTAAAAGTACATATGTATAGAATGTACATATATAGAAATTAATAGCTTGTAACAACAACTGACACCCCAAACCTCAGATTATTATATACATAACATTGGAAAGTAATGAAGAAATTGATGTAGGTGAGAAAAAAAAATTGAAACTGCTAAGTGTATCATACTTCATACAGGTTCTATTTTGTTCCGTTTCTCCATTTCTTTCTCACTTTCTTTTCTTTTACTAACTCTGCCAATTGGATCTTGTTAATGTTATTTCTAAAATCAACAATAATAGTCCCAATCTTTATAGCCAGTGAGGAATGACATTTTAAGGAATACTTTCCCCATTTAACAATCATATATATATATATATATATATATATATATATACACACACACACACATATATATATATGACTCTCTTCATCTAATAACATACAATCCACCTGCCAAACTTCTGAGCACTTCTTTTTATCTGAAAAACTAAGGGCCATAAAGTTGCTCAGGATTCTTCCAGTCCTTTTCTCCCAAGCAGGAATCCTTGGTCCTTACATCCCTGATATGACATCACCCTGCTGAAGTATTCACAGTATTTGGGAGTTCACTTCTTTGCAGACCAGTTTGTATCATGGTTGGATAGTTCTAGTAAGAGTTGATGCTTCTCTTCCAAGAGCCACAATTCACTTCCCAGCATTATTCACCCATTGGTTCTATTTCTGCCTTCTTGCAGCCTACTGGCAAGCTTTCTCTTTTCCAGGGCAATCACAGCAGCTTCTCCTCACTGGAAACCATTCAAGACCTCTTACCCTTCCATTTAATCTTTTAGAAAATGTCCCCTATGAATGGATCCAGTACTCTAGATGTGGTCTTAACTGGAGATTGGGATTTGGCAGTATAGTACAATGGGTGGTATATTTCCTTTAACTAAAAATATGCCTTTAAGAATGTATGATGGATTCTAATTCCATTGTGATTCTGTTTAACATATTGTTTCAAAATTAATTTGTAAAAGAATAACCCTCAGTCCAATATACAGCATATATATTTTCCTATAGATTTTTTTTTTTGCAAAATCAGGTTTCTTCCAAACAATAATATACGTTTTTTGACTTCTATAATGGCTTTTAATCTGCTACATATCATCTTATCACTTTCTAAATGGCTATTTTCTTAATCTTTGAAGCATTCTGATACTCTGTACCAGTTTTCTACATATTAGAAATGTCACATTAAAGAGGAAAAATCCACTGATTCAATGAAGCATATTTAAGCTTTATTGTTTAAAAGATTTATTAATTTATTTGAGAGAGAGCGCATGCAAGTGGGGGGAGGAGCAAAGGGAGAGAGACAAGCAGACTCTGCATGACCCTAAGATCATGACCTAAGCCAAAATCAAGAGTTGGACGCTTAACCAACTGTACCACCCAGGTGCCCCACATATTTAAGCTTCAAGTTTAGTGCTATAATGTTAGTTTTCTCATGTCTACAGAGAGATAATAACTACATTGTAAAAGTTTTAATAAGAGAAGACATGTAAAATCTACCAAGAATAGGAACTGAAAAATAATTGGTAGGCAATAAATGGTAATTATCAGTTCCCAACCAAAAACTGGAAATAAAGTGGCATTTTTTTTAATTGTATAACTGCAAGAATAGACAATGTTATTAATTGACAATATGGGTACTATCAACTTAAAACTGATATAAATTTTCTTTCAAGGCATTGATGACATTATTCTAATACAAATGATTGTGAAATCAGATTTTAGACTTTGTATTAAAATTTGACTTAAACAATTTAAAATTATAGTGAAAAAAGTCACTGTGTGAATCATTATAAAACACTAGGACATTTGTCTTTTAGATTTAATGTTTAAAGCTCCAGAGCCATAGCCACTCTCTACTTATAAGAGACAATTATCCATGTGGATTTGAATTTTCCATCATCTAACATTATTCCAATTTATTATTACTGTAATTTTCTGGGATCTGAAAGGTTGAGTAGAATAGTTGAGGTTAAAATAAAATCTGTTTACTTCTCACAAACTTATTTTTGTATCATTTTTAAAATTGCTTTTAAAGGAATAGTTATGCTTTGGGTGGATTTGGTTTAAGTCAGTAAGATACAATTTTCACTACTAGTTAGGAATACTCAATTCAATCAGTTTTTCCAATTAAAACTGTCTTTTTTTTTTTTTTTTGATCTGGTATGACCTTGCCAGTCAATGTCCACTTAGTCAATGAATACTGATTTTGCTCTTAGTAAATGTAGCATCATGTTAAATGTTGGACATACACAGAGGTAACAAAAAGTATAAAACCTTTTTCCTCTGCATGAAAAAAGATGCTAAGATATGGGGTTACACAGGAAGGGATACATATTTACAAATGTGTAATGCCCTTATTTTAAGAAACCATATTAAAAAATAATTAAAAGCTGGGGCGCCTGAGTGGCTCAGTCGTTAAGCGTCTGCCTTCGGCTCAGGTCATGATCCCAGCGTCCTGGGATCGAGACCTGCTCCGCGGGAAGCCTGCTTCTCTCTCTCCCACTCCCCCTGCTTGTGTTCCTTCTCTCGCTGTCTCTCTCTGTCAAATAAATAAATAAAATCTTTAAAAATAAATAAATAAAAAATAATTAAAAGCTAACATTTATGTGCTATGTAAGATGTGCCAAGCACTATTTTAACTTACCTCCCTGTAATGTTTACAACAACCCTATCAGACAGGTATTTCTTTTTTTTTTTTTTAAGATTTTATTTATTTATTTGAGAGAGAGAATGAGAGAGAGAGAGCAGGAGAGGGGGGAGGGTCAGAGGGAGAAGCAGACTCCCTGCCTAGCAGGGAGCCCGATGCAGGACTCGATCCTGGGACTCCAGGATCATGACCTGAGCCGAAGGCAGTCGCTTAACCAACTGAGCCACCCAGGCACCCCAGACAGGTATTTCTATCAACACCTAACTAAAGAGGAAACTGAAATACAGAGGCCAATTATTCCCTTCAAATCACACAGCTAATTAGTGCTGAAGTCAAGATTTGAACCTAAACCCAGTTCCAGAACCCACAACCTTAACCACTTTGCTATTCTACTTCCAATTACACTTTTTTTCCCCAGTAATTTATTGAGGTATGATTCCATCTAGAAAATGCAAAAATCTTAAGTATAAAACTCAATAAACTTTGGCATATGTATATGCTTGTGTACCCATCACCCAAATCAAGATATATGTATATGTGTGCCTGTGTGTGCACCCATTTGCACACTTTTAGGTTTAGCTTCCATTAATTATAATTTGGTGAATTTATTGAGAAAAGCTAATAAACTTGGAGAAAAGGGCAGGTGTCATTAGGAACCAGTGATAACAACTAGTATTTATGGAGCATTCGCTAAGTGGCTACCAGCATATGGGGTGCTCTACATTTATTTATGCCTTCTTTAACCCTCCCAATGACCCCACAAGGAAGATGCTGCAAGTATCCATTTTGCTGATCAGGACCTGAAGTACAGAGAAGTTAAAGAAGGAGCAACACTTGGCATTTTTCACTCTACTAATCAATTAAAAAGGTAAAGAGGTAAAAAGAGACAACAAGATTGATGAATGTTAGAAGAGATTTTTAAATAAAGCCAAAAAAAAAAAAAAAAGAATTCCATAAGCACCAGTTTAAATCTGATTTGCCATCCATTCTTTCATTAATGTGGTGTATCATGCTGATTGATCTGTGAATATTGAACCACCCTTGCAGCCCGGGAATAAATCCCACTTGATCGGGGTGAGTGATTCTTTTAATGTACAGTTGGATTTGATTTGCTAGTATCTTGTTGAGAATTTTTGCATCCATGTTCATCAGGGATATTGGCCTGTAATTCTTCTTTTTAGTTGGGTCTTTGTCTGGTTTTGGAATCAAGGTAATGCTGGCCTGGTAGAATGAGTCTGGAAGTTCTTCCATTTCTATTTTTTGGAACAGTTTGAGAAGAATAGGTATTAACTCTTCTTTACATGTTTGGTAGAATCCAGAATGCATCCAGAAGTGGACTAGACTGCCTATCATGAGAAACTCACTACAGAACAAACAAAGGAAGCTAAACTTAAAGCACACATTCAGGTACCTGAGGAGGAAGAATAAATTGAAGACAGGAAATATTCTTAAAGGATGCCCACCTTAAGAAGGATGGGGCAGGATATCAAGGGAAGAGAAGAGAGAAGAGCTAGCAAGGCAAAAGCTGCAGAATTGAGGAGGGGTAGTAAAACTGACTTTCACCCAAAAGGAAACTACAAGAAAAACTACAGGAAAACACTTCTGAACCTTCCTCGAAAATGGTCAGATTCGATCATCAAATCAATGGGAAATACTGGAAACACTTGTATCAGAAAAATAGCGGCTGTTGAATTCCTCCACAGCAGAGGGTTTACTAGTAGTTGAAGAGCCCAATTAATGGCTATGAGCCCTTCCCTGAAATTACATATATAAAGCATATCCTTAAATTTGAGACAGTTGCTAATATTCATTAGCTGTCCCTGCCATCTGTAGATAACATTATCAGGTCTGGCCTTGTTCCCTTGACTTCTGTTTCCCCAATGGAATGCACACCCTTCTTCCCTTTTCACTTACCTTTAATTCTTAATCCCTAGCATATATCAGAATCTCCCAGAGAGCTTTTAAAACAGTATCAATGCCCACATCCTGTGGGAGAGAGGGCATATAAAAGAAGCACCTGGGAGTTTTTTCAAAGTATGCATGATTCTTTCTCCACCCCTGTGATACTTGGAGGCAAGGCGGAGTTTTAGAATGTAGAGTTTGTAAATGACCCCTAGTGAATCCTGATATATTTCCCTCCTTAAAAAGCACTGTTGTAAAGCCTCCTTGGGTGAGCTCAATCTCTCCTAAGGCTTCAAAAAACCATTTCAATGCTAACAACTCCTAAGTTAACAACTCCTGAGAGATCACCATTCTAGATCTCTCTTGTTCCAAACACAAGAGAGTACTAGTACTAGTCACAAGTCCACAAAGCCACGTGACTAGTACATATTTCTGCCTGTACGTCCAAAGAAATATCAAAGTCAACAGATCTTTTTAAAAACAAAAAGTTCCCTCTGCCTCCTTCATCTGAGTGGATAGTGTTAACACACACAGAACTATGCTAAATTTCTCTTTCCCCCCATATCTTTATTTCTTCACCCTCTCCCAGAGTTAAAAGAAGGCTAAAGGAAATTTTAGGAGAAAAAAAAAAAAAAGAGTAACCTAATTTTAGGCTCAAATCACTTCTTCCCTGAATATTACTACACTACTTTTGAATTGGCCTCCTTGACAGTAGTCTTATTCTCCTGAAATCCATCCTCTACATCACTGCCCAAGAGACCTACCTGCTCATGTCACTCATTCACCTAAATCATGGCAATGGGTCCACCACACTCTTGAGAAAGAGCCAAGATTCTTATGGTAACCTAGAATGCCCCCCCAAGAGATGTACACACTACATCTTGAATTTAGTTTCTTTAAAACAGTATGGCATTGGTGACCCCAATGACCCACAGGTTCCACTATTTGTGCTTTTGTTGGAGTTCTCTCCCTGTGAATCTGTGTTTTACTTTAACTATAATCTGTTCTAAGCCTAAACTGTTGCACTCATGAGAACTCTGAACTGACACAGAGGAGGTACATCTACCTCCTCCAGTGGGACCTCATGAAGGGGTCTTGGGATTACATAGATGAAAGAAAAGCTATGTTGTCTCAGGGGTCCAGTGGATCCCAGCCCCCAGTCTAACTAGATGCATCCACATTAGTTCCTACCAGCAAGACCAGCAGAAGAACCATTCAGCTGAACCCAACCTAGATTGCCGAATCGTGAGCTAATGATTGTTTTTTGAAGATACTAAGTTTTGAGTTATTTATTATATAGCAATAAAAAACTAAAACAGCTTCTGGCTCTGGGAAGGGTTTTCATATCTGTTGCTCATATAGATGTGTGTATATGTTGACCTACAGAGGGAGAAAATTGATTTAGTAATACTTGACTATTTGGTAAGACTGAACAAATAAGAAATAGCTTCTAATCCACATGACCAGAAAAATGTTTACTCGGATATACCATACAGATATAATAGTGGTTAACTACAACCATTAGGTTTTCCTAAGCGTCTTTGCAAAATGTAATGAGGATACACTGCAAGAAAACGTAAGTTAGCTGAACTGCTAGCAAACTTGCTACGTGCAGTTTAGAATCTGTTTCCAGGTAGCAGATGGGAAGTGTAGACGTCAGAAGGACACAGGCATACTAGTCAAACCTATGAATGGTGGTTTTACAAAATGTTCTGTTGTGATTTTGGTAATTCTTTTTAAAGATTTTATTTCACTTTTAAGCTTAAGTAGTGATATTCACTCATTTATTACACATAGTACTTCATTTTACAAATGGTTGTGTTTGTAGTTACAAAAGCATATTCAAATGACAGATATGAAAAATCAAACTTCAAAGTAAAATCCCATGTAAGGAATTAGGTTTTTATGATCTGTCTTTCCAAAATCAAAATATATTTTTTCTGATAATAATGAAAAAATAATTTCTAATAATGCAGAAAACTGAATATTAAAAAATTTTAAAAAGAAAAATAATCACCCTAAATACTAAGAAAGTCTTTAATCAACCTAAGACAAAAATGGACTCCTGCTAGGGGGCATCTTCTGTTTACAGGAGGGTTTAACATGTGTTCTTTCTTATCTTTATATCATTCAAATTCACTAACCATTATTGAGCTCCTACTGTGAATAATGACCTGCACTCTCCTTTAGGTTAATTCATTTATTAATAATATTCTTTACACATACTTGTATTGAAATTTAAATCCTATTTAAGAATAATTAAACTGTTTATATTTAAAGGTAAGTAACGTTTTCTAGCACTCTTATTATTAAAATATTATAAACAAATGTCCAGTGTACTCGTTTTCAATAAAGTCTTATTCAAGACTTTACAAGACCCTGTCAAATTTTTCATAGTTTTCCATTTATTTTGTCTAAAATGTCTTCTTTATCCTGTTGTGTCTAAATACATGCAGTTATGTGAATAATATCATGTTCTTGGTATCTGTGCAAAGGAAGGCTTAGGATACCATTCAAGTGCACAGACACAGTATACTCACTAACATTTATGCATCAATTTGCATACTATTTGCATTTTCAGAGAGAAAATTGATTCAACTTCCTCTTGTCCTTGGTAAAATGAGTTATATATGACTCTTATAAAACATCAAGGCCAGCAGGAAAACAAAACAAAACAAAACAAAACGGATTTGCAAAGGCAAATGAAGGAAGTAACCTTATCACTGTCTTAAGTAGTAATTCTGTTGTTTTTTTTTCTTTCTAATGTTTGTTTTTACTTAAAGGAACTGGCCATGCTTGACATATTAGGCGGCTCTGCCTAGCAGAGAATATTTTTAATAGTAATTTACTGGAGGCATGGCTTTGGGTTGTGCAGTGTCCCTGGAACTGGCAGTTTAAAATTCAAGATAGGCTGACTCATCCCTTCCACATTTGGAGGTTTAAAAAAAAAAAATAATAAGGCACATCTTACAATTTACTGCATGCAGATCTTTGAGGCCAGGTTGTAAATCATCTGCTCAGGCTGCAAAATTACATCCAAATATGCAAACTGAAAACCTCAAACTTAGTTGCTATAACTCTGACTTCTATAAGGGTCATCAGACAATCCTTTAAAATTCAGTTTCATTCTGTGCCAAGCATTTCTCATGTATAGATTGAGCTATCAGCAAAATTTTCCTTAAAAACTATCATGTGGGTACCACGTACATGGAATCTATGGGATTAGAAGGACAAATGGACATGGCCTGTGATTTCAAGTTCATTATGAAGATAAAAAAACATATTGCTGAAAACATATTTCTGAAAAATATATATTTGGTCCTATGAATGAATACATTTCTTATATGTATTTGGTCTTCATCCACAGGTCCTTGTTCACAGCTCCCCAAATCCTTGAAATTTTCTAAGTATGGAAAGTGATATGTTAATGAGAGGACTTTTGGAAAACACCTAAGGAGGGGGGTGGTTGTCAATGGAGCCAACCATGTGACCTGGGAAACTTCTAAATAGAAATGTTTAATCAATCATGTCTATGCAATGAGGCCTCCATAAAAACCTAAAAAGAAGCAGTTCTGGTTGTCAATGGAGCCAACCATGTGATAGGAGGGTTGGAACTTTCAGTCCCACCCCCTGACTTCTGCAGAGAAGAGAGGGAGGTTGAAACAGTCGTTTCCCAGGTCACACAGAGTTGATATACTTCCAACTGAACTGATATTCTCCTTGTCTCCCAAATGCTCTTCTTCCTGATATTCTTATATAGGTGAATTGTGTTTTGCCCACATAATTACCCGAGCCAAAAAATGAAGGAATCATACCCTTCTTCCCCTCTTCCAATCTTCCATTAAGTCTGATTATGTCACTTCCTTATGTCACTCACATTTATTCCCTCCTCCTGTGCCTACTGGCACTCTTTACCTCAATTAGTGTCAGTCTCTTAAATGTTCTCATCACTGCGTCCCCTCTTCAGATTTTTCCAACCATCTTCTACAATGTCAGAGAACGTTTCTGAACAAATCCAATCACAGTATTTTCTCACTTAAAATCTTTCAGTGGATCCTTCTAGCTATCAGGTTAAAGCCTAAAGGTCTTCAATGTGACAACAAGGCTCTTTGTGGACTAGGTTCTCTGATGTTTACAGATTTTCTCTACCAGTCTGGCACATACATCTTTTATATGTGCACCATCCATCCTATGTTCCAGCTCTACATAATTACTTTCAATGCCCCAGGTATACACTGTTCTTTCAAACTTCATGCCCTGTGCACTTGCTATTCTTCTGCCTACAATGTAGATATAGTAGCTGATGGAAGATAATGACTAACCACGCAGGCTAAGGAGTCAGGCTACTCAAATTCAAATATCACCTCCTCCATTCTCTAGCTTGGTGACCATTTGCCAACTAAACCCTGTGTGCCTTGCTTTTCTTATTTGTAAAATGGGGATGAAAACAATTTTTACCTCATAGACTTGTGGTGAGGATTACATGAGACAATCCACATAAAGCAATGAAAATAGGGCCAGCACTAACCTCTCAGCAAATGTTAGTGATAATCACCATACCGATTTGTATTAATACTGACAGGAAGTGCTGAATTCTATCTAAGTTTGGGGAGTATTTCACAAAAATAATCAAGCAACTTAGATGCAATGTTAAGGCCTTGCATCTTGGTATCACTAACCCATGGAGGCACCTTCAGCAGCAGTGAGAAGAGCCTCTCCTCAAATCTTCCTCTGAATAGGAATGTACTCTCTGAGTCAAATTCTTCTCAAGTTCAGTTAATGTCCATTTCCCTTCCTAAATCCCTGCCCATCTGTTCTTCATTCCATTTCAAGGCCATAACCTTTTCCTGGAAATTTTCATCAACTGATACAGCCCAACTTCATCACTCCTGCACATGGCTGCAGAGTAGGCTACTGAACTTGTGGAAAGAAGGCACCAGGAACCCTGGTAAAGAAGAAGAATATAAATTTGCAGTGACCCCAGTCCTTTTCGGTGGTGTCAATGCAAACTTTACTACTTAGGAAATTTAATTTGTGGGCTCTTTCATTTTTTGCCTTGTTTTCAAATTCTCTTCTTTCCTACTGTTTCAGTCTCTGTATCCTATACACCACACCAATTCACACCTCTCCATACTGAAATCGTCCTTCCCCTCAACGCTAAATGCAGCAGTGGTTCCTCATTTCTCTTTCATCTGACCCTCACAGCTTAATTTTAGCCACCGTTGTCCTACATTTGCAGTCTCCAGTTCCTCAAGCATCCATTCTCTAATTTTTGTAATCTTTTTTTTTTTTTTTTTTAATCAGGGTCCATGTCCAGCATGGACCCCGATGCGGGGCTTGAACTCACTACCCTGAGATTGAGAACTGAGCTGAGATCAAGAGTGAGATGCTTAACCAACTGAGCCACCCAGGCACCCCCATTCTCTAATTTTTAATTAGTATTATATAAATATAATTTTATGTTCAAACTATTACATGCAAATTTTTAAAAAGTTAAATACCACTGGAAATATTTTAATAAAAACAGCAGTCCGGGCGCCTGGGTGGCTCAATTGGTTAAGCGACTGCCTTCGGCTCAGGTCATGATCCTGGAGTCCCTGGATCGAGTCCCCCATTGGGCTCCCTGCTCGGCAGGGAGTCTGCTTCTCCCTCTCCCACTCCCCCTGCTTGTGTTCTCTCTCGCTGTGTCTTTCTCTGTCAAATAAATAAATAAAAAATCTTTAAAAAAAAAATGTTTAAAAACAGTAGTCCTTTGTGTCATCATTGAGTTCAGTTCCTTAAAGGCAATTATTTTAACTCTTTTAGTCATTCTTCTAGAATTTACCTGAAATGTACAAACAATATCCATGCTATTTACTATTTCAAAGTTTAACAATCTCTTGAATTCCTATATAGATGAGGATGATTCTCTCCTAGTCCAAATTTCACTCCCTCATGAGCTTTCTCCAGTCATAGTTTGGACAGAAATCAATATTCAGTGTTTATATTACAGTAAATAATTGTGTTTACTGCTGGGTCACGTATCACATCATAAAATCATTTACTCTGTTATACCATGTTTTGTTTCTCTAGGAATTAATTGCCTCTTTAAAAAATCTGCAGAGTTTTCTATGTTCCTAATTCTTCTATAAATATCTGAGGTACAGCACATAGGATAGATAATCCATCATTTCAACTTTTTCTTTCCTTTGAAAGACCTTCCTCTCGAGCCCTCCCTCTCCTATTCCTACTCAGACTGGTTGATGGGCTGGCCTGGTAGGCAGGCATCACCCTTGTCTTCAACTTCATTTTTCTGGGAATTATCTTCCACCTCGCTTATATGCTAGATCTTTTCATTCGTGAATGCCATGCTATCTTCATTCTTGATCTATTCCCTTGATCTGATGGACTGTAAGTAATGTGAGTGGTAAAATTTCAATACCATGCATTTTTTTAAATACCTTTCTTTTCTTTTTTTTTTTTTTGAATTTTTTACTCTGAGTATAGTTGACAATGTTACATTAGTTTTAGGTGTACAACATAGCGATTCAACAACTCTATACTTATGCTACCCTCACCAGTGTAGCTACCATCTGCCACCATACAACGCTATTACAGTTATCATTGGCTATATCCTGTATGCTATACCTTTTATTCCTGTGACATTCATTCCACAACTGGAAGCTTATATCAACCACTCTCCTTCACCTATTTTTCCAATCCCCCCACTTACCTCCCCTCCTCTGGCAACCATGTTTGTTATCTGTATTTATAGGTCTGACTTTGCTTTTTGTTTATTCATTTACTCTTTTTTTTTTTTTAGGTTCCACATAGGAGTGAAATCCTATGATATTTGTATTTCTCAGTCTCAGTTATCTCACTTAGCATGATACCCTCTAGATCCATCCATGTTGTCACAAACGGGTATGATATCATTCTTCTTTATGGCATATCATATTCTATTGTATATCTATACCACATCTTCCTTATCCATTTGCATATCAATGGACACTTAGATGGATTCCATAATTTGGCCATTGTAAACAATGCTGCAATAAACATAGAGATACATATATCTTTTTGAATTAGTGTTTTCATATTCTTCAGGTAAATACCCAGTAGTAGAATTACCGGGTTACATGGTAATTCTATTTTTAACTCTTTGAGGAACCTCCATACTGTTTTCCACAGTGGCTGCACCAGTTCGCATTCCAACAGAACACAAGGGTTCCTTTTTCTCCATAGATCTCACTGATATCCTCCCCCATCTCTTTCCCTTGAAGGTTTTTATTCTTTGCTAACATTTTAGCGGGATTTCAGACGAAATAAAAATAAACATGTGAACTCAATCTTCTATGTTTAAGTAGAAGACTTCCTCTTCCTTTTCAACTATGAAATCAGGCTTCTAGTCCTTTCTTGCCACTAAAACTGCTTTAGTAAGGATCAATAATGACATTCTGCATTCTAAGACCAATACACTGATAATTGTCTAAACCTATGTATATCAAGCCTAGGCCTCTCTGCACATCAGCATGTACAAGTGGGTTCTGGATATCATTTACAAAACCGGACTCACTGTTTCCTCTACCCTCATGGCATTACTGCCTCCAACTTACTACTCAGGCTAAAGACCTAGGTATTTCCTCCACCTCCCTTATCCTTCTCAATCTAATAAAAAATTCAATAGGTATAATTGAATTAATTAGCTCTATATAATTGTTTCCCCTCTATCTTCAATGTTAATAATGCTTTATCCATTTTTTCATCAACTCATCTGGGTTACAGAAATAGTTTAAATATATTCTATCTCTAGTCTTGCACTTTCCACGTTATTGCAAATGTGAGCTTTTCTAAACACAAATCTTCATGTTATTGCCTGTTAAAAAGTAATGAAACATTTTTGCTCACAAGCCACAGTAACCAAATCAAACAACTTTAGGCTTTTTTTTTTTTTATTCATATGACCGAATTGCTGAAAGGGGATGCTTGCCCCCATCACACTGGAATGAATCATAGGTTGATTTGAAAGAACTTCAAAAGACTCACTAAACCAAACAAACAAAAAAACCCACAAAAGACTCACTAGGTCTCTTCCCTGCTTTTCTTAGTGTATCAGGTTTTTTAACTATACTATGTCCACAAAACTGGAATGACAGTCACTTGGAATCTATAGAGTACATATTCTACCAGCTCTGCTACCAGAGGAGCAAGGATTTCTACTCCTTTATTTCCAATTTTTAAAATTCTAAAGAAAGATACTGATGAGGCCAACTAGAGTTCATTGCCAACTCTGATAACCAGTGGGAATGGAGATGATTTCCCGCCCTCATTAGAATGAACAAGGGAGCACTTTCCCCCAAAAAGAGTAATTATAAGAATGCTGGGCAAAAGTCGTTGTCCACTATGTACTACAGACTCCCTGGACTTGAGTCCCAGCACAATTCCCCAGTTATATAAAGATTTATTTATTTATTTTAGAGATGGGGAGGGGTGGAGGGAGAGGGAGAGATAGAATCCTTGAGCAGACTCCCTGCTGAGCATTACAAGGGGCTCAATCCTAGGACCCCGACATCATGACCTAAGCTGAAATCAAGAGTTGGATGCTTAACTGACTAAGCCACCCAGGTGCCCCACCTCAGCTATATAACTAGGGCAAGTTACTTACTTTCTCAGTGCCTTAGTGATCTAAGATATAAAATGAGAGTAATGACAGTAATTACCTCACAGACTTGTTGATTTAGTAAGTGTGAAATTCTTAGAACAAACTCACCTCCATAGTAAGTATTAAATAAATATTAGTCATATATAAGCAAATTGAATTCTTCTTACATGACAAACAAAACCCATTACCAGACCCCTGGCTAAATACTTCAGCATAATTTCTTATCCCATTCCTCATATTGACACTTCCAAACTCTGCTGAACAATATACATTCTCCATGCCTCTTGGCCCTTGCTCATGCCATTCTCTCTCCCTGGAATGCCTTTCCCTAATGTTGTCTGCCCATTTGCCATGTAAGCTTCAGTTCAATATTAAAATATTTATACCTTCAATATTACTTAAATCAAATATTGCTTCTAAATGATACAAAGAATAGTCAAATATTTATGCAAAAATATGCTATTGGAAAAAAAATGTTATTTGTTCCTCTTAAGAGCTAAAACAGGAAGCAACCCCTTTTCTTCCCTCTCTTTACTTCAGTGCTATGCTTATTTTTGCTTTCCATAGACTAAAGATGTAGCTTCAGCCCAGAATAAACTCTCGGATATTGAATGAATTATTACACTCCCCACTGAACCTCCATGTTTATGACTCAAAAGCCTCTCAAACTCAATAACCAAGGCTGAACTCAATCTCCCTACTGAAACTGCTTCTTCTCTGCCTATACTTATTCTAGTAAATGGAATCAACCTTCCAGTCATTCCTGCCCCTCTGACTATCCACTTCATTAACAAATTTATGGCCATTTCTCAACACAGTCCCCCATTACCATTTCTACTTCTATTCCCTTAACTCATGATTAGTGTTGCAGCCAGAGGGATCATTCTGAATGTGAACTTACTGTGTTTCTCCTTTGCTTGAAAGTAGTCAATAGCTTTCCTTTGTCTTTAAAACAAAGTTCAGTATTCTTACCCTGGCATGTTAAGTCTTTATGATCTGGACCCTGCCTACCTTTCCATCTTTATCTTAAGCCATTCTTGTACTCATCAAGAAGAAGACTTGTCTGACTTCTTCAGATTTCTCCAATGTGCCAAGCAGCTTCCTGATTTGTGGTCTTTACTCATGCTCTTCTTTTTGCCCCACTTCCTAAAGCATATAAATCCATCCACCCTTCCAGTTCCAGCTTAAATGTCACATGAAATCATTACCGACTCCCCACATTAAGAATGTCCTTCCCATTTTTATGGCATCCTATTCTTCATTTTCATGCTAGGTCAGAATTTTAATTAATAATCTTTTAATTAATTCCTTACTTTCCTTTCTTCTCCATTTTCTCATAAATTCCTCAAAGGCAGAGGTTTTGTCTTGTTTATGACTAAATCCACATTTCTTTGCTGATTATCTCTCACATAATTGGTATACAATAAATATCTTATGAATAGGTGAAATGGCCATTAGGTAAGCAAGTAATTTACAGTAAATTCTTGCAATGTAGTATTCTATAGCTGTGAAAAAAAATACAGTAAAAATGTGGATGTGTGAAAATGCAAACCAGAACCATAGTTGAAAAATACAAAATATAAATTATGTACATGGTCCTCTAATTCTGTAAAACTGCACAGAAGATATGTGGTAGGCAGAAAAATGACCCCCTCCCCACAGATGTCCACATTCTAATCCCTGGAAGTGATGACTATGTGGGAAAGGGGAAACCAAAGTTGCTGATCAGTTGACTTTAAAGTAGGGAGATTATCCTGGATTATTTGGTTGGGCCCCCATGTAGTCACAAAGGTCTTTTAAATATGGGAGGTGAAGCTGAAGAGTCAGTCAGAGTGAAGCAGGATGGGAGAGACTCAATCAGCCACTGCTGGTTTTGAAGACAGAAAGGAAGCACAAGCGAAGGACTGTGGACAGCCTCCAGAAGTTGAAAAATCAAGGAAATAAATTCTCCCAGAGACACCAGGAAAAATGCATTCTGAATATTATCCCAACGAAATCCATTTTAGACTTCTAACTTCCAGAATCGTAAGATAAAATATTTTTGGATTTTAAGCCATTAGTTTGCAATAGCTAATTTGTTACAGCAGCAATAGGAGGCTAATACAATAGGATATTGTGTACAGGACACTTCACTTCTATTTTTTTTTCCTTTTCACATTTTGTGTGGTTTTGCAGGCAAGCTCTCTGCAACTTCTACTTTCTCTGCCTTTAGTCCTATCTTACCAGTATAGTTGTAGTACTGCACTTCAGACTACCTTATTTCTACACCACACATGAAATTAAAAAAAAAAATCTGGAGACATTATCTGGCTCATAAATGCAAGCATTTTTCCCCCAAAGCCACTGGATTTTGGAATCTGGGAAGCATGACGTAGTTGCTGAATGGGAAAGAAAAGGGAAATCCTCAATGAATTTTTTTTGAATACCAGCATCTCTTCCTTGCTTAAACTGTCTTTGAAATGTATTATGTGAAAAAAATACACATGACACCTGGTAATATTATATATTGAGGAAAGTTGGAAGACAGCAAAGTCTTTAAGGATAATGAAATTACTTACAAGATTAGAAAATGCACTCTAGAATCATACATTCAACATACCATTCTCAGTTCTATCATATTTTGAGTGCAGGATGAATTGACCTTTGAAAGATGTAAAATATAAATTAGCATAAAACAAACTTTCTTCATAAAATTGACATGAAAGAAGAATTTTTAAAGAGAAATATAAAATATTATCAATTACATGAATGTTACATTCTCAAATAATTCATACAATTATTTTCCTAAAGACTTTTCCAGTTATCTGTGAATAAACAGATTAAGAATCTGTTTTTGTTTCTGCATATGCCCAAATCCCTGAAACTTCATAGATATCATATTGAAACCATATGAAAACCTGTCACTGAGCATAGGAAATTACCTAGAGAAAGAGAACAGCAAGAGTGAAGGGAAAAACGTACTGCAAAGCATTCATAGGGGCTGGTTTCGTTTCCCTCTAGCACCTTCTGGTGGCAAACACAGTGTATTGCTGATTCCTACAGCACTGACAGGAAGCATTTACTACAAATACTATTTAACATTTAAAGTATTACTCATATCTTCATTCCTCCCAAAGCAGCCTAAATACATTTTTAACTTTTTCTGTAGTTCCAGGCATGCATTCATAATATGAACATATCCCAAAGGAAAACTTTAAAGTTTTCTTCCAGAATTGAACATCTTTGAGCTAATTTACATGCAGGCACCATGAGTTTTTTCAATCTCTGCTCTTAAAAGAAAAAAAAAAAAGGAAAAAGGTAGATCAAATATGACAAGACTATGGACAAATATACAAGTCCTTGCATACAAGGTCTCAGCCTGGATTATGTATATAAAAGAAGTAATTAAAAAAATGTGCCCAACTTCTCCTCATTAGATTGAGAATGCAGTATTATTTAGTGATAGCAATATCTAACATTTGTTGAGATCTTATATGAACACCTGGAATAATGTTAAAATATATCATATACATGATCTCATTTGATTACTCAGTAAGATAATGAGCTAAGCGTTACTATTTTCATTTAATGGATACCAAAAAGTAATAATTTATTTGGCGTATTTTTAATAACAAAGAGAAAAACTTAAAAGACAAAGAAAGACAAAATTGCACTTTCATATTCAATGAGTAAATGAATGGATGGACGTATTCATTACTTAAAATCATGGACCAAACACGAGGAATCCAACATGAAAAAGACTCATCACTACATTGAAAGCACTTACCGTATGAGTTGCAAAAGGCAGAAATGAAACAATTAAAATATCATGGGAACTGTGACAGAGATATATGTATAAAACATTAGGACTGCCAAGAAGATAAGCCCTTAGTGTGTATGAAGACACAGAAAGGGCATCAGCTGGTTAGTGATCAGAATCTGCCCATTAACTATCTATTTCTATGATCATAGAGCAACCAAGGAATTATAATTTGGCTTTGTACTTGGACGTCCTGCTGGGATAAGATGCAGGAGCCAGAATATTCAAAGCCTTCAGTGTATCTGTCATAATTTGCAATGTGAAATTTATTTACATAAAGTGGACAGAGACCATCTCTATCTAGTTTATTATTGATTTCCCAACAGCCAACAGAGTGCTGGGCACATAGTGTTACCTGTTAAATATCTCAGTGTCTCCACATGGCCTAAGCATCCTGCCAGCCTCCTTAAGGACATCTCCTTGTCACAATCCCTCAGCACAACACTATATGTATATATATATATATATGTATATATATATATGTATATATATATACATATATATATACACACACACATATATATATACACATACATATATACCCCAACATTTGCAGTACTTGCTGATACACCACCAAGTGTGACGATTAAGTAGCATGATTCTGCAAAAGTGAAAGGCTAAGGCATATAGTGATCTACTCCTCAGTCTACTGATAGGCACTATAATAAGAGACAGGGCTAGGTAAAGGAAGGGGATTGAGGGAAGAGGGTTTGGTCTATCACTCCATCTCCCAGGAGGGCAGAGACCGTGCGATTGTCATTGCTGCATCCTAGTACCCTGCTCAGTATTTGGCCCATGGTAGACAGACAGTCAGACATCTGTTGAAGAATAGAAAAGAATATATATACGTGAGACTATATATTTTGCAGAGTTAACCACACGTTAAGAGAATATGGAGTAAGAATCTGAAAGGCAGAAAAAGTATTCAGAATCACTAGAGCTAATCACACAAAAGCTACAGTCATGTTCCTATATTCAGTCATAGCAGAAAGACTGTATACGTTCATCTGGACCCAGCCTCATTGAGGCTTATGCCAAGTATGCATGGCAAAGCAGGAGAAAAAGAGCAATCATTTTAAGTCAGAGAACTGAACTTCATGAGTAAGGTTTTGGCTAGAAAATTGCTATCCCCGTAAACATGTCATGATTTCCAAGGAACATGACAAAATTTCTATCAATAATGCCATAAGATAAATATTTGGCTTAATTCAAAAGTAGTTCAGATCATTCTTTTATTTAAACCATTTCCCCATATAAACAAAGCATGGAAATAGCCTGGATGCTCTTCAAAAGACTCTAAAGAACTCAACGACCCATATAATAACATTATTTAACAAAATTTCTCCCACACTATAGCAAAATAGTTTTCATTTTTTTCCATTACTTCAATTTATGTGTAATATGAATACTGCCCATTTGAAGAAAAAAAAAAAGGAAAGAAAAATCTCATAGGCCTTTAGTAATCAACAGTTATTGCTAAACAGCATTACCAGCATAATGTTTTGTAGAAGCAGTGGTTTAAATGTCAAAATTCTGAAAGCTATCACATACCACTTCAACAACATTTTTATACTACCCGGTGCTTTAACATATAAATACACAGCATGTACTTTTCTTAAAATGGTACAAGTATATTATTTACAAGAAGTCTTGAATCCCCTTTTCTCTGAACAAAGGGTGTTTATAATTCCTATCAAATGAACTATGTCAGTCACAGGCCAATACTACCAAACGGGATTGAAATAATTTTGATGACTTTCATTTTCTATAGAAATCTCACTCATAAAATCTCACTCAAGAGAGGATACACAAAAACATGCATCATGTGGAAAGGGTTGTTTGTGGGCTACATCGTTGCTTTCTTCAGTGCAAACATTTGCCCAGCAGAAAACTGAGTTAGGTTTCAGTTCCTTTTAAACACGCAGAACACATGGTTTATGGCAATTGTTGGCACAGTGCAAAGTCACAATTCTTTCAGGTGTGCTGTTCTTCCATTTCTTGCCCAAGGAACACCAGAACAATGAAGTTCTTTTCAGGCCTGGTTTGGACTGGCTGTCCCGAATCAGAAAAGTCTATGAAGAGACTTTTCCTTCAATTAATAGACTTCAGGATCTGAAGTAAAGGAAAAAGTATTTTACTTCACATGAATCAGATAATAGTCATAAAGTGCTTTGCATTCCTTGAGGAAATGTACTATGTGACTGCTACATTCCTATAGAACACTTTCCAAAAATGGGTATGTAGCGGCTAATACAGCTTTCAGCATTTCAGATCTTGAATGTGATGTTTAATTATTTTACTATAAAGGACAAATAAGAATTACTGATTTAGCAAAGATAAACAAATAACTAAAACTACTCTTTTTATTTTTGGTTCAATGCTTCATGTTTTTATATCCATGTTTCTTATTTATAACCAGCCCTAATTTAAATGTAAACTGTCTACCTAAGTTACTGAATTCTAGGATTTAACATATCGGAAGTGAATACAGATGCATTCATATAGTGAGGGAATTAAGCTAAATATAAAGAGGAGGTACAATGAAATTTTAATTACTCAGAATCTGCAGTAAATTCAAATGTCTTTGCAATGCTAACACGGAGGGAAAAGTAGCTGCTGTCAAAATGAACTAATTGTATGAATTAGATTGGGGGAAAGAAAATCCACATATTCAGGACATATCCTACAGTCATTACAACCAAAAGAAGATCCAATTTTTTGCCTTCCCTAAGAGACCTACCTTAGATATAAGGGCACACGTGAGCTAAAAGTGAAAGGATGGACAAAGGCCTATCCAAATGCTAACCAAAAGAAATCAGGGATAGCCAACATATATCAGACAAATAAACTTTAAATAAAAAATGTCCTGAGATAAAGAAGGACATTATAAAATGAGAAAAGAGTCAATTCAAAAGGTAGATATATCAATTATAAGTACATATGGGCCCAATATCAGAGCAACCTTATAAATAAAGCAAACACTGGCAGAACTGAGGAGAGAAAAAGACAGCAACACAGTAATAGTAGGAGATTTCAGTACCTCACTTTAAATAATAGATAGAATATCCAAACAGAAGATCAATAAGGAAATAGGATATGAACAACACTATAAATGAAATGTACCTCATAAAGATATCTAGAACATCTATACAATAGCAGCAGAATACACATTCTTCTAAAATACACATGGAACATTCTCCAGGATAGACACATGTTAGGTCACAAAACAAGTCTTAACAGATTGAAGAATTTTAAAATTATACCAAGTATCTTTTCTGATGATAATGGAATGAAACTAGAAATCAATTCTAGAAAGAAAACTGGAAGATTTACAGATTTGTGAAAACTACACACACTCTTGAACAACAAATGATTCAAAAAGAAAATCAAAAGGGAAATTAGAAAATATCTTGACATAAATGAAAATAAAATGAAGGCACAAATTACAAAACTTATAGGATAAAACAATAACAAAATCATAAAGAGGATAAATTTACTAGACAAAAAGGGAGAGGACTCAAATAAAATCATAAATGAATGAGGAGATATTATAACTGATGCCACAGAAATAAAAAGAGTTATAAGACACTACTATGAATAGTTACATGACAAAAAAAAATTGGATAACCAAAAATTGGAAAGAAGAAATGAGTAAGTTTTTTTAAAAAAATATAATGTATAAAGAACTGAATCATGAAGAAATGGAAAATCTGACAGGTAACTGTACATAGTTAAATAGTAAGGAGATTGTAAATTGTAAGGAGATTGTAAATAGTAAGGAGGTTGAATCAGTAATCAAAAACCTTTCATCAAAGAAAAAACCATGACCAAAGGCTTCACTGGTAAAGTCTACCAAATAGTTTAAGATGAATTAATGCCAATTCTTCTCAATCTCTTCCAGAAAAATGAAGAGGAAGGAACACTTCCAAAGATATATTATGAAGACAGAATTACCCTGATACTGAAGCTAAACAAAGACACAAGAACAAAAACAAACAAAAACCAAAAACAGGCAAATATTCCTGATGAATATACATGCAAAACCTAAAAAAAAAAAAACAACTTGCAAACCAACTTTGACAACATATTAAAAGAATCATATGCCATGATCAAGTGGAATTTATCCCTGGGAGGCAAAGATAGTTCAATATATGGAAATCAATCACATTAACAGAAAAAATGATAAAAATTACATAATCATTTCAATAGATGCAGAAAAAGTGTTTAATAAATTGCAACACCGTTTCATGATAAAAGCACTCAATAAACTAGGACAGAAAAGAAATTAACTCAACATAGTAAAGGCCATATATAAAAAGTCTACAACTAATACACTAAGTAGTGAAAAACTAAGAGCTTTTTTCTAAGATCAGGAACAAGGCATGGATGCCCACTCTCATCACTTCTATTTAATATAGTACTAAAAGTCCTAGCCAAAGGTATTAGGCAAGAAAAGGAAATAAATGGCATCCAAATTGGAAATGAATTCATATGATCTGTTTGCCAATGACATTATCTTAGATGTAGAAAACCATAAAGATTCCACATGCACAAACTCTTATAACTAAAGGCAAATTCAGTAAATTTGCAGGATACATAATCAACATACAAAAATCAGTTGCACATTTATACCCTGAAAACAAACAATCTGCAGATTATGGAAATAATCCCATTTACAGTAGCATCAAAAAGAATAAAATACCCAGGAATAAACTTAATCAAAAAGAATGAAATACCCAGGAATAAACTTAAACTTTTGCCTTAAGGAGGCAAAAGACTTACATTCTGAAAACTACAAAACACTGATGAAAGAAATTAAAGAAAACACAAATAAATGAAAAGACAATCTGTGTTCACATATCGGAAAACTTATTTAAGGTTTTATTTATTTGAGAGAGAGAGAGAGAGCACATGAGTTGGGGGGAGAGGGGCAGAGGGAGAAGCAGGCTCCATGTCAAGCAGGGAGCCTGACACGGGTCTTGATCCCAGTACACTGGGATCATGACCTAAGCTGAAGGCAGACGCCTAACTGACTGAGCTATCCAGGCACCCTCTGGAAGACTTATTGTTAAAATGTTCACAATAATCAAAGTGATCTACAGAGTCAATGCAATACCCATCAAATCTCAATGGCATTTTTTGCCAAAATAGAATTAAAAAATCCTAAAATTAACATGGAACCATAAAACACCCTGAATTGCCAAAACAATTTTGAGACAGAAGACAAAACCAAAGGCCTCACACATTCTGATTTCTTATTTATTTATTTATTTTTACTGTTATGTTAATCACCATACATTACATCATTAGTTTTTGATGTAGTGTTCCATGATTCGTTGTTTGTGTATAACACCCAGTGCTCCATTCAGTACATGCCCTCTTTAATACCCATCACCAGGCAAACCCATCCCCCCACCCCCTCCCCTCCAGAACCCTCAGTTTGTTTCTCAGACACATTCTGATTTCAAAACATATTACAAAGCTTCAGTAATCAAAACAGTATGGTACTGGCATAAAGACAAACATATAGACCAATGCAACAGAGTAGAGAACCCAGAAATATACTCACACATATTTGGTCATATGATCTTTGATAAGGGTGCCAAGATTACATTGGGGAAAGGGCAGTCTCTTCAAAAAATGGTGTTGGGAAAACTAGATATTCACATGTAAGAGAATAAAACTGGACTCTTACACCATACATGAAAATGAACTTAAAATGGATTAATCACTTAAACTTAAGACCTAAGTCCATAAAAATTCTAAAAGAAAACATAGGAAAAAAAGCTTTTTGAGATTGGTATGATCATAACATTGAAATGTTTTCTTGGATATGACATCAAAAGCATAAGCAATTAAAGCAAAAATAGACAAATGGGACTACATTAAACTAAAAAAGATTCTGCACAGCAAAGAAAACAAACAAGAGAGTATAAAGCGAGAAAGTATTTGCAAACTATATTATCTGTCACGGGTTTTAATATCCAAAATATAAACAGAGTACCTACAAATCAACAGTAAATAAACAAATAACCCTACTAATAAATGGACAAATGACTTGAGTAGATAGTTCTCCAAAGAAGACACACAAATGACCAATCTGTATATAAGATATGCTCAACATCACTAATAATCAGGGAAACGCAAATCAAAATCACAATGAGCTACCATTTCATACCTGTTAAGATGGTGATTGTAGAAAAAAATAAAGAAAAAGAAAAAAAGGAAATAGCAAATGTTGACAAAGATATGAAGAAACTGGAATCCTGTGCATTGTCTGTGGTAATGTAAAATCGTGCAACCACTATGAAAAACAGTATGGAGTTTCCTTTAAAAAATTTTAAAAAATAGAACTGCCATATGACCCAGCAATCTCACTTCGGAGTATTTATCCAAAAAACATTGAAAACAGGCTCTCAAAGAGATACTTGAACTACCATATTTATTGCAGCATTATTCACAACATCCATGAAATAGAAACAACCTAAACAATCCATCAGTAGATGAATGGATAAAGAGAATATGATATATATATATACAATGGAATATTATTGAGCCTTAAAAAAGAAGGAAATCTTGACATATGCTGCAATATGGATGGACCTTGAGGATATTATGTTAAATGAAATAAACCAGTCACAGAATGACATATACTGTACAGTTCCACTTACATGAGGTATCTAAGGTAATCAAACTCACACAGGCAGGAAGTGGACTGGTGGTTGACAAGGGCTAGAGGAAGAGGGTAATTGTGAGTTGCTGCTCAATGGGTATAGAGTTTCAGTCTTTCAAGATGAGAAAGTTCTAGAAATCTGTTGTACTATAATGTGCATAGAGTTAATACCATACTACAGTTAAAATTTTAAAATTTTAAGAGGGTAGATTGAATGTTACGTGTTTTTACTACATTTTTTTAAAAGGATAAAAAACTAGAGATGTTCAATAATTCCTTACATCCACACATATGCATACATTCATGCACAGACATATGTTTAATTTTCAGCAAGCTGCATAGTACAGTTGCTTTAGTCATTACTACAGTGCTTTCTTATAATAAATCTAACAGGCAGTTTCCTTAAAGCCTTGTTCTGTATGATTTCTGCTGTCAACATAGGTGTCTAAACTGTTTCACAGATGGAGTCTGCTTCATGCATATCTCATTTAATATTCATCAAAGCCTGGTGAGATGATAATTGTATACCCCTTTTTACAGGTAAGGAAATTACAGCATAGAATTGTTAAGTAAAGATATAATAAATAGTATGGCTTAGATTTAAATTAGATCTGTTGAAAAGTCAAGGGTTCTATCCAATATTTTAGTCCATGAGAACTGGACAACTTGGGAACTTGATTTGATGCTATGTAACCTTGGGAAAAAAAAAATCTCATTTTCACTCCTATATTTCCAGCTCATAAAATGTAATACATAAACTTATTTATATGATGGTAAGAATATAAAAAAAAAAATTGTCCTTTTATCACCTTTAATTTTTTTTCTTTTTTTTTTAAATTTAAATTCAATTAGCCAACATATAGTACATCATTAGTTTTTGGTGTAGTGTTCAATGATTCATTAGTTCATATAACACCCAGTGCTCATCACATCATGTGCCCTCCTTAAGGTTAATCCTTTGAAAAAATTATAGAAACACAAGAATTAGTGATTGTTATTTTTTGCACAATATACTTTGTACAATCTTATACTACATATATTACTTATTATTAATAATTTCTCTCATTACACAAGTTGCTTGAGAACAAGAACATTTCTCATCCATTCTTTTTCTCTATGGTACAAGTACAGTGTTACACATAATTTTGTTTTAATATACTTTTAAATAAACATTTTATATAATGTACATGTTTCTACAAACACGATTTACTACCTAAATTAAAATTCTCTATCATTGGGAAAGTGATATATTCTCAATGACATCCAGTATTTATGAATCTGTCATTCTTTATCTCTGGGAACTTATAAATGAGAAATGATTTCAGTTGCTCAGATAAAGTGCTTATAAATTTCTATGTCATAACTGAAAAATGTGCAGGAAAACTAAAGGTCATGATTATTTCTTCTATTCCTCTAAATCAGTGAGTGTATTCTAGACTAGACAAATGCAATTGCTCACATGTGTAAAGAAAAGAAAATCTCATTATTCCTTTTTGGGAAATGCAATTAAGTCCAAAACTTACTTTAAAAACCCACAGATATTACAATATTTAAACTCTTATTTAGAAAAAAAAAATTACTGATGACATCAAGATTTATATACTTTGGAAGGAAACTTGAAAAATGAGATTGAATTTCATTGTAAGAGTCTGACAAAGTCTAAGAAGTTCAAAGTTATAGTTATAAGTTTGTACATCGTAAATATAACTTGTAAATATAATGTACTTGTGAAGTACAATGACTTTTCTTTTTCCTCTAAATCTTGATAATGGCTTCAGCTCTACACAGCTCTGAAAATCTATAGCATAGGTATAAAGTAGTGCCTATAAATGTACCTAAAAAATAATTTTATAAAAACTTCATACTCTCATGATACAAATAAATGGCATCCTGCAACAATGAATGAAGGCTATCATAATTTTTCCTTCACTTAGCAAAATGGCGCACTATGCAGAGAAAACACACAACCAGAAGTAAAAAATTGCTTAGTCAGCAAAACTTTGATAGCCCACATGTGCCTACTTACTTAATGAGACACCCTGTGGTATAGTAACAAAAGACATTGGAAAAAGGACTTTACTGCAAAAATCATCAATGGTTTAATGTATCTGAAAATAGTATCCTCAGCAACAGTCAATTTCATTTCACTGATAACATCTATATCATAATAATTTAATAATCCTATTTCTCCTGGGGTAAAAGTTATATTTTACCAGCTACAAATTTAAAAAATATTTTAATACTTTATTAAATAATTAAAATATAAATGTTTAAGTATTTTAATAATTTAATAACAACTATACATATATAGGCATAAACATTTGTTGTTTTGAACATTTTTTTAAATATTGAGCAACTGTATTCAAAAAGCAATAAAAATAGGAAGTAGATACAATACAAAACATAGAAATCAAAGTTTTAAAGTTAATTTTAATACTTTAAATGTGTACATTTTTACTTAAGATTTGGTTCCACTCCATATCAACTATATATTAATGAACATTGACTAAAGATGTCATTTTTCAATGATATGATAAAGAAAGGGTATATTCTCAGCATGGCGACTTCAGTTAATAATATTGTATTGCATATTTGAAAGTTGTATAGAGAGTAAATCTTAAAAGCTCCCACTACAAGGGAAAAATTTGTTACTATGATGGTAATGAATGTTAACTAGATTTACCGGTGATCATTGCCCAATATATACCTGAAGCTAATATAACTTTTTATGTCAATTATACCTCATTAAAAAAAAGAAAGACCTTTTACTCAAATTTCATTGTCAAATCATACTTCCTATGATGCTCCCTTTTGTCTTATGGATTTAATATCACAATTACCAAAATAGTTCTATTGACAGGATTTTAACTAATGTCTTATTGAAGGCTGTGCCTTCAATCCTAAAGCTCTTATAAATGTCTTATAAGACATTAGTTATAATCCTGTCAATAGAACTGTTATAATTGTAACAATTGAAATATTGTTACAATTTCAATGGGAGAGCCAAATCACTACCAAGTGTGACCTGCCATCTATCTACACTTATATGGCACTTAAAACCTTAGCAATAACCTAAATTAAATTCTTGTGGGTTAAACAAATCATGAAAAGTAAATATATTTTTAAGTAAAGATACCTGGTGATCCAAAAAATCTGTATAAATATAACCATATATATTTAATTGTGCCAAGTAGAACTTTTAATAACCTTTATATAAACTTAATATCTGCAGTCTATTTAAAATGGTAAAGATTCCCAAATTGTAAGGGATATTTTATAAAAGGGGGGAAATTTTCCTTCCAGATAGCACATAATACATTTGAAAGCAAAATCTATTTTAATGGCAAAATTAAAAAATATTAATTTCAGAGTTGTATAAAAGTTTTATTATAAACAAAGCCATAGATAAATGATATTGAAACTAATATATTTTAACAATTTCTTCAATATCTAACGGACAGATGCCTTTTACTAGGTCCTATTACAGAAGTCTCTAAAGAAAGTAATGTTCTAAGGTAGCTTTATTCAAATCTATATGGGACGGAATAGGGTAAGAATGTAATCTAACCCACACATGGGGCTGTGCCTTCAATCCTAAAAAGATTTGACAGGCTGTAGGACACAAAGTTAACAAGGTCCAACAGATCAAGAACTAGATGTATCAATCAGTTATTGTGCGTAGGGCTGATTAGCACAGTTAAACATGCATCTAGCAAGCTAAAACAACAACAAAATACAGCATCGATTATTAATTTCCTAGGGTAAATTTGAGTATAGGGTAGAGTTGCACTGTATCTTCTCTGCCCATTCATGTGGTATTATTTTGGATATTTCTTCAAAGCTTCGATTGTCAGATTTATAAGTTACAGAGATTTGACATCTCGATGCCTTACATTCCCAATTTCTGAGCAAGATTCTGAGAAGCAGAGCCTTGCAACATCAATTTCTTTGGAATTTCTCCCAATGCCAATCACAAGCCATGTATTACACATATAACAAACTGTATTCCCAGAAGAAAACAAAGAAAATATATCTTTTTATCTCCAGAAAATTGAATGATATTTTCCATGCAGAAAAAGATAAAGTATTTCCTCAATATAAAAATGTAATATAATAATAATAATAGCAACTAACACCTATTGAGCACTTAATTTTGCTAGGAAATATACTCCCCATTTTAGAAATAAAAATAAATATAAATGATTAATGGATCTAGCCCATAACAGCCACTGAACTGGTAAATGTTAGAGCCAGGATTCAGATCCAGAGTGCCTGACTATAAAGACCATGCCCTTAGCCACCACAAGATATTATACACATTTATTTTATTTCCATTTCTGGCTCGCATGTACCCATAATTAATCTTAGATTGGAAAGAGGTAAAAACAGTGCAACAGAGGAAGTGAAGACATCAAAATGTCATACAGAAAAGATCTAAGGAAGATCATAAAATTAAACTTTAAAACATAATAAAGAGTAAAACAAAATAAGCAAGAGCACTTCTCAACATTTCATGAGCTTCATATACTCTATATATTTCACTAAACACCATTTCTACTTCTGGGTTCACTGACTTTCACTTAAATGTGGAATTAAGAATAGACATATTTTCAAGTTTTGGACTAATATTTTATGATGGCAAATTGCTTACTTTCTAAGTTAAAAATAGTAAAGATGGATATACATTATAAGCCAAATTTCAAACCTCTATCACTAAAGGAATTTATAGGTGCAGATATAGAGGATAGTTAATTTCTGAACACACCTCATTTTTGTCAGTGAAGATACACAGTTTTTATAATTGAATAGAAAAACAAGTACTTTAAAAAAAATCAGAAACCAGTGCATACATATATCAACCTCCCTCTTTAGGATGATCAATTACTTGTGCTTTTTTTTATACTTCCATGAATGTGCAAATATGCATGGGTATGTATGCATATGCCACTTAGATCAAATGAAACCAAATGAAAAGGACATTTCTTGGTCCTAGCATGGCCTTACGTGGAAGGAGCCGAGCCGTGCTAGCTGCAGAGCCCGGGGCTGGAGCTAGGACCCTAACTCCGGTGGGGCAGTCAATGTCCGAACTAAAGGCAGCTGGAACCACAGACACAAGCAGCTGTGAGCTCTGGAATCATCACAGAAACAGACATTCACACAGGACTGAGTCACTTGCTCACTTTGTTGAGAAAACCAGCTATTAGCCGTAGAGCATGATTTATGAAATATAACCACATGTAACTGTGTGAAGTGACTTCCATCAACTTGCTTGCCTGTTTATCAACAAGAGTAATTTGTATGTATGAGTTTGTTTTGTTTCCATGAAAACTCTAGTCCACAGAACCCTAAGGCAATGGTTCCTATCTCAGAAAGATGTGAATTGTTTGGCATTTTATGTAAGTTAAAATGAGCCCCATTGGGGGCGCCTGGGTGGCTCAGATGGTTAAGCGTCTGCCTTCGGCTCAGGTCATGATCCCAGCGTCCTGGGATCGAGTCCCGCATCGGGCTCCCTGCTCCTTGGGAGCCTGCTTCTCCCTCTGCCTCTCTCTCTCTGTCTCTCATGAATAAATAAATAAAATCTTAAAAAAAAAAAAAAAAATGAGCCCCATTGGAAAAGAAATAGCCATAGTCGAGGACTTATTACAACCATCAGTTAGTAAGAATCCAACAAGCAAGATTAAGGTTGTAGGCACCTTTGGGTCACTCTAAATATATTCTGGCTAGGACATTAGGTTAATATTTACTTTACTGGAGTTTTAATTCTAATTAGAAATGGCCTTTCATTGGGAACACATTTTGGACCCCAAAATATGTTGGTCTCTAACTCATTAGTGATTGGCATTTTTCTGTTTCCTAAGTTTTAATGTAAGAAGGGGGTTTTCAATATATTTCACTTTGGAGGGAGCCTGTGTGCATTTAAACTGGTGTTTTCTGAAAATGATGAGTGTTCTTATAAGTGGGACAAATTCATGAGGGGCAAATAGTATATGATAAACATAGAATGTTATCTTCCCTCTATTTACCTGCAATAGTTTTCATTGGTCCAGCATTTTTGTTTCTCTCTCTCTCTTTTGGGTTTCCCTTAGTCTCTGCTGCTTATTGTTACAATATACCTTTTCTCTCTGAAAAGGAGACTGTGGCTTAAGAAGTGGACCAAAGTTAGACATGATAAAATGCAGTAATAGAAAATAACACAAGACAGCTAAAAACAGTGTTTGCTTTTAACAAGTTACAGGTGGTTTAAATAACCTGGCATTTGAAGGACAGATGTAGACAGAATTATTTCAAAAGAATTAAAAGCTTTTTAACAGAGTTGTGGGTTTTGAGGGGAAAAAAGAGAGAGAAAGAAGACAGAATAAGTTCACTGGACCTAGAGGGCTCTAGAAATAGCCCACCAGAGAAATGGTAAAACTAAATACAGGAGGCAATGAATAGGAAACAGGAAGATCAAACTGAAGGAGAAAGAACCTCAACTCTTTCAGCTGGCATAGAGGCTTAGTACAGAAGACTAATTAGAGAGTTTCCTGAGGGCTCATTTAGTGGCTGCTTAGCTTTTATTGGGATAGCAGCTTCCCACCAGCTAGAAGAGGATACCTAAACTGGGAAGGAAGACCTCTCTTCCCAAAGCCTAGAGCTGGAAAAGAGCCTGGTCCAGAAGCGGTGTTTAAGATGAGGGCCTAGGGGCACCTGTGTGGCTCCGTCAGTTAAGCAACCGACTCTTGGTTTCAGCTCAGGTCATGAACTTACGATCGTGGGATGGAGCCCCAAAGGGCTCCACGCTCAGTGTGAAGTCTGCTTGAGATTCTTTCCCCCTCCCCTTCCCTCCCCCCGCCACCCACTTGTGCATGTGCACACATGTATGCGTGCTCTCTCTCAAATTAATTTTTATCATAATTAATTAATTAAAATAAAATAAAATCTTTAAAGATGAGGGCCTACAAGTGAGGAAAGGGAAATAGGGAAGTGTCCCCAAACATACTATTGAATAGCGCATGCCTGCATCTACGTGTAACGAAGGAACTACGCCTGATTTACTACAAGCAAATATAGCTTGCATGCTGTGATTTCCTCCCTCTGTGAGAAGAAAGGTCCAGGGACTTAAAGCATGGCACTGGACCCCTGGGAGGCAAAGATGGAAAAAAGCACACACAGGCACCAAGAGCTCAGAGGGACAGATGCCTCCTTTCGGCTCCTAGCCGATGGGGATAAAAAATTATCGCTAGGGGCGCCTGGGTGGCTCAGTCGGTTAAGCGGCTGCCTTCGGCTCAGGTCATGATCCCAGGATCCTAGGATCGAGCCCCGCGTCGGGTTCCCTGCTCAGTGGAGAGTCTGCTTCTCCCTCTATCTCTGCCTGCCTCTCTGCCTACTTGTGCTCTCTGTCAAATAAATAAATAAAATCTTTAAAAAAAAAAATTATCGCTAGATTCACACCAACGAGGATTCCAGACAAATGCTTCCAGTCTGCAGACACTTCCTCCTTCAAAGATCCTCTGTCCCACTGACATCCTGGTTCACCTCCTTCAGGCAGTTGAGGAAACAAGACCGTCAGGCCTTCAGGAGCGCCTGCCCCTCAGATGTCCCTAAAACCACAGCCATGGCCACGAAAAGATCAGATCCTAGTTGTAATTCCCTCCAGTCTGTAAGCTGAAATTTCAAGCTCAGTTCAAAGTTCTTGCCCCTTCTCGCAGATGTCAGAAGAGATGAGAAAAGAAAATTCGCACAATACTCTTTTAAGTCTTGACCGATTCCCCTGAAGTCAGGGAAGGAAAACCATAACCAGATAACAAAGAAAAACCAGGGATTTCCCTTGAGACTCCTGATGCACAGACATTGAAAGGCAGGGCAGAGGCCATGGCTTTAAACAAACAAACAAACAAACAAAACCTTTCTACTTCCATCCATTAGCATGGAGTTAGACCACATTAACAAAAGTGAAGACCATATGAATTTCTGTGGCTCACACTAGTAATTCTAATGCAAAATCACAAAGGGAATGCAGATGACTGAGAGATTCTAAGTGGGTTTGATGTTTCACAAAATACAAAGCACTCAAATAATTTCGTTGTATACTGAGTCGGTTCCATCAGCAATTACTTCCAAAACACACAATTTTCAGTTACTTCATTTCTTTGAGAAGAGCAAAGTGACATAGTATTTGAATTCAGTTTGTTGTTTTATAAGGTCATTGGTTTGGGACAGAATCAAGAAATATCACAGTACAAAAGTTCTGACCAATAAAAATTGAATAAAAATTCTTAGAAATAATTTTTAAAACTACGTTTAAAGGTAGCTGCCAAAAAAGGAAAACCCTACTCAGAAATTTTGCCAAGCATATTAGATTAGTTCATTTAATCCACTGCCAAAAGCTAGAACAAGGAAAACACTTTGATTGTTTCTAGAAATATAAGTAACATGAAGTGCTATTTTTCTAATGTGTCAGTGGAATTCTATGAAGAGTCAAGAAAACAGAAACAAAGAACTCAAGTCTTTATCTATGTGCATGCCAGAAATACTCTTTCAGGTCTTTGTTCTCTAAAAAGTACAGAACAACATCTCTACTAATTTGTTCATTAAATTACAACTATGTAATATATTTCCAATCACTTTTAAGTAATTTCTACTGGCACCTATGGGGGGTGCATAAATCACACTAACATCCATTTTCCAGATGTAAAAGTTGGTACAGAGGACACATGAGTTTCAACATCATAAAGAACATTGGCAGATTCAAACTTGAACTCAGTTTTCCACTCCTGGTTTTAATCCACTGGATTGGTAAAGTGCAGGGCATCCAAAATGTTAATTACTTGACAAGAGCTCCAAACAGGTAACAGTTGCCCAGAATCAAGTCCAGGAAAACTCAAAAGTTTTAGATTCACAAGCTAAGTCTCTGTTTGGATTTGTAATTTTTGCATCATAATTGGGAGAGTCCACACAAAAGCATTTCATTTCTGAAGTGATTTCAAGTGTTTTGGAGAGAGATGACTCTTTTAATGATTTGAAGTATGTTATATTTGGAATACATTAGGATATTTAAAAGGAAAAATGCACACCCTAATAGGAATGATCATTGGCTGATTTGTTGTTGTTGTTGTTGTTGTTGTTGTTGTTCTTGTTAGGAACTATTAAATAACTATTGGCTTTCAAAATGCAGCTTTCTAAGACATGAACTACTGTAAAAACAAGCTACTTTAAAAAGTAGTAAATGCTGATATTTGTCTTCACTGGTGCCCAGAGGGGGTCCACTAGAAAGCTCAAGATTCTATATAGTTCATCCTGGATTCATATCATATAACTGGATCTATAGAGTTTGGCTCAGGCTTCCATACTGGCAAACTGAACAGAGACAGATTCATAGATAGTTTGAAAATATATATGGAAGGAAAACATAAACCTTTTAATTAAAACAAAATTTACTGTTTGCTCCATGTCAGACACAATGCTAATTACTGGAAATACAAGATCAATTTTGAGAAGGCTGCAATTTAGCAAGAGGGTTGGACAAATGCAACACAGGGTACTTGCATTCAAAAGCCCTTTGTCAGACTACGACAATGGGCATATTACCTAATTTCTCAATACCTCAGTTTTTAAATTGTCAAAAGCATATATACCTAACTTGCCATTTTTAAGTAAGCAGACATTTCATATGTGAAGTTTTTATAGTTTAAAACACTATGTTTGATGTGATCCCTTGCTGTACTTAACAAATATCTTTACAGCACCTAAAATACTTCATTGTATTTATATAGACGCATACCTTACTTTATTGCACTTCGCTTTATTGCATTTCATAGATAATGTTTTGTTTTGTTTTGTTTTATAAATTGAAGGTTTGTGGCAACCCTGCACTCAGCAAATCTCCCAGCACCGGTTTTTTTTTGGTTGTTTTTTTCAACAGCATGTGTTCACTTCCTATTTCTGTGTCACACTTTGGTAATTCTTGCAAGATTCCGAAGTTTTTCCTTGTTACGGTATTTGTTACGGTGATCTGTGATCAGTGATTTTTCATGTTATTATTGTAATTGTTTGGGGCACCACAAACCACCCCCAGTTAAGACAGTGAACTTAAATGTTGTGTGTTCTGACTACTCCACCTATGGGATCATTCCCTATCTCTCTCCCTCTCCTTGGGGGAGACAAAACAATATATTGAATTAATTCAATTAATAACCCTACAATAGCTTCCAAGTATTCAAGTGCAAGGAAGAGTCACACATCTCTCACTCTTAATCAAAGCTAGAAATGATGGAGCTTAGTGAGGAAGGCATATGGAAAGCCAAGCTAAGCTGAAAGCTAGGCCTCTTGAGCCAAACAGTCAGCCAAGTTGTGAATGCAAAGGAAAAGTTCTTGAAAGAAATCAGAAGTGCTACTCCAGTGAACACACGAATGATAAGAAAGCAAAGCAGCCTTATTCCTGATATGGAGAAAGTTTGAGTGGGCTAAACAGGAGATCAAACCAGACACAACAGTCCCTAGACCAAAGCCTAAGGCTGTCTTCAATTCTGTGGAGGCTGAGAGAGGGGAGGAAGGTGCAGAAGTCTGAAGCTAGCAGAGGTTGGTTCATGAGGTCTAAGGAAAGAAGGCATCTCCATAACATAAAAGAGCAAGGTGAAGCAGCTAGTGCTGATGTAGAAGCTGCAGCAAGTTATCCAAGATCTGCTAAGATAATTAATGAAGGTGGCTACACTAAACAACAGATTTTCAATGTAGATGAAACAGCCTTCTATTGGAAGAAGATGCCATCTAGGACTTTCATAACAAGAAAGAAGTCAATGCCTGACTTCAAAGCTTCAAAGGATGGGCTGACTCTTGTGTTAGGGGCTAATGCAGCTGGTGACTTCAAGTTGAAGACACTGCTCATTTACCATTCTGAAAGTCTTAGGGCCCTTAAGAATTATACTAAATCTACTGTCTGTGCTCTATAAATGGAACAATGAAATCTGGATGACAGCACATTTGTTTACAACATGGTTTACTATTTTATGCCCACAGTTGAGACCTATTGCTCAGAAAGTAAGATTCCTTCCAAAATACGACTGCTCATTGAAAATGCACCTGGCCACCCAAGAACTCTGATGGGGATGTACAATAAGATTAATATTGTCTTCATGTCTGCTCACACAACATCCTTTCTGTAGTCCATGGGTCAAGGAGTAATTTCACCTTTCAAGTCTTACTATTTAAGGAATCTATTTTGTAAAGTCATAGGTACCATAGATAGTGGTTCCTCTAATGGATCTGGGCAAATTAAATTGAAAATCTTCTGGGGGCACCTGGGTGGCTCAGGCGGTTAAGTGTCCGACCCTTGATTTTGGCTCAGGTCATGATCTCAAGGTTGTGAGAGAGTGCCCCAAGTTGGGCTCTGTGCTGGGTGTGGAGCCTGCTTACGACTCTCTCTCTCCCTCTGCCCCCCACTTTCTCCCTCTCTCTAAAAAAAAAAAAAAGAAGAAGAAAAATTTCTGGAAAAGATTCACCATTCTAAATGCCATTAAGAACGTTTGTGATTCATGGGAAGACGTCAAAATATCAACATTAATATTAACAGTTTGGAAGAAAGTGATTCCAACCCCCTGGAGGACTTTGAGGGGTTCAAGACTTCAGTGACAAAAGTGACTGCAGATGTGATAGAAAGAGCAAGAGATACAGAATTAGAGATGAAGCCTAAAGATGTGACTAAATGGCTGAACTCTCATGATAAAAATATAACAGATGAGGAGTTGCTTCTTGTGGATGAGCAAAGAGAGTATTTTTTTTTTTTTTAGTGGAATCTACTCCCGGTGAAGATGTTGTAAAGACTGTAGAATTAACAACAAAGGATTCAGAATATTATATAAACTTAGTCAATAAAGTAGCAACAGGGATTGAGAGGAATGACTCCAATTTTGTAAGAAACTTGACTCTGGGCAAAATGCTATCAAATAGTATCACATGTTACAGAGAAATTGTTAGCATCAAAGGAAGACTCAGTCTATGTGGCAAACTTCATTGTTGTCTTATTTTAAGAAATTGTCACAGTCACCACAACCTTCAGCAGATACTACCCTGACCAGTCAGCAGTCATCAACATCAAGGCAAGACCTTCCACCAGCAAAAAAGATTATAACTCACTGAAAGCTCAGATGATGGTTAGCATCTTTTAGTAATAAAGCATTTTTAAAATTATGGTATATACTTTTTTTTAGATCTAACACTACTGTTCACTTTAGAGATTACAGTACAGTGTAAACATAACTTTTATATGCAGTGAGAAACCAAAAAATTCATTTGGCTCACTTTACTGCAATATACACTTTAGTGTGGTAGTCTGGAACTAAGCTCATATCTCTGGGGTACACCTGTAAATACTGTTCCCCTCCTCTCTTTTGCATGTCTCTTAAAGGTACTGGATGTTTATAAACTCAGTGCCTTTTAGAGTAGATACATAGTAGGCACCCAGTCACTGTAAATGAATGGATTTTGAAGCATCAAGGGAAAGAAATCAAAACTACTTGGCAGTAAAAGAAAAAATGGTAGAATTCAAGCTGGTCCCTGAAAAAGGGAGCAGGAGTTTAGTAGGTAAACAAAGGAAACTAAAACACCCCAAATAGGTAAAACATACATACACAGACCTGCTTACAATCAGGATGCAAAAAGAGCATACTTTTTCTCTCCCAGGGCTTCTCATCTGGGTCTGTTTTACCTTTTGATTTCTAGCGTGGAAAAACTGATCAGGACTAGTTAAGGTAATCACGGTAACTTACCACTAGCAGGTCTTAGATTCTGCACAATAAAACTAGAGTTTCAAAGCAGGTCTCAATAATGGATGGAGAGGACAGGTCAACATGTCGAGTTGGCCCCTAATTTGAAGAAAGCCTTTAATATGTGTAATGAGGAAAGCATCTCAGAGTCTTTGAACAACTTTTGGGAGATACAATATGCTCTTCTAGAAGTTTAACTCACTTATTAAAGTTACATTATTTTTTTTGAGCATTCATAATGGAGATCTGTTATGTTAATTTAGTTCCCCAAAATGATTAACTAGGCTCTCTGGAGTAGTTTGCACACTGATAGGTCTACCTGAAATTTCATTAACTTTTTATTAATTCATGTCTCTTAGCTACACAACAGGGTAATCTTCTTTGATTTGAAGTATGAATCATGAAAGCTAGAGGTTGTTTAATAATAACTGTCTTGTCTTTATAAAATAATTATATTCTCTCAATTACAGATATCATGGACTGTAAGCCATGGTCTATTATAATAGCTTTGGAAGGAAAACCAATCACAGTGGATAAACACATCAAAGACTCATTCCAAATGAAGAAATAAATACATGTGAAAAAATATGCAACTTAAAATCAGAAATAAGATGGTTATTGTATCTGAAAATTCATAAAACTAAAGAAAAAAACAGGAACTGTAATCCAGCTGTAAGACATTTTCATTATTAATAACAGAGAGCTCTACATCCTCAATCTGTGGCTAGGACAGAAGCTCTGTGGTGGCATAAATTTGGACTGTTTGTTATCAGCATTTAGAACAGTACCTATGATTTCAAGAAGGGCTAAATCCATCCCTGAATCCAGGGGCAGCAAACGACCCAGGTGAAACCAACTAATGCAGTCCGTCTGGCTGGAGCTGCTGATAACCATATGTATCTTCTTGTTTTTTTTCCCAAGAAACTGTGCCCAAGAATGGAACCACACAGAGAAAAGTAATGCTAAGAACCGCAAAGACAACATTCTAAAAATACAATTTTGGGGAATGGGTCTAAAGCCATTTCATAATTTTAAATTTCCAAGTTTTGTTAGCCAATATATACCCTTTCAATTTCAAGCTAGCATGAGCTAATTTCTGTCATTTCTTTCACTATCATGAAAGAGTCCTGAGTAATACACACTCAAATATGACAAAGATACATTCACCTTTAGACTAACAAAGAAATAGTGTTAGGGTAACATCAGGGTGGCAATAAGATTTCTCCATTCTGCTTATCACTATCTTTTGCACCTTAAAAATGACTTACTTTTTTTTTTTTAACATATAATGTATTATTTGTTTCAGAGGTACAGGTCTGTGATTCATCAGTCTTACAAAAATGACTTACTATTTGCTATTAAGTTTCTAAAACAGTATCGTAAAATCTTTCGTTTCACAAATATAAACTAGATTTAAAATTCAAATATCCTAGAAAGAAGTAATGCTATTCCAGAAACTCACATGTGAGTTGAATATTACTAGACGGGTGAAGGGTCTTTGATCTGGTAGGGCAGGATGGAGAGAACAGATAAATAAATTTTTGAAATGTGGGAAATAAAAAAGTTCCTATACATCTTCTCTAGTGCATTTACGTTTTTTGTCTTTGTTTTTGTTTTATCCAGTCTAGTTTACTAATGCCCAGTGTGTTAAAGTGGTCCAGTTCACTCCACTAGAGCAAATATCAAAAGTTGGCTTTTTATTTTTATTATTGCCCTTAGCAATTAACAATGATGGGAACATCCACACTATTAACAGGAAAATTTTCCTCTGGAAAAAAAAAAAAAGATGATATGTTTTGCTTTCTACGAGGCAATTTTTGTGGAATGGCATAAAATTTTGAAGGATTTAAGAGCAACAATTACTGGATTATCATGGGATCTCCAAAGCATGTGTACCCAATGCTAGCTTGGAAATCAAGCAAATAGGAATCAGGACTGCTTGACTGAATAGCATTTGGGATAAGGCAGCTTTCTTTTGTGCTTCGAAATGTAAGCTCTGTTAACAATATCTTATAAACTCCAGATTGGCATTACTGCTACTAATCCAATCTATGTGAGTCACTTGCCAATTATTTTTAAGTATTGCACATGCACACACATATTTCTAACCTTAAACCTTTTAATAGCTTTAAATATTCAAACTAACAGAGAAAAAAGTTCTTTATCCAATATAAAAGTGACAATGAACAAAAGATATGAAAATAGAATAAAGAAGACCTTCAGCTGCACATCCTTGTAAATGTGTTCATTCAATACATGTTTCATTCATCTTCCACGGCTCCGATTAAACTCAAAATGGTAGTGATCGCGTCAAGATCATCCACTTCACTCCTCCAATGTTACAAGTGAGAGAAACGTTACAAAGAAAACTCAAATGTGGTGCAGAAGGTCATGCAAATGATGATCAGCAAGGCAAGGAGAAGTATTAAAATCAAATCCAGTAAACCAACAGTCTTTCTACCTCCGTGGCATTTTTCAGTGGTTTACATTCAGAGAATATCACTGTTTTCATCTGTTCAGCAGTCATTCTTCTACTGACAGGATCTTATTTTCATTGGAGAATTACTGCCTTCTCATTGATTTTAACTTTGTGGAATTGTCAAAAAAGGAATTCTACTCTCTCCTGACCTAGGTGTGCATATGTGGCTGAAAGCAGGCCAAGTAATTCTCTCAAAAATTTGAACCATCAATGTTTGTTTGTGGAAACGGAAAATGTTACAGATATTTTGAAAAATCTGGGCAGTTTCTTATAAAGTTAAACATGCCTTTCCATATGACCCATTAAGCTTATGCTTAGATCTTTATCAAGATAAATAAATATATGTCCACAAAACAATCTGTATGGAAATGTTCACATAAGCTTTATTCAGAATAGCCAAAAACCAGAAAGGACCCAAATACCCACAACTGATAAATGGATAAATTGTAGTAAATTCATAAAATTGAATATTATTCCACAATAAAAATAAACTACTGATATATGCAATACATGGATGAATCTCAACAATATGCTAAATGAAAGAAGAGACATATAATCTTATATAGTATATGATTCCATTTATATGACACTGTGGGATAAAACAAAAACAGAAACAAAAACTTCAGGGGCAGAAAAAAGATCAGCTGTTGCCAGGGGCTAGAAACGGTTCTAGAAGGGGACTGACTTCAAAGATGCATGAAAAAAAGTCTGTGGGATTAAGGAATGTTCTATATCTGGATTGCGTAGTAGATATAAAACTGTATATATTTATCAAAACTTTTTTTAAACTATACAGTTTAAAAAATGACTTTACATATCTACCGATAAACCTGTTGTCAAAACAATTTTTAAAGAAAAAAAGGACATTTTTCAGATAAACAAAATTGAAGGCAATTGGTCACCAGCAGACCATCACATTACAAGAATTCTGAAAGAAAATCTTCAGACTGAAGGGAAGTGATACCAGATAGAAAAATCAAATTTACAGAAAGGAATAAAGAGAAATGGAATTTCTGACATGCAGGTAAACATAAAATACTATATTTTCCTATTAATTTCTTTGAAAGGCACTTGTTTATTTGAAGCAGAAGTAATAATATTGTATGGTGGAATTTTTAATGTTTATAGAACTAAAATATATGACAATAGTACAAAAAACAGGAATAAGAGAAATGTACTTTTATATTGTCATTACATTTTATATAAAGTGATACAATATTAACCATAAGCAGACTGTGACAGTTAAGGATACAATCCCTAGAGCAACCACTAGAAAAAGAAAATTGGAAAACTACTGAAAAACAAAAGAGCCAGTAAACGAATTATAATAGTAAAAAAAAATACTAAAATTTGATTAATCTGAATGAAACCAGGAAAAGATCTGAGAAAATGCACGTGGCAAATAAAAAAGTAAGAGATAAAAATAAACTTATCCCAGATGTAAGAATAAATACAATAAATGTAAATGCACTTAATATTCCAATGAAAGGTGGAAAGGGTCAGGATTAAAAGGCAAAACTAAATTATATTCTCTGCGGAGCACCTCAGCGACTCAGTCGGTTAAGCGTCTGCCTTCAGCTCAGGTCATGATCCCAGGGTCCTGGGATCGAGTCCTGCATCGGGCTCCCTGCTCAGCGGGGAACCTGCTTCTCCCTCTGCCTGCCACTCCCCCTGCTTGTGCTCTCTCTCTCTCCCTCAAATAAATAAATAAAATCTTTAAAAATAAATAAATAATATTCTCTGCAAGAGACAGACTTTAAATAGAAAAAAAAGAGGAAATAAAAAAAGAAAAATAAATGAAAAGTTATGTTATGCAAACAGCAAGCATATAATACTCAAACTGAAAGCAAGTATGACTATATTGATGTCAGACAAAGTAATCTTCAAGACAGAAAGTCTATCACTGGAGTTAAAGAAGGATATTTTGTACTGATGAATGGGCCAATTAATCAAAAAGACAGAAAAATCCTAAATGTGCATGTACCTAATTACAGAGCTTCAAAATGCATAAACCCATAACTGAAAAATAAAGGGAGAAATTAATGAATTCATAATCACAGTTGGAGATATTAATACCCTTCCCTTCATAACTGACAGAACTAGAAAAAGTCAATAAGGATATAAAAAGAATGAACTTTATCAACTAGCTTGAGTTAATTGATGTACACAGAACATTATGCTCAATAACTAAAGAATACATATTTTGTTCCACATACACATGGGACATTCACCAAGGTAAACCATATGCTGGGCCACAAAATGTGTTAATAAATTTAAAAAAAATAAATAAACCTCACAAAATATGTTCTCTGACCCACTAAAATAACTGAATTTTAGGAATCAATAACAGTAAGATATATAGCAAAACCACTCAAATTTGGAAATTAAACAAATCTCTCTTAAAAAAAAAGATGATGAAATCACAATGGAAACTAGGAAATATTTTGAACTCAAGGACAATATGAATACTACACAGAAAAATTTGTGGAATGCCTCTCCAATAGTGATACAGGGAAATTTATACATTTTAAATGCTTACATTTGAAAAGATGGTTTCTAACTTAAGCCGAAAAATCAGAAACTTAAAGCAAATTCTGTTTTCCCTTACTAGACTATCATCTCCACCACTTCTTTTTTTTTTTTTTAAAGATTTTATTTATTTTATTTTTTAGAGAGCGAGCGAGAGAGAAACAGCATGAGAGGGGAGAGGGTCAGAGGGAGAAGCAGGCTCCCCGCCGAGCCGGGAGCCCGATGTGGGACTCGATCCCAGGACCCTGGGATCATGACCTGAGCTGAAGGCAGACGCTTAACCATCTGAGCCACCCAGGCGCCCTCTCCACCACTTCTTAACTTGTAAATTCCTGCTCATCTTGTACATTCCAGTTCAATGATAGCTTCTTTTGGGTAGCCCTTAATTCCTAGCTAATTGTTCCCATCTCTGCTTAAGCTCTTAGCACATGTTTTATTTCTTAACTTATTGCCCTGTATATAATTTTATTCCCTGCATTCCAGTCTGTAACTTATTTCAGGGAAGGCATAACATCTTACTACTCTTATTTAGAATCTAGGATGTTTGTCATAGGATCTGCCATCTATAGGCACTTATAAAATATTTATTGAATACAAGAGTGATTAAGGGAATGAGAGTGAAATGCAAATCCATGAGTGTACATGATTCTGAAACAATGAAAATACAAAATTAATAGGACATTTCTGCCAGGTTGGTTGGATGAGTAAATAATGTGAGAAATGGGAACTTGAGTCCAAAATGTAAGAAATGGGAACTTGAGTCCAAAAAAAAAAACAAAAATAAAACATTATCATCTTCATTTTAGAGATGAAAAAATTGAGAAAGAAAGATTAAGCAACTTGGTCCTGGTTACAAACTCAAAAGCAATCGGGATTTGTATCTAGGACAGTCTGACTCCAATGTCCCTAATTTTAGCTACTGTGTTTAGTCAGTTAGTTGCAGCCATTTCAACCAGTCCATCACTGTCAGGAGATGCCCCAACACAAGACTGAGGGCAGCTATAGAGAGAGTGAAGAAGAGGCAGCTGATGAGACATTGATGGTGCATCTAGAGTCGCAGAGGGCTGGGAGAGTAATGGGCTCAACGAAGCCTTGAGAGGTGACTGGTAGGTAGGAAGGCTGTGGGAGTTAATTATACATCCCAGGCTCCCCCAGGGCAGGAGAGTTACACAAGATACCAACATGTGCTGCTTCTCTGGGAGAAGGAAACTGGGTCAGAGGCAGAGAAATGTAGCTCTGCAATAAGGTGAAAAGCCCAGCTGCTAGAGGTAGGATACCAGCAAGAGGTTTTCAACTGTATCACCAAAGATGAAGCTAATGATCCAAACATGTTGATTTTGATCTGGTAGTGGTTGGAAATAGAGAATGTGCATGAGCCAAAATCTATAACCAAGCAGGAGTTAGTGATAAAGCATGCTCATTTCTAACATGGTTATATTCAAACAGCATTAGATTATAAACCGGTGAACAGGTAAGTGTAGGAAGCCTAATACCTACACACCACTCCATGTCATTATTTACTCATCCAGCAAATTCATTTGTATCTATCATGTCTCAGACGCAAGGATAATCACCAGAGATAGTGGGAAGAAGGAAGCATGGTCCTTGCACTAAAGAAGCTCAGAGTCTTGGCACATGTCAGAAAAGAGAATGAATAAGAGCATCGTATCATGTGCTTCCTACAGGAAAAAGATTCTTACTCAGCAGCAATAGAGAAAAGGTACTTTAGGTATGTTTCAGAATTTAAAAAGTATCTTCAGGACAAGGGCTGTGACTTGCCAAAAATCTTTACTTAGGATGGAGCCACTGCTGCTGATTAGGAAGCTAGAGGTTTCTAAACTCAGGAAGCACCTAGCTAAGAGACTTTCTGTGTTGGTCACAGCTCCTACAGAAAATTCAGAGAGCAATGAATGGCCCTCAAGCCCTTAATTACTATATTAGATACTCAGCTCTTTGATGGAAAGTGTTATATCTCAAACCCAAGAGCAGACGTGGAATCATCTAAAAACTCCCATTATTAGAGTTATCATTCTGTGAAAGATACAATAGCTCCATGTGTAGCCCCCACTTTCCACTATACACCTGAAGTTCCAATTCCAGGACATGATCATAAGAAGCTAGCCGCCTAGAAAAGAATTCACTCCGGGGATGAGGATGCTGTCCCAGCATGCGTTACTGAGAATATACCAGCCATGGAGAATGGTGCCTGAGGTAGAGGCAATGGAGAGGAGAGGAGAGGAGAAAATGTCAAAAAGCAGGTTAGGATAGACAACTCTGTGCTCCTTATTTAACCTCCCAATTTTGCCAAAGGCTAACCTGTTGTATTAATCATCTCTTGTAACTTACAAATTACCACAGCCTTTGAGACTTAACACGTTTATTGTTTCACAATTCCCATGGGGCAGGAGACCAGGCAGAATTAATGTACTGGGACCTCTGCTTCAGATTCTCTCACAAGGCTGCCCGGAAGGTGTTGACCAAGGCCAGGGTCCCATCTGAAGGCTCAGATGGGGAGAAATCTGTCTCTGACCTCACACGGTTGTTGGCAAAATTCAGTTCCTTGTAGGCTGTTCGACTGAGGGCCTCATTTTTTGCTGGCTGTTGGCCAGAGCCCCTCCTCCCCCTTAGTTCCCTACCACATGAGTCTTTCTAACATAGCAGCTTGTTAGCATCAGGTCATCTTAATTCAAATCAGTACTGGGAATGGTGGTATATGGGCAAAGGATGCCTTTTTAGGCTACGGTCCCAGACTATGTGGAGTGGTAGCAAATCTTTTCAGGAATTAGTGGCTTTTTTAGAATTTTAATTTCTGTATTGATGAAATGACAATTTGTGAGTTTTACATTCATTCATTTCACAAATATTTATTGTTTTAAGGGCATTGTTTTAAGTTTAGAAAATATACTGGCATCCAAATGGACAAAGCCCTGTCTAAAACCTTACAAGGGAGAGCCTCTGTGATGATTTAGAGGTGTGATAAGAGGTTACATTTACTGTGTGACTACTGCTTGCCAGTCGATGAGCTAAGTGCTTTGCATGTATCTTATCTTTAAATATCTCTTCAACTATATACATTAATAACCTTGAATAGTAGATACTATTTTATATCCAGTTTGCAATAACCTGTCGGTGGTAGAGTAAGTGGTGGGTATGTGTTTTGATCCCTGGTCTTTTTGATTCCAAAGTCCCTAATTTTAACTATACACCACATTTAGTTCAGAAAGCTATTAGGTGGGGAAAGTCAAGACTACAAATAGAAAAAAGACCAAAGATTAGCCATTGATAAAGACTTTCTGATCAAACCTTAAACAGGTTGCTTGCTCTGACCCTGCTGTTTGATTAGGACTCATCCTTGGTCCCTGCCTTCAGTCTGCCTGGTCCAGCTGCAGAAAGAATCCTCCTACCCCTGATGTCTCCTCTTAGTCTTCTTCATGCACTGATCCCTCACCCTGCTCCTTGGCTATAAATCCCCAGTCGTCACTGCTATATTAAACGTTGAGCCCTGTTTCTCTCCTTATTGCAACAGTCCACATTGAATTCTTCCATACTATTTTTTTCTAATTTATTTTATTATGTTACGTTAGTCACCATACATTACATCATTAGTTTTTGATGTAGTGTTCCATGATTCATTGTTTGTGTATAATACCCAGTGCTCCATACAATACGTGCCCTCCTTAATACCCATCACCGGGCTAACCCATCCCCCCACCCCCCTCCCCTTCCATACTATTTTAACAAGTGTCTGAATAATTTTTTCTTTAAAAAATACTAAGGATCTAGGAGCGCTAGTCAAACTGAAGACAGTTCAAGGAGAGACCATCCATATTAAAGGTGGCTTTCATCTGTCAATACATGGGCTAAACACTGAAATTCGTTGTGAAGGTTTGCATGCGTGACAGATTATAGCTTCAAAAGACAAAGGGACGCCATTTATAACCATCCATGCAGTTTAGAATATTTGCCATGACACACTGAATAACAAAATTCTATTTCAAGTCCTAGGATTATAGAAAATAAAACAGGGATATATATAGGAATAGAGATCACAGGTATCATAAAACTTGATATTAAGGATGGAATAGGGGATTGTGTTGCTATAGCAAAACCCCAGGGACCTGCAAGGTGTCCCAACTATCCTATTAGAGCAAATGTGTCAACTGGGATTAAAGATTATAAGCAGAGGCAGATACTCTATTATTTGAAGGACATTAAAAAGGGCACAGAGAAAAGGAAAATGAATGGACTTCTATGGTCCAAAGGTCATTGAGCATGAGGACTATTTGAGAGAAGAGTGAAAGTACAGAGCAGGAGGTAGAGTGGGTAATTTTGTGAGGATAACTACAAGGACAAGAAGTCTATGAACCTGGTGTCCCCAAAGGTAATCAGGTGTGTGGAAGATGGTAACAGGTGTTGCCCCATGTCAGAAGAATGCATAGAATAATTTGTTCAGACCCAAGATTACACCAACACAGTATGAAGGGCCAGTAGGATTTCCCATAGTCTAGTAGGATTTCCCATAATCCACAGCAGATAACCAGAAACCATAATAAGTAACAAGTTGTCATTAAAGGCACCTCCCCCTTGGTGATTTCATGGTCAGGGTGGAATGGCAGTTTCACAACATAGTCATTCAACTGATGCTAGATAATGATGTTGGTCCATATGATTTCTAGATTACAGACTGGATTATAAGGGTCAGAGGTTTGTAGATGGAAAGGATGACAAGATTTTCTCATGACTTGGTATTTGGGCTCCTGGGCTGAGACAATGGTATAGTGTACCTGCTCACGGGATACAGGAATCTAGAAGTTGCATCTTGGGATTCTCTGTGGCTTGGACCCTGACAACCTCTCTTTACCTTCTCCTTCTCCATGCTCTGGACACTCTGGCTTTCTTTTTGTCATTTGGAAGGCCTCTGTATATACGCTGTTCCTCTAACAAGAATGCCACCATTTTTCTTCCACCATATCTGCTTGGTTAACTTTTATTTTTCAGATTTTAACTCAGATATAACTTGCTCAGAGAAGCTTTCACTGACCTCCCAGGTTAGGTCAGGTCTCCCTGTTGCTATGTTCTTAAAATTATGAGCTGCGTCTTTATAGCCTTATCATAATTGTAATATAATTTCTGTGATTCCTTAATTAACATCTGTGTCTCACAACAGATTTTAAAGCTTTATAAGGGCAGAAACATATTCTTGGTTTTTTTTTAATTTATGTTTTTGCACATTATCTTATACCATAATATCACTCAAAAACAACAAAAAATGAACAGCTGAATGAGTTAATGAAATAATTACTACACCTTTATATAAATACCTAAACATGCTTCTTTTTCTAAGCAATCACTGTAGCTCACAACAATCACTAAATAATGGTGCTGGATGGTGATGGGAAGAGGCTTTTAGATACACTACGAGTAGTACACAAGCCAGCTTCAAAGTATATGGTACACCATGCTCAGTAAAGTGCTTCAACAAATTCATTTGATCCTTAACACAATCCTGTAAGGAGTGATAATATCATTTCTTTATTACGAATTTGGAATACTAATTATTCCAAGGCTTAGAGAAAAAATGATTTACTTAATGCCATAAAGCTATTAAATGATAGAGCAGTGCCTCTAACTCAAGTGGCTTGAGTCTTAATCCATTCAAAACAGCTACAATAATAAGTCCTTAATACATATAGTAAAACCATAAATGTAAAATATTTCATTATGAATTTCTCATGTAACATTAAAATATAATCATTATATCCCCATAAAATAAGATACTCACTGTATGAAGGGATATATTTTACACTTAGTACCCTGGGTACTCCTTTTCTTGTCTTTCCTTTATATATTCCAATGTTCACCAAGATACAATTTTAGGCATAGGTAGAAAGGTAGTAGTCCCTATCTTCAAAGGGACTCAGAGTTTAATTTTAAACTTGACATAAGGAAGTGATCTTAGAGCCTAAGTGGTTTGAATTCTGACACATATGATTGCAAATCCTAGCTCCTTCATTTATTAGCTGTACGATGTGAAGCAAGTTAGTTTCTGAGCTTAAATGATCTCATATATGAATGATGATATAATGAAAACAATCCAAGAGCAATCTAGTATGAAGAAATAACTCAAAAATGAAAACAATAGTAGTAAGATACAATAAATATAAAGGTACAAGATTACATGAAAATTCAAAGATAGAAAAATTACATTTGTCATAAAGGGTCACTGTCATTAATATCTGGTCATTCATATAAAGTTGTATTAACAAATTAATACAAACAAAAGTATCACAAGATTTTCAACTAAATTTCTGAGATAAACTATTTATTTTTTTGAAACTCACTTTTATTTTCACATTGGTGCCCTAAGTATTCAATCTTACAAGTTTTGTAGGTAGTTCCTCCTAGGAAACAGCACTATTCAACCTTCTATAGAGGTTATATCAGATCCTGCCATATGAGTTTCCATTGTGATACCTAAACTATTAAAGATGCAAGTTCAAATACACCACGCAGAAACAGGGGATTCCATTTACAAGGGAATGTCATACACTAATTGAATTCTAAAGCATAACTCATGACAATAATTGAGTTGTTAATGGCTCTAAAAGAACTTGCTGTAGAGTGGTCAAATCCCTTCTAACAAGCTTTCCCACCTGCTGCCCCATCTTACAATTTCTAACTATTTGGTTTCCCCTGCTACTGTTTTATTTTACTTCAAAATTAAAATTTTGTATTTGTGCTATTTTAAATGTTCTTGAATTTAGAAAAGAATGTGATAGGAAAGATGTTCACTCATGTAATTCTTATCAGGATAGTGTTACTTGCTTTCTTTTAGTACATGCATAACAGTAGCCAACTTCCTATTTTATTAAATTGAGGTTTCCATTTAATCTGATTTCATTTGTCAAGACTTGATTGACTATTCACTCAAGCCATGTACCAAGCAATTTGGCAGGTGCTAGGTAAACAGAGTAATAGATTGATCCTACCTTAGCTGCCTGAAATGTTGTCTATTTCTTATCTGTCTGTAAGATAATTGTGATTCAAAAATATTTTTTCTGATATTATTTCATCCAGAATCTTTATTTAATGATTCTATTATCAATATAAAAATGATATTTAGCTTGGATATAATTAAGAAATATGACAGAAAACAAATTTAGAACACAATTTTTTGCTAATATAATATTTCATTGTTTTAATTTTAGCATTCGGAACCTACTGAATCATAAACTCAAACTAACACCGAATAAATGCTCCTTATTACATGAGGAAGGGAGGAAAAAGAGGCAGCTTTTGAGCAAATATTAATTTAGACACACATGTACTTTATTATTTATTATTCCCAACCACCCAGGGTTGTAGTTAAGATAATCATCACTTTAATGAAGGAGAAAACTGAAGCTCTAGCAAGTTAAATAACTTGCCTAACATTCTTCTATTACAGGATGGAGCTGAGAACGAAATGCGTAACTGTCTGGCTGAATAACCCAAGTTCTTTCCATTCCACCATTCCACCATGGAATGGTGGCACCATATTGCTCCATACACAGCAGAGATGAGATTAAGAATGCCTTTGAGGGGCGCCTGGGTGGCTCAGTGGGTTAAGCGGCTGCCTTCGGCTCAGGTCATGATCCCGGAGTCCCGGGATCGAGTCCCGCATCGGGCTCCCTGCTCCGCGGGGAGCCTGCTTCTCCCTCTGCCTCTGTCTCTCTCTCTCTCTCTCTGTCTCTCATGAATAAATAAATAAAATCTTTAAAAAAAAATGCCTTTGAAACAGAAAGAAATAAAAAAAGTAAGTTTCAGGAATTTAACATATATTTTTTCAGAATGATGTTTATAAAGTATTAAAACATTTTAAAAGAGTTACTGCATTTTAATTACTTTGCTGGTAATGGCAACTAAATATTATCCTTTCTAAGCAATGACTTTTCTAGAAATTTTAGTAGTGCTTTTATATCCCAAGGCTCATACAATCAACACTAAATTTATCTACCTCCTTCGGAGTCTCTCATTTGTCAAAGTGACCCAAGACTTCCCGGGGGCATCAAGCTGAGACAGTTTGCTTCACAAGTGTTATGTGGGAACCATCTGTATTAGAAAACTTGTGAAATTGGAAAGTACTCATATTCAGCATCACTGAATCAGAATGCTTGAGAAAAGACCTGGAAATCTGCATTTTATCAAGCACCATAAATTACTCTGATATTGATGGCCCCTGAAGAACCTGATAAAGCTGAATATTTAGTATTCCCTAAACGCGGACCACTTTTCTATGACAGAAAAAAAAAAAAAAAAAAAAGCTCAATACTGGTGATTATTCCATTTTATTTCAGAATGGCAAATGGAAAAAAGACCTACATACAATATTTATTTTCAATATGATCATCACTCTTGGAGATGGAGACTGCAACTAATAAATAACACCCCAAAGTCTAATTGCTGACTTGGTGATAATTAGTCCTACAGTGATTTCTGAAAATATTAAAATATTCAATTTTGTAATAAAATTCTAGTAGTACACAATAGGCACATTACCTAAAATGCCAACTCACCATTTTAGTATTACATTAAATAAAAATTGCAAAAAATGAAACTCTACTCTAGCAATGGTCATTTGGAAACGTTACCTTTATGATAAACTCTTCCCGCAGTTTAGCTTCTATTTGTTTTTACATCTTACTACATCTGAACACCAGGATAGTGTTTCTGCAATCAGCTCTCAGAGAAAAACATCTAAGCATAGTGCGCTGCTACAGTTGCTAAGGTAACCACCCTCTGCTGGTCCATTAAAAGTTTCAAGTTCACAGACATCTTAACCCACCTTACTGAAACATCCCACATAAAAGCCACTGCCTAGAGAAATTTGGGCTCTCTTGTATTGGTTATACATCTCAGACGACATCATGTATGTCATTGAAAAAGGCTGCTATTTTTAGTTTACAATTTTCATTGCACTTCAACCATTGGTGGAAGACTAGGTATGTTCTAAAATGGACACTTGGATGAGCTCATCTTGATTCATTCAGAGAGTTTAGTGCTGCTTTGACTGGAACACTGGTATATAATGTTGAGCTTTTAGATTTTTTTCTCCTAGCAGCAGATGTTCAAGACATGAGAATAACATATTTTGCTTGGAAAAGCAGCAGCAGTTTCAGCAGGAAATGTTATCTTTTTTAGACTTGTTAATACTTGGAAATAGTCCGCCATGTGTGTTGAAATTTTCCATATTCAATCCTATTGATGAGGTCTTTAATAATGCTCTCAACCTCATCACCTCCTTAACCCTTCTGCTATTCCAGTCTTAAATCCTGAATTATCCCTGTTACCCACTTCCTATTATCCTGGTTTCAGCAGAGCCCTTTAGCAAAAGGCTATGTAACTATGTAAATCTGGCCCACCAGTAATTCAGGTTTGCCCATTTCAGTTGGTTTATTATCACTTCTTAGAAATCTTTTCATTCACCCCTTATTGGTAATAAAGCACACTGCTCAAAGCAGTTAGCTATACTTTCCTTCCCCTCCATGCCCACATATCTAATTTCATTGAACTTCTCTTTTCTTCTACTGCCTCTCCTTCTCATTAACCATCGGTCTTTAATACTCTCCACAATCTGACTTCCATTAACTCCATTCTATGAATGAAAATTCATTCCCCAAAATCATACCACTGCAATAAATTATTTCTTGTAATAACTGTGTTTTATCTGACCACTAGTTTTTATAATACTCTACTCTCCTAGTCACATTTCTGTCTGCTCTGTCTCCACTTACTGATTCCTCAGTAAAAATCAATGGACAAATATTCACTAGATATTACATACCTATAAATATATTAATGCTGTTTTGAACTTTTGTGGACTGATAATAATTGTGTGGGAGAAGGGGACCAGAAGGAATATTTCAAGAAGAAAATAAAATTTCCATCTGTTACAATTGAGCTTGTACATATACTATTTAAATGGATATCAGTGGTTTCAATTTGCTATGATATTTATATTCCACTGGATACACTTAAAAGTGTGTAAACATTTTATGTAAAGTCAATGTTTATAATATGCTGAAAATTTTATCCTTCTGGAGATAAAATGAAAAATCAAGATGTGGATTATGGTACACTGTGTATAGAACTAATTTTGAAGAAATAATCAGTCAAAAATGAGTATGACATACTGAAGTTTTTAAAAGTTGTTATTATGCAGTAAGGTGATACATAAGACTCGTTCCTGACCTTCGCGTAGCTTATAATCACGAAATCAAGCATATTACCATGTCTTTGGTAGAGGGTTCATAGAAGCTAAGTTTATATTACTGTTCAGTGGTAGAGCCTAAGAATCCAGTTTTTCTCATGATTTTTCCTTTTTACTATGCTAGAATGCTTCCAGATGCTGTTCTTTTTTACTCATACTTGGCCTGTTGTTGGGCAACTAAGCAGACCATTTAAATCTCTGGCAGATATAAGCTTGATTAATTCTCTTTCATTACCTCTAGGCATTTCCTAGGTCTATTTCCAAACTCTGGATTGTCTATAGATTCAGACATTTGAGGAGTGTTTATATGTTGGAGTATCAGAAATGAGTTTGGTATAGACTCACAGGCGGAAGAATAAAGTGTACTCACTGATGAATATGGACTCTGACACAGCTTTCTCTCTCTCACACACACACACACACACACACACACACACACACGCATGCATTCTCACATACGAATACAGAGTGTATCCAAATAACAAAGAATATCCCTAATAAAAATCAAATATCAGGCCTAGGATAATAAGATGCACCAGGTTACTTCTTTGTTTTTATAACTGATTATAAGTCATAATTAAAAAGAGAGAGAATACTGCATATCAGCTGCTCGTGTTCTTCCAGCCTGAAGGTACAGAAGTAGAAAACTGGGTTGACCAGAGATAAGGTATCAGAAAATGTTAGTTAGAAAAATCAAATTTGTACGTATATCAAATCATTATATTGTCTATGTTAAACTTACACAATGTTATGTCAATTATATCTCAATAAAACTCAGAAAGATAAAAAGAAAATTGAGCACATGCTAATATTTGCAGGAAATAACAAATTTAGTAATATATGATGTACAGTGGCTAATGGGTCATGAAGATGGCAAGAGTGCTATGGAAAAAAGACCCCACTAAGAGGCAGCATTGCATTTTGGACAATGAACACACAATTAGGCTTTTGTAAAATTATTCTCCTACAACTCTATGTTCATATATTATAACATAAATCTTAATTAGAAAAGAACTGAGATTTAAGAACTTCATCAGAGCTTTTATATGGAAAGTTGTTTTAGTAGAATAAATGTCTGAAAAAGAGAAATAGGCAGTAATGTGTAGTAAGAGCTTGATGAAGTCAGATGGACCTGATTAAAATACTGGCTTTCCTCTGCCATGTACTTATGATCTGGGATAAGTTACACCAGTCATGTAAGCGCTGTGTAATCTCTATAAATGAGGATAATAATAAAATGAAATAATACATGCAAAATACTCAGCACTCAGGGATGTTATGTATGGACTCATCATAGATTCTGAGTCTTGATTCTGAGTCTTAACGTAGCCTTACAAATCAAAGTCTGATAATTCAAATATTAGATATACATAATGGAATACACACACACACACATATGGTTTAAAACAATTGTGTTAAGAAGAGACAAAGTACAAAACCCACAGTAGAACAAAGTCTCTGATTTTAATGCAAAAAAAATCCTTAATAATCACTATGGCTAAGTTTAGTCACTATGGTAAGCTTTGGATATTCATATATCAGGACACTTAGAATCAGGCATGATGGAGGAAGAGAGACTCCACATCTAGAGAGTAAATCAATCAATTTCTCTCCAATTAAATACTGACTTTCAAAAACCAGACATTTGTATTTAGTTAGCAATGCTAAAATAAACAAACAAAAAACAACACTACTCTCCTGGCTAGTAATAGCTCCATACCTGTAGTAAACATTTTCAAAGTTTTCTCAAGTTTCTTGAGCATTCTAAAACGGCAAGAGTATAGGGAAGCAAAATATATCCAGTGTGGTTAACTTTTTCTATTTATAAATGATTACATATAAAAACAATTTGCAAAGTTGTTAATGGATCCTACTCCCCATTAGCCTTAGAGACTGCATAGAGTAGTTTTTAAAAAACACTAAAATTAATTATCTTTAATGAGGCTTGAAACGATTGGCAATGACCTGACAAAAAAGCATTTTTAGAATTCTCTGAGGCTTACTCAGAGGAGATCTGAATCTTCAGGGCCATTCCAAAGGGTCTTGGGAAGGGAGGGAAAAAGTGTTAAACTTGATAATTGGGTAGGAAGGATAAAAGTGAATAGGAAGCAAAGATATAGAAACAACAGTGTGTGTGTGTGTGTGTGTGTGTGTGTGTGTGTGTGTGTCTGTTTGGAGTATGTTAAAGATTAGGCTGGAGAATCAGTCTTTGAAGGCGCTGGATGAACAAAGAAAGACAGTTAAGAGTTCATCATCATATAATGCAGTTGGAAACATTGATCAGCAGATGGCACACGTGTCAGGAAACCTGTTTCACTGCACAAAAGAATGGCTCTAAGACACTTTACAAATTTCACAGCACGTCACACATCAATTCTCAAAAGCATGGTGAAAAGATGCATACATGTTTACATATGTGATACCTTCAGTATCCCATTCTAAATTAGAAGACTAACAGGTTCTATGTAAGTACAAAGTAATTCTTATTTAAAATTACAGCTTCAGAATCTTGAAAAGGAATAAGGAAACTAAAGGATTAACACTGTCTGATTTTAAGACTTAGGATAAAGCGAAAATAATTTTAACAGTCTGGTATTTACACAAAAACAAATAGATCAGTGGAACAGAGTTGAGAGTCCATAAATGACCCAAATGATTTTTGACAAAGATGTCAGTATAATTCAATGGGGAAAGGAAAGTCTTTCCAACATATTTTGCTAAACTAAATGTATGTCTGTGTGAGAAAAAAACTGAAACTTGATTCATACCTCAGGCCATATGTAAAAATTAACTTAGTTAATTAAGTCTAGACTACAAACCTAATGTAAAAGCCAAACTATAAAGCTCAATGAGGAAACCATAGGAAAACGTCCTTGTGACCAGTTAGGAAATGATTTTTTAGATAGAACAGAAAACAAACTAATCATTAAAGAAGTATAATAAATATGACTTCATCAAAATTCTGCTCATCAAAAGTCACCACTAAGAAAACAAAAGGGTAAACCACAAAATGAAAAAATATATATATATCTGCAACACATAAATCATATACTTATATTCAGATTATCTAAATTATCCCTGTAAATAAATAATAATGATGATGATCAAACAAGCTTGTTAAAAATGGGCAGAAGACTTGAAAGACACTTCAGAAAAAAAAATGTATCAGAATGCCAATAAACACATGAAAATGTGCTCATCATAGTTATCAGGGAAATGTAAATTAAAACCACAACAAGATATCACTTTGTGCTCATTAGAATGATTAAGATTAAAGAGAGTAATAGCATCTAATGTGGGAGATAATGCAGAACAATAGGACCACTCAGATATTATTGGTAGAAGTATAAAATTGATCAACATCTGTGGAAAGTCATTAAGCAGTGTCTTTTAAAATTACACATATATCTACATTCCAATCCATTATTTCCACTCTTATGTATTTACCCAAAATACATAAAAACATATGCCTCCCAAAATACTATACACAAATATTCACAGTAATCTTACTCATAATGACCTAAAATTGGAAACAACCCAGACATCCATCAACAGGAGAAAGGACAATGATAACATATTCATAAAATAGGAGACTACTCAATAATAAAAAGGAATAAACTCCTGATCCACAGTAAATGGATTAATCTCAAAAACATTATACTTGGGAGAATGTATAACCCATTGTTGCAAGGCTCAAGAAAAAACAAAACCATTCTATGAAGAAAGCAATCAGAGGTGTCCTTGACTCCAGGAGAGTGGGATAAATTGGAAAGATGGCAATGCTCTGTATTCTGACTGAGGTGTTGGCTACACGGGTATATACATTTATCAAAACTCATCAAACTACACCTAGGATCTCTAAACCTGACTGTCTTAAATTATATCACTAAAAAAGGAAAACGTGTCCAGTGGCATATGACACCTTGTGTCAAATCTATCTAGGTGGAAAAAAAGTTGATTATTTAACATGTTACACTGCTTGTTCTTACCTCTTCTCAACTGCAAATGCCACTCAAATACAGGTGGTTCAATCCAGGTGAGATTCTCTTTTGAATTAAAATTTTAAAACAGACATTTCTGTAATAAAAGAAGCATTCACCTAACTGAAAATACACACTAGCTACTGTCCTTATGCATTGATGCTCTTTTCCCATTGCACTCAGAGGACACACAAGGAATGTCAAGGACTTCCTGGGCCAGAATTGCTATTCGAAAAAGGGTTGCTGTATTTGATATCACCAACATAAATGTTACCTCCCTGCCTGTCACCAAACAGGCATCTGAAGTATGTTTACTGAATTGAATGCTATTCTTATTTAGACTTTAAATTTCATTGCTCTGAAGAGAGATGAAGTTGGGGAACATTTTCAAAATTGATTATTAAATATTTTCAAAATTAAATATTAAATATTTTCAAAATTAAAAGATGTTTACAGTGAACACCTTGTCAGAGAAGTGATCAGGCTATCCTAGAGCTAATTACAATAAAGACAGAAATTCGAGGAATATTTAGATATGTAACAAACTTCAGAAAAAGTTAAAGATAGATAAGATCCCAGGGCCAGAAATCTAAGAAAGAATGTGACTAAAAAAAAATTATCTCGGGGCGCCTGGGTGGCTCAGTCGTTAAGCGTCTGCCTTCGGCTCAGGTCATGATCCCAGGGTCCTGGGATCGAGCCCCGCATTGGGATCCCTGCTCAGCGGGAAGCCTGCTTCTCCCTCTCCCACTCCCTCTGCTTGTGTTCCCTCTCTTGCTGTGTCTCTCTGTCAAATAAATAAAATCTTAAAAAAAAAAAAATTATCTCATAACCTTAGTCACTCTGATAAAGAATAAAAGAGAAAATTATTTTAATAAATTCTCTCAGCTGGATGTAAAATACCAATCAGTACTCTTAAGTGTCCACATTTGACTCTCTTCAGATTCTACTCCATCCCTGACCCCTCCTCCTAGAAAGGGTCAATATACATATGTATATAGATACATGGAAATAGCTTATTTTCAGTTATTAACCACTTTCCGCAAATCTTAGAAGAAAATTTTGCTGAGGGTTGCCATGAGGGAGGGAGGTGGGGGTGGGCAAAATGGGTGAAGGGGATTGGGAGATACAGGCTTCCAGTTACGGAATGAATAAATACAGGAATAAAAGACAGACACAGCATAAAGAATAGAGTCAATGATACTGTAATGAAAATGTATGGGGACAGATGGTAGATACACTTGCGGTGAGCACAGCATAATGTATAAACTTGTTGAATCACTAGGTTATACACCCGAAACTAATGTAATATTGTATGTCAACTATATTTTTTAAAAATATCAATAAGGGGCACCAAGAATAAGGGATACTTCTTCTCTGAGTACTGAGCCAATTGAGAAGTAAATCATAAGCCAATGAAGTCCAAAAATACCATCTTTCTTATAGTTGAAGCTAACACTGGAGACCATGACTAAAGTGTAAGACTGGAATAAAATTCTTAATTGAAAGGTCTCATTGAAAACCAAAACCACGCAGTCTTACCAACCCAGGAACAGAGAAATAGAGAATTCACCAAAGGAATGAAAGAGGAAAATGAACTATGAACACCTACTTTTTTCCAAATTCACAAATTAAGTAAATTATGCCTCCCACTTTCCCTGAGGAAGTGTGGGTAAGAGGGTGGAATGAAACTTCATTACTCTAATATTCTTTCCTCATGGAAAGAAATATCACCACTGGGCTGGAAAAGGAGAATATCTCTATTTCCCACCCCCATCCCTGCTGCATAACCTCCCCAGTGACATAAAAGTATGTGTTTTGAACTTCTGTCAGAAGTTAATCCAAACACGGATCTCTAGAACCTGTTCTTTTCTCTCTCTATCCATCTGTTATTCCCCTTTCCCCTATACCTCCCAGCTCTCTTCCTCCTTTAGTATTATAGTATGCAATGTCTATTGCTAAAAAGTCTTTCCTTCACCCATGCATCCTCTTTGTATATATTAATCCTCTCTTTCCGGTCTCAATTGAACTTCCAAAGGGCAAATAACATGATGTTCACTCCAATCTGCCTCTTACTTCTCCATCCACTGTAATTTGGTCTTCCTCTCACTGATCCTCTGACAGTACTGGACCTCAAATCAGCAACTGACTCTGAGTAATCAAAGCTTATGGGCATACATCACTCCTTATCCCACTTGACTTCAATGTCAGTTGACACTGTTGACCATTCTTTCCCTCTCACACACATATCTTCATTATCTTTTCTGATGCTCTCTTTTCCTGCTTCTCCTCAGATCTCTCAGGCTGCTGCTTCTATGGTGTTCCTCACTGTCGCATCTCTACCCGTCCCTTCTCACACTACCCACCTCTTTTGAGCAGGCTCATTCACCATCCAGGGGTGAATGATCACTTAAAAATGGGCAACTCATGGAAGGTTTCAACTGTCTTTTGGGTCTCTCTCCTGAGCTCCAGACTCATAACCTTACCTCTTAGAAGTGAAGCAACTCAATATGACCAGAAAGGAACTCATCGACCTGTTCACCACCTTGTAGGTGTTCTATTTTCAGTGAATGGCATCAAACTCTACCTGTTCATTAGTAAGTTCTCCTAAGGATTCAACCTCTCATTCATCTCATCATTTCCAGTCAACACCAGGTCTTGGCAAGTATCTTCTTCATCTCATCCTATCTGTCATACTTTTCTCAGAGTCTCTATTAGGGTCTTAACACTAACGGAGGCCTCCATCATCTCTTAGATTATTCTAATATTCAAATATATCACTTCAGTCATGCTGAAATTTAACAGAAATATAAAGTGCTGAATTTGGTTTAAAAAAGAAAAAGATCCAGAGCTAGACAACTGCAAATTCAAATGAGTTAACATTGAATAGTAACTGCTCACAAGTCTAATATAGATACAATCACATTTCAGATACCTTCAGTTCACAAATAAAATAATGCAAATTCAAACTATATATTTTTTAAAGATTTGGAATTACTTAAAAGATAATGAGATACTTAAGGAATCTCAAAGGAAGCAGGACCTCACAAGGCTCTAGAAACAGAAGCCAGAAAGACTTCAGGAATCTGGGCACACTCTCTTCATCTCTTCTCTTTCCTCTCTGTCCTTCTGTTTACTTCTGATCTCTCTGGGATGAGATTTCGCTACTTCTTAGGGTACCATATGGTATAAGATGGCTGAGGTACCACTCCTGTATTTTTACAGTTCTCTGAATTCTAACCACATAAAGAGACTGATTAGAATCAAATGTATTTAAAAATCCTGAAAAAGGGGGAGGCTGAAGAAACAAATCCACCTACATCAATTAATCAGTCATTAGGAAACTATGTGGAATTTAAGAAACAAAACAAAGAAAAAAAAATACTCGAATACAGAGAACTGGTGGTTGCCTGAGGAGAGGTGGGGGGGATGAGTGGAATAGATAAAGGGGATTAAGGGTACACTTCTCATGAAGAGCACTGAGTACAGAATTGTTGAACCATTATATGTACACCTGAAACTAATATAACACTGTATGTTAATTACACTTGAATAAAAAATAAATAAAACAGACACTAGAAGAAAGGAAAAAGAAAACAAAGGCTGTGCCAACAAGCATTCTGTGAGAGTTTGGGAAGATTCCTTGAAAGAAATAAAGAATTCCTATGTTCCTTTAGAGTTCCCAAAGAGAAAGCACTTTTTAAAAAAATATTTTATTTATTTGAGAGAGAGAGAGAGAGAGATTGAGAGAATGAGCAGGAACAGGGGCAGAGGGAGAAGCAGACACCCTGCGGAGCAGGGAGCCCAACGTGGGACTCAATCCCGGACCCTGGGATCATGACCTGAGCCGAAGGCAGACGCTCAACCCACTGACCCACCCAGGCGCCCAAGAGAAAGCACTTTTAAGGCATGATATTCCTAGTGATGGCCATGAGTTACTAATAAAAGGTACACATTTCTCAGTATATTCTATTTCTGAATCAGGTATCTGAAATACTTAAGATTTCCATAGAAACAAATACTTTCCATTAAAATATGTTAAAGCAAGCACTGCAAGTTTAAATGCTTAAGCCTCAGTTATGAGAAAAGTTCATATATCCATTCCCCTAGTACACTGAATCATTTCTCAAATAGGTTATACTTTTTAAAAATGTAACATTATTGTATTATGTTTGTTCCTTCTTTCTAATCTACCACTCCAATTTGTCCATCAGTTCCGTCTTTTTTAATTCATTGGAGTTTGTGTGTAGTTTATTTATAAATCTATATCAAATGTTAATTCCTTAAGATACAAGCAATATTGTCAAATTCCGAACAGCAAACCAACGTTAATGAGGCCTAATATCAGAGCCTGCTACCTCTCCTTTAGAAAATCATTGCCATCTAGCAATCTTAAAGTTGTAAGAGAAAAAAAATTTCCAAATTTAATTTAAATCTGCAGGGAAAAAAGTCCTGTCAACTTGCTGTGCAAAAACTAACCAGTCACTAGTAAATAAAGAGGTTGACAGTATTAGGGTAATACCCTGGATTTTTTTAAAAAAAGACTTTATATTGGTTTTATTTTGGAGAAATGAAATTTATTTCCTACTTTAGTAGGTTGTTCAGACCTAAAACATAGTTTGGCTCCAAAACACATTCATTTATGTATGTAGCTGCCAACATTTACGGCTTGCTATGTCCCCACTTTATAGATGAGGCAGTGAGGTTTAGATTAGTCAAGTAACATGCCTAAATGCTAGCAAGTGAAGTCAGGATTAGAAGGCAAATCTCTCCATTCATGACAAGCTACACAATACACTGGGCCCGACACAAAATGAAAATGTGGAGGGTCCTTGTTCAAAAATGGAGAATTTTAGGATGGCAGCAGCAGGGCATTAAACAAAGTGGGGGGTTGCTGCTTCTTTTTTTTTTTTTTTTTAAGTTGGGCCCTTCTAAGTCCACCCATGGAGTCAGCCCTGCCTCTGCTCCAACAAATCACAAAATAGACGAAATTCTATTTTTTTTCATCTATCTAAATTATATTCTTCAAAGACTAAATCTCTGTTATGGCTAATTAGCCAATTATAAATTAAGATTCAGATTTCATATTACAGGCTGGGCCTAGATATACTCAATAAATATTTGTTGAATAAATAACTTACTTTTTGGCCTCTAACTAAACCCCTCTCTTCAATAACTCATGCTGAGAATGCCCCTAGTTTAGTTGGCATTTAAATGCTGGGGCTCTAAAGCAAAGCTTCAAGAATACACTCTTCAGTTCCCCCATGCCCACCTCTAATATTTCACAACCCTCATCCTACCCCTAAGTCCTTAACTTTCTCTAATAAACAGTTTACCAGCAGAAGGAAAAGCAAGTCCTTTCTCCTCAATCCATGCCCAGGTGAAGGACAACATAATCAATATTTAAATTATACCTTTCAAAAAACATTAAAGGGTTAGGCTTGCAAGCCAGGCTTTCTTCTTTCTGAAGAAAGAAAGGAAAGAGAGAGAGAGAGAGAGAGAGAGAAAGAAAGAAAGAAACAAAGAGAGAGAGAGAGAAAGAAAGAAAGAGAAAGAAAGAAAGAAAGAAAAAGAAAGAAAGAAAAAGAAAAAGAAAGAAAAAGAAAGGAAAGAAAGAAAGAAAGAAAGAAAGAAAGAAAGAAAGAAAGAAAGAAAGAAAGAAAGAAAGAAAGAAAGAAAGAAAGAAGGAAGGAAAGAAAGAAATGTACAGGACAGAAGAACATGCATCAACCAGGTCAATCAGGGACAGGAACCTAGAGGCAACAGCTAGTATACACATACACACAAGGACAAGCATGAGAGGGAACTCTACACCGTCCTCCAACCCCACATCTCATATGGCACAACCTTCCCAGAGTACTCACCCCTCAACACCTGGATGTCATCACAGAGAGAGAAGTAGGTTGAGAGAGGCAGTTTGAGGAGCACATATTTTATCTAAATGAGAGGCTGAGGTTTACCTAAAAGGACTGTTTAAATGTTGAAATTGGACAAATTTAAATTGTCTTGGTGTGATGGTCAATTTAATGTGTCAACCTGACTCAGCTGGGGTTCCCAGTTATTCAACTAAACACTAACCTAGGTGTTGCTGAGAAGGTATTTTGTGGATATGATTAAACTTCATAATCAGTAGACTTTAAAAAGAATTATCCAAGATATTCTGGGTGCGCCTTTCAGTTGATAGATCTTAAAAGCAGAGATGAGGAAAATTTTGCCTTTGGACAGCAGCTTTTTATTTTTTTTTAAGATTTTATTTATTTATTTGAGAGAGAGAGAATGAGAGAGAGAGAACACATGAGAGGGGGGAGGGTCAGAGGGAGAAGCAGACGCCCCGCCGAGCAGGGAGCCCGATGCGGGACTCGATCCAGGGACTCCAGGATCATGACCCGAGCCGAAGGCAGTCGCCCAACCAACTGAGCCACCCAGGTGCCCTGGACAGCAGCTTTAGCTCCTGCTGAGAGTTCCTTCTTACCCTTTTTAAAAGCCTACCCTGTGGATTTGCCTTACTTACCTAGCCTGTGCCCACAATTGTGCAAGCCAATTACATGCCATAAGTCTTTTAACATGTATCTCCTACTATTTCTTTTTCTCTGGCTGAACTCAGACTGACACAATCAGATATTCACAAAGAGAACCAAAATAATGATGAAATATGTAAAATACATTTTTCTTCACATCCGGTTTGTAGCATGAATAACTTAGTATGTGTAAATAAGCCCTACATACCTTGAGGAGTTCATGCACACTCCCTCTTTGCCTGACATGCTCTTATCCTATTCCCTTTCCTTCCAAGTCCCAATCTAAAGATCTACTTCCCCAGGAATGCTTTCGTTGACCACCCATCAAATTCAGGTTCTGCTGTTAGATATGCTCTTCACACCTGTTCTCCTCTTGTATCTCTTATTACAGTTGAAATGAATGTTTAATTATTCAACATTCATTTGTCTTCCCCTTTAGAGTTTAAGCTCTATATAGACAGAGGCCAGGTCTGACTTGGTCACCAATGTAGCCTTATTACCAAACATACCACCTAGGACATACAGTGGGTGCTCAAAAAATATTAATTGAATGAATGCATGGGCTTAAGTGGATAAAGAATTTTTAAAAACCACACATTCCAAATTTGAATATGATTTGAAAATATCTGGTAGTTGACCCTTAACTGTTTTGTTCAGGGAGTCAGACTGTAAAATTTAGAAGTAAGAAGTACAGGTATCATTAGCTTTTGTCTGCGTAGGCAGCCCACTGAATATCACCCTTTGTCTGTTTGGGCCCTTATAACAAAATAACACAGAGTGAGTAATTTACAAACAAACAATTGAGTAATTTACCTCTCACAGTTCTAGAGGCTGGAAGTCTGAGGTCAGTGTGCCAGCATGGCCAAGTGAGAACCTCTGGATTACAGACTTCTAGTATCCTCACATTGTGGAAGGGGCAAGGGATCTTTCTAGGCCTTTTTCATAAGACTACGAATCCCATTCATGAGAACTACCCCCTCATAACCTAATCACCTCCCAAAGGCCCCACCCCCAAGACCATAATCTTGGAGGTTAGATATTAACATATGAATTTGGGGGGGATATATTCAGACCATAACAATCATGAATTCCCTTTTAGTTAATATGACCCAAATCACATGAACTAAGGATGGCCCAAAGCCAATGCTGCAAGAAGAAGACCTCATAAATCTGTTTGCCATTTTACATTTATGCAGAAACATAGATTTAATGGTTCTCTGAGACAGCTAAATGGCACAACATTTTATGACATTCTTAATAGTATTTTAAGATCCCCTTGGAAATAATGATTCATCTCATGACTTGGGATATTAATTTGGATGTTAAAAATTAGATAATGAGAATATAGGGAGCTGTAAATATGCTTAATGAAAACCTATATTCACAATCTAAGGCTAACCAAATTCTTGTCCTTTTGGCACAGTAAGGTTGAAATATGAACATCAAATACCACTTTAAAAAGCCCAATTACATTGGGCATTGACCATAATATATTAGAAAGAGAAATAGATATAAAAAAAAGAACTTGCTTATAATTCTTCTATGTATTTCACATTTTGAGAAATGAATCTTCCCTGCTGAAAACCCTTCCCAAGAGAAAAGGATCTCCAACTACCTTTTCACTTATTTCTTTTATAAGTAGCTTAATCTTAGGAGAAGCTGAAAACAAACACACCACACAAAAATACAGGAATAAATATTCACTTTCAAATAAATTTGATGCCATTTGTGAATCAGATTTACTTGGAAGGGTGTTCAACAAATTATTTCATCTTTAATATTCTCTAGGATAAATACCTTCACTGGCTCAAGAACAATTTCATGCTCAAAAGCTGACATAGGAATTTGAAAATATATGTTATACTTTGGGTATTAATAGGAAAGAAAATCTTCTTAAATAGTTACCAGTGGTGTTTACTAATGCTACTTCTCTCAATGAATCATAAGAAATGGCTATTACAGCTAAACTCTGTTGAATCACACCAATACAAGGCTCTTGCAGTGCAATCTGATTATAAAAGAGTAAATTTTAAAATTCAATGTATGTATGAACAGTAAAACCAAAACTCATCATCAATGGAGTTGTTTTTGTTTTTTTAAGATTTTACTTAATTTGTCAGAGAGAGAGAGAGAGACAGACAGAGCACACAAGCAAGGAGAAGGGCAGGCAGAGAGAAAAGCAGACTCCCTGCTGAGCAAGCAGCCCAATAAGGGACTCTATCCCAGGACACTGAGATCATGACCTGAGCGGAAGGCAGCCGCTTAACCGACTGAGCCACCCAGGCACCCCATCAATGGAGTTTTTCAATCACAAAGAGAGAAACATCATTCAGCAAAAAGATAAGAAAAAAATATTTCCATAAATTAATATCTGATTTAATAATTAAGTGTAAAAAATGTTTTTAAAAATAGAATTTATAGAGGTGCATGGGTGGCTCAGTCAGTTAAGTGTCTGCCTTCGGCTCAGGTCATGATCTCGGGGTCCTGGGATGGAACCCCATGTTAGGCTCCCTGCTCAGCAGTGAGTCTGCTTCTTCCTCTCTCCCTGCCCCTCCCCCTGCTCATGCTCTCTCTCCCTCTCTCTCTTAGATAAATTTAAAAAATAGAGTCTATATGGCGAAATATACTTGATTGCTACTAAATATAAGAAAACACTTTCAAGTACTAACTACTAATTTGTGCAAAGCTAAGAATCAATGTGCCAATGCATATCATTTTTTTTAAGTGGGAAGAAGAATAGGAAGAATGAAAGGCATGTGTATTTTTTGGAAGCCTTTTTTTTTTTTTATTACCCTTCAAAATAGTCATAAAATAGTCATAAATTTTTTAATCCATTTCACACTCACTAAAACTAGTAGCTCCCTTTCCACAAAATTCCTGGCATTCCCACTTCACATGCTCCATGAGAATGGAAACCCAGCAAACCCTGCTTGCATTCTGAAAATTAAACTTGAGGTTATTATTTCCAAATAAGTCAGTACTCAATCCTCACAAACTCCATTTTAGTTACATAATTTTTGCTTAATAAACTCTTCATTTATGATACTCTTATTTTATTTTTATTTATTTTATTTTATTTATTTGAGAGAGGGAGAGCACAAGCGGAATGAGAGGGAGAGAGAGCACAAGTGGGGTGACGGGCAGAGGGAGAAGCAGACTTCTTGCTGAGCAGGGAGCCCGATGCGGGACTCGATCCCAGGACTGTAGGATTCATGACCTGAGCTGAAGGCAGACACTTAACCGACTGAGCCACCCAGACGTCCCAAGATACCCTTATTTTAAGGTGACCATTACATGTTTTGGCTTCTTTAAGAAATTAAATAGGAAACACCCAGAAAACAAATCTACTTCCAAAAGAAACCCACTGTTACCTACCATGACAAGTAATACAAAGAATAGAAGTATAATGAATAAAATCAACCTTACAATAATTTCTTTCAAACAAATTCTATCCCCCTATCTGATGTGAATATCAAAGGAGAATTCTAAATCAAATAAAAATACTTAATACAGACAGAATAAACTTCAAGGAAGTACAATAGATATCTTTAAATAAGAGGATTTAATTCATAATTCAATACTTTAGCAGAATATTTAGACTCAGTACAAGCCAATTGCTCTACAATCTTTGAATTCATTCTCAGAATACATTAAATTGAAACTCTCATTTTCTTGTGCAGTATTTTTTTTCCTAATAGACAATATTCATAACATTTGGCCTCTTTCACACACAACAGATTAAACCACTGTGTCCCTTCATTTAATATAAGTGATCTGACTTTGCAATCTAGGCATTATAAATTCATTCACTATGCAATTATTTGTTTCTTGCCTAATATATATAAGGCATTCGGTTTAACAGAAGAGTTATTGAAATCACAAATCAAGGACCAGTGTTCTGTCAGTAATTTGAAAAGAAGTTGTTAATGTGTGGTTTGAAAGACACAGTAAAGAAGTCTCTAACTAAATAAACTAAACATGCAGTTAGTTGACTGGAAGCACTTGGGGCTCAGTGTATCTACATGAATATACCCAAAAGAATTTAATGTGGAAATTTGTAATAACAGAGATCATTAGAAACAAAAATTGGACATACAAGTTATGATTAATAAACACTAAACTATAATCCTAATTTCATAGGTTCCTGTTTTCTCATCTGTCAAGTAAGATAGTTAATCCTAAGCACTAGCTAAATATTTATTGAATAAATTAAAGTGAAATGTATAAAGATTTTAAGATGTCATATGATGTGTATTTCTTTTCTAATTTGAGGAATTAATCAAAGTAATATCTCTTCGGTAATTCTAGGCAAATCATTTTAGCTTGCAGTGGAATGTTTAGAATCTAAGGCTGAAAAGTCAGACAAACTGGCTGGGATCCCCATAGGTCTTCTGAGTAACCAAGTAATTACTGATTGAGTAATCCCAGGAAAGTTACTTCAGCTCAACTTCAGGTACCTGAACTACAAAACAGGAATAATCATGTATACCTGTTACAGACTGAATATGCCAAAAAAGTGCCAAGTCTAAAAGACTAGCATGCAGTAGTTGTTTAATAATTAATACTTAATTTGACAACTTAATTTCAGAATATAAATGATTTTAAAGCTATGTGAACTCTAAACAGTCTTCATATTCTTAAGATACTGGAATATTTGACCAATAACAAAGACTTCTTCAGAACTTCCTGATAGAAAATTATTTGTAGATAAGGAAAATAAGATTCAGAAATAATGCTCTTTTTTCCAGAGTAATACATAATTTTTTTTATTTTTAATCCTCACACACAAAAATCTATTAATATGAAATGACACAGGCCCATAATGATTTGTTCCATCATACTAAAAATGTAAAACACCAAAGGCAGTAAGATTTCTACGATACTGTCTAAACACAAGAAATTGTGAATTACTGATAGTCTCTAACTTACACAGAAATATTAGAATTGAGTTTCTTGAAGTCGTAAGAATTATACTGTGGAGTATGTCCTTAGTTGAGTTTTAGGGGATCAAGTGACCTGAAGGACCTATATACAAAATTTTATTTGCATATGTTCCTACACGCTTTTTGGAGAGGAAAAGGTCCAGGGTTTTCACAGATTCTTTCATAGATTTGCAAAAGGGCACATAAACCAACCACAAAAGCCCAAGTATCCCCACTCCAGAAGTGCGGACATAAATTACAACTCTTATGTAGGTTATACAGCACAGTGTTGAAAACTTGATTTCAGGAACTGTCACTCAATATTTTTAGTGTACAAAGATAATGTGTTATGAGAGAAGAATCTACATAGATTAACAAGATTTTAGCGTGCTTTTTGGGTTTTGTTTTTTAACCTAAATAAACATATATAAATAGAGAGACAGTTAAGATATCAAATCTTAACTGACAAATAAGTTTGAACAAAGATTCGTAGAGTAACACAGTACTTTACTTTTGAAGTTCAACAAAATTAATGAATTAGCAATTCTAATAGCACTGTGAGGACACTATCATCTGTGACTTTAGCAGAGTATTATTGAAATAATATATTCTCTCTAGATCATATTTGTCATCATTAATGATACTGTCAAATTACCTATTTCTTTAATATAATTACAAGTGCACATTAAAAGCGTCAAAAAGAAGAAGTACTTTAAAATGGCCTCAAGAATTGTGAAGAAACACTGGATATCAATCCACTGACTATTTAGCCAACTCTTCCAGGAAATAAAAGGAGTAATATGTTAAATAGGACTTCATTCTTCATTGAGTATCGCAAGTATTTGGTGCAGAACTAGAAAAATATATGTTAAGCAGGTTGATTTTCATGGGTATTTAAAACAGTTTACAGTTCTTACATTGCTAAAATAATATGTATCAAAATCTCCATTAAATATTAAACATATTACTAGCTATTTCATGTATATACTTACCATTGGCATATGCCAAAATCTGAATGATTTCATAGCTTGTCAATTTGATTTTGTTTTCCATTATGTCTATTGTCATCAAACTAGTACCAAGCTAAAGGGTTAATACTAAGAAATGGTTTACATGGCAGAAATCCTGAGAAATATTACATCAGGGTAACCAGATTTAATAATAATCGCTAAAATATAGTAATCCACCTATTATGTACAAGGCACTGCTATTCAAAGCAATAGCCATCTATCCATCTAGCTATACATACACACACAGATACACAAACACATGTGTTTGTACATATGTGTGTGTCTATGTAGATGTATATATATCCCCACACACACATACATATACATATGACTAAAGTGATACATACATATCCAGCTTCATACAACTCAAGGAGGTGGGTACTGCTATTATTAGCTCCTTTTCACAGGTTGGAAACATGGCATCAGAGAGTGCAAATAAATTGCCTGGGATTATACAGCTAATAAGTGACTGAACCAAAATGTGAACCCAGGTAATACTGTTTAAAGTCCTGGCTTTTACCTTTTGCTTAGAGTTGTCTCTGGGAGCAATGGTAACAAATAGGTAAGGCAGGTGGTAAGGAGGAATGGGTTGTTTGGGAAGTGGTGGTGACACCGAAGGGATACCTATTTGGAAAAGCCCTATTATTAATAACATATTATTTCAATAATACTCTGCTAAAGTCACAGATGATAGTGTCCTCACAGTGCTATTACATCTCTGGGTATAATATTAGAACAGATATGTGATTGAGCACAGTTCCGGGTATACACCCATGCACTCATGGGGTAAGCTCATCCCACATACTTGAAAGAGATGTCGCTTCACAGGTAGTATAATCCTTACTTGTAGTTGAAAAAGTTAGCTTTTTGTATATTTTGGTTTGGGTTTGTTGATTTTTTTCTTTTGTCCTTCATTTCCAAATTGATGCAGTATCAGAACTGACAAACTGAAAATTCCATAAGCCCAACTTTGGCTTGAAAAGTGAGGTACGGGGCGCCTGGGTGGCTCAGTTGGTTAAGCGACTGCCTTCGGCTCAGGTCATGATCCTGGAGTCCCGGGATCGAGTCCCGCATCGGGCTCCCTGCTCAGCAGGGAGCCTGCTTCTGCCTCTGACCCTCCTCCCTCTCATGCTGTCTCTCATTCTCTCTGTCTTAAACAAATAAAATTAAAAAAAAAAAAAAAAAAAGAAAGAAAAGTGAGGTACGTTTTGACATTTCTCACATAGTAGTCAAATTATGATATATGGTTAGCATTACACCAACTAATACTGTGGGGAAAACAGATGTTTGTGTTTTATGTAATTAAAAATATTTGCTCAAAATTAAGAAAAGAAAGATCCTCTTAGTAAAATGTAAGATGTTTAAATTGACTCCGATTGTTAGTTTAAAAAAAAAAAAACCTAAGTGAATAAAAAAGATTTGTACTCAATGTATTCCTAAACAGTGTAATTTACAACATTTAAGTGAGACTTAAATAGATACACTGTTGCTATAAGTTGCAAATTATGCAATAAACATGATAAGGCATAAGCATTCTTCTTTCATGAAATCAAAGCCTAACAGTAAGGAATTCATTTTTAACACATTTAGTATTGATCACATACTCACTTAAAATGCTCATCTTTTTTGAGGAAAAAAAAAGTAAAGGTGATCTTATCACCAAATGCTCTTGAATAAAATAAATCTATTTTATTGCCAACTTGGGTTTTTTTTTCCTTTTTTTCTCACACAGTCTATACACCCTAGGAATAAAGTCTAACACACAAAACATTTGCAATGCAATTGTAATGAAATGCAAATCTCATTTCTATAAAGTTAAAATACCTATTAAGTATAGTTAGAAAAATCATAATACTTTGGAGAAATATATGCAAAAATCCATCCCATCATTCAACAAGCATGTATTAAACATTCACTATATGCTAGGCATGGCGATCTGCTCCCAAGGAGCATATACAGACTATTTCTGGGAGACATTCATATCTTTTAAAAAGTCCTAATGGTTTTACAAAAAATCTACTAGGACATTTGTTCTGTAATGTAGCAATATTATAAGATACAGGATCAATATAAAAAAAATCAATTGTTTACAATACAAAGAATCTTAAAATGCAGTTAGGAAAACAAATGACATGCAAAAACATTAAAAGAATAAAGTATTTAGGAATAAATTTTAACAGAAGTGCAAGACCTATAAACTGAAAACTATAAAACATCACTGAGAAAATTTTAAAAGACCCCCCTGCCCCAAAAAGTGAGATAATGCTATGTTCATGAATTGAAAGAATCAATATCATTGATGGGAAATCTCCAAACTGATCTCTATAAAATTTAACAGAATCTCTATGAAAATCCCAGCAATCATTATCGTAGAAATTGACAAGCTAATCCTAAATTTTACATGGAAAGGCAAAGGAATAGTTAAAATAATTTTGAAAAAGAAGGTTGAAGTCAAAGGATTTATACTATTGGATTTCAAAAGTCAATATAAAGCTCCAGTAATCTAGACAGGGTATTATTTTTGTAAAGCTAAACATATATATTAATGAAACTGAAGAGAAAGTCCAGAAATATACCCTCTAATTATGTCAACTGATTCTTGATAAAGGTGCCAAGGCAATTCAAGGGGGGAACAAAGCCTTTTCAGTAAATGATACTGGGATGATTAGTTATTTATATGAAAAAAAATAAAGTTAGATTCTAGTTTCACACTATATACAAAAATAAACTAAAAATGGATCATATATCTGAATATACAAACTAAAATTATAAAACATCTGGAAGAAATAGAAAACAACAGAAAAAATGGGAGAAAACCCCTAGCTTTGGGATTAGGCTAAGATTTCTTATCTTATACCAATGGCATGATTCATCCAAGAATCAAATTGTTAAATTGAACTTCAGCAAAATTAAAAAACTTTCTCTTCAAAACCACCATTAAGTAAAAAGACAAGCCACAGTCTGAGTAAAAACACCGTAACTCATGTATCTAATAAAAATCTTCTATCTACAATATATCAATAACTCTAATAATTCAAGAAATAATTCAATTAAAGGTGGCAAAAGATCTGAATAGACATTTCATTGAAGACAACATATAAATGGCTACTAAGTACATAAAAGCACTCTCAGCATCATTAGTCATTATGTATTGCAAATTAAAACTTCAATAAGATACCGCTACTCACAGGAGAATGGCTAAAATCAAAGACTTACAAATCTAATTTTGTTGAGGATATGGAAAAGCTGGACATCTGACACATTGCTGGTTGGAATGTACAATGGTGCACCCACTTTGGAAAACAATTTGCCAGCAATGGGAAGGAGGACTAACTGCAAATGGGCACAGAGGAATTTCTAGCGAAGATGGATGTGCTTTAAAACTGGACTGAGGTAAGGTGCACGATTGGATGTATTTCCTCAAAAGTGTCAAGCTGAAAATACAATGGCAAACTTAGTATGTAAGTTACACTTTTAAAAAGTTGTTAAAAAGCAAAGGAATACCTTTAGACAATTCATGTACAAACTTCATGTATAAAAATGAGGAAATATCTAATCCATTTGAAGAAACAGAATTGGTTCACTGATGTGACTCTATGATTTTTATCTAAAGTCCCGTCTGCACTAATTTCATTTTATGTTATCACAATATTTGATTTAAATTCTGAGATAAATTCCACTTGAAATGAAAAAAAAATGGAAATCATCTTGCTCAAATTTTTCTGTTCTGTGCAACAAACAATAACTTTAAACTGATGGTGGTAGCTGATTTTAAAACTTCATGTAGGGGCGCTTGGGTGGCTCAGTAGTCAGTTAAGCGTCTGACTCCTGATTTTGGCTCAGGTCATGATCTCAGCGTCCTGAGATCAAGCCCCTGAGCTCAGTGCAGAGTCAGCCTAAGACTCTGTCTCCTTCTCCCTCTATCCCTCCCCACTGCTCTCTCTCTCTCTCTCTCTCTCTCTAAAATAAAAAAATAAGGGGTGCCTGGGTGTTTCAGGTCTAAGATTCTCTCTCCCTCTGTCCCTCCCCACTGCTTTCTCTCTCTCTCTCTCTCAATTAAAAAAATAAGGGGCGCCTGGGTGGCTCAGTCGGTTAAGTGTCTGCCTTCGGCTTGGGTCATGATCCCAGGGTCCTGGGATCGAGTTCTGCATAGGGCTCCTTGCTCAGTGAGGAGTCTGCTTCTCCCTCTCCTTCCTGCTTGTGCTCTCTCGCTATCTCTGTCTCTCTCAAATAACTAAATAAACTCTTTAAAAAAATAAAATAAATCTTTAAAAAATACAACTTCAATCAGACTTTGTTTCACCCATTTTAAGTAATTTCTGATGCATTAATTTTATTTATGTAATAACCATAAAATAAGATGGCTATCTGATATTTCTTACTTCAGGGGACATTTATATGTTTTTACTTGATCCAGAAAACCAGAATTCTTCCAATATACTTCCTAATAGATGCATATATGTGTTTTTAAACATAAAAATGCATGCACATATAAAGAGCTGCAATGTGTTTGTGTATGTATGTATACACATATTCATTTTACAAGATAAAATTATATTTTTATAAATATAAAATATAAATATTTTAAATATAAAATATATATGTCTTTTATAAATATACTATAGATATATAGCTTTATTTTGTATTCACACAAAATTACTACACCATTCTCTGGCAAAAGTTCCTTCTGGAAGCTCCTCTCAGCAATATCCCATGTCAAGAAGAAACGCAAAACAAATGATGCTGTAACTTTTGTTTTGCACATATCAATAAGGGTGCACGGCTATAAAAAAGTTTGTTCTGAAGATATTTCTAATACATGAAAATATCAAGAAATTTATTTTCAGTTAATTTAAATTTTATTATCAATCTAATTAGAAAATAGAGACTTGCCATTCTCAAATGTAAAAGACAATTAGAGCGAGAGTAATTCGAATCCAGTTTTTAGTCAGCCTCTTTTCAAATACATGTCAGATCATATCATCAAAATATTAAGTAGTCCATCATTTTCTTTAGGATTCATTCAATACTAAATCATTTATTCATTCAGTCAATAAATACCCAATGAGTACTCTGTATCAGGCACTATGCTAGATACCAGTGATAGAAAGAGGAAAAGGGATAGCTTCTGTCCTCAAGTAGCCTAAGAGTCCAAAAAGGAGGACTTGTAGAAGTCCACCTAAGTATTTTGCAAATTCAGTACATAAGAACCTCAAGAGACACAGAAGGTTTAGTTTTAGCAGTGCTGCCTTCTATAACCCTTCTTGAAAATTAACAAAATTAAAGGCTCTGAGCAGTCCTATAGTAAAGAAACCTGTTTCACCTTTATGTTCTAGAGTTTCTTAAATTTGACAATGAATTTTTTCAGCCAACAATCCTAATAACATCCATTGAACACCCTTTGAAAAATAATACTTTGTAATTCCTTGTATAAAATCTGTTAACTCTTTTATAAAAGAAAAGCAGACACATCTAGCATTGCTTGCATCTCTCAGACTCATGCTGATTACAGTATTTGTAGATTGACAAATACTGATTGCTTGATAATGGGTTCTACTATTTTGCCAGCTAGTATGGAAGTTACACTGAACAGTCTATAATTTCACAAATCATTCCTTTATCAAAGATGGACATAACATTTACCTTTTCCTAGCCCTTAGGTTTATTCCTTATCCTTTTCTAAAATCAAAGATTATATTTTTGTCTCAAGTATTTGACTAAGTCTTTTAATACAAGGCATCAAGCCTATGGATTTGGGTGCATTTTGGGTAAGTGTCTTTTACTTTGCATTCTAGACCCACATCTTTTTGGTGTTCTAGTTTGGCTTTCGATTAGTCCTGTTTTGTTCACATCTTTATTACTTCTGAAAAGATGGAAAAAGAAAAAAAAAGTACAGAACTTTGGGATCCGTGGCCTAAAGACATTCATGCATTCAACACTTACTTATTGAGTGCCCTCATAAGTAGGTAATTGAATTTATCCTCACAGAGCCTATAGGTTTGGTTTCCTCACCTACAGACTCAATAATCCTGGGGAAATATCAAAATTAATGTGCTAAGTGTTCCTAGCTATAAAATAAAGATAATTTTAATATGTGCCTAATGATATTATTGCAAGGATCTAGAATACAGTCTGGAACTTTCAAAACATACACAAATACCATTTGTTTTAGAAACTTCCATCCTTCACTTTATGCTGGTTATATATTCTTTTTTGGACAGATGTCCTTTTTATTTAGATTGTTCTTTGTTAGTAGGGAAGAAAGGATCCTCGTTGTACTTGCCTGTTTTCCAAGATGCAATAAAGTTGGATCAGAGCAACGAGGCTCCAGAATCAGGCAGAGCTCAGTTCAAAGCTCAGCTGCCACCCTTACTCGTTCAGAGGACTAGACCACAACATTTAAACTCCCTCCGCTGTATTTCCACCACCTGTAAAAGGGGGATCATCTTATTGGCCTCTAAGAAAGACTGCAAAGATTAAATCAAGTAACATATGCTATTCTGGAAAAATGTTACAATTTGAGACTGTAGGGAGTGAAGGAGAAGAATTCAAACTTTTCTTTAAAATGACAGCTGTTAGGCGCTGGGTGGCTCAGTCGGTTAAGCGTCTGCCTTTGGCTCAGGTCATGATCCCAGGGTCCTGGGATCGAGCCCCGCATTGGGCTCCCTGCTCAGTGGGGAGTCTGCTTCTCCCTCTTCCTCTGCCTGCTGCTCCCCCTGCTTGTGCTCTCCCTCTTTCTCTCTCTCGCTGTCAAATAAATAAGATCTTAAGAAAAAATAAATAAAATGACAGCTGTTAGAAGAAATACTATAATAAAGAGAAAGTTGACCTTACAGGACTAGGCCTAAGGCACTTTGAAGCAAAATGGCAACATATTTAAGAGTGAATGCTCTCTAATGAGCCGGTTTGAATGCCAACTCAAACACTCCTTATTGTGACTCTAGGCAGGTTATTTAAACCTCTCTGAACCATAATTTCTCATCCGTAAAATGGAGATACTAATGATACTGAGTGCTTACTATTTGTTAAACACTTTCTAAGAGCTTCTAGTTTCACTACTGTTAGCAACTTAAGAAATAAGCAGTAGTATTATCCCTATATTAGAGACAAGGACACTCCAGAGAGCTTAATCCCAGAAAGCAGAGCAGAAAGCTACTGTTTTTGCCTTCCTGGGATCATTCTGTTTTCTTCTGCTCATCACGCCGTCCCTACTGCTTTGAAAGCCACTCTTCCCATCCTAATACCTGCCTTTCCCTAGCCACAACTGGAGAACGAGACCAAATACAATCCCACTAGATTCTCTTTGAAGTTACATTCCCAAGCACGGGATGTGAATTGCTGCTACACGAAGCCAAGAGCATCTCTAACCCTTTCTTTTTCAAAGCCTGGATCTTCAGCTGTTCCTTTTACTATATAAGCTACCAAACATTCTCTCCATAAATTCAATTTTTGTTTAAATGGCCACATTGTAGTCTCCCGTATGTAAGTGAAGTAGCCTAAAAAGGAAACACCAGCTCAGCTAATATTCCAGTTCTAGCCCCTGGAGCCATACAATATGGAAAGAACACTAGCCATCCATTGTAGTTGTCACCTGTTCATAAATGCATACACACCACCTATGGATATGGGGTTCAAGGAGTAAAGGGCAAAAGCTGCCCCAGCAATGGACCAGGTTTCAGAGGTTTTTCTTTGGGGAGTGTGTGTATGTGTGCATTTAAAGGTATTTTAAAACCCTGCGGCTATATTATAATCTACTGCAATCATCATTCACAAACTGTAGGAATTATGAGAGAAAAGGAAAAGCACGGGAAAATATACTGGGAGTCACAAATTGATCACCAACAAAGTGGAGGAAACACAAGACTCCATCCGTTGGCATAAGTATGAAAGGATTAAAGGCTCATAGAGAAAAAAGCAGTTGAAATTTTACTTCAGTATTTTTTAACATCAATATAAACATGATGGGGAATTCCCTTAGGGTTTAATGGCTAAAATTTTCTAAGAAATTATAGAGTTATGTTTGCTAATAGGTAATTAATGCAAACAACTGGGCTGAAAAGTCGAAAAGTCTTACAATTAATTTGAATCTAAGGGATTGTGTCATCCCAGGCATTCTTCATTAAAATGTATCAACATGTATAATATAGTTGTACTTTCATGAGTCTAAAATGTGGACCTGCTAGTTTTAATAACGATCTGAGTCATCTGGATGAATTTCGTCTAGATTTACAATGGCTGCCAAAACTTCATGAGAATATGGGGTTTTCCATCCTCAGTGCTCTCACTCAGTTGGGTCACAGCACTTTAACTGGTGGAAAGTTTGGAAGCAGTGCCTATCATTACCAGTATCTTTATTTTGATTCTTAATCCTTTCACTGACCTAATCATAAGTACTTTGAGGACCATCTCTATGAACCTTACTACCCTATTATTAAACAATACCATACATGAGAAATTTAAGTCATTAACTTCAACCAATGTTTACCTATAACTGATATCAGGCTCCAAGAACATCTTCAGGCTTACTACAACCTGTGAAACTAAATATCCTTTTACAAAAGTGAATCTCAATTTATGTAATTTTTTAAATTGAAGTAATAAGCCACACTATACAACTCACATCAAGGACATATAGAAATACTATAATGGTTCATAATATATGACAAAATGCTCCTCTCGCCATCAGAGTTTTGCACTTAAATCTTTTCTCTTCAAATCATGCATTAGATTAATTCAGCATATTCAATAACAAGGCTTCCAGCTGTACCTCCTTGAAACTCAGCATCAAGTGAAATGTCTCCTGACAGCAGAGGAGTGGCAATTAGAGATTCTTCTCATCAGGTTCTTTGTTCTCTCCAACTGAGAAATGCTCAAGGTTTAGCTTAAATGGTTTATCTTCAGGGAAGACTTTCTTGATTCACCCCTTCCTCCACAGCCTGGGGTAAATTCCCCAATACACCTCTTAATACACTTCATACTTCTCCTTTCAAGATATTAAAACAAGAAATTAAATTACTACGTGTGATTATGTGTGTAAGGAACATTGTTTTATCATCAGATCCAAGGGGGATGTGATTAATGGATTCCTTGTCCTATCCCCAGGAGCCAACACAAGGCCTGGCACTTTGGAAATACGTAAGGGAGGGGGAAACGGAAGGTTTGACATGAGCCAAATCTGAAGGAGACAAGCTTACAAGACAAAGAGAAGACAGGGTAGAAGGATACCAGGGCCATACCACAGAAATTAAACACCATCTCATTATATCTGAACAAAAAGACCTTTGTTTTGGCATATTCTGGCTAAATGATTCATGAAGGAGCCTAAAGTGAAATAAAAGAGTAACTCAAGGTCATCTTAAAACTATTGCAAGGGGAAACAAACGTGTAGACTATCATTTTTAAAAGAGCTATTAAACCATTCATTTTCAAAGGCATATGTAAAATTCTTGAGTCATACAAAATATTGCGAAGAGAAAATGATGCGGGCAAAATGATCTTGTCACACTACGGAAGACTGCTCAAATTCAGTCTATTATAACAAAATAATTTTTAAATAAAATTACAATAAGGTCACAATAATGTAGTCATAGTGCACATGAATTTCACACTTTTAAAATTCAAATTGAAAGATTATATTTTTTAAATAAAATTACAATAAGGTCACAATAATGTAGTCACAGTGCACATGAATTTCACACTTTTATTTTAAAATTCAAATTGAAAGATTATATTTCTGATTTACTCCTCCTGCATGTTGAACTGTACTTTGTGAATCAAAGAAAATCCAAGAACTCAGCTGCACAATTTGATGCAAACAACATGATGTGCTAATTTATGCCTTTTAATTAAACAAGATAAATTAAAACTTGAAATAACAATGGAACAAAAAGTAATGTAACACATGGTATATTACTACACAGGGATCATATTTAACCAATTATCTCTATATCTTATTACTAATACTCAACATAGAAACTGACATATACAAAAATGTCATCAGATTTTGAACAATCTAAGATCAATGACAACCTATGTTTAATTCACTAAATTATCCTCAGTACTTGGAATGCCTCCCATATAGTAGGTGCTCAATAAATATTTTTTGACTGACTGACTGAATGACCTTCTCATTTCCAGTCTGGGTCCATCTATGTGGCAGTGGTCTCTCTGAAGAGCCACTGGCTTAAACAAGGTCTAATCCAAATTACATTCGGAATTTTTTAGGAAATTGAGGCTGGAACGGCACTGAGGAAGCACAGATACCAAGGATAATCTATGATTACAGCGTATCATCTGAGCCTGATTCTATCTAGGCCACCTCCCTGGTATTTTCCTAGTTCCCAAATGGCTTACTTTATGACTTGATGGAAGAATTAATGACATCAGAAACAATTCATGGTGTGATCACAGGATTTATAATCAATCCAAAAGAAAAAACTTATTTCCTCAATAGACAACATAACCAATGAACCTTGCTAGCAAAAGTAGAAAACAGAGTTGAAAGAAACTTTAGCTGATCTCATCAGGTCTACCCTTCATGCATGAGACAAAACTGAGGTAACTACTGAAAACAAACTGTCACCAAAATTTTTATGACATATATTAGGGGCCCTCCTGGTTGTAGATTCTTCATACTTTCTTCATAACTGGATGAACAATCTTGAGTTCATAAGACATCTCTTCCACTGAGTGCCAAGCTCATACTCAAGAAGCAGAAATACTTGAATAATCAGTTGGCCCTTATCCATCTATTACCATTTAATAACCAGTCAGTAATATACTGACAACTTAATAAGTTGCTTCTCTGCAATGTTCACCACCTTTGATGTTTTTGACTTAAAACACCAACCAAGAGCCCAATGAATTAAAATTAGGGGTGTCTGTGTATGTGTGCGTGCCTGCGTATGTTTCTGAAAAAGTAATAAAGATTGGGTCTCTAACTACAGCTGAATTATAGCATAATTCAGGATCAGATTCTGTTTGATAATAAATTCCAGCAGCTTCTTGGCTTTTAAACGCTCCAAAGAAACTCCTTTGAAATCAGGACTTACTTTTACTGGACAAAAACTGAAACACTGGATTTTACTTTGTATGCCTTTCCAAATAGGCATAATTTTTCAAATAGGCCAAAATCTCTGTTTGGCCAGTGATAGAGAGTCCAACATCAGGGAAAAATCAGGATCTGTTTTCTTCTCTTTGTTATGTCATTATTTTTGAACAGTTGCCAGGTTTCCCCTTGGTCTTGGGGGCCTCAAATGTAATATTATTGCATTTCCCCATCTGTTTTAGGAGAAGCTGGGATGTACACTGTAAATTAAGGTACAGAAAACCACATTTTTCTTTTATATGGCATAGGAAAGGTAGAGCTGTGCCTTTAAATCAAGCAATTTCCTGACTGCAGGCTTTATTTTTCTGTAGTAGTAAAACATAATACAGTAGTAATATTAGCAGGAACAGTGGTGTGTCTGTATTACTTTGTTCCATCCCTCAGAGGTGGTATAGTATACCAATAGCACAAGCTATAAAATATTAATAAATCACTTCATTTTATATCAAATAGAATAGGATCAGAAACAGCACTAAACAAGCAGTGACTTGATTCTGGTCACATGCCTTTTCACGTGTTTCTAGAAGGCTGGAAGGACATAAAATGGAGACAAAAATCTCAAGTCCCAAACTTTCTCTAATTTCTGAGATTTAAAAAAAAAAACAAAAAAAAAACGCTACAAGTCTATAGCTGGTTGCAGCACAGAGCTGTTTCAGAAGACTAATGACTTTAAGCTTACTGTGATTTTAGCTGATGCCGACATCGAATAAAATATAATTTGGAGTACCAGCTAAGGCATTTAAAGCCTTTCTAATGCCTGGGGAGCCTCTCTCCCTTTACAAAAAAAAAAAAAAAAAAAAAGGCACTCCCCTAATTCTTTTTTTTTTTTACTGTAGTCATTACTTAGCCTTTTAACTCTTTTTATTGTATGACTATGACATAATTTATTCTCTTCTTGATGACACTTAGATTATTTCCAATATTTTGCTACTACAATTGTATTTGTTGCCACAATTCATGGATACATTTCTCTAAGATATATATACACACACACACCTGTATATAGGAATATATAATAATTATATATCTATATATTAAACCATATGAAACTGCCATTTTTGTAGTTTAAGAACAGCTAAATATTAGCAATTTCAGATGGTTCAACCTAAATACAAGTGAAACTGGTGGATCACTTCAGGATTCCTGGGTTTTACCAAATTGCTCTCCAAAAAGCTTTTGCAGTTTATAGTTTCCTCATCAGGAACACTTTAAAGTTTTGTTCTCCATTCTCCTCTACAAAATGATTACTCATCTCCCACCAAGGAATTACTTCTTCCTGTGTGTTGTAAAACAAGTCTCTTTCTTCTCTTTGCTCTGCGCCTCTGTGATTAGCCTTCTAAATTCGTCATTTCTTTTCTACAGGATACTTGGCAATTACAATCTTCTGCTTCTCTGGAACATTTTAATACCATCAAACTTAAAGGAAACAAAGGAAGCATATCTGTACCATGGGGAAGGTGCCTGCTGTAAGAATCATCAACAAACTGGATGAACCACAAACTCGAAGACCAAGATCTAAGAATTCAGATGATAGTCAGGAAGATTCTATCCAAGTACCAGTGCCATTCCTTCAGTCATGGAGAATACTCTCAACTCATTTTTATAACCAGAGTCCCCCTTCTGAAAGCTTAGGTCAAATAGTTCTCCTTGTCTTTTTTGTGCCTCCAGCCAGCCTTAATCTCAGCTTCCTCTCTGCCTCCGAGCAACTGCACATGTACCACATTTCTGTGTGCAACCGTGGCGATATACGGGGTGTGCAGAGAAGGAGGGAATTAACACTAAGCCTAGAGCCCTGGGTTTTAAGGCTACTGATTGCTTTCATCAGTCAGACATCATTTCCTTTAGGAAGCTACTCCTCACCTTGAACATGTGAGCTTATTATTCCTCCTTTTGCTTCTCCAGGCACCTGAGTTCCATGTCTGCCATTGCATGTAAACACCTCTCAGTGAAATGCCTGTTGTCACAATGGCTTTCCTAGTCCCTCTGGTTCCTATTCCTCTTTACACCTGGCACTGGGCACCCTCATACTTAATAGATGAGTAGGAAGTGTGTGTCCCTTCATTTTTCTCCTTCAACGTCGACTTCATATCATGAGGTAGCCACTATTCTAGCAGTTGGAGCTTCAGCAATGAACAAAGTAGACAAATCCTTACCCTCAATGAATTTACAGTCTGGATGGAGGAGACAGCCAACAAACAAACTGGTAAACTATAAGGTATCAGATCATAAAGACTGTTACAGAGAAAAATAAAGTGTATACTAAGTAAATGGATGAATGAACCATTCAGTTTCTGCTTCAATGTTTCTCTATAGATTATACATTGCATAAGAGCAGAGTGAGGCCATCTCATTCATTTCTGAGTCAAGTGCCTGCTGTCTAAACTGCTGACTAAATTCATAATGAAGAAATCTCACATAGTTCTTTACACATATGAGAGTAAACAAAAGTTTGTTTACAGATCCTAGATCTGTTGGAAATCCAAATCCAGGTGGAAACAGTCTAGTTATCCCAAACTTTATCTCAACAGGTATCTTCCCTGAATCTACCTCAGTGCTTCTAAACCACTGTGCCTCGTGCCCATCACCAATTATTTTTCATGTGAAAAATTTTTTTCTAAATACACATACCATTACCTCAGTGACCTTTAAATAGAACTTTGAATATGCCATGTGCAACATAGAGGAGGTAAAACAAACATACAAAGAACATAACATGGGTCCAAAGAAATACTGTGTCCTTTCTACAGTATGAAAACATTATCTCGTAAGTATGTTAAAGAGCAGGTTTAAGATAAATGGTTCTGTTCAAATAGAGACGCAAGATTTAGAATACACAAAATCAAAGGAAATCTGTGATCTGGCCATTACCGACATTTCTAGAGTGATGCACTATCAGTATCACTGATTTTATCGCTGTTTGGAAAGTTTTAATCTATTCAAGTGTGATGGCAAAACTGTTAGTATATAAAAATGTCACAAGTTCAAAAATAGTGTAAGGATCTTCTTAAGTTGCTCTATTTTTCAATCAATATTATCAGAATATTGAGAAGGTACTTAGTAAATGAGAGAATTGCAGCTCATGCAGTGTGGTCTCTAGATTCTGCAGAAAGACTGAGCATACCCATTACACACGAGACCTATATCTTCTCATAGAAAGCAGACTCCCACACTAAATGCAACAGCAAAGAGAAGATATGAAAAATAGAACAGGTGTGAGGTGGTGGGGAGCTAACAATAAGTATACTACACAGATCCCTGGACTTTAAAGAGAATAATGATGTAGTAGAGCAAAGACCTATCCTTTCTTGGGGCTGGTGAGATGCACAAAGCAAAATTCTAAAAAATCATCCTTTGCTTTCAAACAGAACAGGAGAAACAATTCCCCATTATTCTTGGCAAGAGACTGCATTAATGAAGCTTGACAATTCATAAAAATCATTCAAAGATCCTATAATTTTAATTAATGCATTTAATTGGGACAAGACATTAATTTCTCCCAAAAGACTTAGCTATGCTATGTTTTTCTGTTAATGATCAATTGCTAAAGAAATCCCTATGGACAAGAAATATTATGTTCTATGCTCTAGTGCACAAATAAGATGACAAACGACATCAAAGTATACCACAAAGGTTGCTTTATGATGCATCAAACAGTGTCTGTTGAGAACCTTTGACTTGTTAATTAAAATATCAATTAATTCAAAAATTTTCTATGACAATAGTCAAATAAGGAAAAACTATTTAAAAAGCACAATTCTGCCATATCACAGCACAATTTAAAAAAATAATTACATTCTTTGACATACAGCTGGCATAGATCAATTTCTTAAGAGAACACAGAACACTGTGAAATAAATATATGCAATATAGTTAAAATAAAACACTGACTGAACTATTGAATTAGGTATTTGGAAGACATATATAAGAGGCAGCACTGAACACAGATTCTGGAATTAGCTGTGATTTAAATCCAATGGCCATAATTACTAGTGATATAAACATGAGCAAGTTTTTTGTCTCATGTTCTTTTCTTTAAAATGGGGATAATAAAACCTACCTCATGAGGGTCAATATGAGGATTAAATAAGTTAATATTTTGAAAGTCCTAATGACAGTCTCCAGAATACAGCAATTGCTACATATCTGTATGATAAAAATGACTTAACATATATATATCTTTGAAAAAAATTTATATTTTTTGTCAATATTGGAAACTGCTTTGACTATAGGCTCGAACATCAAAAACTGGAAAAATGCTACAATTTCCTGGTCACAGGGATGTTTTTCTCCAAAACATTCTAATAAATACTTAATCTTTACAACTTCAAGTGGCATAAATAATTTTTACATCTTGGTGATGATTTAAACATTACAATTCTATAGCCAATTTTTTTGTCACAAGCATTAATAATATCTCAATGTCAAACATTTATAGAGTTGATTTATGGGCCCCTGGATATTTATAAACTAGCTGAATTTTTTTTTTAAGATTTATTTATTTGAGAGAGAGCACTCATACGTGCACAAGTGCGGTTGGAGGGAGGAGCAGAGGGAGAGAATCTTCAAGCAGACTCCCCACTGAGCACAGAGCCTGATTCAGGGCTCAATCTCACAACCCACGAGATCATGACCTGACCTAAAACCAAGAGTCAGACACTTAACTGACTGAGCCACCCAGGCACCCCAAACTGGTTGAATATTTTTAAAGAAAAGTCATGTCACTATTTCTGTTATAATGAAGTAGTAGAATAGAGGACAAGAGCAAGCCTTTGGAATTAAACTAAGATTTGAGTGTTGTACCAGTGTTGCATTAATTCTGTAACTTTGGAAAATTTATTTTATTCTCAGAGCTTTAATTTCCTCATCTTCAAAATAGGAATCATGATTGTTCCAACTTCACAAGTGTTTTTCTTAAGAAGATTAAATGAGGTTAATTCAAGTATAGTATTCAATCTCAGAGCCTAGAACAATGTAAGTACTCAACAAATATTAGCTGACAGTATTAGTTTTTATAGTCAAATACTCTCAGATCAGTTTTAAGGTGTCTCTTCAATAGGTTAGAGAAGTTAATCAGTCCTAATTTATCAGGAGATCCCAAGTAAAGTCACTGTTATGAAAGCTTAAGACATCTGAAAACATCCTCTTTTTTTTTTTTTTTTTTTTGCTGTTCTTAAGGAACCACTGCTATCTATTGATACAAAGCTGTCATATAAACATCTCAGGAGAAAATTTTATTTACATATATTTTCCCAACTTAAATTATATTTCTCACCTTACATAACCATTTCTCTCATTTAGAAGGCAAATTTGTCCTTAAAATTACATTTGCTAGGGTTATATTATAAAGATCACCACTTATAAATCTTTAGATGCAAATAATTTTCTCAGTTGTTCTTTTAGACTTTTATTGTCTCAGTAAATTTTATCAGTCATATAGATAATGTGTTTTGTTAATTACTGCTAAAACCTTAGGATGCATAAGAATAGAATATGGAATCTTCATCATTAAGATAAATGCAGAAAACTTTTAAGGCAATTCCAAATTGGAAAAAAAAGTGCCACCTACTCCAAAGTTTCACACCATGAGCTTCATGTTTTACATATTAAAACATCTTTTCATGTACTTAAATATGCAAAAATTGTCACTGATTAAAAGTGAACAAGCTGCAAAGAGCATTTCTTTTTTCAACATTTTTCATAACCATCTTAATTACACTAGTTGTGGTCACAAGTCAAGATTACAGATTGGGGCGCCTGGGTGGCTCAGTTGGTTAAGCGACTGCCTTCGGCTCAGGTCATGATCCCAGGGTCCTGGGATCGAGTCCCACATCGGGCTCCCGGCTCGGCGGGAAGCCTGCTTTTCCCTCTCCCACTCCCCCTGCTTGTGTTCCTGCTCTCGCTGTCTCTGTCTCTGTCAAGTAAATAAATAAAATCTTTAAAAAAAAAAAAATTACAGATTGGCCCTTTGTGGCGATGTTAATGTAGAAAGCCAGTAGAAAAAATTGCTCATGCTACTTCACAAAAATATAAAAATCATCACATAAAAGCAACTAGCATTTAATCACAGATATTCAATAAATGCTATTTAAAATTAAAGTATATGGATCAAATCACCAAAATAGAAATGCATGTAATTAATGCTGAAGAGGATGTTATACAGATAAGGACCATGCAGTCTGAAAGTGGAACTGCAGGTTATGAAAACAGCCACTGCTTACTGAGGACTTGCTCTGAACCAAGAACCAGTTAAGCTCTTTAACAGCATTTATCATTTTAAATCTCTCAAAAACTCAAGTGATTCTTGTAAAACAAGCTGAATTAATTATAAAGATTTGCCAAGGTGGCTGGAAACAAGATTAAAATACACACACAAAAAAAGTGATAAATGGAAGTAGGAAGTAAGAAGAAATACTCCATTTATATAAACAACAAATCTATTAAATACCTAGAAATAAATTTAACAAGACAGGGATTATATGAAGAAAACATCAAAATAATTTAGAAGGGTTTAAAACAAGATCTGAACAATTAGAAACTCATTTTATATTCTGGGATGGGAAGATTTATCATGAAAATGTTACCATCTTCAAAATAAATAAATTTGACATGATACCAATTAGCATTCCAAAAGTATTGTTTTTCAAATAGAATAAAGTGAACATATTTTACCTTACCTAAGCATATCCTTACCCAAAAGAAATAGGTGGCAAACTCCTTCATGGATAAAATAATGGTGTACATTTGAAATATTTTTTGACTCAACTTCACATTTACAAGAACTATCAAGCATTTTAAAAAATAACTGCTCAATGCTAACAATAATTCACAATTTCCAACCACAATAATAACATAAGATGTGAATCTGAGATGCAAATTGGTTTCTCTACTTTCTCCTTTAGATTTTTAACGCAAATTATTTAATATTTGGAAAGTGCTTTGAATCTTTTAGATTTTATCTCTAGATTTAGAAAAATGAAATGTTATTTTATATTAGGTATACATTGGCTTTAACAATAAACTATTAAGAAAAAGTGTTTAAGACTCTAATTCCTATAATTGTGTCAGATTCTTTAGAATCCCTTTTTTCTGCTTCAATAAAAAAATAGTGAGAGGCGCCTGGGTGGCTCAGTTGGCTAAGTGTCTGACTCTTGATTTTGACTCAGGTCATGATCTCAGTGTTGTGAGCTTAAGCCCTTCATCAGGCTCTGCGCTGGGCATGGAGCCTGCTTGGGATTCTCTCTCTCTTCCCACCCCCCTCTCTAAAAAAAAATAATAATAAATCAAAAAATAAAAAACCTTGAAATAGTTTCAGATTCATAAAAGTACTACAACTGCTGTCTAGACTTAAGATACTAAATGGAGATAACAATGAAACACAACTTTTAGGAATACAGGGAGGTAATATATGTACAACATTTAACATGCTGCTTAGCATATTATAAGAAATCAGTACAATTCACCTAATAACTATGTTTATTCTGACAGAAACATTTTTTCACTTCTCGCTGAATACAAATCTCTAAGTCAAAATTGGAAATAACTAGAAAAATAATTTTCTTCAAATTAGTATCATTACATGAAAGATAAGAGAAGACCAGTCGCAATGACAGCTAACATTTCTGGGTGCTTAGCAGGTGCAATGCTAAATGTTAGTAAAAATTTTAAATTATGGAATATGTATGTTTGTATTTTCCTAGATATATTCAATATACTATTATCCAAAAAATTTTATATGTGCCTTGCTTTATTAAAATAATTAAAATAAGGCACATATAAAGGCTTACATATAAAGCTTTATAGAATAGGGGAAAAACCTGATATATTGCTCTTAAAAGCCTCTTCATTATGGGTAGTATAACAGATGGACTTTAGAGTATTTTCTTTGAAATAGCCAGTAAAGATAACAGAGATAATAATAAACATTTGACGATGATATGTATAAAGGTATGGAAAATGTAAATTTGCTATTTTTTACAAGGAACATCAAAAGATCACAACGCTTTTGAAAAAATACATAAATGTTAACCGTTCTGACTTTAGTTAGCTAAATGGACGAATATTATGGTTAAACTCCAAGGTGTGTCTTTTAGTGGAACAAGTGGTTTTTTGTTTTGTTTTGTTTTTATTATGTTATGTTAGTCACCATACAGTACATCATTAGTTTTTGATGTAGTGTTCCATGATTCATTGTTGGCGTATAAAACCCAGTCCTCCATGCTATATGTGCCCTCCGGAACAAGTTTTTTTTAACCCCCAACCCAATCTCAATCCTTTCACCAAGCTCCAGATCATGCATGCAAGGCCAGACATGATCATAATTGTGTTCTCTTCTACATTCCATTCATTACCCAGCCAATGACTAGAAACGGAGAAGGTATAATGATTTTTTGGGGTGCCTACAATGTGCCAGGTTATACTGGTTATTTAGGCAAACAGGATGTTTTAGTGGTTTAGGAGAATGGAATAGGCCCTCGTATACAATCACTGGCCATGTGACATCAGATACCTTACTTGATCTTTCCTGTGCCTCCGTGTCTCTCTCTCCCATCTATTAAGCTGAACTATATTAAATTACTTTCTTTAAGGTCAAAAATTATCAATGCTGAGGTTCCACCAAATAGAAGAGGGAAATTGATGGTTCTTTACTCATAATTGTTGTTCCTTGATATAATCACATACGGGGTGACATTAAAACTATCGGTGTTATTACCATCCTCACAATGAGGGAAGTTGGTGTTTCCAGGCTCAGCCTTAGCATAATGGTTTCAGAATTCGAACTTAGATTCTGGACTCCAAAGCCACTGCTGTCTCTTCTACACCATTCTGTCAGCCACAGAGTCCGAGACTCTGCTGAAAATATCTAAGCTGTTTTTCTCTTCAGAAAAATTAACATAATGCAAATCCTGCTTCCCAGGGACATTAAATAAATTAAAGCAACACATATTTACTTGCTATGAAATGGCCTTTGTTTCTTTATCCCCACCCCCCACCACGATGGATTAGTCCCTGGAGTAACTATTTGCCAAATGGTACCCTAGTGTCCTGAAAGAGTTAAGGCTGCTTGTATATTTGCATAATTTACAACCACGGAGTAGCTGGGGACTAGGAAAATCTGGTTCAGTAGGCTATTTGGAAATTCATGAAAATTCATTCACTCCTTATGCTTTTTTTGGTTATGACCAGAACCTGAAAACATTAAAAATGTGTTTCCAAAAGTAAAGTAGAAAATAACATAAAACCTATATGCTTACATCTGTAACTGTAAACTCTTAAATCACCCCATTGTTTGGGGGCCTTTTCCTTAAACACAGAAACTTATTCATATATTCACATTAGGCAGTTAATTGAACAGAATAGAAGTTGCTATGGAAACAGTGTGGTATGCCCTAGTACTTAGTGAGGAAATGAACACTAATTATCACCAAATGTATGATATTTCTGCTTTTGTACTCTATAGTTTTTAATGTACAATCTGTTTAATGAGCAGCAAGTTGTTCACCCAGCATGCAGAAGGTGAATGAAGCCTAAAAATAGATGATTAAATCATCAGGTGTGAATCTGCAAAATTTATTGAAATAAAGCAAAAAAAAGGGCTTATCTTTCTCCCATATATCTTAGCATGAATGGTAGGCTTATTGAAGCCTAAAACCTTAAATACAAGCAGTTAAGACAACAGGAAAATGCTGCTAAGGAAAAAAAAATTGTTTTTTCCCTCACTTTATTAGGATATTTCACACTCAAAAGACAAGTATTAGGTGCTTACTATGAGCCAGGTATTGGGAAGGAATGGAGGCCTGGTCTGAAGGTACATGGTTTTACCCTGTTGCAAAGCCAGTTCTATTAAGTTCCATGAAAGAGAGACAAAAAAGCATGCTACTGGGAACATAGAAGATAAACATTAAATCTAGCCTCGGAGACTGAAGGAAGCTGTTTTCAGCTGGCATCCTTGAAGAATGGTGAAACCCCTAGCGGACTAAGGTGTTCATAGCTGCCAGAAGTAATGACTCGATAATCATCAGACACAGCCTGGCCCCGAACTCCACCAATAAGATGGTACAGACACTGAATTAACAGGCTCCTTCACCATGAGTGACTTCCACCATGTGAAACTGGATTGGCCTGCTGGTCACACTCCAACTTCACAGAATATTTGAAAGAGAAACTGGTGTCAGCTTCCCTATCTGTGACTGATGCTGGTCAGTTGAGTCCTAGAGTTGTGTCCAGTTCATGATTGCTGCTTTTCTCTCACCTGGCTTCCAGAACCTCCTGTGCTGAACCTAGGAGGCCTCCTCCAACAACCACTTCTGCAACCACTGTTGCCATGAGTTAGCCCCAACATGGATTCCCTTAAAAAGACCTGGGTTATACCATACTGGATATTTTGAGAATATTGGATTTCGTAGTAGTGTTGTCTGCAACAACCTGTCAAGGAGTCATTCTTTCTACAGGTTGGTCCCCCCTGTCTTCTCCCAAGCCAGCTTTGTTCCTATTTTCAGCATGCAGGTACTCCCAGCATACCCAAAAAGCTGAGTAATGAGCAGAATATCACTTTAAGCAGAAAGGAGAGTTTTAAACTGAAGTACAGAAGTTAATATGGCATATATTTAAGATACATAGTATATAATGATAGCAAAATGGAATATTATTGCATAAGTAGCGTCATGCTTGGAAAGGGAGGTTGTTACATCCCAGAGAATATTTCATGTTTGAAATTTTATTCTAGGGAAAAATGAGAGTAAAAGGTATTGTGACAGTCTAAGCAAGAGATAAAGAGAACCAAAGATGAACCATATTTACCAACAACTTTACAGTGAAATTCCCAAAATCTAATCACAATGTACATTAAATAATGTATACTGAATAAACATTTTTAGATGACCCAGAGGTTGACAGGTCAGCTTCAAAATGTCACACCAAAGACCACTTACCACAATTACAATTTAAAAGTCACATTATTTTCTGCCATTTGTGTGATTCAGATAGCATTTTCAAAATTTCCGTTTTACTTCATTTAGCACATGAAATTCATAATCAAACATTAATCAAACCACAAATATGTATTGTATACTTATGTCCCAGCCAGTTGGAATCCTGTAACTAGACTCTAAAGAAAAACACTATTTATGGAGTTGAAAATAAGCCAGCCCTCATTTTTCACAACTTTATTATTTCTATGCTAAGATAAAATTGTTATTAAGTACTATACATATTAGTCAATATCTTAAAAACTGTGTTTTAGGCATTCTTAAGAACTTTCTTCAAAATTATAAAATCATTTTCAAATATATGAGCAGTTAAGTTTTACTTTGTACATTCAATTTAGTACCCCCAATGAATTGAGAATACCATTAGGAAACTGAAAATCCTGGAAAATGCAAAAATTACCTTTAGATTTTGGATTCCCAAAAAGCAATTTGCAAAACAGGAAAAAAAAACAATGTATAACATAGTAATAGTTTAACGATACAAATTATAACTGGAAAATTATGTCTTTTGCTGATAATGTGTTTCTTCTCTCAGGTTACAAATCTAAAACATGTTGTTAGGCAAGAATAATCTGATATAATTTCAAACTTTTTAGTTATGAATTTATCTATTGAGTTTTCAGGGGTTTTTTTTTCATTAATTTTATGTAGAGCTCATTTTCAATTATTCATTTGGCTTGTTCAGTTTATGAATTATTTATTCCTTTTGTTTCTGAAGCTGCCTCTTTTTTTTTTAATTTGAGTCACATATCTGTTCTTGTTAGCAATGGTATTAAGAGATAATAAAAATCATTAACACTTATTAATAACTTGCTATGTGCCAAGCATTGCTCAGAGCATTACATATGTAGTAAACCTCACAACAATCCTCTAAAGTAGGCAATGTTAAATCCTCACAACAATCCTCTAAAGTAGGCAATGTTATTATTTCTAATTTACAGATGAAAAGAGAGTAACTGATTTCCTTAAAGTTGCAAAGCTCATTAATGGTGATGTCAGAATTTAAATCTAGACAGTCTGCTTCTAGAACTCACACTCTTAACAACTTCACTATTATTTATACTTCATTCCTCCATAAAGTATTTCTTATATGCATTTTAAACTACATCCTGTGTACTGACTGTTTTACTACAAAACTATGGAAAACCAAAGCCAAAGGTTAGAAAGCTCTCCAATCTAGAAGAAGTCATTAAAACATCCGAGGATTAGGGATGACTGCTTTGAATAACATCGCAATATTTGGAAGGGCTTCAAAAAGTTAAATCTGATAGATAATGTCAATTTTAATTTTGTAATACAATGTTTCTCAAATAAGCATGCCATAAATCGAGAGTAATTCATAAACCTTAGAGACTTGATTCTTCTCTTTCTCTCCCAGCCTACATTATGTCCATCAGCATATTCTGTAAACTCTACCTTCAACAGTCACCTTACAACTTCTGTACATCCACCTGGTCCAAGTCAACCTTCATCATTCATAGACTGTGGTATCCACAGAGTCTGAGTCCACTCTTGCCAGACCATGAAAACCACAAAGAATGCAGAGGGATCCTTTGGAAACATTTGTCAGATTGCATCTCTTTTATACTCAGGATCTTCCAGTGGCTTTTAAGGTAACTCTGAGAAAAAGTTGTTCTATGGGCTACCATAGAGTTCCCATGTGTTTGGAACTTGTCTGCTTCTCCAACTTTATTTCTACAACTTTCCCCTTGTTCTGTGGTCTCCTTATGGGTCCTCATCATGACCAGTGATGTTCAGAACTTTTACTAATCTCTGCTGAATTGCTTCTCCCCCCACCCACATATCCATATATGCTGGTACCTGCCCTTATGTAGCTCCCACTCAAAATGTCACCAAGGGCGCCTGGGTGGCTCAGTTGGTTAAGCGACTGCCTTCGGCTCAGGTCATGATCCTGGAGTCCCCGGATCGAGTCCCATATCGGGCTCCTTGCTCAGCAGGGCGTCTGCTTCTCCCTCTGACCCTCCCCCCTCTCATGTGCTCTCTCTCTCTCATTCTCTCTCTCAAATAAATAAATAAAATCTTTAAAAAAACAAAACAAAAAAAAAACAAAATGTCACCAATTCAGTCCCTTCTTGGACAGCCCATTTAACACCTTCCATCACTGCACTACCTGACATTATTTATTATTATCCCCCTTACTATTATGTAAATTCGCCTAAGTTTCTATATGCTTGCAACTTAGGGAAACTTGCTCGATGCTTAAATCCTAGAGCAGTGCCTGAAACAATGGATGCTGAAAACATATCTATTGGCTGAAAGAATGGATGAAGTCAAATACAAAATTTCTCATAATCATTTTACTAGTGTAGTAGGGAATGAATCTAGTTCTTTGTCTTCATATTTTCTTTTAAGGAGACTGATCCTTAAACTCATACACTGATTTTTTATAGATATTTTTTATCTATAATTATCCCCTGGAAAATGCTGTCAATAATTTAAAGGTTGAAATATTTCTTTATGTTACTGATAGGAATTATCCTGATTCTCTTTCAACAGAAAACTCAAAGAAAACCCTGGCATTTGAGTATTCTGTAAGGTGAGAACAAGTACACAAAGATCCCTTTATCTATAAACATGCTAGACCTTAATAATGGTAAAAAGAAAAAAAGCAGGCTCTCCTGAAATTTCTCATCCCTAATTACACTGCTGGGTAGATAATACTACCCCAAACTCCCACTGACTCTTTACACCATTCACTTAAGGGCTATGCCTGGACTTGGGTAGAAAACTCTCTGTTCTGCAGAAGATCTCTCATAATGTAGGATGTTTTGCTTTCCAGATTTCCACAGACTCAACATCAGAGGCATTCCCCAGGCACTGTAATAACTAAAAACATCTCCCAACACTTCCACACCCCCAGCTAAGAACCTGTGATAGACTATAAGACCTTGAGGCTCACTCTTAGCCCTCTGTAATATTCTCCCTCCAGTCAGACTTGATTCTGTTTGCTCACAATCTATCGAATATATTATCATCAGATTAACCTCCTGAAGCATTTCTCTAATCAGCTGTCCCCCTGCTCTCTGGTGCCTAAGAGACACTGCGTAAAAACCGACCTTTGTTATCTTTAAATTTATTTTTATTTATTATTTTATTTTTGGTCTTACAGAATTTAGAATTAAAAAACCAATCTGTTTTCAGTAACAGAAAAGTACGATACTTTAATTTGAAAAGAACATTCTTGCTAATGTGTTCTGGCCTCAAAGCCCATCCTGTACAAAGACATCTAAAGCAGACACACTGATGAATCATTCCTCTCCCTGTCCCAATGTCTGCCAAGTCACACTTCTATCAATGTAGTTTTGTATCCATCACTTTCTATTATGACATTGCCTAACATGAAATTGCATTACAAACATTACTGACTAAAAATCACTGTGTGTAAATCACATTCTCTGGCACATACAAATATGCACTTTTGTACCTATCTAGATGGTAATAGAATTGCTACATCTGCATCTAAATCCCAGTATTGTTTACAACACCAGATAATGTGGTGGAAAAATAAATTTTTTAAACTACATAAATTATAGATACACATGTATATATACACACACACACACACATATCATCTAACTTTGTTTCATAAATTCTCCACATCAAATTTAATGTGATTAATCTAATACAATGTGCCAAAGCCAGGAACTATAATACAAGAACGTTACTGCTTTTCTAAATATTCTGGAGCAACTAGAACTAGCTGATGCATCATGTTTTCTTGGGGCTTGCATAATCATTTCTCCTCCAACTTCCAATGAAAAATTCATACGGTTGAGCAACATACAAAGCACAATGGACCATGATCAATGTGATTTGGTGGAAAAACACTGAAGGCTTAGAACTGGGTGCAAGGGTCTCCTGCCTCCTCTATTCAATTTCCTGCTCTGTATAATGAAATAATAATGACAGGGGCAAGCTCTATGCTAGAAAGACAAAGGAGCCAAAACAATATTGTCAGAAGACCATGAATCTTAAATTTGAATGTGTCTACCATTCCCCACCCTCATCATAAAAGTGTTTATACTGTATTCACCCAAATCTGATTTCTCTGGTTCCAAGATATAAAATGATATAATCATGGATGGTGAAATGTGTATTCCGTGATGGTTATTTGCAGGGGGGGGGGGGGATCATCTTCTTTTGATAAGACTTCATGAGCTCAAAAGTGGTAAATGCAATGGAGCTTGTGGTGAGAGTTTGAGGGTTCAATGATGTTGCATTCGCTTCTGGTTTTTTCCTTAGGGTTTAAACAAAGTGATGATTATACCCAGAGGCTACAGTGGTTCATTGCTCAGATTTGATGAGTTGTTGGATGCTTTACTGAGTAGGAGGACATTGCTTATATGTGTCTGCCTATAATCACAGCAACAAAATAGGGCCCAGCAGCTGTAGGAAGACTTTTTAACTAACCATTCCCTGGGATTTTGTAGTAATTGATTCCAAGAAAATACAGGGGAAATAATTTTATAAATGATAAACTTGTAAATGATAAACATGATTGTCTGCTTATCACTTCTACTATATCTCACAGAAAGACTGAGCTTCAGAATGAACTCAAACACATCAAAAATCCAATCCTTCTTTAAGAAGAGCTTATCTCAAGCACTAAAAATGAGGGTCACTTGTTTCACTCATTTCCTCCAACTTCACCCCTTATGCTGCCACATTCATGTTTGTTTCAAACTTTTACCATGATGTTACCTATGTTCCTCAACTCTTTTAATTGATTCCCATATTTTATGACTTTCAGTTTTCATAATTTGCTAAATTTTCAACTGTTCATTCAATTCTTTGATATAAATACCAAAATATTTTCTTCATTGGTACTCTTCCAGTAGCCAGCTATTTTGGTCCCTTTTTAACAAGATGGATATTCAAAATCAGAAATGGAATTTTGGAGACAGGGCATAAGCACAAGTAAACATCTGGGCAAATGGATTCCATTGGTGTATCTGCATTTTTGACCCAGCGACACCTTCTGACATCATGATTAACAAAAACAACTACATTTACTTAGCAACTACTATACATGATGTAACATGTGATAACCAGTCTTTATCCACCATAATCTTCATAAAACCCCACTACAGGGACAAGAAAGATGAGGCTCAGGGAGATAATATGTAAGCTGTCCAAGATTTCATAGTTAGTGAGTGGCAAAGCTGAGGACCGGAGGAGGGAAAGGCTGAATTCAGGTAGGTGACTGTAACATCTGAAGTATTTCCAAAATGTACACTTATTTTTATAATTTGTTCTAAGAGTTGCTCTCTGAATGAAAAGCATCCTTAATCTTACAGTGAAAATTTTTCATTTGTTATATTTTAGCAATAAAATTAAATTCAGAATTCTCTACCTTTTGCATCCTTTTAAAAAATTCTAGACCCAAATGGGATGTTTAAACATTTGTAAACGTCCAAAACAGATGAATGAGTAAGTGTGTGTGTGTGTGTGTGTGTGTGTGTGTGTGTGTGTGAGAGAGAGAAAGAGAGAGAGAGAGAGAGTGAGCACGCAAGAGAGACAGACTGACTTAGGATGTTTTTGTAATCCAAAATTGCAATTCCCCTCTTCCCTTAAGAAATTCTTCTACTCCAAAGTCATTTTGAGAATGGAATGCCTCGTGTCTCTTTTAAAAAAAGAGACACACATGAATAAAAATGGTGATTTAAAGAAAGTAATTCACACCATGACAACTCTACTTATTCATTTTTCTTTCCCACGTGTTCCCTGTGATAGCAAAAGCATTTATTCTACCAAGTCCAAAAACAATTAATGTCATACATCATGTGTGAATGCAACTGACAGGACACACCATCTGCAGCAACTGTAGAATGCCTGCTAAAAGGCCGAGCACACCTGCAATCAAAGCTCAAGACAAGAATGGCTGCTAAGATTCACAGCTAGATTTTTAATACATATTCTTTATTTACTTTACCAACAGGTAATTGTCAAGTGAGAAGAAATAATGAAATACAATTGCTCTGATCAGAATAAAGGGCCAGTAGAAAAGACAGTCTGATTTCTGGATCTGTCTGACGTGGTTTATGACCTTCATCAGCAGTGCATGGAATCTAAAAAAATAGGATTGATGGATATGCACTATTTTTTAAATATTTCAGGAAGCTACGTGGCTTTTAATAGCATTCATAAACTTAAGGGGGGGATAAGGAGACAGCTTTATTTTCTGAGGACACCTGAAGAGTCATGGTTGACAGTGATCATTATGCTGTGCCAATATAATAAACCACTTTTTCAGAAGATGACAAAGTATAATAAAATCCTTTTATGAAGGAACTATCATGTTAAGAGTATTCAATACAATACTAAACTGATTTATGAAAATATATTTTCGATGATTATGGTAAGATTCTTATTTTGTAAGGCCATCTCCTCAGTCAACGTTAATGGTGCTCAGATTTCAAAGCCACAGTTCTTGGTAATATTAACACAAAATTTATCCTGACAATGCAACTTGAAGAAACATAAGCCCCTTTAATATTAGAAGGTACCTCTACTAGGCTATAGACAATCAGTTTATTTAGACTTGATGTGCTTTTAATTCTTGATTTGTAGACAGGGCTGATAATATTTACTGCCGTATCTTCCTTCCTTTTTCTTCCTGTATTTCTCTTAGGCATTACAAAATTAATGAACAAATTTTATAAATACTAACATAAAAGTATTATTCAAGGATTGCAACCATTTTTTTATTAAGGGGGAATCTCTTCAAGTTATTTTGTGAATATTAAGAGAAATCATACAAATACGTAAAAACACATTGCAAGAGTTTAGAAATGAATTTAAATTGAGAGTTTACAATTGGATAACACTTCTATTTTATAAATGCTTTCCATATATCTTGTTTATTTTAAATTTAAAACACTAATGACTAATGATAAAAACAATTTATAGAATCATTGTTTATAATATTGAAACAAATATTAAACAAAATTCCATTTCAAAAAGACAAAACAATATGCAGAGCACTTAATATTTCACCTGTGTTTTAATAGTGTCTATGAAGAAATTTAAAATCATTCCTAAGGAGTACTATTGCTCAGTATGACAAGTTATCCCCAAACCTAGTGTCTTAAAACAGTAAACATTTATTATTTTGTGGTTTCTGTGGGTCATGAACTTGGTAGCAGTTTAGCTGGGCCTTTCTAGCTCAGCATCTCTCATGACACTCTAGTCAAGATGTTGGCCAGGGTTTGCAGTCATCTGAAAATTTGACAGTGGCTGGAGGATTCACTTCCTTAATGGCTCACTTACAAGGTCTAGACAGGAGGCCTCAGTTCTTTACCGTGTGCTCCTCTCCACAGAGATGATTCATAAGATGGCAGCTGGTTTCTCCCAGAACATATGATCCAAAAGGGCAAGACAGAATCTTGCAATGTGTTTTATGACCTAGCCTTGGAAGCCATGCTGTGTCTTTCCAGCATCGTTCTATTGGTTGGTTATACAAGTTATCCCTATTCCATGTGGGAGAGAACTGTTCAAGGGCATAAATATCAGGGAGTAGGAATTATTGGAGAACATCTGGAGCCTGGATACCACAATCATCTATCTTATAAGATGGTCAAAATTTTAAAACTATTTGATCCACTCTGGCAAATTCAGTAGTCATTTCTCCAAAGAGTTACTAGTAGGTGGGAACTCAGTGAGAGAAACTATGAAATGTGTCCAAAATAGTCACAGGGGCACCTGGATGGCTCAATCAGTTGAGCATCCAACTCTTGATTTTGGCTCAGGTCATGATCTCAGGGAGTTTGCTTGAAATGCTCTCTCTCTATTCCTCTCCCCCTGAGCTCTCTTTCCCTCTCTCTCTCTAAAATAAATAATCATTAAAAAAAAAAAAAGTCACTGTAGATGTCCTCAGAAAGCTCACTAGAATGAGCAAGATAATTGGTTATCCAGAATCATGTAAATGATATGATGGATTCTACATGTTCTTACTGAATTATAAAAAAAAAATGAAACTAGTTACAAGTTCAAATAATCAGCACTTTAAGTCTATCAGCAATAGCCTAGGATTATAAAATACAAAAAAAATGGAAGAAGAGATTTTGAACTATTCTGCAGAACATCATTCTACCTTCACAGCTAATAAGAGTTCTTTGAAAGGAGGTATATGACTGCAGAGAGTACACTTGATTGTAACTGTGTATGTAGTAGGAAGAGCAGACTTTGGAATCAAGCAGACCTGGTTTCCCTGTCCAGTTCTGATATTGAGTCAACCTAGTCAAGTAACATTTATGAGCCCAATTTCCTCACCTGTAAACTTGCCCCACCTACTCCATTGGTTTATTTATGGGTCACAGAAGTGAATGTATATGTTGGAGATGGCACCATGTCATATAAATATTAGGAAGGGGTATGGCTTGTTTTTGAATATCATCCTCAAATCACCAGGACAGCTGAGCATTCATCAGGAACTGTCCAAGGATGATGATTAGATCACTATTCACACATAAATAAGGTAGCTAACATGAATATGAAAGACAGAAAAAAAAACCTCTGTTAGATAAAACCTAATGCTTCAACATTATTTGTAAAGAAGCAAACAGACGTAGGAAATAACCAGGCTCTCCTCAGTCTTTGACCAGAAGGAATCCTAAAATTAGACAAGACTATTGTGTAGTTCTCAAGGAAAAATAAAAGGTTCATTTAAATTCAATACTTCATTAAAATGGTATAAAGAACACTTCATAAAACTTTTCTAATAGCAAAATAGACATAAATTATAAAGAGTTGTGGACTGAGAAATACAAGCTGAAAAAATTATTGCATTTTTAAATATTTCAAAGAAACCAATACTTATCTGTTTCTATATCACAAATTACACATAAAAGAAAATATAATACTTTTGCTAAAATGCCCTTCTCCCTGTTCTTCACATCACTATCTTTTGGCTAACCTCATCCTACAGGGCACAGCTCAGGGTTTATCTTTTCCAGAAAGCCTTCTGATGTTACTACCACTTCCTCCTCTATCCAGGATTAGGGGCTATTCTCTTTAATGAGCACAGCATGCTTGATAATAGCACTGTTGATGCAGATAATGAAAAGATCTACCACAACTAACATGCTTTAAGCACTTACTACACATCAGGCACTGTGATAAGTGCTTATATCTATGATTTTGTTAAATTTTATCAACAAGTGTGTGAAAAGCAAATGATGACATTACTACCATTTTATTTATGATTAAATAGAGATATTCATTGTTGAAGATCATACAGTCAGAAATGCTACAATCAGTCTTTGAATTCTGGGCAGCCCGACTCTAGAACTTACGCTCTTAACTTCTAAGTGAACACTGCCTACATACTCATTAGAATACTCATTACATAGGACACAGTCTGACTGATACAGATGCTCAACTCCATTTTTCAAAAAAATAAATGATTTAAAATATAGTCTGGTGATAAATAATTTTTTAATTTTTTATTGTTATGTTAATCACCATACATTACATCATTAGTTTTTGATGTAGTGTTCCATGATTCATTGTTTGTGCATAACACCCAGTGCTCCATGCAGAACATGCCCTCCCCAATACCCATCACCAGGCTAACCCATCGCAGGATATAAAATCAATGCACAGAAATCACTGGCATTTCTTTTTTTTTTTTTAATTATTTTTTTTAAGATTTTGTTTATTTATTTGACAGAGAGAGACACAGCGAGAGAGGGAATACAAGTAGGGGAAGTGGGAGAGGGAGAAGTAGGCTTCCCACTGAGCAGGGAGCCCGATGCGGGGCTCGATCCCAGGACCCTGGGATCATGACCTGAGCCGAAGGCAGACGCTTAACGACTGAGCCACCCAGGCGCCCCGAAATCAGTGGCATTTCTATACACCAACAACAAGACAGAAGAAAGAGAAATTAAGGAGTCAATCCTATTTACAATTGCACCCAAAACCATAAGATACCTAGGAATAAATCTAACCAAAGAGGCAAAGGATCTATACTCAGAAAACTATAAAATACTCATGAAAGAAATTGAGGAAGACACAAAGAAATGGAAAAACGTTCCATGCTCATGGACTGGAAGAACAAATATTGTGAAGATGTCAATGCTACCTAGAGCAATCTACACATTCAATGCAATCCCCATCAAAATACCACCAACTTTTTTCAAAGAAATGGAACAAATAATCCTAAAATTTGTATGGAACCAGAAAAGACCCCGAATAGCCAGAGGAATGTTGAAAATGAAAAGCAAAGCTGGTGGCATCACAATTCCGGACTTCCAGCTCTATTACAAAGCTGTCATCATCAAGACAGTAAGGTACTGGCACAAAAACAGACACATAGATCAACGGAACAGAATAGAGAGCCCAGAAATGGACCCTCAACTCTATGGTGATAAATAATTTTAAATACTAAAAAGTTTCTTCACACTGAAGACAAAACGTTTCTAGAAGACACAGGGTTCCCAATGTCACAATAAAGGAAGACACTTGCATTATGAAAGGCTATATGTTTAAGAGGTATCTAGGTCCAGACTCTCTTCCCCTGTAGACTGGTGGTTCTCAGCTAGGGGTGATTTTGCTTCCCAAGGGCCATTTGGAAATGACTGGGGACATTTTGGCTGTCTCAACTGGAAAGGTGATGCTACTGACATCTAGTGGTAGAAGCCACAGATGCCGCTGAGCGTTCCATCACGTGGAGAGCAGCCACCCACAACACAGAATTGCCCAGCCTAATAGATCAGTGGTGCTACAGACCAAGCTAGTCTTGAATATGTATCTCCTCCTAAACTTTAATACACTTATTAATATTTAAGGAATCTCCACTAACTCCAAATCCATAATGTTTTATATGCTATGTAGGAGTTAAAAAACACAGTTTTAAAGGACAAGGAGAGATACCAGTGTTTTGAAAAATTATGACTTCTAGGAAGATGAACAATGACCTCAGAGAGCACTAGAACATCAGAAGCAAAGGTTGATGAGAAGGAAAGTTATTTACTGAATACACCAATTTGGTTCAGGCCATGGGCAAGACATTCAGAAATATCCCAATCAATGTTCTACCATGTTTCACTCAAAAAGGAACCCTGTCTTAGAAAGGCAAAGTGGCTTTGCTGAGGTCACATGGTCAATAAAGTAGCAAGGCCTGGACCTATAGGAGCCTAGTCCAAAGCCAAGGCTCCCCTTTACATGATCACACACTTAATGTTACACAGAAGAAGCCCAGCAGGAGGAAAAAAAAAAAAAAAACAGGCCTCCTAGTTCATACTGACACCTATCAAATCAACAAACAGCTATTAGATCAGTTTGATTTGTAGTTAAATAAATGGTTTCTTTGAAGAAAAATCCTGACGTTCCTAACAGACAAAAAGACAACCCCACAAAGAAGTATAAAAACGTCAGTTTTCAAATTACCATATGAAATATAAAAACAAATGACAGCCTGTGGGTTTATACTGTGAAAAGGCCATTTATTTTCCACATACTACTCTTCCAGCCTCACCCACAAATACTGAGAACAATATCCTTTTCCAGTCACAAATACTGGAAGGATACTGGATGCCTGGAATACCAAGAATTTCCCTCTACAATTTTCTGTAAAGCAAACACCAAATAATGGCAAAAGAGAATAATGAGAAATGAGATGGCAGACTTCAGGAAGAGAGGACACCTACCAAAAGCACAATTTTCATGTAAAAAGACTGTTTACCCCTCCCTGAGGCTAAAGGCTGCTAACTGCATTTTCCAGACTTCCCTCTTTACTGCAGTGTTCCCAACACTCCCTAACTCTGCACCAACATAATCCACTTCCCCCCACACCAAAAACACCAGTAAAGGGAAATAGAAGTTGCTGAGTTCCTTTTAAACGAAGAACAAATTAGAACAGTAGAGGACTCATATGTACATAAAATCTATTCATTGCACTGTTTAGAATTCTATTCTGAGCAAAGTATGCAAATAACTAGCCAATAAGTAGATTAATAAAATCTAGTTTATTCTGCTTGCAAGGCAAGACAAGTCCAGTGGTCAATGAGAGATCACTGCTGCTAAAGAAGACTCCTTCAAATTACAGAGGTAGTATATTAAAAATGAGAAGAAAGAAAATAGGTCATCAAAAATATTTCTGGATAACTGTAATTGTATAAAATAATGAGTCAAATTAAAATGTAAAAGTAACACTGACGTGACCAAGGGGATATCCAGTCTCTCCTGCTGCTTCCCACCTCCAGAGTGGGTAAGGAAACACTAATTCAGAAGAAAGAGACTGAAAAAGCAAGGGCAAGTTGACAAGGTCCTCAACCTGTGAGAACACATCACGTGCCTTCACATAACCAGCTCTCCCAGGAAGAAAGGACTAATTACAGACATTACCGATTTATCCCACAGTGAATCAGATACTTAAGCTTCACTCTTTAAAAACTCAAAATTGCATATTTTCTACAAGTGCAGATCATGATTGGAGGCACTTTCCCCATGAATGATTGATAAGTGATTCTTCCACAATGAGGGTCAAATACTGTCTGTATTATCACCCAATTTACAAAGGACAGTATATTTAAAATAATACTATAATATAAAATAATTTCTCTATTATACTTCTAAAAGTCTGTCCATACTTTTTACTATGGGATTATGAAGTGATAATGTCTAATCTTTTCTGGCAAATCACCTAAAATTATTTTTTCTAATAGTTAATTAAGAATCAAAAGAGATATGTACAATAAAATCATATCAATAAATGTAATCCAAAATATCTGATACGAAGTTTCTGGGATCATTATCTCCTTAGCTTATTTACAGCATTTACATAATTTTGAAAAGCCCTGAGTGGTAGCAAATATCTTTGAATAAATAAACGTCAGCTTCCTGAATCAACATATTAAAACATGAAGAAAAGCTCAGTACCTTTTCTCCCAATGGATAAAGTAGTTTTAATCTGTTTGGGGTAAAAAAAAAAAAAAAAAAAAAGGATACTTGATAAGCTATCTTCAATTATTTCTCCTCTCTTTTGATTATAGCAGATTTTAAATCGGAGGGGGAGACGAACCATGAGAGATGATGGACTCTGAAAAACAAACTGAGGGTTCTAGAGGGGAGGGGGGTTGGAGGATGGGTTAGCCTGGTGGTGGGTATTGAGGAGGGCACATTCTGCATGGAGCACTGGGTGTTATGCACAAACAATGAACCATGGAACACTTCATCTAAAACTAATGATGTAATGTATGGGGATTAACATAAGAATAAAAAAAATTAAAAAAAAAAACATGATTATAGCAGATTTTGTTAATCTTTAAGTATACACTTTCAAAATATTCCAGGAAAAAAAAAAATCAAGGCTTTGTAAAGTATGATTCAACTTCCGCTGTGTGTGTGCATTACATATATTGAAAGGATACACAAAAACCTGTTAACAGTGGCTGCTTCTGGGGGTAAAACTGGCAATTGACAGAGGATTTTTAAAAGACCTTTCATTTTATATAACTTTATGCATTTGAATTTTCTACTATGTGCACATATTTCTTTTAAAATAAAATTTAAGCTTCTTTCAAGTAAGAAAATATTTTATGGGAGAGTAAATAGGGACCATTTATTTTTAGCATTCCATTTGTTTTGCCCAGTCTCATCAAACTCAATTGAAATTATAATTCCTTTTCCCCAGAAAGTAAATTATAAAAATCTAGGCATCGCAACTAATTTTCTCCAACTCAAGAAAAAAGCTTTCTGACAAAAGGAAAAGATAAACAAAATGAACATTAAAATAAATGGAAAATTGGAAAGCAAAATTGCTTGTCAGGATGGAGATTTAACTGGCAACTGTTAGCCTGCAGGATGCTCTGGTTAAAGTAGGTTTATTTTCACCCTCTAATGTGGGTTATTAGGTATAGGACAAATCTTTCTCACAATGGCATTTAAAATGAAAAAAATATTATTAAAGCATTCAAGATTAGCAAGCATGAACATTACTATGAAGTAATTACTAAAGAATTTTTTAAATAAGGTTTTTAAAAATTATCTGAAAATTGGACATCCTCTGTTCTCAAGAGTTTTTTACTTCTCTTATTCTACTTGCCTATTTTATTTTGAAAAGTGTACAGACCACACACATCTTTGATCAAATATACCTGCCTCTTAAAATATTCCACGTTCTAAATAAAAAAGCCAAAAAGAGGTGTTTTGCTTCTGTCTGAGTCCATGGAGACTAGGATCCTATCCCTAGTTCTATTTGCACAACTTGATTCTTTCCGTGCTGCCAGGAGGGAGGAAGCCTTAGTTCCAAGCACTTATGAGATGTTCTTTGAAATTTTCTTCTGAGTCTCAAAAAAATGGAGCCCAAGTGATTCCAGACAAAGCTCCAGGACAAGATCTCAACCACAGTTACAGCTCTGTCATCCATTCCATCCATGACTGGTGCAACTCTTTCATCACACTGGCCTTCAGTCTATGTATCTATAAATGTGAAATGGAATGGATTCCACAAACTGACAGATCTCTTCCAACATTAACAGTCTGGCCCTCAGTGAACTGTGTCGGTGATGGCCACTTTTTATTTGTCCAACAGCAAACAAAGTGAACAAAATACCATATGATACCAAAGCTATTTACCTACCCAGATGGCTGACAAGGAAAATAGGGAGAGCAAATATAAGGTATAGTTTAAAAAAAAAAAAAAAAAAGGCAAAGCAGTATCAGGACCATGGTCAAAAGATAATTTCAAACAAAATGTACTCTAGGGGCGCCTGGGTGGCTCAGTCCTTAAGCATCTGCCTTCGGCTCAGGTCATGATCCCAGGGTCCTGGGATTGAGCCCCGCATCGGGCTCCCTGCTCCACGGGAAGCCTGCTTCTCCCTCTCCCATTCCCCCTGCTTGTGTTCCCTCTCTCGCTGTGTCTCTCTCTGTCAAATAAATAAATAAAATCTTTAAAAAAAAAAAAATGTACTCTAAGTGATGGCACTTGAGGTTAATTAAGAATGACTAAGAAAAATGCTCTTTTTAAAAGGTAGGCAATAATTAGTATATCTTAGAAATCAAGAATTCAATGGCATGGTTTATCTTCCTGAAAATAGTATTCAGCAGAGCCCTTTTAAATTTTAAATAGAAATATTACTCAAAGAATGCCTCGTTAGATTAAAAAAATACACTGGAAGGGGAAATGTAAAGCCATGAGCAAAAAGTAGAAAAAACATTATGGAAGAAGAAATTTTTAAGTGGTTGACATTCATTCAAAAACATATATTGAATTTCCTTCTCTTATGCAAATCACTGAGCTACAGACATGGGGATAGGATGTTGTACAGAAATGATATGAAGTTTCATGGAGTTTACAATCTAATTTTAATCCAAGTATTGTAATAGTGATAACCAAGGCAAAAATAAAGTGTTGGGCAGATTATGGGGCATAGAGATCCCTTCCATCTGGGACTTCAAGGACTGATCTATGAAGGCAGTAACAGAACGGTGGTAAACACATTGGTAGGTAAAGATGTTGGAGTAAGAAAGTGGCATTCCAAAGCAAGGTACCTGCATAAACCAGTGGTTCCCACAGTGTGATCGCTGGACCAACACCATCAGCATCACATGGGAAATGCAAATTATCTGACCCCACCCCTAAGTTATTGAGTCAGAAATCCTAATGTTGAGCCTCACAATCTAAATTTTAATAAACACTCCAGGTGATCCTAATGCGGACTGAGGTTTGAGAATCATTAAGTAAAGGCATAGTGAGGCAAATACAATGTTTTCACAGAAAGCCATCTAAGTGTTAGGGTTTTTTTGTTTGTTTGTTTGTTTTTTAAATTTTTTTTTTATTTATTTATTCATGAGAGTCAGAGAGAGAGAGAGAGAGGCAGAGGCAGAGGCAGAGGGAGAAGCAGGCTCCCCGCCTAGCAGGGAGCCTGATGCGGGACTCGATCCCAGGACCCTGGGATCACGACCTGAGCTGAAGGCAGACGCTTAACCATCTGAGCCACCCAGGCGCCCCAGTGTTAGGGTTTTTTAAACTTTTGGTTGAAATATAACATCCATGTATAGAAATGTGCACAAGTCATATCTGCACATCTCAATGAATTACAGCAAAATAGCTAGTACTGAAGGTGTTGTGAGCAGGTAAAGCAATGCTGCAGAAAGATTTACATGCCAATGGTCAGGAGCCCTGACTTAGGAGGCAGGGATTCCAGCAAAGGCACCAGATAAAAAGTTATTACCACCTTTGAGTGTAATATAGCAGAAGGACAGGTAGGATGTTTGCAGAGGATTCACAAAATGTGAGCTGCAGGACCTTAAAAGTAGAGAAAGTGAGACCAAGAAGTGTTAGATGACTTGACTAAGGTCACACATCTCCCAGAACAGGAGTATTTCCCTTATATCACACTGCATGCCAGAAAAGGATTTTCTTTTCTTTTCTTGAAGTATTCCTTCCTTCCTTCCTCCCTTCCTTCCTTCCTTCCTTCCTTCCTTTCTTCCTTCCTTTCTTTTCTTTCTCTTTCTTTCTTTCTTTCTTTCTTTCTTTCTTTCTTTCCTTTCCTTTCCTTTCCTTCCTTTCTTTCTTTTTCTTTCTTTCCTTCCTTCCTTCCTTCCTTCCTTCCTTCCTTCCTTCCTTTTTCTTCCTTTCTTCCTTCCTTCCTTCTTTTCTTTCCTTGAGAGAGAGAGAGCATGAGTGGGGGGAGAGGAAGTCTTTTTTCTTTCTTTCTTTTTCTTTTTTTCTTTCTTTGAGAGAGAGAGAGCCCAAGTTGGGGGAGAGGCAGAGGGAGAGAGAGAGAACCTCAAGCAGACTCCCCGCTGAGCACAGAGCCCGACACAGAGCTTGATCCCACGACCCTGAAATCATGACTTGAGCCAAAATCAAGAGTTGGAGGCCCAACCGACTAGTCCACCCTGGCATCCGACTAAGATTTTCAAAGAAAAGACTGACGAGACTTGTCCAGTGATTAGATGAGGAGAATAAAATAGAGAATTCCCAGTTTACTCTGGAATCCGTAGGTCTATGTGAGTGCAGAAATGCTGCCACCAGCCTGGACAGATTAGGTCAGAGACCTAGAAAATATTTTTACAACATATAAGGCAGTGTGACCTCAGCCACTTAGCATGTTGAGACCCAGCAGCGCCGAAGATTCTCTTTTACTAGCATCTTGTTATGGCCTGACTCTACATCTAAAACAAAGCCAATATTTTGCATATAAGATGTAACAGTCTGTTTAAATTACCCGGAAAGGGCGCCTGGGTGGCTCAGTTGGTTAAGTGACTGCCTTCGGCTCAAGTCATGATCCTGGAGTCCCGGGATCGAGTCCCACATTGGGCCCCCTGCTCAGCAGGGAGTCTGCTTCTCCCTCTGACCCTCTTCCCTCTCGTGCTGTCTCTCATTCTCTCTCTCAAATAAATAAAATCTTAAAAAATAATAATAATAAATAAATAAATAAATAAATAACCCGGAAAAGATAATACTGTCTCAACTGACACTTATGCTTTAATTCTAATAAGGACTTGCTTTAAAAGGTGTTTGGCAGAATGTCCTAAGTTGACAGTTCACAAAAAACAAGGACTTCACTGTTTACAAAAAAATGGGAACAATAATGATACTGTACCATCTCTCCTCCCTCCCCTGCATGTACTTAAGAAGAATGTTTGAATAACATTATCGTCTGTTCATATCTTGACATTTTTACGGATTTATGGAAGCAATATAAAAGCAGTGACACACCCATAAAATGTCTTCCTTTATTATCAATTTGTTTGAAAGTCATTATAAACTTGGCATCAGAAAAGCAATGAAAATAATTTCAAAAGTTCTATTCCCTTTGAAAACCTTTCAAGAGTCTCCTTTCTTATTGGATCTTTTTCTTTGCATGTCAATATTAAAGTTTTAATCAGAGTTTCATAGTGGAAAAAAAAATGTTAGGCAAACATTTTCACATCACTGTGGTCTGATCAACATTGCCCAAATCATTGTGAAATAGATGATTTGATCCAATTCCCACAAGTATTTCTTCAGAGCCAATGATTTATGGAGCAGCTCTACAAAATGCCCGGGTTAATTCCAGAGAAAGACAAGACAAAGTTCTTGCTCTCAGAATGTTTACATTCTGTTTAGGGAGACAAGACATGCCAATGCAAACAGTTAAATATTGTAAGGCAACGTGGGAAAAAGAGAAAAATGGCTCAGACAATAGGAATTTTATGGGGTTGAAACAGAAGAAAGTGGGACAGCCATGGAGGTGAATACTTGATAAGCACACAGTCTACAAGAAGATGACTTAAGTTTTATACAAAATTAGCATTACCACACAATATTGGTTTTGGCTTCCTGGCTACAATCCCCCCTCTTAGATATTTCATTCATCCATCTATTTCCTTTCAAAATGTAAATGCTCACATAAAATCAAGTTTTTAAGAAATCAGAAATACCTGTCATAGGTCTAGGAAGAATTGTGAGTCTGCAAAGTTTGATTCCCTCCATTTTCCCTGTCCCATGTTTGCCTTCTCTTACCCAGTTATTTGGGATTTTCCTATTATCAAAAGAAAATGCACCCCTTATTGAAGGCTACAATTCCTCATGGATTCAAGAGGATAAAATGATAGAGGAATTGGGAGCGATGGAAGATTTTTCTTAGATTGCAGCATGAAAATAATTGCCCACTATAACTTTTGCTTAGGGAAGTCCTGGATTTCAGTTAATTGTATGCTGCCAGAATTATTACTAATACCCTTAAATATACTTGTGTAAACATGTGTGCAACTATTTTTAAACTACTGAAGGGTGATATTTTTCAGATTTAAAACAACTTTTAAAAAATATTTCATTTCCCTACATTTCATTAAAATGCACTAGAGTCTTGGAATTCCACTGATTAATTGTAGTGAATAATTACTATTTTTTCTTTTATAATTTGTTTGCAATCGTCTCCTGACTGCAATTAGTTTTCAGGGGCAGAACACATAATCTTGGCAAAGCCAATCAGTATATTCTATATCCAATGATAGTTACTGGTTCAAGGACAGCATGTGACCTAAGAGAGTCTAGTAGGAAAGAGTTTCAGGACTGTTTCTAGCAGTTCAGGGCACAAACTGTGTCTTGCCCTAAATATGCAAGGTCACATACTGCAGCCATTTTGCTCCCTGAGGGAAGCCTGGCAGAGTAAAGTTTTGACATGGAGATGTAAAGGGCTAAACAAACTGCAAAGAGAGGTCTTGAGCAAATTGGGCCCCAAGTATTAAGTCAAATTATTTTACTGTTCAAGGCATTTTCCCTCTCCCTGCAACTAAAAACGTATGACTAACAAATTCAGGAAATGTTCGTTGAGCACACACTATGTGGTAGGTTCTAGCACTGTAGCAAAGAATGAGACTTAATCTCTGCCCTGAAGGTGCTAATATTCTAGCAGAACAGTTAAAAAAAAAAAAAAAGACTAAATCAATAGTGTTATAATAATTATTAAGAAGGGTAAACTCTATAATAGTATAATGGAACGCTAAGAACGAAGGACACCCAATCCAGCACTGATTGGTACAATAAAAACAAGTTTAAAAAGTTAACATCGAGGGGCGCCTAGGTAGTTTGATCGGTTAAGTGTTTGACTTGATTTCAGCTCAGGTCTGATCTCAGGGTCCTCAGATGGGAGCCCTGCAGTGGGCTCTGTGCTGAGCATGAAGCCTCCTTGGGATTCTCTCTCTTCCTCTCCCTCTGCTCCTCCCCACTCTTCCCTCTTTAAAAAAATTTTTTTTAAAAAGTTAAAATCAAAACGTCAGACTAAACCCCCTCACTGGTTTATAGACAACCACCTGTCCGTTAACAGTGTGGCTAGTTCCTCTGTATTCAATGTGAAATGCCTGTGACTTGAATGCTAAATATTAATACTCTCACCCAACATTAGCCCCCTGAAATCACCAACTCATTCCTGAAACAAATGGTCATTTCTTGCGTGGCATGGAAGGACATTCCAGTGGACAAAATGCAAAGTAATGACTCTTAGGCCACTACCAGGTAATTTATTTTACCTGTGGGGCGTTTCAGAAGCAATCTCCAGGGACATTAAAGTCAACAAATACAGTGAGGCAAAAATTAACTGCTATTTTAAAAAACCAAGGTGGAAAAATAGTAGTTGGGTGTTAAAATATCTTTCTGTATGACTGAAATGTTCCCTGTGGAGTCACATGCAATACAGGATATGAAAGCAAGTTAAAGATTATAAAGCACTAAAGACAAATGCCGGTTACTGTCATTCTTCTAGAGTGCACACTTTTATTGTAATCAGAGATGCAGGAAGTACGATTATCTCACATGCTTACCTCTAAAAAAAGATTCTATCTTTAATCTTAGAGCACAAACTGAACATGTTAAAGAAGTCCCGATACAAATCAAATGTGCTACAATACAGAACTATAATACTACTCTTCCTCCTTGGGTTTGTACAAATATAACTAAATGGTTTGGAGCTTTGTTCCCTTGATTTTTTTGTCATTGAGAAAGGAACATAATGCAGATCAATTAATTGACTTAACTGAATCTTCTAGTTTAACAGGAAAATGAACAAGAAAACTAGTATTTAGAGGTAATTATCATAGGGTGTTATTAACTATCTTGTTGGGATGATCATTCCCATTTTACAGATGAGGAGACTGAGACTATGAAAGCTCAAATACCTGACTGAATGAATGACTACGGAATTTTGTTAGAGAAGATTCTAATTTATCTCATAAATTATTAGAATTACTTAGAATTGCTGTATTAGAATTAGAATTGCTATAGTTAAGGGACATTTGTACAGCAGAAAAATCTGGACTGTTCTTTAAATGATTCATCATTAGTGATGATACAGCCTCTTCTCTCTTGCCCCGTAAGTACTGAATCCTCAGCCCATCCTTCATAATTTAAGTTATAGTTTAATTTAAATACTAGGCTCTTAGTAAATGTTGAATAAAGAATAGCAACATAAGGTCAACTCCTAAAGCAAATAACCCTTTTTTTAAGTGCAACATCCTGAAATAGTTCAATAAGTCTTTATTTAAATTTAGAGTTTAATGGAACAAAGTTTATTTCTGCACATAGTGCAGTGTTAATATAAGAGTCCAGTTCTGTGAGAGATAATGAGTAAATCCTCTTAATATGCTACTTAAATATCCCCCAAGCTAGTTGTAATTTTACCAATAAGCACCATTTATATACAAAGTTTAAACCTGTTTATCTAAATGAGGGCAACAGAAACGGAAACGAACTGAGGACCATAGCAGCACAAACTAAGCACTCAAAAGGAAGACAACGTCATCAAATAAAAAGTGACATCTAATCCAATGCCCAATTTGGGTCTCAAATGCATTCTAAAGAGCCATTTTTCTCAAAATGCTCCATCCAAAAAACTACATAAGAATACATTTATGAGGGCGCCTGGGTGGCTCAGTTGGTTAAGCGACTGCCTTCGGCTCAGGTCATCATCCTGGAGTCCCGGGATCAAGTCCCACATCGGGCTCCCTGCTCAGCGGGGGGTCTGCTTCTCCCTCTGACCCTCCTCCCTCTCATGCTCTCTGTCTCTCATTCTCTCTCTCTCTCAAATAAATAAATAAAATCTTTAAAAAAAAAAAAGAATACATTTATGAGGGGCACCTGGATGGCTCAGTAGTTAAGCATTTGCCTTCTGCTCAGGTCACGATCCCAGGGTCCTGGGATCGAGCCCCCACATCAGGCTCCCTGCTCCATGGGAAGCCTGCTTCTCCCTCTCCCACTCCCCCTGCTTGTGTTCCCTCTCTCACTGTATGTTTCTCTGTCAAATAAATAAATAAAATCTTAAAAAAAAAGAATACATTTATGATTCCTAGAGGGAAAAAAAAATAGTCACTTATTTAAAGAATATTTATTTTTGATTACTCATTACCAGGCACTGTTCTAGGTTCTCTATCGGCACCTCTGTTGGTAGTTTTATTAAGGTATCAGCAGGTATGGTTTTAAGTGTTCATCTTTCTCTGAATGCTAATCCTGTCCCATGACTTTTACATTCTCATTCCAAACCCCACTTACTTTCCTAGCCAGTCTGGAGCCTCAAGTTTTCCAGCAGTCTTGCTTCACTTTCTCTCTTGTCCTTCTGCTATATACACTGGCCCAGATGCCCTGGAAAAAGAAATAACTGTTCTGTCCCGAATGCTTGCAACTGAAAGTGTTGCTGGAGAGCATCATCTACGCAGTTTGGTTGTGTGAGGACTTGTGCCTCCATCTGAGCCATGGGCACTGCTCTGCCTGGAGTTCTTTTTCGTAACCCCCTGCAGCCCTTCACTCTCCTGTGTCCTCCGCTCCAACCATCCCATATACTCGCTTGATAAGCCAGCTTTCTAATTCATGGAGAAAAAATATCAAACAGGAACTCTCCCAAGGTATCTTCTCAAATTCCATCTCTAAAGTTATCCAGTATAGACTATTTTCTTATACCCTTTGTTCCTATCTTTCTTATGAAAGACTTCCTCTATGCATTAAACATCTCCTTCCTGTACTCTAAGCATCTCCCTTTGCACTGGCTTCTTCCTATCGGCCTATAAGCACATTTAAAACTCCCACATGGAAAGAAGGAGGGGAAGAAGGAAAGCAGAAGGAAGGACATTAATTCACTATAGATTTGCCCTCGACTTAAGAGTCTATCAGGCCTCTTGCTCCCTTCATCATGACCATCCCTCCAGCTTCGGCTCATCAGCAAAATGTTTGAAAGCATAACCTAAACTTTTTATTTTCATTGCTCAATTTTCATTAATCCACAGTTGCCTTGCTCCACCAGTTATGATCCCTCCTCTTCTACTTACACCATTGCACCAGAGAGTCCACGAATGTCATACCCCATGCCATAGTTTTAGTTCTCACCTTATTTGATCTCTCTTCAGTGCTTGCTACTTCTCAACCTTCACTCCATCCTTGGTTTTCACGCACCAATGAGCATAAACTGTTGTACTTACAGGTGAACCTGAGGGCCAGTGCCAATGAGTTAATTCTAAAGTCTCCAGCCTTGGAAACCAGTATGTACAGAACCAGAAGGTCTGGGATCTCACAGCACGGTTTCTACCATTTCCTCAATGACAATAAATAGAAAGAAAGAAAACAGACAGTAATATCAAGATAACATGTATATATTCCCTGCTGGGGTTGATTATGTTTGAAGACACTAAATGGTAAATTATTGCAAGGCACTGAAATATATAATTCAGTTCTCTGAATTGAGGGCTAAGTGCTTCAGAATTTCTTAGAAACCCATGTTGCACTGGTCTTTGCTTTCATGAATAAAATAAGCAATAGGTGAAGGCCATGCTTGAAGACCATTGTGACTGGACCCTCAGAACTTGAAAGCTGTTTTTTGGTAGGTAGGAGGCTACAGAGTAGAATCACTTTTATGGGCACAGTAATCTGTGTACGGATATTGCAGTCTGCTGCTACAGGAATAGTGAAATGGGGTCCACAATTTTGAAGGAGAATCCTAACGTCATTCTTCCCTATTTTTCTGCCCATCTTGCCCCCACCCCGACTCTCTTAACATCTCAGCAGATTGACTTCTGCTTCTCTCTCCTTTTTTTTTTTTTAAAGATTTTATTTATTTATTTTAGAGAGAGAGAATGAGAGACAGAGAGCATGAGAGGGAGGAGGGTCAGAGGGAGAAGCAGACTCCCTGCAGAGCAGGGAGCCCAATGCGGGACTCGATCTTGGGACTCCAGGATCATGACCTGAGCCGAAGGCAGTCGCTTAACCAACTGAACCACCCAGGCGCCCTCTCCAGTACATCCCTCCCAACATGCTGCCCTCTAGATTCTGCTCTTAGTCTTCAAGCTTTGCTATTAACGCCCTTCCTAGTTCATTTGACACAGCCTCAAGTTCCCGATGATTGTCAAATTTTTCTGTCATGGTCAAAATCCTAATTTCAAACTACCTACTGGATATAGCTATTAGATGGTCTCATAGAGGGGCACCTGGGTGGCTCAGTTGGTTAAGCAGCTGCCTTCGGCTCAGGTCATGATCCAGGAGTCCTGGGATTGAGTCCTGTGTTGGGCTCCCTGCTCAGCAGGGAGCCTGCTTCTCCCTCTCCCTCTGCCTCTCCCCTCTGCTTGTGCTCTCTCTCTCTCAAATAAATAAATAAAATCTTAAAAAAAGAAAGATGGTCTCATAGACAGCTAGAATTTAATATATCCAAATGGAACTCATTATCTCCCCTTATCTCCCTAAATCTGTTCTACCTTGTCCATCTCAGAGGGTCATCAGACACTCTGTAGCTAAACTACTAATTGTACCTCAACATCCCTTCTCCATCTCTTCAACAATGGAACCTCCAATTTTTAACTGGGTACATGGCCATCCAAAATAAAGACAACAATTCCCAGCCTTCTTTACTTCCAGAAATGGTTATGTGACTAAATTGTGATCAACAAATGTGAGCAGACTTCCTGGTCATGCTGTTTCTCCCATTTGCTCCTATTTGATGGACTATGGAGGTAACTCTTGGTGATGAGACCTCTTCAACTACATGGATGAGGTTATCACCTTAAGGGAAGGGAGAAAAGCCAACAAAAAAATATCTGGATCTGTAGTACCACAGAAGCCCATATTATCTCTAGACTGCTAAATCTGGATTGTTTGGCTGAAAGAGAAATAAACATATATGTTGTTTTTTCTAGTAACTGACAATTAAAATTACATACACTTCAGGTATACAGCTTGGTAATTTGATATATGTATACATTGTGAAATAATCACCACAATCAAGCTAATTAACCTATCTATAACCTCATATAGTTACCTCTTCCTTCCTTCCTCTCTTTTTTTTTTTTTTTGATGTAGTGAGAACACTTAAGATTTACCCTCTTAGCAAACTTCAAGTATAAAATATAATACAGCGCTAACTATATTGTTGTATATAAGTTCATCTTGCATAACTGAAATTTTATACCCTTTACCAACACTGCCCCCCAGACCCTGGCAATCACTATTCTATTCCCTGCTTCTATGAGCTTGAATATTTTAGATTCCATATATAGCTGAGATCATACAGTATTTGTCTTTCTGCAACTGGCTTATTTCATTTAGTATAATGTCTTTGAGGTTCATCCACGTGCTTGCAAATGGCAGGATTTCCTTCTTTCTTAAGGCGAGACATTTCAAAGGCACTGCTCAAATATACCTCATCCTCCACCTCCAATCATTTGTCAAATCTTGTTGATTCTCTCAGAGAAAAATATCTCAAATTCAATTCCTCTTTTCCAAGTGCACAGACCCTGCTTGAACCCTAACTGTAAAAGCCTCTGGCTTAGAATTTTCTAAGTCTCATACCTGATAACCCTTTACATTGTGGCCTATTCTCCAATTGCCTATAGCATAATCTTCCTATCACACACTGGTATCACTCTTCTGCACCAAAACTTCTGAAGGTTTCCCAATCAATATTTACCAAATACAATCCTAACCACTTAGCTTAGCATATACAGATTTTTAAAATCCTTCTCACTTGCTACCATTCCTCACTACATACCACATGCTCCTGCCACAAAGAAGGCCCCATTATTTCCATAATTATTTCAGCCTTCTTACAACACTATGCCTTTGCTCATGGAGTCTCTTCACTTGAAATACCCCTTTCCCTCTTCTTAGTCACGAAAACACCTACCTAACCCTTAAGTCCCATTATAAATGTCATATCTTCAATGAAGATTCTTAGAAACCTCCCAGTAGTGATTATTACTCTATTATCTATGTTCTATTATGCGAGTTCACTCATATTTTGTAACAGCAGCAGTAAATCATATTTTAATTTACCTGTTTGCATGTCTGACTCACTCTAAATTTCTGAAGAATAGAAAGCATTTCTTATTCATCTCTGTATCTCTGTCATCCTGGTATGTATTGGACATCCATAAATATTGGTGAATAACTAAATAAATCCTTCAGAAGTTCAGTACATCTGCAAAGATTGATTTAATGAATGTAAGGAAGCACCCTACCAGAATAAAAATGTACAATGGAGAGGTACCTGGGTGGCTCAGTCGGTTAACTGTCTGACTCTTGATTTCAGCTCAAGTCATGATCTCAGGGTCATGAGATCGAGCCCCATGTCCAGCTCCACACTCAGCGGGGAGTCTGCTTGAGATTCCCTCTCTCCCTCTCCCTCTATCCTTCTCTCTGCATGCTCGCTCTTGCTCTCTCTCTCTATAAATAAATAAATCTTTTTAAAAAGTACAATGGTGATAGCCCTCCATCATATTCAGATTGGACTCTTCCCTTCATAATCTTTCTTTCTGGTTAGAAAAGGGGGAAGCATTAGTTGAGACAGTAGCCTAGATTTCATAAAGTGCATGCATGAACTTTGACGCCACGGTGCCTGGGTTCAAATCCTAACCCTACTACTCACCAGCTGTATGCCACTCACCTGGGCATATCACTTACCCTCTTCGTGCTTTAGTTTCTTCATCTGAAATAAGAACAATAATTTTTCCTAATCATATAGTATTCGTCAGGATAAAATGAGTTTGGATATGTAATAAGTTGTAAGTATATAATAACTCTTGTCTCTGGTCTGATCTGAAGACCATATCTACATCGTGGCTTTCCACCATACCCAAACAGCTCATACCCCATTGTCCTACAAAATTCCTGCTTTGCAGGTTGGATCTGAAGCTTGGGGAAGACTTGAAGGTTGCAGAATGAGTTGGAGAGAAGAGACAGTCAGGAGGGCAGAAGGACCTGTGTTGGAAAGTTTAGTGGAAGAGAGAATTGAGATGTACTGGGGCAATGATCAGTACTAGATCAGAGACCCAGGCCCAGTACATCAGTAATCCTATGTAGAAAGGGGCTGAAAGAAGATGAAGATGCCAAAGACACGCTTTGCCAATTCTGCCTAGAGCTGGCCTAGGTACTAAATATTTCAGCACAGACATCAAAACTCTAGTTTTGCATTCTCTGGAGTAAACTTACACTTACACTGCATTACTTTGACCACATGTATTACACATTTGCTTAAGCATCAATGTTTCTACATATATTCTAACAGCAAATACGGCTACAAAGGAGAAGAAAATCTGTGATGTTATGTAGTTTTTCAAAGATCTGAAAGCCTTCTTCAATAATTAAAAAGCTGCTCTACTGGCCTAATGGCAAAATATTTCTGCAAATTGACTTTCTATTCACAGTGCAAAAGGATTGGACTAAAAACTGGATAATCATTAATGTGCCTTCCTGCTCTATATTCTTTAAGGTTTGTTTGTATTTTGTTTCTTATAAACTGGAAACTAACCAGATTAAAAATTTATAATCTCTCAAGTGTAAATCACAACATTTTATTAGAGATGAAAACCTGATCTGAATCTTTTTTAAAATAATAATATGTTTAAAGAAATATGAAAACCTGAGAAAGGTATTGAGACTTTATAAATTATAATTGTTAAGAGGACTACAGTAGGTGAGGATATGTGATGATAAAAACATGAGTTTTAAAATACTTGAACAAATATGTATCATTACTACCAAAACATTAAATATCCTATGTTGGAATGGTTCTCAGCCTACAGAATTTTGTTTTATTTTTGACTAATGAAAAATTGGGGGTATGCAAATTGTATTTCAGTAAATGGAATCAGCATTACCTTATAATTCACATTGCTGGTAAGTATACCAGATAAATGGTACCAGAGTAGAATATTCACAAGTCATGCTTAAATCCTACTTCTGGATATATATCCAAAAGAACTGAAATCAGAATCTTGAAGTTATCTACATTCCTTCTTCATTGCAGCATTATTCACAACAGCCAAGATAAGGAAACAACTAAATGTCCACTGATGGATGAAAGGATAAAGAAATGATGGTATATACATACAATGGAATATTGTTCAGCATTAAAAAAGAAGAAAATCCACCATATGTGACAATGTGGATGAAACTCAAGGACGTTATCCTAAGTGAAATAAACCAGTCACAGAAGGACAAATACTGCATAATGCCACTTACATGAGGTATCGAAAATAATTCAACTCACAGAAGCAGAGACAAGAATGATGATTGCCAGGGGTGGGTGGGGAGGAAGTTGTTCAGTTGGTATAAAATTTCAGTTATGCAAGATGAGTGTAAGTTCTAGAGACCAGATGTACATTATGCCCATAGATAACAAGTATTATGCAATTAAAACATTTGCTAAAGTGGGCAGATCTCAGATTAAGGGTTCTTATCACAAAAACAAAAAAAGCACATGAGGAAACATTTGCAGGTATGTTTATTACCTTGATTGTGACAATAGTTTCATGGGTGTACACATAGATGCAAACTAATCAAACTGTATACACATATAAATGATATTGCAATAAAGCTAATTATAAATAAGGAAAGAAATAAAATGGTATGTTTAAAATTGTTATGCAATTTCTGGAGGATAATTAGGCACTACTACAAAGTCCTTCAAATATATGTATGCACTATCATCTAGCAATTTCATTTCTACAAATTTACCCTAAAACATGAAGGATATGTTGAAATATTTAGCAAATGTTCAGTCATTTGAAGTGTCAATGACATCATACATACTTGTCAGAAATAAGTATCGAAACAATCAAATTTCCAACAATAATGAAATGGTTATTAGATTGGGATACATCCATAAAAAGAATACTATTTCCCATTTAAAATGATATTGTAGACTAACACATATATTTTTTAAATGGTCACTTTATCATGAAACAAAAAATTTCCACCAACAACAAAAAAGGAGGTAAAACAACATTCTGGAAAGAATGACTTAACTTTCCACAATGTACATATGTAGCTATATAACTTATAAAACAATTTTAAGCTATTTATAGGAAGATGGAATGCATTTTTGTAAAACTGAAACACGGCAGTTACCAAGTATGCATTTCTTCAGGGCTGAAAGCCTTCCTCATAAATTTATCACATCTGTACCTCTCTTGTTCTCACCTTTTCCCTTCTTCTATCTAGTCAGAGATGTAAGGAGGCTTTCTTTTTCCTTTCTAAGACTAATTCCATACTGATCCATTCCCCACATAACCACCTGAAAACTAGTATCTTGCTACCAGGTCAAATGTTACATCCTCTGTCAAAGTCTTCTCCTCATCTCAAGTTGACCTGGATGCAGCTTTATCTTATTGCATTTTGAACACACCTCTGTTTCCTTATTGTATTTCAATTGTTTGCATATATCACAAGGCAGAAATTGGAAACTATTTGAGACAAGAAAGCATTATTTTCATGTTTATATCCTGCCATTCAGGACAGTGCCCAACACTCAATATTTGTTCAGTGACTTTTAAATAAAAGTCTATTGAAATTCTTCCTTGAAAATACAATCAAGTAACTCAGGATTCTCTAAAATTTAATCACCTACATAATCACCATGCCAGCCAAGATCTTATTCAATTGATTAAATGAGTGATCTTTTTCTTTTTATCACTGAAAATTCCTAATCCTTAAAGATAAAGAATTTGAATATTTATTGAGTACCTGCTCTATGAACTGGAGATATCAAGACTTCCTGGCTAAGTGGAGGAGACAGGAATAGAAACAAATCGTTTCATATCATATGGCCAATATTGAATAGAAGCCACTGCAGTTTGATTTGGGAAAACAGAAGTCAGCAACAGCATACCTCAGTAGTGTCAAATATATCCCAACAAAGAACAGGCTAAAGAAAGCTGTTACTTTAGACCCTAAATATCATTAGCTCTTACTAAGTGTCACTTTGAAAGAACTGTTCAGGGTTTTCACATTGCGTGTTAGCTATCACCATCTATCTTGAGCCCAGCAAATGCTGGCCAATTTTAGAATAATGACGGACACAGATATCTATCAGCACATTGCTCTTTGAATTGAAAAAAGTGATCACGTTGTTGAATTGCGCAGAATGGAATCAGTCGATGCATAAAGAAGTAGTCACGCCTTGACTACATATAAGACCCTTCATGGGGGCGCCTGGGTGGCTCAGTCGTTAAGCGTCTGCTTTCGGCTCAGGTCATGATCCCAGGATCCTGGGATCGAGCCCCGCATCGGGCTCCCTGCTCCACGGGAAGCCTGCTTCTCCCTCTCCCACTCCCCCTGCTTGTGAGACCTCTCTCGCTGTCTCTCTCTCTGTCAAATAAATAAATGAAATCTTTAAAAAAAAAAAAAAAAGACCCTTCATGATTTCCCTTTACCAACAACTTTATTTTACCTCTCTCCATCCCATCTATCAACTTTACTTTCTGGCAAAGTCAAACTGCATATGGACGCCCAAACACACAAACCTGGTTCAAGTCTCGGCACCTTCAAATACAACCAAGACTTGTATCTTGTATCCCCCGACAAAATAGCCACCTAAGTCCACTCCTTCAATAGTTTATAACTATTTCCTCGATGTTACCTCTGTGCATCATATAAGCTTGTCTTGTTTCATTGATTACTCCATTAAAACATTTTTCTTAGTTTCTGTGTGCCCTGAAAGCTAAGAAAGTGTCATTTACATCCCCTATTCTCAACACCTAGTGCTGCTTCTGGAGATGACTGCCTCATGAATAGATTGCTTAATCTTCAATTTGCAAATACAAAGACACGCTAAAACATTCTGACTTACTCTACAACCCATGAAACTGGAGTAACATGTAATGTTCAGAAATAAATCTGAATAAAATTTTATGCAATTTTATTCGATATCTAAGAAACCTGAGCTGTGTAAATTTCTTGGTAGCATTACATTAAAATTTTTATTTTACTGTTATTTATAGCATAAAATATTTATGATCTAATATACCAATCAATAAATATTAAGGATGATTTGATAAAAGGCTAAATTTTTATCAAACCTAGAGTCTTTACAAAGTAAAATCAGGGTTTTTTTTGATCTGCCCAAATAATCAAAATTTATGATTTTTTTTTAAGTTCTTGCCATGCATCATGCACTTGCTAAAGGCTTAAATACACTGCCTCATCTATCTAATAATAACCATCCGTGGTTGGTTAGTCCCATTGACTATATTATTATTCGCATTCATCACAAGAGATTCAGAAAGATCAAACCTCTAGTCCAATGTCAGCCAGCAAAGTGGTAGAGGTGAGATTTGAACCCAGATTTGCCTGGCCCCAGAGCCCAACCTTTAGTAACTAGTTATATGGCTGAAATGACATGTTGCTCCAGAGATTCCCAGAATGCACCAAACAATTGAATAAGAACTATAAATTCAATGAATCTCCAGTGTTAAGGTAAGTTTCCCCCTATTTGAAACAATTTCAAAATCCGGTGCATTACCTTCCTTTCCTTATTATTTATCTGCCAGACAAATGTAGCTGTCACAGAGCCAATCAGAACTATGTGGATATGACAAACATTCAAATTATACATATACATAGCAAAGAATATACACTTCACATTTGTTAATATGATAATATTTCTTCTGCAAACTTTTGTTTGGCGTGATAAAAGATGAGCTGAAAATAAATATAAGTTATGGGGGGATTTGTTCAATAAGTTTTCACTTAATAGCTACCATATGTCAGCAACTGGGCTAGAGTATAAAAATTGGTAGGATACATTCTTACCCACAAGGCAAATTCAGTCTACTGGAGAGTCTGTTCTTAGTAGCTACAGTGAATTAACTGCTGCAATTTGAGGAATACCAATAAGGAGGTCATGCCAAAATATCCTACCATTTGTGTTTAGTACAGTGACCGTTCCCTTGGGAAACATTTTTCTTAATGTCCTACAAGAAATATATGCTAGCACAAGATCCACAGAATTAAATAGACAACAAAAATACCCCCAGCAATGTTTTATGGTCCAAAGCGCAATCTGTAACTTACAGCCCACTTAGAGCAATCAGTTAGGGTGAGAGAGAACACACTGTGAACCTCTTATTGTTGTCAAAATCATACACTTATGAGAAAATCAGCTAAACCACACAACATACAGACACACATGCCAGACATGTTAGCTAGAAAACAAGCCAAATGATAGTGTTTACCATAATCGTTAGTACTGAACTGCATTCATTTCACAGATGCACTTTGGCAAATATAATATTTTAACAATGAATCCTTTTTTTTTTTTTTCCTCACAATTGAGTTTTACTTAGTGGCATTTATAAAAGCAAAACTCCCATTTAAGAAAATGAATAGCAGGGACGCCTGGGTGGCTCAGTTAAGCGTCTGCTCGGGTCATGATCCCGGGGTCCTGGGATCGAGCCCCACATTGGACTCCCTGCTCAGCGGGGAGCCCTGCTTCTCCCTCTGCCTGCAGCTCCCCCTGCTTGTGCTCCTCCCTCTCTCTCTCTCTGAGAAATCAGATCTTAAAAAAAAAAGAAAATGAATACCAGGGACGCCTGGGTGGCTCAATCGGTTAAGCGTCTGCTCAGGTCATGATCCTGGGGTCCTGGGATCGAGCCCCACATCGGACTCCCTGCTCGGCAGGGAGCCCTGCTTCTCCCTCTGCCTGCAGCTCCCCCTGCTTGTGCTCCCTCTCTCTCTCTGAGAAATAAGATCTTAAAAAAAAAAAAGAAAGTGAATAGCTAATTACAAATCATATCCTGCTCTCACTGCCTGGTTTCCATTTTGAAACCAGTAAAGAAGTCCTGGAAAAACTGTCCTCTAACCTTTAGTCCATGTGTGCCAAGTGTTTCTTCTCTTCCTCATTTTCTTCTCCTGGTTTTTCATCTCCTCATTTCTTTTACTGACTTACTCGCCTATTGCTGTCTATGTGTTTTATGCCCAGAGCAGCCTGATCGGGCACTTTAGTGCCCTAAAACCCAACAGTGAACTTACTCCGGTTGGGAAACATTCCTTCCAAGTAAATATCCAGGCTGTTCTGCCAGATGTTCAACTAACAAAATCAATTACTGTACAATATTTCTGTCCAGTCTTGCCACCGGCGACCATTATTATACACAAGGATTTTTGATAAGTCAGTGGAAACTGGTTAAAATAATTGGGCACATTTATTTAAACACTAGAAGAAGGGCTGTTCTGTTTTTTTTTTCCTTAGCACAGATAGATGATTATAGAAGATGATTACAGAATTCTGTGTGGCTATTCTCTTTGCCGTAACAATATTTTCAAGAGGTGTACACCAGCCACTTCCTCCTACCCCCGCCTCCCCCGTGAGCAACAGAAATGATTAAATAAAGTATCTGTGATTGTAAATGTGGGGATAATACCCATAACTCCTCTGCTTAAAGACAAAATTTACTAGCGTCTTTTTTATTGTTGTTCCAACAGCGTGGGGACTTAGTAAGATTTTCCTGTCATGATTTTGTTAGTCATTGGCATTAAGTAGATCTGCTGAAAATGAGAAGAGATAAAAATCATGTAGAATTTGTTCAAAACTTAGTAACTAAACACGTGACACAGGCTGTGCCAGCGCCCATGTAAGTTGCATATGCTCAAGCTGCAAACGTGGGACACTACAGAGGAGGTTAAACACAAGAAAGGAGCATTAAGACTTTAGACAATTTAACAAGCTATAAACACCTTATTTTTCTCACTTCTGCCCAAAATACTCCCTCCCATACCCACCCACCAAAAAAAAAAATCACAAAAAAATACAACCCTTTGGCTGTTTGGGAAAGAGAAAAAGAGAAAGGGAAGAGGAGAGATGGTGGAGGGATGAGTAGAGAGGGAGGGGAGGAGGAAGGGGGAGAGAGACAGATTGAGAGAGAAAGAGAAGTTAATGCGGTAGAATAAGATCTAATTATGGGCGCCTGGGTGGCTCAGTCATTAAGCGTCTGCCTTCGGCTCAGGTCATGGTCCCAGGGTCCTGGGATCGAGTCCCACATCGGGCTCCCTGCTCCACGGGAAGCCTGCTTCTCCCTCTCCCACTCCCCCTGCTTCTGTTCCTGCTCTTGCTATCTCTCTCTCTGTCAAATAAATAAAATCTTAAAAAAAAAAAAAAGAATAAGATCTAATTAGCTTTATATTGTTTAAAATCTAAGGGATAGGGCGCCTGGGTGGCTCAGTCATTAAGCGTCTGCCTTTGGCTCGGGTCATGATCCCAGGGTCCTGGGATCGAGTCCCACATCAGGCTCCCTGCTCAGCAGGAAGTCTGCTTCTCCCTCTCCCTCTGCCACGCCACCCTGCTCTTGCACTCCTTCTCTCTCAAATAAATAAAATCTTTAAAAAAATAAAATAAAATAAAACCTAAGGGATAAAAATACACACACGAGCACGTGCATGCACACGCACACACACAGTCCATAGAGTTAGTGAGTGTTAATAGTGTTGGTGTAACAGTGGCATTCCTTGTCAACAGATCCATTATTTTTAAAAACTAGAATCATTTCTAGCCACCCCAGGATGATGTGGGTTTGTCTGTTCTCTCTGAGGCCCAGTCTTCCCTGAAAGCTGGCTTCCATCCTTGGTGCAGGCTGAAAAAAGCAGGGCTGTTTGCATGGCACAGCACCAAGCCCTTTAACTCAAAGACTCATGCCATGTAGAAGCTCAGTTTTTACCACCTCCATCTGCTACCCAAGAAGAATTAGATCCCAATTGTCTAGGCCACTGAGAAAGGATATTTGTAGAATTCCTCGGGCATTTCCTGAGCCCTCTGGGCTTTCCGTTCAAATGTCAGCATTTTCTTTTCATTCAATGGGCTTTGCTAAACAAAAATAAAACACTGTATAAAACAGTCTGATAAAAGTAGGATAAATTCACAATACCCAGTAAATGGGCAACCTGGCTAATCAACTGCCAGAGGAAATCATTCAGCCAAAATATTTAGAGGAATTTAGAAAAGTTTAGCAATTTAGCATATGTAAAAAAGCACAACATATGTGGTAGCCCAACCAAGATACCAGACCAGAGACTGGGAACAACTGTTAGGCTATGGGGCAAAATCTGATTATCTTCATTAAGGGAAGGTCAGAAAATACACCACCCCTTGAGGCTACATTACAAAAAAAACGACTGACTGGGTGGGCATGATAAGACTGCTGTCTAAAGGGAAAGGGCAGGGAGCTACTTCAGTGAAAGCTTCAGAGTAACACAAAAGGAATCTCTTGATTCAGCGATCAAAGAATGACCATTCTCTCATGGCAAACCTTGCTCACAATTCCCCATATATCTACAATAACAGAACATTCTAAAACTGCTCTAGTACCTCTCTGGGGCTGATTTAGGGCAGGAACATTATGCAGCAAGTCCTCAGCAGCATTAGAAAGCCCTTCTCTAGGGGACCTTTGTGGGAGTGTAGACCGGGCCCCACCAGCCCCCAGCCAGCTTTCAGTCCCATGTTGACTTTCACTGAGCTTCCTAATGACAGGCAGCAGCTGGCCTTCAGTTTTCTGATCAGAAAACCTGGGAGGAAAGCCCAATGAGCTAGGCAGGATCCAAAGCTGGTTTCAGAGCCAGACACTGCGCAAAGTACCTGCAGTGCTTGCCCAACAAGGGGCCCAGAATTTCTAGTGTCTAACAACAATGCAGAACCCACCATCGAATCCTATTTCAGATGACTTGCCTCAACAGAATGAAAAATATATCTCACAATTCACAAACCATCTCAGAAATTCTTAACATCCTTTATATGTTACTAAAAATTGGGTAGACTTTCTTATTAGTTAGCATTCATACCAAATATGATAGTGCACTTATACACATATGAATACACTGAGATACATATATCTATAAACACACACATACATAAACACATATAATATACATACATAAACCCAAGCTCATATATATACATATATATGCATATATTTTTATATTCATATAGGATTGCCTCCTGGTGCACTCAGTTTTAGATAGGCAAATCTAGAATAATTTGCTATATGTTTAAATGGTTTTGAAATCAACTGACACGACTGAATAGGACCGATCAAGTATAAGGCTTCCTGATCACTCAAGTTATCTATATGGGCTGGTTCAAAAAGCTAGTTATTCTCCAAGCACCAGCTTCTTCCATCTGTGTAGAGCTTAACACTACTGACTGTATGTATATTTTATACATCTTTCAGAAATATCTTCAACTTCGGAGTTTGCACAAAATAATTACATAAGGAACCTACAAGGAAATCCGACAGATAGGATTTATCCGGCAGATGCATTGTCCACAGGAATTAATAAAATAGACAAATATCTCTCAAAGTGCTTGAGATGGATGGAAGTAACAGATTTTTAAATTAATCATCACTTTCCTTTTAAGAAATAAGGTTTCAAACTGAAAATAATTCATTGAGGGATTTTGTTAAGAAGATAGTGATTTTAATGAGCAGTGAGCTTTGTACAATGGCACTTAACATGGCTTATCACCCTTATTATCATAACCACCTAATGCTATGACCCCCAACTTTCAGATGAATAAACTGAGGCTAAAGGAGCTATGACCACATGGAAAAGATGGAGTAATCTTGACAATCATACACAGGTCTATAGGACTCTGCAACATGTTGCTAATCACTGAAAAATTCTGTGCCTATTCACAAATTCCATATAAGCTTCTATGTATAATCCCTTGACAATCAATCTCCATGAATGAGCACACTGATATAAATAATTCAAACCACAAGTGTGGGATCTTAACATCATTCCTCCTGCTAGGAATCTGCTGTTGAGTCTTCTCATCTTAATCATCTTACCCCATGACTGATGAACCATCCACGATCCCTCGTCCAGCTGTGCATGTTCTGCCTTCACCTGACCTAACATGCCAAATACAGATTTGGGTATGCAACCTCTTCCAGTAATTCCAGCAACTGCCCCATACCTAGCCAGCTTTTTCTTCTCTGGAGACCTTTTTTTTTTTTTTTTTTTTTTTAAAGATTTTATTTATTCATTTGAGAGAGAGAGAATGAGAGAGAGCACATGAGAGGGGGGAGGGTCAGAGGGAGAAGCAGACTCCCCGCTGAGCAGGGAGCCCGATGCGGGACTCGATCCAGGGACTCCAGGATCATGACCTGAGCCAAAGGCAGTCGCTTAACCAACTGAGCCACCCAGGTGCCCTCTGGAGAGCTTTAAGACTGTTTTAGTCTTGTATCATTCAGGGATTATAGTAGCCAGTGTATCTAATATACTAGCCAGTATATCTAATCTTTACTAAATGCTTACTCTTTTCCAAGCTTGTGTGAGATATCTCCCTTAATGTTCTCAACAACCCTAGGAAGAAAGGCTATTATTGTCCCTATTTTGCAGATGAGGAAACTAAAGCACAACAAGACTAAGCCACCTGACCAGGTTGATGCAGCTAGGAAAGAGCAGAACTGGTGTTTAGACCCAGCCTGTCCAGAGCCCATGTCTTTAACCTCTATTTTTTGTAAAACATGCGTGGTGGATGACTAAATTCAGGGTCAGTTTAAGATGTCCTCTATTGTGGTTCTTCACATTGTTTCTATGTAAAAAATAAATTGTTTTAAGCTAAGTCTTCAGCAAGGGACTTTATATGCTTTGATGGTAAAGTTCAAACTGGTCAACTATGTTAAAACTCCATTCTCCCTTTGTGGCCCTTCTCAGTGGCCCATGGACAATTATCCTCTTCTATAATTATAGGACTGTAGCAGCAGCAATCTCTCACCATCCTACATGCCACTCAACTAAGTGTCACAAGAGTCCAAAAACAGGAACAAGAGTAGGTTCTCTCCATAAGAACACTGGAACATGATTTCTAAGAAGAGTAACATTTTAATTTTCTTTTGAACTATAACCCCAATAAAAGTTAATACTTTCAGGTCCTCAATTAGTAGTTTTGTTACATATGACATTTCCCTGATTGTAAATTAACCTGTCATTTTCAGATATTCCCAACTGGATACCTACAGAGTGTATGTGTGAATGTGTCTGTGTCTATGTAGTATGTATCATATCTATTAATCATACGTGATGGACAATACAATAAGCACACACACATCATACGCACTTATATACTCTGTTGATCCAAGCATGGACAAATATTATTTGCAAATTTTCTTTTAAGAAAGTGTACTTTTGGGGCGCCTGGGTGGCTCAGTCGTTAAGCGTCTGCCTTCGGCTCAGGTCATGATCCCAGGGTCCTGGGATCGAGCCCCGCATCGGGCTCCCTGCTCAGCGGGAAGCCTGCTTCTCCCTCCTCCACTCCCCCTGCTTGTATTCCCTCTCTCGCTGTGTCTCTCTCTGTCAAATAAATAAATAAAATCTTTAAAAAAAAGAAAGTGTACTTTTCAGCTTTTTGCTAAGACGATGTCCAATATATTTGTTGGAACATAGTGTTACTTTTGTCATCTACAAAATAAAAATAATAAAAGTGATTTTAAAAGAGCATCCACATTTTCCCTATGTAAGAGAGTGCTTGTTGACTAGTAGTCTCTGAGCAGGTGATGTTCTGGAAAGGGAAACTAACATTACAAATCCATTTTGCAGATGGGGAAAGCTGAGGCTCACTATGGTTAAGTTACTGAACTAAATTCACAGATCTATTAAGTGAGGGAGCCAGAATTTGAACTACTGTCTGCCTCTTTTCAAGGCCTATGTTTTTCCTACTATTTCATGCTACCAAGATCTTCCTACAGGGGAAAAATTATAAAGTTTCTTCCTAACACAATCTTTGTTTCAGTATTTAGATACTTTATCTCCAGCCTCAGTTAATCTGGGCTGCTTGGCTTTGATGGGGCTTGATGCTCCTATACCGCCTTGAGAAACTCAGATTCCTGGATGCTGTCCTGTCTTTACTTAACGCTCTGGGATATTCCCCAACTGGACAGTTTCTTTAGCTTGCTCCTACCAGTCATCCCTAGGTTTTACTTTGCTACACCTAGTGCTAACTTACAGCCCACTGCCTTCATCTCCTACTGCTCAGTGTCCAGAGAACCAGCTATAACTCTATTCCAAAATGGATTTAAAATTTGGGGGAAAAATTTTTTTTAAAAAACGAATCAAAGTTACCTAATTTTGTTTTTTTCATCAAACAAAAAGCAATGCTGTGTTAGAATTATAATTTTCCTTTTAGAAAAAGAGGGAAAAGGGGTATTTTTAAGTTTCAAGCCTATATTTTTCATTTGAATTACTTTTATAGGTACTTACCAAAATAAGATCTTTATAGAAGATTATGAACATTCAGTCATTCATTCAACAAACAGAGTCTGCACTAGGCCTGATGCTGAGCACTAGGGATACAGAGATGCTTAAGGCCTGGGACTTAAAGTGCCTGAATACTTGTAGTCACCAACAAAGGTATCCATGAGGAACTACAACACAAGGTGGGGTGTGAACATCAGTGTCTGAAATTGGCAAGGAGATGGCAAATGAAGCTCAATTCAAGTGCCCTGCTGGGTTGTTCCTATCCTATCACTAGTCCAAGGTAACAGTACACATGTATTGGATCATAACATTAAGACAAGCTTCTCTGAGAATGTGTTAAATTTGGGAATCATTGGTATATATAAATTTATGTTTTAAAAATGGGAATTATAAGCTGTTAAATATTATAATGGACTGCCTGATTAAAAAAAAAAATTAAATCAGGGGCACCTGGGTGGTACAGTCAGTTAAGTGTCTGCTCTGGGTTTCTGCCCAGGTTGTAATCTCATGGTCATGAGATCAAGCCTCACATTGGGCTCCGCGCTCAGAGCAGAGTCTGCTTGAGATTCTCTCTCCCTCTCCTTCTCCTGCTCATGCTCTCTAATAAATACATCCTTAAAAAATTCAATTCAACTCAAAAAAATAAAATCAACTAATGGAATTGAAACTATTATATATGTGTCTTTGATCACAGTTCTGACATCATTCAGCAGTGTGAACTTGAAAAAGTCACGTGGCCACTCTGGGCCTCAGATTTCTCAACTTCAGAGTGAACTATGTGATCTCTAAGGTTCTTTTTGGCTTTATTATTCTGTAACTACTACATGGAACACAAAATGCAGTCTACTAAGATTTAACATTCCTGGTAAATTAAGTATTCGTGTATCTTATTTGTGTCATCATTTAAACTCCATGATATTCTTTCATTTTTAATGAATATAATAGCTTCATCAAACTTTTCTGGGGCACCTTTGGTTTTACATTTTGTACCAAAAGTGATCTGATATGACCTCATGGAAAATGGGCTTCCATGATACCTATTTTGGAACACTACCACCTAGAACACAAACAACTAATGATGTCCTTGCTGACTGGGTAATATTTTACTTGTTCTAGCTTTAGTAAAATTTCTGTCCAAGAGAAGCTTAGGAAACATATGGCTTTGTGAATCTTATCATTTGGCAAGAAGACAATAAAAAATATATGACAAATAAGTTGAACTACAATATAAATGGATAAAAACATGACGTTAAATCATTTGCTAAAATGATAAGGAATATTACATGTATTTTTGCAAGTATTCTAAGATTCTTTCTGACCTCAGTACTTTTGCCCTGATACTCATTTGTTGGCTGACAACCCTATCATGTTCTAAGATTTGAAATAGCATTTAGTTCCCCACGAGATCATGGAAAGCATTTTTGGAAAGTCTTCATGTTGGTTCAGTAGTGAAAGTTTATTATCAACTAATTTATTACGGATAATAGCTTATGACAACTCAAATTTTTTTTTACATATATAATGCAAAACTGATTATCCCACTCATTGCTCAATGTATATTGCTTCTTAAAGGAAGGTGCTTTGGATTATTCCAGGTAAGCAAAAATAAGCAATATAAATATTTTAAATACTAACTTGGTAATTGGTCTAATGGAGTTTTAAGATCTTTTCAAACACTTTATTCTACTAAATTAGTGGCAGGCAAAAAGGTTATTGTCCCCTTTATCATGGAACAATGATGGCTTCCCATTCCAATTTTGTGCACTAAAAAGAAGACAAAACACCTTCCATGACTGCTCTTGTTCTTCTGCCTTTCATTGTTGTAACCCTGACTTTGATTCCCCTAACTTCCCATTCCACATTGCATTCTAACCAGGACAGTATTTCAGTAGCAATGTCCAATAGAACTTGCTATAATAATGTAAATGTGCTTTCCAATATGGTAGCCACCAGTCACATGTAAAGATTGAGCACTTGAAATATGGTTGTTGAAACTGCAGAACTGAATTCTTTATTTAATTTTTATTAATTTAAATTGTAATAGCTACAGTGCCTCATGGATATTGTATCAGAAAGCACAGAGCATTCGAATATTTTTGAAGTTCTGTTTTCTACTTTGTAGTAGCTGCTCTAGCTTTACTTTCTCTTAGAATAATCCTGAATTTATATCAGGTGCTCTCTAAGATTTTTTTAAAAAACTAAGTAACACTTCAGTTAATAAACATTCTATTAGAATTAAGTTCCTCTCCACAAAAGCCTATTTTTAATTATGTTTGTAAACAAGAGTATGAAAAGCCCATTATCTTTGAGAAAAAAATAAAACAACAGTGTGTGCTAATGGACTCCCAGTCTTTCTGAATATTGGAAAGAATCTAGCCATATAAAACAAGCATATAAAGGGCTAATTATATTTTCTTATCCAGGAAAGTGCTCTCCTAACTACCAAAAATAAAGTTTTTTCTTCAAGGAAAGAATCTTAATACTCTTGGCCAAATGATATTAATCAGACTTAACAGAATAAGACTTCACGTACAAGAAGCTAGCTGGTGGTCAGTATAAATTATAATATTACAGAAAGTTTCTGAGAATGGACATGCTTAATACTACAGAGGTAAGGAAATCAACACATCTATTGACTAATGTACTTTATACAGTAGCATGGCTCATTACGGAAATATATTAGTTTAGTTTTCATATTTGTGTTTTCTCTTCCCTAGCACGTGAGTTGCTGGAAATTACCTTGGAGTAATTGAAACGGACTCTAGGGTCCAAGGAAGTTTTAGGAGAAGCCAACTACCCAGGTAAAGGGTATATAATCAAGCACATTGTGTTTATTGGTAGAAAAGAAAAATCATAGTCAAAAATGATGTCCAGGGGTAAATGCCTGGAGAATAAAGACCCTGGAAACAGATCTGATGCAGTGTCCCTGGTGCCTGGGAGGTGGGTATGTATCTTACCTGAAAAGAAGGAACACTGAATACTACAGGTACGGTGGCAAAAATACAGTCCAGCTTAGTCCTAGGAAGCAGGATCATATTCTGTCAGAGAACATCCTGAACAGCACTAGGTGGCCATTACCAGTTAGGCTATAAAGAAACACCTGTCAGCACCATCTGGCAGCAAAAAACAATGGCATGGACTGATGAGACGGGTTCGTCTCTATTTGGATGGGTAAGTAGGACTGACCCTGCCCTTCTCCACTTTCAACTATACGATCAGAATTCTGGAATACTACTCAAGAAGCTGATATTAGTGTCTGTGCTAAGATGATAGGTGAGGGCACTTACACTCAATTCAGAACTTAAAATTAGACCATCCTTTTACCCTCTATTTGTGAGTAAAAACAATCAAACCTTACATGTACAATGATGTTAGCCTTCATTTTTTTTTAAAGATTTTATTTATTTATTTATTTGGGAGAAAGAGAGAGAGACAGAGAAACAGCATGAGAGGGGAGAGGGTCAGAAGGAGAAGCAGGCTCCCCGCTGAGCCGGGAGCCCGATGCGGAACTCGATCCCAGGACTCCGGGATCATGACCTGAGCCGAAGGCAGTTGCTTAACCAACTGAGCCACCCAGGCGCCCTGTTAGCCTTCATTTTTGATACTGCTTAGATAGAGATGGTCCAAATATCACAGAAATACCTGGATCAGTCAGTATCCAACAATCTTAAATCCTGAGATGTGATCTCTTCTACTTACAAAATACCATGGATTAATTCATAAATAGCTAGATGATTTGTAATGAAAGTGGTTAAACTTTTAAACCTGTCATTTCTCTCACCTTCTTAGAGCGGAAATGCTTCAGAGAGTCAGTGGGAAATAAAGGAGGCTGCACAGATGGTCATGCTTTGAAAATTCCACTCTTGGGGCGCCTGGATGGCACCATCAGTTAAGCATCTGACTCTTGATTTCAGTGCAGGTCATAATCTCAGGGTCATGGGATCAATCCCCGAATCCGGCCTTGCACTCAGCGCAGAGTCTGCTTGAGATTCTCCCTCTCCCTCTGCTCCTCCCCCACTGTGCGCTCTCTCCTCTCCCTCTCTCTCAAACAAATAAATAAATCTTTCAAAAAGAAAATTCCACTCTTCCCTCAGAGAGAGAAATAAAGCTCCAAGGGTATGTTTGGGCAGAGAATCCTCATAAGAATTTACTCCAACCAAAAAGGTAAAAGTTTTCCCATTTTCTTATTTAATGATTTACTAGACTGAGAACTCCATGGGAGTAAGATGGGTGTTATATCTTTCTTCTTTAGCTTTTTATCAAAAAGTACACCCCAATCTGGCCAGTACTCATTAAACCTTTGTGGAATAAATGGTTGTTTATGGATTCACATGGATTTTTTTCTTTGTTCCAAAGCAACAGTTCTTGAGTTTATACCACACACAAGGCTTCCGACACAATGTTGACCAAGACAGACAGAGTCCTTAGCCTCATAGAGGCAGACTGTAAACAAGCAAGCAGTTCCGCGGGTAATAGGACACATTGAAAGTATTACTAGAAAGAAAATCAACAGAACACAATGATGGAGTGGCTGGGGAAGCACTTTCTGGAGTAAATTACATTAATACCCTATACCTGAATGATGAGAGGTCATTCACGCAAAAAATAGAGCAATGGATACTTCAGGCAGAAAGAGCAATTTGAAGGCCTGCAAAGGAGAAATCCCTTGGTTGTTCAAAGAACGTACGGACAGATTACCAACATGCCTTGTACAGAATGAGGGAGAGACAAGGTGGCAGGAAACAAAGTTGGAGGGAGAATGGGAATTAGATTATGCAGGGCCCTATGGGCCATGTCGAAGAGTTCAGATTGTACTCAAAATGCACTAGAAATTCACTGGAGGGTTTTCGGAAGGCAAGTGGTAAATCTGGATGCGTCAAAAAGAAAATCACTGTTATATCCATGAATCCTCTTAGTATCATATACTTAGCTGGAACACTAATTTGGTACCTGATAATGGAGATGAAAGACATTTCTAAAATGGGAAGTAGGGCTGAAATGTGAAGGCACATTTTTTTTTTTAACTTTTATTATACTTTTCCCCCAGAGCAATGTGGAAATCACTGCATCAGTTCATGATTATATAAAAATATTCTACAAAGCAAAGCAGACAAAGACATTATGTTGTTTTTCAAGTTTAACCCTAAATCCTTTCCCAGTGTTAATTAGAGAGTAACAAGTCTCTACAAGGTGTTGTTTATCTGTTATTTGCAAGCACTACGATTTGCCAATACCAGCAACTGTTAAAAAGATAGAAGCCCTTCTTACTGAGATAGCATGAAGTAAAAGTACTACATTGCACCTAACAATGTTATTTCATCAAGCAGCCAGCAAGAGTTTCAAAGAACAGCTAATGTTAACAACAACAACAGAAAAGTATAAAATTAACTACCAGCAGCAAAATGTGAAAAGTAAGCAGGAGAATTCATGTGCTTTCAGTCATATTCTTGAGGGGCAACCTTGCCTCAGAACTAAATGTGCCCATTTGAATTAATACCTTAGAGTTATTAGCATGTGCAAAAACACACCTTAGGAAAACGTGATACTTGCAGACTGTTTGAAGATATTTATTAACGTAGAAAGTCAAAAGGGCTCTTTATATAGAACACTATTCTCATCTTCATTTTGCATTACATCAACCAAACGTCCTACAAATTAGGTCCAACGATGGACACATATCCATCTTATTTTATTTTTTAACATCCCCTCAAAAATGATGTGGACATGCCTTAAAATGGCTAGCAATCTTATCTCTGGGACAGACCCCACTTCCCATTCATTTCCACCATGGTGAGCAAATTCTGAATGTGAATGTGGTCCAACAGAACATCCTGCCTCCCTACAGGAGAGCACAGTGGCTTACATACCAGCGTGTACTCACATGTGTCACTGGCACAGCCAGGAGACCAGGGAGCCAAGCTCTGTGGGTTGTCTGGTGGCTGACGAGCTGGCAAAACAGAGAAACTAAGATGGAGCGTGGCCCTACCTGTGTGGACTGGCAACGATTTTTTTCTGTGTAGCCTATCAAATTTAAATGTGACCTGCGTTCCTTACAACATATTTTGCTAACAATTAAATGAAGCTTCCTAATGTGATTTAATGAAATCCGTCACCTTTAATAAGATAGATGGAGAACCTTGAATGTAAGTACCCAAACGTGACAAGTCGAATGTGACCAAACCAGGTTGAATGCCAACAAAGAACTGCAGTTTCCCAAATCTGGGCTCTCATTTTTCACATCTTTTCAAAGTAATCTAGGAGAGAGCTCTTGAAAAACATTTGCTTTAAAAAAAGAAAACTATTTGCTTAAAAAAGTATATTATACTCAGACTCATGTAGCATAAAAGTTTAACAGAAAAACTAGAAAGTCTTCCATAGATTTATATCTTTCAAACAGATTTTTAATAATACATTAATATATGAGATGTTAAGAAAGAAATAATTTCCAATAAATAAATAAATAAATAAATAAAAAGAAATAATTTCCATACACATAGAAAACATGTTAAACATAGGTAGATAAATTAAAAAAAAAATCATAGACCATTGAGCAAAATAGAAAGATGCAACCTGGTGAGTTCTCTCGTCTAGGACAAGTTCATCACTAAAATGAACATAAAAAGTATTGGACCCACAATTTGACTGTGTTGTGAGGTTGGAAAGAAATGCAAGGACAAGTGCTTTGTAAACTACAGATTGCTTGCTACCTAACTATTAGTTAGAAGCCCAACCCACTTTGTTATGCAAGGGGGAGGTGATGGATACAAATGGATGCACTCATCAGTAATGCAGCTAACATTATAATACAGTGAAGTGTATTACTGTTATCTACCATGGAGCATTAGTAGGCACTCCATAAATATATAAATATACACTGAAGTCAGCCAAAACATCATACCTTTTAAATCTGTGTTTGATTCTTAGATTGATAATTTCCATCTTCGAACAAAATATTATGCTACAATGCAATATATAATACAAGTAAGAGCAGCAATACTAACCTGAATCCACTAACCTCCATCTCTGTCTCTCAAACAATGACTTATCAAAACCTAATTAGTTAACTGGAAGACAGCAAGCAATATGTAGAACCTTCTGTATATACTGTAGAACATTCTTATCCAAGAAGTGCATCCACTGGGCACTAAAGAACTACTTTACCATTATGCAAAAATACTCACAAGAATTGCTTCTAAACAGGCAATGTAACATTGCACATTTTTAATAATTTTTAACCAACGACACTGTCTACTGTGATATGTGTCAGGAAACATTTATAAAGAATAGCTAGTCCCCTGAAACATGAAAAATGATCATGGAAAATGATTCCAAAAATGATAAAAAGGTATTTCCTTTTATTGTGTTAATGCTTGGAACTGACATCTCCAGATTCAAACTGAAGCACAATAATTGTGCTCTTCTATAATTTATACACATGAATGAATATACCAAATTTATTTTTAAGTCAAGGAAAATCAATACATATGGGGATGGATCCTATAATTGATTTTTAAGTCAGTGGTTGAAAATTGTGAATGCATTTCCTATATATATCATGTAAGAAAGACTGTTTAAGATCCCAGGCCAATTGGAACACTACCCAGTGCAGCTAAAAGACTAGTAATAGCAGTCCTGAGTCAGTCTCCCTCTAAAATCGCATAAGCTCTCTTGATCCCTAAGTTACATTGAGGAGGAGAATCAAGTTCAGGAAAAGTAAGGCACAAAAACTACAGATGAGCTACCAGAATGTAAATACCAAGAAGCATCACTTCTTCTTAATATATTCCCCCATATTATTTTATACATATTTTCAAACATACAGAAAAGTTCAAAGAATTTTACAATAAACACCTATATACCTATGACTAAACTCTACAGTTAACATTTTACCATGTTTGCTTCATGACATATCTTTGTTATATACATTTTTATGCTCTCAATCTCATGTTGGAAATGAAAGAAATAAAGTCTGTGTCAACTGAGAATTTTTCCCATGTTCAACGTTCTTTTAACCCTCTTGAAAATAGAAACAAAACTCATCCTAAATATTTAGGATTTAGAAAATAAATTTTTATTTAAAACATACCATGAGTTAAGGATAACTTTGTATTTATCAATATGCTATGGCCAGAAAGCATTTTGGTTTATCAAACTTGTCATCCTAAGGAAAAATAAAGTCTTTGGGATGCCTGGGTGGCTCAGTCAGTTAAGCGTTTGCCTTTGGCTCAGGCCATGATCCCAGGGTCCTGGGATCGAGTCCCACATCGGGCTCCCTGCTCAGTGGGGAGTCTGCTTCTCCCTCTCCCTCTACTCCTCCCCCATTCATGCTCTCTCTCTCTAACTTGCTCGCTCTCTCCAATAAATAAATAAAATCTTTAAAAAAGAAGAAGAAGAAGAGTCTTTGAACTCACAGACTTTTCTTCTGACTAGCTCTAGGGTTGAACTCTAGTCACATGTGGTTAATCTTATATCCATATTTCAAGACGAAATATCCTGAGCACCAACTACCCTCTGTCTCTCTCCAGATAACAGGCAAGCTAAGGCCCTGGATTCACAGGAACCACTAACACCAAGTTTAATATAAGTCAAGAAAGAATGCTCAGACCCACAGGGAAATTCTATCCTTAGGCTAGGATGGATAATCCAGGACTGATTAGTTACACTTCCACATTTTCATGAGGGGCGTGGGGGAGTGGGGATGTTTCCACTCCCAAATAAAGAAGCCCTTCACACTGTGGGGATCCTCATGTTAGGAATGCTTAAATGGTTAAATGCAGATGGTAGAGAGAAGTCTAACATGAGCTGCTGGGATGGGAGTTAACCCAGAAGTCACTGAGCACCAGCATTTCCGGACCTCATAGGAAGTCAAGGGATGAGAAGGGGGGGGAACACTTCTGCTCTTAAGTGCACATTCTGGCTCTGCCCACAGAGGAGAAACCATGCCCGACTCTTTGGTTCACCCCCCAAAGCTACCAGTTATTGAGTGTTTTCTAGGTGCGAGGCATTGGTCCAAATGCTATATATGTAAGTTTTTTCAATCCTCCCATTTTATAAAATAACACAAATGCAAAAACTAGGAGAAGATGGAGTTCAGTAATTTGAGGAAGTGCCAGAGCCAAGAATCAAACTCAGGCAGTCTTATTTTAGATCCTTTGCTCTTAACTATTTACTACACTACTTTTTACTAGATCCTCCCAAAGACATTGCTAGCCTGACTGATGAGGTCATGAGTGAAATATTGAGCCAAGTTTTATTATTGGGCAGTGTTTCTTCCGACTAAACCTAAGATCATGGGTATCACCATTTTTTTTTCCATTGTATTGCTCATACAATACTAACATAGCTCCTCCTGGGACCTCTTGGGACAATTTGCAATTTGTGCTGCAGAGACCATTGACAATGGGGTGGCAGTGGGAGGTGGCAGCATTGGTCCTGCGAGCAGATTACCTGCTAATTGAGTGGAACTGTACAAGTGTTGATATTATTATCTGGGTGTGCACTGGGGATATCCAAGAATAAAACAGGAATGAATAAAAGAGATAGAAGAATTCTTGAAAAACTTGAATTCCAAATAACTGTGTTAACATAGAGTCCAACACAAACTGATTGAAACAAATACTCAGTATGGATTCTAGAACTCTAGATACAGAATGTCTTAGTTTAGGTTTCTGCCAGAGTAGACCTTGAAACAATGATTCCTGAGAAAGTAGTTTATTTAGCTGATGATTCCAGGAAATACTAGGAGAGAAAGTCAGGAAGGGAAACAGGAACCATAAGATAGAAAATAAAGGGCATCATATTCCAACAGTGGGTAACCAAAGCTTAATCCCACTGAGGAGCTCTCAGGCATGATTTCTAGGGCGGTGCTTCTCCCATACTGCTGTGCATGAGAATCACCTGGGGATCTTGTGAAAAAGCACATTCTGATTCAGTAGGTTTGGTGGGGGGCCTGAGACTCTGCATTTCTTACACATTCCCTGAAGAGAAGACTGTTGTTGCTGTTCCTCAGAACACACTTTGAAGATTTGATGGTTTTCTGCTTATTTACCATAAAATTTCCCCAAATTTCCATATAAAATTTACACAATTTCTTATGTCCACTGCTTTTACAACATATCATTAAATCTGCTTTGTTTCATGTAACTCATCCAGGCATGGCATCTTCACTGAATATCATGTCTGGGAGAAATTTGGTCAGTCCCTGTGTAAGAAAAACACAAAAAATTCTGTCCACCCTGTCCCAGTGCCATTAAATCAGACTGCTGTACATAGAAACACCTTAGGCATGTCAACCCACTCCCGGCTCATCACGACTACTCTTCTCTGCTTACACATCTGGTTCTTGCTTCCCACTCCATTCTGGTACCAAGGTATACTCTGATTCTGTGGTTAATCTCAAGTCTTTGGCCTTTGGAAATGAGCAAAAGTCTTTCTCCCCCTCCCCCCAATTTTGACATTCAGCACTTTTTAATGGTATTTTTACATGCATTCGCAGGGTTTTGCCCACTTAGCTACCTCAGGGTAAGGTTTGTGGAATCTCAGTTCACCCTTTTATACTTACCTGGAACCTCAAAGGAGGTAACCAGACATGGTTAAACTACTGATTTAAAATGATTGTGTTATATTCATAAGTATATATTTATATGGTCAAATGGAGAAAAGCCCCAGCCTTCTTAGGAAGACAATCTTTTTTTTTTTTTTAAAGATTTTATTTATTTTGACAGAGAGAGACACAGCGAGAGAGGGAACACAAGCGGGGGGAGTGGGAGAGGGAGAAGCAGGCTTCCCGCGGAGCAGAGAGTCCGATGTGGTGCTCGATCCCAGGACCCTGGGACCATGACCTGAGCTGAAGGCAGACGCTTAACGACTGAGCCACCCAGGTGCCCCAGGAAGACAATCTTAAGGAGAAACTGACAATGACATGATTGGCCATTCTAAACAGGCCACATGGTATTATAATATCTGCTTTAAAAATTGTGTGTGTGTATAAATATTATAAATATTTATAAATATATAAAAATCAAATGATGTATGCATAGAAAGGTGAGAGCTAATTGTATTAATGTATTCCAAGTTTTTTGCATTGCGTATGGTCACATTTTTCTAATATATTTTAGTAGAAAAAATTAGTCTCAGTCATTCCCTTATGGAGTCAGAATTCACATGTTAATACCAAGACAGAAAAAAGGATTTAAGAAGAAATGGGAATTAAAACTTATTGACTCATAGCTTCGTAGTCATTGTTATCATTGAGATCATAATTAATGACAACTAATAACCATAATAACAATTTACATATAATTCTGCCTTCAAAACACATAAAACATGGGTGCCTGGGTGGCTCAGTTGGTTAAGTGACTGCCTTCGGCTCAGGTCATGATCCTGGAGTCCTGAGATCGAGTCCCGCATCGGGCTCCCTGCTCAGCAGGGGGTCTGCTTCTCCCTCTGACCCTCTTCCCTCTCGTGCTCTCTGTCTCTCATTCTCTCTCTCTCAAATAAATAAATAAAATCTTTAAAAAAAAAACATAAAACATGTATCACACAACTCAAGTATCATCTACCTTGGGCTTGCCTGTTGTATCTATTTCTATGAAGATTATGCAGTCATTATATCTGTTGATATCTAAAATCCACTATCAGGAAATGGAACATGGTCTAGTTTAGAACAAAGGAGTAGAACCATTAAGCATGGTATACAGTATTCACTTTTATCTATTTCCAGTTCTTCTCATTAGTCCAAGTCTGTTGACATTGAAAATGTATGCTGCCAGGACCAAAAAGGTAAGTTGCCATATAAACTTTCAGAAGAGGTCTATTTGAGGACCACCTATGACATGCTAGAAGAAGCTTTAAAAGAAGTTCTATCCAAGTTCAGATCTGTGAGAGAGAAGTTTCTAGAATCATTGCTCAGCAAAAAAAGAGGCCACCTTATCTAATTCATCCTTAGAGAACTCCAGGTAAAGTGGCTGGCCAACAGCTGTTTGCAGTACCCTTTTTTTAAGAGACAACGAGGCAGAGGGAGAAATTAGGGACAATCTTAAGTGGTATCACAGTATGCCACAATTCCAGTACTAGTTTCTTTGTGAACATGACATTCATATTTGTGTCTATACATGGATTCCAGATTTATACAATATAACATTGCAGAATGGCTGCTCAATGTATTTCAAAAATTAAAAGTTCGGATAATCAGTAACCAGATGACTAATCAATTTTGTTGAGACCCCCAGATAACCCACTCATATTAGCACTCATGCTTCACAGTCAGGTGATTAATAAATGATGGGGCTTTGCTGCAGAAACTTCATCCTCCCTTAAGGTGCTTTTAACATATCTCATATACACTAACAAAAAAGAAGTCAGGCAGATTCATAAAAAATAAAGCACCATTTAATGAGTCCATCCTTCAAGAAGATCAAAGAATGAAACCCTGGATCTATCCTAAGCCTTCTCTTCTTGAGTGATTTATCTTCATATTTTCTCTTAAGAAAACAGATTTTTAATCAGTTTCCAACATAAACAATTTCAAGTAGTTCTCAACACCAGTGACAATAATCCCAATACACTTTTTGAAGCTTACATGATGCTATTTTACCATCACTGCAGGAAAATGCAACAAACGCAGTCCAAAAGTATCAGCACACTGAAAAGAAAAATACTAAAAGAAGAATTAGGCTAGATTTAAACTAATAAATTATTTTTACTCTCTAAAGCACTGGGAATCACAAGTAAGGTTTGTAGTAAAATTCCTGGAGTAGCCTAACATAGTTGTATGCAGCCATGCAGCTGGACCACACTTCCGTATGAAGTCAACCGAAGAACAAACAAGCCACACTAGTCTATGTGGAGAGATACTGTGGAAGCCCTCATTGTCACTGGCACATGATGCTTTTTCTAACCCCCTACCTAATCTTGATGTTAAGTCCACAATATCACTGGGGCTGCCCTTAAAACAGCAGCCTTTCTTCATATCAGCACCCCCTTTTCTATTAATTAACACAAGCGTTTCTCTCATTTTACATGGTTTTCAACATCTCAAACTCTCTCGCTCACTACACCCAGACTGTGTTACTTCTGAAATAATTGCCATCACGTAGGAAGACATGAGGTGTTAGAATTCATCTGGAGGTTTTTGCAAGGCAGTGTGAAAATAATGCTGCCCAACTAGCATGTAAAAGACATGATTTTAGGCAATGAAAACCTATGATGACATCAATCTTAGACATTTCTAAGAATGTAAATCTTTGCATATTTGCGATAATATTCTCATCCCTTTCTGCTTTAGAGAATAGAGTAACAAAAGCATTCCAATAGGTCAGTAAATACGTACTGCATTTCGTTGTCATAATTTCAAAGTGTGTGTCCTGCTACCCTTTTGAGCAGTACCTAGTAAACTGTTGACTATGACAAATGCTTTGGTTTAATACACAAAATGTTCATGGAGCAATAAAGCAGTGTCCCAGGGCTGTCTGAGCTGTAAACTGCTGCAATTAGACTGACAGTAAAACCTACTGAGCTCTGCTTTTCAGTTCAAGGTCACAATTAATTAAACCGAAGTGGCATTTGTACCTATTGGGCTTTCACTGTTCCAGGGGCTTTTGCAGAAAGAATCCCACAAAGCAATGAAATTAGTGGAAATAAATATACCAAACTCACTGGCATCAATGAGCAAACATGGGTCAAAAGGTCAAGTTTTCAAAAATAAAACACCTCATTATGGGCATGCAAGAGCTCTATTTAGATGCCACGATAATTTTCCCATCTGGGACATTCCAGAAATGGAATGCCAAAAGCAGGGATTATGGGCCAATCCTAACTGAAAAATCCTACTGATAAAAATCACAGGAATCAAAAAATGAGTTGAATTCCACCTAGCCCTACACTATTCCAAGTCGATTTGAGATTCTTAGAAGTATTTTCAACCCTTGTAAGATCTACATCTCTGGTTTATCCATAATGAAGAGTACTTCAGATAGGACTTGTGGATGTGATACCCTTTAACTTCCAAGTATGTTTTCCAGATTTAGTCCGGTGATGGGGCATTATTTTGAAGAAGCCCAAGAAGTCACACATACTTTTGAACTCTTTAGTTTTGAATAATGGTATATATATTCTTATTGTATATATATTTTTGAGAAATTGATCATTATTTTTACAGGACCAAATCTCTTAAGGAGATATAGAAAAGGTAAAAAAGCACCTTTTATCTTTGTAGAAATACACTTTCTTCATAAATTGGAAAGGACCAAGCAAGCATGTGTCTTGTATAGTAAGCACTCCATAAATTATCTTTTCCCTGATATTCACCGACTCACTGCAGTAGAACACAAACTCACAAACTCATATGCTCAGTATCCTAACAGTAGAGCATACGAAGTACAAATTCATATAATTTAAGTCAAGAACAAAAGCTAGTGAGCTATTCGTACACTGAACAAAAATCAGTGGTACATTGTTCAAAACAGAAGCATGTATTGAAATCAGTTCAGTTCACCTTACTTTAAATAGCTACCATATGCCAAACACTGTGAGAAGAACACATTTTTCAGTAACACCAAAATGATGCTTCACTTCTGGATTAAGTCATGAGTTGGAATAAATGCATTTTATTTTACTGATGTGGAACACTTGTGCCTGTTAAATTAATTCATCATGAAGGACTACAAACACTTGAAGTAATTACATGAATGCTCTTATAATCTCTACTGGTAATTGTGTGGTGGCAGGGCTGTGCCCAGAGCTTAGTCAAAGAAGATTTATGATGTTAACATTTCCTCTTTCTCCTTACTACAAACTCACAAAACTGTCATTGAGACTAGGTATTCCTGCTGACACTTAGCAAATTTGAATCTTAAGTACCAATCAATTGATCGATCAATATCTTAGGTTCTGGCTTACTCAGTGTGAATGCTCACACCAATTGGGTAGCCAGGAAATCATTAGGATACCATTTTCCCCTTAATGCTCATTGAAAATGCTCTTTCCTCCCCCACCTCCCTACCAACTAGAAGGCGAGGCTACAGTGAAATGGGGATCCTCTCATCCAACACCACCACACTGGTCTTTTTAATTTTCCCACAGAATCATGGCTCTCCATAATTTGTCTAAACTCTATTACTATTCTGTATGAGCTGAACGGTCCTTTGTGAACTGGCCTGGGAAACTAAGCATCATTATGGATCATTGTTTAAAGTTCCATGCAAGGAATTTTCAGAATGATTTCATTCCATTCTCTAGCTTGCAATCCCTTATGTGTTTGCAGAAAATATCTTTTATTCAGGAAAGAAAATGATAGCACCTGCAGAGGGACTTTTCTTCCCTGCCAGAAAAGAAGGACTTCCTTCAAAAATCAGAATTCTGTAATATTAATTGCTTACCTATTACCCACTCTCCTTGTCTCCAATCCAATACAGTAAGCGAATTAGCCATCAGAGTTAAGGATATTTTTAAAATGTAGATAGAGAAAAATGATTAAATCGCTCCTCAGTTAAGAAACTGCAGAGCATGCTTTGGATGGAAACTGATCTCACCATCTCTTTTGGATCAACACCTTAGTATCAGCAGAAGAAAAAATATGCTGACCCATTTGAAACACCAACAGCATTCTTGGTAACACATTTATTTGTGCAGAAATTTAAGGGGGCGCCTGGGTGGCTCAGTTGGTTAAGCGACTGCCTTCGGCTCAGGTCATGATCCTGGAGTCCCTGGATCGAGTCCCGCATCAGGCTCCCTGCTCGGCAGGGAGTCTGCTTCTCCCTCTGACCCTCCTCCCTCTCATGCTCTCTGTCTCTCATTCTCTCTCTCTCAAATAAATAAATAAAATCTTTAAAAAAAAAAAAAAGAAATTTATATCCACATTGAAGTCAAAATTGATTCCAGGCATCTTGGATTTTACAATACTTAGTATTTCCAAGATTTACTTATACGGCAGTTAAACCCAGTGAATGGACCAAACTGGACATAAATAACCCACCCATTTTTGCCTGGATTCATGCAAACTATAGCACCTTTCCTAGTAGCACTGGTCCAAATGTCAGAGCAAATTAACAAGCTATTGTCTATATGACCTCTTCTAAACATCTTACCTCCAAAACTGCAAAAGAGCTAGTTGTCTCATGGGAGTACAAGATAACTAGTAAGCAAATTTCTATGACAGATGTAAAAACAAACTTTAATCATGCCCCTTAGATCCAGGTCTAACTAAAAATATCCTTTCTATTGTCTCATTATTCCTTGCTTTTGTGCCTCAGCTACTGGGTCCCCACACACCTCTCCTGTACTAATGGAGTCAATGAAAGCACTACAAAAGATAATATATTTCATTATGAGTGGGATTCCTCTCCTGGGCACCATCTTTGACCCTTCTGATAAGTACTCTCTGGATGGTTCTCACTATCGTACAGCAGTTTAGCAGGTAAGAATGTCTAAGAAGGTAGAAAAATGAGGTTTAAGTGTAAACCTCAGTACTCAATTCCCAGCTTCTCACTCAGAACCTCTCTAACCCCATTAAAAAAAAAATACTAGCACAGCCCTATTTTGATATTTTCTATTAGTTCCTTCAACATCACACATGAAGAGTCAAACCAAACCTCACAGTTTCCTCATCACTCTCTTTCCAGGCCAGCTGTAAAAGCGAGAAGGCTTACGTTGATGTACCCCAAGGACATGAAATTGGAGAATTTCAAATGCCAACTACACCTTCTACTGGCAGCAAGGCAGGTGTTCTCCTTTAGGAGAGCTCCAACTTGCTCCATTACTCCAGCAATGCCCCATGACTCATACCTCACCCTGGATCTCAGAAAACTGTTCCATGAGGTCAGGCCAGCAGGTCACTAGAATTTCTAAGAGTCAAGAGTGAGAGAACACCACAGAATCCTTTGCCAACCCATTGGATGGATGAATTCAGAAGACTTTAGAAACAAAACCACCAACTGGTAATGAAATCCAGACCCACAGCTACCCTTGGCTATATGGCAGGATTTATTTCCATGAAATAGTATGTTATTTTATCTCCTAAAGCACATTCATTTTCAATTTACAAAATTCTCTCTAAGCATAAACAAAAAAGACCAAGCAAAAGGAAATTTATTTATATTACCTTCTTCTGATCTTCTAGCTTGTGACTCACTGGATTCTTCCCATGTCTGTTCATCTCTGAAGATAAATCCATCACATTAGGTTCTTGCTTTTCAAAATGGAATCTCTTCAAAAAAGCAGCAAACTAATCCAAGATGCAATCACTAGGAAAACACTGGCATGCCACATTTCCCATCACACACCATCTCCGAACTTCATCAACTCCATGGAATGATTAAAAAGTCCATTGATTGAATGGAAAAGATGAATTTTGCAATTTACTCCCAGGGCTTTCCAAATCGGCATATCGTTTTTAAATGCCGATGTCTCAAAACCAAAACATTCATCCAGGAATTTTAACTCCAACTGCTATCTTTTTCTTTCTTCACAGTTTTCCATTTTAATAAATAATTATACAGTTCCCGTAAACCTGTGATTTAAAAAAAAAAAAGCACACAGTTAATTCTCCCCCATCATTTATAGTACAATTAATGAAAACTTCTTATCTGAAATGTGCAATTCAGAAAAAAAATTAGGCATGGATTATATTTCACATAAAAGCAATAGCAAGTGAAAGGCATTATTCTTTACTCCTATGGCCTTTAAAATACCAAATATAATAACTGTATTAAAACCAGGGATTGACAGCATATCAGAGCTAAAAATCAACAGAGAATACACACATACGCTCATCAAACATGTGCATATGCTCCATAGATCCAGTCATTAATTTCTGTATTCACAGAACTACAGAATTTAGAAAAGAGTCCAATATACATAGACATGATGCTAGACTGACAGTTTTCGTAAATAACTTTATTTAAATTTTAAAATGAATTTATAAAATGGTTGTTAGTCTATTTTAAGATGCGTTTGAGATGGTAAGTGCATATTTTAAGTTTAATAAGTAAGTAGTAAGTAACAGGACTAGAATTAGAATTCAGATACCTTTGAATCCAAATCCCATTCTTTGTCCTCCATAGTTGCCTCAATTCATATTGCATATTTTGTCCACAAGGATCTCATAAATGAGTCTGTCAGGTGCCTTGTTGAATTATGAATGCATAAGTCATTCTCTTAAAAAAAAAAGTCATATAATCTAGTGGTTTCCAAACCCTGCTAGAAAATGGAATAATCTGGGAATACTCTTAATCATAGAGACTCCTTGGGTCCACCCAACACAGCTAATGTAGAAGCTAAAGGGTTGTGCTTGGAAATGTGCTTTTTTTTTTTTTTTTCATTTCTTCAAGACACTCCTGATGCAGGAAAACCGCTGAGAAGTTGAAACCTCCCTCTACTGTAGGGCTTCCCAAACTTGTCTGCATTTTGGAATCACAGGGAAGCTTTAAAAACTATTGATTCTTGTGTCACATCCCAAGAGACTCTGATTTAATTAGTCTGGATATGACGTGAGTCTTGGAAGCACTGCCCTAATATATAAAATCCCTAAACATAATTGACCAACCACTGCTTGAATACATTAAACAAGAGGAAACAGTATCTTGGGAGGCAGTTCCTTCCATACCGAAGTAGTTCTGGTCTTTAGATATTTCTTCCTCATTTGGACATAAATTCTGCCTTCCAAAATACTTCTGTACATTTGCAATTATTTAAATCCTTGTAGTCATCAATATACACAAAATACTTTCAATTTCCTCTTTTATCTGACAATTCTTCAAGTATCACCTTGGCCAGGTTAACCATTCCTAGCACCCACAACAATTCCTCATTACCCTGGTTATTTACTTAAGAGGTTTCAATTTTGGGGTGCCTGGGTGGCTCAGTCATTAAGTGTCTGCCTTCGGCTCAGGTCACGATCCCAGGGTCCTGGGATCAAGCCCCGCATCGGGCTCCCTGCTCAGCGGGAAGCCTGCTTCTCCCTCTCCCACTCTCCCTGCTTGTGTTCCCTCTCTCACTGTCTCTCTCTCTGTCAAATAAATAAATAAATAAATGAAATCAAAGAGGTTTCAATTTTTACATGACTCATAAACTGTGCTATCCAGAGCTGAGCACAAAGGTTCAGCATGATGTATTCCCTTTAAGAAACCATTGCCAGGTTCCACAAAACAAGCCAAGTCAAGCATAAAACACATGATAAAGTAGATAGTGTTTGAAAATCAGCTCCTGAACTGCCTTTTTGCCTTTCCATACACTGTCTCCTGTCTAGCCATTATTTTGCCAAGCTATGCTCTTTCTTGAAGTCCTCTGATACGCTGCAGAGGTATATTTAATTTGTGTATTAATGGGAATGTTATCAGCAAAGAAAACAGCATGGGCCAAGGCTTGGGCATGAAGGAACACAGGGCTAATATGAGGAGCTCACAGAAATTCAATGAGGAGTCACAGAAAATGTGTAAGAAGAAATGAAGCATAATAGAATTTGTGGTTTTAAAAGTTCATCTTAATTGCAACATGGAAGATAAATGGGAAGGAACAAAACTTGTGACAGAAAAACCTTATGGGGATTGCTTAAATAATCAAAGAGAGACAATAGTATCCTGAACTAGCGTAGGGGTTGATGGGATGGAAAGAATGACAAAACTAAGTAATGTGGTATTTAAGAGGTGTAGTTGATGGAATTGTTAATTGATTGGACATGAGTGTGGGTGTGTGATGCAAGGGTGCGTGAGCACAGGGAGGATTATGTCATCTAAAACAGCAAATACCACAAGAGAAGCATTTTGGACAGGAGAAGATAAAAGAATTTGTAAAGAAAACTAAAGATGCTTGCTAAAATCCAGAAAATTACAAGCCAATCTCACTGATGGACATAGAAGCAAAAATCCTAAAGGAACATTAACAAACTGAATCCAGCAGTGTATAAAATGAATCATACATGAATTCCAAATTGGTGCTATGCCAGGAATAAAGATTGGTTTAAGATTTGAAAATCAATCAGTATAAATCACATTAACAAAATAAGGAAGAAAAATGATACATTCATCTCTATTGGTGCAGAAATATAATTTGACAAATTAAACATTGATTCATCACACACACACACACACACATGCACATGCATGCACAAACTCTTGGAAAAGGAAGACTAGAAAAGGACTTTCATAATCTTCCTTTATCTGATAAAGTATATCCACAAAATATCTATAGCAAACATCATACTTATTGGTAAAAAATTAAAGACTTTCCATTTGCTCAGGAACAGCACATAAATACCTGCTAATATAAATTCTATTCAATATTGTACTTAAAGTCCTACCATGCAGCAATATAAGAAAATATGAGAGAGAGAGAGAGATGAAGGGAGGGAGGGGGATGCAGGCAAGCAGTATAAGCACTGGAAGGGAAGAAATATAACTTTTATTTATAAATGCTATGATGATGTATAGAGAATATTAAAGAATCAAGAGATAAATTACTAGAATTAATAATTGAGTTAGCAAGTTTCCTGGACACAAAATCAATATACAGCATCCATTTATATTCCTTTATAACAGAAGCAAACATTCAAATAGATGAAACTTTAAAAATATACTATTTACAGTGGCATTAAAAGTATCAAATATCTAGGAATAGATCTCATAAAAGATGGTAAGAACTTTATGATAAAGCAGTAAAACATCAAAAAAATAAAAATCTGAATGGAGTATTATGCTATATTCACAAACTGTAAGATTTAATACTGCAAAAATGCCAATTCTTGCCTAAAAAATTTATAGACTCAGTGTATTATCAATCAAACTTCCCAGTTTTTTTTTATAACTTCAGAAGATGTTTCTAAAATATATATGGTAAAGCAAAATACCATTAAAATCCAATACATTTATGAAGAACAAATTGTAACTATTTACTCTGTCAGATGTTAAGAAACATAAACCAACAATAAATACAATGGTATATAACTGGTGAAAAGGATAGACAAGTTAATCATGGACACCGAAAGCCCAGAAACAAACTCTTAACACATATGGGTCACTTGATTCATTACAATGTTGGGTTTACAAAGTCATGGGAAAAACGGTTTTCAATAGAGTTCTGACTCAATTAGATAGCCATGTAGGTAAAAAAAAAAAAAAAAAAAAAAAATTTTGACCTCTACTTCACATCAGTAATCACTTCTAAGTGGACTGTGAATCTACCTGTGACAAGACAAGAAGAATACTTTTATAATCTGAAGGAAGAGAAACAAGAGGTCAAAAGCACTAAACAAAAAGAAAAAGATGATAACTAAGATAATATTAAAATGAGGAACTTTTATTCATCAGATTACACCAATAAGAAAATATAAATGCAACAGAGTAGGAAAAGATACTTGTTATGCATATAACTACATCCAAAAAACCAAGAAAAGACAGAAAACAGAAAAAAATATTTGAATAGGTGTTCCCAAAAAAGAAAAAATAACAGACATAGAAAATAGATTAGTGGTTACTGTAGGTTAAAGATGGGGAGAAAAGTCATGTCTAAAAGAGTTAGTGTAAGGAAGCCTTGTAGTAATAGAATAATTCTATCTTGATTCTGGAGGTGGTTACATGAATCTATACATGCAATAAGATTATTATACACACACATAAATGAATGTATATAAAGCTGGCAAAATATGAGTGAATTCTCCTAATTGTAACAATGTCAATTTCCTGGCTTTGATACTATATTATAGTAATACACAATGTTACCAATTGGAGAAACTAGGTACCTAAAACCTTCCTATCCTTTTTTTCCCACCACTTTTTCTGAATCTGACATTATTTCAAAATAAAAAGTGAGAAAAAAAGAGGATGTACAAATGGCCAACAAACATAAAAAAGTAAACACCCTCATTAATATTAGGAAAATGCTAATGCAAACCAAGGTTTATAATTTCTCATCTACCCAAAGATATTTTAAAAGATGACAATACCCTAACAAAGTAGTCCTAAGGGAACATACCACAACATAATAAAGGCCATATATGAAAAGCCCACATCATACTCAATGGTGAAAAACTTAAAGCTTTCCTCCTAAGATCAGGAAGAAGATGTTCACTCTCACCACTTTTAATCAACATCATACTGGAAGTCCTAACCACAGCAATCAGACAACAAAAAGGAATAAAAGGCATCTGAATTGAGAACAAAGAAATGAGACTTTAACTATTCGCAATTGACATGATACTATATATAAAAAACCCTAAAGACTCAACCAAAAAACTACCAGAACTGATAAATGAATTCAGTAAGGTCAGAAAATACAAAACCAATATACAGCAATTCATTGCATTTCTACACACTAATAATGAAGCAACAGAAAGAGAAATTAAGAAAACAATCCCATTTACAATGGCACCAAAAATATTAAATACCTAGGAATAAACTTAACCAAGGAGGTAAAAGATCTGTACTCTGAAAACTATGAAACACTGATCAAAGAACTTGAAGACTGACACAAACAAATGGAAAGATATTCCATGCTCATGGATTGAAAGAATAAATATTGTTAAAATGTCCATACTATCCAAAGCAATCTACACATTTAATACAATCCCTATCAAAGTATCAACAGCATTTTTCACATAACTAGAACAAGTAATACTAAAATTTGTTTGGAACAACAAAAGATCCTGAATAGCCAAAACAATCTTGAAAAAGAAAAACAAAGCAGGGGGTGCCTGAGTGGCTCAGTTGTTGAGCGTCTGCCTTCAGCTCAGATCATGATCCCAGCATCCTGGGATCAAGCCCCGCATCGGGCTCCCTGCTCGGCGGGAAGTCTGCTTCTCCCTTTCCCACTCCTCCTGCTTGCATTCCCACTCTCTCTGTCAAATAAATAAATAAATAAATCTTAAAAAAAAAAAAAAAAAAGAAAAGAAAAAAACAAAGCTGGAAGTATCACAATTCCAGATTTCAAGATCTACTACAAAGCTGTAGTAATCAAAACAGTATGATACTGGCACAAAAACAGACACATAGATCAACAGAACAGAATAGAGAATCCAGAAACAAACCCGTGATAATATGGTTGATTAATCTTCAACAAAAGATGAGGCACGTGGGTGGCTGAGTCAGTTAAGCGTCCCACTCTTGGTTTCGGCTCAGGTCATGTTCTCAGTGTCATGAGATCGAGTCCCTGTGTGGGGCTCCGTGGAGTCTGCTTGAGATTCTCTCTCTCCCTCTGCCCCTCCCCCAGCTTCTTATCTCTCTCTAAATAAATAAATAAATAAAATATTAAAAAAAAAAAAAACTAAAACAGGCAAGAATACACAATAGGAAGAAGTCTCTTCAACAAACGATGTTGGGAAAACTGGACAGCAACATGCAAAAGAATAAAACTGGACCACTTTCTTATACCATACACAAAAATACACTCAAAATGGATTAAAGACCTAAATGTGAGACCTGAAACAATAAAAATCCTACAAGAGAGCACAGGCAGTACTTTCTCTGACATGGGCCATAGCAGCATTTTTCTAGATCTGTCTCATGCAGCAAGGGAAATAAAAGCAAAAATAAACTATTGGTACCAAATCAAAATATAAAGCTTCTGCACAGCAAAGGAAACAATCAACAAAACTAAAAGGCAACCAACTGAATGGGAGAAGATATTTGCAAATGACATATCCAATGAAGGGCTAGTATCCAAAATATATAAAGAATGTATACAAGGCAACACTAAACAAAAAAAAAAAATCTGATTAAAAATGGTCTGAAGACGTGAACAGACATTTCTCCAAAGAAGACATACAGATGGCCAACGACACCTGAAAATATGTTCAACATCACTTATCATCAGGGAAATGCAGATCAAAATTACAATGAGGTATCACCTCACACTTGTCAGAATAGCTAAAACCAAAAGCACAAAAAACAAGCATTGGCAAGGATGTAGAGAAAAAGGAACTCTTCTGCACTGTTGGTGGGAATGCAAACTGGTGCAGACACTCCAGAAAATAGTAATGAGGTTCCTCAAGAAATTAAAATAGAATTACCATATGATGTTATCTCACCACTGGGTATTTACCCAAGGAATTCAAAAACACTAATTCAAAAAGATGTATGTACCCCTATGTTTATTGCAGCATTATTTACAATAGCCAAAATATGGAAGCAACCCAAGTGTCCACCAATAGATGAATGGGTAAAGAGATGGTATACACACACACACACACACACAGCCATAAAAAAGAATGAAATCGTGCCATTTGCAACAACACTGATGGAACTAGAGAGTAGAATACTAAGTGAAATAAATCAGAGAAAGACCATATTATTTCATTCATATGGTGGAATTTAAGAAACAAATGAACAAAGGAAAAAAAAAGGGAGAGAGGGACAAACCAAGAAACAGACTCTTAACTGTAGAGAACAAGCTGATGGTTACCAGAGGGGTAGTAGGGGGAGATGTGAAATAAAGATGGGGATTAAGAGCACACTTATCATGATGAGCCCTGAGGAATGTATAGAACTGTTGAAACACTATACTGTACACCTGAAACTATTATAACACTGTATGTTAACTGTACTAAAATTAAAATTAAAAACTGAGTAAATTTTTTTTTTAAAGATTTTATTTATTTATTTGAGAGAGAGAGAATGAGAGACAGAGAGCAGGAGAGGGAGGAGGGTCAGAGGGAGAAGCAGACTCCCCGCCGAGCAGGGAGCCCGATGCGGGACTCGATCCCAGGACTCCAGGATCATGACCTGAGCCGAAGGCAGTCGCTTAACCAACTGAGCCACCCAGGCGCCCCTAAAACTGAGTAAATTTTTTTAAATGACAATACCAACTGTTGGCAAAGTCATGGAAAAACAAGAACATGCTGGCCAAAGTACAAACTGGTACAACAATTTTGCAAAAAAAAGTTACTTTTTTTTTTTTTTAACAAAAATTGGTAACTGTAAACCTACTAAGTTTGAAGATACACATACTGTATGACCCAGCAGTAATACTCCTAGGCTTGTACTCTTCAAAAATATATGTATATGTGCATCAAGAAAAATGTGCAAGACAGTTCCTTTACAATGGCCAAAAATACGGAAACAACACAAAAGTCCACCATTACAATAGGTACATAAATTGTAGTATATTTATACAAGAGATAAACATACATTAAAATAAGCAAACTACAGACACATATCAATTATAAATAAATGTCAAAAATATTAAGAATTTGAAGTTCAAACTAAAAGAATTTATACTGTATGATTCCATTTATGCAAGTTCAAAAAATGTGTACCATGGTGTTGTAAGTCAGGATAGTGGTTACCTTTGGTGAGGGAACAGAAAGGGTTTGTTTTGTTTTGTTTTTTTGAGATTTGTTTATTTCAGAGAGAGCGCACATGCACGCAGGCGCGTGCAAGCATGGTGGGGAGGGGCAGAAGGAGAGGAAGAAAGAAACCCAAGCAGATTCCAAGGTCAGTGTGGAGTCAACACAGAGCTCAGGGCTCGATCCCACCACCTGCTCCCACCACCCGGAGGTCACAACCTGAGCTGAAACCAAGAGTAAGACTCGCAACTGACTGTGCCAGCCGAGTGCCCTGGGACAGAAAATGTTTTGAATGGAATTTAACTGCAATGCTGTCAATATTCCATTTTGTGACTTGGGTGGGCATGACTTGGATGCTAGCTTTGTAACAATTCAGTGAGCTATAAATTTACATTCTGTGCAGTTTTCTTGCTGTCTAATATGTCTTGTGATAAAAAATAAGCTGAGAAAAAATTCAGATACATCTTGTCTCTAGTATTCCCGTTAATGGTCTCTCCAATAAGCAACAAATAAGTATCTAAGTTAGACTGATGGGATCTGTTATTCGTGGGCATCATTCTTTTTAAGGTGATGGACCAGCTGTTTAATTATGGCATAGAATTTTGCCTGAGAACAATGTCAACCTTTAATCAGTACATGGTCAAATGTCAGAAAATGTATTCATGAAGCCCAATACCTGAGCAAGGTAAGGGGACCTGTGGCATCAGGCTAAAAGTGATCATCTGCAAGGTAAATTACAGTCTTCTCTGACTGCAGATCAAAGATGTGTAACCTTAGGGACAAGATATGGAATTTGTGGTAGGAATGTTTGGCTGAATTCATTTATAAAAGGGACTCTATTTGAAAAAGTAATTTGCCAAGGTAAGGAGATTCCTGCAGGAAGAAGCTGTAGGTACCATTGGGAAAAGGAGCTGACGAGAGATCTGAAATGTTCAGCTCAAGGAAAAATCATTACTCAAGTCGAGGAAGGTAAGATCAAAGGGACCCCACAGTGAAATCTTCAAATATCTCAGGCAAAATAACAATAAGAGTGTCAGTTTAAATAGCCCCCAGGCCTAGAGAATGAAGCCATCTTACCATAGTATCAGCCAATAAGAAAACTTCTACCTCTGTACCTCTCCCCTCTTCCCCATCTTCCCTACAGAGACCCCACTGAGTGGGAGAGGAGGTGAAAAAAGGTTCTGTCCAAATAGCAGGAATGTAGTAGTAAGGGGCACTAGCAGCCAGTTTTGGTTTGGGTGAAGAGGAGGAAGCTTTTGAATAAATATGTATTTATAAATATATGGAATAAATATTCTAAATTGTAAATTGAAATTTTTTCTCACCTAAAGTGACAAGAAACAACCCAAATTTGCATCCAGGGACAGAGAAACAATTAATTCTACTAACAAGTTTGAATAAACAGGAGAGAAGTTTGGAACAGATTTAGATTTAGGTATCACCAGTCTGCGAAGGAGATCATACACAGAAGTTACTCAGAGTAAGAAAAGTACCAAGGGAAGAACTCCAGGGGAAAGATCCAAATTGTCTTGACAATACTGCCAAAATTATCTCCAAAATGCAAACCTGATCACGCCACTTTATTAAAATCAATGGTTCCCTAACACCTAAAGCTAAAGAGAAAATAAAAATCAAAATTCCTTAGCATGTCATTCAACACTCTCCTCATCATGATTCTTTTTAACTTTCTAATTTCATATATTAACACTTCCCTGGTTCTATATTTTTTGTAGTTATACAAAAAAACCTTAGAGTTCCTGAGGACAAAATGTCATTTCACACCTTTAGCACTAATATATCTATAAGTGCTACATAATCCACTTGTCAAAGTCCTACTTATCCTTAAAAACTCTCCTCAAAGCTATGTCTTTTGAAGGTTTCACTTTATGCCCCCAACTCCACTGTAGACAAGCCAGACCCTTCTTCCCCAGTGTTCTGGGAGGCATTAAATATCCCCCTTGCTTTCACACATAATTATTTGTCCCCCACTAGACTGTCAGCCCTGATATACTTTCTTAGAATCCCCAAGTTATAACACAACACCTAGAGTCTGGTAATCATCACATGCATACAATAAGGTACAAAAATCTTAAGTGTACAACATATGATACACTAAGTTAAACACCACCCATATGAAGATAGAGAACATTAGAACTCCAGAAGATCCCTTCATTCCTCCCTCCCTTAATAGGTAACCACCAGTCTGCTTTATCACTGTAGATTTATCAGTCCTTAAAATATCATATTAAGTGGAATCATAAATCATGTATCCATTTGTTTCTTCTTTTTTTCGACATTAAATCTGGAGGATTCATCTGTGTAATTATAAGTAGCAGTAGTTCATTCTTTTGCTCTGTGGAGGGGATGGTTGTGCTTACTGGTCCCAATTCATGTAACTGACCAAAATAAAGTCCAATTCAACAGTGGGATTTTTAATTATCTTGAACTCAATATCCTAATTTGGGCTTTCTGGACTCTTCAATTTTACAAATAAAAAAGTAAGAAGGTTCGCTTTATTTCACATAGTTTTCCCAGGCTCTGTGACCCCTATTCAAGTCCAAGAGAATGCAAAATAATCAACAGTCCTTGCAGTAAGACTACTGACAAAGTAACAAATCATGCATCCAGAAACCATTAAAAATTACTGGAAATTACTTTTGGAATTTTAAGTATTAGAGGTGAATAGTCATTGTCTAACTCTTTAAATTCTGATATTGAATTGTTAAGTATTCTTTACATGGCTAAATCAGTATTTCTAAAGTGCAAAGGAAAGGATCCAGGCACAATGGAAAGGGTTAAGGAGTTGTTCCAGTAGAAATGGGTCTTGGGGTCAGAAGTTCTACTTGCCTTTCCACTACTGTGTCCCAGACCAAAGACTCCAGGACTCTACTACTGTAAAAATATTAGAAAAGTATTGTAATAATATGACTCGAAAAATGTTATTTTTTTATAAACATCAATACCCATTCCATGTAAATATAAAAAGAAAATAAAATAATAGAAAGAGAAGGAAGCAGAGAATATCATACTTAATGGTGAACTGTAAGAAGAATATAGAGATACCATTTATATGAAGTTTAAAAATATTAAGTATTTATAAATACAGGTAAATATAGTAAAAGTATAATCTCATATATGAAATGATAAATCTCTCAAAGTAAAAAATAAGATAAAAATGCCTGCTACCATCGTTCCAATAAACCACTATATTATAGGCACTTATCACCATGGTAAGGCAAAAAATTCAATAAGAAATATAAGGATAGGAGGGCGCCTGGGTGGCTCAGTTGGTTAAGCGACTGCCTTCAGCTCAGGTCATGATCCTGGAGTCCCGGGATCGAGTCCCACATCGGGCTCCCTGCTCGGCGGGGAGTCTGCTTCTCCCTCTGACCCTCCTCCCTCTCATGCTCTCTGTCTCTCATTCTCTCTGTCTCAAATAAATAAATAAAATCTTTAAAAATATATATATATATAAGGATAGGAAAGGAAGAAAAAATGTTTGCATAAAATATTGACTATATAGAGCAGTCAAGAAAAAATTATAATTATTTAGACTAAACAAGACTATCATTTATAATACACCAGCAAAAAATATACCTTTATATTAGCAACAATAAAAACAGTGAAACAAAATATAAATTTAAAACAGATTCCACTAGTAAGAGAAACGTAGGATATAATGTCCTCAGGGAAAAAAACTGAAAAAATACATTAAGATCTTTACATAAAAAATCTTTTTTTTTAAAGACATGGAAAATATCTATACAAATGGAAAGATAAAACATGTCCACGGGAAGGAAGATTCAAGAGCATAAAGATACCAGCTGTCTTCTAATTATTCCATAAGTTTAATTCAGTTCCCAATCAGAATTTCAATATATAATTTTATTATGTAACTTAAAAAGCTACTGTTAAATTCGTATGTAAGAACAAAGGGATAAGACTAGCCAAGACAATTTTTTAAAATGGGTGCTTTCAAAGATACTAAGATTTATAAAAAGCAATGAGATTTAAGACAGAGAGGTAATGGACAAAGAAAAAGACAGATTATTGGGATAAAATATATAGCTCAGAAATAGATACTCACACAGAAATATTAATATGCAATTCATTAAAAAAGAATTAACAATTTCAAAAATGATTTTGAACTATTGTTTATCCACCTGAGAAAAAATAAAGCTAGCATAAAAAGATTTCTTACATAACATATAAAACATACAAACTCAAAGAGATTAATAAAATTGACTAAAGCCATCTATATAACAAAAAGTGGGCATATAACATAGAAAAGCCAGATACTGGGAAAATATATTTACACACACACACACACACACACACACAAACCAAAATTCTTACTAAAAAAGCAAAAAACAAAGACAAATGACCCAGTAGAAAAAGGAGCAAAGTATATGAATAGGCAATTCCTACAAGAGAAAATATGAATGGCTAATAAACATATAAAAAGTAGGAATTAAGAAAATACAATTTTTTTAAAAAGACACTATGTCCAACCTAATAGATTATTAAAAAATTTTAAATGTTACTGATAGCAACTGTTGGAAAAGATATGATAATTCTAAAACTTTCATGAATTGCTGGTGGGTACGTACCACTCTTCTGGAACCTGGCAAAATCTAGTAAAGTTAAATGTCAGCAGACTATCTACACATCAATTGAATTCCTAAGCAGAAATCCATACACTAAAAGATGTGTATGACAATGTTCATTATAGCATCCTTGGCATTGATAAAAAATTTAAGTAATCCAAATATCCAGCACCAGAGAAATTGGGTAATTGTGGCATATATTTGTATAAGGACATGGTTGTAACATTTAAAATGATTGAACTAAAGCCCTACATATCCACATAGACAAATCTTGATAGCATAATTATTTATCAAATAAGGAACTTATGCAAGAACAGAGTGTGATATCATTTGTAAGTAGTTTAAAATTAAGAAGTACTAAATTTAGAAACACATGCGAGTACGGTAAAAGCATAAAAACATGTAAGAAGTAATGAATCCAAAATCAGGATAGCAGGGTTTTTTCTGAGGTGAGGACGTGGAAATAAGATCGGAGAGAACTACAAAGGAAGCTTTAATAATGATGCAGTATTCCGTATCTTTAAAAAATGTCTAAAGCAAAATGTTAAAATGTGGTAAAGTTGGATGTTGAGTACCCAGAAGTTAATCGTTATTATTCATTCTGCTTTTCCCAACACTGAAGAGAACTCACAATAAAAATAAGAAATGTTTAAAAAGAAGTTCTAGAATGTAAAAATATGGGGCACCTGGGTGGCTCAGGCATTAAGTGTCTGCCTTCAGCTCAGGTCATGATCCCAGGGTCCTGGGTTTGAGCCCCGCATGGGGCTCCCTGCTCAGCAAGGAGCCTGCTTCTCCCTCTCCCACTCCCCTGCTTGTGTTCCCTCTCTCGCTATATCTCTGTCAAATATATAAACAAAATCTTAAAAAAAAAAAAAAGAGTGTAAGAATATTTATAATAGATAAATCAACCAACCCAACAACTAACTACGGGACTCTAGCCATTGGGTTTCTGCAGGGCTGCGGCCCCTTATAAGTGGCATTTGGTAATGTGCCAGGGGGGCAGGGGACTCTTTTTGGTTGTTCCAAGAACACTGCTGGCATTTATTGGGACGAAGGGGTAGAATGATTACTAATTTCAATGCACTGGTAGTGTCCAGGTCAAGGAAAAATTGTCCCTAGATCTCCTGCTGACAGTTACAGTCACCATATCACACAGCCTTGAACATGCCTGACTTGACCACCATGTTAGCTAAGTCCCTTATCATGAAAAAACGGACTCTTCTTTGGTATCCTTCCCTTAATACCATTTTTTTTTTCTTTTCCCAGAGCTTCCTATGTGTCAGAGATCAGAAAGCTAAAAGATGTGTAGGGTTCTACCCTGGCCCCAACCCCTAAACTAAGTTCCCAGTTCATCCCTTCAGCCAAGGGTTCCATCAAGTTAACCTCAGGAAATCTTTCTGCTTTACTTGATTCAGCTACACACAATTAAACAGAGACATGGTGCTATGGGTTGCCCCATAAAAGCCGCCACAAATAAATTAATCCCTTTTTGTGACATCATAGTAAAACTGGCAACCAGAAAGTCAAGGCTGATAGAACACAAATTTTGTGGGTTAGTTTGCAGAAAACTGCAACCCAATTATGTAAGACAAAACAAGCTTCTCTCTTGTATACCAAATATTCGGGGAAAGTACTTAAAGAAAAATCAACTGCCTTGCATCGTACTTCACAACCTAAGTTCTTGTAAAATTCCGTCTTTCTCACTTGAGATATGCAGAACAAATAAAAACAGCAGGGGAAAACATTATGGTCCTTGCAACATGACTGCTCTGCTTCATTGCTGTACTGGAAATGGTAGGTTATTTGCTTTATCAGATAAATTGGCTCTGCAGCCCACATTTAAAAGAACATACAGGGGTTTTCAGCAGGAAGTTTGGACTTGATTAGTTCAAGATAAAAGTAGGCAAGGAGGGATGAATATCATTCTGAGCCAATAAATGTATGTGTAATGGAGATGGAACAGTATAAAACATTCATATTCTTACATACTAATGATAAGTAGAAAAAAAAAAAAACTTGAGTCTTTTAGCGAAATTCGTTTATTGTCTGAAAACTCAACGTAGTAATTCAAGGCCAAGTGACAGGAAATTACAGTTTCCTGGCTGACATCAATTTGATCTTCAGTAACTTAGGAGTTCCTAAGCCCTGAAGAGAAGGGCTTATATACATATATACACAATAATTCAAATAATTCAGGTCACAACCCAGATGATAAGGCACACATTATGTGCATAAACTTATGATGCATGCTTACAAAAATTCAGTGCCTTATTATGTAATTTTAATCATGCTTTTTATTTGATCAGGTTCTTACATTTAGTCTGTACATGGACTTGGTTATTTACAGAATACAGGCTCCTATAAGGGAGATATGAAACATATGGCTGTTTCTTGTTATAACAGCAAATAGATAATCATTTTTTCTAGATAATCATAAAATTAAATATATTGAGAATTGGTGAGTTAAAAAAACAAAAGTTTTCAAATGTTTTCTAGTTTTCTTGCTGTGGTAGGTAGTTATCTACATAGTTCCACCTAAGGGAAGGGAGCATTCCTCACCTTTTCTACCCGTGCTCATTACCCAGTATGTATAACTAGCTCAAACTAGTACTGCTTGGGATTCTCTCCCTCTTTGTTTGCCCCTCTCCCTGCTTGCACATGCGTGTAACCCCTGACTCTAAGCTAATATATTAACCTTAAAAAAAAAAAGAAAAGAAAAGAAAACTTAGATCTACTGATAAGGAAAAATCTGTGTCCTAAGATGGCCAACCAAGCCAGTGAGAAAGTCCAAGACCTTGCCCCGGGGCTCTTGCGGGTTCTTCTCTCTGCTCTTCTTCCTACGAGTGCCAATCCGGTTCTTCTCCCTGCCCCATTTCACACACGTGCCAAGAGTGCCCAGTATTCGGAAGTAGAAGTGTATAAATTACCCCCTTTGTTTGTGCTCAGGGCTCAGACCTTTGGAGATCACTCTCCTCTGAGCCCACCAACGTTAAATAAACTTCCTATCCTCCAAGATCTCCGAGTGCCACTCGGTTCTTCCATCGGGAGACCCAGTCCAGGTTCCATAACACTACCACTCATAAGGAATGAAGCCATCACTGTCCTTATTAAATGGCAGAGCTTTAACCTTGACAGTCAAATTACAGAAAGCAGGTAGCATGATACAATTTTAAAACAAAACAAAATTTAAAATGAACAACCAAAAACAGGTGACCTTGATGCTATACTCTGGAGGAAAATACCGGTTCCAATGGATAGCATATCTTATTCACTTAAATTGCAAACAGGAAACCCTGCAGAAATATCTGCCTAGTTCAGCATTAAAATATAAATACGAGGGGTGCCTGACTGGCTCAGTCAGTAGAGCATGTGACTCTTGATCTCAGGGTCATGAGTTCAAGTCCCTCTTTGGGCATAAAGCTTACTTTAAAAAAACACATACATACACATATGAAAATATATATTCAAATAATCATTTACATAAATGATTTTAGCAACATTAGTTCACATGGTAGAGTACCATTTTTGATTAACAAAAAAATGGCTCTATTAAAGTGTTACATATGTTTTCTTTTGCTGGCCTTTCATAAAGGCAATTTCTCACTCAATTTGTTTAGCAATAGTACAGAAAAACTCTTTAGCCTGTCAATAAAGATAATTCCTTGATTTACTTGTAAGGACCAGTTAGTTCTTCCAGAACCTAAAAAAACATACTAAGGTCAAAGGACGAAATATGTATTCTATCTGATTGAAACTCTGCTTCAGGGCACCTGGGGGGCTCAGTCGTTAAGCATCTGCCTTCAGCTCAGGTCATGATCCCAGGATCCTGGGATCGAGCCCCACATCAGGCTCCCTGCTCAGCAGGGAGTCCACTTCTCCCTCTGCCCCTCACCCCTCTTGTGTTCTCTCTCATTATCTCTCTCTCTCTCTCAAATACATAAAATCTTTTTTTAAAAAAAGGCAATCTACTGAATTGGAGAGGATATTTTCAACTGACATATCTGATAAGGGGTTAATATCCAAAATATATAAAGAACTTATACATCTCAACACCAAAAAAAACAAATGTGATTTAAAAATGGGCAGAGGACCCGAATAGACATTTTTCCAAAGAAGACACACAGATGGCCAACAGACACATGAAAAGATGCTCAACATCACTTATCACCAGGGAAATGCAAATCAAAATCACAATAAGGTATCACCTTACACCTGTCAGAATGGCTAAAATCAAAACCACAAGAATTAACAAGTGTTGGTGAGGACAGGAAGGGAAAGGAACTCCCATGCACAGAACAAGTAATTTTTGAAATTTATTAACCACTTTCATATATTACGTTCTAATTTCCTAAGTATTTTCCCACCCCTTATCTCACTAGAAAACCCTCTTCAAACAACAAATTACAGCACAATGATTAACAATATAATAGCAAATAGTTATAATTTAAGTCCATTGTTTCCATCACATTTTCAGGTTCTTTCTCTGTAAAATAAGAACCCTAAAGGACAACTAAATTTCTATGATTCTCTAACTCAAAATAATTTGCTCATAGCTACTTAGGGCATGTTAATTGCAAACCCAAATCTTTCCCATATAAATCTCTTAGTCACACATCTTCCCTCAAGACTTGCTTCCTATAAAGTTCTGAGATGCTCCACTCCAACTAATGAACTTTTGTTCTCTATCCTTTTTTTCCATCTTATTTATGAGAAACTTACCTGTTACTCTTACACATTCAATTTCCCATGCCAACACTTCCTGATATTTCATTTCTTAATGGCAGTTTAATCAGACAAAGTTGGAATACAGGACTCCTGTTGAACAAGTTGCCCTACTTTTAGACAAATGTTTTAACTATGTCACTAAAAATACACAGACCTTCCTAAAAATGGTCTTAAAGGGATTAAGAAAAGGCTTAGAGGAATTAATTCATAAAGAAAATCTGTCTCTTCTCCATGAGCTACTTATTCATTTATTTATATCAGTATGGATACTGGTTTTATTCTATCAGTTATACTCCAACACTCATTATTGTCTTGTTCAAGTTGTTCCTGGTTTGACCTAGAAGCTCCTTCAAGTTGGCACCTGTGTCCTTTTAAGATTCTCCATCACTTCTGTTTTTATTGTGATGAGAAAAATTGTCTATTCAAGTCCATTGCCCATTTTGTAATCAAGCTGTTTTGTTGTGCAACCATTAGAATCATCCATCCCCATGACTCTCACCTGTAAAACTGAAACGCTGTACCTATTAAATAATTCACTATTTTCTGTTTGCCCCCAGGCCCTGGTAATGCCCTTTATGTTCTCTGTCTTTATGATTTTAATTACTCTAAGTACGTCATATAAGTTTAAAATCATACAGTAATTGCCTTTTTGTTACCGATTTATTTCACTTAGGGTTTACCCAGGTAATAGAGTACTGCAGAATTTGTTTCCTTTTAAAGGCTAAATAATACTCCATTGTATGTATATGACACATTTTCTTTATTCGTTCATCTGTGAATGATCACTTGGGTTGCTTCTGTTTTAGCTATTGTGAACGATGCTACGAACATAACTGTACAGATACCTCTTTGAGATCCTGCTTTCAATTATTTTGGGTGTATACCCAGAAGTGGAATTGCAAGATCATATGATAACTCTGTTTTTCATTTTTTGAGGAACTTCCATGCTGATTTCTGCGGCAGCTATGCCATTTTACATTCCCATCAAGAGCACGCAAAAGTTCCAATTTTTCCACATCCTCACCAACATCTGTCTTCTGTTTGTTTTTAATAACAGTCATGCTAATGGGTGTAAAAGTGGTATCTCATTGTGCTTTTGATTTGCATTTCCCTAAGTGATTAATGATGTTGAGCATCTTTTCATGTGCTTGTTGGCCACTCCTGTATCTTCTTTGGAGAAATGTCTAATCAAGTCCTTTGCTCATCTTTTAATCTGGTTATTTTGTTGTTGACATTTAGAAATTGTCTACATATTCTAGGTATTAATCCCTTAACAGATACCTGATTTACAAATATTTTAACCTATGCTGTGAATTGCCTTTTTACTGTTTGTCATTTGACTTTACACATTTTTAATGAAGTCCAATTTGTCCATTTTTTCTTTAGTAACCCATGCCTTTGGTGTCATATCCAAAAATCATTATCAAATCCAATGTTATAAAGCATTCGTCCTGTGTTTTCTTCTAAGATTTTCTCATTTTAGCTCTTACACTTAGACCCTTGATCCATTTTGAATTAATTTTTGTATATGATGTTAAATAAAAGTCCAATATCATAATTTTGCATGTGGATATCCACTTCCCAGCACCATCTGTTATAAAGAGTGTCCTTTCCTTGTTGAATGGTCTTGGTACTTTTTCACAAATCATTTGAACATATATGTGAGAATTTATTTCTGGGCTCTCTGTTCTGTTCCATTGGGCTATATATCTGTCTCTGTCAATTTTTTGTCAGTTTTGATTACTGTGTCTTTGAAAAGTATTGAAATCAGGAAGTAGAAATCCTTCAGTTTTGTTCTTTTTAAAGATTATTTTGGCTATTTAGAGTCCCTTGAGATTCTGTATGAATTTTAGGATGGATTTTCTGGGGGGAAAAAAAGTCCTTGGGATTTTGATAGGGATTGCACTAGATCTGTAGACTGCTTTTGGTAGTATTAACACTTTAACAATATTAAGTTGTCCAGGGGGTCCTGGGTGGTGCAGTTGGTTGAGCATTTGACTCTTTGTTTTGGCTCAGGTCGTGATCTGTGTCCCGAGATTGAATCCCACGTCAGGCTCCATGCTCAGTGCAGAATCTGCTTAAGATTCTCTCCCGCATGCCCCTCTCCCCCACCTCCCTTCAAATAAATAAATCTTTAAAAAAAAAAAAAATTAAGTTACCCGAACCATGAACACGGGATGTTTCATTTATATCCTCTTTAATTTCTTTCAACAATGATTTGCAGTTTTCTTTGTACAAGTCTTTCACCAATTTAAGTTAACCCATAAGTACTTTATTCTTTTTGATGCCATTATAAATGGAATTTTGTGATTTCCTTTTCAGATTGTTCATGAATGTAAGTACAACTGATTTTTGTCTGTTTCGTATCCTGCTACTTTGCTGAAATCACTTATTTGTTCTAACAGTGTGTGTGTGTGTGTGTGTGTGAGTGTGTGGAATCTTTAGGGTTTTCTATGTATAAGATCATATCATCTATAAGCAGATAATTTTACTTCTTCCTTTCCAATTTCAATGCTTTTTATTTTTGTTGCCTATTTGCTCTGGCTAGATTTTCCAGTAGTATATTTAAAGTGATAAAAGTGGCATCATTACTTTGTTCCGGATCTTAGAGCAAATCTTTAGTCTTTCATCATCGTGTATGATGTCAGCTATGGGTTTTTCATAGATGACTTTTATTATTTGAGCTAGTTTCCTTCTATTCCTAGTTTATTGAGTTTTTACAAATGTTTTTTTGCATCAGTTGAGATGATCATGTAGATTTTATCCTTCCTTCTGCTGATGTGGCATATTACATTTACCAATTTTCATGTTGAAGCATTCTTCCACTCCAGGAATAAATCCCACTTAGTTATGCTCTATAATCCTTTTTAATACACTGAATCCTGTTTGCTACTGTTTGGAGAGTTTGGGGGTTATTTTGTTTTTTTTTTTAAGATTTTTGCATGAATGTTCAGTTTCTGGTTTATCCTTTCCATACTTATTTTGCACAAATAAACAGACACACTATATTTTCTTACACTCCTATTTCTGATACAAAAAAGAGCATAATACAATCCTTTGCACTTTGTGGCTTTTTGCTTTGTTTTGTTTGGTTTGTTTTTGTCTTTTGCTTTTTGCTTTTTGCTGTTGTATAGTATTCCACTGTGTGGAACCATTCCACTGCTTCTTCAACCATTCTTGCATATGTGAACATCTGGGTCATTTCCAGTATTGTGCAATTCTAATTTAACTTGCAATGAGTAACCTTTTATAGGTATTTCCATGCTGCTATAGATGTAGTTACAGGGGAGAGTCTAAAAGTGCAGTTGCTGGTCAAAAGGTAATAGCATATGTAATTTTGCAAGGTATTTTCAAATTCTCATTCAGAAGGATTGTACCATTTTGTATCCTCACAAGCAATGCTTGAGAGCACCTATTTCCTCACAGTCTCACCAATGGCATGTGTCATCATACTTCCTCATTTTCATTCACCTGATGGTTGAGAAATAGTATCTCAGTATTATTTTATTGGTGTTTAATAATCAGCGAATTTGGACCTTTTTTCCTATGCCTACAGAACATTTTTATATCTTCTCTTACAAATTTGAATTGACTATATATCTTTTCCCCATTTTTCTTTTGGAGTTCTGGGGCTTTTTTTTCTGTCTTTCATAATTAGTTGTATATTAAGGATATACTAAGCCCTTTGTGGCACATGTTGCAAATACTGACTGCCAATTCATCAGTTTTCTTTTACTTTGCTAATGGTGTTTTATCCCCTGAACTGCATGTGTGTGTGTGTGTGTGTGTAGTCAAATTATTTTTTTTCTTTATTTGGCTTTTGATTTTGAGTCATAATTAGATAAGCTTTTCTTTACATCAAAGTTAAAGAGGAAACCATCCATGTTTTCTTTTAGTATGTGTATAGTAAATTTTTTTACATAAAACATTTCTACCGATCAAACTAGCAAGTTATATTAACTTGAAAACAACAGAAGAGGAAATTCTTAGTTTCTTAAATAGAGTCTGTTTATGTTAAAAGGAAAATTTAAAAAAATCCACTTTAATTATTGTTTAATCTATAGTAGCTTCATCCTGTATTTTCTATTTTGTTTGAAAGTCATCATTAAAAAATTCAGGACTTGCAGTAAAACTTGTGATGAAAGTACAACAGAAATTTCAGGGAAGTTTCCCCAGATCCTTCTCACACTGGGAAACCTAGGCTACAGATCCAAAAGGAAAATAAAACAGTCTCAGTGTATTTTCCAAGTCAAAATGAGCCTCTTTGCTATTCTGGTATAAAAATGCTACTTGCTTTAATAGCTGGCATGTGAGAAACAGTTTTGGGGTTTTTTTTTATAGTTCAGTTCTTGTCTATAAGGAGCTCACAGTCTAGTAAATAGTTAAAATATAGACAAGTACAAGGTAATAATTGAAAAGAGTCAAAAAAAAAAAAGGATAAAGGGAGCGAACTGCAATAAACAGGAGACTTGTGATCAGAACTAGGTTTGTATCCCACCCTCCCCCGCTAAGAACTCAGTATCTTCATCTATAAAATGAGAAAAAATAACAACACCCTTCATATCAAGAGTGATAAACAGTATGATGTGTATGTAAGTACCTATCCTCATATTGTCACGGGTATGCAAGAAGTTCAAAATATATTATTTAAATGAATTAGCTACAGACAACAATTGCTATTCATATCAGAGAAGGGAGAGATTATAAAAGGTATACCATTAATTACAAAACTTGTATGAAATATAGTATGGGATATTTTCCTGCTCTGACAATAATTAAGGCAAACTGAGTATGTTTAAACTTTTTCTACAAATTATCTTACCCATTTATGTGTTGCTTAGTGGAGTTATCTAGTTTATTTGCATGCCAGAACAAAATAAACTAAATAAGTCCTTTGTATTTTAAGGTTTAAATGATCTATTTCCCAGTACAGCAATTTGGCTTATACTTCCCTAACAGGAAACATTTCCTTCTATTATAACATCACAGTGCATACACGTATATAAATACACATGTTTTAACGTATGTTTGAGGACAGACAGACACCTGGGTATCACAAAGGGCAATTAATTATGTAGACTACAATTTTTAACATAATACTGTTTACTGAAGTACTACTAGAAGATGTGATTGAAAACAAAAATGAATTCATGCAATAAGAATTATATCCTTGTACTGTGAAAGTCTGACAAATCCCGAAATTTGTTTTCAATGTACAATAGTCAACTTTATCATCACATATGGTATTAAAATAAAAATACAGAGTGCCTCTATTATTTGAGGAATGGTTTCAAATTTATCAATGTCAGAGTTGAAAATATTTAAGTTACATCCAGATGTATAGTTTAAGTTACATTTATGTTTGGATAGAAAAATGGTGTACTTTCCATGACTCATTATATTTTATATTTTAGTCTCACACAAGGTTCAGAGAGAAAGTATGTGTCTTGGATGGCCAATTTTGAATATTAAGAAAAAGTCAAATACAAAAATGAGAAAACAAAAACATAAAACAACTTTCTAAAAAAAAACAATGAATTAAATAATTTAAACACATCTCATCTTTTCCTTATATGGTATCCTTCTTTCTTATCCTCTTAATGGATATATTTTCATGTATTCATTTAGTATTTATTAGTCATAAAATATAAGCTAGGAACCATGTCAAATTTGGGAATATAAAAATGAATAACAAGCAACAGCATCCACTCTCAAGAAATTCACAACTTAGTGGTGTAACAGTCCTTGCTGTTATCTCCCACGTAGCCCATGTCAACATTTAAGATGATACCCAGTCACTTTCTTGAATGCAATCTTTCTGCATCTACCAATTATAATAGATGATAAAATGATATTCCTCAGGCCCAGTGAGTATCATAACCAGTAGCTTGGATTCATCCAAAGCGTTGACTGAATAGCGCACACAGTATCTCTGGAAGAGACCACTGGTTTTTCATGAATATGCATCATCCCCTTCTTCCTTAAATAGCAGAAATCTCAAATTAGAAGTTGCAAATTAAATAGGTAAACAACTGTATAGCTAGAGACACTTCCCGGCCTCCCTTGCATCTAGGTGTGACCTTATGACACATCTCTGGCTAATGGAACCAAGAACTGTTATGTGCCACTGCTCCTAGAAGAAATGGTTATATGCTCACCTGACCTTTCTTCTTCCCATTATGTGGAGTATATGTAATGTAACCTGAGGACTGACAGAACAAACTGCGCAACTAGAAGGAGAAAAGATGCCACATGGAAGAAGGTAGGACATGGGGAAATGTGCTTTGGAGGAGAAACAGATTGCAGGTGCAGCAGAGGGGAGGGAGCTCTGGTCTTGGAGAAAGGTGAGAGCGAGTGGAGCACATAGGATTATGTACAAGGGGAGCATTTCCCCCAAAGCGGTTGGCTGGGAAAATGAGAAGGACTGATTTTCCTGAGTTTTTGCAACCAGCAGAGCTCAAAGACTTGAGCGTTAGAGGTCAGCAGGCTTGTCTGGTATAAAGCCCTCAGGACACTGCCCTACTCCTGGAGAGAAGTCAGACAAACAACCCCTCGGCAGACAGCACCATCTGAGGACCGCCTAAGGGGCACAGAGAATGACTCTCCCTGCATCTGTGAGAGGCAGCATTCAGAGAGACGCCTCTCCGGGGATAAAGGAACCTGCGGGTGCCATTACCCTCCCCCACCCCTCAGCACAGGCACAGGAGCAGAGACAACTGCTGAAGGCGGCTAACCAGAACACTGGCTGTCGAGCCTGCTGCTCCAAATCCCATGCCCCTGTGCTCTGGCATGACTGCCAACTGCCAGTGCTCAGCCAAACCTGAATCCAACCCAGTGCAGTGAGACCCTCCCCCAGAAGTCCATGACAGGTCCCCACCACACCAGGCCCCTGAAGTATGGAGTTTTAAAAGTCAGCAAGTCTGGCTGGGATAGAGCCCAAAGTGCACTGCACTGCTCCAAACAGGCAAGCAACCTGGAGACGGACAGCATAAAAACCGTGATCTGAAAAATGCCTGGGATGCACAACGGGAAATTATTCAATCTTCTGGGAGTGCTTCTCTGAGAGCAGCAAGCACTGAGTCCCCTTTCCGGGGGACAAAGGAGCTGGCTGGTGCCATTTCAGCCAGGCACTCAGCATAAACTGACTTCAGTACACAGCACAGCTGCCTAACAATGGCTGCCTAACCTGCTTACACTAATCCTGCCCCTGTGCGCTCTGCTGGTACTGCTTTTCTTAAACAAGTGTGCCTAAGGGTCAGTGCAGAGGGCCCCTTCCCCAAAAGACCAGCACAAACCCCCTACATGAACCATGTCTACGGACCATAAAGTTCTGCAAGACTTCGGTTCTAGTGGAAGTGGCATCAGGTCTCATTTAACAAGCAGACAAGAGCACACCTAGTTAAAGCTTGCCACACTCTGGCCACGGTCCAAACACTGCCCACTGCAGTGTTTCATCCCAAAGCAGCAGAATACACATTCTTTTCAAGTGCATATGGGACATTCTCCAGAATAGATCACACACTAGATCACAAATCAGGACTCCACAAGTAAAAAAAGATTGAGATCATACCATGCATATTTTCTGACCATACTATGAAACTTGAAGTCAACCACAAGAAAAAAATCTGGGAAGACCACAAATACATGGAGGTCAAACAACATGCTACTAAAGAATGAATAGGTCAACCAGGAAATTAAAGAATATATTTTAAAAATACATGGATATAAATGAAAACTCGATGGTCTAAAACCTTTGGGATGCAGGAAAAGAAGTCATAAGAGGTAAGTATATAGCAATACAGGCCTACTACAAGAAGAAAAATCTCAAATAAACAACTTAAACTTACACCTAAAGAAGCTAGAAAAAGAACAAAAAACAAAGCCTAAAGACAGCAGGAGAAGGGAAATAATAAAGATTAGAGCAGAAATAAATGATACAGAAACTAAAAAAAAACAAAAAACAAAAAACAGTAGAACAGATCAATGAAACCAGGAGCTGCTTCTTTGAAAAAATTAATAAAATTGATAAACCCCTAGCCAGACTTATCAAAAAGAGAAAGGACCCAAAAAAATAAAATCACAAATGAGAGAGGAGAAGTAACAAACGACACCAAAGAAATGCAAATTAGAGAATACTATGAAGAATTATATGTTAACAAATTGGACAATCTGGAAGAAATGGATAAATTCCTAGAAACGTAAACTACCAAACTGAAGCAGGAAGAAATAGAAAACTGGAAAAGACTGACAAACAGCAAAGAAATTGAATCAGTAATCAAAAATCTCCCAGCAAACAAAAGTCCAGGGCCAGATGGCTTCCTAGGAAAATTCTACCAAACATTTAAAGAAGAGTTAATACCTATTCTTCTGAAATTATTCCAAAAAATAGAAAAGGAAGGAAAACTTCCAAACATTTTATGAAGCCAGCATTACTCTGATTCCAAAAACAGACAGACTCCACTAAAAGAGACAACTACAGGCCAGTACCCCTGATGAACGTGGGTGCAAAAATTCTCAACAAAATACTAGCAAATCAAATCCAACAATACATTCAAAGAATCATTTACCGCGATCAAGTGGGATTTGTCCCTGGGCTGCAAGGTGGTTCAATATTTGCAAATCACTGTGATACACCACATTAATAAAAGAAAGGATAAAAACCACGTGATCCTCTCAGTAGATCAGAAAAAGCATCTGACGAAGTACAACACCCATTCATGATAAAAACCCTCACCAAAGTTGAGGAATGAGGTAATCTATCTCAACATCATAAAGGCCATATACAAAAAACCCAAAGCTAGTATCATCCTCAATGGGGAAAAACTGAGAGCTTTTCCTCTATGGTCAGGAACAAGACAGGGATGTCCACTCTCACCACTGTTATTTAACATAGTGCTAGAAGTCCTAACCTCAGTAATCAGACAACAAAAAGAAAAGGCATACAAATCAGCAAGGAAGAAGTCAAACTTTAATTATTTGTAGATGACATGATACTATATATAGAAAACTCAAAAGATTCTCCAAAAAATTGCTAGAACTGATACTCGAATTCAGTAAAGTTACAGGATACAGAAATCTGTTGCATTTCTATACACCAATAATGAAGCAGCAGAAAGAGAAATCAAGGGATCAATCTCATTTACAATTTCACCAAAAATAGTAAGATACCTAGGAATAAACCTAGCCCAAGAGGTAAAAGATCTATATTCTGAAAACTACAAAAGATAGATGAAATAAATTGACGATGACACAAAGAAGTGGAAAAACAGTCCATGTTCATGGATTGGAAGAACAAATATTGTTAAATCATTAGTACTACCCAAAGGAATCTACACATTTAATGCAATCCCTATCAAATTACCAACAGTATTTTTCACAGAGCTGGAACAAACAATCCTAAAATTTGTATGGAACTACAAAAGACGCCCAATAGCCAAAGCAATCTTGAAAAAGAAAAGCTAGAAGCATCACAATTCCAGACTTCAAGTTATATTACAAAGCTGTATTGATCAAGACAGTATGGTACTGGCACAAAAACAGACACACTGATCAATGGAACAGAATAGAAAACCCAAATTTGGACCCACAACTATATGGTCAACTAATCTTCGACAAAGCAGGAAAAAAATATCCAATGGGAAGAAGACAGTCTCTTCAACAAATGGTGTTAGGAAAACTGGACAGCAATATGCAGAAAAATGAAACTGGACCACTTTCTTACATCATACAAAAAAAAAAAAAAAAACTCAAAATGGATACAAGATCTAAAAGTGAGACAGGACACCATCAAAATCCTAAAGGAGAACACAAGTAGTAATCTCTCTGACACTGGCCACAGCAACTTTTTTCTAGATACATCTCCTGAGGCAAGGGAAACAAAAGCAAAAATAAACTATTGGGACTTCATCAAAATAAAAAGCTTCCGCATAGCAAAGAAAACAATCAACAAAACTAAAAGGCAACCAAGTGAATGGGAGAATATATTTGCAAATGACATAGCTAATAAAGGGTGAGTATCCAAAATATATAAAGAACTTAGAGAACTGAACACCCAAAAAACAAATAATCCAGTTAAAAAATGGACAGAAGACATGAACATTTTTCCAAAGAAGACATACAGATGGCCAACAAACACAAGAAAAGATACCCAACATCACTCATCATCAGGGAAATACAAATCAAAACCACAATGAGATACCACCTTGCACCTGTCAGAATGGCTAAAATTAACAACACAGGAAACAACAGATGTTGGTGAGGATGTGGAGAAAGGGGAACACTCCTACACTGTTGATGGGAATGCAGCCTGGTGTAGCCACTCTGAAAAACAGTATGGAGGTTCCTCAGAAAGTTAAAAATAGAGCTACACTACAATCCAGCAACCACACTCAGAGTTATTTACCCAAAGGATACAAAAATACTGATTTGAAGGGATACATACACCCTGATGTTTATAGCAGCATTATCAACAATAGCCAAACTATGGAAAAGAGCCCAAATGTCCATCAGCTGATGAATGGATAAGAAGATGTGGTACACATACACACACACACACACACACACACACACAGAGGAATATTACTCATAAAAAAGAATGAAATCTTACCATCTGTAACAACGTGGATGGAGCTAGAGAGTATTATGCTAAGCAAGTCAGTCAGAGAGAGACAAATACTGTACGATTTCACGCATATGTGGAATTTAACAGAACAGAGGAAAATGGGGGGGGGAAGAGACTGGCAAACCATGAAACAGACTCTTAAATATAAAGAACAAACTGGGTTGATGGAGGGAGGTGGGCGGGGGATGGGTTAAATGGGTGATGGGCATTAAGGAGTGCACTTGTGATGAGCACAAGGTGTTGTATCTAAGTGATGAATCATTAAATTCTACGCCTGAAACTAACATTATACTGTATGTTAACTAACTGGAATTTAAATAAAAACTTGAAGAAAAAAAAATCAATCCTTTTGAAATAATGGAAATTCTTTATTTCCAAGGAGTAATTCAAACACTTAAGTTTAGCAAGCTACCAACTTAATGTGGGGAATAGTCTAGGTCTGTTGACCTTGCAGGAGCTGGCCAAAAGAGTGTCTCACTTTGGTTTGGCAATATGTTTCAAAAATATTTTGCTATTTTTTACCTGGGTCCGGGAATCAGTGAAACTTTTCAACAGAAATGTTATCATATAGGGGCGCCTGGGTGGCTCAGTCATTAAGCATCTGCCTTTGGCTCAGGTCATGATCCCAGGATCCTGGGATCGAGCCCCGCATCGGGCTTTCTGCTCGGCGGGAAGCCTGCTTCTCCCTCTCCCACTCCCCCTGCTTGCGTTCCCTCTCTCACTGTGTCTCTCTCTGTCAAATAAATAAATAAAATCTTTAAAAAAAGAAATGTTATCATATAACAACTGAAAATTTAAAGTACATGATAATTTTACTAATTTCTTACAGGGTCTAAGTTGGGAAATTGAAATACAAGTAGACAAAACAATTACAAAATGAAATGATATTTAGAGGAAATATTAAGATTTTTACTAAATGTTGCTATATCTTCTGATATTAGAAGAACACCTATGGAATTACAGCAGAAGTCAATATAAAATATGATAGGATATAACAATACTAAAACTAAATATCACTCAATTTTTAATTGTAGTCAACCAAGCACAGATTTTTAAAGTAGGCATTAATGAAAAACATCACTAATCATAAATTTTGTTTGTGCAGCGATGTCATGTCCCAGTCACAAACCAAGCTGGCAACTAACCTGAGAGTAGAATTCATAATAAATCCTAATCTAAAAGTATAGGGCTTTAAAAGCCCAGGTTAGACTTTAAAATATTCTAAGTTCCGGTCCTATAGCATGAACAAACATGGGTCACTGACTCTGTCAAAGATACACACAAATCTTGTTTGCTCCAAAATTCTACAATGCAACTCACTGATGCTTTTGCAGTGTAGACCGTCCTCTTAGCATCATACTTCCCTTTTCTCTTGTGTCTTGCCACGAGAGCTCAGTGCCCAGAACCGCTTCACAAGTGTTACATCAAATTTTATTATCACAGTGTAGAAAGAATACAATAACACACAAATGTTAATAAAGATAAATGTTTAAGATAAATAGGTGTGAACAGAATTCATGGTATCTGGAATGGTATACTCAGCATGGTGAGAACTCTATATTTGCCTAATGTACTGAAAAAAAAAATTCAAAAACAACTACCCATGCAAAGGAAGGCTAGTCCTAAGAACATGAGTTGTACTGAGAAAAGGATTTTAAAATTATGCAACTATTTTCTTCATGAATGGAAATGAATTTCCCATAATCGATGTGATTCTTCTCCACACCTGGACCTATACCTATTTCCAGTGTTCTGAAAATTAGTGTAGATGAGGGCCAACTCTACCAAGAATGCTTCTCACAAACCTCCAGAAGATAAAGCCATTCATGCAAAGTTGAAAGCCCATGAATTTCTTCTAAGGACCAAGGTAGAAAAACAGTTTAGATTCTCTTGAAGCAAATAAGAGATTTATAATTAAATGTCTTTATAGGGATTATCATTCTGGAACACTTAGCACCTAGAGGATCCCTCAAGTCATGTTACCTAAGGATCTGTTCTGGAAATTTTGTTTCAGAAAATACTTTTTTATTGCCTGCATGATGGAAAAGAACTTGTACATATGAAACTGACACATGCTAAGACTTGGGGTGGAGGACACTGGAGGGGCTGGGGACAGGGGGGGCGGGTGGCAGTCCAGTTCTTTCAGTCCTCGCTCTCAGAGTTAAACATTCTGAGGTTCTACTCAGTTTTCCCTCCACTTCTTTCAGAGGAAGAGGAAGTAAACAGTACAAAGGAAGAGGGGATGAAAATGAGGTAGCCCCCCTGCTTTTTCTTTTCCCCACATATCCTATGGAAAGATATGCAAGCTGTCTAACCACAAGCAAATTCTGTTTTACCCATAGTTTAGTGTCAATGTACATAGCAGTTCATTGTACTTGGGGGCTGAACCCTCATAATTGAGTACACAAGTCACTTCCTCACCAAACCTGACCACCCAATGACAAGTCAACAAACTTGAAATGGATGCTTTGCACATGACCCTGCCAAGGACATTTAAGAAGAGCAACCTGGTCTCTACCAGACTCAAGAGTCTCTACTGGAGTCTCTATTGGATCCATCACCTGCGGGGGTGCCAATTTTGTTTAAATTGAAAAGTGTATGTGTAAGTGTGTTTTCATGAATATGTGTATGTGCATAGAAGAAACAGTTATCTCTGAGAAGTGGAAGGAGAGGTATTTTTACTTTTACTTAGAGAAATTTTCAAAGGATAAGGAAGTGAAGCAAACAGCATAATGAATTTGTGTACCCAAAAGTTATCATGGCCAATACAGTTTCAGCTAGATCCCACTTCTTTTCTCATTTAAAATTCTTTTGAAGCAAATCTCATCATGTATCATCTTCCTACAAATGCTTTTCATTAAATTTTTACGGAACATATTTTCCGAAGCTTTTAACATGATGATTTATTACTTTTATATTAAAAAAACAGTAAATGCTATCAAATTAAAAATATGGAACCCAAGGCAGTACCAAGAGACCATTAACAAGTAAATGGAAATTGTAAACCAATATTAATAAGGAATACAGCTCATGATTATAATGTTTATTGACTTGGCATTAGAGACCTCTTACTAACATTTCTTATTTCAGATATCTTTTCAACCTCTTATTGTTTTTAGTTTGGGAGAATGGGCAGGCCTTTAAACCAACAGTAAATAGCACAAACACATGAAATAAGGATCAAAATACTGATTTCGTCCTCAATACCTGGCTGCAGATATTCCTCTGCCTTTTCCGTTTTCTCAGTTCTGTGTCACCATGCATGTGTTAGCATCACTTGCACGTCCTTTGTGCAATCCAAAAAGAATTCAAATGTTGAAGGAGTCATGACCTAAGGTATTTATGTATTTAAAGCCTAATGAAAATCATGCACAATTCACAGTGTAGCTACAAAATATACATTTTGTTCAAAAGTGCTTTTTGGTAATTGAAATATGCATTACTTTATAAAGGGTATAATGCCATGGCCCTTTTAAGAATCATGTTAAATTTGAAAGCTAAAGTAGAAAGTAAAATGACCTTTCATTTAAAACTACTACCTAAATCCAACATTGACCACCTTTTGGAAAATGAAAGGTGATTTGTACTAAGTAGGGTCCCAGAGTGGCCCATCATTACAAACACATCTTTGAAGAGAAGTACACTCACTGTAGTCAGTCATATTCTTCCAGCGTGGGCCAAGCTGTGTTAGGGGTCAAGTACAGAAAACAGTAAACTAAGGTTCTAATGAGAGTGAGAGGGAAGGACTAAATGGGATACTACGAATAAAAATGAACATATCCTGTCCAAAAATTTCTTATCTGACAATAAAAATCTGACCCCTAGTTTAATGCAGTCCCCATAGTACAAATCACGTACCCCTCTCCGTAATCCGTACTCCTTACCTGAAGAAAGGCTTGAACTGCGGCAACGTCAGACCTGACAGGGGAGAAGTATAGTTCCTCCCATTTAGATGCATTTTCATCAGGCAGTTCCAGTATAGAGCTCAGTAGTTTCACAGAGGACTGGACTTCAGGAAATAACCAAAGATGCTTTCTAATTTAATCCTGACTTCAGCGAAAAACTCACTGATATCCTACTATGTATCATTTTAAAACTGTCTCCTCTTGCCTTCCTTTTCAGGTCTACCAGAACAACCTAAAAGTGACATTGCTAGTATTTCTAATTAAAACCAAAAGGAGGGGCGCCTGGGTGGCTCAGTTGGTTAAGCGACTGCCTTTGGCTCAGGTCGTGATCCTGGAGTCCCGGGATCAAGTCCCGCATCGGGCTCCCTGCTCAGCGGGGGGTCTGCTTCTCCCTCTGACCCTCTTCCCTCTCGTGCTCTCTCTCATTCTCTCTCTCAAATAAATAAATAAAATCTTTAAAAAAATAAAAATAAAACCAAAAGGAACCATGGCTGAAATATATAAATAATCCTCTCTGGAAAGACCTGTCTTGTCACTTGTTTTCTGGATTATGAAAATACAGTTCACGTCACAGCCACGCTCCTTGCTGAATCTGACCACGAAATGAGTTTCTCACTGGCAAAGCTGCTTTTACATCTGGCTGCTGTCAGGCCCGGCTACTGATCATCATTCTGAGGTGGATTCCATCGATCAGTTACGAGGGAGGCACAACAGGCAGGGGTCCGTCACCATCAGCACACCTCAGCCAGGGACAGTACGAGCAGCACGTGTCCGTGACCTGGCCACCGAGCACAGGGCATCCAGCTGCTGACCCAGACCACCTTCCATCTCACAACCTGAATTCCTATCACACAAAACAATTAAGAAGGACCAGTCCAGGTACGCGAAACAACAGAGAAGCCAGAACAGTGGCTGAAACAGAAACACCTGGCTTATTCTGAGCCAAACAAATTCTTCGATGGCAACATGTATGAGAGAATGTATTATTTATTGAACACTCATACTACAAGAGAGCAAGAGGGTAAAATGACGCCTTTAATGAAATAACAAATCAATAAAAATTCACTCCATTCTACTTCAGTAAGAATCTCAGAGGACTGTTCCCTGATTCTGTAATAAAAAACGTATATTGCTCTGCACTAGCACAGCAATAAATAGTTCATCTCCTATAGTTCTTGCTATTGCAGTGGGAGGCAAAGGATTTCTAACATTTTAAAATGAGATGATTCATGTGATGTTTCAGTTGGCAATGTAAATAGTTTGTCCATATTTCAGGTCATACATCTCCATATTTTAATATTAATTTATCATGGACATTAGTCAGATCTTGCTATGCCTTTGCAGATCTCATTATTCTTCAAATATAAAGTCTGATTTTTAAAAACCCTATATTTAAACAACATTACAATCACATAAAACTTCTAGCATACCCCAACAAAGAGACATAAAAGTAAAACATTCAGAATAATATATATGATTGCCTGCACACAATTTTTTTAAGGAACTGCTATCTTTGATTTAAAAAATTCACAACCTACAACTTTATTTCTTCTGAAGATGGGTATTTACAGACCTCTAGAAGCAAGCTTTACTATGAAGAACAATGCTTTGAGGGTGGGAGTGGGTAGGCTTTCCCCCAGAATGTATGGGTCTCCTGATAGGAATTTTAATGTTTCTTCAGGAATATCAAATGTTCTAATCTCAGATGACCTCACACATCACATCAGGTACAATGATGGTTCATCTGCCCTGAAAACCAACACTAGGAAGAACAATGCTGCCTATATTCACACATGATGTCTTTTTCCTCCTATGTGAACAAATATATTTCTTCTTACATAGTACTCTCAAAAACCTCACATATTTCTACTGTAGTCCAGCATTACATTTTTCATTTACTTCATTTACATTTAAAAGACCACTAACACAAAATATCAAACATTGTACTAAGAGCTTTACAAATACTAACCCTTCACCTTTATAATATCCCTTTAAGGTAGATGATATTATCATCGATATGTCAGAGATTAGGAGACTGAGATACAGAGTCTAGTATTTTCCCAAGGTCAAATGGCTATATGTGGCAAAGCTGAGATTAGAACCCAGGAATCTGACTCCACGAAAAATAGTTTCAAGGCTTTCTACTAATCATGCATAATACTGATGAGGTACAACCACTTCATGCACCTTTTCAGAAATCTTAGGCTGAGAAAATGATTCTAAAATTCACTTGAAGGTTAAATATATACAAATAGTAAGAAAATTTCATGGAAAAAAAAAAGGTAATGTTTTTCCCTACCAGGTGCTTAAAAAAAACATGAGCATTTCGTATACAAAGATGATCATTCAATTCAAATCAGTGATGAGAAGAAATAACCCAGTAAGTGGCACAGAGGCAAACCACTTTCCCAGTACTCAATCTGGGAAAACAATTTAAGATGCCTGTAAATATCTTATATAATATAAATATCATTTTAGTATATTAAAATACATTAATTAAAACACGATATTCTCATACTTTGTATTCTAGATTCTGCCAAAGCAAAGGAGAGGACAGTCATACCTCTAAAAAGGTTTTATCATCAAAAACACAGGTAAAGGACCCAGTTCCGTTCCTTGCTGCTGTGGACTCTGGGCCGTCGGAGTCGGTGAAGGATCTCAAGATGGCTGCATGAAAACTTGCTCTAAAAACCATTGACTGGATAGCTTTTGGGGAGATCATACCCAGAAACCAGAAGGCCATTGCTAACTCCTTGAAGCCCTGGAATGAGACACTTACCATCCAGATTGGCTATACTCTCCCTGAGAAACCACCTGCTATCGACTGGGCCTACTTCAAACCAATGTGGCGAAGGCTGGTTTGGTAGATGACTTTGAGAAGAAGTTTAATGCCCTGAAGTTTCCTGTTCCAGAGGATAAATATACTGTTCAGGTGGATGCTGAAGAAAAAGAAGATGTGAAAAGTTGTGCCAAGTTTTTGTCTCTCTCAAAGGCCAGGATTGAGGAATATGAAAAAGAGCTGGAGAAGATGAGGAATATAATTCCATTTGATCAGATGACCATTGAGGACCTGAATGAAGTCTTCCCAGAAACCAAATTAGACAAGAAGAAGTATCCCTATTGGCCTCACAAGCCAATTGAGAATTTATACACTTGAGTTGGGGAGAAAGCTCTGGCCCTCGTATTGTAAATGCTGGACATTAAAAATAATGATACGGTGAGAAAAAAAAAAAAACAAACACAGGTAAAGTTTAAACAGTATCTGCTTTATACACTCAAAACAATTTTTAAAAATAACCACTGATTTCATAAATGCTCTGATAGAGATGTCTAGTGCTACTCATATCTGAGTCTCCTCTCCTTCCAGGTCCATACAGTTTGCTGGGCTCAGTGACTGCTTCCAGCCAATGAGACAGAAAAACTAAATCACAGTGCTGTGACTGAAAATGTAACATAGCCCAGATGGTGCTGGCAAATAACGGTGGGGCTCCCTCAGCTTGGGTCACCGAGTGGCTGTGTGAAACAGAGCACACCATCACCTTCAGATGAATACGCAGCATGAAAAAAAATGCAGTTTTTTTCATTGAGCTACAGAGATTTCAGGTTTAGTTATTTATTCCTGCTGCATAGGCTAGTCTATCCTAATTAGTATAAATGCGAACATGGCAAAACAATGTACTAATGAAGCTGTATAGGAGAATGATAGGTCATTTATAAAGCCACAGTGGAATTCAAAAGAACATTAGAGACGGTAAGCAATAAACAATGTAAAATTCAAATCAAGAATTATCGGTCAAATTTGACAGGCTTCCCAAAAGTATAAAGGAAAAATACAAAAGTTGACTACAATAAAGTTAACAATAAAATTAAAGGTAATTGATTTTTAACATATGGATGACAGATCCATGATTTTCTTGATGAAGAAACGAAGGCAAATAGAACAAATATAATAACCCAACATATTTTAAAATAGAGCTAAATAAAGACCTGCAGGATCAGTTGAAATGATTCTGCACATACGAGTCAATAATAAAAGATAGAATAATGGGGCTGAATTGGATTAAAGAATCGTTCCAATAGATACATGCAAAGAAAAAAAAAATCAAGCCATAGACATTTGCTCTGAGATAATCCATTCAAAAGACAAGAAATAAGAAGGATACCAAATATGGCCTTGTGGCTCAGAATTTTAAACACTCAGCCAAACAGTATTCATAATGCAAGTTTTTCTAAAAATGAAAATATTCATAGGATTTATAGGAAAGCAAGAGTTTAGTTGCTTTCTTTTTATTTATTTTTTGCCAAAAATTTTAAAGACCATAAACTACAGTGGCATCCCAGGTACCCTATAAAAACATGAACAAAAAAGAGATCCTTTAAGGAAAAATGATTGCAAAACTTGAGAGCATAAAACGAGTCTGAGTGTTTGAATATTAAATCAGACATGCTGCGCATGTAAGTGCTTGGATATGTACGACTGTCCGCTCTGGCAACATTTACGCTCAACCTAGAAAATTGAAAAAAATTATCATACATTTCATTTTCTTCATATAGTTTTCTTTGATGCTACAGTAAAATTTTTCGCAGCTTTCAAGGAATTTCAAGATTGCTGTCAGTGATAAGAAACAAGTGAGAGGAGTCTGATTGGTTTGGATTTATTGATAGAGACTTGATTATATTTTATTTCAGAAAGTTCTATCTGTTGCAGTAATGAGAAAATAATTACTGTGCAGAAGCTTTTATCATCAAATACTTCATCCATTTACTGGTCCTCTGCATAGAGTCAGTATATAACAAAAAATACATATGCAATACTTTTCTGATAGCTTTATACATTAATGAGAATAGAAATAATTTCCAGCATATCTAACCTCCCAGGCCTGGAGTGTAAGTTTGTTTTAACTTTACATAATGTTTAACCTTGCCAGAATCCACATTTACATTCTATGTTATGGACATCCCAATTGGTCAAGACCTTTATTAAATCAACACAATCAGGTATCTTAATAAGATACAGAGGAACTGAAGGTAGGGTACTCCCAAGAGCTTAATAATGAAGCTAATGAGGACAAATCAAAAATAAAGACACAAGAAAATATAAGCAAAACCCCAACACAATTCAAAACTGATGTAGCTGTGTGGTAATACATGCATAAAGTGCCAAGGAGAAAGTTATTGCATTGTTATTTCAATGATAGAAATCAGAAGGGCTTCAAGGAAGAGCTGAAAAAATATGTACAATTTTTAAAATGTTTATATGTATATTAGCAGTATTGACATAAAACCAGAAACTTAAGAACAAAAGAGTTGAAAATGCAAAATGTATCACTTTTCCCACTCAACCATGTTTATCTTCAATCCCTAAAGATACTATTGGGTTGGGGCGCCTGGGTGGCTCAGTCGTGAAGCGTCTGCCTTCGGCTCGGGTCATGATCCCAGGGTCCTGGGATCGAGCCCCACATCGGGCTCCCTGCTCAGCGGGGAGTCTACTTCTCCCTCTCCCTTTGCCCTCCCCCTGCTTGTTCTCTCTGTCTCTCTCTCTCTTTCTTGCTCTCATATAAAATCTTTTTTTTTTTTTTTTTTTTAAGATACTATTGGGCTGAAAAAGGTCCATGGGCATCACTCAATTTCTGGCTATCACAGTGGCTGGTACCACCAACTAGACAGTTTTCCCAATCAGACACCTGTGCACTTATTCTGCAAGTCTCCTTCCTACATTACTATATTCACTTAATCACAAAGGCTTCCTGATTCAATCTCTTAAATTCCTCTTCAACCTAACTTCTTTATACCTCTGCTACCTCAGACTGACCTTAAGCCTCCTTCATTCCTTACGGGGATCACTAAGAACTATCCTTCTGAAAGGTTTACCTTACCCTTCTGAAATCCACTATTCACCCAAAGAGTCATCCTTTTTTTTTTAATGCCAAAGTATTTTATTATTTTTTTATTTAATTTCGATTAACATATAATGTATTATTGGTTTCAGAGGTACAGGTCTGTGATTCCTCAGTCTTATATAATTCTCAGTACTCATCATATCATGTGCCCTCCTTAATGTCTACCACCCAGTTACCCCATCTTCTCACCCCCCTCCCCTCCAGCAACCCTCAGTTTCCTCCCATGATTAAGAGTCTCTTATGGTTGATCTCCCTCTCTGGTTTCATCTTGTTTTATTTTTTCCTCTCTTCTCCTATGATCTTGTTTTGTTTCTTAAATTCCACATAACAGTGAGATCATATAATTGTCTTTCTCAGATTGACTTACTTCGCTTAGCATAATACCCTCTAGTTCCATCCATGTCATTACAAATGGCAGGATTTCATTTTTTGACTGCTGTGTAATGTTCCATTGTGTGTGTATATGTGTATGTGCACACACACACACATCTTCTTTATCCACCCATCTGTCAATGGACTTCTGGACTCAAAGAGTCATCCTTTGAAAGTACAGATTCCATAATGGCACTTGCCTCCTTAAATGGCATTCATTGGCTTCCTATTTGCTCCAAGATGAAGTCCCAACTCTGCAGTGTAACTTACAAAGGTCCTTAAGAATCTGGCACTGAGGGTCTCTCCACCCATACCACTGGTCACTCTGCACCCCACCTATCCCATCTCTGCTCCAAACACACTGAAATGTTGAACACCAGGCTCCCTTAACCAAACCATGTTCATCTTTACCTTTTTTTTTTTTCTGGAAACTCCCTTTTCTATCCCTTTTTATCTAAATTCTGCTCAAAGTTCAGACCTTGGCTCAAATGTTACTCCCTCTGGGTTTTTAACATTGACCTCTCACTCTTGGTTAGGTGTTCCTCCTAACCCAACCTCCACAGCACCTGATGCTTCCTCCTATCATAGCACTTACTACACAGTATTTGATATGGACTGATTGTTTGTGTCTCCATCCCTCAAATTCATATGAAGTCCCAACCCCCAACGTAATGGTTTTTAGAGGTGGGGCCTTTGGGAAGTAACTAGGTTTAGATGAAGACATGAACACAGAACCTCCATGGTGGGATTCATGCCCTTATAAAAATATTAAAAGACAAGATTTCTCTTTCACTGCATGCACCAAGGAAAGACCTTGTGAGGATATAACCAGGATAAGGACTTTCACCAAGAACCTGACCATGGCAACCTGATCACAGATTTCCAGACTCTAGAATGGAAATACATGCTATTTAGAGCACCAAGTCTGTGTTGTTATAGCAGCCTGAACCGAGACGACATTGTAATCACCCATATACACGTGTGAATCCATAGCTGAGAAGCATACACCATAGGCACAAGGATTTGTCCATGAGGGTTCAACACCACAGTCTTAGCACTGACATGGCTACTGCCATAGCAGTAGAGTCAATAATGAAACTCACTGGAAATAGCAAGCCGATGTGACATATTAATTGAATTTCCTAACAGAAACTTCATTAAATACAATTAAAACTCTGTTACTTTCTTACATATTGAATACTTTAAAGTTTACAGTGCTATCCTAGAATAAAGTCACAAAGCATAATGTTAGGAAAAAGAAAAAATGGTAACAGAAAAGGTTTGGAGAATGGAGATGACTATTTGCACAATTTCAGTCAAAAATTAAATTCAAGAGAATTCTTCCTTTTCTTAAACTAGGCATCGTAGCCTTAAAATTTCACCATATTTATTTCACCCTTGCCCACTGAGTAGTAGGCAAGGCAGATTATGGATCTGACTTCAACTCCAAGTCTAAGAAAGACGTAGTGTGGATCAATCCTGGTATTTCTGTCTTCCTCCATCAGTAATTGAGAGATAGACCTGTGACACAGTTCTGGCCAATGAGATGGGAGGCTTCAGAGAGGGTTAGAAGTATCAAAGGAAGTGAGTGCTGAATACGAATAAGGACACATGCAGTTCCAATGGCCACTGCACCATCTCGCTCCATGAGAAGCAAGCATGGTGACGTGTCACCAAGAAGGAAGAATTTCAGTGACCCAAAAGATTCAGGTCTGGGGCCCTAATTGAACTACACCTGAAGCTCACTTTACCTCTGAATTTCCCTTTCATGAGACAGTAAAATTTCTTACTGTTTAACCCAGTGGAAGCGTGTTTTGCTACCTGCAGCCTGCCTGATAGTCATTCTCTCTCCCTGGTCCACAGCTGACTCATCTATTAAGTAAGTGCTTGAAAAAGTAAACTCTAAGCTGATATTTTCTCCATGTGGTCCAACAACCCCATGCATCAAAACCAGTGGGGCACATTTTAAAAAGACAAATTTAGTAGGCCCCACATTAGACCTACTAAACCAGATTCTTCCAAGATGGATAAGAACCTCCATTTTAAAGCAGCATTCCTAGCTTTACAATAAAATTTGAGACTTGTCTTGATACATGAGAGATAGGAGTGCTTTTAACAGTTCTAGGTGCTTTTGACTTATATATCAAAATCATTTCTCTTCCAATTAGTATGAATGTATGAATACATATGCAAAAATAATTGATACTTTAAAGGAATTATAAATTATTCTGATGAAGCAAAAGTCAAGCTTACAAATGGGTCTTATGAAATTACTATTATGAGGTTAGCACCTAAAAATGTGGAATTGGCACTTTCATCTTGCCTAACAGTGGTGACAAAAGATCATTTTTTGCCTGTTGCTACCTTTTGTGTGTGTGTGTGTGGTCTTTCAAGGATTTTAATGTACTATCTCAGAAGAAGAACACCCGCTGCACTTAGTAACGTCCAATACAAAGAGTGGTGTAGTTAAAACAATGGGAGGAAATGGCTGCAACCAAGTATTGGACCTCTGACTCTTAGGATAAATTGTTGTTTTCAGTAGTTCACAAACTCCCCCTATCTCACTGATTATTCTTGGCTGATTGTTGCTACTTTACCCTGTCACTAGGAGGAGTAACATTAGCCTACGATTACTCTGGCAGACTTAAAAAGACTCACTACACCTGCATTGTATTTTTACTATTCAATTTTGAGCTTTTTGTACTTCCCTGAATAAACAAATATAATGCCAATAGGAAACATGTATTAAGTACTTACTACCTACCAAAACTTTGCTGTGCATGTGGGGGTGTGTATGTGTGTATCTAAAATACAAGGTAATACAGAAAAGCAAACTGATGGTAGCCTAACAGTGCAACTTTTTATTTTAAAAAACATATTGCTATTTTATCATCATTCCACTTAAAAAGTATAAAAAGTAAAAAGTATAAAAAGTATAAAAAATAAAAATATCTACACATTGAAGGCTGGTCTTCAACCAAGGTGCACTTCTTGGTGTACTTTGGGGTACTAACATTGTCTCCTCTCTAGCATGTAAGTGATAAGATCAAAGCTAATATCATCTCTGGCAATGAAAGAAGGCAGGAGGAACATGAAAACAAACAAAAAAACCTAATAGTTTCATCCTGAATGTAACAGGTTGGAAAAGTTACTTGCTGTCAAACCAGCACTGGAAAATCCCTGGAAGTCTCATCTTTATTTCCTGCTTATTCCCCATTTCCATCCTTATTTCCTCCCTACTATCTATTCCTTGACCAACCTCCCTCACCCCCACACACACACACAAAATAAAAAAGTCGGAAATGAAAGGTCATTGTATTATACTAGAAACTGATAACAATTTTTTCTTAACTCTCAAAATGTCAGACTCAGCTTGGTTCAATGTGCTCTTGATTTAGTGCTGTTATTGAATTACTTCTTTTTGATACCTGCCCAATCTCTATGAAACAAGAACTCATCTTTAAATCTTTTTATTTTTAAGGAAAACAAAACTGAGCCACTGTGTGTTCTAGAAAAGAGTTTATGGTATACATTATCAGCTGAAATAGGGAAACTCTTTTGAAAATTTCACATCCACTGTAATTTTATATTATATGTAATTTTTTCTTGAGATATGTTGCTGTGTTCCTGAAATTGTGATAACTGCCTGGGTTTCTGAGTAAAAGCAGGGTTCCTTGGTCCTTCTGTTGACCACTAATCAATATTGCTTCAGCAACTTTCCAAGTACAGAATAGGATTCTTTTTGAACATAATTTATTGGCACTCCAAGTAAGAATATACACACAAGGACTATCATTTGGATAATCAAGATGATGTTTTTAAAGCTTGTGGGGGCATCTTATTAAAGGTATAAAAATTCTATCTACTTTCAATAGGTTGTTCCTACCACTGTTGAGAAACTATGTTCCATGAATATTTTCACGTTTCTGCACATTCAGGACTTTTTGAGTAAAAATTACTGGCAACCTGGGTTAAAGGATGATTGAATGGTAACCACACATTGGAAGTGGGAGATAAATTTTTCTAGAGAGATTTCAGGGCTTATCTCCCTCAGCGCTACTTGTGTACATTTTAAGGGTAATAAAAATCTAGGGAACTTTCTTTCTCCTCCCAGACAGGACTTATCTGTGGGGGAGTAAGGACTATGTTTGCTGCCCTACCCTAAGCTCCGAGCTTCATAATTTGGGGGTTCCTCTCCTTGGGTGCAGTCCCCGCATGCACAGATACATCTAGTCTGCATTGCACGGCCCCATGGGGAACTGCAGCACGAGGAATTAGTGCTGCTAAAATGCTCTGTGAATAAATGGTCTGTTCTCTAATCCAGAGTCTCATATTTCTGTTAGCATCTATATGCACACATTACCTCACATGCAAGCCTCTTAGCTTCTAAGTAGAGTGACATCTCAGATCTGTACAATTTTAGACTCAACAACTTCCCACCAATGCTTTTTATTCCGACTCATGGTTTTCCACCTGCACTACCTTTCTTCTAGGGGCTTCCTCCACATTATTACTGCATTATCTTCCTAAGACACATCTCACCTTGACCTCTATTTCCCCTCCTTAAATACTGGCATCGCAGGTTGTAAAGTACTATATTATTTAGGAGCAGAATCTTTGGAATTTGACTCTAGCTGGCTCCAAACCCAGCTCTGCCAATTATCTGTTATGTGACCTTAGTTAAGCTACTTAACCTTAGTTTCCTTGTCTACCAAATGGGTATAAGATAATACGTGCAAATAACGTAATTGTTGCCCGTGGTTAGCCCTCAGTAAATGGCACTGATAGCACAGTTTCTCAACACCTTAACAATGAATTATAAAGTGGGGCATCTGGGTGGCTCAGTCTTTTGAGCATCTGCCTTCAGCTCAGGTCATGATCCCAGGGTCCTGCGATCAAACCCTGCATCAGGCTCCCTGCTCAAGAGAGAGCCTGCTACTCTCTCTCCCTCTGCTGCTCCCCCTGCTTATACTTTCTCACTCTCTCGCTCTCCCTCTGTCAAATAAATAAATAAAATCTTTTAAAAAAATAAAAAAATTTATAAAATTAAAAAAAAATTAAATGGATTCTAAAGTGCACAGGATGTGCCATTGGAGGGCACTATCACCTGGCTCCCAATCTTCTCATTTACGCCACTCAAACTGTAAGCATGCTGCGCCTCTCATCATCCTCAAGGCATCATCTACTTCCACAGCTCCAGGGCTTTACTTGTGCTCTTTCTTCACCTAATGGCATTTATTCTTCTCTCCCATGGAAGCGACTGCTCATCCTTTCAATCCCCACTCTACCATAAAGGCTCCTTCACCTGTGCCCTCGGCAGAGCCAGTCACTGCATCCTCTTGCTCAGGCACCACATCGCTGTCTGAGCTCTCCGTGCACTGGCTGTCATCACTATTATTTATTTACGCATCTGTTTCCCACGCTAGATGGTGTGTTACCCAAGACACGGTCAGTCTGGAATTCTGCCTGTGCATCCATATCCAATGTTTTTTTAAAATAAAGATATTATTTATTGATCAGATTCTCCTAATAGAAAATTTTCCTGAATGAATAAGCATAGCAACTTCTACTTTTTGGTCGTTTTTCTATAAAGTAAAATTTTTCCAGCTCAAAATTTGCAGTTCTAATTTTTTTTTAAGACCTTATCCATCCATTTGAGAGGGAGAGCATGAGCGAGCATGAGTGGGGGGGGCGGGGAGGCAGAGGGAGAGGGAGAAGCAGACTCTCTGCTGAGCAGGGCTCAATCCCAGGACCCTAAGATCATGACCTGAGCTGAAGGCAGCTGACCAACTGATTGAGCCACCCAGGTGCTCCTGCAGTTCTAAATTTTCGTAATGAAGGTTTGACTCATGTATCATTTTTGTTTACCTGTACAATATCACATTTTATCCAAGTCTCTGGAGAAAATATCCCTACCATCCACTGCTGGGGAAAAGAGTCTAAATACAACGTCATACCTTTTCGGTGTGCTCCATATGTATATTTTTTAGGAATTCTTTTGTGGTAAAGAAACATAAAATTTACCACCTTAACCATTTTTTTAAGTGTACAATACACTAATGTTAACTATATGCATATTGTCGTGCAAGAGATTTTTAGAACTTTTTCATCTCGCAAAACAAACTATGCCCATTGAACAACACCCAATTTCTGCTTCTCCCTGTGCCTGGTAACCACATTCTACTTTCTATTTCATTGAGTTTGACTACTTTAGAGATCTCATATAAGTGGAATCATGCAGTGTTTGTCCTTCCATGACTTATTCCACTTAGTCCTCCAGGTTCATTCATATTTCAGCATATAAAAAAAGCTTCCTTCCAATATTCCATTGTATGTATATACCACATTTTCTTTATCCATTCACCCACTGATGGACACCTCTTGGACACCGTAAACAGTGCTGCAATGAAGATGGGTGCACCAGTATCTCTTCAAAATCCTGTTTTCAATTCTTTCGTATATACAGTAAATCTTGAGTATATAAATGGCAATTTAGCAATATATTGTTCAATAACCAGAGATTATACAATAACCATGTTTTTTTTTATTATGTTATGTTAATCACCATGTTTTTAACTGAAAATAGCATGCAAATTGTGGCACAGACATGAGTAATCATTTTTCTTTATATCATGCAGTTAGATAGGGTCACAGTGCCTTCTTTGTCCTACCAATAATCTTCCAATTTCTAGATAAAGCAAATACAAAAACAGGACTATAACCTCCTCCACTTTCATTTTTATATTGTCATTGAACATTAATATTGCTGAACATGGCTGGACTAAATTTTTTGGCTTAAACATTGTATCAAAAATTATAATAAGTTTCTTATAGCCTCATATAGGCATATATTAAACTTAAATGTATATTTATTAGCAAAATCGGTCTTTCTCCTTTACCTTCTATCTCTGCTTCCCCATCTTTTCACCCACATGCATGTACGCTGATGTTGAAAAATAATAAGTATACTTTTGATCCTAACTACTCACTGTAACATTTTTAAATTCAAGTACAGTTGACACACAATGTTACACTACAACATTCTGTGATACTTCATTGCTATGATCTGAATCCAAAAAATTATACAACACATGAATTAAAAATACTAGAATGACATTTACATCCTTCTCAAAATATTCAAATATGTCTGCATTCAAACTCTCTTTGAAAAGAATATCAAGCACAGAGCCTTTTTATTGGCTAAACTCACTTTTCATATAATATCCTTCACAAGTGCACCAAGAAAATGTCACAATGTTAAAAACAGAATTTTTTAAAAATGTTTTCTTTATTTCTTTCTTAGAGAGAGAGAGAGAAACAGAGAAAGCACACATGCAAGTAGGGGGGCGCATGGGGGACAGAGAAGCAGAAGAAGAAGGAAAGAGATCTCAAGCAGACTCCATGCTGAACACGGAGCTCAATGCCAGGCTCCATTTCACAACCCTGAGATTATGACCCAAGCTGAAATCAAGAGTCAGACATTTAACAAACCTGAGCCACCCAGGTGCCCCAAACCAGAATTTTTAAAAAATCCTTAAGAATGTTTTTGCCTATCTAATAAACATGTGGCAACTGTCAAATTATCTAGAACAGATAATCTGTCATGTATGCATTTCATAACATTTGCTGTAAATCATGGAGTTGTGGACACTCAACATACATAACGAAATATCACAGCATGAATAGGAAAATAATACTGAGGTCTTTTTTTCTAACAGTCTCACCAGATAATCTCTGAGGAATCTTATGCCTCATTAGAAAGATGAAAATATGACAATTTTTCTATACTAGTACAAACCAGGTAATTAGTATATTTATAGAAAAGAAGTCAATTTTGCATCTTTGGGCATGTTTATATTTTTGGCCAACCAAATTAGTAGGATAAATAAAATAAAGCCTATTCACCTTGAAGAACAGATTTGCAAAAATCCATCAACTTTTTTTTTTTTCTGAAGAATCAGACAAGTGATTATACTAAGGAATAAAATTACTCTGGGGTTTTATATATTTTCTAATAAAATACATATAATATAAGCCATTATATTTAATAACTATATACATACATACAGTGACTTTCATGAATACACATTAAAGAATATACTTAGGGATGGGTTAGCCTGGTGATGGGTATTGAGGAGGGCACATTCTGCATGGAGCACTGGGTATTATGCACAAACAATGAATCATGGAACACTACATCTAAAACTAATGATGTAATGTATGGGGATTAACATAATAAAAAAAATTTAAAAAAAAACAAAATTATGATGTTTCTCCCATGGCAAAGTAATAATTCTGGTTTAAAAGGAAGTTGTCAATTGGGTAGATGCTGTTTAAGTTCAAGGGTGATTAGGACAGATATTTGACATTTTTATTTGGAAAGCTGGTCATTTGGTGACTTTGATGAGATCAATTTCAATGGAATGACAGGGCAGAAAATCTCAGTTGAGTGGAATAAGGTGAAGAGAAAAAGACTAGACAGCCCTTTTGGTAGCTGGTAGGAAACAGGAGTATAAAAAAGAAGAGAGGTGGGAATGCAAGCTGGTGCAGCCACTCTGGAAAACTGTATGGAGGTTCCTCAAAAAGTTGAAAATAGAGCTACCATATGATCCAGCAATTGCACTACTGGGTATTTACCCCAAAGATACAAAAGTAGGGATCCGAAGGGGTACGTGCACCCCGATGTTTATAGCAGCAATGTCCACAATAGCCAAACTGTGGAAAGAGCCAAGATGTCCATCGACAGATGAATGGATAAAGAAGATGTGGTATATATATATATATATATATATATATATATATATATATATATATATATACACACAATGGAATATTATGCAGCCATCAAAAGGAATGAGATCTTGCCATTTGCAACGACGTGGATGGAACTGGAGGGTATTATGTTGAGTGAAATAAGTCAAACAGAGAAAGACATGTATCATATGATCTCACTGATATGAGGAATTCTTAATTGCAGGAAACAAACTGAGGGTTGCTGGAGTGGGGGGTGGGGTGGGAGGGATGGGGTGACTGGGTGATAGACACTGGGGAGGGTATGTGCTCTGGTAAGCGCTGTGAATTGTGCAAGACTGTTGAATCACAGATCTGTACCTCTGAAACAAATAATGTAATATATGTTAAGAAAAAAAAAAGAAGAAGAAGGTAGCGGGAGGGGAAGAATGAAGTGGGGGAAATCAGAGGGGTAGACGAACCATGAGAGATGATGGACTCTGAAAAACAAACTGAGGGTTCTAGAGGGGAGGGGGGTGGGAGGATGGGTTAGCCTGGTGGTGGGTACTGAGGAGGGCACATTCTGCCTGGAGCACTGGGTGTTATGCACAAACAATGAATCATGGAACACTTCATCTAAAACTAATGATGTAATGTATGGGGATTAACATAAGAATAAAAAAATAAATAAATAAAAGGAAAAAAAAAAGAAGAGAGTTTTGTTACTTTATTTTTTAATAGGGATGAGTACAGAATGATACAAATTATTCAGTAGAAAGGGTGAAAACACTTACCAAAAAAAGAGAAAAAAACAAAAAGCAGAAGCTAATACAGCAAAATCCTTGAGTTGGCTAAAGTAGCAAGAGAATGCGATAGGCAACCAGAAGCTTTGGTTCTAGCTACAGGGAAGGCCATCTCACCATTATAACAGGACAGGGTATATGGGTACCATTTTAAGTAAATGTATTGATTCATGTGACTCTTATGATCTTCCTTTTCTCAGTGAAATAAAAATACATAGGCCAGCTTTAAAGGAAAAAGAGGCCAGTATAAAATAGTTGTCTCAGTGTTATTTTTCTTGGAACTGTAGTAGGATTTCTGGGTAATGCAAATAAACTTAACTTTATGATAGATTTTTATACCTTGATTATCAGTTCTTGCTTTATCACGGGCAGCTTTCTTGCTTTAAGATAAAATCCATAGTGTGATTCTTAAACAAGGCAAATCTTTAATTTGATAGCTGTTCTGATATTTACCAATGATTTGTTGAATTTGGAAACATTTTCCTAATATTTTACTATTATAACTGCTGTAGTTCATGAATATTATTAAAGGCATTTTTTTTCTAAAAAAAAAAAAAAGAATATACTTAATGTTTTGCCTTTACCAAAAAGTTATTGAATAGCACAGATCATAAATTGAAAACTATCAAATTCCATTAGCAGAAAGAATAACTGAAAGCAACTGAGGACATGAAAATATGCCTCAAAAAATGCCCCAAACCTATTCTTTGACATTTATCTAAACTCATTCTTCCTACATTGTCATTGAACTCATTTACACTGTTTGCTTTAAATCCCTTGCCTGACAACTCTATTTCTTTTACTGAATACATGTGTCAAAATAATCTATTCATATCCCATTCTTTATATCTTTGTATATTGACAATAGTGTACATGTTTTTCCCGAAAACAAGCAATGAGAATAGGAAGCAAACATCCACATGAAGAACAAAGATTTTCTGCTTTTCGCTAAATTAAATTACAACATACGATGATGTTAATTACTCCCAAGTAAAATATAACAGAATGTTAAAATTTTATTCAAAATGTAGAATTATCTATGAAGGATATTAAACATACAGATTAAAACATATAACTTTCAGTATTATTTAAATACCTAGAAAGATTCTATTAAAGAGTATAATGTACAAAATACAGTAGGCAAAAAAAAATTCTTTGCTATACTTGCATTACTCTTAATAGCAAATAAGCCAATTATAGCATTAAATATTCAAATGAAGTGAATAAAGTTATTCTTAATATGAAAATTTATGGCTGTTTTTTATGCACTTTAGTATCTCTGTTGAAATGACATCAAATTTCAGTTCAGAATAGAGATGCTCCCTCCCCTCCTCTGACCTCTAGCAATTTTGTCAGCAGAGGTGTGAACTGAGGCTCTAAGCACATGAGTTTCTGAAATAATGAAAATAAACCACAGTTACCTTTGCATCTTTTGTCAAACACACAGGCTGTCATATATGAGGTGCTCAGTATATGCTTGTTGACTTATACACGAGGTGCTCAGTAAATGCTTGTTGACTTGAACCACATGCAAATGTTTACCAAATGATATTCTGTACTTCCTTCTTTTGGTCACAGCTCTAGAAGGATAAGGAAGGCCCACATATTCATGCACTATACCTAGAGCCAGCACAAAGCCAAAATCACTCTACATACCAGGAAACCACACTCACTCTTGAAAATCAAGGCCATACGTGCCCTCCTCTCATAATCAAGTAGCTATACAAGTCCAGATCCTGATGACAATCTTGTCTTTTTTTTTTTCCCCAACAACACCTTTCATTAGCATGTAATTCACATGCCACAAAATTCACTTTTTTTAAAGATTTATTTCAGAGAGAGAGAGAGCACGCACACACATGCATGAATGGGGAGAAAGGAGTGGAGGGAGAGGAGGGAAAGAGAAAGAATCCTCAAGCAGACTCCCAGCTGAGCACGAACATTGCAAGGCTGGATCTCAGAACCCTGAGATCATGGCTTGAGCTAAAACCAAGAGCCAGCAGCTCAACCAAAATTCACTCTTTTAAAGATACAAGTCAGTGGTTTTTAGAAGATTCACGGAATTGTACAACCATCACCACTACATAATTCAGAACATTTTCATTACTTTAAAAAAAAAAAAAACTGGGGCGCCTGGGTGGCTCAGTCGGTTAAGCGGCTGCCTTCCGCTCAGGTCATGATCCCAGGGTCCTGGGATGGAGTCCCGCGTCGGGCTCCCTGCTCAGCAGGGAGCCTGCTTCTCCCTCTCCCTCTGCCTGCCTCTCTGCCTACTTGTACTCTCTCTCTCTAATAAATAAATAAAAATCTTTATAAAAAAAAAAAAAAAAAAAAACTAAAACCTTGTACCCATAGGCAGTCATTCCCCATTTCCTCATCCCTCCAGTCTCTGGCAACTACTAATCTACTTTTCGTTTCTGGGCATTCGCCTAAAGTGAACATTTTGTATAAGTAATCAAACAATATGTGACCTTTTATAACTGTCTTCTTTCACTTAGCATGTTTTCAAGGTTAATTTGTATTGTAGTACATATCACTAATTCATTCCTTCTTAATGCCAGATAAACTTCCATTGTGTGGTTTACATCATATTTTGTTCATCCATTCATCAACTGATGGATATTTGGGTTGTTCCCACTTCTTGGCTACTATGACTAATGCTGCCATGAACACTCATGTATATGTTTTTGTATGGAAAATAGTCCTCTTGGGTATATACCTAGGAGCGGAATTGCTAGGTCACTCGGTAACTCATGCTTAACATGTTGAGAAGCTGCTAACCTGTTTTTCCAAGTGACTGCACCATTTTACAATCCCACCAGCAATGTATGAAGGTTCTAATATCTCTACCTCCTCAAAACACTTGTTATTGTCTATCTTTCTGATTTTAGCCATCCTAATGAGTACAAAGTAGTATCTGCATTTCTCTGATGACAAATAACATACAGGTGCTTACTGGACATGTGTATGTCTTTAGAAAAATATCTATTCAAATATTTTGCCTATTTTCAGTTGGGTTATCTTATTGTTGAATTGGAAGAATTCTTTATATAGCATAGATACAAGTCTCTTATCAAATACATGAATTGCAAGTTTTTCTCCCATTCTGTTGGAGAAAACACAGTTGACAAAATCCACTGTAGGTTATTGATTCACTTTCTTGATGGTGTCCTTTAAAGCATAATTTTTAATTTTGATAAAATCAAATTTATCTATTTTTCTTTTTATTACTTATACTTTTGGTGTAATACCTAAGAAATCATTGCCCAACCCAAGATCATGGAAATTTACTGCTACACTCTCTTTTAATAGTTTTATAGTTTTCATTTTTACATGTACACCTAGTGATCCATTTTGAGTTGATATTTGTATATGGTATAGAAGGTCCAAATTCATTCTTTTACATGTAGATATCCAGTTGTCCCAATACCATTTGTTGAAAAGACTCTTCTCTCCTCACTGAATTATCTTGACACCCTTATTAAACACTCTGTGTCTTCTCAGAGGCAAATGTATAGCTGTTGACAATGTAACTGAATTTTCTAATTATTTTATTAAATATTTTTACAATTATAGCTCCTTTTTATAAGATTTTCTTGTGGTTCTATCCCCAAGCCCTCTGTTTAAACTGGTAGTAATCCCCAAGCAATTGTCATTTCAAAGGCAATGCTTGTTTTAAAATCTAATCTTTATTTGCTAGGTAACAACCTTAGCATAATATATTGATTCTTTACAACAACACTAGGAAGTTCCGAAACACATTTATTCATTTAATTATAAGCTCTACTATGGTTGTTCACTCTTTTAAAGAGTATCTATGAGCAAAAGCAGGACTACTTATGCAAGGCCAGACTGCTTTTAAGCCCTTAAATAAAAGGAAAAAGATAAAAAAAAAAAAAAAAAAAAAAAAAACCTAGTATAGTGGATAGCTCTTGCCTGGAAGCTGCCTGATGGGCATCTGCTTTGCTAATGTATACAGTTTCATTTTAGGAAACAACTTTCCCTCCCTATGCAATATCTTGGTGGGACAGTAAATCAAGCTAATCCACTCTTCCACTACAGACCCCCAAGGAGTGCCTGAAGTTCTCATCATTGATTCTTTCCTCTAACCATCCATATACAGGTAAGGTGTGGGGCAACCTCAAATTCTGGCTCTTAGAAATCCAAGTAAGGGAATGCAAGGGCAGAGTGAGTATTTTAAGTTCACATATCCCAGGAAGATGCCAGAGAAAGATAGTTCAAACGTTCCTATTCCCAAGAGCCATGTGAGTACGCTGGGTTCCATCTGAAGCCTGGTTTGTATATCACTTTCAATACTGAGAACTATACCCTAAGCTTCAAATAAATGCATTTATTTACTTAAACTAACCATAGTAATGCACTGCTTGGGGGAAAAAAAAAAAAAAAGAACTCTAATTTATATAGTCCATTCCAAAGGTGTCACCAGAGATTTCAATCTTGTTTTCTAGTATGATTTCTCCATGAATGAAAACTGATAATTTTTCTTACACAGTCTAATAGCTGGGTCAACATAAATTGCACAGTCGCTTAATTTGAGCTTGTTTAAGCCCATGGTTTCTAACATCATTAATATCATAATTTGTCTCTTTACCTGGGAAATACCATCCTATTAACTTGCAGAGAACTCTGTACATGTACACATCCGTTAGATAGTTTTGACTGAAGTCAGCCAAGCTGATTTCCTAGCACTTTTCAAGGGAATATTAATTTAGTGGAGGATACCAAAACCAGGGAGAAAAATGAATATTGGCATGTGTCTTCAATTTGAAGAAAAGAAAAAGTGATGAATTTTTTTTCCTGCCCAAATATGATGGATGGAGGCTCACTATGTGGTAACTACCACATTAAACTGATGAAATGACCTCCTGCCATAAGATTAAGAATCTCAATGGCATTCATGATGCAAATTCCTTACTTCCTGGGGCCATATTTCTGCCAAAGAAAAAGAAACAATCACACCAGTTCTATCCCATTAGGGTCATCCCTCACACCTTACTTAACCTTAATTACTCCCTCAAATGCCCTATCTCCAAATACAGTCACACTGGGGTCTAGTGCTTCAACATATGAATGGGGTGTGGCGAAGACAATTCAATCTATAACACAGTTTTATTTTTTTTTAAAGACTTAATTTGATGGGGCACCTGGGTGGCTCAGTAGTTAAGCATCTGTCTTCAGCTCAGGTCATGATCTTGGGGTCCTGGGATCAAGCCCCGCATTGGGCTCCCTGCTCAGCGGGAAGCCTGCTTCTGCCTCTCCCACTCCCCCTGCTTGTGTTCCCTCTTTCACTGTCTCTCTGTCAAATAAATAAATAAAATCTTAAAAAATAAAAAATAAAAAAATAAAGACTTAATTTGAGAGAGGAAGCTAGCGAGCATGAGTGGGGGAAGTTGGGGTGGAGAAGGAAGAGAGGGAATCCTCAAGCAGGCTCCCTGCTGAGCTCAGGGCTTGATCCCAGGACCCCAAGATCATGACCTGAGATGAAATCAAGATTCGGCCGCCTAACCGACTGAGCCTCCCAGGTGCCCCACCATTTTAAAACTTCCAAAGGGTTTATGTTCATTCTGGTTCTGCTCTCTTTTCATCTTTTCCATAAACTTATACTTGTAATATATTTATCATACAGTCCCTCTACATTTATGTTCTTCAGCTTTTTATAGACCAGAGACATCACAACACATATATAAACAACACATAAATGAGCGTGCCTTCCTGTGGTGTTCACAATAGTAACCCTGACACATCGTTGCTTCTCATTAGTAATCACTGAGCATATCTGCTATGTAAAGAGCTAATGACTAAAAATCTGTATTTCCTTAGATGCACAAACTTGTTACTAGTCTTCATAGCTCATTTTTTTCCGTTGCTACTCCGTAAGAGTTGACATTATCCAATTCAATCATGATAGAAACATTAAGTGACTTGAATTCATTAAGTGCCTATTATTTGTCAAACAATGAAGCAGACTGGTGATGGGCGAGACATATATGGTGACTTAAACATATGGTACAAATTACCTGACCCTTCTTTTTTTTTAAATTAACTAATTAATTTATTTATTTTTTGGATATAGTGAGTCTATATCCTCTTGCCTTATCCAGTGGGATACAGCCTGGGGCCCTGGTCTCTTCGTGGTGATGATTCAATCTCTGTGTGAGCAAGGGCTTCGGGGCCATGCTTTAAGGACTTTCTGCCAGTGCCAAGTCTTAAAACCTCATCCCTGTTGCCAAGAGTCACCTTGAATCTGAGTAGGACTGACTGCAATAGTCCCCAAAAATGTGAACATTCTAATTGCCAGAACCTGTAAATATGTTATGTTCTATGGCAAGAGGGAATTTAAGTTGTTGTTGGAATTAAGGTTGACAATCAGCTAACTTTGAGATTGGTGTGCAGCTTCTGCTTTCTTCTGACTTGCTCCTGGAACCCTGAGATGCCATGTTAAGAAGTCTGGCATTCCGAATCTACCACACTCTGAAGACACCAAGAACACAGGCCACAGGTAGCCACTCTGTGCACAACCCCAGCTGAATCAGGTCTTCAAGACTTCTCAGTCTAGGTGCAAGACACGTAAGTAACAAAGCCTTCAGATGATTCCATCCTGTATCCCCTGCCCTTCTAGTCTTTCTAGTTAATGCCTCAGACATCATGGAGCAGAGACAAGTCATTCCCATATTTGGACTGTGCCTTGTCCCAATTTCTGACCCATGTAAGCCATGAACATACAAAATGATGGCTGTTTCATACCACTAAGTTTTGAGGGTTTGCTTGTTTTAGTAAGTAACAGGAACAGATTTGGGTTCCTGGAAGTGAGGTGCCAACATAACAAAACTAAAACAGGTGGCAATACATAACCAGAAGAATAGATATGGTCTCATCTCTCACAGTCTATTGGGAGGTACAAACAAGTAAGTAAGCAGCAGCAATGATGAATAACCATGGATAAAATGGTTGCATTGTGTATGTGTAACATGAACACCTAGCCTCATCTTTGCTGCTCAAGGAAAATCTCCTCTGTACAGTGACATCTAAATTGAAGACCGGAAGGTAGAAAAACAGTAAACCAAAGGAAGATCATGTGTGAAGAGTGGAGTTGCCAGATAGCCATGTGACATTTGAGAAAAGAAAGTAAGCTTCTGTATGCCTGGAGCTTAGAATGTGAGGGAAGAAAAAGGGAGTCTGAAGTTGAAGAAATAGGAGGAGGTCAGACCTCAGAACACTTTATACAACATGCTAAGTCATTTGTGTCTTATCCTAAGGGCAGTACCACTGATGTTTTAAGCAGGGAGATGGCATGATTATACACCATGTTGACTGAAGGAGAAAGAATGGTTGAAAAGTAGTGGCAGAGAGAATGCAGAAAGCCACTGCTGTAGGGCAGAGAGAGAGGACTGAATTAAGTAGGGGCTATGAAGACAGAGTGCTGATCAGACTCTAGAATGAGTTAAACACAGAAGAAAGAGAAAAGTTGGAGTCAAGCATGGGGCCCAGTTTTCCATCTTGGACAAGGGACTGAATGATGACACCAGACCCTAAGAAAGAGAATCAAGAACAGCTGGTGAGAGAATATGGTAAGTCGTATGAGATGTGTGGCTCTTTCTAAATATAAAATGAAAAAAACTCTATTATAAACATGAGATATTGAGAGATTTCTCATATGTAAGAACAGTTCTTCAGGGATTTTTTTAAAAATAGACCCTTAAAGAAAAAAAATTTAATAAACATCAAATATTTGTGAAGATTAAAACATTTAAGAAATTCACTATGTGGGTGAGGTGTCAAGTCCTGCAAAAAAAAGAAATCAACAGAACCTATTTCCAGTTTTAATATTCAATATATAAATATTCACATCAGAAGGAAAAAATATCTTTTAAGAGACTACCTTTTCAAAAAGAAAAGATACCTAGATTCAGCTCTCTAGTCTTTCAGGAAATGGGAAATCAATGAGAATCTTCAATCTGACATGTCTGAAATTATTTAACAAACCATCATGTGGCCAGTCAGCTAAATTGTCTCTCCTATCACAGCACAACACCTCTATACTGAGAGGCCAGATTAGCTATACTCATTGACTAAAAATAAACACTTCCTTCCTTACCACAATTTGCTGCTTAACTCAGCTGGGTAAAACAACACAATATTCATTTTGATTGACAGAATACTTGCAGATCTAATGATAATTTCCACCAGTTTCTAAAATATGTTGTGTTTTCCATATGAATTCCAACACAATGGAATGATTCGCACGTCAGTATGAATCTAGGGCACTGGTGACAACAAATGTCTATATTGCTGTGCATGCAGATTATAAATTGGTAGGATCCATTTGTTTATTCTGTTACAGAATAATGTTAATAAGGCCAAGGTCAAGAGCTTAGTCCCTTTTTAGGGAATTTAAAATCGCTTTCTGTAGTCAAGCGCCCCTCCCAGAGGCTAATATGTTCATAAATGCATACCACTGATTATAAGAGCACTCTTGCATCAAGGCTGCACTATGAAAAGTCCATTGACACTTCTAGGAAATCAAATTAATGTTTATGGCAGGTGACCGTGTGTGAGGAGCTCTTATGTTGGCCGGCACACTGTTCAATAACCACAACACAAGAACGGTATTCTAACACTATTGCTGAAGCATTCACCTTAATTGGTTTCTTGCCGTACTTCCTTATCTCCTAATTCTGTAGACCTGTGATTTTCTGATTAGTTTCTGCATCTGGTGGTCCACTTTGACCCTCGTATCTGGCAATCAGCTCCATTCCTGCAGCCACATCACTCTGCCTCCTCACGCAAGGATGATTCAGACCCTCCCTCTCACCACTTGGCCTCCAGCCACCATGATTCCACATTCTGTATAATCCAGCCTGGCACATGGGCCACTCTATCTTGGTTCAAGCCTTCATCACACTCCCCCATCAGCTCCTCAAGCAAAGCCAGCCAAGAGCTCTCTAAACTCTAGAGCTGAATTGCCAAAGGCCTATTTAATATGCTACTTGAATGTCTTCCAGGCATCTTAAGCTGAAAACTACATTTGGAGCCTATCCCCCAACTTCCCACCCATCTTGATAAATAATTCCTTCTTCCCAATGGTTGCTTACACCAGAAATATGGGAGACATGCTTGGAACTCTCCTTTCCCTCACCCCATCAAGGCCTGTCTTGTCAATTCTGCTTCCAAAACCCAGTAAAAGCCCTCTTAACTCTTCTCCAGTTACCTGTGAGGTTTACTGATATTCTCCATTACTTCTATAAAAAGATAGCAACTTATGGCCACTGCACACTGAATGTTTATACCAGTACAAAGTTAATTTCTAGTATCACCCTACATGATTAACTCCTTCCAGTTGAATGATATCCATGCCAAAACTCAGCGGTATTTTTTTCCAAACCTGTTTATATCAGTATGTACTTATTATTGAAATTATGTATTTTAATTAAATATTACATAAACTGGCAAAATTTAAACTTTAAAAAGTTTAGTTCTACAAACTACATAAACTATTTTTTTAAAACTTCCAAGATTTATGTATTTATTTTAGAGAATGAGAGAAAGAGCATGAGACAGAGGGGCAGAAGGAGAGGAAGAGAACCTCAAGCAGACTCTGCACTGAGAGCAGAGCCCGATGCAGGGCTCTATCTCAGGACCATGAGATCACGACCTGAGCCAAAACCAAGAGTCGGATGCTTAACCGAATGTGCCACCCAGGTGCCCCCCAAGAAAAATTGTCTTATGAATTGTTTATAATCACAGACTGGGAAAAATTGCAACGAAATATAAAAGTTCTCTGTTCTCATCCTCACCCTTGTCTTATAAAGACATCTAAAGATGTCTTTAATTTCCTGCTGGACTCTAAAAGAACCACAACTATAAATCAGAGGATACATCTATGGGTATGGGTCATACAAAACCAAACCCAACAAAATCAATTGAGAACTACAATTCACAGATTCATATTCAATAAATGATCCCAACACTGCATTAGAAGATTGGCAATGAGTGTTTATATGTTTTAGGTTAAGACATAGAACATGCTTATATATTATTTACTATTTCCCTTCTTTAACCAGCTTTTTCAATTAACTAATCAACTATACAAATGCCACTGGATAACACAAATGATAATAGCTAATATTTACTGAACCTGGAACTCTGTACCAAACACAGCAACTGTTCCCATTTTATAAACAATGGTACTGAGGGCTTAGTCTGTGTATCTTGGCTCTGTCTACTTCTGCCCTTCATCACTTTCACCACCCTTCTGTTAACTTTGGTAGCCTCTCTGCCAGTCTCTACACTTGCTCATACCTTCTCCAATTTCTGTTAATCAGTGAATAGCAGAGAAGAAAATATATATTTTTTAAACTCTGATGATGCCATCCCCCCTACTTACAACTCTTCAATGTCTTTACACTTGGAAAAATGTCCAAAACCCTTACAATGGCCTCCAAGGTCCTTCATGACCTGTCACACATGTGTCCATATCTATCTCATAAAGGATACTCTTCCTTGCTCACTGCATTCCAGTTTCCTGGGCCTTCTCACAATGTGCCAATTTCTTTCCCATCTCTAAGAATTTTCCCACACTGCTTCCTCTGTTAGGAGCATTGTTTTTTCTAGTTTCTCATCACCTTTCAGATCTCAACTTGATCATCAACTCATCTCTAAATTCCCAAACTAAATTACCTCTTCTTGCTAATATGTAAACTCACAGCACCCAATACTTTTATAAGATTTATTACAGTTGATAAATATGGATTCTTTTGCATGATTATTTTACTCCTCTTTTCAGGAGGGCAAGGGACATATATTTTAGTTACCTCTCCAGTACCTCCCACAGTACTTTTAATGGAGTAGATAAATTCATAAATAATCACTGAATGAATCAATCCATCAGTGCTCATATCTGAAGTAGAGAACAAAGGTAGAGCTGGAAAGTTTTCAACTGGTCCCCTGGCTCTGCTACTGAAGCATTGACTAAAAATAGTTGATAGTTACTCTCGAGTTATACTGTGAAATACATCCAGGGATGTGGACTCCTCATGACCTGAATTATATCCTGTTCCTATTTTTACCAGCATTATATTTAAGATGTCTAATTTAAAAATTCAGAATTCTCTCCTGTTTACAGATGTAGCAAATCTACTCAATAACATCTGTATAGCATTCACATTTATACTCAAGTTCTTCACTTAGCCATCTATTTAAAATATAAACAGGCCCTTTGATTGTATATTGGAATAGTGTACCAGACATGAAAACTAGTTCCTCCAGCAGAGCTCTCTAAGGGAGTATATATATATATCTCATCTCAATACAGTAATACCTTATCCCATGAATTGCACTTGAGGAGAAAACATCAAGTCCTTACTCAAGCTCTATTCTAGTGTTATTTCAGACACAATTCTAGGGAGCATGGATTTTAGTCAGAATCAACTTAAATAAAGGGGATTGTTTTTCTAGAAGCTGGCACATTGCCAATGGTAAGGAATAACAGTAGACATCAGAATTCACAAAAAGACAGCTGTCTGGACTCATTTAGTACACAGTCAAGGAGGGCCGCCTATTTTAATATATCCTCAGGACAGTGTTGTGTCACTGGGCAGTATAATAAAAATTCTTAATGATGACCCTGTATTATGAAGAAAAATGTATATTATATTTACTATGCACTGCTTCAGGAGACAAGGAAAAAAATAATACATTATGGGGTGATCACCTTTAAAAATGCATTTATCCAGAATATATAATTTCCTCACAACATGTCAGAAAATCAAGGTATTATAATTATCTCAGAGCTTTTCATCCTATAACTTATTAAAATGAAATAAAAAGACTATAAATTTCAAACATACAACTTGCTTCCCCAATATTCCTCTAAAGAAGGGGCACAAATATGAAAACATAAATTACCAAAATGAAAAGACTAATGATTCTAGTTCAGTGATTTTATAATTGTAAAATGCCCATCTATTAAGGACATGGCTAAGATTTACAAGGAAAATAATAGCATATAGCACAAAATTTTCATAAGAATTTCCAAAACAGGGAAGCACTTTAACCTGAAAACCTTGCAAACAAATGAAATAGGCTGAAATAGTCTCACATTTCAAATTAATGAAATACAACAAAATGATTTCATATATATGTATGTATATTTATATTTGGTTTTCATGCACAATATCTTTGGGTTCTCTCAAAAAATATTCTTTATAAATTGTTGAAATAAGATCTAAAGTTACTACAGTAAATGAAAACCTGCTTGATCAAGAATTAGAAAGTCTAATTCAAATACTCTGATTCCTAGAAATATAATTACCAATCAAAATTAACAGAAATTATAAAACTTCAAAGACATGCTATTATAGAAATAGTGTTTACTATGTGCCAGATATTGTTCTAAGTAAGCATGTTATCAAAAGGATCTCATTTAATTCTCAGAACAAGAACAGCAAGTAGGTACTATTATAATCTCCAGTTAAAGTTGAAAAACCTAAGGCACAGAGAGGTATTTAAGTTGTTTAAAAGTCACACAGCTAGTAAATGATGAAAGTAGTATGAGAATCCGGGAAGTCCATCTTCAGAATGTACTTTTAACCACTTCCAAAACACTATTAATGAGGACTTTATGCCCGTAAAAGAAATAGCTTTAGGAGCGCCTGGGTGGCTCAGTCGGTAGCATCCGACATTTGATTTCGGCTCAGGTCATGATCTCAGCATCTTGGGATTGAGCCCCACTGTTGCTTAGGGTCACTGGGGAGTCAGCTTGTCTCCCTCTCCTTCTGCCCCTCCTCCAAGTTGCACTCTTTCTCTTTACCTCATTTTTATAAAATTATTAAGTTGAGTAGACACAAAATTGATACCAAAGAAAATTTTGGAGAAAACATTTTTCCCAAAGTGTTTGCTATTACATATAAAGAAAGACACAAAGTGCCAATGATTTAATATAAAATAAAGGACATTCAATGATTTTCAAAAAATTCTACTTCAGCATCTCAAATATTGAAATTGTTTTAAACAAGATGTTATAGAATACCTCTGTAATACTGGGCAGAAGATTCTTGGGAAGTTGAAAATACAGATACTACCTGTTCTCTATAACTGCTGATATTCACCATCATTGTAAGGAAATTTCAGTGGGAAAATAAAAACTTTTATTTGTTAAAAAAAAAATCAAATAAACTAATTTATGTATCAAAAAAACAAACAAAAAAAAGAGGTTTATAGAAAGAGTAGCAGTATGCTCTTCTTCAAACTGCCTTAAATCCCGGAGCCAGTGGTCTATAAACTGTGAACTACCATATATATTAACAATATAACACAGAGTTATAACCAATGTTTTAGAATCAACACATTCAAAAGGCACACATTAGAGATGTAAATGAGGACAGGCTGAATTTAATTTCTGCCAAAATCTCAGATAAATTTATGTAAAAGCATTACTGCTTATAACAGATATATTTCACCTAGCAACTGAAATACTGTATTTCCAGCTAACTAGCTACAACTCTCCAACAAATGGGAAGTAATATTAGACAAACCTTGTTCACATCAGATTTCTCTTTGGCTGCAAATTTGCAAAAGATTCTGAAAGACACAAAAGCTTCTTCTGGCTGCAAATTTGCAAAAGATTCCGAAAGACACAAAAGCCTCTCTGCTGTTCAACAAGTCATTCCAAAGCTCTCTTGGAGTGGTGGCTACTTTAGTTTTGCTTCTATATTTGATTCCATATAAATATCTAACTATCTCAATTAAACTTTAATGACTTGTATCAGAATTATTAAACTCGTAGAAGATTCATGGCCTTTTCTCTTCTTCTACTTTCTGTCCAATTTCCTTAGCAATTTCTAGAGAAAAAGTAGAAAGGGGAAATAAAAGGATCAAAATTTAAAGTTACTCAAGTGTAATAATAAACACATTATTCCCTGCCTGAAATGCCCTTCTCCTGTCCTTGCCAATCTGTCTTTTGTTCTGACCTGCCCTATTATATACCCCTGATTCCAGTACCTTCCTGGAATTGAATTTAAATAGGCCATTCTTCTTGGAAATTGATTGTTTTGATTTGTGAGCTCCCCAGATTTGGACAGTTAACGGAATTCTGGGCCAGACAAAGCAAAGAGCAGAATTACTTAAGTACAAAATATTTGGAACCTGAACTCATAAGACACAAAGGGTGATATGGGCAGAATGACCATTCATTCACACCCCTCTACCAGTTCCTTGGTGACAAAATATTGCTGAGCACCTCTGAAACATGCTCTCCTGTCTCATAGGGAAGTCTTAGAGACCTGCAGCTATCTAAGCAGACTGGCCTCCATAGCATGAGCACATACCTAGAGTCCAATTGTGCCACTGTTTGTTTTCTTCTGTTTTGTTTTTGGACCTCCACAGGTGCTTTGGATCTTAAGAACAGGGAAGGAGAAATCAAACCCATCTTCTACCGTGGCAAGCACAATTCTCTTATCCTAACCAAAGGTAACCTAGAGATGGCTGAGTAATAAATACAAATAAATAGGGCTACAGCAATTCATTCATTCACTCACTTTTATTATTTTACCCATCTACCTACTTGCTACCATGGTACAGCGCAAATATGTCTGGCCTTGAATTGAACTTGAGCTCAAATGTGCCACTATAATTACTAAGTGAATAGCCTTGTACAAGTTATTTATTTGTGGTTTTTTGTTTTTTTTAATTTTATTTTATTATGTTATGTTAGTCACCATTCATTACATCATTAGTTTTTGATGTAGTGTTATTTATTTGTAAGCTTCAGTTTCTCCATCTGTAGAAGAGAAATTAGAGGATTGTTCTGAAGATAAGAAATATTCTTGCCTTCTATGTGCCTTCTATGTCCCAGTGACTCTACCAAAGGTGGGGATACAATGGACATGGTCCCTGACTTCAGAGTATTTGCAAAATGCCTGGATGACTTCATAAGAACAGTCTGGGCTCAATATATGGATGTTAATGCTGCCATTATCATTGATATATATTAGTATTATTCTTGGCCCAGCCAAATGCTGGTAATACTAAGCTTAGAGCTAGGCACCTCCCTCGAACAGGAATATATAATTCCATCTCTCTTTACAATGTCTCTTGAAATAAAAGAAGTTTAAAGGGGGATATAAGTATGAGAGAATAAAGGTTGGTAACCACTGAGCAGACCAACTAGGACACCACAAACGTAGATACAACTCCACTGTGAAAAGCAGCTTGGTTTTACATTAAAGATGAAGAAGTTCTTTTGAGGGTCCTTATTTGGGGCTGGGAAAATTTTTCTCAAGTTAAGGGTTGACCAGAGAAAAGACTCTCTAACATTGCTTAAAAACCCTACTCTACTATGGCTAGTCATTCATTCTGCCTCTGTGACCTACCTTACTTTATCTCCACTATATGACCTAGGGTACAACTATTGCCTCATATTTAAGTATTTGTGTCTTAGTTCAGATGACCAGCTGATCTTTCTCAGGAAAGAGAACAAGGAGCCTCTTCTGTGAGAGGTATATTCCTCCTGGTCCAATTTTCTATTGCCCACAAAAAGCACAGATTTGCCGTTTAGGACCCAAAGGGGTTAAGCAGAAAGTGATATTGTTATTGGGGTCTGACCAAACAGGCCCCAAACCAGTTACTAAAACTATCAGTGGAGCACGAACTAAAAATACACAGTAATCCAATACACATTGCAAAAGCTCTAATAACACGGCCTGACTATACCAGATATTCCTGCTTCATTCAAATGCATGAGTAGGTACCACACAGAAACAGGAAGGGAGGAGTCACTAGTCATTATAAATCAAGCAAATTTGGAAAGCGTACTTGTGAGAGGTATTTCTATACATACCAACATTTTAATGGAGAATTAAAAGTTCCTTCAACATTTGATCAACTGATATTTATTAAATACACACTGTGTGTCAGTGACTGGCCAACTCCAGAAGGACAAAGTCCATTTGATTTGAAAATCAGGGATGACGGATGGCACAGACAAAACCATTTCAGCAGAGAGAGTACAGGAAAATTCAGAGCGAGATTGGGTTAAGGACAGCAAATAGGGACACAAAAGAGATAAATGTAACCTACTGCTTGTTTTCATTTTTAATGTGATACAATACAACCAAATTGACCATTTTAACTAATTTTTATATGTACAATTAAGTGACGCTAAGTATAAATGCAACCTCTTAAGAGATTTAGGAGAAGAACTGAAAAACCTACACATACAATCAGAGACAGAGAAAGCATGTGCGTTTGCCTGAGAGTGCAAAAACATGTGTGTGCACGCACGCATGTGTGTGCGTCCACGTGCACATGCATATGGGCGCCCCTGCACACATGCTCATTTTAAAGCTGAGCCAGACAGCTTGTTTCTAGCCTCAGTGAAGAGGCCCAAAATGCAGGAGGGGTTGAAAACTAAATAAAAAGAGGAATTGATTGAAGGAATCCATTCTTGGAGAAGGTAGGAAGGAAGTGGACCAAGAGGAATTAGCTTTCTATAGGAAAAGTCTTAGAGGTTATTCAAGCATAATGTCTCTGGGGAAAAAGAATACAATTTTTGAAGTAGGACTTTATAGTATAGAGTACATGGAGTAAATAAAACTAAAATACTCATATCGTGAAAAACATTCCATACATGGAATGAAAAATGTATATGAAAAGTAAAGCTACATATCTTTCCAGACACAATGCAAAATGCCATTTATGGTATAGTATTTTTCCCTTATTGTTTGTATGAAACAACACTCATGGAAAAGCTTTTCTTATTGGATTGCACTAAAAATACATTCCCTTTGGTATGAGAATTTTCATCTTATGTTAACATCTTCACTGTCACTAGTAAAAAACTATCTTTTATAGTGGAATCTTCAGTCTGTTATGAAAATCAAAATTTGCTTGATTAAGAAGCATTATAATTTGTCATAGAAAGGATAAGGTATTTTAATTAAAGATAAAAAAAGAACCTCCCTACTGCACAGATTCAAAAGATGTATTTGGTCCTAAATAAAAAACAGAGAAATAAAAATGAAGCACTCCTTTTTTCATATAAAACTAGCTTACTCACTTCCAAAGAATAGGATAAAGAGAGGGAAAATAGGAACTTTTTAGTGAAGAAACCCCAGCAAACACTACCTTATACTACTGATCAAGATTAATATCAACAGGAGTAAGTCATTTTGATGCCATGCATCTCCAGACACGAGGTAAGCAGGAGGGACCTTCGCCTCTGTGATATTCGTCCCCACCCCTTGCCACTCAGATCTAATAATGATTAAAAAAATGAATCAGAAAAAACTAAATTAAGGAATATTATTTTTTTTTAATTCCAGTTAGTTAACATATAGTGTATTATTAGTTTCGGGGCAGAATTTAGTGATTCATAGTTGCATACAACACGCAGAGCTGATGACATCAAGTGTCCTCCCTAATGCCCATCACCCAATTACCCCATCCCCCTCCCACCCTCCTCCCCTCCAGCAACCCTCAGTTCCCTAGTTAGGGGTCTCTTATGGTTTGCCACTCTCTCTGTTTTTATAAATTAAGGACTATTCTAAAACATAACTGACCAGGACTCCTGAAAAATGTCAAGGTCATGGAAAAGACAAGGAAATACCAAAAAATTGTCACAAATCAGAGACTAAGAAGTCATGATGATTACATGTAATGTGGTAGCCTGGACTGGATCAATGGACAGAAAAAAGGACATCAGTGGAAAAAACTGAATTCCAAATAAATTCAGGAGTTTAGTTAATATCAATGTGCTAATACTAATTTCCTAGTTTTGGCCAGTATTTATACCATGGCTAACCTTAAGGGAGATCAGTAAGGGTTTAAGGAAATGGTCTAGTCTCTTCACAACTTTCCTATAAATATAAAATTACTCCAAAAAAACAAAGTTTATTTAAAATTAAACTTATTTTTTTAATTATCTGAAAACCCTGATGTCTTTTTCTGAATTACCTCAGACTGAAATTAAACTATGGCCAAAACAGAAGCAATCAGTCCCCAGTTAAATTATGAGAACAAAATAAAAGGTTAATTTTGAAGTGTAGTTATAAAAATCTTGAATCAAAATTAGCAACATGAAATCTACTGTCTACACTGTAAAAACTATTCTGTTTATAGTTTCTTTCCCTCTGTTCTTGAGCTATGTTTGCCATTTTATTGGTTTTAGTTTTAAATGTCTTTCCAAATATATTACTTTATTAATTGACTCTATTCTTATGGATGCAGATTTTATACAAACTTGAGCCAAATTGCTATGCTAGTTGTGCTTTTTAGAATGTGAAGACACCTTGAGCAAGAACTCTAATATGAAAAACATGTAAACAATATCCAAAACATAAAGACTATCACTTGATTCATCAAATAATAGCATTTATTTAATATTTCCACTCAATTCTAAAATATGTATTTCCTTTCAACAACCTTATTGAGATATAATTCATATACTATAAAACTCACCCATTTAAAATGTACAATTTAGTGGGTTTGGGTCTATTACTAGAGTTGTGCAACCATCACCATGATCTAATTTTAGGATATTTCTGTTATCCATAACAGAAACCCTATACCCCTTAGCAGCCACTGCTCACGCCCCACCCTACCCTCAGCCTGGCAACCACTGATCCACTTTCTATCTGTATAAATCTGCCTATTCTGGGCATTCCATGAGAAGGAAATCATACGACATGTGGTCCTTTGTGACGGACTTCTTTTAGCTGACATAATCCTTTCAAGATTCATCCATCTTGTAGCATACGTATATCAGCACTTCCTTTCTTTTAAGCCTGAATAATAACTCCACTGAGTGAATATACCACATTTTATTTATCATTTGACAGACATCTGGGTTATTTCCAACTTGTGGCTATCAGGAATAATGCTGCTATGAACATGCATGTGTGGACACATATTTTCATTGCTCTCAGTTGTATACCTGGGAGTGGATTTGCTGAACCAAAGTTAAACATTTTGAAGAAGTGCTAAGCTGTTTTCCAAACTGGCTGCACTATTTTACATTCCCTTCAGCAATATATGAGGTTTCCAATTTCTCTACATTCTCATCAACACTTCTCATTGTAACAAAACATGCATATTAATACTTAAATTTCTCTTAGTCTTTTTACTCCCTATTAAAATTGTTTCTGTGTTTTACCCTCCTTTCCATGGAGTCTCCTGCATTATCAAACAACTCTACAAAACAAATTTTAAATGAAACCAAATACACTAAATCCATAATCCATCTTAATCCTATTATTTTCTAAGTGTTTTACTTCATTCCCCTCTGACCTATTACCCTTTTTCCTTTCATTAATAATTACTTTAATATGACTTCTCAAAATATAAATTCCCACTGAAGTAATTCTTAGCAAAGCAATTAATGTGACATCCATTTATATGGATGATAGGAGCAAAATTAGTAATGTAGCCATGTTCATAGACCTCTCTCTTTCCAATAGAAGGTAATTGTGTGACTCGGTTTCTTACTGCTGCTCATGACCCAATGATGAATCATAAAATCAACTGGATGGGTCATAATTGACATTCTTAAGTAGAGGAAAAGAGGGGCAGAAAGGGAAGGGGTAGAGCAGAGTAGAATGGAATGGACTAATAGAAGTGTTAAAGGTCACTGCATTATTTTCTGACACTTTCCACTTATTACATGTGGTCAAGAAAGTTTGAAAGCCACTGCTGAAATCACAAGTTTGATTTTCCCTTACCTCTTCCCTTAAAAGAAGGAATTCTTTCCCAAACTAAAAGAATTGAAACAGAAAAGGGGATATTTTTAAAAGGCGGGTTGTGAAAAGGAATTTGGGGAATTTGGAGAAAAGAGCTGTAAAAGAAAAGGGAAGTTGAACAAATGCTGATTGTGAGCTATGGTTTCAGGTTCTTTTAATGTCTGTTGAAGATCAAAGCAAGTAAAAAGTAGAATATATTTTTAATTATTTTGGGCTACACACTTTGTTTCATGCCATGCTGTTCTGATACTAAGTAATGAGTTAAGTGTTATTAAGGGCTATATAATATGGGCATACGTACAAATATATGCTCACTTATGTAAGCGACCATTTATTATGGTTGGAAAAGATGACACAATAGCTTTCTATGGAAAAAGAATTTGTCTTTTTCAAAGATGACAGTAGCTTATAGTTAAGAGCATAAACTTTAGAGTCAAGCAGACTTTAGATAATCTCAACTTTACTTCTGATTATATATGGTACACTAGGAAAATTATTCAACCTCTATAAGACTCAACTTTCTTCTGGAAACCCATTAGGCTGTTTGTAAAAATTAAAACATTATAAAGTATATTTTTTAAATTAGGTATAATATCCTAGGACCAAGGACATAGTAAGCAATCAATTAAACCAAAGTTATTTTTATTTAAATAATTGTATGTCTTAAAAATATTTTAAAGCAGATAATCCAAAGATATAGTCAATTTTAATCAAGAAAAAATAATTGGTACAAATGAAAACATCACTGATGTAAGGAATCAGACAAAGACAAGCACCATTCAGTGAGTCCATCATTACTGCCAGTTCACATAACTATATTCATTGTAATTTTTTAAATTGAGATGTGACAAATAAAAAAAAGCTACATCATTCTTTGTGTTCCAATTGCCAATAATGAAAGGTAATTTAAGCTGTAATCAACTATGTAGCAGTCCACTAACAGCACAGAAAGACTCCAAGTGCATACCAGCCAGGTAAAATTATTTAGCAGCATAATATATACAGGAATAGGATAATGAAAATTCAATTATTACTCATGCATTTTTTTATAACACTGATTAAACTATACCATATCTCTGAAGAAAAGTAGACCGACATAAACACTATTTGTTAAATGGGAAGCAATTGGGGAAAATGGAGATCAAACGATTTGATCAAGAATGTCTAGGAAATCAAGTGCAAAACAAAAAATTCACACTGCTCTGAACTCATGGTCCTGTTTTAACTTGGCTAAGTCCTTTCTAGTCAGCTCATCTAGAAAATGTCACTGACCAAGGTCCTCTAATGCTTGTTCACACAAGGGAATTATATAATGTTAGAGAGATTCCACAGTGACCCATAATCATCCCAGGGTTCTACCAAGAGTATAATTTCCAAGACATCTCTAAATTATCTAGCAAGTTGCATATTCCAATGGTGTATGATTGTAAATAATTCATAGATATTTTGACCAAAAGTAAATCTGCAACAAAAACACCACCTAGCCTGCTGTCTAGTAGGTATCAGACCATGTCTACTGAGGCAACAAATCAGGCACAATATCTACTGTCTTAAGTAACCACACCTATTTCATTTCATTCTCTAATAAAATTTTTCCCCAATTCTATTTTTTTTAAGATTTTATTCATTTATTTGACAGAGAGAGACACAACGAGAGAGGGAACACAAGCAGGGGGAGTGGGAGAGGGAGAAGCAGGCTTCCCATGGAGCAGGGAGCCCGATGCGGGGCTCGATCCCAGGACCCAGGGATCATGACCTGAGCTGAAGGCAGACACTTAACCACTGAGCCACCCAGGTGCCCAAATTTTTCCCAAATTCTAAAACAAAGATTATTTCTTTAATTTTCAGAAAAAAAAAAACACAAATATCCACTGCTTATGCACAAAGGTTTGTATTAAATATTAGAGCCTCATGCATTTAAAAAGAGGTAAAAGCATAAAGGGACTATTAGTTCAAAATAATACTTACAGAAGAAAATAAAGAAGGATAAAGAGAAAAACAAATTAAAGTTAATTGGATACCACCAGAGAATGTTAAGGTACCAAATTATTTCTCTGAAAATTAATGATTAGAGAGGAAAATTAAAATTTATGCTGCTGTTCTTGTTTAAATTGTATTTCACGGTAACCATGATGCAAGTTCTACGTGGAGGAATTCTACCTACTAAATGCAAACAGAATGGAGTAATTAGACTGTCACCATTTTTAAAAATCTAACTGATTCATGCAATACTCCTCAATGAATGCTAAAACTATTAGGTGCAAAGTTGATAGGAAAGTTTATAAGGAAGATATAGGGTTGTCACCTGTCACCCTCTGAACCCAATCTGAGCATCTTTAAAAGTGAAACAACCACACATTGTTTACCACCTATATGATGAAATGTGAAATACACAGCACTGCTTACTTATGAACTATTATTGCAAAAAAAGTAAACCTTTCTATCTAATTTCCAGTCTATAAGGGAACATGAAGAATAGAGAAAAATACCTGGACAAAGGAGCAGTCAGAAACCTAAACCCCAAAATGTGGGACTTTCTACAGGACAATTGACTGACTGCTTTCACAAAACAACCGAATGGGAGAAAGAGAAGAAGGGGTGAAGAGAAGAAAAGAGGAATGAAGAAGGATCGAAGGAAAGAAGGATGGAAGGAAGGAGAGAAAAGGAGGGTGGGAAGAGGTTGATTTTTAGATTAAAAGAACCCAAAAGACTTAACACAGACAAAGGACATAACCAAATACAATGAATGGATCTCATTTGGAACCTGATTTGAAGAAACCAACTGCTTAAAACACACATTTTTTTAGATAAATAAATGTGAATTTGCTATGAACTGAGAATGACTTAAGTATTGCTCATTTTATTTGAAGGAACAACTGAATTGCATTTAGTGGTCTAATAATGATGAAGTGATAGCTCTAAGTGCTATATAGCTCTCAGCTCACTACAGTAAAGATGGGAAGGTCCAAAAGGGAGGAAACCTGTTTATTTTATTCACTTCTGTATCCTCAATGCCTAACCAGTGCCCACACACTGAGCACTTAGGATTTACTGAATGACTCTATCTAGGATAGAGTAAGAGGGCATCTCAGAAGCCCGAGAGTTGTAACAAGTCAACAATAGGAAATACCAGAAAGCTTTCAAGAACACCAAAATTGCTTAAAGTAACTGGAATTTCACACACATTTGGTAGAAGAATGAGATGTAGCCAAAGTAATAAGGAGGAAGCAAATCATGCTATGAACTTTCTATTTTACCCTATTGGCAAAGGACAGTCATTGAAAGGGTTTGACTACACATAAATTAGAATGAGTTTGAAACTTTGGCCACGTAATTCCTCATTTTGGGGGGTGGTCTTGTGCATTGTAGGATGTTTGGCAACATCCCTAGCCTCTCCCAGCTAGATGCCAGTAACAACCCCCAGTTGTGATAACCAGATATGTCACCAGACATTGCCAAATTTCACCTGGGGGGCAAAATTCTCCCAGTTAAGAATGACTACACTAGAAATTTTATGAATCAGAGGGTAACTCAAGTCAGGGAAAGGGATTAGAATGCTACCACAAAAGAGGAAGTAATAGGTACCGGAATTAATGCAGTAGCATGGGGAATGGAAGGAAAAACACAGATTTGAGTAACATTTGAGAAGTAAACACAACCTGACCAATCAACGGTAATGCCCAGCTATCTTGCTTCAGCAACTGGATGGTGGGGCTTATCAATCAAACAAGGCCCATGGATGAGAGTGGGTTCATTTATTCATGCAGCCAACAAGCATTTAACCATTCTCTAGGTGCTAATATGGTGAACAAGAAAACCAACACCCTTCTCCCGTGGAACTTAGATGCTAATAGAGGCAGGCAAGTGAACAAATGCAGGAATAACACAACTTCTGAGAGGTAACCTCTATGAAGGGACAATGTTTGCGGAAATGTTTAAGGAAACTGAAGCTAGAGACAGAGAGATTATTAGCATCATATGGTGATTTCATCATGTAGCCTTGGAACTGGAAGATGTGAAATTTGATGCCAATTCTACTTTTAATTGGTTGTGTCATTTGGCCTAAGTCTCAGTTTCCCCAATTATGACAGGAGGATAATAATAGATAATAACAATTATTTAATAGGATCATTAGGAGTTAACAGGAAATAACATATTTGTATTTCTGTGTCCATGTGCATGTGCCCATGTATGTGGGTGTATGTAAGGTAGTGCATTGTCTGGTATACAAAAAGCACTCAGTAGTAACAATTATTACAACCACTCAGTGGTATGGGCTGGGGTGGGGGGAAGATGATGGATAGTGTTTAAAAGCCTTTCCCAAAGCCATTAAGCACTTAGGCTTTTCATGCTTCATGCCTTCATTCAACAAGTTTTCATCATGTGCCCACTCTGTGGTTGATACTGTTCTAGGAGCCAGGGACCCCACAGTGAACAAGACAGACAAGGTTCCAGGCTTCAGAACCAAAGCTGTTACTGGCAGCTTCATCATTCTCAACAGCTGGGTCTTTTCACTTCACAGCCTGTCTGGGCGGCTCCTTGATGTAAAATCAGCAAAATTCCCAGCATGACCTCAGAGCAGTCCATTTCAAGGGTGACATATAATAGCTAAAAAGCTACACCGGGGTCTGGGGGTACAGAGAAAACTAGACAGCTGTTTCACCCTCCCCAATCTACAATGACACTAAGTTTAAGGCTGTTTGAAAGAGAAATGGCTTGGCTCCATAGAAAGCAATTCCAGTCAATAATGGCAGCCAAGCTAGAATCTTGCTAAAACTGCATCCTGGGGCCAGTTGTGCTCTAAATAATAACACTTGCATCTCCTACATGGGAGCAAGAGGGAAGAACAGCTGAGAGTACAGAACAGAATAATGGTACAAACATTTTTGAACCAATGGGTTCCAGGAGATGGAGGGTTGCTAACTGCCATCCAGGGCCCCTTGTGAATGATTGCTGTGTCAGGATCTGCTTAGTCAGTAGTTCTCAACCTTGGTCATGCATCAGAGTCATTTGGACAAGTCTTAAAAATAGCCAGGCCTAGGCCTTACACCCCAGGAGATTCTGATTTAATTGGACTGGGTGGGGTCTGGGAATTGGCACTTTTATCAAGTCCCGCAGGTGATTCTCAAGTTTGTAAACTTTTATGTGAACCGCTGGTCAGAGTAAATAAATACTGAGTATAATTTAAACTGAAATGTCTGCAACAAGGACAAGCTATAAGAAAGTCAAGTTAATTAGAAGAAAAATTAGAAGTTATATTTTATCCAATCCTTTCTGGGTCTTCTTCAAATTTGGGTCTTTGGCCTAAGAGTACTGATGACTAAACTAACCATCCAAATTCATTAACAAAAATTCATAGTAAACTAATAACTATTTTCAAGAAGCTGCCTTAGTTTATTTATAACACATACCAAAAATAACTGTAAATAAGTTATAATAAATAAGCATAAATAAATGAACATAAATAAGAAATGGAAATCCAGTTTTTAAACTTCTTGAAAATAATCCTATCCCTTGAAACTTAATTTCTTTTCTTGATCTCTATCATCTCTCTACCACACTGTCTGGTAAACTGGATACCAGGTTCTAATTTAATATACAATAGGTGCTCTGTATTATAGGATAATGTTACCAAAAGCAGTCAATTAAAATACATAAATCAATATATTATAATAAGGACTGATAAAAATTGAACCAAAAAAATAAGGAAAATAAGTTATTTTTAAATTGACCAAAAATAAATCAGATATAAATTTCAGAGGCATTATTTTTCTGACAAAACTGCATGAAAACATTTACAAGACATTGTTCATTTCTGATTCACTCAAAAAACAGTCATTTCAATTCCCAAGGATTCATACTGAATTTGCATTATATTTCAGCAAGTAACTGCCCATTGTGGAGTTTGATACCAAGTGTAGTTGTAAAGATGGCATCATTAAGCATAAGAGATGTCTGAATGGAAAACTTTGAGATAAATATCAGGAAAGAGCTTAATGTTATAGCAATTTTTGCTATCTATCTATCCAACTTTATATATGGATAACAAGCACTCTGTGTATTACTCTGAAATTATGATCATAGAGAAAAATAAGCTGATTAGTCACTAAAACCGTAGATGACCAAATTAATATATTACTCAAAAGACCATATTAAAGGTGATTTCACATAAAAAATAGCCACCAGCCCTAACAACGACAATTGATCTCAAGGCCCAATATTATTTTGAAATCAATTATTGACCTTAAAATAAAAGAGAATATATATGAGATACAAAGGATTTTGTCTCAGCTAGCAACATAATATTCTACAGTCCCACTTGCTGCCAAATAGTATTAAATGATAATTATGTGATACTGTAATGCTTTACATAGTGTTGTGCAGTTTATATAAGAATAAGATACTATGAAGCGACAGATAGTGGAAATCGAAGCTCAGAAGTGCTAAGTAACTCACCTAAAGATGTTTAGTTAGGAAAAGGTAAAGATGAAATTCAAAGCCAGATTTTCTTGGCTCCAAATATAAAGGTTTTAGTTTTCTAAACTGTGCCACTGTACCTGTTAAAGAATATCCCGAACTATTTTTCTAACAAAAAGGCCAGAGAAATATCTTTCCTTATTCTATGGGATAGAAAACATTTCTCTCTAGGGGCGCCTGGGTGGCTCAGTCGGTTAAGCGGCTGCGTTCAGCTCAGGTCATGATCCCAGGGTCCTAGGATGGAGCCCTGTGTCGGGCTCCCTGCTAAGCAGAAAGCCTGCTTCTCCCTCCCCCTCTGTCTGCCACTCTACCTACTTGTGCTCTCTCTCTGTCAAATAAATAAAAATCTTTAATTAAAAAAAAAAAAACATATTTCTCTCTAAATTATGGGACCAGAAAGACAATTTTCTTTTTTTTCCTAAGAGGGAAAGTGGGCAGATTTGTCATAAAAATGACAGAATTTTTTAAGAAACACCATTTTAAATCAATTTGCATCATGCTTCAGTCATAACTGTCCATGCAAATATAAGGAGCAAACTCTTCAAAAGCACTCAAAAAATGTCATCATCAAATCCTTATTTCCTAAGTTTACTGAGCTGGAATCTTACAAGTATTCAGGTTACCCCCAAATTCCCCCAAACACATAAATAACTAGCTTTACACATCATCCATAGTAGAAACTATCTTCTACTAATTTAAATTATCCTAGACCTGGCACAAATTAGGTACTTGTGTATCTTTATTAAGCTGTTATTCTCATTACACGTGTTTGTGTCCAACATATAAGTTCACATTTTTGTTAACATTTAACTAGTCTAACCCCTCCCTTATATTAGAAACTCAAGGGCAGCGCCGCACCTTTTTCTGTAAATATTTACATCCCCAGAACAGAACATGCTACCTGGCACACAGTTGGCCCTCAGTCCTATTGCTAAAGACTACAGAATATATAGTTCTTAGAACAGTGGAAGAGTTTCAGACCTGTAGTAAGCACCCTAAGCCTTTGCTGTCATTGTTGGTATTTGTTGAACAAATGAGTAAATCGTTGGCAACCTCACCACAATCTAATGTAGTAGGTAAGGAAGCTTTTAGTCTAGATTCTACAAGGGTCTTTTTTAAAACTAAGAGAAATAATATAAGTTGACCAAAAATACTTGGCAAGAAAGTATTCTGTAATGCCATCTCATAGGGATTAAATGAATCAGAGTAGGGTCTGATTAAAAGAAGGGAGACAAGGGCACCTGGGTGGCTCAGTTGGTTAAAAGAAGGGAGACATATCTAATCTTGGCAGTTCCTAAAATATGAATCAAATCAGAAACTTGAGACCAGAAGGAGGAAAACAGCCTCCTGAGCTTTCAGTCCTGACGAGCATCCAATTCCTTTACTCAGAGTGGCAGACTGTGTTTTTCAAAGACAGTGGCAACAGTATCCTCCTTCCAGCATGTTCTTCTGCAATGTGACCTACTCACACTTAAACCAGCCGGTGATGTCTACTACCCCTTCCCTGCAATCTGAGCCGGCCTTAATCGTTTTTCTGACTAAAAGAATATGGCAGAAGTGAAGTTCTGGGACTTACAAGACCAGAGGAAAAAGTCATGGAGCTTCTACCTGGACTTTTTGGAACCATCCAGCTGAGCCCAGTCAACTCACAGAACCATGACAGATCATTAATAAATGGTTAATTATTTGTTGCTAAGGTTGGTAACGATTTATTACACAGCAACAGACAATGAAAATTCAGGCAAAACACATGCATGTGACCCTTACTATGTCCAGACACTGTGCCGGCTTATGTACTACAAAACTATTTTGGGCAAGGATGGAATTCAGAGCTACCACAGGTATTAACTAAAAGTGTCTGATGGCCCAGGTAACCATGATCCTCTTATTCTGGCCTCTTGCAACCTAGCAGATGTGTTGCTTATTTCCATAACTTATTGCTATTGTGTTGCTATTGTGTTGCTATTGTGTTGCTATTCTATAACTTATCTGGACCCTCTGCCTGGAATGCTCAGCCCATCCCAGCCCCTTCATTCAGCCGACCGCCACTCGGTCTCAGACTTAGTTCTCCTCTTTTACTTACACACTCACAACATCCTGTCCTTCTCCACTGTAGTATTTATCACACTTCTAGTTAATGAACTATTTGTGTGATTATTAGCTTACTATTTATCCCAATCAACAACGAATTCCATGAGAAATGAGGCCAGGCGCTTATTTATTATAGTATCTTAAAGATACTGTAATATGACACAGTACTCTGCATATGTTGAGATGTCCCAGCTACAGGCCATCGGGAGAAAGATGGCTTTTCTCAAATCCAAGGCCTCCTTACTTTGTTTTTCCCAAAGATGGCAAGTATAGTTTCCAAAGAGCTCTGAAAGTTCTAACAAGAGGACAGGCTGGCTCAGGTAGGTAAGTCTTTGTACAGTGAAGTATGGCTTGGTGACAACAGATCTGTAATACAGCGGCCATCATCAACTTCCTCCTTGCGTCCTGCCTCAAGACCTCAGATATTCAAATGAGTTACAACTTTACTCTAATGGATAAGTGCGTAGTCTCTGGAATCAGACAAAATCAGACAGATCTACAGACACGTTCTACTTCTACAAATTACTAGCTGTGTCCTATCAGGCAATTTATTTCTCTGAGCCTCATTTTCCAACACACACACACACACAAAATGGAGATACTATATTTTCATGAAATTATGAAAAATTGAATAAAATAATGTATGGATAACTCTTGACATGTAGTGCCAGTAGGATATTCAATGAAGTCATTTCCCTCTCTTTTGGAAAGTTTACCCAACATTCTACAATGTTTCATAAAGGATATCATGCTGCAATCCACCATGAAAATTAAAGTAAAAATGTATATCAGCTTCTCTTAAGATGAGAGTACCGCTTACCGAATTTTTATCTATTTAACTGTAAGTCATCCACTAAAAATGTAAAGGAAACATTTGTACAGCCACATGTTTGAGATGCAGGTAGATGAGGTAACACCAGGCTAGCTGGAGGCTCCCTTCTGCACTATTCTCAAGAGACATCAATTTTGGCCTATGCATTTTCAAGCTGAACCCAGGATTACTCTTTATGTTTGAAACTGCAGTTTGGAGAAGCAGCTTAAATTCCAGAGAAGAAAGAAAGAATACTTCATACTTCACACTAATTACAAACCTGAGGAAAAAGAGTGACAGCCTCATTGTCAATGTCTCAGAACCTGGAATTGACACATACTCCAAGAAGCTAAGTCATCCTCATCTCCCTTCTATTACTACCACTTGGCACAATCATATGAGAAAAATGCTAATGAGGCAGATACAGAAGGTGTCAGGAAGAAAAAGTGTGTAACTTTGATTTGAGTATTACCCAAGCTCTACAAGTTCATCAAAATGTTTCTCTACACTTACAGCTCTTGTCACTCAGTATCTATTATTTTTGACTATTTACCTAAGTCAACCTAAAGCTTAAAAATAGATTTGAAAAATTTTACAATAAGAACATTTAAAATGGAATAAGAGCGTTAAGATACAGATTTCTGGAAGAGAGATCAGAAACCATTTAAAGGAAGGGAACAAGGATACTGGGAAAATGGTATGACAGTTCTGCAACTGAAGATCAAATGTAGCACTCAACTAAAATTTTGTGATGGATTTCACAGGACTCTTTGCAAGCAAGTTCATTTGAGAGGCAGATTTTGTTGGCACTGAGTCCTAGGAAGAATGCATTTTGTGGGCCCTTATATGTAAGGGAGTTGTTGAAAATAAGATGAAAAATAACTTTTTAATATAGGATTGCAAAACTATCTTTTTTGGCCATTTCTTATAACAATGTTTGATGAAGACTAAAGACAAAACAGTAAGTAATTTCATGAAGCTTAAATAATATGTTGCTTTCCTGAAGATAGAACCTGGTGAAGAATTTAGGGAAAGCAATGAAATAGTCTCTTTAGGTACTTTTGACCTGTGGTTCTAAGACATTAAGAATTTCTACTGAGTAAAATTGGGGGTAGGAGGAGAAAAGAACACAAGTGGAAGGGGTTGCCGAGTGTTACTTTTGGCAGAGATAAATATTTTTATGTCGATCATGATCATTTAAAAAAGAAAAGCTATTTAGGGCACCTGGGTGGCTCAGTCGTTAAGCATCTGCCTTCGGCTCAGGTCATGATCCCAGGGTTCTGGGATCGAGCCCCGCATCAGGCTCCCTGCTTAATGGGAAGCCTGCTTATCCCTCTCCCACTCCCCCTGCTTGTGTTCCCTCTCTCACTGTGTCTGTCAAATAAATAAATAAAATCTTAAAAAGAAAAAAAAAATTCATAAAATTTACTAAAGGACTAACCCTTTAACTTAATATTCCTACTTTTTTTTCTTTTGCTATTCAAATAGCTTTTTTCTTTTTTTAATTTTTTTTAAAGATTTTATTTATTTATTTGACAGAGAGAGAGACAGCAAGAGAGGGAACACAAGCAGGGGGAGTGGGAGAGGGAGAAGCAGGCTTCCCACTGAGCAGGGAGCCGGATGGGGGGGCTCGATCCCAGAACCCTGGGACTATGACCTGAGCCGAAGGCAGACGCTTAATGACTGAGCCACCCAGGCGCCCCGATTTTATGAAATGTTTGGTAGATCACTACATAGTTCTAACATGTGTTTTTCCTATTTGCCACAACCAGTAAAAGTTTTGCTACAGAATAGCACCAGAACACAGGCATTTGGGGATCAGCGCCTCAGATAATTTTTATTTTATTTTTTTATGTTCATCATTAGTTTTGATGTAGCATTCAGTGACTCACTAGCTGCATCTAACACCCAGTGCTCATCACAATGCGTGCCCTCCTTAATACCCATCACTATCCCCCCACATCCCCCTCTGAAACCCTCAGTTTGTTTTCCGGGGTCCATAGTCTCTCATGGTTCATCTCCCTCTCTGATTTCTCCCCCTTCAGATTTCCCTCCCTTCACCTATGGTCCTCCGTGCTATTGCTTATGTTTCACATATGAGTGAAAACATATGATAATTGTCTTTCTCTGCTTGACTTACTTAACATAATGCCCTCCAGTTCCAGCCATGTCGATGCAAATGGTAGGTATTCATCCTTTCTGATGACTGAATAATATTACATTGTATATATGTACCACATTCTTCTTTACCCATTCATCTGTTGATGTTGGCTCCTTCCACAGTTTGGCTATTGTGGATATTCCTGCTATGAACATTGGGGTGCATGTGCCCCTTCTTTTCACTACATCCTTGGGGCAAATACCTAGTAGTGCAATTGCTGGGTCATAGGGTAGTTCTATTTTTAATGTGTTGCAAAACCTCCATACTGTTTTCTAAAATCATGGTCAGCTTCATGGATAAGTGGCCTGGGCAGTCTCATAGGGGCCTGCACTCAGAAATATTGCCTCAAATACCGTGGGTATCATGTATGTTTCAAAGTAACCTACCCTGCTTTAAGTTCAGGATTTAATTTCTAGTGAGTACCCAAAGTACAAACATAAAATTGCCCACTGGAAAGAGAGGGAAAGCCTTCAGAAACAGGCAGGCATTTCACGTGAAAACTGCGACATCTGATTCCACCCAGATGTCACTTCAGCTCTCAAGAGGCTGTTGAGATGCCTTAAGAGAGAAGGCCAAAGTTTTTCTAAAGGAATAAAAGTGTGAGTCGCTCAAGGGATGGGCCCAGTACTAAGCTGAGCCTACACAGTTCTGTACCAGAGAACAAAAACAAACATTGAGTTGGGCCAGGAAAATGTTAACATCCTTTATTATCACTCCTCTAGCACACAAGACCACCTCTTGAAAGGCCTGCCAGAATGAATGAACCCCAGAAGCGATACTCAAGTAGTCTTCCCAGCTGCACTATGTTCAATCTTGTCCATGTGAATTTGGACCATGGATATGCCAGAAAGAATAACCTACACTTGGCATAGTTGAAGTAAAAATGTTTTTCCTGACAATAACTAACCAAAGTGTGGCATGGCTTTAGAACAAAATCGATATGGATTTAATCCCAGTGGCTTCTGACACTCAAGAGCCGTATGACCTCAAGTAAGGAGTCCTACTTAATCTCCATAAGCCTCAGTTTCCTCTTCCTATAAAATGGGTATAGGATGACTCTGGTGACTAGGTAGAAAGTTCAATATCATGGCTAAGAGCAGGAACTCAAGAGTAATACCGGTCCTGCCTCTTACTTTGTCAGGTCACTTTATCTCTATGTCATGGGGTGCCTATTCATTATTTTTTAAGTCCAAAAGACATGGCATTATAACTCTTACTAACTCCCACTGCACTGGGAATATGTCCCAACATGGTCACTGTTCCAAAGCCACAGGGAACACCCTGGCTGGCACAGATCCTTCATCGTTAGCCTTTCTTCAGATACTGAATAACACACCTGTGTCTGCTGCCCCCAGTTTTCTCATTCTGCAGCACCCAAAGAGCACAATATCTTTTAGGACCCTGACCTCAAACAAATTACTTAGCCCCACACACATCCACTCTGATGAAATAGGGTGTCCCTGACTTGGCCTGGGCTGAGTCAGGTTCTAGCATGTGACCTCCTCCACTGTGAATACATTAATAGGTATGGATTTATATTCTTGTGGGATTTAGATGTTACATTAAAATTATCCATGCCTGCCCACACTAGAGTATAAATTCCTTGAGGACAAGGGCAGTGGCCTGTTCATCAGCTTTGTCCCACCAGTGCTCATCATATAGCACACCTACCTCTCATGGTCTATAGATTAAATGAAACAATGTCTAAAAAAATAGATAGTAAAGAACTCAACCCAGAGTAGATTCTCAATAACTATTAGTGCCCCTCAAATTGTATTTTCCTTTTCCTTTCCACCAAGTAAGGCTGGGCAAAGCATTTAGCCATTTATTTTCGTGTTAAGTATTTTACTTGACTCTTATCTTTGAACATCAAGTTATGTATGATACATATGTGAGTATTTCAGTTCTGCAATGTTGTTTTGTTTTTCAAATTCAAGCCTAAAGGTCATCACTAGAACAATGGTTTCCAAATACTAGTTGCTTGATAAATCGTTGATGGATGAATGAATTCATGAATGATTAAGGACTTTTCAATCTGCTTTATCATCTCCTCTCCCAAACATTGTAGATGTAATTAAGAACTTAGAGCAAACCAGTATTTCTAAACTCATAAAGACCAAAGCACACATACATAAATGTTTAACTCCAAGTCTTACTCACATTCCCACTCATAGAGGCAAGTGCCCTTTGTTTTCAAGAACTCCTGAGAGTAACCGACATAGAATCTTCCAGGGTTTATGCAAAATTAAGATTGAGCTTCTTTTTTTTTTTTTTTTTAAAGATTTTATTTATTTATTTGACAGAAAGAGAGAGACAACAAGAGAGGGAACACAAGCAGGGGGAATGGGAGAGGGAGAAGCAGGCTTCCTGCTGAGCAGGGAGCCCTATGCGGGCCCAATCCCAGGACCCTGGGATCATGACCTGAGCCAAAGGCAGACGCTTAAAGACTGAGCCACCTAGGCACACCTAAGATTGAACTTCTATGGTGCAATAAGAGAGGAGACTTTTGGTTTGCAATATACTGCAATGTAGAGAGTTAAGAGTCTCTGGCACTCTATCATCTTCATTTAAAAGCTCAGCTTAACAAACCTGTCCATTTAAATATATTTCACCAACAATAAGTTATTACAACTTTATATAAAGTCCTGATAAATTAAAAATATCATATATACATGAATAAGAATCTCAAAAGAGCTATGTACAAGAATGCTAATACTAATCTGTTTCTCTGTAAAATGAAAATGTAAAATGGAGAGTAGTTCCAAAAATTTTATATAGCATAGATTATCATATGTAAGTACTACACAGATAAAGATTTTCTGAAACATATTTTTAACCTCATATGTATTTTGTCACAAAGCTCCAATTTCATAATGCTTAATTATCTTACAAAATACTGTAAAATTTAGTAATGGGTGGTTTTTCACATACAAAAAATTCCTTTTAGCAGACATCAGCTAGCCAGAAAATGAATTTATGCTGAAGATGGTTTCTCTCTCTCCTCTCTTCCTCTCTCTCTCTCTCTTCACTTCTTTCCTCCTCTTAGAATTTTGGGTATTTTTAAATGAAATACTCAGTAATTCAAAATGAAAAACAGTGATTACTAAATTGCCTGGAAGAAACAGAAAACAATATTCAAGGTGATGTCTCCAACTTACAGGCTTTCCCCAGGCTATGCCTAAAAGAGGGGAGAGAAACCAAAATGTTTTTCCACTTCTGCTTTTCCCACAGCCCCAAGAAGACCTCCTGGCAAATCTGTCACATTTAATCTTATCTTACATTCCTGGATGCCCTTTACTAACCTCTTATTTGGTTTTCAGCTGACAAGCTGAAGAGCACATCTGCAGTTTTTCATTTTGATTGTAATCTTTTTAACTCCAGTCTTCACTAGAGATTCTATTGTCCAATAATCTCCCCACTTGAACCCATCTGACTGACACAGATTGCAAAGTAGCAAGCGGGACCGCACATTCACCAACCACCTCTGGTCCCTTCCCTCCTTTTCTCTCAATGGCCAAGTCCCTCAAGACCCAGGGATGCAGAGTCAAACTGTCATAGACCTACATTTTAAGAACGCTGAAGCTGGGAGAGAATGTGTACCTTTGCCCACAATCAGATGTCTAGCAAGTACTAGAAAGAGGAGTTGATCTCAGGGCTCCTTGATTCCAGTAGTCCCTACTCTTAACCATTTTTGCAATATTTCCTTTATTTTAAAATACATCTGAAATAGGAATTACATTTATTCTGTATACCCCTTGAAATCCTGACTTAACAATCAAACTAGTTTTTAGAATACAGTAAATATTTACTCAAGTAGAAGTCACCAGGCCATCTATGAGAATTCCTGTTTGGATAAGTATCTTTCAGGATTAAGATACTAGTCTCTTTAAAAGATGTGATTCTTTATATTTGCAAATGACATATCCCATAAAGTGCTAGTAACCAAAATATATATAGAACTTATACAACTCAACACCAAAAAAAAACAAATAATCCAATTGAAAAATGGGCAGAAAACACGAAAAGACATTTCTCCAAGGAAGACATGCAGATGGCCAACAGACACATGAAAAGATGATCACTCATCTTCAGGGAAATGCAAATCAAAATCACAATGAGGTATCACCTCACACCTGTCAGAATGGCTAAAGTCAAAAACACAAGAAACAACAAGTGTTGGCGAGGATATGGAGAAAAAGGAACACTTGTGCACTGTTGGTGGGATTGCAAACTGGTGCAGTCACTGTGGAAAAGAGTATGGAGTTTCCAAATGCATACATACATACATACATAAAAGAGCTTCCATATGATCTAGTAATTCCACTACTGGGTATTTACCCAAAGAATACAAAAACACTAGAAAAGATATATGCATCCCTATGTTTACTGCAGTCTTGTTTACAACAGCTAAGGTATGGAAGCAACCCAAGTGTCCATTGAAAGATGAATGGATAACAAAGATGGCATATACCTGCAAGGGAGTATTACTCAGCCAGAAAAAAGAATAAAATCTTGCCATTTGCAACAACATGGATGGAGCTAGAGTGTATTATGCTAAGTGAAATAAGTCAGAGAAAGACACACATTATGATTTTGTTCATTTGTGGAATTTAAGGAACAAAACAAATGAACAACAACAAAAAAGAGGTAAACAGACTCTTAAATATAGAGAAAAGCCAATGGTTACAAGAGGGAAGGTGAGTAGGAGGGACAGGTGAAATAGGTGAAGGGGGTTAAGAGTATACTTATCACGATGAGCACTGAGTAATATATAGAATTGTGGAACCACTCAATTGTACACTTGAAACTAATATGCTGTATGCTAACTATACTGGAATTAAAAAATAAATATTTAATTCTTTAAAAATCCATATCTGAGGCAAATATTTCAGAATCAGGCTTAAATGGAAGGTACAGTTCCAAGGGAAAAGAAAAGGTAGGGAAGGAGGGAAAGAAAACACAAGGGGGGGTGGGGCACGAGAGGGGGCATTACAAAGCTTCACAAGAAAATACAGTCAGTGGCTCAAGCATGGTAAGGAGATGTCCTCAAACATGGATACCATGTGGAAACACAGCACCTTGGGTCAGTCAGTTAGGAGAGCATTTTGTCTACACAGTTCTTCCAGCCACTTTTCTCTCATTGGTCAGAGTCAGCCCCAAGTCATAATAACCCTCTAATATTTCCCATTTTCTTTATCCTGACCCCTGCCTAACTGTTGGAACAGAAGCCAGACCCTATGAACTGTTTGGACAGGACCTCTTCTAAGCCTGGAAGTTTTAAGAGGACCCTCCATGAGTCTTGTTAGTCTGGACCTAGAGGTTGCACCTGGGTGTCAGAGGTGCTGTGGCCAGACCTCACCGCAGCAGAGGATGCACTGTGAGATAAAGCAGTGACAATGTGGTGAGGCCTTCCATTATGCAAGTTACCAAGGCCCAGCGAGGCACAGAGCTGGGTCCAATACAGCTGCTTAGACAGAGATTCTTATGCTCCCTCGAGTTCTACCCAAGTACTTAAATCAAAACCCTGATTTGTAACTGTCACCCTAAACATCTCCATATTTTCCAACATGTCCATAAGACTCTTGGCTTCAAGTTTGCAAATTCTGGTTTAAACGAAGTGTGATCCCAAAGGGTACCATCCTATACATCTTCAACTTGAACATCAGTAAGAGAGATTTGGTCTGAATTTTCTTCTTCTGAAGTTAGAAAAAACACGCTGGGACTTATCCTACATGACATATCCCTTTAACGTAGCTGCAGCATCTGGTTTTCACCTGGCTGCCAGATCTAATGCAATGACCTAATAGGAGGGCTGTGGGCTAAAGCCTTACATTCCCTCTTCCACATTTCTTTGTTGGGCAAACTGTATTCATATTTCTCTACAAACTTTCAGTTGACTTCCAGGCTGCTGATTTTAACATTAGTCTTTACTTGAGCGGGCTCCCAGTAGGATAATTGGCAAGATATGAAAATATTCTTTATCCTACTTGAGGAAATATCTTTATTATCTAAATTGACAATAGATGGAAAATACTGGGGAAAAAATCTTTTTTCCAGGGGCACCTGGGTGGCTCAGTCATTAAGCGTCTGCCTTCGGCTCAGGTCATGATCCCAGGGTCCTGGGATCGAGCCCCGCACCGGGCTCCCTGCTCAGAGGGAAGCCTGCTTCTCCCTCTCCCACTCCCCCTGCTTGTGTTCCCTCTCTAGCTGTGTCTCTCTCTGTCAAATAAATAAATAAAAATCTTAAAAAAAAAATTTTTTTTTCCAAATCCTAAGTTATATTCGATTGGAAATGATGCCATTTGTTAAAAGACATAGTGAAGTCCAAGAATCGCTTATATGATCCAGATACATCTTTAAGACAGCCACAGGTGGGTGGTCCCTTGCCTTGTGGCTGAAGTTACAATTTGCATAGTTTGCCATTGTTTGCAATCTACCTTCATAATAGACTCCTGGTGAACTCCAAGTTTGTTGTGTTTTTTTTTTTTTTTTTTAATTTGGTAAGAATGAAAGATTGTACTCTACAAAAAATTAAAATGTATACATTCAAGGTGTACAACATGATGCTTTGATATACAGAGACATAGTGAAAAGATTACTACAGTCAACCTCATTAACATATCCATCTGCTCCAATCCAACAGTTACCTTTTCTTTTTTTAAAGATTTTCTTTATTTGACAGAGAGAAGGACAACAAGAGAGGGAATACAAGCAGAGGGAGTGGGAGAGGGAGAAGCAGGCTTCCCGCAGAGTAGGGAGCCCGATGCGGGGCTTGATCCCAGGACCCTGGGATCATGACCCGAGCCGGAGGCTGACGCTTAACGACTGAGCCACCCAGGCGTCCCCCCTACAGTTACCTTTTACGCATGTGGTGAGAGCACCTGAATCTACTCTCAGCTAATTTCCAGTATTCAATACGGTATTATTAACTATACTTCATGCTGTACATTATATCTCTAGATTTTCTCATCCTACGTAACTGCAATTTTGGACCCTTTGACCAGTATCTCCCCATTGGCAACCATCTTTCCACTCTCTGGTTCTATAAATTCAACTTTTTTAGATTCCACATAAGTGAGAACATGCAGTATTTTCCTTTCTGTGTCTGGCTTATTTCACTTGGCACTGCGTCCTCTAAGTTTATCTAAGTTGTGGCAAATGGTAGGATCTCTTTTTTTAAGGCTAAATAATATTCCCTAATATACTTATTTACATACTTATCTATATAAATATTTATATACATATCTATAATATTCTATATTTAAATATCTAGATATGTGTATTCTATATAGACATATATAAATATGTCAGATACATAGATAGTCACGATAGATGTATCACAATTTCTTGATTCATTCATCCATCAGAACACACTTAGGTTGTTTCCATATATTGGCTATTGGGAATAATGGCACAATAAACATGGGAGTGCAGGTATCTCTTCAAGATACTCATTTCATTTCCTCTGGGTATATCACAAAAAAGTGACCCTGTCCCTAGAATTTATATCCATGCCCGATGAGCAGGCTGTTCCTTTAATTTCTGATTATACTCTTTCTGAATTCTCTCTGGCTCCATAAAAGCTGCCTGGCTGGATGTCTTCTGTCAAGGGTTCTATGTACATATATAGATAGACAAGCGGAGTTTCACTAGTAAGCAGAGTTGGGGGAATGTGGAAACATCCCACTGTAAGAAGTTGCATGGTTTTGAGTAGAACACAGAGGAAATATGGATGCAAGCATATGGGCAGTTAGATGCATAAAAAACACTCCTTTAGATTCTATCCCAACTTTATATAACTTAGGTTCAGTTTAAACCTTAATTCTCTTGAACACATTCTATCTGCCAATCCACAACCTTGTTGGACCTGTTCTTAAATTTGTATTTACCATTCATATACTATCTAAATCAATAGCATTTGGTTGTATCTTTCAACTTTGCGGTGTTGAAGAGTCGGGAAACACTGGAAAAACTTCTTTTTTAAATAGTTTGTCAGTTACTATTTAAAGTATAATACACTCAATGCCTTTTATTTCAACTTCTAGAAAACATTTTGGGTAAGTGTCTCTAAATTTATATCAGTGGGTACAATTGTTAATAGACTACAGCACATAAAAAATCTGGAAAACCAGAGGAAAATGTGATTTTACTTTTTTTCTGAGGAAAAACTGTTCTGAGGAAAAACCTTGAGTACAATCAATGTGGTTTTCCCTTACTCAGTGAAAAGAAGATTAGACAAGTGATCGCCCAGGTTTTTGTCTCAATTAGAAGGAAAATGATGTTATCCTTAAAATTCTTTTCAGCCCTTTATCTACATTAGGAGATGCAAAAACCTTATGTCTAAAGCACTGCAAAATGCACACAAAACCAACTGGCTTGAGCATACCACATCCAAGACCTTAGCACCATTAATATATATATATATATATATATATATATATATATATATATATTTTTTTTTTTTTTTTTTTTTTTTTTTACTGAGCTTGTAACCAAAAATAGTCAGGAAGAAATAGAAGACAATAAATAAAACAAATGGGCTATTTCCCAAATGCAAATATTTTGGCTCAGGTTGAAACATCATACTGTTTCTAGACACACAGTATTTTAAAATAGCAAAACCAATATTCTCTTAAAATATACCACATGCTGAGAAGAAAATATGTCATCTATTGAAATATTGAGCAGAAAATCCTTTCTCATAGAATACAACCATGTGTATGAGGAAGATTAATAAATATTACTTTGACAAGGTTCCTGGAGAGAAATTTTTTTTATTGGTAAACTTTATTATCCAGACTAGGATACATTGATTACCAACTTCCATTAATCTTATTTATTAAGACTACTTTATATTCTACTAAGATTCCATTTTCTAAGTAAAAAAAGAAATTAAAAAAAAAAAATCCCCATTGCATTGACTTAGTATCTTTGACAATAAAGAGTTCCTAGACAGGTTTTGCATTATATGGCTTAGATCACCATTTAAATATTACCTGGTGACACCAAGCTTTGGGACCAGGGGAGAAAACAGTTTCTACTCTGTCAGAGGTCAGTTATTCCTGTGTGTTAGAGTATGAACTTGTTTACCTACTTTGTTACAATGTTCTTAGAAAGTATAGACTTCATCAGCATACATTTTTCTTCTTGAAAGACCAGATAGTTCTAAAAATAAAACACAGCTTTACCATCCCCTGGGGAGGTTTAGTCAAATATATAAGCGGTGGGTAGAATGATGGACATATCCATGTTTTATTAGGCAATTCAACATTCCTCCATCTTCCAAAATATGCTGAGTCTCTATGTCAAAAAAAAAAAACTTGCAGTTAAAAAAAATGTGTAAACAAATGACCAAAGAAATAACCCAAAATCAAGTCATATTGTTGTATACCTTAAACTTATACAATGTTATATATCAACTGTACCTCAATAAAGCTGAAAATGGAATTAAAAAAAGAACCCAAATTTAGTGATGTACTACTCTAAAACTTAGCAGCTACAGATGTCTCGAGGAAGTTCTGGATGTAAGAAGCCAGGTCAATTCATGCTAAGAAAGGAGCGGTATCAGGTTATCTACCTATTTGTCTCCCAGAACCTTCCTGCAGTGGTCTTAGAGGTACTCCTTGCTAGAGAAGAATCTCATGCCTGTAGCAGAGGGGAAGAAGTTAACCCAGGTTTGTTGAGAACTTTCAGTACAGAGCTTCAGAACAATTTATGGAGATCCTGGATGGATTCTTCTATCAACATGAAGCACACCAGTGTTTGTGGGGTAAGGAAAAGGCAAGCATGATACTATGAAGCTTTTGACAGAAGCCTTCCCTTCTGCCTACTCTGGAGCAGAAAGCACCAATTTCTGCCTGCTCTTGCAGGAACTGTCTGGATTCAGACTTCTCTGGCTGTAATTCTAATACACCAATATTTGCTATAAAAATATGAGCATCTGACCTGTTAAACTCCTCCTAATAAATCAACACTCAGGCAGACTGTCCGTATGTCTAAATGTTGGTTTAGTTCAAATATAGCTACTCATTCCCCATTCCAAGCCATGATTTATTCTACACACACACACACACCACACACACACACACACAAGGAAGGGTCAGCAGGAGTAAGATAGTGATGGTGTTAATGATGTTTAAACTATCAACCAACCCCATCTCCTTGTTAATGATCTGACCACCTTAAAACTAAATTCCTACCCATAGCCCACATTCCATAAACCAGTCCTGCTTGAGTTCCAGGAAAGGCCTTGTCACACTGGCTTGCACTCTGAAATCTGTCTGATTTTGGCATGACAGCAGGCCAAGGTGATGTGCACTTCCAATCCATCCGACCCCAGAAGATCTCAGTGCTTGTGTGTGTGAATGTGCACCCACATGTTCATCATGATTTCCAAACTTAACCCCTTCAGTAGAATCACAGGAGAGGAAAAAAAGCAAATTGCTGTAGAATGAATGTTTGTGCCTTCCCCCAGTTCCTATGTTGAAACCTACTCTCCAATGTCATATTAGGAGGTGGGATCTTTTGGAGGTGATTAGGTCATGAGGGCAGAATCCTCATGCATGCTCAGTCAGTTAAGCATCCAACTCTTGATTTTGGCTCAGGTCATAATCTCAGGATTGTGAGATCAAGCCCTGTGTCAGGTTCTGTGCTGGGTGTGGCATATTTAAGATTCTCTCCTCCTCTCCTGCCATCTCTCATCCCTCTCTAAAAAAAATTTAAAATTTTTAAGAAATAAAATAAAAGAGACTCCAGAGAACGCTCTCATCCCTTCCACCATGCAAAGACACAGTGAGAAGACAGCCAGCTATGAACCAAGACATGGACCCTCAACAGACTGGGAATCTGCTGGCACCGTGATCTTAGACTTCCCAGCCTTCAGGACTATAAGTAATAAACTTTTTTTAATAAGGCATCCAATCTGTGGTATTCTGTTACAGCAACCCAAACGGACTAAGAGACAATTACTGCTCCAACTCCATTTCGTGTAATTACGACCATGACTGCAGCCTCTGTCCCTGGGAGGTTTGGAGACACATGCCAGTTGAAGAGAGCCCGTCAACGCCTCCGGACAGAGCTCCATGTCAGCTTTGCCAAACTTGTGGTGCTTAGTTCCTATTTCTTGAATTTTTCCTTTTTTTTTTTTTTCCTAACCCATGTGATTTCCTCCTTTCTTCTGTACTACAATTATCTTTACTACATTCTAATCCTTCCAAAACGGCTTTGTCTTAGATGTCACTTCTCATCTTTAGATCTGCTAACTGGCTTTTCACTGTCCTCCAACCCCTTGGCAGCCTGTCCATACAACTCGGACCTTTCTCTACCCAATCTGCACGTTCATGTTACCCAGTCGTTGGGCTTTGCTTCTCATTTTTCTTTGCATGTGAGATTATCTATTTCTAGTCTCCCTAAAACCTTTGCTCTTGTTTTGTATTTTCTAGAAAAAAAAAAAATGTTACCTCTAATCTCATTTTCAGCTTTTCACATATCTCCTATTTTCTTTCATGATTAATTTATGTTAATGCCGGGCTTTATTATAGTTGTCTCTAGCCAAGTCACTAGGGAGCTTGTGTGATATAAAGGTCATCAATTAATAATTACAGATTGCTAAAAATGTTTTCCAGTCTCTGCAATTCAAATGCACTTATAAATGGGGAATTATTTAGAAAAGGAAAAGGGAAGTAAGAGGGAAAAGGCTTTAACACCTGACACCTGTTACACACAAATAATGAAATATAGACTTCTCATCACCCCAAATTCCATCAAGGTGGGACTCTACTGTAATTCTGATTTCTTTAAATCAACAAAATATCCCTTTGAAAACAAAATAATAGATTTTAGAACACAGATCATAGAACTAGAGAATTAAAATTGTTCTCCCACAGGAAAGTTAGATTGAAAGCATACAGTATACGCTAAACCAGAAATGAAGCATCCTGGATGAGCTGAAGTTATTTTCATCACACTCTGAATAGGTAGCCTTGCCAGAAATATGCCATTAAAGAACAAAACTGTGGAGCCCTCAGACAAGTCATGTTAATTAATGTGTCATTTGCAAGTTATGTAAATACCTCATTAAAAACTGTAAAGGATTAAACAATTACTTGTCAAATTTTGATAATGAATACAATATTGTAGAATCTCATTTAATTCATTCTGTCCATCAGACCCACAGATTCCTAATTAGATATTTATTATAATGTGTATATGAGTAATCATGGCAGGCTTTCTAGCCAATTTTAACTACAGTCCTGATTTTCATTTCACCAACTTCATTTTAATTTAATATTTGGTCTCTTTACCTAAAGAAAATAAACACTGGCAAAAGTTCTTAACCTCTTTTTGGTGGGGTGGTGGGAGTATCAAAAGGTATAGACTTTCCTCCCAGAGCGCCATATGGGAACGTGTGCATGTATACATCATCATACATCCACACAAAGAATTTCAGCTATAATTTCAGGGATTCCTCAGAGCTCCTAATTATTCATGGCCAGGGTAAGACCCCAAGGACACAGTATGACCTCAATAACACTGGGACTATTTTGTTAAAATTTCTAAACAGCCTTCCGTACTATACATGAAGAAATCCTTCTCTAAGATTTTAAATGGCAACATACAAATGTGAGAAATACCCAGAAACCATATACACTTCCATTTTTAGAAGATAGGAAAGAACACTTTTTATTAAAAACAACAACAACAACAACAACACATACCTTCACTGTCCAATAAAATCACTACTAGCCATGTAGAGATACTGATCACTAGAAATTCAACTAGTCTAAATGGAGATGTACATTGTTAAATGACCATATTTTTAAAACGTATTACCAAAAAATATATAAAGTAGTTCACTAATTTTCATTTGATTACCTGATGAAATGATATTTTGGAAATACTGGGTAAAGTAAATTATAGGGCTAAAACTGTTTCCTCTGTTTCTTTTTGCTTTTAAGATGTACCTACTAGAAAAAAAATTTTTTTAAGATTTTATTTATTTGAAAGAGAGCACGAGAGAGTGTGAGCAAGCACAAGCAGGGTTGGGGGTGGGGAAGAGCAGAGGCAGAGGGAGAAACAGGCTTCCCACTGAGCAGAGAGCCCAATGCGGGGCTCAATCCCAGGACCCTGGGATCATGACCTGAGCCGAAGGCAGACGCTTAAACGACTGAGCCACCCAGGCACCCCAGTACTAGAAAATTTTTAATTAGATATGAAGCTTGTATTCTATTTCTCCTGGACATGCTGGCCTAGATCATGTAAATCAATAGTTACTCATTGTACACCTAATCCTGCAGGACTAGATTGTCATCATCTTTCACCTACAGGCTGTACATACCTGACTGTGCATTTCCGATACATGGATGTGAAAAACCGCTATTACTCCCTGTCTTGTCTCCTTCCTCCTCCATCACTACCATTAATGCTGCCCCTTCTGCTTTTCTGATCTAGGTCATCTTTTCTCCCATCACTGCGCCTGCCACTACTGTCCACCACTATAAGACTGGAATATTCCTACTCCCACGGCCCCTTCAATCCTGGGCATATGGCCTTTTAAAACACCGTTGGACTTAGTATTCACCCTCTCATTCCCTCTCTTATTTCCTCTCAGCATGACACAGTTTGTGTTATTCAGCACTGGCCTCAGAAAAGCTGGTAATTCTTGGGGATTTTCTATGATCCCTGCCCTGAAGAGGTTCATCACTATGTATGAGGTAAGATATTCAAATATAAAATACTAAGACTAAATTTCAAAGAAGAATGCAATAGAACGGTGACATTTGTGGGATGGACCATAACTATAGATCATAACGATTTCCTTTAAAAAAATAGTATAAATTATTGCCTATCAAGTTTTCCATCTTAAATGTCACTGCTAGAACCAGAGTCAACAAGGTTATCTCTATATTCTTCCAAAGCATTTGACTAAAATGTGGAAAAAAAAAAAAAAAAACAGTATTGATTTACAGAAAAACAAAAGAAAAATATTTGACTGACTTTAACATTTTGATGACTAAAAGCAAGGACTTGAATATCATCTCAGATATTGTATAATCACATACAAACTCAAGATTTTATTTGCTTGCAAGCAAATGCATGCAGTGTTTATATATGAAGAATTCAGGTCCCTGAGAACTTAAAAGAATTCTGAGGAACCTTCAAAGCAGAAAACTGGAAATTTTTTATTTGTTATTTAGAAGGATGCAAGCCAAAATTTCAACTGCTATGGACCTAAGTAGATGAAATATAATTTTCCTAGTATTTTGTTTGGTGTATCTTAAAGTTGGTCAACTTATGTCAGTTCACAAACTTTTGTCAGTAAAGTGTATTGATCACCCATTATGTGATTTTTTTTTTTTTTAGATAATGATTTTCAACCACCTTGTTTACAATTCAAAGGATAGCATTTAACAAGGAGGTATGTCTGCCTGTTTTAACCGATTTTTAATCTTGGTCAAACAAGCATGTTCCATGTAACAGGGCAAAGTTCACAATCTCTCCAAGCCTTCAAACTCCATCCTTTCTGAAAAATCCATATGTCATATAGCATTCTGAAGCAATTCACTTTCCAGCTTAACCTTGGCCTTTGCCCATAATTATAGAAGGCCTACATAATAGCAGTAATTCGGTTTATTCCTGTTCGTGTGGCAGGGCAATCGATAACTGCTGCAGCATTTCACACATCATCTCCTATCCTCACTATATCCATTTTGAAGTAACTGCGAGAGTCTGCATAGGATCTACATCTGTATACTCAGGAATGAAAGAGCAGTTGTCAAGAGACACATACTCATACTAAAGGATTTGAAATAAAAGCAACAACGGAAAACTCCTGACACTGCGAGATAAATAAAAACCTGACAGAGAAAAATAAAAGTACATAATAAGTTACTCCATTTTTGAAGCCGATAAATGTGAAATCTGTATAGCAACAATATCCTATATGTACATATTAAAAATTTGTTGAAAAAGAAAATGTGAGTACCATATTACTTGTTACTATACACATGAATTCTCTATTTTTCTATATTCTATGGGTGTTTCTACATTTTAACTCCTGTATTTTTTATATATCAGAATATGCCTGAAAGTATGTTTGCTGTGTTGTACACAAATTAAATCTAGAATGGACATACTAAAAAGCGTTTCAAGTAGCCACACTCCATAAACATGATTTTATCTATGTTATACCTACATGACACACAGGTATTGAGTAATTTTTTGTTGAGTCAATCAAAGAATGAATGAATTATAAATGCCAAAGTACGGAATCCTGGATTTTTCTTCAATTAGTGTTTATTGAAAACTATGAATTAATTGTGCTATAGATTCTCACTGGTTCCTTTCCCCCTAGACAATGGGATGAAAAAATATCCCAAAATATACTCTTAATTGAAGATCGATGGGTGAGAAAAGGGAGGTAGAAGCTGGGAGGGTGGAAAATTCATCAAGTCAATTTTGTAATATCTGTTTCCTGTACAAATGATTGGTTCACTGGAAAATCGGCTTTGGGTCTGTTGTTTCATATTTTTAATTTAATGATTTGAAAGGAAAACAAATCTAGCAGATGATACCTTCTAGATATACGACAAACACCACTGAGGTCACAGAAATAGAAAAATATAGTCTAGTATCAGTAAAAAACAGATTCTCCCTCAAGTGAATTGTGGTTGAGGGGAATCCAAGACAAAGTGATTGAGATAGCACAAACACACACAAATACACACACACATACACACACTCATGGCAAGAAGAGTAAAATTATAAATATGTATATAGTCATGTAATAAATCTTTTTTCTAATAGATTTACTAAGGTATTCTCCTCAATTTCATTTAATCTACTGTGGTATTACAAAATTAAGAATATGTCTACAAATACCTAATCGATAAAAGAGGAACAATAATTTTGATGTGTGTATGTGTCCATAGTTGACCCAGTTGAATTTCTTTCCCAAATGTAGCTAAAGAAATATGTGACAACCCTCTCTAAGCTTTTCTTTTTCTTCAGATATCCGTAACAAAATGAAAACCATTATTTCCCAGAGCTGCTTGGGTTCTCTGCACTGGTAAAAAAAAAAAAAAAAAAAATGGACAATTACCGTTTAATGCAGTGACCTCAAATTATTTCCCTAGTGCTTATTCATTCAAGGAAAATGTGTTCTTGTGACCCTTGCCTTTAGAAATTAAAATGAAAAATTAGAGAAATTATTATATAATCGAAAGCCACAGAATAGGTATTGGCAGTTTAGCCACTGATAATTTCACCTGTCATTTACACCTCACAAACTCTCCGATGACCATTATGATCAAGTGAATTAAGTAACAACAATACAGGGTTTCTTAAGATGCTTAATAATGACACTAAGAAGTTTCCCGTACAGAAGACAGAATTCACCAGGGAATAATTTGAGTACGATGAACTAATGGCTGAATTTCTGGGTTTGCCCTTGCTATAGTGAAAGTTTTACACAGGGAAATGGGCCTAAATTTCTTCATTTTTATTTAGTTTGCAGTGGGAGGAGAACCACATAAAAAGTTTTACCAGGATGGCTTTAGGCTTTCACTGGACGTTAATCAAGAATGAGGATCTGTGAGAATGTGCTTCTCTATTTTTTTGTTGTGGGACAAATAAAAATACTGGCAACCACATATCATGCTTACCTTTTACCTCTTCATTTAGGATTACTCTTCACATTTTTCTTGCTCTAGTTATTACGTATTAAAATCCCTCTTTTGAAGAAAGCCAAGATCGAGCACTGGCCCACCAAGACCATTGCTTACAGTCGGAGAGATTAACAAATTAATATTCATCATCGAGTGTGAAGAAAGCAGAAGGGATAGGGACCATTCTCGGCCATAGATAGGTGGCAGAACAGAAGAAGGTGTGGTCCACAAAATTCAGCCTGGGGCTGGCCTCAGTGGATTTCCTTTCACCAAGCGCTACAGTCAGAAGCAGAGCTGTAGCCTGAAGGACTTGTCAGAATCTCGCCAAGAATCTAACTATGAAGGATGTTTCTTTCTAGGTTAATAAAGATGAGAAACAACTTATTAGGATCACATATGTATTAGGGGCATCATATTCACTGAATCAGTAAATCCTAGCTACAATCCTATAAAGTAGATACTATTTTTATCCTTATTTAAATTAGAAAGCAGCCTTAGAGAGGTTAAGTTACCTGATTAAAACCACATACACTTTGCTGCTGTGAATTGTGTAACACTGATGAATCACAGACCTGTACCTCTGAAACAAATAATACATTATATGTTAAAAAAAAAAAAAAAAAGATAGTAGGAAGGGAAAAATGAAGGGGGGGAATCGGAGGGGGAGATGAACCATGAGAGGCTATGGACTCTGAGAAACAAACTGAGGGTTCTAGAGGAGAGGGGGCTGGGGGGGATGGGTTAGGCTGGTGATGGATATTAAAGAGGGCACGTATTGAATGGAGCACTGGGGGTTATATGCAAACAATGAATCATGGAACACTACATCAAAAACTAATGATGTACTGTATGGTGACTAACATAACATAATAAAATAAAATTAATAAAAAAAGAAAAAAAACACATACATTTTAAGTGGCATGAGCAACCAGAAAGATCTTTCCTATTCTTTAGATACATAAAAAACCAGAAGTTAAAATTATACCAGTAAAATAATAGCTGAGAAGATTTAGGAAGGCAGCCTCAGGACTAAGAATCCTATATGTGACCAAATTATTCTTTTTACATTCTCCCAACATTACCAGATTAACAAGCAGTCATCGGGGTAGATTTGGTCCTTGCTCAAAGCAGTCTTCTCATTCAATAAAGCGAATAAAACGCATTACCTGGCATTATCAACACCCACTCTTAAGGATTTGGTAGATTGTGTCAAATTCAAATTTCTCAGGAATGTAAAGAAATCTAGATGTAGTATAGTATAGTATTTCAGCAGGAATGCAAAAGAAAGAGAGCTGGAATGAGTGACGGTGGGAATGGTGTCAGGACGGAACAGCACTGGCTATAAGGACACTTTTGGGAAAGGAGGTACAGGGATTTTGTAATAATTATTATAATAATACAGCAATAACATCAGCAACAACTACGACCACACATTTATAGGGTACTTACCATGTGTCAGGCATTGCTCTGACAGATTTAAGTGAATAGACTCATTTAACTCTCACAACAAGTCCATAGGCAGGTATCAGTATCAGCCCCATTTCTTAAGTGAGACACGAAGTCACAAAGCCTGCAAGTCGGTGGAGCAGGGACTAATTCTCAGGCAGCCTGAATTCCCAGCATGTGCTCTAAATTACAAAGACCATGCCCTGTGGAGCAGCCCCTTAGTCATAGGTGCTATTCCCAGGACAGAACACAGAGGCCTAATCCTTATTACCTATTCCTTCCATCGCCTATCATAAGCTGTTTGAAGAAACCAAACGGACCTCTTAAATTTCCAGGGAATGAGTCAATTTCTATGTTACTGAAGGTTTCTAATGATAACCATTGCAATTATTACCTGTGCAAAACCATATAGAAGTGCAGTGTCTGAAAGTATGTCTATCAAGAGGAAGGGGCATACTTCAAAAGAAGATAACCTAAGATGGAGGAAAACAAAAGAAAAATTAGGAATATGACTACTGTTTCCACCTTGCATTTTAAGGAATCCTTCCCTCCAACTAACTCTAAAATCACTTTTTATGTACATTATCTTTCAAAATTTGAGGACCAGAAATAAAGGAATAAATATAAAGGAGTCCATACTCAAGTACAGAATTAGCCTTAATGAGACAGCACTTTTACAAATGTTGAAATCAAATCCAAATTAATTTTAAAGTACTTGGGTAGTATGATGTTTGAATGTTTTGAGCTGTGTCCTTAACCTTATCTTCGAAGTTTTTAGAAAACTAAAGTAAGAGTGAATCTAGATGCATCTAACCCCAGGCAAAAAATAGAAAAAAACTAATAAAATTACTAAGACAGAATTTAGAACTCTTATCACTCAAAGCCACCATCTGAAAGGCATAATGAAGCATTCACATTTCTCTCAGAAGGCTTTAATCATTTTAACTTATGTCTAACACTTTTCTAACTCAAATCACAGCTATGAATCTTGCCACTGCTCCTGGCTCAATATTCTCCCAGTAGTTCACTGCTAGTCAGGTTTGCACCTGCTTTCTGATTGCCTGCACCCATTTCCAAGTTGAAATCAATGAAACCCATTAGCATGTTCTCTACCCGGCACTTCAATTTTGGATAGAGATGTATTATTAATGTAATCATCCCGGCAAGCCTGGTTTAGCACAGAAGTAAAATTGAAGGGTTCATGACAGAGAACGTTAATAAGAATACTTATTAAGTTGTATTGAAATCTAAATAATTGAATGCATATTTGATACAAATTTTAAATTGAAATGGATCATACCAAAGTAGAGGGTTATCACTGGAGAACAGAGATCCTTTATACCTTCAAAAGACGAAGCATGATTACAACCATGTACCACTGCATTCATGATATATAACAACGATCATTTATTTCCACATCTAAAAATAACGGCTCCTTCTTTATGTTTTTACGATGCTAAGCCCCTTCTGTGACTAAAGCAATCCTTCTTCTCTGAGTCAGGTAAAGACAGTGTAGAATTGATGTATTTCTACCTCAAAGAAGTTTGAATCACTAGATGCCAGGCACCAATTTTACTAGTTAAAACGTAAAGATCCTAAGGAAAAAAATATCAGTGAAGGTATTGATGAACTCACCCATTGCCAAAAAAAAAAAAGAGGAGAACGTTAATGTAAAAATTAACAGTTAGAAGATACTTGGTTAGTTTGTTATTCAATTTTGCTCACCAAGAACCTTCTACTATTTGAAGATTAATGTTCACTTTCCTTAGAGTTTGCCTTAATAAATAGTAATAGGACATTATCATAATTAAAATAAAGTTACTAATTTCCAACATGCACCATCTTGTTTCAGCAATTCACTTTCTTTATTCTAGGCACTTACAATCTAAAACAGCCACCAAAGCAGATATCATAGAAGAGTAGCAGGGAAAGGTATTAAAAGTGGTTGTATGAGCATGCCAGAGTGAAGAGCAAAGTCTTAGGAAAAACGTTTGTAAGTTATATTCTAAGGAAAATGCAATCAGAGTCATTTTACTGAAATTTGAGAAACATGCATACCTTCTGATTGCATTGACAATTTGAGGCTAGAGATTAATGGTTTTATACAGCAGTCCACTCCACATATATAAAGCACCTGCTTTATATTAGAATTGTGCACTTCTCCACTCATAAAGTTATGGCAACTCCTCCCAGTAAGCCTCTGTTTTTGGTTTTTTTCAATCATCTGCCTATATTTCCCCTCCTATACAAACCGTCAGTCCCCAGAGAATATATTTGAGAGGCACCCAATGAGAAAAATACTTGGAAGATTGTTACAATAGTTCACGTAAAAAATAGAGGAGTGCTCAAACCAGGTTAGATGCAGTGAGGATTAAAAGGATACATTTGAAATGTAATTATGAGATCTAATTGACTAAGATTTGTGATTGATTTGTTATGGGCATGAGCAAGAAGGTGGAATCAAGTATGATATGAGGTCTCTAGTTTGGACAAATTACTAGGCAGTGCATTCCTCCAACTGACATAAAGAAAACAGGAGCATTTGACTAAGAAGGTGATGGGTTCAGTCTGAGGCCTCGTAAGATGCCCAGAAGGATTTCCAGCAGGACTTTCATGCTTGAATTTCCAGTGAAGGGTCTGGACTGGAGACAGAGATTTGGTAGCCATCAGCATCTTCTTGTGCTCTCAAATAGAAATATGATGCATTTCACATATGAAATTTAAAATTTTCTACTAGCTACATTTTTTAAAGTTATAACATATTGATAACAAATAAAGTTATATTTTATTTTACCAACGTATCCAAAATATTTTTTCAGCATATGGCACTAGTTATATTTCAACTGCTAAGTAGCCATATGTGACTAGCGGCTACTGTATTGTGCACTGCAGACGGGGGTGGTTGAAAACTTGAAAACGTGTGTGTTACATGGAGAGTGTTAACTGAATAAGAAGGGAGGACTAGAACTGGAGCCCTGGATAATGCCAGTAGAGATAAGAAAACAGCCTACAACTCAGATGAGGAGGAACTTTCAAAAAACTACAGTAACCGCAAAAAATATGAACCAAAGTGAAAAGCTTTTCATGGAAAAGAGATTAAGAGTTTAATGCACAAGGAAGTCCGGTTAGGCAAAACCTTAAATGCTGTAGTTACTGATCATTTTAGCAACAACATTTCAGTAGTATTTGGCAACAGAACTTGGGGCATATTCAGATTTTGTGGGACATAAACATTAACCAATTTTAGAGTCCTCTTTGAAAGAAAAATATTATGAACACAAAACTGCACAAGCCCCTTATAAAGGCCTAGGAAAAGGCTCATACAAATGAGGGGTCCTGATGTTGAGGCTTCGGCAGTTTCACAGAGAATCCGCTTTCAAATAGATGCACAGTTTCAGTGGCAGGTAAGAACATGGAAACTTTTTCAAACATATTTTAAGAAATGGAAGAAAAGAAACTGCGTGGCAACCACAGGTATATTCTGGTTAAGATAAAGTTTCAGATGGAGGGCCAAGCGGCATACAATGCAACAGAAGCTGAAAGAGGGGAGGGGATAGGGATGCCAGAGAGGCAAGAATGAAGCTACAAATGTAACCTCAGGTCATTGTAAGGCAGTCCATTCTCGTATATCTGCAGAATGTACTCTCTATTGGGTATTCAAAATATAAAAGAACTCTAAGTGTTAGCTCCTCTTTCCAAGTAATTTAGATTATGCAAAAAGTGTCTCAAGTTTAAATGTCTTTAATGTCTAATTCTTTAATGTCTCATTTAAAGACTCATTAAAAAAATCACAGATATCTGAGATTCTGTCAGCCTTTACCCTGTGCTCCTCATCACGTTTGGCCCATGTAACTTTTCCACCATTCTTTAGCATTTACTTAGTTTTCAGAGTTCATAAAAATAAAATAAAAGAAAATCTTCATTGCTCCTCCAACAGTAAATACAGGATTACATCATGTAACTCCTTTGCAATATTTATTCTCAGAATAAAGCCACAGATCATAATTCTGTATAATTTAGAAATCCAGCCAAGTGTAACCATCTTGAAATTTCTGAGTAAAGCTTTTGGGGACTCACACGAGAAAATGAATGAAAGATTAAAAATGAAGATTCTTTACAGTTTCAAAAATAAAGCTTTCATTTAGACTAGGTCCTTTGCCATATGGGGCCACCTGGCTGCTTACATCAAAATCTTATCACCATGACTACAGAGCTCAAACTTTCCATAACGTCTTTGGGATTCTTATGACATCTCCCAAAATAAACTGTTAAAGCTACACTTCCCAATAAACGATTCCTATACAAAAACAGAAAAAGCAATTATCAGATTGTCCTTCCATGAACTAGAGGAATAACAACACAGAGCACAAATGTACACTCCAAAGCACAAGCTCCTTCGCTTGAATCAGAATGGCCATGGACTGATGGAAAGTTTCAACAGTATTCAAACACAAATGAGAAGGTAAAAAAAAAAAAAAAAAAACAATATTGCAAAAACACTTCAGAATATATGTAACAATTATATGTAAATCAACCTATTGAGGCTTCAACCATTAGGAAGTAGGAATCATTTTCTTTCTTTTTTTTTTTTTAACAAATGAGGAAAAAGTGGCTCAGAGAAGCAAATAACTTGTCCCAGTTTTAAAAGGAGAACAACAGAATAAAAAACCTACTGGTGCACTCATTCATTCATTCGCCAGTACCATGCACTGAATTCCAATGAAGAGGAGAAATTTGTTTTTACAGGAAGGCTACAGCAATGCACATGACTACAACCACCGACACACAGTGATGCTTACTGATAGCAAGAATGATCTTCATCCCCAAAAGTGACCAATGTCCTCATTTAAAAAAAAAAAAGTCAAATGATAGCACATTTATTTTTAACTTATTCTCCCTCATGTGCATTTTTCAGGCTGCAGGTTTTCTCACTCTCCCTTTTAATACATTCAGGCATTTGGTCTTCAGAATGTTACAGGCTCATTAACACAGAATTTCAGAAATCCTAAGAGAATAATTAATGGGATAGGATCCTTAGCTATCTCATATACATTTTTAATTTGACATTCAGTGAACAGTAAAATTATTATAGTCCCACCAGTTGTGACATGTAATACCTATGTAAGCTTCACCAAGAAAAACATATCAAAGTCAATGCATTGGGTAAATTATAGTATTCACTCATCAGAGAAGGCCCCAGATCAAAGCAAAATTAATTCCATTATCATGCGCTTTTCAAAGTGAAATTGGAAATAAGGCTTAAATAACAGTAGAAGCAAGACAAGAGAACAGTCACAAGTAAATAATGTGAATGATACTAATTCTTAACCGAATGCCAAACACATCTGAGAATATTTGGAATGATGGTAATAAAAAGGGGGGAGACATTTTTCTAATCAATTGTACATAAATGCCAATAAAAAGCCCTCTTTCTAGGTCTGTCTCATATTAGTCTATAGCCGCTGGTGTTTATTATAATGGTCAAATATCTTAAAACTTGCCTTTTTAATCCTCCAAGTGGAAGAAACTGCTCCTCCAAGGAATGCTATTCCTGAGGAGACCAGAAGGGGTGCTGTGGGGCTCTCCCCCCATCTCACCACCCAGCTGCTCTGTGGTTTAAGTGTCATTGAGTTCTGTGATTTAGTATTACTGTGGAATGTTAAACATTTGAACTCGTTAGTTGTCTCATTCATGGAAAGGAGAATTGACCAAAGGTATATGGGAGCCACAAAGGCCTTCCTGGTAAAAGAAACATGCTTTTCTTGGTTTATTTGCATTTTAATGGTACCCAATATAATAACTTTGCTCACGATGAGAACACGGCTCTTATGTCAACAGAATTTTCTCAAGAGAGCATCTTGACCCCTGCTCTTAACAACTTGGGATAAACATCTACTACAATCTCCATTCTGGGTATACCTTGACCTAGACTCTCTCTTCAAAATAGTTCTTTTGTTATATAAAGTAAATGGACCTAAGTCACACTGTTTCCTAGGATTCATTTTCTGAAAGGTACTCAGTTTACTGTGACAAAAATAATTTGTTGAAATACTAAATTGTATGTCTTCCCTTTAATTCCTTATTTTGGAGATTTGGACTGGCCCAATGAAAGTAATTTTGAGCAGACCTGAGGTAGGGAAGGAAGATTTCCTGAGCCTAGGATGGGGACAGAGGTCTGGGGACTGGCATCTTGTTCTCCATTACAGAGGTATCAGGGCCAAGTGGGGGAACTGCTGTGTGGGACACAAAAGGAGAGGTCCTAGTTACTATGGCTCCTGGATTCTCAACTTTGCTTAAGATCTCTGGGCCCAAACTGCAGTACTGAACTAATGGAGAGAGGACCAGAAGGAAACAACTTGTTTAAAAACGTGGGTATCCCTCGAATCACTACCACTGCACTAATCACCAATGACAAGTGGGCCCACATCATTGTCTTACTGGAGCGTATAACCTTGGAGCTCTGCACAACTGCGGAAGAAGGAAAGCATATGCAATTTTTACATGAGCTTGAATTTCCCACCCTGCCCCTGCATTCCACAAATTGGAATTCCGCTTATTACAGAATATGAAGAAATGCAGTATCTTCACTACCCTTAAGTTTATGGAGGGTGACTCAGGATAGCTAACTACTTTGATATTTTTCTGAGAGTCTATCAAATACTTGCCATGTTAAGCCCTTTTACAAGCCTAGCTTCACAGATTAGGGCAGTGATTTTATAGTAGGTCAACTAAAAGTACATTTTTCATTTCACAGTATCATTCTTATGGACACTAGGGTGCTATGACTTACCTTTGACACAAACCTGGAAAATGTCTCGACACTGAGATTTGAGGGATTTTCAACACAATATATTACTTTTGGATTGGTTATATATGAAGATCACAGGAAAACCCTTCCTAAAGCTCTTGACTGAACCAAATTTGACTGTGGTAACAACTGAAAAGCAGCTTCTAACCAATGAGACTACTACAAGCCCGAAAAGTAAAGGAGCATCTTCTTGTACAAACAATTGATATATGTGAACAGAAAAATTTTGCCAGTAGACAATATAGGAAACATCTCCTTCATAATATGCCTCAAACAATAAAAATTACCATTTGCACAGTCTACAAAAGGTTAAGAACGTGGACTGTAGAGTCTTTATGAGAAAAAAGAGCCACCTTCAGAGACTCTGTCATTCAGTATAACTCAGAATGGAATTCCTAAACTATCATAGCACATCATACTGCCAAGCATCAACTATTCTTAATTATTCATATAAAAGCAAAGCTCATAAACTGTGTCATGTTCCAGAGAAAAATGCCTCGGGACCTGAAATAGGTAGTTAACTGCAAAGACTTAACCAGAGCCTAGCTTTGCCACTTACTAGCTACAGGAGCTTTGCCAAATGTTAAGAACCCTTCTGTACCTCAGTTATTGCTTCTACAAAATAGGGACAATGACAGTGTCTAAATTTTAAGGTTATTTTGAGGTTGACATAAGAAAATATGTCAGGCACTGTGCTGAGACAGAGTCCACTGCCCTCAAAATATGTTAGAGAGTATTGTTGCTAGTGATATTTATGTTACTCATAAAAAGCTGCAAATGAGAGGTGCCTGGCTCGCTCAGTCGGTGGAGCATGCAACTTGATCTCGGGGTTGTGGGTTCGAGCCCCATGCTGGGCATAGAGATTACTTAAAAATAAAATCTTAAAAATAAAAAAGCTGCAAATGAAAATTCTAAAGTGGCTCTCTCTTGTGTGTGTCAACAATGCATTCAACAAATATTTTTAAAGCACTGATGATACAAATACATAGGTAATACAGCACCAACTCGAAAGGCAAGCTCCCTCCTTCTCTTGGATCTTTCATTCTAATGGTGGAATGGAGAATGATAGACAACAGATACACAAGCAAAGAGAGACAGCATTCTGCTAAAACATGTTTTGCTATGTTTTAACATAAAGCTATGTAAAACATAAAGCTGAAGTGAAAGAGTGAGTCAGAGGGCTGCTTTAGTTTGGGGCAAGGAAAGGAGTCTGAAAAGTAAATATTTGATTTCCACACAGCAGAGAGCTACCTGCCTAGAGAAGATCTGGGTCAGCAGCTTCCAGGGAAGAGAACATTAAGTTCAGAGGCCCTAAGGCAGAAAGGAGCCCCAGGGACCTTTGGAAGAGCTTCTCTCCCAAAATTATCCTAATGGGGGAGTAGGTACCAATAGAAACTGTTTTGTTCATATGCAGCATGAATCTTCAGGGAGAGGTTTCTGCCTCTAGTTGCTGTACTTTGAGCCACGAGTCTCAGTCGAGAACCTCCATCACTTCACAGACATTCTTTATCGCGGTGGAGTATGCAAAACGGGCCACCGTGTTTGTTTACCCTATCCCAAACCTCCACAATAATCTCACCTTGCCGATAGTTAATATGTTGTTTTTCTTCTCATCATGATATGTACCAATCATACTTCAGTTTAGGAAATTATTGTTCTGGGACTTTATCCAACAAATAATGGGGCAGAAACTATTAAGTTTTCCCCAAAGTTGATTGTTAGAGATGGTTGTCAGGAAGATTTCTGAGGTCAAAAGCAGAAGTCAACCTTGATAAATTATTTGCAGGGTCACTCTATCTGGACATTGTTGTAAAAAAAAAAAAAAAAGGCAAATCAAGAGAGATAGGTTCTACTCTATCTACCCTTTGGCTCTTCTCCTCCCCACTTCCCTGCTCATTTTTAACCAAGTAGGTTAGTCCTCACTCAAGACTATGGACCTGAACACCAGAGGGTCCCCATCATCAAGGAGTCATGATAAGCCACTGATAAACTCTAAAAACTGTCTTTCCAGAATGACTGCCAAGATATAGAAGTATTGGATGCATCATCTCAAGAGTCAGCAGGCACTGTATCTAAATGTGCATCTCGCCAGTCTCAGAAGAAGAAAGCAATATTTTTTTTGACCAACAACAAAGCAGAATGAACTGGGAATCTTACTGACCACTGACAAAGTGGAATCAATTGGGAGCCCTTACACATGAATCACACAGAAAAGAGACACCACAACAGGGCACGATATTGCTCCTAAGAGAGAGAGACTGGGCATTATATATACTAGAGGGAAACTTTTTGTCCTTTTCCTTTCCTACAGCTCTTTACTGAAAGGATTTTTAAGGACAATTAGGCAGACTTGTTCTGCATAAAATAGAGACTGACAGAAGTGCAGGGTTACTAGCCCTTTGTTTAAGATTTTGTAGGGTTTTATTTTTACTGTGTCTCTTTATAGTTTTTCTAACCTGGCTTCCCCCATGTAAGATAGTGACACTCATCATATCCTATTGTTGTTGGTTTTTTTTTAAGATTTTATTTATTTATTTGAGAGAGAGAGACACAGCGAGAAAGGGAACACAAGCAGGAGGAGTGGGAGAGGGAGAAGCAGGCTTCCCGCTGAGCAGGGAGCCCGATGCAGGGCTTAATCCCAGGACCCTGAGACCATGACCTGAGCCGAAGGCGGACGCTTAACGACTGAGCCACCCAGGCGCCCCTCCTATTGTTATTTTTTAATACAGAGGTTCAACCTGCTACATGGAGTCAAATTTTCAATATTTCATCCCTATTTCTGACTTTTGTCTTACAACCCACAATCTCAGTATTAGTGTGGTTATGAAGGTCCAAAAACAGCTTGGGGAAAAATATTAACCGTTATTACATGAAAGATTAAGTCAAAGAGTCACTTCAACATTGAAAAGGTACTATAAAGCCATGAACCAAATGGAGATGAAGTCAATGTTTGGAAGCCTGAGTTTTGCAAACAAGTCTAGAGGGGAAAATGTAAATATAGGAAATGATTAATTATCAAAGGTCTTCTGATTAAATGGTGTTTTGTTTTAATTTACTCCAATTGCATAGAAAGATACATGTTACTGTGTGATTAGAGAGAACCAGACAAAATACCGATTTCATTATGGTTGCTGCATGTTTGTATACAAAGCCAGTTAAATTACATCTTCCAGGGTCCATTTCAAGGCCTTGAAATAACTAAATGCTATTCCAGGGACAAGAGCATCATAAAGCATGAAGAGCTTGACAAACAAAAAGGATCATTTCCTCTCCTTTTTAAGAAAATAACTAAAATAGAGGAACTCAACTGCAGTAGAGTACTGAAAGTGTGCATTTCAACTGAGTTCTTCCAAATATCAAGGTGAACTTATAAAACCATCTCCTGGTCAAGTATATTTTTGATACGAGAGTGCTTTGTTGGATCTCAGCCATAGAACCCTCATCCTAACGACAGGCAAATCCTCACCTGACAATACTCACCTCTAGAGCAAAAGAGTCATTGCTCACAATCCTTCAAGGACACCCACGTATTCCCAGGAATCCAGGAGTTAAGAAAGATACTCCTTCCCTCAAGTAAGTAGAAAAAAAAAATAATAATGTCCTTGTCTGCATGGATGAAATGGACAATTTTAGATTCAAAACAAAATACACACACACGTACATATGCATCCATAGTCTTTTAATGACATTATCGTGGGTGAAAATACAGCCTTAAAATATCAAAAGTACATTAGACATGGTCACTGTCTTGAGAATATTATATGTAGTGGGGAAAATATATTCATCATATTGATTATTACATCAGAGAAACTACTGTGATGGTGGGTAATTTTAAGTGTCAACTTGATTGGGCCATGAGGTGCCCAGGTATTTGGTCAAATGCTCTTCTGGGTGTTTCTATGAGGGTGTTCTTGGGTGAGATTAACATTTAAGTGGGAAGACCTTAACAAGGGATTAACATTTTAGTCAGGAAAGCAGATTGCTTTATAACATGGGTAAGCTTCATCCAATCAGTTTAAGGCCTGAACAGACGGTAGACCGACCCTCCTCCAGGTAAGACAGAATTCTCTAGCTAATTGCCTTCCAACTTCATCTGCAACATTGATTATTACTGCCTGACAGCCTTTGAATTGGAACACTGGCTCTCCCTGATTCTCCCACACTATCAGCCCACCCCTGAAGATTTTGGACTTCCCAGCCTCCATAACCACATGAGCCAATTCCTTACACTAAATTTACTAAATAAATATATTTACTTCATATATAATATATTCACATTTATTTTACTTATATTAATCAGTTATAATAAATCCTAATTATATTGTACATATATATCTTAATATATCCTATTGGTTCTTTTCCTCTGGAGACCCCTAATAAAACTGTGCTCATAATATTAATAGCTAATACTTACTGCATACATACTTACTGAAAGACACTATTATATACAAAATCTCACTTAATCTTTACCACATTATATTACATTAGTGCTATTATTCTTATTTTCCAGTTGGGGAATCTGAGAATCAGAGTTTCAGTATTTTTTTCTGTTTCCTCACCTGCATGTTGGGGAAAACAATAAAACCTACAGAATAGGGTTGGGAGTGAGTGATAATTACAAGAATTAATATTTATAAAACTTACAATGGTATCGGACACACAGTGTTGTGTGTTTGCTCTTAAAATTAACAGTAGCACTGGTTACAGTATGTTGATCAACATCCCACAGCTATTATGTAGCAAAACTGAATTCTGAGCAGGAGCCCAGTCTCAAAAAGTCCAATTCCTAACTACTCCTCTATGCTACCACTCATTACCGCAAAGGGGACAGGTTGTAGGAAGAGTTCATCAAATGAAATATTTACAGATCCTTCCCACATGTGACATGAGCAAGATGGGCCATGATTAATTGTGGTGATGGTATAAAAAGCAGCAGCTAATTTCTGAGGCGAACAAGGCCTAGATTATTTAGGGCTTGATAGACCATAACCAGCTTCCTGAATCGCACTTGAAAGCAAATTGGCAGCCAGAGCCTTGGTATAATGTGCTCCCTGCGGCTCGCTCACTTAGCACTTTATACCACCAGAGTTTGTTCTATTTGCTTAGTTTAGAAGTCAATAAAACTGTGCACAGAGCTGCTAAGCACACATAGAACACAAAAGTGCAACAGTCGAGAAAAAAATAAATCAGAGAAAAACAACATTGAATCCTCAGGTTCCAGCCAAGGTCCAGAAAAGGTCCCACCAATAAAAATATGCCCTTGACATCTTCCTGAAGAGTACTTTTCATGCTGACAAATAAACCCCTTTAAGATGATCATAGTTACACATAGTTGGTTGAAACAGCTCCTAGAAACAGCTGAATAAAGAGCTACTTGGATACCATGGATAAAAATACTACAATACCTGAACTTCAACTTTAGCCTCCCCCCCCTTTTTTTAGGAATTCTTGGGACAGAAAATATGAAAGAATATGGCTTAGAGGGAAATGTATTCAATCATGTGAGCCTTTAATCCTAATATTATGAATCCTAACACAAGAATAGTCACCAGGCATACTGCAGTTCTATGATCTCACTTTAGAGCCCTCTAAAATCAAGGAGGAGAAATCTTAAGGCTTGCACCCATCTCTTGGGTACCTCGTGTTCCCAGAGCGGCAGTCCTGCGACAAGGGATATTAATAAAAGCATGTGTCCCAAGAGGCGGAAGTATTAACATGACTTTATGACCCAGATCTAAGTTACCCAGATAAAACTCTAACCATCAATATATCACATATACTTTTGATGATATATAAGAAAAGCACTTGATAAGACTCAAAGGTAAACTAGCCAATTGCTACAAATAGTTTTAGGGACTGCAAGGTTCAAAGTGTAGGTGTAGAGCTTTAGTTCCATTATGACTCAGTCTAACGCTGCTACTTCTCACTGTTTAGAAAGGAAATGTCCTACTTAAGCTGTTACTGTCCTAGTTGTTTTATATGTTCTTATGATTTGGAGTGTGCAGGTTATTAAATTGCCTTGAGCTTTATGGAGTTGTAATGCATCTGATAATCCCTCAGGTTTAAAAGCAATAAGGAGGACACTCAGCCACTTCTGTTTCTTAGCTTGGGGAATCCAAAACCCTCTTCATCAAATGAATTAAGAATACAGAGAATAAAGAATGACTAAAAATAATGTCAAAGAACCAGTGGATGTCAAACCAACATGGTCAGTTGCCTTAATGTAAGAACTAGGTACCTCTACTTGGTGGAATGGAGATTAATATCCGACCTATGGAGATGTCTCTTGAAAAACAACTGCTAAAAGCATATCATATAGGTAATGAATAAGACATACCATATATATATTCCTACTAGATAAAGTTTTAGATTAACTAGAATCCCAAAGTCAAATATGAAGCTGCTAGAGCTTATTAACGTCTGAAATGGGATCTATGTAAAAGTGCAATTAAATCAAAGCAGAATTTAATGAGAAATCAATAGACATCATAAAGATCTATCTCTGCAGTTCTTATAATTTCCAAGACATAGAACAGCTTCGACAATTTCATGGTGCCTGTTTGGAGGTGGGTCCCCTGTTTTTTCTCTTTCCTACTGTTCTTCCAGCTGTCAAACTGAATCTACCCATAGGCAGGACATGGCCATACCAGGCAATCTGTGAAAACAAATGGAATGAAAACAACAAGGGCAACATCAACAAAACTAGATTAAATTCAGTGAAAATGATATTATTTCAAGCTGATTATGGATATTTGGTGATTATTAATAAAATCTTGCAGATGTACAGGGAGTTCCTCAGAGCATTTCCTAGGCACACAAGACTACATTCTCCAGTCTTCTTGCATTTATATGAGGCCATGTAACCGAATTCTAGCCAATAAGAACATGGGTAGAAGAGAATTATATCACTGCTACACTTGGCCCCTAAATCTGCCTGCTTGATCCGACATACTCTTGCTCTTCACTCATAAGCCAGCTGGATAGGGGGATGCAGCTGGATTTCCAAGGAGGCACTAGAGCACAGACAGAAATACGAGAGGAGGATTCTGGATCCCTGAGTCACCACTTGAAGAACAGCCCAGGTGAGCCTCTCAACTTGCAATCACCACTAATTGCCTGTACTAACATAGCTATTAATATTTGAACTTATTTTAAGATTCCCAAACTCTGACCAAAATGTAGGGAGAGTGTGATGTTATGTTCCTAAAAATGAAAGCTAATGTTCATCGAGCATTAAATATGTGCCAGGCACTTCCTAAGTGTTTCCTATATGTTATGTCATTCAGTTCTCCCAAGAATCCTCTATGCTTTATTATCTCCACAACGAAGCTAAAGCTAGCGAGATTCAGTGAACTTCCATGGTTACACAGCAAGAAGCAGAGCTTGGTTGAAACTAGGCAATCTCTCTCTGGAGCCTACAGAACAAAACTCCAGGTAGTCACTACTCGGTACAGCCTAGGCACTACCCCCCAAGAAAGGGAGACACAGAGAAGAAGTAGAGTGCCTGACTTCAAGCAGCTTAGAGCAAAGTGGAGAAACAATTGAAAGTCAACATTTTGACTGTTTTCACTCTCCTAATCAATTCCCTAATAATTAACTACCTCAATAAAAAAAAAAAGTGCAAGTAAAATAAAAAGAACTTCCAGATAAATGGAATGGCAGCTTCGTGTGAACATGATCACTATTCTTCATTTGACCAAACAGATCCAACTTCTAAGCACCACCTTGAGGCCTTTCCTTCCCTGAACTGCTGGAGGAACCAGCTGAGGAACAGGATCATCTGACATCCATCTCCTGTACCTTGGCAGGACAGGTCTTTGAAGGACTTCTTCATTAAGAGTTCAAGTAGCCTGGGATTTAGTTACATATTAAGTTACCTCTTTAAAAAAAAAAAAAAAAGATAGGGGCGCCTGGGTGGCTCAGTCGTTAGGCGTCTGCCTTCGGCTCAGGTCGTGATCCCAGGGTCCTGGGATCGAGCCCCACGTCGGGCTCCCTGCTCCTCGGGAAGCCTGCTTCTCCCTCTCCCACTCCCTCTGCTTGTGTTCCCTCTCTCACTATGTCTCTCTCTGTCAAATAAATAAAATCTTTAAAAAAAAAAAAGATATTTATTTATTTTTAGAAAGAGAGAGAGGGCACAAGTGGGAAGGGCAGAGGGAGAAAGAGAGAGAAACTCGAGCAGACTCCTCACTGAGCACAAAGCCCGACGCGAGGCTCAATCCCACGACCCTAAGATCACTACCTGGGCTGAAACCAAGAGTCAGACGCTTAACCAACTGCGCCACCCAGGTGCCCCATTAAGTCACCTCCTGATTAATTGTTGCCTGCCCATTTGGTAGACTGTTGATAAGTTCAAGGAAACAAATGCTATACTCTTCAGGCTCAAACTGTATTTCCCTAAGTGCTGCAAAAGTCTCTTTGGCTCACCTTAATTGCCACTTTCTTTGCTAATCACACCATCCTGTATTCAACTTGGTGTCTTACAACTGGATCTCCTTTCCTGGTCAATCAAGCTAAAGCCAACTCTGAAGAGCCACGTCTGATCCATGGACGATTACTGCCCAAGGCCTTGACACCAGCATCCTTTCCAAACATTTAATTTTAAATACATAAAAATATTAATTAATTTAATAGATATTTACTGACTACTGACTACTTCCCAGAGACCGTACTAGGAAATTGCGGAACATAAAGATAAGCAACGACACATGCATTCCCAGCCATCACAGAGCATACAGTTTGGCAACGAACAGACACTAACGAAACAAGTCTAATAGTTGCAAACTGAAATTTTGATAAGTACCGTGAAGCAGTACATACCTACCACCTCAAAGGCACAAGATCTAGTACAATAGGATAAGGAGGATAGGAGAGGTCAGAGACGACAAAGGGTAAGCAGAAACTGATTAGGCCGAGACTGGCAGGAACAGCATTTTATACTGTGGGCCCAGCTTGTGCAGGACTATGTATTAAGAGAAAGCACAGCAAACATAAGGGAATGAGAGAATGCAGAGACTGAGGGGAAAGTTAGGACAAGATGCAGTTGGTAAGGAGGGCAAAGGCCAGATCACATAGGGATTCAAAGATTCTGTTAAATATGGGGAGACACAGAAGGTTTTAAACAACCCTAAAACTGCCCCTAGAAATATACCACAAGATCACATAGCTATCAGAAAACTGCTGAAATCCATACAAAGTGAGGTTACCCTTATTTCCTGGGGGAGCTACCCAGAGGCATAACTGACTTGTTACTTATGCACACCCTGTGGGCAGTTTTTCCTACAACAGGAGCCATCTAATTAGAAAAAGTGCTGTGAAATGGATCTCTGACTTGAACTGAAGTGATCAATGATACCAACGAGGCCCTGGAAAGCATTCAGGTCAGCGTCAGCTCACTGGCCAAAGCTGCTACGGATGACAGAGGCGCCCCAGAATTACTCCTGTTGGGCTGAGACACTGTAGATACAATCACCAATACCTCCAGCTACGCCTGAATTAATGCTAAACCAAGTGGAAAGGTCACTACAGAAACTTAAAGAGAAAGCCACCAGGCCTTCATTGACCTTGATGTTTTCTGGGATTTGTTCAGTTAGCTAGGTTTGGGACCCTGGAGAGTATGGCTGGACCCCTGGAAGATGAGGTTGGCCTCACCACACTGCTTGGAATTCTGTTGATAGTAGTCTTAATTAAATACTCTATGCAATGAATTAATTAAACAGATTCGATGCAGCTTCTGTTGGCCAGGGTAGAATAGCCCATGGTGTGGCATACTTATGGGACAAGTCTCCAGAAGCCAAAAGGAAGCAGAAATGTGGGATAGATATTATTGGGAAACAATTTTCACAGGCCCCTCGTATTTATATACATCTTGCAAGCAGAGGCACTACCAGCTTTTGTTCTAGACCGTCTTTTCAGGATGCTTGTGTAGAGAACAGCCTTAGAAGACAAACACTCTCTCTCTCTCTCTCTCTCTCTCTCTGGAGCAAAACGCAGTTTACTGTCCAGTATAATAAAGATAATGACTCTGTCCAAGGCAAAGGTCAGGCAGATTTGCTTAGAGGATATTATAAAAGATTCAGTTTCCCTAATCTTGGTTGGGTACTCCTTTTATATAATGCAACCCACTGCATGGGCAGACTTCATCTGGCCCTCTTTGCATTGCCCTGTGGGAACAGGGGCTGAGAAGACTAGTACAAGTGTGAAAACTCGACTGCTATGGTTGTAAGAAAACCCTTTGTATCTGAATCAGGAGTCATGTGCCTTTTGCCAGCAAACATGAATTGTGGCAGGCTAACTTATTAGCTCGCCAGCTAGAGTAAAATCTCAGACTGTTCACATTTCTTGACAGTGCTAACCATCTCAGGTAGGCATTTTTCTGATGAGGTTCTACCAAGAAAGTGTAGTATCTTAAACTATTCATTTAATTTTTTGATTGATCAAGCTATTTCAGTTATGCATCCAGGTGTGATGCCTTGGTAATCTGTGCCCCTGGGCTTGATTTCAAATATTCTTTTCCAGACAGTGCTAAATATGCCAAATTCACTTATTTATTCAAAGACAATTGTTTTATTGATGAGCACTAATCCCTTTATGAGCCAACTAGTACATGAGATTTCCTTAACCACAGGGGTTGGCATGTGGCCTAAGTTGTTCCAAATAGAATAAATCCTAAGGCTCCCATTCTAGGGTTAAGAAAGAACATTTTCTACATTTTCAGATGGAGTGATATAGGGTATGAGGCCTAGAGCTAGGCCAGCCATTTTCCTACAAGTATTCCAAAGAAAAGACAACTCAAAAATAAAGACACAGATAATTACAGATAAATATTCTGGAGTTGAGATCAAATCTACCTAAGGAGAACGTATTGCTGGACTTCTTCTGATTACAGCAGAGAAAAAAAAAAAAAGGCCCTTAATTAAAACAATCTGCAATGCATTTTCTGAAACTTGCAACTGTTAGGATGCTGATTCATATGGTCCATCTGGCTTTAGAACACATCTTCATAACCACTAAAATATACTGGCTCTCACTTTTACCACTGCCCAGCACCCAAAACCTAGGACTTGTGAAACACTAAAAGAAATCAAGAAATGGGAAGGAAGGGAGGGAGAAGGGAGGAAGGGGAGGAGGGAAAAAGACAATAATAATAATTATCTCAAAAAAAATTTTTTTAGAAGTTATGAAAGAAATAGTCTTCCATTGTCCAAGGCCACTGGCATGAAAATGATTCAAATCTGATACACTGATAAATAACTACTAAGAACAAAGAAGGATAAAACAAACAAAACAAAAAATCACTGAAAGCTATCTAAAGTTTTTGGCAAAGGCATAAACAGTCTTCTAGCTATTAATATGGTCATCAGACATCCAGAAATAGCTATCAGGATCCTATAAGTACCTGGGGAACAGATCATAAAAGGCATCCTGATAGGATTGTGGGCTAATCAGTTCCATCTTTATCCTTCAAGTCAGATGTTTTAACTGGGGACACACAGATGATAGATGTGGTCTCTGAACACTCTGAGACTATGATTACAATGTGCGTGTGTGTGTGTGTGTGTGTGTGTACACACACTGGGGAAGGCTCTACAGCTGTCTTTAAATTCTAAAAGAGGTCCATGAATTAAGGAATGTTATGAAATCTGTTGGGAGTATCTGCAGGGGGATTTATCTGCAGGTATGCTCTGGACAGATGGGTCTGGTTCTGGGACTGTATATAGATTGGGCAGACAGTACATAATACTAAAGGAAGGGAAATCAAGCAAGAGACTATGGGAAATGCTCAGGCTATGAAGGATACAAGACAGCATGCTAAGTCAGCACAGGAAGAATTCCTACTGAATAAAACCAATAGGCAGCAATGCCCTTGCCATAATCATATGTATAACCATAATGGGTCTATGAACATGTATACATTTTGAATCACCAAGGATACACTTACAAGGAATAGCATTATATACAAATAGTTTTCTGGTAAATCTCTGGATTATTTTCAATTATCACTGAATCTGAAATTTATTTTTCATCTTGATAAATGTCTTACAGTTTGCAGATTATGCTAAGTACTTCTGGCTAGTAAAGTGTCAGTCACAGAAATAACCTGCAAAGAGGTTGCACAAGGCTATGTGAGTGCAAAGAAATGTGAGTAAACGATCTTAGCCAAAATAATCCAAACTATGCTTGTATGACAGTGACTTACAAGAAATGAATCATTATACAAAAGGACAATACACAAATGAAAAGATGGTCCACGTTACCAACAATAAAGAAAACAGTCTTTTATAGCAAAAAATAATAAAAAATATTACAGTCTGATAATACCAGGTGTTGACAAGTTGACCAATTCTTGCACTACTAGTGGAAGAAAAACTTGGCAAGACAATTCTAGAGAGCAACACTAGGTGTTAACACCTAGTGAAGTTAAAGATATGCATTCCCATGATAAGCAGAATAATGGCTTCCCCAATGATATCCACCTCTTAATCCCTGAAACCTGTGAATATATTACATTACATGGCAAAAGAGATTTTCCAGATTTGATTAAGGATTGGAGATGGGGAGATTATCCAGATGGACCCAATGTAATTACAAGGGTCCTAATAAGAAGGAAGTAGGACAGTCAGACAGCAAATATAGCAAAACGTTGAGATTTGTGAAGTTGAGCAGTGAGTATGCAAAATTTTGATATTCCCTTTCCTTTACACATTGCTGACTTCAAGAGTTTCAGACCCAATATTCTGCTGCAAATTCCCCTCCCCAGACCACCCCTCCCTAAACCAGTCAAATGTTCCTGGAGATCTATCAGAAAACAGAGCATTGCTTTTCTGACCTTTTTTTAGATCAGAAAACTACATAAAAGTAGCAGACACTAAAGAGAAAATATTTATAAAGCCCCCTATATCCAGGTGCTGGAAATCAAAGAAAAGAGTTCAAGGAAATACAGGTTTAGGAGGCCTTATAAAAAGTGTACAAGGCAGGTCCTTCTCAAATTTGGGGGCTTGTAAACCCTTAAAATTTATTGAGGACCACAGTGATGTTTTATTTCTATGGGTTGTATCTATCAACATTTACCTGTAAGAATTAAAAGTGAGAAGCATTTAAATATTTGTGAATGCATTTTAAATAACAATATTATGCCCATGGCATGTTTAAAAGTAAATACATATCTTTTGTGGAAAAAATAAGTACATTTTCTAAAACAAAAATAATTAGTGAGAAGAGTGGCTTTGTTCTCCATTTTTGTAAATCTTTTTACTGTCTGGCTTGATAAAAACCAGCTAGATGCTATTGAGATATATTGTTTTGGTTGAAGTATATAAAGATAATCTAACCTCACATAAATAAATAGTTGCAAAACGGAAGCTTTTGTGGACCTCAGAAAGACTTGGGGGACCTCCATGGGTCCTCAGACCAAAGTATGAGAACCACTGGTCGAGGCAGTGGTTCCTTATGCTCAAAAGCTGAACAAGTATCTGATCAAAAGTATGATGATGTTACATTAAAAACAGGCTAAAGGGGCGCCTGGGTGGCTCAGTCATTAAGTGTCTGCCTTCGGCTCAGGTCATGATCCCACGGTCCTGGGGTCGAGCCCCACATAGGGCTCCCTGCTCGGCGGGAAGCCTGCTTCTCCCTCTCCCACTCCCCCTGCTTGTGTTCCCTCTCTCGCTGTGCCTCTCTGCCAAATAAATAAATAAAATCTTTAAAAAAAAAAAAAAAGGCTACAAATTATCTAGTAACCTGATTACTCAAATTATAGAACACCAAAGCTATACTTTTCACCTGTGCCGCAAACTCATCTTGAAGTGTGAAAGATAAAATTTTTTGGACAAAAACAAGAAAGTGCTACTTTTATCATCAGAAAACAAATTCAAGCTTGAATAAATAGAATGTGAAAAAATAAACATTTTTTAAGGAATTAGATAATTTTGATTCAATGGACTTTGAAATACTAATAGGTGATAAAAAATACTAATAGGTGACTCATGATAGGTAAGAGAATAGAGTAACATTTCAATCCATAAATGTTCTGTACCCAAAAGAAGCAAAGATGTTCTGGACAAGTAAAAAAATATATATTTATTTCTTCATTTTACCTACTATTTACTTTCTATGGAAGAGGAAAATCAAAATACCAAATTATTTGTAATGCTGTTCTAGAACTTTATGACTAGTCATGTTTTAGACAATACTCATTTGCCACAGAAGGTATCATTTAAAGGAGTACTCGGATATCTGAATAAGGTTATTTCAGTCCAGAAATCAGTCAATGAGATTATGGGAGAAGTAGTAATAGTAGCAACCACACCACTATTCCCTTCCTTGGTACTTTCAGGGGATCACCGTAAGTAAAGCACAGCAATCATGGAGAATCATAATTAAGGAACAGCTACAAGTTCATAGTCCATTTTCATTCTTTTAGCTTACAGCTCACAGTACCCAAGCAACATTCTCAGGGCCAGATCCTAATAACTCCTCATAGAAATACAAGAGCCCAAGGCTTATTGCTAACATAACTAACCTGAAGCTTATCTGATAAAACTCCAGAAGGGATAGGGTGAGGGCAGGGAATTTTCACGAAACAGTGGCCCCTTACTCTGGGACAAATTTAACTCTAGGTCAACAGCTCCAACATACAAGATTCTTGGTTTAAATATTAATCGTGTAACACTGCCAGAAAATAAATGCAATTACTTTTCTGCAAATTAACAATCTAAAAGTCAGCCACAGATTTTTGAATGGGCTTTCTTTAGCCTTTTAAAAATCAAGAAGTTAAGTTGATGAAATGTTAGCAGTAGCTAAATACAAAAGAATAAGCTAAAAAAAGCATTATGTTTAGCATCATAAATTAAATTAGTAAATTAGCAAGGCTGCTAGATATACACAGTAAATTTTCCCAGCATAATTTGTATCTAGCATAGGACAGGTCCAGTGCATCTTATGGGAATCTACCGTGATTAGCACAGTCTTCCAACTTTCAGATTCATGTGTTGATAGCAACACTGTAAATTTAAATTCTGGAACAATGCCCAGAATTTTTTGTTAACGGAAAACCAAGCATATCCCTGAAAGATAGAGGTCTCCTCCCTCTGTGGTTAATGCACATTTTGCGTCTCAATAGTTTTGACAACAGATTCTTGGAGTATTTCTTTGGCCTGGCTCTGTGACGCCAGTTCTCAAAGGCGATAAGTATTATCAGCACAATGGGTGGGCAATTTTCAAAAATACCTTAAACTGAAGAGTAAAATATGATTCAGTTTTACTTTAAACAAATATTCGACACCTTGCATCCTGAAGAGGGAAAGAAAGTCATAAAACCATGTGGCATACTATAGGAACGTAGGACTACAACATCCAATAAACTGTCATTATCTGTAATGACTGAGATCAGATTGTTGCAGAACTCAAAATTTTTCAGATATTAGGAAGGTGTAATATTCTATTACACAACTCTGGGGTGAGGGTGGTTAGAGTAGCAAGCTACAATCAAACACCTTAATATCCTGTAGTAAAACATAGAAAAGGGGCATCTGGGTGCTACAGTCGGTTAAGCGTCTGACTCTTGGTTTCAGCTCAGGTAGTGATCTCAGCGTCATGAGATCGAGCTTCACATCAGGCTCTGCACTCAGCATGGAGTCTGCTTGAGTTTCTCTCTCCCTTTCCCTCTGCCCCTACCCTCCCTAAGCTCTCATTTGTGCTCTCTCTCTCAAAAAATCAAAGAACAAAAACAACAATATATTAACTGGAATAAGAGCTATAAATAGCCTCACATCCACTCAGGTTAAATATTATAATTAAATGAGATAAGAAAAACAAAACTTTTACACCAATCAAGAGACCCTTGAATTGCATGCAAACAGTGAAGAAAAAAAAAAAGGCAAAGAAAAGTGAAAACAAATATAATAGAGAAAATAAAAAGGTCTGAGCAAAAATTAAATGATATGAGGCAGAAAAGAAGAATAAAGAAAGAAAGAAGGCAAGTGGAGAGATAGGTTCTTGCTTTCATGCTATCAACAGCTAGAAGGGACTTTTAAGAGTTCATGGCCAACATACCCATAAGCAAACTGATCAAGATCATACACCCGGCTAGTGAGGGAGACACTGAAGAGAATTTGACCTGGTTCTTTAGTTCGTTTTTATTGCCATCCTAGCAGGCAGAATGACATTCAATGGATGTCCAAAAACCCTAATCCCTGGAACCTGTGAATATGTCACATGGCAAAGGGGATTTTGCAGATGTGGTTAAGGTTACAAACTTTAAAATAGAGACATCAGCCTGTATTATACAGGTGAGCCAAATCTAATAATACAAGCTCTTAAAGACAGGGAACTTTGTCTAGCTAGAGTCAGAGAGATTTGATGTGTGAGGGAGACCTGACCCATCACTGCTGAGCGTGGAGAGGAGAACACGGAATGCGGAAAGCATTTGAAAGAATGCTGACAAACTCCAGCAGCAAAGACTGGCTCTGGACCGACAGCCAGCAAGGAAACAGAGACCTCTGTCCTACAATTGTAAGGGACTGAATTCAGCGAAGAGCAGGAATGAGTTTTTAAGCGGACCCATCCCCAGAAAGGAACATAGCCCACCCAACACCGTGATTCATCAGTCTCGTGGGACTGAAAGCAAAGAACCCAGCTGAGCCATACTGCAACCAGATTTCTGTCCCACAGAACTGTGAGATAACAAATGGATGTTGTTTTAAGCCACTAAATCTGTGGTGATTTGGTCTGGCAGCAAAAGAAAACGAATACAGCCATCCCTGTGAAAAACCATGTTGGCCAACTCCAGTTGGAGGTTGGCTGTAGAGAGCAAGCCACCACCATACGTATGGGCTCACAGTGAAGTTACAAAGAAGAAGGCAACCGGGATGATTAAATCTGGCCATAGTAAAGCGCAATTTAAATATGCCAAAATATTTCTTATGGATTGTCTATTACATGCTGGCAGAGAGTACACTAAAATTTATAGAAACGATTATTTTTATTATATTCAAAGTCAAAGCCCCACTTTTCTAATATCTATGGTATTACCATCAGTAGGAATTATAACATCATGATTCTTTCACACAAACAGATTTGTAAAATTGAACAAATGGGGAGAGAAATCTCTCAGTGAAAAGCATGTGTATATGCATGTATCGAAGATAAAACAATGTAGTATAAAGGCAAAGGTCATTCAAACTGACTGACTCTTCAGTAAACATTCAAATATCATTTAGCAAGTGATTAGATATTTAAGTATATTATTTATGGAAGATGAATGCTATTTAAATGAGATGTTGGCAGTAATTTGTAGTTCAAGGCATAACTAAATTATTCTCAACAAGCATGAATTGCCTGGAGTTTTATTTTCATTTAGTGAATTTTAAAAGACACATAGAGGATTGTATCAATAATTATCTCATTATCTAACAGCCCTGGCTTATCTTCCTATAGTTTAAATCATAAAAGCCAACACGGTTTAGGAATATGGATCTCTCCTTGGATGTTAGATCTTAGAAACCAAAACCAGGGCGCCTGGGTGGCTCAGTCGTTAAGCGTCTGCCTTCCGCTCAGATTATAATCCCGGGGTCCTGGGATCAAGCCCCACATCGGGCTCCCTGCTCTACGGGGAGCCTGCTTCTCCCTCTCCCACTCCCCCTGCTTCTGTTCCCTCTCTCACTGTGTCTCTCTCTGTCAAATAAATAAATAAAATCTTAAAAAAAAAAAAAAAAAAAAAGACAAAGGAAAAATACATTGTTCATACTCCTTTGGCTAACTGTTTTTCTAAAGAAGAGTCTGTAAGCACCAGTTAAGCAAAATGAGTATTACTTTATAGAGATTGCACTCATGTTCAAGGTTCAAACACCTTTTATAGAAAGGACTATATTTAACCATTTTCAGGACTATGGGCATAAAAATTTTCAAAGTTCACAGAAATAAAAATATTCGGTAACCAATCATATTATATATTACTTAATAGGACCCGAGTGCTGTATAACTGGAGTTTCTATTACTTCTCAAGTGTAGTGTCATAAAATTCATAAAGGACTCTAGCAATATTTTTAAAAATACCATCAAAATCATATCAGGCCTCTTAAGAATTTTTAAGACTTTTCCTAGGCATGTTTTACTTCTTGTAAGTTATAAATTCCCTTATAGCAAACCTATACTTTCCAAATCAAACTGATCTTTTTCAAGCATATTCATAGTAGAAATTGTCTTCCCAAAACTGGCTATGCAATGTACAGCCCTCCTTTCTTAAGTTTGCCGAAGTAGTATGTGCCTGTTAATTTTTAGTTACATTTGTTTTTGTTTTTTTATCTAAGTCATTAAACTAAACTTAGTGAAATAGAAAGCTAGAAAATCAAAATGGAAAATTTAAACCTAACCATAAAATGCTGGGTGTATGTGTTAAAATGTATTAATATATATTCAGAATATGAGGGAAATGTCATGCCCATAATAGTAAGAAAAACATCCAACTAGCAAAATATATTGACATTCAAAGGATATTTAGTAACTATAGCTATGTATTCAATAAAGGAGAGTAATTGATAAGATCCAGAAAGCAGCCTCATTCTAATAGCTAAATTTGTGTTAACCCTGCATTATCACATAGCTTATGTTTGGCATTTATAATATATTTCTTCTGAGTTGATGCACCTAACCAACAAAATGGGACACCTACCTCATTCCATGCTCTCCACCTGCGTATGTGATTTTCCTGAGTAAAACACCAACCTAAAAGGTTTAAAATATCTGCCTGATAATGGTCATGTTCTTTTCCCTTAAAGACCGGGTAAGGGCAACTACCTAAAAATAGATTTACATTCCACTGCAAGTGAGCGTTGGTCCATGGGATGAAACTGGACAGACTTAAAAGAGAGCCACAGAAAACTAAGAATATTAATAAAAGATAATGATCCCCCCCCCACTATCCCTGAGGCTGATGCATACCGATTTGGAAAAATAAAAATTATATTTTTGCAGACTGACCTTTTTCTAGGATTAAATTAGTTTGAAGCAATCTATAAGGTTTGATATTTTCTGGGCCCTCAAGATAGTTTACAGCTATAGTAAATGTGCACTTTTGCTTAAAGCTAATGGTAGCTATCTCAGAAAACTAAAAACCTACCCATTTTAGACTGAGAGAAGTTTGCAAGACATTAATCACTGTCTTCCCAAAGAGCAGGCCCAAGTATGAGTTGCTTAGGTATAGCAACGCATTCATTAATCCTGGTATAGAGCACAGCATCAAATGATAACCCGGCACTTATCTTTCATTTCTCTCTACCCCATTAAAGCAACAGACACCTTACATTGTTAGTATATAATTTTTTTCACATGAGAATGTCTTACAGAGAAATGCATGTAACAGCAAAGGAGAGAGGAACCAGCTTTTTACGGCATGAAGCTCATTGACAGAATGAAAACTAGCATTATGTAAGTGAAAAGTAAAATGCTGGGAAAGCAATTGGAAGATGATTACAGAAGTCGCAGACACTCGCCTCTAAATTTCATCATGTTGTAGCTCATAGACTTGAAATCTCATGCAGCTGAAGGTTAAAAATGGGGGCTGGGACCATGAAAATGCTCACTTGATGAAGCTATTCAGAATCCAGGATGGTCGGATAAATCCAAGATTCTCATGACCCCTGGCAGCATTCACATCTCATCAAGGCGAGGAATGTCCCGTTGATGGTTTGGAGAGCATCGATCACGTCAGCACAGTCTGCCCTTGCTATAAACCATCTCTGTGATTTATAGGCATCAGCAGCCTGACGGTGCCCTTTCAGCTCTGCTGGGCGCGACAGGAGCCTCCCGAGTCATTTCGGCGAAACAAACTTACATTGGCTGTTCAATCCCATATTTCTGTGAGCTGAATTCTCATTATCTCACACACTTAGAAAGGATTTGCCTATAAGGTTTCAGTACCTTTCAAGACCCATCTCTTCCTTGCAAGGAGCTCCTGAAAAACATATCACAGAATAATTCTGTAGTCTCTTTTGCAGTCCTGTCTGCATAAGGTAGAAGTCTGGAGTTTCATTTTTGTCAAAGAACTTGAAAAAAAAAATCAAGCCTATTTTATAGATCACCATCTCTGACCTACTTCCACTAGGTACAGCCACTCCTTCCTTAAAATCAAAGAAAAATACAGTGGCCCCTGAATGCACACAGGGCTAAGTTCTAACTCCTTGAATGGACATTTTGGCCCCCCACAATCTAGCTCAGGGTTTCTCAACCTCACCACTGATGTTTTGAACTCAAAGATTATTTGTTATATGGGACTGTCCTATGGATTGTACAATATTTAGGAGCATCTTTCCCCCCCTACCACCAACTAGATGTCAGCAGTCCCACTTCACCCCTCCAATTACAACAGAAAAAAAAAAAAAAAAAAATCACCAGACATTGCTAAATTTCACCCCCCGTTGAAAACCTCTGACCGAGCCACAAACTACCTTTCCAGGAATCTTCCTCCCAATAGGCCCCCACAAAAAGCCTCTGATCTATCTCGATTCTCAGTTGTATTCCAGAATATGGCTTGGACTTTCTCATTTGGGTACTTTGCCAAAATATCCTACTTGTATCTTCTTCAAGTTCCACCTTATATTCCCATTTCTAAAAGGGTTTTTTTTTTTTTCCCTGAACATGTCAGTTTGAATGCTAGAGTTTATTTTTTAAGGATCTTCATTTGACCCCTGTAGTACATTTAGTTAATTATGACTTCAGGTAAGCCTCCTTAATCTCTAGCCTGTTTATCATAATTTAATGAGGATGATATCTAGCCTGTGTACCTGGTGATTGTGAGAAACAAATGAGATGATATACATGGAAGTACTTTGACAATGTTAAAACAAAAGAAATGTAAGGTATTACCAGTAAGTCATAAAATGTGTTCTGCTCTTTCACTTTTCATAGCTCTTGTTATTTAGCTCTATAGACTGCGATTTATGTGTTCACATCCCTATCACACCTTCATTATGTGAAGACAAAGAGGATTCCCAGATTTTGAGTTTTCAACAATAACCAGGACAATTTGGCACACAGTAAATATTTTTTAATTGTTTAATTAGCTTACTTCCTCATCACAACATTGTGATTGCAGGAGAAGGTAATTTACCTTTACATTCCATATCTTCCTACGGTCATCAATTACACATGACAAAGCTCCATTTGGTACGAAGACTGTTTTGACTACTCCATCATTCCTCCCCCACCCCCAAAATAAAACCAATCTGGTATTTCATTAGGAGATCTGAAACCAATTCTGAGAATTTAGGAAACAGCATTAAGATATATTTGAAAGAAGGAAGGAAAGTGAAAATAATCAGGATGGGGGTGAGGTAGTTAAGTGCTAATTCACTCTCCCCCTCTTCTATCCTAACACAGCGAACAGCAAACTGGCACCCTTTCCAACTCCTGGCCTCCTTTGACAGTGACAAAGCTGTTTCTATTTTTAAAAAGCCTCCAAAGTCATCAATTATGGCTCCAAACCTGAACTATCTGCAGAATCCCTATCACAGTCACATGAATATCTTTATTATTTGAAAATGGATTTAATATTTGATTACAGCCAAGTCATTCAGACAAAAGTTCATGAATGAGGTCGATACCACTGTGCTTAGTAAAAGTTAAATAGTAAAGTTAACCGGTATGACTAAAACTCTGTATGTAACATTCCAAAATAGTGGCAAAAAATGTTTGAGAGGCAACTGGGTAGCTCAGTCGGTTAAGCATCCAACTCTGGTTTCCGCTGAGGTCAGGATCTCAGGGCTGTGAGATGAAGCCCAGCATCAGGCTCCTAGCTCAGCACTGTCTGCTTGAGATTCTCTCCTTCTCGCCCTTCCCCCACCCCCATGCACGTGCACACGCTCGCTAGCTCTCTCAAAAAAAAGAAAAAAAAAGTTTGAGATAGTGGCAGCATTTGTTGAAAAAGTATGTGACCTTCCATGTGATAATGTTATAGCCATATTCATTTGTATGATTTTTGAGACTTCATCATAAAAATAATTATAGTACATAAAAGCCAGCACTCCCATGGGAAAAAGCAACTACTAGTTATAAGCATCACCTTTGAAATATGAATAAAATGATATGGAATCAATCCAACTGTGTTCTGCATTTTATGCATAAGTTTATTTCTCAATAAGGTATATTTTAATTAAAACACAAATGCAACTGGATCATTAATGCTTTTGAAGGAGCTTTTAGCAAATACTATCACAGAACATGGGTGTTTTTTTTTCCTAATTTGGACTATGAGTAACCTAAAATTCCTATTGAATTAATTTACTCAACATAGACAATAACCAATACAGACCGTAAATAAGCAAAGTGGATTTATTTAAAAATCTTTACTATCTCTAATCTTGAAATGTATCTTTCAGAAATAAATGTGCACTCTAAATATGGTGCCTATATTTCCTGCTTGCATTAAGCAGTGAATACTCATGGGTGCCCATTTAAAAAACAGACCATAGTTCACTGCAAACTGTACTCCCAGCATCACACTGGCAAAGGTTGGGAAACTGTCTGAGTTACAGATCGAGTCTGTACGTAAATACATAGAGATACTCTTGTGGTTTATAAGTTCCATCTAGGATAAGAGCCTTTAAAAAAAAAAAAATCAATATGTTTCCTAATTGATCCGCTAGAGCTTCATTTTGACAGTGAAGAGTTGAGTCAGTGGTTGATTTAATTCAGCACTTTAGAACAGTGGACCATGATTCAGATGTAGTTAGAAAGAAATCTATTGAGATTTAGAGTTGGATTTTAGAGGCTGTTTGATTTCTAAAGCAGCAAACCTGACAGCTAATTGATAACTTGGCATTGCAGATGAGTTGTAAAGTTAGGCGGATTTCCCTGGAGTTAAAGAGAGAGGCCATACAAACCCATAATAGATCTGAACAAATTCATTTCAAAAATATCAGGATATGAAAACTAAGTCATTTAAATCCGTGCTGATCCAATGAGGGAGAAAAGGTACTTTTTTAACCCTATAAGATCAATTTTTAAACTGCTCATCTAATGGTCTATTTAGACTCTTGAAAGGTAATGTTTAATGGCTTTCTGTAGTGCTTGGCTCAATGTTATCACATTCACTAAAGCCATAAGAATGCCTTATGATACCTCAATCTCAAGAATTAAGAAAGATCTAATAGTCTAAAAGTGCTAAAGAAAGAAAAGAGCAAGTTGTGGTGCTCTTCTTATATAAAATAAATTGTTTTAGCTAAAAAGAAAAACCCCAAACTCCCTTTTCACCCAAAAAGTATAATCTTCAAGTCTAAACTGGCTACATATTAGTATTATCAAGGGTCTTATCAACCCATTAGAGACTACCTATATTCAATAGAGTACTGAAAAAAACTGATGAACATAAGGAATATTCTGTCTCTAATTTATCCAGTCTCCTCTAGACATAAAGATGATTTTCTTCCCTGGGAGCAAAATCTTTAAAGGAAAAGTCTTCTGATGAAGAAAGGAACCCAAGGTCAAGGGAAGTAAACCCAATGCCCAAAAGGCTCAAACTAGTGTAAATAAAATAAGCACTTGCATTTCCAGAAACCTTGTCCAATTCTGAATATTTCCATAGTTTAGGGAAGCAAATGACTGTCACAAACTCACTTTTTAAAAGCTATTAATTTTTTATTTTTTTATTATTTATTTTTTTTTATTTTTTAAAGATTTTATTTATTTATTTGAGAGAGAGAGAATGAGAGACAGAGAGCATGAGAGGGAGGAGGGTCAGAGGGAGAAGCAGACTCCCTGCTGAGCAGAGAGCCCGATGCGGGACTCGATCCTGTGACTCCAGGATCATGACCTAAGCCGAAGGCAGTCACTTAACCAACTGAGCCACCGAGGCGCCCTATTAATTTTTTTTTTATAAAAGCTATTAATAAAAGCTAACATGAATAAATCCATTACCCAGGCTCTTTTCTAAGTTATTTACATCTCTTTAGCTCTCCAAACAACAGATTAAGTGCCATTAAGGCCTCCAAGGTCACAGAGCTAATCATCGGCAGAAGTAGGCTTAGCCACTACCATGGACTGCCTCTGTGAAAGCAAGCAGCTGTATAACCATAAGAAAAGAAGAGTCCAATCCTCTCTAAATTAGAAAAGGCTAGTAATCACAAGCAAACGGTTTATACCCAAACAACGAATGCAGATGGCAACCCCATTTACCAGGGAGACCTTAGGAAACAGTTCTCTGGGGATTAAATCTAAGTAACAGCTATCCCTAATTCCTCTTTGGAAAAGTCAGAAAGGATAACTGATGTACTTACTGAATACCTACGAAGTGCCCAACACTGCCAGGTATTGTGGGGAATAAAATAGAAGTCAAAGGCATGTTATGGACCCCACAGGACATTAACAAGGCTTATTCCAAATATGTTGCTAAATATGCAAGAACAAACAAGGACAGAAATAATTACGGAATAAGCTCACAGGTAATGAAGTGCAAATAATTGCAGCACAAACAGCAACTACTCTAAAAAAAAAAAAAATCCAGTTTCTACTTTGGAAGAGCAATGCAAAGTTGTGAAAGTTTACATTGACCTATCTGTAATTTACAAGATCCCACACAATATCTTGATATTAAGATACCAAAAAAATATCTGGGGCACCTTGGTGGCTCAGTCAGTTGGGCATCTGCCTTGGGCTCAGATCATAATCCCGGGGGGGAGTCTGCTTTTCCCTCTCCCTCTGCCCCTGCCCCCTGCTTGTGCTCTCTCCTCACTCTCAAATAAATATTAAAAAAAGATAAAAAAATCTACTTGAAACAAATGTTAATAGACAATCACAGAGAATTACAACCATAGGGATCAATAGGAAAAGAACATTCTAGGATTATTTTAATTTTTTTTTATTATGTCTAGGGTTATTTTAAATGTGTATTGATATAAGATTTGAGCCAACTTAATAGTGGTTATTTTCATGGTTTTCCTGGCTTTTCTCACCTCTTCCACCCAAATGGGACAGGTAGGGAGTGAGTGTAGAGGATAGTAAGTATAATTTTAATGAACACCTTGTTTCTATAAGGAGTCTACAAGCTGCTGAGGAGGTGGTGAAAATAGAGCTCCTACTTCCCTCCCCCACCGCCCCGCACTATGCAGACTGCTTAGATTTTTGCTATGGAAGAACTAGAGAAAAATTAACTTCCGCCTGAACTGTTCTATTTCCCCCATTGAGTACACAAGCCAGAAAACTCCCACTTATCCTCTATTTCTATCTTATTTAACAGCACCCCAGCCATTGTCTCCTGGGCCCAGAAAAAAACAGACTCACGGATTCCTCCCACCCAAAGTAAATGTTGAATTTAGAGTTCTTCACCAGAGCAAGCTACAGTGCATTGTTGTGGCCCAAAAGCAATTATGGTGATACAGGAGGCTAGGGAGTTTGCATAAATGTGTCAGGACTATGGTCAATCCTCAGGGACTAGTGTCAATTCTCAGCTAATCGCATACTCTTCTCAGCATCTTAACATCCCAAATCTGAAGTTTTGTCTGAAAATTCAATCAGTAGGCCTGCTGTGAACTTCAGGCAACGATTACCATTTAAAAGTGAATACCTGCAAAATTTGTAGAAGTTTCACTCTTTTTGGACCTACTATCAGCTCTAGGTGAGGACCCCAGCCCTTTGTGCCAGTGTGGAACAACCAATGGATCATGCTCCAGAGTATGTGTGGTACAAAAACCTTTACATTCATTCCTCCTCCATTTATCAAAACAACCCCAGACTTATTTTGCCACCAAATTTTACTTCTGAAAAGCTAATGAGGGTACAAAAAAAATTAAAAATGACTCAATCCAGTTCTATACCATTCAGAGTACTTGTACAGGTAAGTACTCCTTGAATATGACAGATAGGAATGCTTTCATCGTCAAAACCCTTGACCTCAACATGGAGATAGATGCTTGAACTTCATAAATAACTAGGGCTTGTAAATACAACATCTTCTCAAGGACTGCAGAGATTATTTCCCTAATGACTCTTCAGTATGAGGAGTTGGAGAATAAATTATTTTCCATTGTATGGATACTTGTAGTGTTGTCTATTTTCTTCTGGCATTAAAGAACCAAGGATGTTCTAAATGAGAACACATTCATGATTAAGGCTAATACTCGTACCTTCTTAATAAGGGAGTGCCTGGCATGTTTTAAAGCAAATTCCATATATTAACTCAGGCTAACTCCACCACAACTGCATGAGGAGAGGTGCTGTATCATCTTCATTGGACAGGTGAAGAATCTGAGGCCCAGAAACTAACAGCAAGGGAGTAGCCACCAAGCCAGGATTCCATCTCAGGTGATGTGAGTCCAGAGTCTGTGCCCTTCATCCCATGCTGCCTCTCAACTGCACCCCAAATGCCATCCTAATGCCACCTGATGTTATTCAGCTGAAGACTCATGTGAAAACATACTACAGGACTGACTTTTAAAATTTCTTTGTAACCAAAAGTGTTCAGTACTTACTTCTCAACCTCTTTCCGGAAAATACATCTTTCATGAGGCTATTTAGCAACATTTCTACAATAAAGTTGAAGCTTAAACAGGGTACCAAAGAAACAATTTATCATCTTACACCATACTCAAATTATGAGCTTTGCAGCAACTTGTTTATGTACTGAACTTGTGGGAATGAAACATACATTTCATCTAAACATCTAGAGTCTTACCTCCCCCCCCAGGATGTGATAACATCAATGGAGAGCAACGTTCAAAATGCTTGGTGATGAAAGAACTAAGTGCTATCCAAGTCTCTTGAACTTTACATAGAAGTCAAAGCACAGGCAAAAAAAAAAAAAAAAAAAAAAAAAAAAAAAATCAAAGAAAAATGCAATGGTGACATCTTTTTTTGTGTTTATAAATCTTAGTGTTGTATTTACATTCTACTTTGGTGATGAAGAAGGTCTAGCAGGAGCATTTCCTCAAAAGAATGTAAGAATTAATTATCCAATTTCGACCCTTAGAATTCTAGCACCCTTTTATAGGGCATCTTCTTTATAGAACCCACTAGCAATTATTAGTGAATGGATTAACTGGTCAAGATAATAACTGACTCATCACTTTACATGCAAAAGAGGTACAGTGAACACAACTTCCTAACTTCAAGGACCAAACACTACATATAATATTTAAAGTTATATTGTCTCAAAAAGTTCAGTAAATGAAAAACAGGACAAAAGAAATGCTGTACTATTTTCAATGAAATACTAACAAGCAACAAAGACTTTGAGAAACAAACTTGGTGCCTCTCTTTAGATTAGGGGGACCACACACTCAATGAGGAGGAAGTGAGGAAGGAGAAGAACTGAGGTGGGATGCTAAGTGCACATCTTGACTACATGTAACCAAACTTGAAGTTTTTTTAAAAACCATGTTTAAAGTAAACAAACACCTGCACAGATGGAGTGCAGTCCATGTGCACCTCAGTTCCTAACTCCCCCTGCAAATATTCGTCTCATCTCCTAGCTCCTCGTCAAAATCTTCGCATATGTTACTTTCCCCCTTAGACCTTACATTTCAAAAGAATTGGCTGTAATTTCATCCCAAACTAAAGGATGTTTAAATAATCTATGCAGCAGTAACAATGATAAATACATTGTTTCTCTTAGAGTTTTTGAGAATAAAAACAATTTACAAGCTCCATTAGAGAATGCTTAAATGCAGGCTCTGAGGGTGGAACAAACTTGATAATGAATCTCAGTCCAGCCATAATCACATATCACTTAAGTATATGATCTTAGACATGTTTCTTGACCTCTCTGTATCTCAGTTTCATAATCTGTAAAATGGGTATGACAACAACACCCACATCATAGGACTGTTGGAAGAGATTAAATGAGTTAATACTTGATAAACCCAGCACCTGGTGAGTCGTCCACAAAGATGAGCTACCACAACCACCATATGAACACAAATTCCTAAAGGTCCGTAGACCAACTACAGATAAAACCACTACATTGAGGTCTTCGTTCAAAAAAAAAAAAAAAAAAAAAAAATCCCAAACAAGACCATCAGATTAAGACATCCTGCTATGAGTTTATTATGAAACAAAGTACTTCAGTGGAATGGTGTATTAGCAGTTGGCAATCCTTTGCAGATATGGGCTCATTTTCATTTATGAAAAATAGGCTAATCAGAGTTTTGCTACAATCTTGACAGATGTTGTCCTATGTTGACATTGAGCTTTAATCCTCCATTTGCAGCTTTCACGGTTTCCTCTTTATTATTTCATTATGGCAACATATGTTTTAAAAGTGTCATACTACATTTTATACCACTATTATTACTTTACGCCTCCATGCGGAAGAATCCTAGTATCATCTCCTGTGATGTAACATAGGCAGCTTCTCTTAAATTTCAGTATTCTAGCCACAAAGCCAGGTCTAAATCATGGCTATTATTTCTTCTCAAGATTAGTATTATCAGATGGAAAGAACTGACATGTTTGGGTTTGAATGACAGGTAACATCTAGTTTATTGAGCAATTACTATACACCAGGCCTGGCAGTAAACACTTGACATACACTCATTCTTACAAAAATCCTATAAAATAGACGTGATTGTTACCCACATTATATGAAGAAACTGAAAACAAAAAGTTACATAACCTGACAGAGGCCACATAGCTAGAAAGTGGCAAAGCTCAGATTCAAACACAGGCTTGTTCCCATGCGTGTGTGTATACACTAAGTGAATCTGGTTGGAAGCAGTATTTAAGCTCTACATTTGAAATTCTTTATAGTGTATGGGTAGATCAATACCTAACTCAGGTTGTTACAAAGTCTAAAAAATATATATGGACTGTATAGTACAATGACTAAGACAGCGTTGCCATTCAATAATCCTTCCTCTTTTCCTCCACTCTCTAACCGTGGGGCTAAGTTATACCCAAAGCTCACCCTACAGAATATTTCCTCAGTGCTTTGCCAGAAGTATCAAATAAAAATGCCGTTTTAAAAGTTTGTCGTTTTTCAGAGAAAGACATGTATCATATCTCACTGATAAGAGGAATTCTTAATCGCAGGAAACAAACTGAGTGTTGTTGGAGTGGGGGGTGGGGTGGGAGGGATGGGGTAACTGGGTGATAGACACTGGGGAGGGTATGTGCTCTGGTGAATTGTGCAAGACTGTTGAATCTCAGATCTGTACCTCTGAGACAAATAATGCAATATATGTTAAGAAAAAAAAAAGAAGAAGAAGGTAGCGGGAGGGGAAGAATGAAGTGGGGGAAAACGGAGGGGTAGACGAACCATGAGAGATGATGGACTCTGAAAAACAAACAGGGTTCTAGAGGGGAGGGGGGTGGGAGGATGGGTTAGCCTGGTGGTGGGTATTGAGGAGGGCACATTCTGCATGGAGCACTGGGTGTTATGCACAAACAATGAATCATGGAACACTTCATCTAAAACTAATGATGTAATGTATGGGGATTAACATAAGAATAAAAAAAAATGAAAAAAAAAAAAGTTTGTCGTTTTTTTCCCCCAAAAAATAGTGCTGGAATAACTGGATATCCACATGCAAAAAAATAATCTAGATATCAAATTATACCCATTACAAAAATTAAAATGGATCACAGACGTAAATGTAAAATACAAAACTATAAAACTCCTAGAAGATAACATAAGAGAAAATCTAGATGATCTAGGGTTTAGCAAGTGCCTTTTTAGAATACAGCACCACAGGCATGATCCATGGGGGGAAAAAAAAGAACTGATAAGCTGGACTTCATCAAAGTTAAAAATTTTTGTTTTGCAAAAGTCACTGTCCAGAGAATAAAAAGAGAAGCCACAGACAGGGAGAAAACATCTCTACAAGATGTATCTGCTAAAGGACTGTAACTATTAAAACTCAAAATTAATAAAATAAATGACCCAATTAAAAAGTGGGCCAAAGATCTTCATAGACACTCACTAAAGAAGATATAAAGACAGCAAATAAGGATATGAAAAAAATGCTTCCCGGCATATGTCATCAGGGAAATGCAAACTAAAACAACAGTGAGATACCACCACACACCTGTTGGAATGACTAAAATCCAGAACACTGACAACACCGAGTGAGAGTGAGGATGTGATGTTACAGGAGCTCTCATCCACTACTGGTGGGAATGCAAAATGGTACAGCCACTTTGGAAGTCAGTTCGGTGGTTTCTTATGAAACTAAACATGCCCTAACCATTGGATCCAGCAATCACACTCCTTAGCATTCACTGAAAGCAGTGGAAAATTTATGTCCACACAAAAACCTGCACACAGAGGTTTATAGCAGCTTTAGTCATGATTGCCAAAAATTGGAAGCAACTAAGACATCCTTCAGTAAGTAAATGGATAAATAACTGTGGTACATCCAGACAATGCTTTCAAAACCACGCTGAAAAGAAATGATCAAACCATGAATAAGACATGGAGGAAACAAAAATCCTATTATTAAGTGGAAAAGCCCAATATAAAATGGCTACCAATTATAGGATTCCAACTATATGATATTTTGGAAAAGGCATAACTTTGGAGACTGTAAAAAGATCAGTGGTTGCAAAGCACTGGGGGTGGAAAGGACAAATAAGCAGAGCACAGAGATTTTCAGGGCAATAAAACTACTCTTTATAAGATTGTAACAATGGATGTATATCATTATAAATTTATCCAAACCCACAGAATGTACGACACCAAGAGAGAATCTTAATGTAAGCTATGATTTTGCGTGATAATGATGTGTAATAAATGTATCGCTCTGATGGGGGATGATGATGGGGGGGTATGCATTTGTGGGTGCAGGAGATATATGGACAATCTCTGTACCTTTTCCTAATTTTTCTGTGAACTTAAAACTTCGCTAAAGAATAAAGCCTAGGGGTACCTGGGTGGCTAAGTCAGTTGTGTGTCTGGCTCTTGGTTTCGGCTCAGGTCATGATCTCAGGGTCCTGGGACTGAGCCCCGCATCAGGCTCCCTGTCCTGTTGCTTCTGCCCCTCCCCCTGCTTCACACACACACTCTCTCACTCTCTCCCTAAAATAATCTTTAATAAAATGAAGAGATATGTTTATATATATAAACTCCTCAAGAGCAGGGATGATATCGTCTAAAAAAATTGATAAGAGGCAGTAAGTCCTGATAAGGGTTAAAAAGAGAAAGTATATCTCAAGACTAAAAAGGTAGCTGTTAAATGTATGCATATGCGTGCATATATATATGTGAATACATACACATGCACATATACATGCTATCAATGTCCATATACTTTTATATATTCTTTTTGACTAACATAACAAAAAAGATCAGTGAAGGTCCCCTTGCCTCTGGTAATTCTGGGAAACAAGTAAAGATGTCAAAAGGGGGTTGTGGCAGACTGGCTCTCTGCTCACCTACACGTTTGCTCCGGGCCCCCCCCCTCCATGATGTCCCTTCCCTACACAAAGACTTACCAGTTTAACTCAGCCATAGCTACACGACCTGAGTTGGCCAATGAAATATAGGCAGAAGTGATATACCCCATCTCTGGCTTTAGGAACCGGTGCATTATGCATTAACTCTTTCTCTCTGCCACAAGACCAGCAATATTCTCCTGCATTTCAGGCAAGGAATCCATTGAAGAAAATGTGGAATAGTGTTGCAGCTGAATCACAACAAAATTTTCTGTGAGAAACAAGCTTTTATTTTTGTAAGGAGCTAAGGTTTGAGGGTTGTTAGTACAGTGAATCGTAGCATATGCTGAAATTGGGGGTGCTGTCATCAGAGCTTAAACTTGGGAGGTTGATCAGTATGCAAGCATCCCATGGTTCTGTCAACCACTTCCCAGCTTACACACAGGCTCCACAGCAAGAACACTGTAGCAAAGAAGTCTGACTCCGTTTCTCTGCTCTTAGGATATTTTTATTTAATGCTCCTAGGTTTTATTAATGTTACTGATGAGGAGAGGGAAAGTCAAAGAAAAAATAAATCACATTCAAACTTTCACACCGAAAATCTTGAAAGCGTTCAAATATTTAGGTCCTATATTTTATTTAAAAGGATGATCAAAACTTAAAATTCTAGGATCCGTGAAATTATTCAAAGTATTTTAAATGAATAATTAATCACTTAACTTTTACCACAAGTACACAGCAAGGAGGCCTTTCATTTGAAATGAGAAGATCCAGGTGTGGATTTTGGTCCTGCTCTGTAGCAACTCTATTTTGAGATACCAATCCTATCCACACTCCCGTACTTGGAAGGGACCCCATCTCACTGCCCCTGTGAAAGTGCTGCCATGTTTGTGACAGGTGAATGGTTTACCTTTATACCAAATGACTTCAGACAATCAGCTCCCAGTCGGCAAGACCAGGCACCATATGGTCCAAATGGACCTCATTTCCAAGCTTTCAGTGTATATGAGAATGCATCATAACAAATATCTCCTATGATAAATTGAGAGGGCTTTTTAAATTTGGATTTTAAAAAAAATCTTGATTAAAACATATATACTTTAAAGTGAATTACTCTAAGCTTGGGACTCCTGAGTTGTGGAATGGACTAAAACATCCTCACGTGGATGTGAGATTCAAATAATGTGAATATGTGCAACCATATGGGAATGATCAATTTTAAGAAACTTCAAAGAAGCAATTAAAGTCACTGATCATTCTTCTAATTATTGGTAATCCAGTATTTAACAACTATACCTGCCATGTTTAAGTATATTAAATTTCATGTGAGTATTTAACTTATAATGTATTAAAACTCCCTATAGGATAGAAATAAAGTATTAAATTCAATACACATGCTTAAAAGCATAATTTTAGTATTTTAGACAACAGTGAATTTTAGTTGAAATTCAATGTTATTACTTCTTTGTTACAACTATCTAGCACTTGTTTAGAAACTCAACACCCTTTGAAAGCCTTGTTTCTTTGGAAAAGTATAATGTGCTTTAAGGTTCCTGAAATGGTTTATAGCAAAAGCCTAGAATGGATAGGAACCCACCTTTGGGGAAAGAGAAAGGAGTACATTGGGTTTAAGCTGGTCTTTTAAGTGCCTGGAGGATTTTTATTTTCTCTTCCTATATACAGCCTAGAGAACCATGTTTACTGGATGAACTGGCATTCTGATTACCTACTTAACCCTGCAAACGTGATGTTTAGTAAGTACCATCCTTATGCAAATGGTGTTTTCTTTGCAGAAAAACATTGACATTTTCCTCCAAAATGGCTTAAAGAAACTTAGGGATCATTTCCAGAAAATTTATCTTACTATAGTACATAAATTCTAACATGTGGCTCTGCTTCTAAAAGCAAGACGAATATTAACTGCTCACTAAACCAAAAACCTCATTTTAGATACAATCCTGGTAGTTCCCTAATTCTCTTTTTTTTAGGACTCCAAAGGTTGTACTTATCAGCCTATCATGTTTTGAATCGCCTTGCCAGAGAAATTTTCAACATCAGACATTATTTTTATTCACCTCTATCACCTTTTTGTGGATCCAAATTTGTAGAGTTACGATTTGCTCCGTGAAGGTCATTTTTATTAAAATACCTTAATCTTAAAAATATTTTCAAGCTATCTCTTTCTTTTATGTGTCTGAAAATTGCTTGATAGTGCAAAAATTGTTTGGATGTCTTCTCCTTAAAGGACATTTAATAAAGTGGCATCCACATGTTGAAATTTAATGACTGAAGTAGCTGTGATCCAGCTTGAGCTCGATCTACTTCAATCTCAGCTACGTAGGGACAAATAAATAGAAAGCATTTACAGCCATTTTTGGAGCCATTTTGTTATATCCTAAATGTTATTTACTGCATAGTTTTCTCAGTTTTCTCTTTTCACATTAAAATGCTTAGCTCATTGCAATTTTCTCAGGAGTCAACTTAAGAGAATTTAACCAACACAGGACTGATCAAATGGAGCAAACTAAGTATTTGGAATCATTCAGAAGAAACTAGAAAAATCTTGGGCTCAGACTCCAAAAATAAATATATCATAAAGGTAAAATTCTGCAGCAACCATGCAATATGAATGGCTTCCTATTTCTGTAATCATCCCAGAAAGCAATTCTACTTGCAAATATAGCAGGCAGTTATGTAGCTCATTAGAATATCTTTAAATCAAAATTAAATTATTTGTGTCATTTGCAAGGCATTTGAAGTTCTAAAGCAGTGATTATCAAAATATGGTCAACCGATCGTTGGTGGTCTATTGATATCCACCAGGTGGTGTTTAAACAGACATGCAATACTATTCATGTTTGGAGTATAGTAATGAGTGCATTCAGTAATTTGTTATAATTGCTGCTGATGAGGCATTAAGAAGGAACATTGCCCATCACTCCACTTATAATAGCCAACATCCCTCCTGTCTTTGACTCATCTCAATTACAAGAGAAATATATGACATGGCACCCTAGTTCTTTTGTCTGGAATACTGAATATTAAAAACATTAAGAAAACAAAACAAAACAAAACAAAAATCAAGTAACACAAGTGTCCCTCAAAAAACAAGAAGTCTTTCAATGGAAGGATAGTCTGACTTGGGTCACTGAGAATAAGCAAAGACTTGATCCTTCTGTCCAATGGGGGAGACCTGTTCTGCTGAAGGAACCATAGCAAGCTCTATACCCCATTTACAGAGTGGTACTTGTACAAGGTCTGCTCCTGTTTATGTGGATTCTATATTGCAATAACTAATTTTAACACTTAAGACTGGCACATACACTAAATTCATACAAATTGGGATTATTTTTAATACATAATGTAGCTTAGTTGTCAAGATATCTCAGCAGTATTTTTAATGGTAGATATGAGAACAAATTAAATGTCTTATAATATTCAATAAGAGGCAATAATTCAAAAGGAGAGATTTTATTTCTATTAGTATGGATAAATCTGTACTTGAGCTCAGAAAGTTAGATGTGTAATTATAAGGGGAAAATATATGTTGGAGAGAAATTAGGAATTTTAAGCATGAGAACACACAGAGTCATTTTATCTTGCAATTTTCCTACACTTTTAGTAAAATTAATCTAAAAGAAAAACCAATCTTTTGAGCAGCTGCTAATTAAATAAATTACTCACTTTAATAATGAATGATACATAAATATCAAGAGAGAAATTATTCACTTCATGTCTAGGTTATCTAATGATGTTTGAACTTTGCCTATTGCAATATAAAAGAATTTTAACTTGATTTTATGTTAAAGCTACAACATCTTAGCACTTTTTATTTTTTTTTTTTAAGATTTTATTTATTTGACAGAGAGAGACACAGTGAGAGAGGGAACACAAGCAGGGGGAGTGGGAGAGGGAGAAGCAGGCTTCCCGCTGAGCAGGGAGCCCGATGTGGGGCTCTATCCCAGGACCCCGGGATCATGACCTGAGCCGAAGGCAGACACTTAACGACTGAGCCCACCCAGGCGCCCCCATCTTAGCACCTTTTAATAATGAATTGGAAGAGAGGATTTCATGTTCAGGCTTAAAAATGTTACATACTCAGTATCAGAAAGGAAGTGTTATTTTAGAAAAAGCAAAAACTGGTCTTGGCTCTTATGACCTTGCAAGTTTTGAGGGTCCATGCATACAAATAAATGACATATATGGGAATTTCATAGACCTCAGAACACTCTGCAGCTTTTACAGAAGGCTCAAATCTCTCAAAGATATAGGCTCCCTTCATGCTAGAGTCTTTTTGCTTAAACTTCTTAGAGATTCTATTTTTGAGGATATAAAAAGAAGAGAAATATGTATCTTCAGAAGAGAAATGCATGAATTCCTATCTGGAATATTAGGGAAAAATCAACAACACCACCCCTTAAAAAAAAAAAAAAAAAAACTTAAGTTTCATTGTAGTGCTCAGTCTGTTCTACCTTCAATATGATTGTTTTTCCTTCTTCATATTTCTGTATCTAAGCGTTCTTTGGATCATCAAGAATCTAGAAAATAAAACATTAACAATAATAATAACAATCTCCTATCTCCAATGAAGTACCTACCATATGCTAATCATGATGTTCGGGGATTGATGCGCATTTTCTCTCCTTCTTAAAATAATCTAGTACAAGTAGATCGGATTCCATTTTACAAGCAATGAAATCACAGGCTGACGAGGTCGAACAGCCTGTCCAAGGTCATTCAGCTAGTAACTAGAAGAGCTAGAAATCAAATCAAAGTTAGCTTAAAGTTCTCACCCCAAGACCAAAGGGTTAGACAAGCTGTGATGGGGGCCTAATAGAATAAGATAGAAAATGCAATGAGAAGACAGAGATCTTCTCTTCCCTGCACTACCTGGGTCCTGATGCTAATATCTCAGCAGCAGCGTCCTCTACAGAACTCTTCTCTAACCTGACTGCTGCAGGCATCAGTCAATCCTGGTATTAATACCAGTGTGCTGGTTAAGAGCAAGAGAAAAATAAAATCCATAGTATAGTGTCACTTTGTGTAAGAAATCCAAGAAGTGGAGTTAAATTAGATGAGATTCTGCTTCTGAAAAGGAGTGTCAAGGATCATTAATATCTTTTACCTTTTTTTTAATAACTAAGCAAACAATACAAAGCCTAAAGAACTTTAAAACATAGACTTCTTGGAAACACATCCTTACCAGAATAATCTATGCAAGGGGTTAAAACCCCATATTTTGCTCTTTATAAAAGTAAGCTTATATGTATTAGAGCTAGAACATGAGAGTGTTAATGCTATGAGTGACTCCATGTAGTGGATATTTCTCCCACTGAGGTTTTACCATGTTTCTCGTGCAAACCAGTGTCAGTACAAGGACTCAGTCATTACAAGAAGCCAGGACAGTCCTCGGGCACCACCACTGTCCGTAGATACCCAGCAATCCGAGGTGCCAACGCAGAGTTCACAATCATGCACTGTAACCATCAGCTCAGGTTTCTTTCCCTTAATATTTCTTAGAAAGAAAATTTCTCATAGGACATCTTTCATGTCCTATTTTATTAAGTTTCATTTTTCATTTTTTAATTATCTAAACAGGTTAGTAGGGATGCTGATCTCAAAATCTATAATAATATCAATTAATAATACCTTGACTCCAAAAATCACAAAGCCTAAAATTTAAAAAATTCATGAAGTGGACCTTAAAGCTAAAAACTTTTCCACTTCAAAAGACACCAATAGGGCGCCTGGGTGGCTCAGTTGGTTAAGCGACTGCCTTCGGCTCAGGTCATGATCCTGGAGTCCCTGGATCGAGTCCCGCATCAGGCTCCCTGCTCAGCAGGGAAACTGCTTCTCCCCTGACCCTCCCCCCTCTCATGTGCTCTCTCTCTCATTCTCTCTGTCTCAAATAAATAAATAAATAAATAAAAGACACCAATAAGAAAATAAAAAGACAAACCAGAGACTGAGAAATTATTTGTAAGTCACATCGGATAAAGGACTTGTATCTGGAATATATAAAGAACTCTTACAACTCAATAATAAGTAGACCAACAAAACAATTTAAAAATTGGCAAAACAATTCAATGGATATCTTACCAAAGAAGAAGAATGGCTAATAAACATATGAAAAAGTGATCAATATCATTATTCATTAGGGAATGCAAATTAAATCCACATGAAACACCACTATATATCAACTGGAATGGCTAAAATCAAAGACAGACAATACCAAATGTTGGTGAGGATGTGGAAAAACTGGGATCACTTGTCTATTTCTTGTGGAAACTGATCTAGATACTGTGGAAAATAGATTGGCAGTTTTGTCAAAATGAAACAGACATAATCCAACAATTCCACTCTGAGGAATCTAAGAAGAATGAAAACACATGTTCACACAAAGACTTGTACACAAATGCCCAATAGCAGCATTATTCATAATAGCCAAAAAAAAAATCCAAATGTCCATACATAAGTGAATATGACATATCCATAAAATGGAGCAATATTTAATAAAATAGGAATGAATTACTGATAGCATAATGTTTCTGAGGTAGTGAGATGGTGTAGGCTTGTAGACCCCTTGCAGGCCAGGGTCATTTGAGGACTGCACTGAGGTTAAGGTCGGCCAGGCAGGCCTAGGCCAGGAGCAGAAAATGTTCTCTTCCCCTTACCTCATGTTGCAAGGCCTAAATGCCTGGATCAGCAGGAAGTGGCTCTTGCCTAGCTTAAAGTGTATCTTTCTAAACAGAAGTGTTCTTTCTAAAGACAAAGAACATGTTGTCTCCAGAGGAAGGATGGCTAAGAGAATTCTTTATTCTGCAAGCATAAACAGGATGTATTTTGCTCTTATTGCATTTCGTGTATATTTCACTTCACAGATGTTGGCTTGATACTTTAAGTATACATTGTTATGTTTATCTGATCTCTGCAAGTATATAGCTACGTGAGAAATAAACGGCAGTATGCAGTTGCAAGTGCTGCCTTTGCTCTGCATCCCCTGTGTCCTGGTGATTTCGTAGACCCTTACCCAGGGACCCCAACGCACTAGACGTTGACAAGGTAGCACTAAGTAAAAGAAGCCAGGCACAAAGACTTACATATTCCATGATAACATTTATATGAAATATCCAGAAAAATGCAAATTTATAAAGACAGAAAAGGTATCAGTAATTGCCTAGACTGAGACTGACTACAAGAATGTCCACAGGGACTTGGAGATTGATGGCAACTTTCTAAAACTGAATCGTGGTGACAGTGGCACAATTCTATAAATTTATTAAAAGGCACTGAATTGTACATGCAATGGTGAATTCCTCATTCTTACGGGTAAATCTCAGTTGCAGCTTTGAAGGTATCGTGTACCCTCTCTGCTCCTGTTTCTTTCCTCTTAAGAAAAACAGTGAGGAAAATATATCTTTCTCCCTTCACGGGGTTGTGACAGCCATTACAGTCAAATTATATTCATATCCTGTAAATCTGTAACTAAGATTTTAAAGTTGTAATGAATCAGACGTAAAACTTCACTCCACTGGTTATTGAGAAAGCCCCTCAAAATTACTGAAAATGTTGTTCAACCTGAACTCCTTGAGTCAGGTAATGGCAAGGGTCAGAGACATCAGCTGATAAAAGGTATCCCCGTCCTCAAGGAACTCATGGCCTGAACTGAAAAGGAATCATTTAGATGTCATATGGTCAGCTCTTTCTTTTTTCTCTCCTCTTAACACATGTATAGGCCACATCAGAATGTATTTTTTTCCTGATAAAATTTCTCTATGCGTAAATGGTTTTAGTCCTGCCAAACGAAAGTGCTACATCAGAATTTGATAGGACTTAGATTGCTACCTCTCCACAAAAGTCATTTTGGAATGCTTCAAGACATTCTGGAGTGGGCAGAAGACAAATCAAGTTGCCCATAATAAGCAAGCATCTTAATTGGTTGTCCAAAGAAACAACATGCAGTTGTCTGATGACAACTGCCTTGGGTAACAATGAGTTACATACACAAAATGGAAGACCTAAAGCTTCGGAAATCAGTTTAATGATTTGCATTTAAACTTGGAAGTCCTGGGGCCCTGAGCAGTCAGTTAAGGGTGTGACTCTTGATTTCAGCTCCGGTCTTGATCTTGGGGTCCTGAGTTCAAGCCCAGCAATGGGGTCCGCACTGGTCATGGAGCCTACATTAAAAAAAAAAAAATAGGGGTGCCTGGGTGGCTCAGTTGTTAAGTGTCTGCCTTCGGCTCAGGTCATGATTCCAGGGTCCTGGGATCGAGCCCCCCATCGGGCTCCCTGCTCCGTGGGAAGCCTGCTTCTCCCTCTCCCACTCCCCTTGCTTGTGTTCCCTCTTTCACTGTGTCTGTCAAATAAATGAATAAAATCTTTTTAAAAAATTAAATCAAATTGGAAGTCCTGATTTAAGAGAAAGGGAGCAATTTCCAGTCCTCAATGGGATTTCTAATGAAAAGTTTGCTCTAAGTTTAGATGAGTGAACCAAATACATTTCCACAGCTGCTCCAATTAAATAAGGATAACTTAAGTCAACAAAACTTTTGCATATGATCTCAATAAAAACACAGTATCTTGTGGATTCAAGCTTGGGGATGAATCAACTACGTGGTTATTCCTCAAGAAGTTGAAATGCACACCACAATGATAATCTTCAATATACCCACACATCTACCTTCTTTTCCATTTCCAAAATGTCAGGAAATGCCTATAATCCATCAAAGTGTCCCACCCAGACACTACTGCTTGAACACTGATCAATGTTGTGCATTTTTTGAAATGATGAACTGCCCTGCCATTTATCAGCCAGATATTAAGAACATCTGCGGATGCTTGTTTGCCACTGCAGAGGGAAGTCTCCATCCATCCCAGGGGCTCCCCTGCTGTCCTCTGCTTTTCCCTAAGAAGCTTTAATGAAATAGAATCTTGGCTTTCTCTCTTTACAGGGAGTAGCCTCGAATAAGTAGATGATCAATAGTAATAATAAATGTTTTACATTTCTAGGCTGTTAATGTGAATAGACCAACATTTTTTTAAAAATACAGGAGTCTCTACATTCATTTTTGAAACTGAGCCATCATTAAGGCAGAAGAGAAGAACTCATCAAGCCCTCCGGGATTACTCAGCCGATCAAATAATACCACAGGCTGGATGACTCAACACCGGCCCCAAAAAGGCGACCAAGAACCATTGTCTACTACCCTGGCTTTCAATTTCTGGAACACTGTAACCCTTCAAAGTGCTGTCTGGCTCCACAGGGCACTCACTGAGCTTTCCTAGGAATATATATATCAGGAACTTTTTCATTCCATTCAACCAACACTGTGCCAGCATGTAGAATGTTTTGGCCATTATGCTGCTAAATATAAAACAAATGACAACAAGAGCTGATTTTTTAAAAAACTGAATAGGAATGACATTCACAAAACTCAAAATAGACACATTTAATGAGATATTGGAGTCTGAAAATTGGGAAAATCATTATTCTGGGACTCAGGTGTCATAAGAGTTCATGTTTAACCCTGCACAGTTATTTGACCTGTGCTTAGAGGGAAAGTGTGTCATCTCCTCTTTTGTGGAACCACAGAGTGCCCTCACTAAGTCAATACAGTGCTACGGAATACTGAAAGTAACGAATCAGGATGGGCCATCATTAAGAAACCACAGGCAGGGCAAGTTAGTGATTCTTGGGGAATTCTGTCCCTGGAAAACTATAGGAAAGTTTTACTTTCACTTCCATATTCTGGGGGAATAATTAGGTCTAAGAGTCCCCACCATACCTCAGATTGGCCATAACTTCATGACCCCAAATGAGTTTCCAAAAGGTAGGTAAATAGTAATAAAACTGTTCTCTTAAGAGAAACATCCCAATCCCATCCCATCCACATTCCAGATCCCATCCAAATTAGGCAGGGTCAGGCTACTCCCTTAACCATCTCTTAGCCTACCCGTGTTTTTTAATGCTATTAAGACTACTACTCGGCCAACTCATTTTCCAGAATTCTGATAGTGAAGACGAGTTCAGCTACTGCTCCTGCTCGAAGTTGCTACTACAAGTGTATTCGCTGTAATATTTTCCTAATATAATTTGGTATGCAGCTTCATGTGCCCTCAAGTTGATATATAATCAGTAACAAGGTACTGTCTCAAAAGTACATGTCATGTTTTCAAGGCCCAGAATAATATTTAAAATGTCACTAAATACTTATAGTAATCTAATGGTTACGAAGATAATTCAGGGCCCTTGGGACTAGACCAAAGGTTTTCAGAAATCTACAAAACTCTCATGTAAATCTAGTCCATCTTTTTCAAGAGAGTGCCAATTTCTTTCATGACAGATCCAAGAAAATACCTAATAGTGAACAGAATTGTTTGATCTAGCAAATTTGATTTACTCTAGTTAGAATCAAGTGACCTGCTCTTGAAACCAAACTTTGCTTTGACACTAAATTAGTTTCCAGTGTTTTCCCAGGAATGTAATTCCTTGAGATGATTGATAAAGAAGAGTTATGTGGTCAAGTAAGTTTGAGAAACACCGTACTCTCCTGCTGGATATTCCCAAAGCACAACAGCATATTCAAAGTTCTGAGCAGTCCTTCAGTAAAGAACCTTTTTAAACTATTTAACCCAGCATTTTACATATTTACTAGTCACAGAAACTTTTTCTCATATGATACCTTTTTTCTTGATTATAGTCCATGGCACTGGTATTCCTAACACACACACTCTGCTAACTCTGCTTCTGCTTTAATCTATGCAACTTCTCTACCTTATTTAAATAACTGAATAAGGAATAGTGAAAGAGATCATTTAGAGGTTTGTTTACAACTACCTGGCTTATTGTCCATATCCTGTAATTTAATTTCAGTAAACAGTTTCTAAATGAATAAACATCCTCCACATTTCCATCATCAGATGATGTTATGAGTTGAATCATCCCCTCCCCCCCAAAAAATATACTAAAATCTTAACCCCTACTACCTCAGAATGTAACCTTATTTGGAAATAGGATAAAAATGAGGTCACTAGGGCATACCATAATTCAGTATGCTGGTCTGCTAATAAAAAAACAGTTTGGACAAACAAAAAGACATACACAGAAAGTAAATGATGTAAAAACACAAAGAAAAAAAGATGGCCACATGACTAGAATGATACATCTAGAAGCCAAACACCAAGGATGATGGCAAACACTGTAAGCTAGAAGAGTCGGGTCCCTCGAAGCACACAGAAAGAGCATGGCCCTACCAAAACCCTCGTTTCAGTCTTCTACCTTCCACAATTGTGAGACAATAAATTTCTATTGTCCTATATCACCCAGGTTTTAGTACTTTGTTATAGCGGTCCTAGGAAACTAATACAGACGGCATATCTACACGTGGTTTCTATCTTTTCTTCTATGTTGGCTTCATTTAACGAATTATGTCAGTAATAAATTATTTTCTTTAACAGTATCTTTCATAATAGGTTCGTTTATATATTCTTTTTACAAGTTGAATTTTAGATTTCATTCAGCAAATCCATACCCTTTGGAGAAAACCTAAAAGGAAAGTAAGAATCAAAATATAAACCAATGTCTGATGAGCATTACTCTGAAATGCAAGAACTCTACAGAGAGGATCTCACAATATTTTCATTGGATATACTATGCTTGATACTCCTCACATCTGGGAAACCTCTGTGCAAGAATTATGTCTTTCCATATGTTGCAGTGGCTACTGCAGAATGCTGATAGAATTATCCTTCTCTGAAATTCTAGGTCATGATCACCTTGTTTTAAATTAAACAGACTGGGTCATGAGAGTAATACAATCATGTATTTGAAACAAAAGTGTCCATATGTTTTTTAAAGAGATGTTACTGTATGTTGATAGAGTTTTTTTCACTTTCTTAATGCACAAAATGAAATTCCTCACAGGAAGAACTGAGGAACAGAGTTATTCAGGAGTCAGAAAGGTACGTAGTAGCTGATAGATCCACAGATCTATGTATGCAGACAGAAAAGTTCATTCTACAACTCAGAAATGAAGAGGCCCATAAGAAAAAGTGTTTCCTGAATTTGGTTACCTTTCCATGTATTCAGGTAGAGTCAACAAGGACAGCATTCATCTTACTAGTCCTACCTCAGAAATGGTGACCTCCAATCTTAGGAAGACATCACTAACCAGGGACCTTGATAGCCATGGCTATCCAGGGCCCATAACCATGATAGGCAGAAAGGAGGCAGATGCTACTGGTAAAGCACACATCTGGTTGAGCAGATAGGCAGTTACCTCAAGAATTTGTTACACAACTTTCTAAGTTTGGTATTCACTGTCAAAAGTTAGAGAGAGGATAAATTTTTGTCTTCCGGTTAATAAAACAAATTTTCAACTAATGTCTACACCCACCACATTTAAGTTATTATTACTAATACAACAACTTAATATTGATAACATTTACTGTACAAAGGCACTATATGTCTATGAGTATACACACACACACCCGTATATTATTATATGTATCATGACCTCATAAAAATCTAACAACTATCTAATCATTGTTGAATGCCCAACTGTCTTTGGGTGATAGTAAACACACACACACACACACACACACACGAATGTTTTTTTTTTTAAGTAGACATACCCAAAACAAAGAACATTTAAAAATGCAGAGATGCAAGGAATAATTATTTCTGATTGGTTCAAACTGATAAATGAAGCATTTACCAGTAAGAAAAAAATAGAAAGATTTATATATTAAATGGCTGATTGGTTAAGATTATCTTAATATTTACCCCATATCTTAGTATTAAACTATTTTAGAAGAGGGTTTTTATTGGTTCCATAGCATCTATCCCATGAAGAATATATATTTTAGGATCCACATTTGGATTCATGTCAATATATCAATGGGTTCCAATCTTCTTTTTAAGTTTTTATTTATTAAGTAATCTCTACACCCAACATGGGGCTCAAACTCACAACCCCAAGGTCAAAAGTCACATGCTCTTCTGACTGAGCCACCCAGGCACCCGTGGATCTGTTTTAAGTGGGCTGATCAATTTAAACCCACAGAGGCTGGCAATGGTTTAACCCTATTAAGACAGGAACTGCTTATTTTGGAAGTATTTGCAAGGCATCGGCCATATATACAACTATTTCCTAATGCACTATAGCTGGGCACAATCTATATTAAAAACTATTGCACAGTGAAGAATAAAATTCCAGTCCTCTAGATTCAACATCTCATTATTTATTAATTAGGGATGCATATCTAACCTCTGAGCACCAGTGAAAATACACTAATGCTAATGAAACAAACAAGACAGCTTCTAAGTGGTGGATATTTAAAACCTAGCTCTGGAAAGTGATTCAGTTCAGTCACCAGCATTGTGATGGCCTTATAACCTTGGGCTCAAAAACTAGTTTTTTAACAGTTCCCTTTGTTTATTTTTATTTTTTTTTAAAGATTTTATTTATTTGACAGAGAGAGAGAGAAGAGCAGGGGGAGAGGGAGAAAAAGGCTCTCTGCAGAGCAGAGAGCCTGATGCGGGACTCAATCCCAGGACCCTGAGATCATGACCTGAGCTGGAGGCAGATGCTTAACCGACTGAGCCACCCGGGCGCCCCAAGTTCCCTTTGTTTAAAAGCCAAGAAATCCCAATCTACTTCTCTAATACCACGACGTTTGAAAATAACACAAGAACTAGGAAGTGCCAAAATACTTTAAATTTCATGCCGCTCTTGGCTTTTCAGGATATTACCACTTCAGACAAAATCAGGAATGTCTGAGTACAGAGAAATCCAAGCAATCTTTGATGTTCAGTATCAGACAGAGAAATGCTACAGATTGTCTGCTCTGTAAACATCAAGCTGCATGCCCTGGAACAATGCCAAAGAGAAACAGGCATTAATGAGTTATTTTCCATTGTTACTCACTGTATGGCAGTGCCTTATAATTATGCAAACTACTGAAAGGACAATTTAAAATCTAATCAGGATTAGGAAAAATCCTTACATTATCGTATTTTTTTATAAGCCACATTTGTTCTAGTATCTACTTAGCTAAACTCATTCAGGTGTGCCCCTCCTCTAATAAATCAATCTGAATTTATTTTGTCTTTCATTTTTCTTTATGCAGTGCAAATAAAATGAGTTAGAAACTGACCTCCAGAAAAATTAAGTCAGACCTAGTTAGTTTATATTACACTGATGGGTGAGGAGAAACTGAATCAATATGACTTTTTTAAGGCTGCATTTTTCGCATCCACTTTAATCATTTGAATCCTTGCAAAATATCAAATTAAGTTGTTATGAAAATGCTTGACTCACAATGTAGAACACTAGATTGTTTAATATAAAAGCGCCGGAACAATCACTCCTAGACCAAACCTGACACAGTGAATCAAATTCGACAGAGTATGCACGCTTTTGAATTGATTTTGTAGTTCTTGTTTGGCAAAACTTCAAAATTACTGCACTATAAGATATTGAGCTCCCTCTCCCAAATTGTCTTTTCATCCAAAAATCAGAGTAGTTAGCTAGAAGGCAATACATTCCCTATTATAAATACTGATATACTTTGGAAAAGTAATGCCTGCTCCTAACAAAAATCTCAGACAACAGAGAAGGGAGAAAAATCAAAGTCCTCTTCTCTTCTAAACCCCATTTCTATTTCTCAGGGGTGAGCCACTTAATAATTACATATTCTTTTATATATTTTCTATACAAAGAAGAGCATCCTGCAATTTCTTTTCACTTAATATGTCTTGGACATCTTCCCAAGGGTCTCTGTAATTTATTGTAATGTCTATACATCTCACTGTATGGATTTGCTATAATTTCATCAGTTCCTAATGTAGTGGCATTTCTCTGCAGTTTTAGATTTGCTATCTAAAACAATGCTATCATGAGCACAATCTTTCATAGATCCTAAGACTTTATTCTTTAGCTGTACAAGTACATGGATGGCAATGCTGGGATGTCAATAGGCTATATCAGGGGTGCCTGGGTGGCTCAGTCGTTAAGCATCTGCCTTCGGCTCAGGTCATGATCTCGGGGTCCTGGGATGGAGCCCCACATCAGGCTCCCTGCTCCGCAGGAAGCCTGCTTCTCCCTCCCCCGCAGGAAGCCTGCTTCTCCCTCCCCACTCCCCCTGCTTGTGTTCCCTCTCTCACTGTGTCTCTGTCAAATAAATAAATAAAAATCTTTAAAAAATAAAAAAAAATTAAAATTTTAAAAAAAAGACTATCGAACTGCCTTCCATAAAACATGTCCCGATTAACACTCTACCAGTCACTGGTATGTGAAAACTCCCATTTCCCCAAGCTCTCAGTCAGGAAAAAGTATGGATCACTAATTCCTGTTGGCCTAATTTTACATAAGCATCTTAAATCATATTGTTTCATTTACTTCTCTCAATACAATCCTGTAAGTTTTGTATTATCCTTCTTTTAACAGATGAGGAAACAGAGATTTAGCAAAGTTGGGTTGATGCAAAACAAAGATTAAAAGCTGAGATACCTAGTTCCTAGATTTAAGCTTTTTTCCAGTCTGCTAAGTTCCCATATGAGTCAACAACATACTATGGTTCTTAATTAAAATTCTGGAACCTGTATCACCATCTGTCTTGGGAGGATTCACTGAATAAGGCAAGCAGTACATGACTGGGATGTAATAGTAGCTGTAGAATTTCTATTTAGAATTTCTATTCTGATTTTATTTGCCTCATAAGTAGGAGGAGTTAGAGATAGTACAAGAAATATTTTTATTTACTGTTTTGATTCTTTCAAAAACCTCATCAGTGCACTTAGGAGAAAATAGTGAAGTACTCGTTCTTTGTCCTCTTGTGGTATGAGACCTTCTCAATTACCACCTTCTCACAACCAAGGATGAGGAAATCTGTAGTACAGCATGATCTCAGCATCCTCTGGTTGTTTTGTTGTCCAAGGACACTGAGGTTCTGCATCTCCTGGATACCAGGAATCGACAGTATTTTTAATCAAATTAGCTCACATTATATAGAAAAGTGCTCCAATTTATACTCATCTGAGCAATTGCTTTCATTTTCCTAACCCTTCTCTCATCAAACTTGGAAAAAGAATTTCTAGAATGAAGACATGTCTGATCAGTTTTCCCAAAGTAGATTTAAGTTACAAACTGCAACAACAACAACAAAAAACAAACAAACAAACAAAAAAACCTCAAGAAATTATTAGAGAAGCAACGGAATAACATAAACTCGGTCTTTTTATTTATCTATTTAAAGTTAAACTTTTTCCAGAAAGGATTTAAAATAGACCTATGAATACCTGGGAAAGTGAGTTTTTAAAGATTGTACTTGAAGAGCACTAAAGAAATTCACAAAAAATAAAAATATAAAAAGCAATCAAGAGCTAAAAAGAACACGGTGAACCAAGGAGTCAGAGGCCTAGTTTTAAATGCTGTTCTGCCAAAACCACCTACCCTACAAATTATGAGGCAGCAATGTAGCTAGTACAGAGCTGGTCTCCAATAAACATTTTCCCCCAACTCCCTTCATTCTATAAATATTTTCTAAGCAGATATCACACCAGGTCCTGAGCTGTCCAATACGATAGCCACTGGCCACATGTGGCCACTGAACACCAGAAATGTGGCCAGCAGGAACGGACATGTGCTGTAAGTGCAAACACACACCAAATTTCCAAGGCATGCTTTGTAAAAATATAGAATATCTTATCACTTTATATAGATATGCTGAAATTATAATTATTTGTGATATACTGAGTTAAAGATACTAGAGTTTAAAAAGTAAAAAGAAGTGAAATTAACAAGTCTCCTAGAAAATTTAAAATTACCTATGTTGCTTACATTCATAATATTTCTCTAGAACACAGTTCTAGATTCATGTTTCCTAAATTTTAATGTGCACAGAACACACCTGGGATCTTCATAAAATGCAGATTCATGATTCAGCATGGGTGCGGTGAAGTCTGAGGTGCCACATTCTAACAAACTCCTAGGTGATCCTAATGTGGCTGGTCTGGAGACCTCACTTTGAGTAAGTGAGGCTCTGGACATGTGCCACTCAAAGTATGCTATACTGTCAGTGGTCCACAAGTGTCTGTTACCAGTCCAAAATGAGAGAGGTACAGAATTTGAGGAAAGTGAGGAGGAACATTTAGACAATATTATAACTTGACATTTCTGCAACATCCAACTGCGGGATCATTGGACTCCTCGAATTAAACAGTATATAGGCCAGTTCAACACAGTCAGACTCACATGGTACAAGCTGTGGATAACAGTCATCACTAGCAGTCTACTATAATAGATGAGAATGTTGAAAGTTGGTACTTTACCATAGTAGTTTCAGAAGCACTGCTCTAGAACTTAGACCATCCTGGCCAAAAAAGGCTCATAAAATACCAGAGTGTGGCATATTAAGAAATCTAAAACCTTCCTGGTTAAATAAATTTAAGAAACGTTAAACAAAATTGAAATTGGGACTCTTCACTGCAGGGCTTCTCAGAGCCTTCAATATGCTTATGTGCTTTTGTATCTCCAAGAGAACATAGCATACAGTATTTCCCAACTATTTTTGGTATCCAAACCCCTCACTCTACACCACCTGCATTACCATATTTCAAGAAATAGCACTTTGTAGAATACCAGTGTATGAAATCACTCTCCTAAATGATTTAATCGAGGTATCTTGCTTTTTCAGCCATTTGAAAAATACTGTTAAGTACTAAGTAAAATTAACCTGTAGTACATTTATTACTATGATCCTGAATAGTTCAAGTGATTTTAATTTGCAAGAAGTTATTTATGTTTCTCTAAGATGAGACTCAGTCTATTAACAGCAGAATAGTTGCTTTGGCATGTAAACACATTGGCATAAAACAATTTAAATTTTAAAAAAGCACACATTAACATGACACCACAGTATTTTAGGGTCTTACAGCAATACCATTTACAATTTTATTATAAAGCTAATTTAGAATTTAATTTAGATAACAGTTTTGCAATTGTCGAGTCTCTCCCTCTCACCACTAATGAAATCCAAGATAAAATGTATCACTGGTCTACTTGGTATCTGAAATTACTAATTAGGCTTAGTTCTCTTTTTACAAAATCATACTTCCTAACTTTACAAGCAGAGACTTTTAAGTATAAACCATGCCTAAGTTACAGGGTATGATATGTATATTCAATGTCTTGACAAACTTAAACAACAGGCCTAAAATTTCAGAACAAATGGAATGAGGCTGAGTTCTACAAGTAAAACACTGAAAATGTAAGATGGTCCTAAACATCTTTCCTTTTAACCACCACTAGCAAGAGAAATACCTTTGGCCATAAAAATCACAAGTCTGTAGAAAATATCCATGTTCATTTTGTGAAGACGACCAAAGTAATAGCCTTTTTGTTTGTTCATTAGGGAATGGCTGTTAATAGGTACAGCAAGTTCATTCTAGTTATATAATCTCTACAGGAAAATCAGCTTTTATTTCACTAATATGCCCTCGGCACCTAGAACAGAGTTTGACAGATACTAAGCATTCAACAAATATGTTTTAATAAAGGTGAAGGGCTCTTATATGAAAAACAACATTTTAATACCAACTGAGTATGATGCACCTGTTATAGAAAGATTAGAAAAGATACAGCATCTAAAGTCAAAAGCAAGAAGTGCTCATAATCCTCATGGTTTACCTTTAATGTCCATTTGTACCTTAGTGCATATATTCCAACACACTTTTTTTCTTCAATAAACATAGAATCATACTCTACGCTACATTTTCCCTAATGTTATTGGTACTAAATAAGAATATACAGTTTCATTATGAATGGCAATGTGGGCAATCATTTTATAAATATAGAAAATTTAAGAAACGGCTCTACTCTTGAAGACTTAAATTATTCCTCCTCCCCTCTCATTTTCCCCTCCATCTGGGAAAACATTCTTCTGGTCACATCTTTGCATATCCCTAACAGTTTAGGAAATATTCTTGAAAAAAAAAATGGACATTTAAAAACCTTTGTTACACATTTCCAAAATATCCTTTAGAAAAGCTACAACCTCGCACACCCCTAAAGGTGGTACAGAAGACTAATCTACAGAGTTTTGACTAAAAGTCGGAAGTTCTTACTCCAGAATCCCACATTTTCACCTTCTACTGCACCATCAACAAACAGCATCCATTAAAACACCACCTGGTTGTGATGGCTACTGCAAGAGGTTTTTAAAATCTAGCCTTTCTTTCAGGAAACCAACCATATTTTAAAAAATTATAATAATATAAAACAAGGATTTGTCCTGAAGTACACAACAGGTAAAAAAAAAAAAAAAAAAAAAAAAACTCAGAGCTCAATATGGAAGAAATAACACTATGTGAAAAATATAAGAAGAATGAGTTTCATCAGGTAAAATTTTAGTCTTGTAATTCTGTTCCAATAAGAGTATTAAAATAATAAGACACTGAAAATTACTCATTTATCTTACTCAGAAGAAGTCAGATCTAAGTTATGTTTGAGGGAATAAAGGTGAGATGCTTGGGGGAAGAGGCAGTATGTTCCTTCTTTTCTGAGTGGAAGGACCATACATGGGTAATGTTCTTAGCAAAGATTACTAGAGGATATTCCCAAGAAAAATTATTATAAATAAGAACATAAGCAAATCAGGGGCGCCTAAGTGGCTCAGTTGGTTAAGTGTCTGACGTCAGTTCAGGTCATGATCCCAGGATCCTGGGATCGAGCTCCGCATCGGGCTCCCTGCTCGGCGGGGAGTCTGCTTGCCCCTCTCCCTCTGCCCCTCCCCCAACTCATGTGCATGCACGCGCATGCATGCGTGCTCGTGCTCTCTCTCTCAAATAAAAATCTTAAAAAATATAGTAAATAAAAGAACGTAGGCAAATCAAAAACAGTCATATCATATTAATCTAACAGGCCACATCAATCCTAGCACAATAAACAAAAAGATCCAAGCCTCTTGAAGGTTTAGTAAGAAGATCGTCAATGTTTAACACATAAATTTATCCAACGGATGGTGAGCTGATTCATGTCAATGGACATGATAACTCTTTAGGGCATGATACACAAATCTCCTGTCCACAGATCTGTTTATTGGGTTGCACTGCACCTAATGTTATTCACCTTCTAACAGAGCTAACATTAGATTCCCCCAAACAACTTACCCATCCAAGTAAGTTACTGACAAGCGGTTACATTCTGATTTATAAGATCTTTCCAACAGACCCTAGTCTACGTCACACTCTTATTAAAAATACAACCACTGGGGCACCTGGGTGGCTCAGTTGGTTAAGCGACTGCCTTCGGCTCAGGTCATGATCCCAGGGTCCTGGGATCGAGTCCTGCATCAGGCTCACTGCTCAGCGGGGAGTCTGCTTCTCCCTCTGACCCTCCTCCCTCTCATGTGCTCTCTCTCTCATTCTCTCGCTCTCAAACTCTTAAAAAAAATTAAAAAATAAAAAATAAAAATACAACCATTAGCTGATTTGAAGGCCACCCCAGGTCTTAGGGGAGAGTCTAAAAGGAATGTGATGAGGACTTTAGAAACTGGATTTCAATGATACAGTAGTGGTATCTGTCTGCTTGAGCCTAAATGAAAGGCAGGCAAAGGTGGGGGAGAGGGCAAGTACATTTGTCTGTTTTTGTTGTTTAAGTCTAATTATGTTTTCTGCAAAAGCCATGTTCTCTGCCTGAGGCAGAAAATACATCCACTCTTGTGACAACACTGTCTAGGTCTCCAAGAGGCTCAGTCTCGGAAACACCCAATTGTGCAAGGACCCTCATATAACTGTGACATCTGCAAGAGATTTAATAGTGACAGATTTCAAAAATTTGGGAAAAAATGTGGAGGAGAAGGATCATCTGCAGATGCCCTCTTTCACATAAGTATTCAAAATGCAACAAATTTAAATACTGAGTTTTCATTTAAACAGTATATGAAACTCCCACAATGACAAATTCTTTCATTTTTCAAGACATATAACATATGTTTATTTTCCTTTCACTATAATTGGGCTTTTATATAAAAAAAATCATTGGATCACATCTTGATCTTGGTGAAAATTCCCAGGCATATGGTTATAATCAAGGGTCAAATTGCTAATGACATCGAAATCAACGAGAGCCCTGAAATTAGAGGGTGGAGTCCACTTGACTCCCACACCCACCTTAACTCCTTTTTTAGGATACAGAGAGACCTGAAGCACTCTTGTTTCTTGAGTGGTTTATTTAGAACTATGTAGCATGTGCTGTTTACTCCCTATGCCTTGTTCAAATTTTTCACCACATATACCCTACACACACACACACACACATGGGGTAGGGGAAGAGAGAAAGGAGCACTGAAAAATTCAAATGTCTTCTGACCTCATGATCTGGAAATAAGATATAAATTGGTAGGTTTCCTCTAAAAAAATGTGCCAATTTTATGTAGCTCAAACTAACTACATAATCTTAAGGAGATTTTTCTGAACTGTGTTCTTAAAAAAAAAAAAAAAATCCAGATATATGTTATGCTGCCTCTAATAGAGATTAAATAACTAAATTTTGACTTTCATTACTGTAACTTGTAAAAAATATCTTACCTGACAACATTTAGTGAAACAATACTTAACAGGAAAATGTAAGGAGTTGAAAACAAGTAATTTCAATATCTGATTATAAGGACAGAAACAAGTACAAAGTCAGCTGGTTGTGGAAAGTTTAAAAGCTTACTTTGGAGACTGAATTTCAGTCTCCTGGATAGGTACTTGTCTTGATGATAAAAGGATACTTTCTGGGATGCCTGAGTGGCTCAGTCAGTTAAGTATCTGCCTTCAGCACAAGTCATGATCCCAGGGTGCTGGGATCGAGTCCCACATCAAGCACCTTGCTCAGCGAAGAGCCTGCTTCTCCTTTTCCGTCTGCCTACCGCTCCCCCTGCTTGTCCTCTCTCTCTGACAAATAAATAAAATCTTTAAAAAAATAAAATAAAATAAAAATAAAAGGATATTTTCTTTGGTTATTCTGTTGTAACCCAGAAGCTAGATTGAAAACCTTTGTTGTAACAGTATCTGTTTGTCTGTATTATAAAATGAATTAATTAATGAATTCAGTAAAATTTATTGAGTACTTCTTCTGCCATTCTGAGAACTAGAGGTACAACAGAGGCAAAAATGTCTACCCACACAGAATTTTCATCATTCAGACAAAATTTTGATTGAAAATCTTACTGTGTTCAAACACTGAACTACAACAAGTATAGAACATTAAATAATAACCAAATAAATCTCATCAAGTTGCAATTTACTTGTTTTCTTCCTGATAACTATTTGTTTTTTACTTTTATAGAAAGTTGAGTCCTAGAATACTTAGACCCACGTTAGCCTTCCTAACAAAGCCTGCCTAACAAAATGGCTTAATAGATAATAACTTAAGTACCAAATATCAAGAATTTCCACTCATTTAAAAAAGTGTTCCCACTTCTTTAAACAAAAATTCAGAGTTATCTAGAAGCAAGTGATAATGTTGATAATATGACTCATTTAGAGCTGTTAATTTCTAGGGACTCACCTGAATTTTAAACTACTTTTGTCAGTACCTCCTCCCATTTACCTTCCCACACCCCTTCCCCTCATTCCCTATCCATAGGCTGGACCATTGTGACATTTCTGTATTTCAATTAGGTGATACTTGAGTTGAACTGCCTCCCCTACTAAGGCCCAAAGTATATTTTCTTTGATTCCTACTTGGAAAACACATTAAAAGATTAGCTTCAATGAGATTACAGATTCCAAATTATTCAAAAAGGGATTTCATTCAATTACATTTTTGGGGTGAAAAAAAGAATATATTTAGCATGAGAAGATGAAAGTAAGGCTCTAAACAGTTAGACCTGTCACCATGTAAGTGATAACTAAGTCATCTCTGCTTATACCAAGGATGTGAACATGCAAAAGGATCCTATATGCAAAGCACGAGAATGAAAACAATGAGAAATTTGAATGCACTGTATAAGAAAAAGTAAAGAAGATGAAGGCATGCTGGTGTTCATGCTATTATGTTGATGTTAATATCATAACACTTAACACAACTATCTGAAGAAAGAAGTTTTTCTCTGAAATTGTGACTAACCAGGAGTATAATAATCAAGAAGCCCATTATATTCATGCTGGTGCATGGAAGAAAATTCACGGCCACTTGAAGTTTTAGGTTATATTAAGATTTCACAATACATAACTAGTTTCAATATAAAAGCAAATTGAATATGTGTGTGTGTGTTTTTAATCATAATGATCTGTCTTTGTATCATGGAACTGTGAGAGTTTGAGATGCTGGATCTGAATCCACTAAAAAAACAAACAAAAAAACAAAACAAAAAAAACTGCAAATGGGCTATCCAGGAAGCCCAAACAATGCTCAATCATGACACAATGGTCTTAGTTTACAGATGTGAACATGTCTTTCTTAAAAGGGTTGCTCCTTAAGACAGGTGCACCAACACCAATTACTCTCCATTCCTGAACCTCCACATGCACAATGAGGGGATCAGGACTTGAAACAATGCCATGAGTAAAAGGGAAATGATGGAGGAGAAGAAATGGGTTTTGGATTAAAGAGCTGGCATGCACACCACGGCCCTAATGGGCAGCACTGACAGGGTTCAATTATGGTGGAGCGCACAGCCTCATTACTGCCAGTGGCTGTCACTTAGGGCACTGGTGCAGAGGAGAATCCAAGTGACTGCAGACAAAGGGAAAGAGAGATACAGGAAAACAAAAGACGTTTACAAAGCATCTTCAGGAGCAAAGAGCCTCCCCTCCCCCCAATACATACACACATCACACACACAGCCAAGTACATACATATACGTACGCACACACGCGCTCCTCAGTACTACTTACACACAGGCACATAGAGTGCGCACGGGCGCAATACGTGCGCGCACACGCGCGTACACACACACACACACACACACAGCTCTTTGTATTTACACACAGTGAAGTTTCTTCCAGCTTGGCTTGCTAACTGATTATTACATGAGGGCTTTTAGGCAGAAATATAATTGAATTAAGAGCTGGTGTCAAGGCAATTTTTTTTAAAAATGGGACCTTAAATACTACCCCTCCAAAAAATAAATCCACATTAAAATTACAACTCATTTTACTGGTCACTGGTCCCCTATAGTTCCATTACCCCACATTGTCTTATTAACAATTATCACCCTTTACTACATAATTTTCATTACAAAGTCAAATAAAAAATTTTAAAGGAAATATTTTGATTCCCTGAATAGATATATGTAAATTTTCTAGGCTATTGAAATTCTCTCCATGTCCTAATGTTTAAATGGAGGGAGAAAAGTGCTAAATAGAAATTTGGTAAGGCCTGACTAATAAAAGTTTCAACAATGTGTGGGATAAAGTCTTGCCACAGAAAATCCATTTCTAAAATGCATTCCATGAATTCACTTACAAAAGACAAAAGGCCGCCTGTCTTTCCCATGAAAAATCATCTGTCTCTCAAAACACATAAACATGTAACTGATTCAAAAACAGCAGCTCAAAGCATGAACACCAAAAATAATCAGAAGCATTAATATAAAACAACTGGATCTCTACAATGCATTTATACAAATTTAGTCTAGGAAATTTTAACATACATATTTAGTGTCTAATATGCAGTATAGTCTTACGATAAATAAACAGCAAATTGTAATGCTGACATTTTTTTTTCTCCTAGAAAACACCTCCAGATGAATCTTAACAATCCATCTTTAAACAATAATTGGATTACTTTTCAGTTATCTATGGCCATTCAGAAACAAAAATTAATCTTAGGGGGGATAATTCAAGATATCCTTTAGTGTCTTTTAAGAAGAAAAAAACAGGATGCCTGGGTGGCTCAGTCGGTTAAGCATTGCCTTCAGCTCAGGTCATGATCTTAGGGTCCTGGGATCGAGCCTTGTGTTAGGCAACCTGTGCCTCCCTCCCCCTCTGAGCCTCTCTCCCCCCAACCCCCAGCTTGAGTATGCTCTCCCTCTCTCTCTTTCAAATAAATAAAATCTTTTAAAAAATGAAAAAAAAGTTTTTTTCAGAGGAGAGTTCCCAGCTCGCCTTCCTGAACTCATAATACATGTGTTATAGTTGAAATTGATTTAATTCTAGGGATATACCCCCCCCATCAGAAGGAATAATACACAAATGCACAGGGCACAGATTACTGGCTCAAATGAAGCTAAAATAACAGGAAACATGCAAGAAGAAAATGTCTCGAATGAATGAGCATTTTTATACCAACCAAATTATCCCTTGGAAAAAAAACCAATATGGGCACCGGGGTGGCTCAGTCGATTAAGCGTCTGTCTTCAGCTCAGGTCATGATCCTGGGGTCCTGGGATCGAGGCCCACAACAGGCTCCCTGCTCAGCGGGGAGCCTGCTTCTCCCTCTCCCTCTGCCTGCTGTTCCCCCTGCTTGTGCTCTTTCTGTCAAGTAAATAAAATCTTAAAAAAACAAAACAAAACAAAAAAAAAACACCAGTATGTCTTCACTGTAAAAAAAAAATGGTTAAAAATAGCCATTTTCTATAAGGGATTCATATTATGACCTCTTTAATATAATCCGGTGCCAGAAACAATGCATAGTTATGATTCTGAATGGAAAACACAATAAAATCAACCATAAGATCAACACCTCCACTTGTTTTTATATTACCACATATATTCTCATTCTAACACTTACAGGTAATTAGAACACAAATAAGATTACCTTATCTCAACAAAGCATCCTTTTACCAGGGATGGTTATACTCTGGTGATAATTTTCCCCATTTTCCAACTTGAAACATTAATGCAGACCAGAGGCAGCTTCCCAGTCAGCCTACTTCATCACAGTCCAGGAGCTCCTGCAGGCATGTTGGCATCCCAAGTCCTGAGCACCAGGCAGCCCGAGCCATCAGCTGCCTGGTCACTGCCATTCTTCCTGTCTGTCTGGAGTCTACCCACACCGTCTCCTCACTTCTCCACATTCGCCTCTCAATCTAGACTCACCTCTCTCGCCAATGGAATGACCTCAGTAGTTCCTCGCTGGCTACACTGTCAACACATTGCACCATGGGCACGCAACAAAATACCAATGAACCAAAGAATCGATCACGTAACACCTACTGTATACAGAGAAGAGCCAGAGAACACTGCTTTGGAGGACTCCATACAGCACCAAGTAATAACCATGAACATGAACGAAGGCCAGACACCTAGTCCCATAAATTTAGAGGTAGAGAAATTAAGGCAATCTTTACAGTTTTAATAGGACATAAATGCAGAAAGAGTGAAATGTATCTGAAGCATCCATGTGTAGAGCTCAGCTATTGGAAAATGTTGATTTTCCTCCTCCCTACCCTTTACTGTAATGCATGACTTCATTCTGTCTTAAGACCCATAGCACTTTGTGGCTTATGTCCCATCTCGGACCTGCCAAGCTAAACCACAGGAGTGTAGGATAAGGACTGCCACAGCTTAAGTGCTGTGCAACCACTAAAAATATATTTTATATATACCTCTGATCTCATTGACATAATTGGCACAGACTAAAATATACTGCAACCCATCTCATCATTTCCTGCCTACAGAGTGCTAGTAGTTCATAGAAAGATCTCGACTTTTGGTCCTTACTGTAGCCTTAGTAAGCCCTATACACTTTTTATTCAAAAGAATTGTTGTTACTAAAAGATGCTTGTGCTCTCCTCTGAAAATTTCAAATGTTATCATGATTAAGTTCTTTTTCCTCCCAAAACATGGAAAGCTACATACATACTATAGTACAAATTGATTTAAATTTTTACTCAATATTTTTAATTTTTTGTATTCCATGTATGCGTTTAAGTAAAATTAAAAATCAACATAAAATATATTTTAATATTAATTAAAACTAAATTTTAAATTTTAAAAGTTAACAAAAAATAACTATTGCTATTTCTCCAACTATAAGATGGGTGGCTTCCTATTATTTCCAGCAGAAAATGTATGTTTTACTGTTTCTCATATCTCACCCTAGCAAAACCGAATGCTTTACTAGTGTTTCTATCTTTGGGCCTGGCCCCAAAGTCCCAGGTTCATGGACATCTGGAGAGAACATGTGCATGCAATAGTTCTTCATCTGACCTGAGAGATGGACACAGCTAAGCCAGACTCAGCAAACATCCCATCAGTAAAATGCCTTTCCTCTTGGGAGTAAGATTTGATTGGTTTTCCACCCCCAAGAGGCTGGCTCACCTTCAGCCAACAACATTCATTTCCCCAGACTTAGCTGGGGTCTTCCACTCTCACAAGACTTCCAAGTCTCTCATCCATTCCAACCTATAATAGCTGCCAGACTCCATAGTCAGCCAGTGTGTGTTTCACCCCTAATTGTAAACAAGGTCCCTCACGCACACGCCATAAAACCAAATGCCAAGCAATAATGGGGGTTTTAACCATGGCAACCACTCAAGATACTAGCTTTTCCCTTACCCTACCCTCTCCATCACTAAAACAAACCAACCCAAACTCACATACTCTCCTTTGATCCTGATCCTGTACTTGAGCTTCCCAAGCTCAAGATGCCTCACTCTGTGTACCCTAATTTCAATTTCGATTTAAGGCCCATTCCATCAGAGGCAAGTAGATCAGTGTTCCTAAACTCGAATGTATATACTATCTTAGTTCAGGCTGCTGTAACAAGATGCCATAGACTGGACAGCTTATAAACAACAGGAATTTATTTCTCAGTTCTGGAGGCTGGGAAATCCAGGATCAAAGCAGCAGCAGATTCAGTGTCTGGTGAGGACCTGCTTCCTGACGCATACACCAGGGTCTTCTCGCTGTGAACTTCAGATGGCTGCAGCAGGGAGGGAGCAATCTGGTGCCTCTTGTATAAGGGAATTAATCCCAATCATGAAGCCTTCACTCTCAAGACCTAATTACCTCTCAGAGGCTCCACCTCCACATACCATTACAATGGGGGTTAGGTTTGAACATATGAATTGGGGGTGGGGTAACTGATACATCATTCAGTCTACATAGCACATACCAACAACCTCAGGAGCTAAGTATGCAGATTTTGAATCACTAGGTCTGGGTTGTACCTCAGATTCTGCATTTCTAACAGGTTCCCAGGTGATGCCTGGGCTGCAGGTCTTGCTAATTTGAATAGCATATTTCTATACATCCCTTAGTTTCTTGGACTTTAACACTCCTAATTGTTAGGCCTTGCCTGCTCTTCTAGGGTGGCTACTCCTCTAACTAAATGTGAGGTACCCTCGTCCCTTCCCACATGGTATCAACGACATCCTGATACAAAAATAAGGCTGTGATTATTTAAGATCAAGGTAGCTATGCTCAATGGAAAGAGTTCAGATATTTTAGGTCATGAAGCCCCATTAAAAAATCATCATTCTACTTATCATCTGTAGTTGGGCTGTTAGAAAATTTTAAGATGCCTGGTCATTTAAATTAAAATAATTTATGTTAGATATATAAACAAGAGATATAATCTGGGTCCCATTCTCATACTCTGATCTTATTTATACCATAATGCATTGGTCAACATTTATATAACTGAAACTTATAGGCATGATTAAGATTTCCTGTGAAATTCCTAAACTGTAGAGCCCTTGGACTTTATAGTAAACAGCTCAGTACTACTTTACCACACAGCTGCTTCTTCCTCTAACAACTGCACAAGTTACATAATAATAAAATAATCCCATGTATGAGCAAACCACATGGCTCCTTCACTATCCTCTGAGGGATCTTTTGCATGAACATAAAAAACCTGCTCTTTTCAAAGGATGTAAGGGAGGGGAGTATCAAACAATGTTTAACACCACAGTTAGCAGCTCAGACTGCTCTAAACCCTCAAAGCACACATCAATAAACTTAGATTTCATTATAGGCCTGACAGCACTGTATAGCTCTAAATTTTTTATTTTATTTCAATCCCACACAAAAGCATAGAGGAAGAAAAGAGGTGCTATGGAATAAAGAATGCATCATGAAATATCGTCCTAAGAAATAATAAGAATGCCATTAAGCCAAGAAATACCTACAATGTGTTTTAACACTTTCTCAAAAATATATGAAAATTGTGTCTAATACATTGCTCTTGCTACATTTTAATTTGAGTTCCTTAAACAGGGCCCTATTTTCAGTAGTGGAAGTCTGAGAACCAAAAAAAGAAAAACATTTTCCAATGATTCTTTTTAAACCAATGAGTTCTCTTTGCCCACAACTCCTCTACCTCAAATTATGACTCCCTAGTCACAGATTTTCATGGAGCATGACATCAGTGACTCCTTCTAGTTACAAACAGCTTACTGTGGTTTACTTCTTGCCACAATACCTCCAACATACTCAGTAGAGAACCCAGGAGAGTCTCGGACTCCTGGAATTTGTATTCTAGAACAACCAATTCTAGGTACCTCAGGTTTGCTTCCAAGAATACCTGGTCCTCATCACAGCTTTGCAGAATAAGGGATACAAGTGATATGAATGTTAAGGATATGGGTGCATGTGATAAGTGAAAAAAATTTCAACGGACCTTGGAAATCATTTTGTGCAAGACCCCAAATCCTGGGACTTTATCGATAGTTAACTATTTGTCTTTTTTTCTAACATATTATAGAAGTTAACATCTACCTCAGCCACTCCTACAACTCTCCATCTTTATTTCTAACACAAATTTCTCTGGATGTCATATATGCTCTTCTTTATTATTTAGAAGAATGGATGACATTTACTGTCCTCCTTCCAACTGTTCCTCATGACCTTACAATTTGAATTTAAATCACCGTTTATTTATCTACATGTGAAACAATTTTCAATTCCTGTTAACTTTTAGTCATAGGTCCTATTCCCCAAACCATTAGTCATATTCCAGATGTTTCCAGGAAAGACTATTGAAGAAGGATGACTCGTGATTACTGGATGTTCCATTCCTGTTTAAACATCCCTACTTCCAGTTCAGTCATCTGAAGAAGGTAGAAGTAAAATGAGTTTAATCAGCAGCTAAGAGCTGTGTCTCTTAGGAATTGTTTCAACTACATTAAATCAGGGAGCCCTACTATTTTTAAATACAAATAAATGGTCGGCATTCTGATTCCAAGTAAAAAAGAATCAAAATTCACAACATGTAAGGTTTACACTGCCATGAAGAGAATAAAATTCAAATGACCTAATTTTAATTGGTTCCTAGGAGTTGTATAATTGTAACTTTTTATTTTTTTTAACTCTTACTCATTTATTCAACCATTATGAAGCTATGACTAGATCCCAGACACTAGACATTTAGTGGTCCCAAACACATTCAGTACAGAGATGATCCAGAGAGCAGGCAACTTAATTGTAACTTTTTAAAATGTGTTTAACACAAATGGAAATTCCCCCATTTCTAATCTAGAATTTGAAAACCTTTTTAGTCATTGTTCTGGAAACTCTCCTTCTTAATGCAAATAAATCATTTATGATCATCTCTAAATACAATAAACTCTGGAATTTTCTTTCTCACAATGATATCACTGCATTTATTTTTCTAAATAAGAGGGAAGCAGAAAAAACTTCCCTGGTGTTATAAAATTGGAAGTAACTCAAAAAATGACAGATGAGGTGGGGCAACATTCACACTCCCTTCATGATTTTGCTCTTGCTTTATAAATCAAAATCTGGGATGTAAGGGCCAGTCAGACATACTCCACCTGGGATCTGAAAATGCTGTATTCTTCCTGCTTCTAATACTGCCCCAATAATAGAAGTTCGGCAATCATAATTTACATCACTGACAGTTTTGGAGATAATGCAAGAAAAAAAGATCCCAGCTCTTTCTTTAGATTTGGATTGCTTCTTTGATGCCAATAGCAACATGTACTTATCTTTTATTTTTCCGGTAAAAGAAACAGGTATAAATCAAACACTGTGGCTAAGGGCATCTTCCATCTGAACGTGCCATTTCTACATCATCATTTTTCCAGACATCATGGGCTTTTCATCTCAAACCAGTCTGAAGTTGGATACCATCCTCCATTTTTACCCTTTTATTTCCACACAGAAATTATATCTGTTGATATCACTTATCATACCATTTATAACCTTGTCACAGTCCACTTAACAAAGTTAGGCTAGACTTCAGTGAAAATTATTCTTCCAGAGTAGTTTTGTTTTGTTTTTTTTCCTGGGATGGGGGGGTAACTTGACTACAATTAGTATGTATGGGGCAGAACTGCAGGAAATGAGGTGTGCCAGCAGCGTAGTAATTTAACGGTATTTAAATGAAAACCAAAAAAAAGACGAAGGCACAAACTTACTGCTGCTTAGATCAGGGCAGCGTCTAGGACCCACTTTCTTCTACTGATTTAAAAACCAAACAAACAAAAAAAAATAAAGTAATGCCTGAGAAAAAAATGTATCTCTAATTTGGGAGTACACCTCTCATCCTGGTTGCATTTTCTTTACAGGAGTGTCAGCAATTACAAGACAGTAATAAATGGTAGCCAGAAATTCTGAAGCCCTACTCCCATGTCTGTTCAAGCAGCAATAATAATTACTCACTTTATTCTTTCCCATTTCATTGCCACTATTCTGGATGCTACAGGTAACTGAAGAATCCATCTTGGTCTGTACAGTAGAAACTGATTGGGTTATCTTATTCACAAGAGGGAGTATGGGTGCTCCTGCTCAACTTAAAAGGCTACCCTCTTTCGTGCAAACAAGCAAAATTGTACTAGCAAAATTCAGTTAAGGGTCCGATGAGATGGCTTTAGAACCAGTCCTATTCTCTTAAAAGAGAATTACCAAGAAGACACATGATTAGAGATAATTTCTCTTTTGATCGACTTTCGAAATTATCTACTCCAGTTCCCTCGTTTTATAGATGTGAAAACAGAGTCCTGGAAGGAAGCATGACTTGCCCAAAGTCACAGAGAGAACTCCATCTCTTTGCCAGTTGGATATTTTACTACCAGGATAAACATTGACTGTATTAAACCATCATTAACAATCTACCTCTACTCCTCCTGTCCTGAGCCTCTCTCTCAACCTTGGCCCATTTGGGATTGTCAGAACTTCCCTGAAGAAAACTGAGCAGGGAGGAGTTCAGCCTGAAGAATCCACAAAAGCATGTGGGAGACCACGTGTAGGTAGCAGGACCCTCTATATGACAGGAACGTCTGCCCCAGGATCTTAATCTGTTTTTGTCAATTCCCAAACTAGGGAAGAGATCCAAAAATTGCACCACTTGCAGATGAAACGTGAACGCTGAATCAATCTTTCAGAAAAGCGTAAATGGGGCACGGTTCCAAGCATCTATCCAGAACAACACGAAATGAATCCAGAAGCATTCTAGGCCACTCCCCCACATGGATGTATCATTTTCTGCTTCTCCTGCCATCAGTAACTTTCTCTGCAGCTGACCCTATGTGGAGAGCTGTCTAGAGCAAAGGGCCCTCACATGCATTTGTATTCCAAGCCTGAGGGTCTCTAGTATTGTGCATTGGTTCTATTCTAATCATCATGCTTTTGCAAACTGAGAAAAGCAAACTATAATTTGGAAATGGTTGCTGTTGTGTTTGATTATTTGTTTCCTTTTACAGCCCCAGCACATAGCAAAATACATGGTGCATTGTAAACACTTAACAAAGAGTTGTTGAAGAATTCTTTTTTTTAATGGTATGTGCTATCTGTGATTGTAGGCCATTCTGACTGCGTCTGTGCTGGCTCTGTTGCCATGTTCCTCAAGACTGTCCTATACAGGGGTGCCTGGGTGGCTCAGCCGTTAAGCGTCTGCCTTCGGCACAGGTCATGATCCTGGGGTCCTGGGATCGAGCCCTGCATCAGGCTCCCTGCTCAGTGGGAAGCCTGCTTCTCCCTCTCCCACTTCCACTGCTTGTGTTCCCTCTCTCACGGTCTCTCTGTCAAATAAATAAATAAAATCTTTTAAAAAAATAAAAGAAAATATTTTAAGTGATAAGCTCACTTTTGAATCTAATTCAGGTATACGCGTGAGTGTTAAGTCTGTGAACATAGAATATACTCAAGCATAGAACGCACTCAAGGAGAAGAGGAAGTATGCCCAAGTTTTTGTCTAAAGCTACTCTCATTCTGTAGTTGTTTGTGCTACACGATTTTTGCTATATTGAGGTAGAGAAGAGGGCTCCTACTGCATTTCTGGTATTAAATGGCAAACACCGCCGCTTTCCCAGCTTCTCAAGAGTGTCATCTAGTAATAACAGAGTATTAGACTCAGAGGGGAGCAAGCCAGTACTCTCATTTTACAGATCATATATAAATCCTCCTAGCCCTCTTCTCATATTCAAGGCAGCAAATGTTTTTCTAGTCTGTCTACCCTCAATCTTCTTCTTTGTAACATCCTCAACTCTGCCACATACAAATTTTTTTCCAGCTGTCTTTCCTCCTCTAGAGTTATTTAAATCTTCAGAATAAATTAACTCTTTCCCCCAACCAGAACTGTACCACCACCCTCTACAAAGCCTCCCACGTAATTTACATACAATTTTAAAACTTAGTTTCCATCTTCCGGCAGCTTGCATCAGTGCACAACCTGTCCCTCCCCTCAACATCCTTATTTACTCACAGACCATGAATAACGATCCACCACCAGTAGCAACAAAATTAGTTACATCAGAAGAAAGGATTATACCATATAGGGGAAGACTCCAAGAAGTTACAGGGATAGCAAGAAGGTGGGACAACCTCTATTTAAAAACTCTCGAAGGGTGCCTGGGTCGCTCAGTCAGTTACACGTCCAACTCTTGATCTCAGCTCAGGTGTTGATCTCAGGATCATGAGTTGAAGCCCACGTTGGGCTCCTACTTAACAAAGAGCAAAAACAAAAAACTCTTGAAATGGATGTTGGTTGTCTCTATATAGAAAAAGTGGTGGTCGAGAAGACATGACTTACGAGGTGCTGGGAAGACTCTTACATATGCCAACTATCTCACCCATCTGCCACCAATTCTTCATTTCATTTTAGCAAAACCCATGAGGCTTCTAGACGTTAAAAGCTGTACTTTGAGGGGCGTCTGGGTGGCTCAGTCGTTAAGCGACTGCCTTCAGCTCAGGTCATGATCCCAAGGTCCTGGGATGGAGCCCCACATCAGGCTTCCTGCTCGGCGGGAAGCCTGCTTCTCCCTCTCCCACTCCCCCTGCTTGTGTTCCCTCTCTCGCTGTGTCTCTCTCTGTAAAATAAATAAATAAAATCTTTAAAAAAAAAAAGCTGTACTTTGAACAAAACGCACATGCTAAGAGACCCAATACAGTGACTCCTCTGAATTATTTCCAATTTCAAATAAATTTGATTGATCATCTGGCTCTCCTATTCATTAGCTGAGATCCAATGCACATGGAACTCCTTATAAAGTGAAGATTGACAATAAAATGTTGTGCATTACAGAAGGTCAGTAGGAATAAGTTTGAAGTTTTGGAAAGGGAACATTAGGAGATAACAGAAAAGAAAGAGCAGAAAGCAAGACAAATGTCACTTGCCTCCATGTTGACAAAATTCTATCCTTCCTTTGAAAGGACAAATTTCCTTTGCTAAAGAGGAGCAGAAATACTACTTTTACTTTCTGGGAAACGTGTCCCTTGAGACTTATAAAATCATTGAACACTTTTAAAACATTTTGTGTTGATTCTAAACCTTTGCCCTCACACAGAGCACTTTAGTAATTCCCTCAACCTAAGCAAATCAGTATTCTCAGAGAGAAAAGAAGTGAGTGAAAATGAATGACAGGAGGAAAGGAAGAAATAAATGAGGAAACTCAATCATTAGTTGAAAGGAGACAGTATCCAGCAGGAAACAGACAGGTTTACATCAGGGGGTTCTCAACCCCAGGGTGATTTTTGTTCCCCGGGAGACATTTGCACCATCTGAAGACATTTTTGATTGTCACAACTGAGAAAGGAGGAATGCTTCTGGCACGTAGCAGATGGGGCTAGGGATGCTGCTAAACATCCTACAGTACATAGAACAGCCACCCACAATAAAGAATTACCCAGTGCAGAATGCCAATAGTGCTCAGGTGGAAAAACTCTGGTCTAAAAGTCTGTGAAATATGAAAAACAATTGAAAGAACAATTAAACAAGGGTCTCTTGCCAGGTACACAAAGGTTTTCCAGAGATTTCACTTTGCTTATGCTCATCTGCACATCAGAATCAGGCCTAGGTTTTCTCTAAAACTTTGTTAGGACAAATGTAGATACCAGTGTGAAAGGGTCTAGTTCATATCCAAGGCTTCATCTCCAACTGACCAAAGAAAATGAGCATGAGTCAGTGTACTGGCATTCAAATATGCAAAGTGATTTGACACGATGAAGAATTATGGGTTGGACTGATACCACAATCTTAAGAACTGCACCATATTTAGAGCTGTAGCAAAAGCAAACATTATAACCTTGGAATTTTTAGCCCATCCTATGAAAAGTACAGAAGTCTAAATAAATTCAGATGATTATGACCGTATCAACTAGCACAGATTCAAGACTTACTGTGTGCCAGATAGGTGCTAAATTCTTTACATGATATTATTATCATGTGGTCATTATAAACTATCCATTCTACAGTTAAGAAAACTAAGGTTCGAATTTGTGACAACACAGATGAACATAGACGGTATTATGCTAAGTGAAGTAAGTCAGAGAAAGACAAATACTATATGATTTCATGTATATGTAGAATCTAAAAACCAAAACAAATGAACAAACAAACAAAAAGCAGAAACTGACCCATAAGTACAGAGAACAAACTGATGGTTGCTAGAGGGGAAAATCAGGATGGGGAAATGAGTAAAATCTGTAAAGAGGAGTAGGAGATATAGGCTTCCAGGTATGGAAAAAGTTGTGGGGATGAAAGGTAGAGCATAGAGACTATGGTCAATGGCATTGTATGGTAACAGATGGTAGCTACACTGTGGTGAGCATAGCATTATGTACAGAGATGTCAAATCACCATGTTGTACACCTGAAACTAATGTAACATCGTATGTCAACCATATTTTATTTTTAAAAAACTGAGGCTCCGAGAGAGAAGGTAATAATCAGAAAGATAACATCTAGGAGTCAAATCTAAGTATATCTGACTCCAGAGTCTACCTTCAACTCTTGTGCCACACTAACTTCCTAATGAATCAGAGCACTGATCCAAGAGAAAGAGAACAACCAATGTTCCTTCATGTATCACTCAATTATTTGAGCACCTCCTAAAGCTGAGAACACAGCAATGAAGAGGACACCCAAGTGCCTTGATCTCAGACAATTAAGAAACTAGTGGGCATACAGAATGTGCAGAATGAGACCCTATCATCAGACTCCAACCAACCCCTAAAGTCCACAAGGTTGAAACAGAAACAAAAGCCTAGTGCAAAGCACCGTGTAATCACATGCTCAGTCCACTGCGCTGTTACAAGCTAAAATGAAACCTCTCTCCCCCTTTCAGATAGAAAGCTCTCTCTCCCTGCCAAAGATCATTTGATGGCAAATTCCAAACAAAGATTCTATATAAGAACTTGCCACTTGGTCCATCTAACTCTAGAGAAAATAGATTTAGGACCTTCTTGACAAGAATTTGAAGTCCTCAGATCCCAGATCTCCAGTCATACAGGAAATGAGGAAGGCATGAAAATACTACAAAATAATAAGGAAAAGAAGCTGCAAAAGCAGTTGTCTGATGGGACAGCTGCTGCCTGCCCATGAAATGGCCTCATACATTATAAAGAACACAGTATAACAGGAAAATTCCCTGGATTAGGACACAAAAGACTGTATTTCAAGTCACAGCTTTATCACTTACTGGTTGTGACCCTGGGCAAGTCAATTAACCCTCGCAGAATACCCATTTCCTCACCTATTAAATAAGAATAATAGCTTCCCTGCCTACATTACAGAAATGCAATAAATAATATATATAGAAGGGTACTGTAAACCAAGGTAACCCATTATGTTTGATATCCAATTTCATCATCTCTAATTCTTGGAAGCCAAACATTTGGTTAGAAACATAGGTGCTTAGCAGAGGCATGCCATAACATCCATGTTGTCCATGTTGTCACACCCCATGATGTCACACCACATCACTACAGGCCACCAGCAGAAGCATGGGCAAGGAAGGGGCAGAACCTGACTGCGGGGATCTCTCCACGAGATGGCGCTAGAGCTTCCTTGTTTTCAGTTTCCATCTTCATTATCTTGCTTATAAACACAGAACCAAATAGTTGACTTATTTATAGCCGTGAACTGTCATATTTCATATCTGAGCATATTTCTCGTGGTTATTTTGCACACGTTCCCTCCACCCCCACCCCAGCATGTACATGGGACTTTACACTTTGATACATGGAAGGACTCTATAACCCATAATAGGAAAGAGGTCTTCTTTCTCCCCTCACAACCTATGCTACCATTACAGACCAAGTTTAGTTAACAAAAAAAGACTATCAAAAATGTGGTTGGCAGGGCGCCTGGGTGGCTCAGTTGGTTAAGCGACTGCCTTCGGCTCAGGTCATGATCCTGGAGTCACAGGATCGAGTCCCGCATCGGGCTCCCTGCTCGGCAGGGGGTCTGCTTCTCCCTCTGCCCTCTTCCCTCTCGTGCTCTCTGTCTCTCATTCTCTCTCTCTCAAATAAATAAATAAAATCTTTAAAAAAAAAAATGTGGTTGGCAAATTTAGCCTATTACTCAAAGTACTCTTAAAATATTCTGATGAATGTCCAACATATAAAGTGATGAATAATGTATCTATGTAACTGAGGCAGAGACTTAGTTGCTTGTAGATCTGTTCTGAAAACTATCCAAGTATCCTGGTCCTTCACACTGAGGTATGCCTTCTTCCCAGCACAAGCTCAAGGTGCATACAATAGTGTTTGAAAGTAACGATGTCAATTATGCAGTAACGATTAAAAATGTAGGCTCTGGATTAAACTACCCAGGTTCTTATAGACACTCTACCACACGACCTTGAACAAGGATCTATGTGACCTTGGATGAATTACTTAACAAGTCTCAGTAGTTTATGTGTAAAATGGAGATTAACAGTACTTCCTAGGACCATTGAGAGGATGAAATGAGAATATCCAGGTAAACTAATGTGACACTGTGCCTGTCATTACACTATATATTCAGAAAAGGTTAGCAGCTACTTATTACAATTAAATGATCATAAACTAGAGATATGCAAGGTTTAAGTTTTCCTATGTAGGTAAATGATCTAAAAGAACTCCTGATTCACCACAGGTCCACTTTAATTGCTAAGCATAGATTCAAGCAGTGAGCACCTGAGGGTAAATTTTCAAAAAGCATGACGACATACCAGCGGCGACATATTAGGTGCAAGCCACCAATCTGCATAGATACCAAACCACAGCAAGGTCGTTACTCAAGGGAAAGCAGAATCCAGGTAGCAGTTGTAGGACAGGACCGAATTCCCAGCAGCCCTTGCACTCATGTAGAAAAGGTGTGACAGGAGAGGATAGAAGGCGGAGGAAAAGCCAGGCCACTGACAACACAGTGCGCCACTCAGCAGCGACAAGCGTCAGAAATAGACCGTATGACCCCAGTGAAAATTCCCAGTGGGGTGCAAGGAGGATGCTGAAGAGAACAGAATTGACAGGAAAACCAGTGAGGTCATGAAAGATCATATGAACTTGCGAGAGGTTCAATAACAATCTTATTCCACTGCAAATACTAGAAAGATGCTGGAGACAGAAAAAGAAGCCCTATGCTGGAACCACACCCTACATCTCTGGCCACTCCAGGCATCTCTTGTTATCCTGCAAGAGTACAAGCCAGTCGATTCTGCTACAGCACTTGCTTTGAAAACATGAATTTGTCCCAACATGATTGATTATATTTGCAAACAATTCAGCATAACCAAATTTTGCATTTGCTTATGCGCAATTTCATCTTTGGGAAAGACTAGGTGAACAAAGAGAAGGGCACCCAATTAAAACCAAGCCACATAGGAAGACAAAACAAAATGTGTAGGGGGAAAGTATCTGAAAATATTAGAGAAATGGGTTTATAAATAAATTGTGAGTTCCATACATAAAGAAAACAATGAGACTGTATTGTACCTGTACAGTGACTCGTTGCCAAAATTTTCCTAATAGCTGCTACATAACGTTTTCCCTTACTAAACATCCTTTTGGCTTTTAAGTAAGATTTCCCATATATGCCATGGGAAGGGCAATGCAGGGAAAGCTTACTAACTTCGATAGGAGGTATGTTTAAGCCAATCAAAGGGCACATTTCTTGGTCTTCTCTGAATGGAGACTAAAATGAGACATAATAAAAAAGTTCCTTCTAGTTTGGGCAACATATATAATGAGACACAAGGATATTGAAAGTTTTATCATAGATTCAGAACCCACACGTATCACAAAACACTCAGTAAAGTACCTAACCTAGTGATGTTAAAGAACTTTTGTAGAGATGAAGACTACATCATTTTTCACCAAATGGAAATTATGCTTTATACTGCTTTTAAAGCTGCACACCACATGCAATGCAACAATTGTTCTTGAACCTGAGATTCACTCACTGCTCACATGTGAACACAAGAATAAGACAATGTAAAAACTGAATTACATTCACTTCAAGACTTTATGACTGAGGGAAAAATTTTCCTCCATTTGGTAAAGAAACGAAACAGGAAGAAATGAAAGGACAAAATGCATCAAAAAGCCACATTATAAACAAAGGGAGAACTTCAACTCACAAAACACAGTAAGTTCACACAAAAAGAAAAAGGCACTCCAAAGAAATAACAGAGCAAGTACATAAATAACATGAAGGAGAGTGCAAATAAACCAAGACTCTGAAACAAGCTTTCTTTTATAAATATATTTTCTATATTTATATAAAACATATAAATATATTTTATAAATATAAATATAAAATAGCCACAGGCTACTGCCAGACTACAAAACCTCAAGGGTGATTTAAATTAATTTATATGATGACTATGTGTGAAAAAGGAATGAGATATTTCAAAGGGAACAGAAGTGCTTCCTTGGATATGAAGCAGAGTAGGTGTAAATGAAAAACTTGAATGATAGCAGTGGATAAAGAAATTGCTATCAGACTCAGATTTTTTTCAGCGAATGTATATACAGTGCCTCCCACAAAGCAATGTCCCTCAATGGCTATGCAGAGCTTTATCACAAAACCCTCATCATTCCTTCTTCTCTCATCCTCTGATGCCACAGAATTCAGTGTTTGTTAATTTTTAAGTGGCACTTGAGCACTTTTCTGTGCCTTTGAAGTGCTTTATGTATATTAACTTACTTCTTACAGTAAGTGATCATGACTGTTCCCACCTTACACGTGAGTAAAATGAGGCACAGAGAAGTTAACTGACTTAGCAAGGATCCACAGAGCCAGAACGTGAACCCAAACAATCTAGATCTAAAGTCTATACTACCACTGACTATACCAAATAATAAACAGATGGTAATTATTTAAAGGCACCCCCCCAAATCATACTTAAGAATCTATTTTAGAAGTGATGCACAAGACCAACAAGCTCTTGTTTGTTTTGTGATGTAAATTCCTATTGTACCTGTATGGCTCAATGATACATGTGTAGCCAACATGGCACTTGCAGTTACTCAGCTATAACCATGGGAATGGATCCAATAGACTCACCCCAATTTGCTGGAGTGCTGCAGAGTGTCATTCACCTAGCTACAAAGAGAAAATACACACAGCTACTAGGACCAGCTCCAAAATGAAAAACAGCATGCTTTAAATTGTAATTTCTCTAGAGACAACACTTTCTCCTCTATTCAAAACTGCTAACAAAAGTTACCTCTTTTGCCCCTGAGTAATTTAAACTGCAACTTGTCAATAGCCAGAGAGTGAGCTGGGCCTTGCATAACCTCACCTTAACAACCTGCCTCCAGACTATTGCTGCTGGCAATTGCTCTTGGCAAACATTGATGGCAATACTGTGCCCACTTGGCCTAAAAATACAGAGGGAGGAATAAAGCTAGGTGCCCTGCATAAATATGCCTTATGGATTTGGTTATGGATTCCAAGAAGAGCTCTTTGGATGCTCCATGGTGTTAAAAATACAATGCCAGAAAGCGAGAGGACAGATTGGTAGAGTAGTAAGGTGCAGAGTAATAAGGACATACTTGGAAACCAGAGCTAAGAACTAAACACTCTTATCCAAAAGCACAGAAGGATTTTTTTTATATCCCAAATTATAACTCAGTAACATCAACATTTAGTTCTCACGGCCTCCAAGAAATTATTCCTGATCCACCACAGTTACTCTAGATGCACTCAAAGAACCTTCCATTCAGTCTTATCCTGGTACATTGTACATTACCGTGTCACCTACAATTGCCTGTTGACTTGGTCACCTCATCACTGGGCTGCTTCCCCTGTGAGCTTCCTAGCAGCAGACACTGTGCCTTGACCTCATGTATCCTCTATGCCTGACACATTAATAGAGACTCAATAACTTTTTTTGAATGAATGAATGCAGACGAACAAGCTGGCAGATGCTAAACCCAACCTCATCCTGAGGTCCAAAGACAGCATGAGCTGTAGTCAACTCCTAAAGAATTCAGGACCACCTAAAAGGAATTCCAAGCTAGCACAAAATATTTTAGGAAATGGGAAAATAAAGAGGTAGATGTTTGCCCCATGATGGTGCTCCTGGAAGGATGTGGAAGGATAATTATTAATAAGGAAAAATGGAAAACAATACCAGAGAAAAAAGGGTGAATAGTGAGGGATGACAATTCTGACTTTTAACTTACAGTCCACATTAATAGGTTAAGATGCAAAGGAAATACGGGCGCCTGGGTGGCTCAGTTGGTTAAGCGACTGCCTTCGGCTCAGGTCATGATCCTGGAGTCCCAGGATCAAGTCCCGCATCGGGCTCCCTGCTCAGCAGGGGGTCTGCTTCTCCCTCTGCCCTCTTCCCTCTCGTGCTGTCTCTCATTCTCTCTCTCTCAAATAAATAAATTCTTTAAAAAAAAAAAAGATGCAAAGGAAATGCATGTAGCTGGACAGTCTGGTGAGATCTGGCCTCACTTTATTTCTGCCTTATATTCTGTTTTACTTATTTGCCTACATTTGATTTTATGGAGTGTTTACCTGAAACCAAATACCTACTTGGAAAGTATTAAAATCTGTATTTAACTGAGTTGGGTGTGTCCTAGTGAATTCGGGGGAAAGAAAAAAGCAGAAAGTCTAAGCAATATTTTTACAGATAAACAATTTTACGGTCTCAAATGCCCTTGCCCAAATAACCACTTACACATTTCATCATTTTTCATCTGTTTTTACTTTACAAGAGTGAAACCAAATGGTTCTCATAGTACTTTAACTGACCAGTTGAAAATAATTTCGACCATATATCCTGAAATGCAGAACTTGAAAGAACGGGAGGGAAAGTGTAGAAAAAAAAGAGAAAAACAAAATAAGCATTTACTCCATGGCACACACCATCAGCTAACCCAAGATATACAAAGATTTGTGTACTGCTGCCATATTCCAGAGCCAGAAATAACTGCTCAAGAAACTGTGACCATTTGAACCTTGTGCATCAATGACTATTGTTTATAATGTGACAATGCTGAGAGGGCTGTCCCCATCTCACTGACCACCGTCACCAGTAACAAATATTCATACTTTGGGAACAAACAACAGAAATAAGATGTTCTTCTAAAGCACTCAACATGTAAAATGAACAGAAGGGTATTTCAGAGGTATTCATTTATTCATCCATCCATCCACCCACCCACCCATCCATCCATTCATTCACACACACATTCATTCAACTCATCAGTGTTTCTTAAAGTCCTAGTATGCATCAGGCATTGTGTTGGGTTCTGGAGATTATATATATATATACACACATACATATATAGTGCAGAGTTCACAATCTACTGAAGTGGGGGAAAATCTATAGGCAAATAATATGAGTGCAGTTTAAACATGTACATACCCTACTGTAGTGAGTGGAGTGGTACAGAGGTTTGTTCAGGAAAAAACATCCTGAAGGAAGAAGTGACACATCAACTAAATTATACAAGATGTAGGAACTTGCAAGTGCATGTGCCCGTTTCTGTTTGTGAGGGACAGGAATTATGTGGCAGGGGTAGGGGAAGGAAGGAGGAGGCAGGACATGGGAAGGAAGAACATGAAAAAAGATCTGAAGGCAAGAAAGCACATATTATCAATGAACGGTTGAGTATGCCTCAAACAAAACTTATGAGGTAAGAATGATAAGAACTAGAGCATCACAAATAAGCAAAGCTGATGGCAAATGCCTTTTATGCCACGTTAAGAAACTCAGACTTTTTCCCATAAGCAATGTAGAGCTAATAGGGCTTACATAGAAAAGTGAGATGGTCATAGTTGAGCTTCTCAAGTGACGGTCTCCAATAGTACAAGTCTTGCAGTCATTATATCACCAGGTCAACATGTGATGAAGCTTGTAAGGGACAGCAAGACAGGGTTCAGAACAGGAGTGCCCTGGGTAATGAGCAGAGTCTTGATTAAGTCCATCGGGTTCAAGGAAATGGACAGAGCCCTGCTTAGGATAAGGACTTCTAGAAGATGCGTGGAGCAACCTCAATTGCCAGGAGTTAGGCACTCTTACATTAACACCAGAGGGATAGTCTGTTGGTAAGATGATGGTATTATACAATTTATAATTACATAACAAGTCCCTTAAAAACATTCATACCCTCTGAGTTTGTAATTATGCATCCAGAAAGATAGCTTAAAGAATAATCTCAACTTAGGGAAATATTTATACACAAAGATGTTAATCACAGCAATTTTATGGTAGCGAAGTCCACTATACCTTCTCTCTCCTCACCAATGATTATAACTAAAAACTCTGGACAAAACACAAAATGCAACTACTTGAAAACTCTGAGAAATAAACAAGAGCAGATGATTTAGGGAGAAAAGTCAAAAGTTAAGGCACAACCGGTACAATGGTGGTTTCTAGATCTTCTATATCCCTGCTTTGACCCAAGGCTGGGTCTGGGCCCCTGAAATCCATAGTGGATACAGACAGTAGAGAACTCTAAGAGGCCTCTCTCTTTCTCTCCAGAGGACTGGTAAAGGGACCCCTGTGAACAGAGGAGTATGGAAGGAATCCTTCCTTTTTCCATTTCCCAGTCCTGCTCAGAGACTACCTGCAGTCACAATCTTTCACTACTGCCACAGCTGTGACACAGGCATTTAAAATCTGGAAGGAAAACTTATCTCTTGATTCAAAGGAATGGAGCTAATGAACACAAGTGATCTAAAGAATGTGAGGATATCAGCATTTATCTTTCTGTCCCTGTCTTCCCCCTAACTCCCCCCCCCCACTCCCGCCATTGCTCCATCCCAAAAGCAGCCCAGAGGTATTCATTTATTCATCCATCCATCCATCCACCCACCCATCCATCCATTCATTCACACACACATTCATTCAACTCATCAGTGTTTCTTAAAGTCCTTTATAAGTCCTTAAACTTATAAAGCAGAGTTTATAGGCAGAACTATAAAACAGCACAGAGTGCTAAACTGAGAGAAACACTAGACTTTTTAGCCAAAGAAACAGGAAAACAGAGTACTAGGAGTCAGAAAGTACTGGAGAAAATCCAATGAGGAAAGTCTGGAGAAGAGATCCTCTAATGGTGTATGTCAACAATCCAAATCCCAGGTCCACCCCAGCCTGCACTTTCATGACACAGACACAAAGAAACCTAACAAAGGTTTTGAGAACTAAGCTATGATCAAAACCACCACCCAAGTTCCAAACGAACCCCAGAGTGGAGAATGTACAAAATGGACCCAAAGAGCACAGCAAAGGCTTGGAAAACAGAACAAATGAGCAAACACCCACTGAAGTGGTACAAACCTAAATGGGTTCACTGCCTGCTAAAACAAAGAAACAAAAGAAGTCAACAATCTCAGGAGGACTTTAACAAGACTCAGAGTCTCATAAAGTAATATTCCAAAAGTCTAGAATATAATCCAAACTTATTCAACATATAAAACACTAGGAAATTCTAACCAATTCACAAGGAAAAGAACAAACAATAGGGAGCCAGCCCAGGATGACCCTGATCTTAAAATTAATAAAGATTTTTAAAGAGGCAATTATAACTGTGGTAAATATGAACACACTCTTGAAATGAATTCAAAGAGCAAGGTCTCCCCAGAGATAAAGAAACCATAAAAAAGAAAGGGCACATTTACTAGTTTTGTTTTTCCTTCTTTGTCTCCTTATGTTGACCCAAGAGCCAAACAATTTAAAAAAATATATTAAAAACATACACACAAAAAACCTCTGAAATTTAAAATTCTGAAATTCAAAAATTCAGTAGATGGTCTCAATAGCAGAATCAAGATGAAAAAGGAAATGGTCAGTGAACTTGAAGACAGAGCAATAGAAACTGTCCTCTCTGATCTTCAGATTGGATTTTTTTTTTAATGAATAAAATCTCAGGGACATGTGGGACAATATCAAAAGGACAAACATTCGTGTCATGGGACTCCTGGAGGGAGAAAAGAATGATAATGGTGCAGAAAAAAATATTAAAAGAAATAATGGCCGACAGCATCCCAAATTTGGTGAAACACATTAATTTACAGATTCGCTAGGCCCAGTGAACCTCAAATAAGATAAATTCAAATAAAACCATAAATGAAACAGACAATTCCTTGAAAGACATGAACAATCAAACTGAAAAAGATAACCTGAAGAGGCCTACAACTACTTTTAAAATTCAACTCACTATCACAATCCTTCCAACAAAGAAAACTCCAGGCCCAGATGGTTTCACTGGGAAGTTCTACCAAATGTTCCAGGAAGAAATCATAACTCCACAAAATCTCTTTCAGAAACTGGAAAAGGAAAGAACACCTCCCAACTCATTATAGGAGTCTGATATTAGGGGCGCCTGGGTGGCTCAGTCATTAAGCATCTGCCTTCAGCTCAGATCATGCTCCCAGGGTTCTGGGATCGAGCCCCACATCGGGCTCCCTGCTCCGCGGGAAGCCTGCTTCTCCCTCGCCCATCCCCCCTGCTTGTGTTCCCTCTCTTGCTATGTCAATGTCAAGTAAATAAATAAAATCTTTAACAAAAAAAAGGAGTCTGACATTACACGGAGACTAAAACCAAAGACATGCAAGCAAAGTACAAATATTATTCATGAATACAGATGTAAAAATCCTCAAAAAAATTAGATTATATGTGTGTGTATCCACACACACACACACACCCCATATAGACATATATTATTTCATAATTAATTGGGGTTTCTTCCAACAACACAAATCTACTTCAACATTCTAAAAATAAATGTAATTTACCATATTCGCAGAGTAGTGAAGAAAAATCATAGGATTACATCAGTAGTTACAGAAAAATTGAAGAAATTTAACACCCACTCACAATTAAGAAAAGAAATCATTAGCAGCATAATATGAATAAAAGGGAATTCTCTAAACCTAACAAAGAGCACAGACACACACACACATACACACACAGACAAATCTACAGCTAACATCAATCTTCATAAGAGACTGGATACTTTCTAAACCTAAAATTGAGAAAAATGTAAAGATAACTGCTCTCACCATTTGTGTTTAACATCTCATTCAGAGTGTTAACCAGTGCAATAAGATGAAAAAAAGTAAAGGCATGCAGATTGGAAAGGTAGAAATAAAACTATTCCTATCTGTAGACAACATGATTGCCTATGTAGAAAATCTCAAGAAATCCTCATAAGAAGCTTCCAAAATTAGTGAATTTTAATAAGGTCACCAGAAACAAGGTAGAAATGCAAAAATTAGTAATATTGCTATAAGTAACAATGAGTAACTGGAATAAAAAAAAATTTAACTACCATAATAGCACCCCCCCCCAAAATATTTAGGTGAGTGAAAATTTAACAAAATATGCAGTATCTGTATACTGAAAATTACAAAGCACTGACAAAAGAAAAGATGTAATTTTTTAAGAGATACATCATATTCATGGAATGAAAGATTCAATATTATTAAGATGTAGATTATCCCAAATTTATCTATAGAAATTGCATTACAGAGTCAACGTAACTCCTATAAAAATGCCAGGAGGAATTTTTTGTAGCTATCAACAAGCTGATTCTAAAACTTCTATGGGAAGACAAAGGAACCAAAATAGCAAAAACAATTTTGGAAAAAAAAGTTGGAGAACTCACAGTACCTGATTCTAAGTCTTTCTATAAAGACATAGTAATCAAGAGAGTATCTGTATTGCAAAAAACAGACACATGTAAGTGGAACAACATAAAGATACCAGAAGTAAAACCACACAAATACAATCAATTTTGATCAGGATGCAAAGGCAATTCAAAGGAGAGTCTTTTCAATAATTAGTGTTGGGCAACTGAACATCCATATGCAAAACAAAAACAAAAAACCTTGCCATATACTCTACACCTTAAACAACAATTGAGAATAGATGATCAGATCTAAATGTAATTTATAAAACTATAAAACTTTTATAAGACAACATGGAAGTTTTTTTGAACCTGAGTTAGGCAAACAGTCCTTAGAAACAGCATCAAAAGTACAATCATAAAGAGAAAATATGGTTAAACTGGACATCAAATTTAAAACTTTTAGCTCTGCAAAAGCGTCTGTTGACAGAATTAAAAGACAAGCCAAAGACTGGGAAAAAAAGTATTTTCAATTCACATAACTGACAGAGGACTTATATCCAGGGTATATGAGTAGCACTTAGTAAGAAAACAAACTTGTTTTTTTTTTAATGTGCAAAAGGTTTGAACAAACATTTCACTGAGGATATACAGATAACAAGCACATGAAAAGATGCTCAACATTAGTTATTAGCAAAATGCAAATTAAAACTACAATGGGATACCATTACATAACTATTGGAATAGCTAAACAGGAGGGGACGGAGGGGACGGAGGGGACAGAGGGGACGGAGGGGACGGAGGGGGTGGAGGGGGTGGAGGGGGGCGGAGGGAGGAAGAAAGAAAGAAAATACCAAGTGCTAACAAAGAGGGAGAAAAACTGAGAAGTTCATACTTTGCTGGTTGAAGTAGTTCAAAATGTTACAATCACTTTGAAAACCACAAAAAATAAAAAAAGTTTGTCAACTTCTTATGAAGTTAAATATGCGCTTACTATATGATCCAACAATCACACTCTTAGGTATTTATCCAAGAGAGATAAATACTTACATTTACATACAAATTTATATCCAAATATTTACAGTTGCCTATACTGGAAACATCCTAGATGTCTCAACTGGTGAGTAAGCAAACTATGGTACATCCATACAATGGAATATTACTCAACAATAAAAAGGAACTACAGATACAACAGCTTAGATGAATCTCAAATGCATCATGTTAAATGAAAAAAAGCCCAAATTTAAAAGACTACATATGAGTCCATTTATATCAACATTCTGAAAAAGGTAAAATTATAGGGAAGAACAAATCTGCAGTTGGCAGGGGTTTGAAGCAGGAGGAGGGTTTAACTTCAAAGGGACAGCATAAAGGAATTTGGGGAAGGGAAGAAATTATTCTGAACCCTGACTATGCTGATGCAATTTGTCATAATTCATAGAACACATCAAAAAAGTGACTTTTAACATGTATAAGTTTCAGGGGTAGCTCAGCCTGTTAAACACTCAACTCTTGATTTTGGCTCAGATTATGATCTCAGGGTGGTGAGATTGAGCCCTACGAAGGGTTCCATGCTCAGCAGGGAGTCAGCTTGAGATTTTCTCTCTCTCGTTCCCTTTGCCCCTCCCCCACAATAAATGAAATCTTTTAAAAAAATTTTTAAAAAACCACACAAGTTTCAAAAATAAGTCATTTTTATATCCTAAGTCTCCTATTGCCTTTCATTTAGCTACAGTTCTCCTAAATCTTACAAGAAAATGCAGCAATCATATTTGGAACAAGAAAACCAATAAGCAAGCACACACACACATCAAGCACTTAATCATAATTCCCTGGTTCATCAATTATGTATATTTCTGTTTCAACTTCTTAGAAAGCAGTGAAGCAAAATATACGTTATTAGTATAACTAGGATCAAGATGCCTAAATACAAAGGCCTGTTTTCATCTTAGTCTGGCTCTGCAAATGGTAATGCTTATTTGTTTACTACTGGAAAGGCAAAGTCAAGATAAATAAAACATTTCAGAAAAAGGGTGAGTTTTCATCTAACAGAAACAAGAATTTCAAGCTTCTGCCTGTTGTTGAGAACTAAATAGGGTTGACAGAGGAAAAGTCAATGTCATCAGAATTTCTACCCAAACAAGCCTTACCATGGCAATTCTGCTTTAACCATTACCTGAGATAACAAAACCTACAGAATTTTATCTGCTTTCCACACACATCCATAAGCCTTTGAAATAAAAAGCACACAGAAAAACAAAACAGAGTCAACTGACAGCAATGAACAAAAAAGAGGTATCACAAAAATGAAATTTTTAATATTTTTTGCAAAAAAAAACTACTGACAGCATTGAACAAATAAAAGTTATTACAAGACTGAAAACTTTTTCATATTTTTTTGTAAAAAAAAAAAAAAACTAACCCTTTATTTTGAGAAGGATCTTTTAGTTAATCAAATAATTGCCATTATTGCAAAAGAATGCTAATCAGTCTGGCAATGACATCATTGTAACTGCAACACCTCCATGTGTGGCCCTAGGCAGTACGCTACCTGCCTCTCTCCACACCAGGGGAGAGCTGAGCCTTTATTTACATGCTACCTGGATTTCACCAGGTGTTGAACTAGCAAGATCAGGAGCCTACCATTTAAAAGGCCACTGTAACAGTAACAAACCAGATGAAATGAAGCAACTTCCCCTCCCTGGGTAGCAAGGCTTATACCCCAATACTGTAACAGAAGGTGCAAAGTACACACCTTCAGATGTTGCTCTGAAGGGTAAGAATGACAGGAAAACAAAGGCAGGCAAATCAACGGAAGCAGACACGGATGTAGGACGGATTCCTGGAGAAATGCTAGGGATTAGCACATTAGGCTCTGCCTTCCTGACTCTAATCGGCAGGATTCTCTTCTGCACAGATTCCAGGATTGATGGTGAAAGACCCTCAGGGCTCCATTGCAGATTTAGTTTTGGGCAGAAGAGCGCCTCTCATTTTCTTTTCCATATTTGCTTCCAATGGTCAAAATAATAGCTCAGTTTTAAATGTATAAATGAAGACAGAAATTAAACTCTAATAGGAAGATATAAATATAATACCATTATAGTATGAATGTCGCCTACACTATCGATGAATATATTATATACAGTGCAGTTGCATGAAAATCAATACTGACCTTCATCTAAAATTTTTTGGCTTACCCTACCTAACCGTTTAGTGTTTTATAATTGGAAGTGCTGGCAAGTAAGAACGAGGACAAGCAGTACCTACTCCACACCAGGTCTCTGGCATCCATTAATTCATTCAATCCTCACTACAATGTGGTGAGATAGGCATTATCATCTCTTCCCTACAAAAGAGGGATCTGGTCCAAAAAGGTAAAGCTGTTTGCCCAAAATTAAAGAGTTAGTACAAAATAAGACCTGAAATCAAATACCAAATATGATTGCTAGGGCATGATTTTCTTACCCAATCTGACTCCATTAAAGTTAAGGGCACAGGGGACTGAATTTAGATATATTTTTCCAGCACCAGGCACAAGGTCTGAATGTAATTTGAAGAATTGATGAACTACACAGTAAGACACAGGACAACACGGATGAACCTGCAGACATTATGCTGAGTGAAATAAGCCAATCACAGAAGGACAATTCTACTTATTTGAGTTATCCAAAGTCGTCAAACTCCTAGAAACAGAGGGTAGAATGATGGTTGCCAGGGATTAGGCGGCAGTTAGAATGGGGAGTTCTTTGCTCTTCAATGGTTATCAAGTTTCAAGTGTACAAGACGAAGAAGTTCTAGAGATCTGGCATACAATATTGTGCCCATAGGTGTCAATACTGTATTGTATACTTAAAAACTTAAGACGGTACATTTCCTATTAAGTGTTCTCACCACAGTAACAGCAAGAATACAAAAAAGAAATTGGAAGAAGTTATGCCTTCTTGAACAGTCACGCAAACAAGACAGAAAGGAACACAGACTCTGGCATCAGAGAAAATGCTGCTGAAAGTTCAGCTCAGCCACTTTCCAGACATTTACATCTTTCTTAGGCTCAGCCCTCTTATCAGTAAGATGGAAATTAAAACACGCCTTAGGGTTGCTCTCAGGATTAAAGTATGTATGCAAATACCTACCAGGGCACCTAGCACACAGCAAGGGAGCAATAAGAATTCGTATTCTTCCTTTACAACGTACAGTTTTCCTGAACTTCAAAATGTATCAAAATGCTAGAGCAAGTGCCTCTGAATAGAAATCTAACGTAATAAGAATAATGGACACCGGAGACCAAGAAAAGTGAACTGAATGAAGCTAACAAGTAGACATAACTTCTGCCTTTGGAAACACTCTTTCAGACAGAGCTTCAGAAGCTAGCTGACTGGCCCCAAGTCTTTCCTCTCCAGCCTCCGACTTCCACTCTGGCCCGTACGTGGTGCAAAGTTGTTGGGTATCTAACAGCTGCTCAGCATCCCACACAAAAGAGCAGCACTCAGGATCCAGTGTGGACTCTCCTGCACAGGGCCCATCACCACGTTCCACCACATTTCAGCAGCAACGGGCCCCCACTGCAGGCTGCTGTTCAGATAGAAGGATGGCAGAGAGAAATCTTTTTCTTTGAAAACTGTTAAATATCTACAGTGCCTCCTCCTCTGGGAGTCACTGAACACCAAGATCCAAAACTCATGCACTGTGCAGGAAAGGAAATAGGAAATGCTCAAGGGCTTCCCTCCTTCCTCCCCTCGGTCCTTCATTCCCTCCCACCTTCCAACACAGAGAGCAAAGCACTATGCTCATGCTCGGTGCAAACCATACAATGTACTCTCCCTGGGTAGGGAGGTTGGATAGGATGTTTCCAAGATGCAACAATGGATAGATGCTTACTAACATAATATTGCATCACTCTTTTAAAACAAGGGAGAGAAAAATCCAAATCCTTCTGAGGAATGTGTAGAAGTGACTGCCTTAATGTGATCTTAATGAGTTTTTGTCTCTCTTACAAGGGAATTACCACTGTTACTGCCTTTAACATTTAGTAATGCCCTTTCGGTTCAGTTGGAAGAAAGACGTTCAAATGCAATAATAATTAGGAAAATACTAACAATTTTATTATAATAATACATGGGGGGGGTTCTCCCCTGTTCTAAATATATGTTCTTTAATAAAATGCTAGACAATTATCTGTTAAAACTGTCTTGGGGAATCACCTTCCGTTATGACTAAATGTAAGTGAAAATATTACTACTCCCTACATTCATATAAAATATAATGGATATGTGAACTTTGCTCTTAGAGAACATATGTTTTCACTTAAAGTTGTCATTATAATTTCAAGAACGCACCCTTTTTATAAACAAAAGGAATTACCTTTCAGAATCTTGGCCTTATATTCTAATTGCTTCACAACAAATTCATCACCAATGTTATCAAGATGCTACCTATACCTAAATCTAAACGTCATGTTACAAAATTTCAAAACACAATTATGTGCATGTATTTAAAAATGAAGGCAGAAAGCATCATCTCAAGATCTTCCATTTATATTTCAGAAAATCATGATAACGAAACTGTCAAATAACAGTGTTAAATATTGTTAAAATGTTAGAATTAAGTGATTTGGATCAATGTGGATACATAATTACATACGTCTACATATTCAGCTCAGCATGAATAGTCTCATTAGAAAAAAAATGTTTAGTTTCACAATGTTGAAAAACTAGGTTTTACCTTTAAAAAGAAAAACTACATACTACTACCGTTATTAAACCAATTGGCATTGGCAACAAGTTCACGTCTACAGTCCTAAAACGTTACCTTAAATATGATAGCAGTCCCTTTCCATTCACAGAGACAATAATGTGGTCATATCAAATCTATAGTGTCCATAGGTTTATGATCACAAACACTTGATGAGCTGAACATTGTACCTACCCTTCAATAATGCTTGCAGCGTGACAGGGCCTGACGGTTACCATAGTGATCATGTGGCAGCTTCTGATTTATTACCTTGTTCCCCAAGACTGTGACGGCTCTTTGGCTATACCTTCAGCAGCAATTTCAGGTTTGAGAGCTACACTATGATAAATGTCCACTATCTGAAATATACACTCAACAGAATGTAACCTTGGAGAGCAGGGCTTTAAATGCAAATGGCCAGGTTTGCCTTCCTCTTAGAATATGAAAGAGTGATTCCAAAGCCATGAAAAAGACAGACCTCTGCCCTCTGACACAGATTCTGATCCTTAGGGACTATCATTTTCAGGGACACCACCCAGTGAATGGGTAAGCGGTCTGAAATAGAAAATGAGGCAATAAATCCTGCTGAGGCTAGCCCAAGGAGCACATTGATTACGAAAGCAGGCATGCATCTGAGCAATTAGTGAGGCATTCGGTTATATGATGCCTAATGTTCAATGTATTTAGAAAGTTATCACCACAGGTCAATAAATTATGTCATTTCATCTCAACTAATTGACACAGCTAATGCTTTCACACGGAATCCTGAAAAGAGCATTTCAGGGAATGAATCTCACAGTCGGGTGCCCGTTTGCCAATGCTTTCTAGTTATACATGCCAAAGGATGAGGAAGTCTTATTAAAAACAAACAAACAAACAAACCTACCAGGTTTTATCTGATTTTTGCTTTAGGAAAACACATCACACGTAATACCAGTGATTTGTCACAAGTGTTTGTCAAGCAAAGCAACTACCTAACACATAGATAACTGCTGTCTTCACTACACATGTGAATTAACATCCTTGAAAGATTATGATATAAATTGTTTCATTCCCTTACATTGTTTCTATCTATTCTTCCATTTGACTGCATGGCAATGAAGTACTGGGAGAACATGGCCTTTTTATCAAGCTCATAAGCATCATACATTAATTTGTATATTAGCAAGTCCCACACAGCAACAAACTTATTGATTCTGCCATCTAAATCCCTTGCTCTAACAGGAAGAATATGGTTTTTAGGGGTAAATAAAACAATCCCCATAATCACTTAAATTCAGTTCTTAAATCTCTGTCTGCAGAAATCTTTTCTAAGGATGAAAATGCACACAGTATTTTCACAGAATAGATCAGCACAAATGAAAATCAGTTTCTCTTTTGCAGGACTGATATTAAAGCATAACCACGGCCAGGGATGAGTTTTTTCTGACTCAAAAAACTCAGGAATGGGAATGTACTTTCCATTTTCTGCTTTGTTGATTCATCAAATCTCTACACTTCCTGTCTGTGCAGTACATTAATGGGCTCCCCATAAATCATTGCTAACTTAACCAAAGACTTACCTGATACTAAGTTTTATTTTGTTTTATTGGCGAATGGGATGAAGCAGAAGATCAAATAAGACAAAACACTTCATTTTTAATAACTGGCATAGAAATATTTGTAGAGGGACACCTGGGTGGCTCAGTCGTTAAGCGTCTGCCTTCGGCTCAGGTCATGATCTCAGGATCCTGGGATCAAGCCCCGCATTGGGCTCCCCGTTCCGCAGGAGGCCTGCTTCTCCCTCTCCCACTCCCCCTGCTTGTGTTCCCTTTCTCGCTGTGTCTCTCTCTGTCAAATAAATAAATAAAATCTTAAAAAAAAAAAAAAGAAAGAAAGAAATATTTGAATAGTTTAAGGAAGTATTTTCAAATTTCAAATCCTATATCCCAATCAAGTATTTGGAAGGGGAAAGAATTGATTACTTTGGTTATTTGATTTTGTACTGGGTAAAAAAAAAAACTCAATAGATTAAACTACCCACCTACCCACTATGCCCCCAGCTCTTTACAGAAAATGGTTACGTATCAATAAGCAGGGTAAGCTATTTAGCTAACTCTAATCTGTCTGTTCCCACAACTAAGAATTCACAGGTACCTTATAGGACACCAGTTTGTGATTAGTACCTTTTTATTTCGAATCAGATACACAGGAGAGAGAATTCATATTCTAAGTCATAAGATACCAGCATCCAGAATGGAATATTTCATTAAATTAAAAAACCATCTCCATAACTTTGATAATAAGACGTCCCAAAGTTAGAAATGTTGGTATGCCTCATAGCAGTTCTACTGTGAACAGGAATAAGTTACGCAAATACCTAATTTGCAAAGCTGGCTTAACTTGTGCAAACAGTGAACTAGTATTTTCTTCTAGGTCTCCACTCTGCTAATGTCCTTAAAGTTATGGCATCAGCCCCTACAGTCCCAGAGCCTGGTGTTGGTGGTTCAAACCCACTTTCTGGGTCCCAATCCCCATTGCTAATACAACACCTTCACCTCCACACACACAACCGGAAACCTTTCTCTAAGAACAAGGAAAATACAAATGTTTTTTTCAGCACCTCTTTATCTGGTTCTCATTCCCTTTTACCACATGTAAGGCCTTGAGTAGAGTGAAGACGTGATTAAAAGCAACACGGAAGGCAAATCTACCAATCCCTTCCTGTTATTTAATTCTGAACCAATTAGATCACCACCCATCCAGATCCAGTGCTAAAAAAGAAAAAAAGGCAAAAAAAAAAAAAAAAAAAAAGTGTTGACAGAGTCCCCTGTCTTCAACACCTTCCATTTCTGCAGCTCCTGTGAATTCTATCACTTCACTTTTCTTACCCACTAGGAGTTAACAACTCTCAGGCAGGCAAGAGTCATTCTGGCCCAGAGGTCAGCAATCTTATTAAATCCCTATGCCACCATTGGGACAAAGTAATGCCCACATTGTTCAGTGCAAGGCAGGGGGAAAAATGATTGAAGAGGGAGTTAGAAAAGCCAGAGGGAAAATGAAAGGAGAATAGGAACTCGATGACAGCAAGTGGTAGAGAGAAAACCACCATATACTTCCACATCTAGGCTGTTCTTATCCTTCTTCTAAGAATTCACCAACGAAGAAGGCATTTGGCATAATTAAATAAACATCACAACGGGGAAACTCCTCGAAGACAATCTTACATTTTTGTAATCAATGTCATTCTCCTGTGAATACACTGCCCACACCCAGAAGTACTGGGCTAGTCATCCTCTGGCATTTTGCAGACAAGTGATAAAAGTCTGCAAGTACGAAACATATTGACATTTATTTTTATAATGGCAATGCTCCAAAATAGAATGAGCCATTTTTCATTTTAACGAACAGAACTGGGCTGGAGCAAATGCATGGGATGTAGCTTCTCATTTTTAATCTCATTTATGTATGCTAAATACATTATTAAACAATCTTTCTAGCATTAAGTCTCAGCTATGCAATTGCAGGCTTATGTTCCTTCGGTTTGTACATATTTATATTTGAGGGAAAACCCATGATCACTGAATTGTTGTAAAGATCACAACAGTAGATACAGAGGACCATTTTCAAACATGCTACAAATCGAAGAAAAGGGATGTTTGCTTCATTTGTTAAGATAAAATTTTTACTTCACGATACACAAAACTTCACTTATTTCAACAGGAAGCCCCTATGATTATATCCAAGAATATAATTACTCTATGCTCATGTTGTCCATGATTTTTTTTAAATCACATGTAACAGAAGAGATATATCTAATCTGAAGATATTAAGATAGTAAGGGGGTCCAGCAACGGAATGAGAAGTAGCTGAAGGTCTGTAGTTATTTAGTTATTTGGTCTCGAGAAGCCAACAACTCAAGAAGGGAGATACAGATGAGAGCAATTAGACAAGCTGTTGATAGCACCAGATATCAAACAGGAACAATGGGTAAGAGGCTTAGTTAGGCAAACAGAGGACAAGGAAAATAAGGGAAATTTTTATGTTGAAAAATTAGCCTTATAAGATACGAAGGCTTTCTAAGTATAGAAGGATAATCTAGAAAGAACACCTGAGAAGAAGATTATGGAGAAAATCCAAGCTAAGAAAAATGACTCCATCACACTTCAGATCTTTCTGGACCAGACAGACTATGTTTCATCACCAGAAATATCATTTACCAAGAACAGAAAAAATGATAAACTCTACTCTGAAACACTCTAAGGACTAATTAGCTGCCCAGTTATTACTTGCTGTCAATGCCAACTGGTCAACTACAAAAGTTATTAATATTTATTTCTTTTATTTTACAGAAATATGGTTTTAATCAAAACAGGGCTAAGCAAATGAACAAAGCAAATGCTCTCAACATTCAATATGGCACCAAAGACAGCTCAAATGTTTCATAACCCTTTTCTTCTCCTAATCCTGAGGCGATTTTCCACTGGCAGAAAAGATGGAACAGAAACAGAATAAACACAACAGAAGAACTGCTTCTGATCTCTCAAATCAGCAACAAGCCACTTCTGCGCCCCTTCAGCTGACATCACAAATCGCTTTAATATAACGGAATTTGCTGTAGTTCCCATACAAACAATCCTTTAAGTGGGAGGCATAGGGGAAAAGTGCTTGAGAAACTGGTCCTTCCTCACTGGTGTCACAGTCATATGCTTCCTGTGACAATTTCTGAACTAAATATTCTACTAACTGATATGTAGGATACTCACTTGTTAGCTCTTCCGTGGTGGAGAAGCCAGACTATATATAGCTTTAAGTTCCCTCCTAAACCTAAGAGTCTATAAGGTCTTACAACTTGGAAATCAAAGCTGAATCAAACAATAAACAAAATCTAAAGAATTTATTCACTATTTATGGACCACCTACTATTCAATATTTATTGAATACCTGGACATTATTCCAGAAACTGAGCATGTAGAAATAAACTCATGAAAGCCACTGCCCTCATAAGCTTATATTCCAGTGACACATTTAAACAGTCTAAAGTACTTGAACCATGAAAAATTTAAACCATTTTAAACATTCATTTATAAAGCTATACAATGTATATACTTCATGTATAAATCATATGTAAAATATGATCCCAGAAGTTGAAAAAAAAACCAGAATCCTATGGAAAGTTAAGAGATTATACACTAGATGGATCAAAAATATATATAAGCAAATACTCAAAAGCTAAAGAGCATCATTCCAAAGTCCAGATGCCTGGCCCCATAAGGCACAGATCATGTGATCAGGGACCACATCCTATGAATGCTTTTCTGTTTATTATAAGCTTTTAGTCATCAGGTAAGCATTGAGTGCCTAGCAGACATTAACTCTACCATTCATCCATTCTGCTCACTACATGCAAGATACTATGGAGAGGATCTTTTTTATCTTTTATATATAAAAGACATGGACCCATGTTCAAGGAGCTCAGAGTACACTAGCCAAGTTTAAACAAATATACAAATACAAAAATCATAATATAGTAAAAACTACCATAAGGAAGTTTGATAGTCCTGGGTAGTGCAAAACTGTTGGAAAGAAAAGTCAGAGGCAGATTTTGGAGAGCCTTGAATAACAGGTTAAGACAGAGCTAGGTAATATTCAAGGTATGGTCCTGGAGGTCTGAATCAGAACCCAAGGCAGAGAATGAGAGCACAGAGCCCCAGACCCCATCCGCCACAAACAGGGCCAGGTAATGCCAGCAGGGTTCAGTAGGGAATTTCCCAAAGAAAGTCCGAATGTGGATCCCACTACGAAGCATTAGACAGCAGATCTAGATACAGGAGACACAGGCCATAGTCAAGGAGGATCAAGGTAGGCAGGGCCTAGATCCTATAAGATCAGGCAAAGAACCATTACAGAGGTCCCAGCATGATAAGAAAATACACTCAGCTATTGACTTCAAAGTCTGTTCACAACAGAACCCAATGAACAGAACATAGCCACTGTAAACAGCAGGACCAGTATCATGATTAATTTTATGCTAAGCCAATCAAGATAATTGCCTGGGTTTCTGAAATTCCCTCTAAGAGAGAGATTCCCCTCAGTGACTGGAAAGAAAATAATCCTGCAAACAAGAGCTGAGGAGTCCCAGCTACGGAACTGAGATTGGAATTGGAGGAAGCCAGGGTCCAGGGGTATCATTTCAGCTGTCCTAAAAGAACTCTTCATCTTCTAATAAGTTGAAGGACAAAACTACTATTCTGCATGTGGAACATCAACAGATACAAGACGACAGAATTTCTCCCCAAGAACTATGTAATTTAAATTCATACGAAATTCAAAGCAAAACTCATCAATATTTTCCTTTAAAGTATGCAGTCTTGGAGAATTACTGAAAGATTTGTGGTCTTGCTTATTAAGAAAAAAAATATGTATTTATTTCATGGAGAAAATAATTTAAACTAATAAAGAAAAAAAATTACCTTGAGCAATTAACATCACCAAACCTTCTATAAATTAAACATGACAATAGGGTCATTGTGAGCATTAAATGAGATAGTAAGGAAGAGCTCATTCAGGTACATATTAGCCTAGCTTTTACAACTGTATTTCATTGAATATTCTGTGCCAACCATAAAATGTACTATAATGTTACAATAAGAAAATAAGGAACAATATAAAATAAATACCATAATAGGGAAGAAAAGAAAAAAGTGTCAATTAAGATGCATCATTGATTGATTGTAAGATACATCCTGATTTCAGAGATCTTAAAATGTTGAAAAATGTGTTTTACCATTAAAGAAAAATTATACTAACTATAAGTAATTAAATTAACAGCTCCCTTTAAATTCAAGACCACACCTGAAGGGAAATTATCCATGCTAGTATGCTAGTAGTGAAGATTAACTCCATCATTACTTTAATCACAGGACACAAGTACAGCATGATGCAATGTCAATTTCAGCAGCACATAAAGTACCATATTGGCCTTGAAAGGGATCTCGGGAGAATAACTTTCTTGCCAATATTCTGATTTTGTACCTTCTCTGATTCCCATCCCCTAAGAGACAATTACTCCCATAACAATCTGCACATGTGTTTGTTTTTCCCCTCCAGTAAGAAACTACAGCTGTGCTTTTAAAGTTTTTTTTTTAAAGATTTTAAAGATTTATTTATTTGACAAAGAGAGACATAGCGAGAGAAGGAACACAAGCAGGGGGAGTGGGAGAGGGAGAACCAGGCTTCTTGCCTAGCAGTGAGCCCGATGTGGGGCTCGATCCCAGGATCCCAGGATCATGACCTGAGCCGAAGGCAGACGCTCAACAACCAAGCCACCCAGGCACCCCTTTTAAAGCTTTTAAGGGCAAAATTATCTTACTGACTTCTGAATCCTAGCTCTGTAACTGTTTGATGAATGGTTAATGAAGAACTCAAGACATTTAAACAACCAACACAACCAGTTTAAGACAATCATCAAGACATATCTGTAAAACATAAAAGGTAAGCAGGACATAAGAGTTGCAAATAACCTAAAATTCACATTTCTCAATCCCAGTTGCTATGAACTGAACTGTCCCCCCCCCTCAAAATCCATATGTGGAAGCCCTAACCCCCAACATGTGGAAATGGGACCTATGGAAGGTAATTAAGGTAAATGAAGCTATGAGGGTGGGGCCCTCATGACAGGATTAGTGGCTTTATAAGCAGCAGCAAAGACAGAGCACCCTCCTCCATGTGAGGACACAGGGAAAAGGTGGCTGTCTGCAAGCAAGGAAGAGGGATTTCACCAGGAACAGAATCCCTGGATACCCTGATCTTGGACTTAACCTGGACTGCCCACCTCCAGAATTATGAGAATTAAGTTTTTGTTGTGCAAGCTAACCAGTCTGTGGTATTTTGTTATGGCAGCCCGAGTAGACAAACACACTAGTTTTACCCTAAACATATTCTATCAAAGAACTGTTCGCTGGCATTACCAACAGAGTTATGAATAAACCTGATCTCCTAACTGACTCAAGTGGAAGTAACATATCTGAAACAAGGATGAAAATATAACTCTAAAGACATGAAGGGAAAGGCAATACTTTCAGGATAAAACCTTAAACAAATAATCAAATCTGAGTTGGGGGTTGGGCCTTTCTCCCTTAATGACAGCATGAAGGTCAACAACAGATGTGTTTCACTTTTGAGCTGGATTTCAAACATGCATCAGGTCATTGGGTAGGGACATCACATAAAGTGAACACAAAGTGACCACGGTCTCCCTAACAAGCAAAAAATCAGAGTGTGAAATCTGCTAGGGTGTACGTTTGAAGAGGGGGATATAGAGAGAAGCCCTGAGTCATTGTTACTAAAAACAGGAATCTCCAAGAGGTTTCCTACTGTGTTGCCCAACAACAGAACTACAAGTTCTCATTTCCTGTATGCCTCCCACGTGCCAGGTACTGTGTACCGTGTTCAACACTTTAAAACAATGTATTATCTCATTTAATTCCCACCACCCTCTTTCACTCTCCATTTCTAATATGTTACCAAGTCTTTAGAATCATAGCACCTCAATTTCTCATTAGCCAACCCCTCCCTTTCCATTTCCGCTGCTAGGACCTTGACTTAGGCCCACATCTCCTTTAACACCAAGTGCTGGGGCGCCTGGATGGCTCAGTTGGTTGAGCGTCCGACTCTTGGTTTTGGCTCAGGTCATGATCTCAGAGTCCTGAGATCGAGCCCCGTGTTGGGCTCCATGCTCAGCATGAAGTCTGAGATTTTCTCTCCCTCTCCCTCTGCCTTTCCTACTCATGATTGTGTTCTCTCTCTCTCTCTCCCTTGCTCTCTTGCTCACACTCTCAAACCTAAAAAAAAAAAATTTTTTTTTAAATAAAGTGCTGAACGGTTTTGTCATTACTAAACTCGTACTCTCAATACTCAGCCCTCTCCGGACTCTTCCCCCAAACTTATCTTTATAAAAGGCAAGCCTATCACTATCTCTCCAATGCCAGAGATTCTAAATTCTTACCACAGCATGTGAGACCCTGCTTTATATGGTCCCTGTCGGCCCCTGGAGACTTAAACTATTGCCCCTTCCAACCATGTGCTCTAGGCTCCAACAATTTAGCACTCCCAACACAATTTTATTACCCTAAACATGCCATCCTGCCTCACCTCTCCATGCCTCCTGAAAACTCTTACATATCCTGTAAGACTCAACTCCAACATCCCCTCCAAAAACTTCTATGACCCTCACCCACCCCCCAGCAACCACCACCCATCGAGAAATGACAATCAAAAAGTAGGTATTTCTTCTTCATGCCCCCAGAATGCATGCCCATTCTATGGAAGTCATTTGGAGAGTGTGTGGTGTTGAAAAGGAGAGGGCTGGATGCCCACCCAAAGGGCATCCTTTAAACTCTGACTTTCTCCTACAATCCAAGGGATGGTTCTTATTAAGCCAATTCTATCAGTGACAAAAAAGTGATCAGACTGGAAAGGCTAAATCATACTCATACTAAACAAAGATTAAATGACATAGAGATTCAATGACATACATACAAAGATTTAATGACATTATCCCAGCATCTAATGAGGACTGAAAAAAAAAGCATATGAAATGACAGTGTAACAAATTTCTTCTTGTCTTTATTGTATCTAAGTGACTCACATTGGGTTCTGATCCTATTCATGCCCACAGCAGGTCTTATTTTTATAGCTTCATTGAAGCAACATAGATGATTCCTTTCTTTGTCTACACTGCCTTGGGAGAAAATTTTCAAAAAGCCAAATCCTTAGATCTCTTTTCCTTCTCATTTTAATTGTCATAAAGACATACTTCCACCATGTCATGCCAGGAAATGAGTAACCCTGCTAACAGCACCTAAAAAAATATGCAAACTACTCACATTCCTGAAGCCAAGCTTTTTAACACATTGTCTTTATCTGATTTCCCTCCTAAAAATAAAAATAGAGTGACTGTATCAGGAAGTATGTTTTTAACGGGTAAATATATGTCTTATGTACGTTCCACTTTACTCCAGCTCTTCCAAATTTCTTCCAAGAAGTTATGTACTCATATGAAACTAGTTATTATGTTTATTGAAAATAAACAAAGTCAGCGTTTCAGCAGTCACACACATGAGCGGCTATTTCTTTTTCCCTGAGCTGTGTATAATACCCAAATATTTCAAAACATCTTGGGTTAACACTTTGGGTTATTATCTGTTGACTGCCCCTAGCTCTGATTTTGTATCACCAAAGAAGAAATTACTTGAAAATTTTAAATGAAAGTATACATTTGGGTGCTCTATTATCAAGTTACTCTAGCATACAATTCTCTTGGCTAACAATATAGACAGTGCTGGCAAAATCCAACCCCTTTGCTTAGTACCACAGCCATTTTTCTAACCAAAATGTAAATGCAAAAATCAATTACCTAAAAATGCCAGACAATGCTGTTGTTGAAAAAAAAAAAAAAATATATATATATATATATATTTTAAGGAACAAAGGAAGAAAGAGGCACATTAAATTCTAACAAATTTAACAAATGGGACATGGAGAAGCTTCATCAGACAGAGATTAACAATTGCCTCACAATCGTGGTGTGGCATTGTTATTTGGATAATGTGAACCACGGGTAGACAACACAATACACAAAAGCTGTTCTGAATTAGAAAAGCTACTGACTCTGCTAAATCAAATACAATACACTGACCACTAGCACTCATGGGATTGTGGTCAAATATCCAGCAAGCCAGATGGGCCAGGGATGGAACATCTATGAAGAAAACGGTAGTCAACAACTTTGTTCCTCCATACCCAGTTACTCAAATATGCTTTCTTCCAACTCTTTTGGATTGGAAGGGGAAAAAAATTAACACCGCATAATACCTTGGATAGGCACTATACTGAAAATCAACCTAAAAATTCCATTCCTCAATAAAAGCTATCTTAAACAGTGAATGTGTTAGAGAATCAACAAGGAGAAGGACACAGATCTTTCCACCTTGCCTCTTTAGGAAGGGATGCCATCAAGAGGCGTCTCATATCTCTTTGCTAAGTATTTTTGCTTAGTCCAATTGCTTAAAATTGTCAACAACAAAACATGGAAATGCATTCCCTGAAGTCAAAGTTCTAATTTCTATAGCCAGTCTTCTTACTTGGTAATACTGAATAACTCCTATCTCTAGACATGAGTTTTTGCATCATTAGAAGAAGAGAGGTATTAATTTATTCTCTCCAATGTACAGAGAGCTTAGAATTTCTTTATTATTAAGCACTAGACTTCCATGTTTTTAAATGAAATAATTAGGATAAAAATACAGATTTCAGCATATGTATTACCTGTTTCATAGAAGACCGAACCATAGCCATCCATAAAAATGGTCAGTACTTTTCCTTAGAATTTTCCAAAGGAGACTTCGTAACCTTCCTTAGCAATGAACTCACATATTTAGAGAAAGAAAAGTTGAACAGAATGTTGTACAGATTGCTCAAAATCAATGCATATATGGAATCCTGGAAGGCACAAACCACAAGAAAGCCATTTTAAACATTTGGGGAGGGAAGCACACAACACATTAGCTAATAATGAAGAATATAAGTATTGAGTCTGTCCCATAGCTGGATCACTACAGAAATGGTTACGAACCGAAGGGGAAATCCTAGCCTCAGTTTCCTCTTTATCATTACTGCTCTAAAGCACCATTTCCCAGTGTTCTAGAAGATATTCACAGATGCTCTGTTGGAAAGGGGGTCCCCACAGCCCCCATGGCTGAATAAAGCAGTTAATTAAATAGGTTTCTCTGCTGCTGGACTTTTCAGAGCCTTGGAATGTGAATATAGATTCTGTATCTCCCAGAGAGGAATAAAGAATGCCTCATTACCCTGTCTTTTCCTCCCCACTTCCCCAAGGAATACCTATTAATCCTTCCTGAAACAGAGAGCACTCTCCTACCAACTAGAATACAGAACAAAATCCTTATGTCTGCTTCCCCTCAAATTCCCACCAGCCCATCTATGCAAAATTTCCCCTATGCAAAATTTAAATTCTGCTACAGGTTACAGATTATCAAGGCAACACTAGACATTAATGGTTTAATGCATATAAAGTGCTTGACTGAAAAAAAAAAATGAATCCTCTCTTTGTATTGCCCACACCTTTTCCAGAGTACGTCATATTTACAGCATAAAGAATGAGATTAAATTTAGCATTATTTCAAGCTTTTTTTTTTCTTTTTGGCAAATGACATAAATACACCGCTATGATACTATGATAGTCTGCTCCAAGAATATGGACTCAACCGTCTACTTATATCTCTCCTTACCCCCCTCCCCCACCACACAGACATGTGATTTCATGATAAAATAGCTCAGGAATAGAAAAGCGGCACAATCACGGTGTTACTCCAGCAGCTTTTTTTTTTATTGTTATGTTAATCCCCATATATTACATCATTAGTTTTAGATGTAGTGTTCCATGATTCATTGTTTGCCAGCAGCTTGTCTTTATACAACCTGCAGCTTAAGAGAAGGTCAGCAACATAAAAAAAAAAGGGGGGGGGGAGGATGACTTTGAAATGTGTCATGAAACAGAGCTGTTTATCAATACGCCTGACAAGAATAAGGTGAGAGCCCATTTCAGGTGGCCAGAATGACTGCTGTACATCACACTCGGAGGCAGTAAGCCAAGACAGAATGAGTATTACCAAGTTGTTATGGTAACTAAATTGTGGCTGGTTCCATAAAACATTAGCTTTCCATCGTGGGGATGGTGTTTGAAATTCAATGTAAGTCAGGGTCTCTGCTCTAAATGAGGCAGCAGTGGTCGCCTCAACCTACAATAAGGCCATCCGAGAACTCCGCTTGAAGAGGGCAGAGCAGGACCAAGGGTAGCTCAGCTGCACCGGCCAAGGCCATCGCCCATTAACTGTCAACACCATGACATCAGGACCTAGGTGACAACCTTCTCCACCTGACTTCACCGATAAAGAAGCACACTCCAGAAAGGAAAAACCAACCAAACAAACAAAACAAAGGTCATGAAAATCACAACTGAAGGCAAAAATCTTGGTAAAACCAGTCTGATATCAGCACATGCAGAACAGCACTGCAGACGGAGGCTTTGGAATCCAAGAGATGCAGTTTGAATATTGACCTTGTTCACTGACTACCTGTGCGAGCCAGAAGAAACACCCTCTTTTCACTCAGGTCTGTCTGTACTGAACGTGTAATAACTGTGGAACCGGGTAGTGGTTAAGATTATGAACATTGGCATCGAAGAGCCTGGACTGCAATCCAGGTTACTCAACCTCCCCAAGCCTCAGTGCCTTCCCGTAAAATACCAACCTCCTCCAGTTGTGGTGAAGATTAAGTAAGACCCCTCTCCTGACTGGAACAGAGCGGGGACTTCATACATGTAAGTGACTGCTATGGTTCTGGTGGCAGAAGCCATCACTACCTCCCAGAAACAGTATAATGGGCCCCTAACACTGGCCACATCCTAATCCCTGGAACCTGCGGGTTGTTCATTTACACGTCAAAGGGACTTTAGAGATGGGATTATATAAAGGATCCTGAGGCAGGAAGATTATCCAGGAGGACACAATGTAATCACAAGGGAAAGAGGGGGAAGGTGAATCAGAATCAGAGAAAAAGATGTGAGGTCAAATGCAGAAATCAGAGGAGAGATTTGAAGATGACCCACAGCTGTCTTGGAAGACAGGGGAGAGGCCACGAGCCAAGAAACGTGGACAGCCTCCAGAAGCTGGGAAAGGCAAGAAAACAGACTCTCCCCTAGAGCCTCCAGGAGGAACACAGCCCTGCTGACACCTTGATTTTTAGACTTTTGACCTCTTTAAGTATAAGAAATTTGTGGCCCTTTTAATGTATAACTATATCAAATTTAGTTGTTTTAAGTTGCCACTCTATTGGTGGCAATTTGTTACAGCAGCAATAGGGTACAAATAACCACCTTATCAATACATTAAATGGGAAGACTTGTAAAAAAAGCACGGCACATAGTAGGGGCTGAATAAATGATGAATTATTCAAATTGTTTAATTATTTTTGATAGACGCCAGTCAATGACTAGGGAGAGCTCACGCCTCTCCGAGAAACCATAGTCACGTAGTTTTTCACTGCAGCTAACGTCTGTTACCTATAGCAACCTGGATACCTCCTATGGCATATCAAACAGCTATAGATAGATATCATCCTCCAGCCATTCATTCTTAGATAATTGCACCTGAAATAGTCCAGACAACTAAATGAACCAGAAAGGGAGGTACCATCAACCAAGAAGCAGCTGAATTCCAAAGATGAGCAAACCTAGACAGGAATATCATTAGCCCAAGGCAGTCTTGTAACTTAAAGCAGAAAAAAACCTATAGTGCTTTAAAAAGAAATAACCAAAAAAAAAAGTCTACTTGCCTCAAGGGAGGTCTAAGACCACTGAGCCCAAGAATCTGATGGCATCCAAGAGGAGAAGCCCCCCAATGATCACTGAGAAGGAATTAGACACAAAAATGCAAGAGCCTGCCCCAGTCAATGAGAGAAAACAAACACAGGATTGATCAAAAGCTGGTTTCTCCTCCTTTTTCTTATAGCTAATGTCCAGCGTGAATGGAGTATTACATTCGCTCTTGGTAGCATGTCTGCTAGTACATCAGCGATATGGCAGGGGAGAGGGGGTTGACTTCATCCCTCTCCCTCTGCAAAGACCTTGGATTCCTGCTGCCTAGACGTTACAGGCCTAGAGGAGAGGCAGCTTTCATTGAGAGAACTGTTGAGACACAGCGATTAGGGTGATCTTAGGAACAACACTCCAAATCATGTGCAGGAAGATGGATGGGATGTCTGCAATAAAGAGACTGGGAAGGGAAGAGAATACAGCAGAGAAACAAGGAGACAGAGAACAAATGATAGAATTAACTGATTAGTTGCACTGGGGAAATTAGTAGGCCAGTCAAAGGTTATTACTTTCTTGTGTATCTTCATATACTTCCCCAAAAATAGCCTTATGTTTACACTGTGTAGGACCTAGGGTCTCGGCACTGGGATGTTCTTCTTCATGCCTATGGAGGGTCAGGGAACAGCCCAATCACTTTTATAAGCACACAGAAGAATTTCTCACTTACCATTTGTTTTTAAAGGCTTTATCTAGGTCTCCATTCCTAGAAGTATATTATGAAGGTTCAGGTCTTTCAAACAATAAAAAGTCTAGAAGAAAACAACTTTGCCCAAGCTCCTACCACTGCGAGAGGCCAATAGGAGTTAAGGGGAAGCACAAAGAAGTCATGAAGCCCAAAAGGAATACCCCATGGCCTCAGGTGAGATTATATCCTTTTTCTTCTGCTAGGATTTGCATTGGCCCAATACTTAGAATTCACATTTGCCTAACATGAAGATGGGGCACAGAAATCCAGTGAAGGGCAAAGGATGGGTGGAATACAGGGACAGAATGTCAGAGTTTTCCAACTGCTCCAGGGATTCCTCAGGATCATCGGGCAGGGTGTGCTTGGGCGGGAGGGTGGGGAACTGGAATGCTTCAGTTTGAACTTGCCTTTTGTTTGTTTTATATTTGAGCTTCTTGAAGGAAGAAATGCCTAAAAACATCTAACCTAATCCAATCATCTCATTTCACCAACAAACAAAAAAAACTGAAGAGAGGGTGACTGGTTTGCCCAGGACGGTCCGGGTTTGTGCCTGATGACCCACTGTAATTTTAAAAAGCATCCCCACAAAGGGACAAAAAGTTATGCAGTCACCCACATCAGAAAGGTTCTAGATCTGCCTAAGAACCCACATTTTCATGTGGTTCAGCCAGCATCAGAGCATCTCATAAGATTCTTCCTCCTGTACAGTACTATTCTCTTATCAAATAAAGTTTTATTTGCTTTTTGTTTTTATTTGTTCCCCTAACCGGGGAAAGAATTCCATTACACCCTAGTAACAGTCATAGAAAGAATTTAAATGGTCACTGGACATTTTTTCTTATTATATACTACACGGATTCTTTGCCTTGGATATTAATCAAACACTGTAGAGCCTACTTGTATGGTCCTTTTGAAAAGTTATGTCATACTGGTGATTTTTTTTTTTCAGTACAGTTAGGACTTAAATTGAGGTATAAAAACTATCTGAACATGACCCAGAGACATCCACTAAAGGATAGGAGAAATCCAGTACAAACTGTCCTTATTTCTAGATTTTCAATTTTATCTATTTTTGAGTAATGTAACTAACAACACAAAAATTATGAAATGGAATGTAAAATCTGCATTCATTTTTAGGATGAAATGTGAGATTTCTGAGCAGTTTCCTACTTGCTCCAGTGAACCTTAAGGCATGTATTTGCAGTCTCCTTCCTTCTCTGGGAGTGCTGCAAGTTGATAAACGTTTCTGCAGATGGTTCATGACCACTCTTTATGGCGGATACCCCTGACATGCCATGAGTCACTGCTCTTGCCTTTCGTAATGTGACCTCATCTCTGTAGAGAGCATCCCTTATTTTGTGCTTTCCTGAAAAGGGCAGTTTACACACCCAATCCATCCCAATGGAGCTTCTTCCTAGCTAGGAGAAGGAAAGATTTCTGAAACACACTCAGGATCAAATTATGCACTTCCCTGCAAATGCTGACCCAGCCGTATCACCTCAGCATAGCCATGCTGCCTTCATATCCAGAGGCCTGCCTAGAAAATGCAAATGCAGAGAGAAAAGAACAAGGATTAAGACAAGCCCCTTATTCATATATTCCCAATATCGTACACTCCCAGGTTCCCAGCAATATTCTAACAAGTTGCCGTGAAAAAATCTTGTCAACGTCTACTCTTTTCCTAATGCTCACATGAAATTGTACTGGTGACAGAAGAAAAACTAAATAGTAGAAGTAGGCAATAAGCCTACTGTGATGAGAAAAGCTATAGTATATTTTCCAATAGTGCCTGCATTGAAACAACAGGTTATTTTGCATGTGCTCAGGGTAATAGATGCCTAGCTGAGATAGGACTTCCTATTGTAACGGAGACTGTACTGTAACAAGAAAGATGAATAGATTATTTCACCTTGGCAATTGCACTACCTTCCAATTTCCTAGTTTAAATGCAAAGATCCAGGAAGAAACAGACTTGCATTCCTATCTCCTCTCCAACACAAACCTGCTTGTGCAAATCTCTTAACCTCACTGGGCCTCAATGAGGTGAACATACATATGACTAACTTTGTAAAACTGTATAAGGTTTATTCGAAATATCTAAAGCCATATACAAGCAAATGGCTTTAAAAAAGAACCATAGGAAGTTGAAAACTATTTTCTGTAAGATCCAGGAAATTGTCCCTATGACAAACTGATGTTGTTGCCAAGGAAAAGGTTGTGTTCTTGGCCTTCTAAGCCTCAGGACACCTGGATGACTTGGAGGAGAGAAAGGTTACTACAGAAAGGGAAACGTGGAGATTCAAGAATGTAATGACAGGGATGGTGGGGGAAGGGAACAGAATACCAAACTAATTTTCCTCCTCAAATACAATAAAACATTCCCATATTCCTTCCAAAGTAATGAGCAACTATTCCAAAAATTAAAAGGCATATACAACTTCAACCTTGTGAGCATCATTTCCTCAAAAAACTACTTTGTTGGTGGGGAACGCACTCAGGACTGTACACTTACAGAATTATTCCTCCCCAGTAATTTGTTTGGCAGGAAAACTTGATCTCCTTTATGTAATTAGATGATTAAAAGTGGTATTTGACTGAACCCTTGCTATACAAAGTGATCTTAACTTGACTGAAGGACACATTCAAACCCTTTAATTGGCAATGTTTATGTTTGGGATAATGTAGCTTTACTCAAGGAGAGAATAAACATTTCCTATTTAAACAATTTCAACACCTATAACAATGTATTTATTCATCCCAGAGACAGGTTTTATTAAGTCCCTTTCGAGAATGAAAAGAACATGATAATACTTTAAATCATACACTCCCGGGGGAAAAATGAGCAGAATATCCACAACGACCATTTTCAGTGAGAATAGCAACAAAAATTATCAAACTTAATCGATTTACGATGTACAGAAGAAAGAGACTGCATTGTGTAAGTATCATTCACCATTCAGTCGCAAAACTACCAGCTTTGTTGAAGTCTATGTCACAAATGAAACACGCTGACCCCAGAACATAAGCAGAAGTGTTTTAAAGAATAGTTCTTTCCATTCGTGCCTAGTAAAACAAGCAGACCAGGCTTCTTTTTTTGCCTCTTTCAACTGTCATTACTGATTTTAAATTATGTATGGCTTCCCTCAACACTGCAGAGGCATAACTAAAGACCGATCATGGGGACGCCTCAGTGGCTCAGTCGGTTAAGCGTCGGCCTTCTACTCAGGTCATTATCTCAGGGTCGTGGGATCGAGTACTGCCCCAGAAATAATGAGTGACAGAATCCCTGCACCCTTTCTTAATCATAGATGTGAATTCACAAGTCTAAGCATTAGTGACACTGGGTTCTAATTCTACTCTACCACTAATCATTTTTGTGAATTCAAATAAACCACTAAACTTCACTCCAAGCCTGTTTAGCTGCCTATAAACTGGGGGCAAAAATACTATCTACCTTCCAAACTTGAAACTATTATATGCCAAACTATTTCAGAAAAAAACAAGCTAATTATATAAATGCAACAATGCAACAAATATCAACTAGTTATTTCCTATTAACATTACACTGCCATGGGAACAGTAAAATATTTTTTTGTAGTCTTCCTTCCTAGAGATTTTTTCTAAACCAATTTGTAAAAAGAGGAAACGGTTTATTATATCTCACATACTTTAAAGGCTACCATTTTTAAAATTGTTTTTAACTGGTGGAGAAAATAGAATTTGAGCACTTTGAGTCACCAGGCCTTAGGGACTCTTCTATTACCTTTCAGATATGGTCTTACCCTGGCCATAGGCTATATTAATTTACCCCCCATTGTCACAGCTACCTAGCATGAAGACTCAGTCCTTGGTCAAATCAATCAGGCCCTCAAGAAGAATAAAACCAGTATGAACAGGCAGCAGACGAATCTGGTTTAAAAGTCAGATAAACTTAACAACAACAAAACAGTTGGCTGCAATAGCATGTTAATTGCACCCCCTTATACCTAAAGCTAATCAATTAGCAGCAAATTGTTAGAACTTGCCCTTTGGTTTGATCATTTTGAAGTTTCCAAAGCCTCCCCTTCTAGCATACAGCTGTGAACTGTGTTTCTACTAGAAAAAGATGCTGGCGGTTCCACCCTTCCATCCCCCTCTACTTTATCCTCTCTCAGTCCTGCAAAGCTTTAATACCTACGCAAAATACCAGGCTTTACACTATTTGGCTACACAGACAAGAGATAAAAATCCGTATAACTCGGATCCTAACCATAAAACCATTTGCCCACATGGTATTGCCATCATGTCCACAGATGTTTGGAGGCTGAAATGTAAACAGAATTATTTATTTGCTGAGCATGACAGGAGGGAAAATAAAATGTAGTACTACAATCCTCACAATTAGAACTCAGCCAATTTAATGTCCACTGCCTGAGTGCTGAATTTCAATCTGTTCTTTTGATGTAACATATACACATACACAAACACACGCACACATACACAAAAGGTTTGAACATGAGGCATACAACACAAATTCTATTACAGTGGAAGCAGGGAAGACATATAATGAAATCTTTTTCTGTCTACAAGGTCATCCTTCTAATTCATGGAATTCATTTAATCCTGAGGTCCAATTCAATGCGTCCTCCTCTACAAATAAATCTATACAGGCTCCTAACAAGAGCCCTAAGAGGGGATTCAGAATGCAAATGAGAAAAACAACCATAACATGGCCACTGGTAAATTGCTCCTTTTAGGTAAGCAACACAAAAGAAGTATTTTTCTAATTTAAATATCTTTTAGAGGGCAATAAACTGCTTTATCAAAAAAATTAAACTGTAGCTCTAAGCAAAAAATGAAACTAATAACATGAGCTAGAGGTTAATTTTCAAGGGCTTGGATCTATAATTTACCACCCACTTCTTTTTCATTAATGGCACCAACTTATCATTAAAAACTTCTCTAGACTGTGCCTTCCTTCGGTACTGGTGATTCACATGACTGAGAGAGTAACAATTATTCATCATTCAATCTTTAGTAACCTCTCAAAAAAAAAAAAAAAAAGACCAAGGTCTGACTTCAACTTTATATTAGATTATATAAGAAGTTACAAACACTTAAAAGTCCTGCTTTTTAGAAACGGAATGTTTCAACATCAACTGGAAAGTCAGTGAGCTAAAACCACTCTCAGCCAAAGAAATTATCATGGTAATTACCTTAAAAACCTTGCTGTAGGGCGCCTGGGTGGCTCAGTTGGTTGAGCGACTGCCTTCGGCTCAGGTCATGATCCTGGAGTCCCAGGATCAAGTCCCACATCGGGCTCCCTGCTTGGCAGGGAGTCTGCTTCTCCCTCTGACCCTCCCCCTCTCATGTGCTCTCTCTCTCATTCTCTCTCTCTCAAATAAATAAAATCTTTAAAAAAAAAAAAAAAAAACCCACCTTGCTATAGTATAGGGAGATAACTCAAAACACTTTTTAAAATAGCAAAGAAAATACAATTATCAATTAATAAAATTATAAGTACGCTATGAAGTATCAGTCTATCTTACAAAAATATTATTTGATATTATACTAACAGAAAGGCCAATGATATATAGAATACATCTTGGTATACAAAAGTCCTGAAATTATGAGAATGTTTTTGTTTGTGAAATACTTTGTACTCACTAATACATTTTTACCAAAAGAACCATGAAATCTGCATCTTATTCTTTCCTGAAAATTTTTTATTACACTTAAGTGGTTACTATCTGCTGACCCATAATATCTAAGAATGGTATGTGAGGGATTTTTGAGTGAATATTCAAACACAGTTTTGTGGTTATCCACAAGTCAGTGACAATTTACTCAGCCTTAAAAGGCCAGCAGAAGCCATGACCAACCTTTATACAATTTTGTGCCCTAGGCTTCAGCTCACATTGCTCTGGACCAATTGAGTCATGGAGAGGAAACTCTTTCAACCTTAAACAGTCCCTGTTTTTTGTAGATCACCTCACATAATGATGCTACCTTTGCTGATCCTGAGACACAAGAATGCTAACTGTGGGGTGGGATTTCAATAACCTCACCCAAATCTGGCTAATCCCAGTCAGGGTCCCAAACACTGTTTGCCACATTAGCGATTCATTTTTAATTTCTACTACATCTCCTTTTCTAATGCTCTTTCCTCAGGCAGGTAAACAAGACAATCTCAGATTTCAGAAAATATTTAAAAATTGAGTTTATTTATGGGTTTGGGCCTTTGTTATAAAGTTAAAACAATACAAATGACTTTTAAGGAAGCATCCAGTTCCTACATTGCCAACCTCATGTTGGACACCTATTCACTATTTTTAATAAAATCAAAATGCATAATAAATGTTATTTAATTACGATACACTTACGATATAGTTGGGTTCTTTAGCAACAATAGCCCACCTAATTGTCACATCAATTCTGAGACAGGTACTATTATCATTCCCATTTGCAGATGAAGAAACTAAGATGTGGAGAGACTGAATCATTTGTCCACATACATACAGTCTATTAGAAGTGTTATTATATTGTAAAGACTCAGCTCTTTACATGGTATGGTCTCTGTTAAACAATTACATATTAAGATCTTGTAATTTTAATATCTCCTCTCAAACAGAATCATATACATGGCATCCCTGTTCAATATTCTTCAATGATCACTGCTACCTCCAGAATAAAATACAAACTCCCTAATCTAGAAATTATACGTTTTCTGGGCTGCCTGCCCTTCCAGCTTCACCAGGTTGCACCTGACCTATGCACACATTTTTGCTCCTGGGGACTGATTGTTCCCAAACCTTTCATGTTCCCTTATGTCTTTCTACACTTGCAGAGTCACATCCTGAAACATCCTACTCCATTTTGTCCATCTGGTAAGTTCCCACTCATCTTTCATGACTCAGTTCAAGCATCTCCTCTCTGGGCATCCTTCCCTGACGCCCAGCCACCAGGCAGAATGGTCACTCCCACTTCTGCTTTCCCATGCATCTTCTTCATACATCTATCTAGACTGACTATGAAACTTTCATATTCAAACTATTTGCCAGTGTCTCACCAGCAATGAGCTCCTTAAGAACAACTACTTTGTCATCTTTGCCTTTTCGGCAATAGACATGCTTCAAGAATAAGCAAAGGAAGGAGGGCGCCTGGGTGGCACAGTCAGGTAAGCTTCTGACTCTTGGTTTTGACTCAGGTCATGATCTTAGGGTCATGACATGGAGCCCCACGTTGGTTTCTGTGCTCCCAGGAGTTGGCCTGAGAGTCTCTCCCTCTACCCCTCCCCCCTGCTCACAAGCGCACATGCTCTCTCTCATTCTCAAATAATCTTAAAAAAAAAAAAAGAAACAATAAGCAAAGGAACAAATGCATAAGTGGCATTAGTGGAGCTGAATAACAAACCTCCCGTACCACAAGCTCTGGAATTCTTGGACTTTGTAGCTGGCAGTACTGAACAAGTACGAAGATGTGATTTGCGGAGTGTAATATGCACATCTTAAAACAAGTACTTTAAAAAAAAAATCTCAATATAGAAAGCTCATTGTCAACTGTACCTGTTAGCACAGGTCCAAAGTGGAAAGAGGACACTTAGAGAACTCTACAAATAGCTCCCCACAGCTGGAATATAAGGTAAAGATGGTCAGATGCAAGAGGACGCAGGGCCAAATCCTAGGGATCCATATGCCATGGAACGGATTCAATTTTGAATAATTTACTATCCCATTTCCCAGTTAGAATATCCATTCTTGTATCTCTGCATGTCTCAAGGCTACCCTCCATTGTTCAAAAGCCACTCTGTCCTTCATGCATTCTGCACTTTCCCCAGCCAGAAGAGGACTTCCCCTCCTTTATCTCCTTCCCTCCATGGATACTTGTTCTTGTCTACAGAACTTGCCACATTTCCCTTTGCACAAGTCTTCCCTTACCTGCTAGACATAAACTCATTAAGGGCAAAGTCTACATCCCTATCACATAGTCCAGAGCCCAATATACTGTGGCATGAAGAATAAGGCACTCTCTGGGTTCTGAAACTACTTTAAATAGACACTTGAATTAAAATTCAGTAGTCAATAAGTGTTGAAATAAATTCATGATTATATATCATAGCAATTACAGGAAAGATGTCAAGTGAGAAAATGAAGGAAAAACAGTAACACAACTGCGTGCATGCACACACACACACCAGACAGAGTAAGACTCAGTCTCCCAGCACTTGGACATCAAAAGAATCAATAGGACAACTGATGTTCCTAAAGATTCAGCTACAACTCAAGGACATTGCAAGGGGCATGCTCAAAGTTAGCATTTTTATTTGAATCAGAGCTAGTACCATCATCTTGTAATAGTTCACTGAAAGCATAACCTTCAAACATGAATCAGACAACTACAATCATTTCATAGTAATGGGACCTACTAAAAAAGCAGAGCATCACAAGAAAACAAACACTGCATTTTTAGTGTAAACTGCTACCCTGTATCCTAAAGCGCACTTTATACTTTGTGGGGCATTTTCTAGAAAATTTCCACATGGAGACTTTGCCCTGGATTCTACCATGAGAAGCAGCAGAACATGGAGATTTCTTCCTCACTTCACATTTCAATGCAATTAAACGTAAATGGCTGACAATGAGGTATATGACACAATGAGGTGCATGCGTGAGCCCAAGGGTATCCAGTCTTTCTGTGGTGAGACATTCATTCCAGATGCCACCTCCCTTGTAGCCACACACTGACAGAGACTTGAGGTAGAGGAGCAGGATTTCTGGCGGCCAGAAGGAAGAGACAATACTGCGGCCACATTCACAGCATCATCCTGTAGTACTTCTGCCCCCGCTAACCAACCTCGATAAAAGGACTGGAGGTAGCTATTCCCTAATAAATACAATCAACAAGGACAATGTGCATTTGCATAGCACCCTGGAGTTTGAGTCCCCTCACCTACATTACCTTAATCCGATTTACAGTGAACCAAGGTCCGTGATTAGTCAAGTCAGCCAGAGCCATCACCAACCATTGTAAGATCCATAAAGGCAATGGAAATGAATACAAAGAAATCAGCAAAGCCTCAAGTATTAGGATGGTAGCGATTAAAAGGCCTTCTTCGGAGAATCTCCTCCTCCCAGGACTAAAAATTCAAACATCATGAAGTCACCCAGTGAAAACATCAAGATTCCTGATTCCCTTTACAGGTTCACAATCCCTAAATGAAATTCATAATCTAAAAGCTCTGAAAATCAGGTGACTGGGGGGCTCCGTCCGTTAAGCATCTGCCTTCGGCTCAGGTCATGATCCCAGGGTCCTGGGATGGAGCCCCTCATCGGGCTCCCTGCTCAACGGGGAGCCTGCTTCTCCCTCTCCCTCTGTCCCTCCTCCCTGCTTGTGTCCTGAAAATCAAAAAGTTTTTTATAAGCCAACCTAAAGTAAAATAAGGTTACACAGTCTTTATTTCCACTGTATTAGTTTTCTATCACTGCTGTAATAAATTACCACAGTTTTAGCAGCTTAAAACAACACAAAAGTACTGTCTTATAGTTCTGGAGTTCAGAAGTCCAACCGGGGTCTCACTGAGCTAAACTCAGTGTCAAGAGGACTGCACTCCTTTCTAGAGGCTCTAGGGGATTATCTGTTTCCTAGCCCTTTCCAGCTTCTACAGTGCGTTTCTTGACCCACGGTCTCCTTCCCCCGTTTTCAAAGACAAGTCATACCTCTTTGACCCTGTTCTCATCACATCTCCTCCTCTGATCACAGTTGGGTAAAGTCCTCTGCTTTCAAAGACCCATGTGATTAGATTGGGTCCACCCAAATAATCCAGGATCACGTCCCCATCTCAAAGCCCTTAAACCTTAATTTTAAGAGCAAAGTCCCTTTTGCCATGAAGAGGGACACAGTCACAGGTCTGGAGATTGGGATGTGGATATTTTGGGAGAGGGACATTAGTCTATCTACTACTCCCACTTATTCTATTTATGGATTTTCTTACAGAAATAGTCATTTATTTGACAAGAGATACTGTCCCAGGTCATAGTCAGACTGTCACATAATATACCGTGTGTGTGTGTGTGTATACACACTATATACACACACACATACATTCTACTGAGTTTCTGAAGTATGAAAATGTCCACTTCTGAAACAGTTCTTACCCTAGGTTTCAGTAAGAGATTGTGACCTCTACCGTACTTTATCGGTACTGTTTGTTCTCTTCTACCTCACCAGTCACCTCTGTCCACGCCCTTCAAAGAAGGGATTGCTCTTCTATTAAGTCATATCCAAAAACAGTGCCTGGACTTCAATTATTAGCAAGCAGAGTGATGATGCTTTAAAGAACACAAAACCTTAGTGTGCCTGGGTGGCTCAGTTGGTTAAGCATCCGACTCTTGATTTCGGCTCAGGTCATGATCTCAGGGTTGTGTGATTAAGCCCCGCATCCAGCTCTGTGCTGGACACGGAGCCTGCTTAGGATTCTCCTTTTCCCTCTGCACCCCTCCCCAAATAAATAAATAAATAAAGCACAAAACCAAGGTCTACTCCCTCTCGCTCTCTGGACTTCCTAGTTTTCTATGGCTATTGAGTTGAAATTAGGGTCCCTCTTTCTCCTTTTGACTTCCCCTTCCTAAACTGTGGCTAGATCAGAGCATAGCAAGACTAAATATATTTACATATTTGGACTCAAGACTAAAGTATGCGTTCCGAACTACCATCTTCCAAAGAACCCTGCAGCAAGGGTAAACTGCACCATCTCAAGCTATCAATCAAGTGGTATTCTGATTACCTTTTGGCTGCTATTGCCTGCATAGATTTTCCTTGGGGTCCTTGCACAGGGATGGCGGTAACTGGCAGGAAAGATTCAGGCATTTCTGGGACCCTAACATACTACTAAAAAAACCCCACCTCAATTCTTAAACTATAATTAGCAAGCACTAACATCAGGAAGTTTAAAAGTTCATAAGATGCATTCCACTCTGGCCGGGGCGGGGGGTGGGGTGGGGAATATATATATATATATATATATTTCCAGAGTATGAGATATTTGCCCTATAGGGAATACCCTGAAGAGACATTCTTAGTTAGCAAAAAAGGAAAAAGCTATAGGTAATGGCATAATTTCTAATGCAACTTCCTGCGAAATTCGCGAGAGTTTATCGGCTCTCGGCAGAAAAGCCTTTGTGGTTATTGAGGCCATATACAGGAGACCTTCAAAAGAGCATTAGCATTCATTAACAGTGTAGAACCCAGGGTAACTCTCAATTATGGTAACATAATTCAACCCGATCTTGTGTTGAGTGCAGCTTAACCATAATAAATTGTAAAGTCTAGCTATAAATAAGCAGCCAAACACTCTGAAAAATAAAAAATAAAAAATATTTTTTTAATTAAGCACATTCAACTTCCTCCAGGGCAGGGACCTTGTCTTCTTCATTTCTGTAACCCTGACATCCTTACCACAGCATAGAAGGCAATTAATGTGTATCTATAAACTTTACTTTTGTTTAAACACCATGTTTACTTTGTGGGGTAAATTAATGCAATGACAAATGTGCAAAGCACATAAAACAAGCACACAAGATGGGACATATTAGCCAACAAATAAGCAAAAGCACGCTTATCAAAAGACATCTCAGACAACACTCTCAGACTTTATACATGTCTGCCATCGGTCCTTTTCACTGGCAACTTGGAGTGCTTTCATTTCTACACATTTCACAAAGAACAAAAAAATCACATCTGCGTTGTTTATCCTCAATTCTAAAGGTAGTTCTTTTTGCACCCAGTGCTCAAACATAAAAATATCAAGAACTAGTAACTTCATTAACTTTTTCCTGAGGCTTGTGATGCAACTCATTTGTGATGTCCTAAAAACTAATTTCTGAATGACTGCTTTGTGGTGTTCCAAGTCCTCCCAGGTGAGGCTTGTTCAAATAGCTAAGGACTGGGAAAAAAATCAATTTCAATTCCCAGAGAGCATGATATTGGTGTAGGCAGGTGAAGAGCATCACTGTTTCATACTAAGATAACCATGGATCTGAAAAAATTCCCAGGGGCAACAATCCTATTAATTACCCTACCTAACAAAGTACACAAGTACTAAAACCTTACACTCCAAATATGAGACTGGTGGCTCATTTATGAGAAGGACATAATATTCACACCAACTTAAAGACTCAAAAACACTTCTTAGATGAAATCTTGCCATTTGCAATGACGTGGATGGAACTGGAGGGTATTATGCTGAGCGAAATAAGTCAATCAGAGAAAGACATGTATAATATGACCTCACTGATATGAGGAATTCTTAATCTCAGGAAACAAACTGAGGGTGCTGGAGCGGGGCAGGGAGGGATGGGGTGGTTGGGTGATAGACATTGGGGAGGGTATGTGCTATGGTGAGCGCCGTGAATTGTGTAAGACTGTTGAATCACAGACCTGTACCTCTGAAGCAAATAATACATTATATGTTTAAAAAAAAAAAAGAAGAAAAAGAAGATAGCAGGAGGGGAAGAATGAAGGGGGGGAATCGGAGGGGGAGACAAACTATGAGAGACGATGGATTCTGAAAAACAAACTGAGGGTTCTAGAGGGGAGGGGGCTGGGGGATGGGTTAGCCTGGTGATGGGTATTAAGGAGGGCACGTTCTGCATGGAGCACTGGGTGTTATACGCAAACAATAAATCATGGAACACTACATCAAAAACTAATGATGTAATGTATGTGATTAACATAACATAATTAAAAAAAAAAAACACTTCTTAGTATTTATTCTCCCACATTCTCAGCACCAACTTATACATAGTAAAGATTCAGTCACCTTCTAAATTTTTATGGATGGTAATTTATATAGATAAAACAGATTCATTAAGTAAAAAGTGAGGGTATTGTCTTTTCTCCGTTCTCTGATCCACACAATTTCAGGTATACCAAAACTTTGCACTTATGTAGACTCTATTCTACCTATAATATCCAAGTTTTAGAGTTCATTAAACTTGTGATACAACAATGAGAAAAAGATTGATACATATAATCCAGAACCATGCTTAGAAGGGAAACCTAGTAACACACACAAAAGCCTGAAGTACAAATTCATAAAGAAGGGCTACATGAGGCAATGTCACCAGGGCATCATTTGGGTCATATTATATTTCGGGCACTTAAATCTTACCCTGTTTAGTAGGCAACAGAAGAAAAGTCTGTATGACAATGAAAGCCTAAATCATTAAGGATTTTGTGTGTGCTAGGAGTAACCTGAAGGTAAACTATGATACTATGTCAAAGCTTATCCAAGTATCAGCTGAAACATGTCCCAGTCCTCAACCCCCAGGCCGTGATTGCTTTCAAAATTTCAAGACAGCTGAACTTTTCACATATACCATTGCCAAAAGGAAGGGCTTGGATTAAGTTCCAGGTTAGCAACTAATGAAAGAGGAAACATCAGGTCTTCTGTCCTCATTTAATGACAGATACTGTCCACAAAAAGATTCATTCTGAGGAGTTAAAGTGTAAAAGATCAGGATACCAGTAATTCACTGTGGTTAAGTGCAGAATTTAAACAGCATTCTGTCAACAAGAACTCTATTAACTGGCACTTCTACCTATCTATAAAACAATAACTAGTATTTATAAGAATGACCCTGAGGCCGTTTAAGGTATTTATATTGCTGCTGCATAGCAAATTACTCCAAAATTTCGCAGTTTCAAAGAGTAAACATTTAATAACTCAGGCAGTCCCTGTGAGTTACAAATTCACAAGTGACTTAGCTAGATGGTTCTGGCTTGTGGTCTCTCAAAAGTATACAGTCAGTGTGTTACCCAAGACTGCCATCATCTGAAGACCTTACCAGGACTAAAGGACCCTCTTTCCAAGGTGGCTCTTTCAGACGGCTGATACACTGGTAAACTGCCAGCTGTTAGCAGAAGGCCTCCCTTCTCCATAAATCTCTATGGACCGCTTGAATGTCCTCACAACACGGCAGTTGGCTTCTCCCAAAGTAGGTCATCCGAGAGAACAAGGCAAAAGTGGCCATATCTTTTATGACTTAGCCTCAGAAGTCATACACCATCACATCTGCCATAGCCTATCGATCACACATAACAACCCTGATAGAATGTGGGAGGGGACTTCACAAGGGCATGAATAGCAACAGGCAGTGATCACTGGGGACATCTGGAGACTGGCTATTCCTACAATCTTGAAATAAGCTTCCAAATGAAAGAAAGATAACACTCAATATAGTGTCAGACCTCTTTTTTTATAGCCCAATTTCTTAACCATTATTCTTAAATAGGATATGTATGTTATTTTGATTTGCCATTAAATGCTCAGCACTGTAATTTAACAACTGTTATTAAAAGCAAATATTCTAGATCCTCAAAACCTGAGTAGTTAGAGTTTCCATGGTCAGAGTATATCACAGAATCAGGATGGATCTTAAGAGGTCATCTAATCTGTTGAAGCTGAATGACGGGTCCTTGGGAATCCATTATATCATCCTTTCTACTTTTGTATTTATTCAAAACTTTCCATAATAAAAAAATTTTTAAAGAAGTAGATTAATCCAAAACATTCTTTTTACAGATGAAGATATCCCTCAATATATAAAGAAATTTACCTATCCAATGCAAAACTCACAAGAGAAAGATAAAAAGGATGAAACATGACATCGTTTAAACAAATGACATCTTATCGCTAAGACCTCAAGTAACTTTGCAAAAAAAAAAAAAATATATATATATATATATATATATATATATATCTCCAGCAACCTTCTTTAGCAAGGGCTTGTTGCTTTCGGATTACATTAGGGTAACAGTAGTCAGTTGTAGTTTGTGAATAAAAAGCACCAGAACACTAAAGCTGGGAGTTTTCTGTTTGTCAGATTGTTTTTAGTGGATATAATACTACCATAGCTAATCCTGATTTCCAGTTTCAATTACTGAACTAAAAAAAAAAAAATCTATGGATAATCTTGACACTACATATAAAAAAAGATTAGGATAAACTTTTCTAGAAACTTAGAAGAACAGATTCCCCTCCAAAAACAGAGGTACTCTTTGCTCCCAGGGACCTGGTCATTATTTTCAACTTGAGACTATAGGGAAAAGCTAAGATGGGGGTGGCAGAGAAAGAAGGAAGGAAGGGGGTGGGATAGCTCCTACATGGACCAGTGTTCTATATGGGTCACATCAGATTTGGAAGGAAAAGTAACATAAAAATAACTATAGCCTTCTAATACAGTTCAGCAAACAGCCACAACAGCAATAATAGGGACTATGCAATGAATATTTACTGCATGCCAGGAACACTCCTAAACATGAAATCAATATATTCTCTCATTTAATCTTCACAAAAATCCTTCTCAACAACCATTTTACAGATGGGGAAACAGACTCAGATTAAGATAATCACCAATGATAACCTACATAATAAGTGGTAGACTTGAGATTCAAACTCAAGCAGTTTACTCCAGAAGCTGCATCTTTAAGTGCTATGCAATAAATGGAGCCATAAAATCAAGCAGCCATGATATTTTGATCCCATCTAATAAAGTAACATAAGAGGGTGTTCAAGAACCATGCTTCTTTTGATTGAAAAAAACTCCTAATGGTATGACTTTGTGGTCTCATTTGTATTTGCAACATTAGCATATAAAAGATACCATTTCTTCCTCAACACTATCCCTACAAACCTACCAAAAGACACCAAGTAAGGCTGGAGATTTACATGATGTTCCCCAGTACGTAAAACTGAAATCTGAATATGAGGCCCATGGTTCCATATATAAATGCACCACATACAAATATATACAAAACAAGACAAAAGAAATGTAAGTTTGTTTCAAATCCGAACTACACCTGAACAGTTATAAATTACTTCTTGTCAAAACACTGGTTTTTTCCCCCTTCTTTACTCAAGAAAACTTTGGCCCTATATGTCATTGGCAGCATTTCTAAATCGTGAAATCTCGAGGTCCCCATTATGTCAAGCACTTATCCAAACAAGCATAACTAGCAATTGTCCCAACTGCTATGCTCTTATGAAAACGTTGCACAGATTAACAAAAAGTATCATTGTACAAACACTGTTTAATGACATGAACAAGCAGCTTTTAAATCCCTACAGGGACCAGGCTTATTTTCTCTGAACACTCTAAAATCATTTTAAGATAATAGTAAACACATATAATTTTAAAGACTTGGGAGTTTTTTTGTTGTTTTTTTTTTTTTTGTAAACAAGACTGCCCAGTTACATAACCAATTTGAATGATGCATTAAATTCAGAATCTATGTTACTGCATTGCTTATCCTGAGACTTCATCTGGGACAGAGAAGGATGGTGACCTACGGAAACATCACCACCAGAGGCTCATATCAGATATTATTGTTGACAGTCAGGCTTGGAAGGAAAAATGATGTCTGAGCAGAAAGAAAGCTCTGGGGAGTTTTTCCTACCCTGAGGTCCACTTAACCTTACAGAAAATTACTTTTCCTTACAAAATGGGGGAGGGGGAGAAGGAGATCTTAAATTGTTTTTTTAAAAAGTGGGAGAAATTTATTACTCACTTGCATTCAAGTAAAAGGGTGATACCTGCTGGGATTATTCAGTTCTGCACATTAGGTTATGTGAGTAGCCATTAAGGATCTACTACCTATATCCCTAGAATACAGAGAGTAATCACCTTCTCCTGAATGGAAGGAAATACTCAGCACCATTACCCATCTGTCTATGGTGTAAGGAAAGACTTCCTTTCTCTGTTCAGAAGTCTTGTCTGCTGCCTCTGAATATGTGTGTGGTATGTATCTTAGTATCTACCAAGTCTACATATGTACACCTGTGTGTATATATGATTATGTCATATATATATATTTTTTTTTGAGAATTCAAAAACAGGAAAAAAGATTATTATGCCATTTTTCTTCTGGATATAACAAAGCTAAGTGACATCTGTGAATAAGGAGACCACCCCAAGAGTAACTACATGATACAGTGAAAAGCAGGAATATAACCTTGATCTCTTGGCTCCTGCCTCATGCACAGCTCCCTGGCTCCCAGCATTTCTAAAGTTGACAGCCTCTCATTTGATTTGGCGATACTCTCACCCTAATTATCCCAGTTACACACAAAGTCAGACACACGTGCACGTCTCCATAAATTCTTTTCTATTACAAAAATAACATTCAACTTAGGTGTCTTCTGAGAATTTTAGAACAGTCCTCAAGGAAATAAGGAGTTAAGGAGAACTGCAAACCCAGGCCTGGGAATCACTGTTCTGACTGAAGTCAAAAAGTTAACATCAGACGATCCATAGGAGCCAGCACGTTTTCCCCATCAAGTCCCCAAATGATCACAAAGTGTGGATTTGTGTCCACATTTCAGCTTGCACCCAGGACAACCATTTCCTGTTGCCATGTGTTACAAGGATGAGGCACTTGGAGCCCTCCAGACAACTTGAAAGATGTCTTATCTTGTACCTTGTTCAGAATTAACAAAATATATTCTTGGTAATTAGCAGTGCTCAGCAATACAGTCTATTAAAATACCAGATCAAAAATATTTGTTAAGCCCTCTGCATGAAAATGGGGACTTGCAGTAAGTAAACTTGAGGGATTTTTTTCCCCCTCTTATAAAACCGGTAACTCATTATTACCAATCTTTCATTAAATGATTCATATATAGATGCAATCACAAGGGTGAAAAGCAGTTTCAGGATCAATGTACTAAAATAAGAGAATAATTTATGGCTTGTCACTAATATACCTTTTAACTTCAAATCATGCAAGGCTTAATCAGAAGAGACTTCATGTTATACCATTCATGTACACATACAAAAAGAGGGACAGTCCCACCAAAATATTAAACGTACAGGAGGGAATGATAGCTCTTAAACCAAGAGCAAGAAAAATCAACATTTTATTGCATCTACACTTAATTGTGCATTCAAGTTCCATGCAGTCTGCCAGGAGCATCTTGTACATGTCAGGAGAACCCACCCAACCAGGAAACACCAAAAGCAGGAGTCAGGTAAAAACAATAATGTAGGACTGCTACTACTATCATTGCTCACTACAAGGAAGAACGTGTGGAAAGAAAAAACATGCTTTTTTAGATTTCACTGTCAAGGGAATTTTAAGTCTTTTGTAAATATTCATCTGAACTGGATAAATATGACCTACAGTATGAAAAGTATTAGGTGTAGAATGAAGAAGATGAAAATACATATTAAAACCTACAGCTTCTCAACTGGCCGAAAACAAAGCCAACAGTGTGGAGAGGCATGGCAGTAATTATTTTCTCTAGGTTAAGATTGGTTATATTTTCCAGTCTATCAGCAGTTTCTCTTTTTCCTGATCCATTCTCTGCTCCAAGACCCTTTCTTCTATATTGATCGTTGAATTCAAAAACAAATGTGCAGACAAAGGAAAGGAGGCAAGAGGAGCTCACTAAAACGGAGACCTTTTCCTATATGAACTATGTATATACCACTGAAACAGAGTGGAGGATAATCACTGATTAGTATTGTTTTCACCCCTGAAATATTTTGACTTCAGGAAAACTTGAGAGCATAACAACTTGATCTCTTGGGAAACAAACAAATCCATGTAAATTCTATTTCTGGTTAAAAAGCAGCTGTCCTGTCTTCTCCCTTTGTTTCCACATGGTACAGACATCTTATGTTTCAAAGAAAAATAAAATCAGTGTGAGGAAGTGCATCACCATAAACAATGCAGAATGGGTTCAATACTGAGTGGCTTCACTTTTAAATAAGTTCTAACTTATACCTACCTAGCTTAGTTAGATACATGCTAAGAACCAAAAACGAAAGCCTGGTTTTATTGTACTATCATGTCCTCAGTACTGAAGTCTGAATCTAGTTATTTTTTTTCACACAGGAGTTGCTATGCCTTATCTCATCTTTGGCAAGGTCTCTCTGTACTCCCCATCCCCTTGATTGTCTTAGCACCTTCCAGCAGAAGTTGCCACTTCAGCCAGCTAGGACTTTGGGAAGCAAGGTTCTGGACCTTCATTATGAGCTATTCATTCCAGTAACTGGGAGGTGTAAAACTGAATGAGGGTTAAAGAGAAGATAATTAAGGCAACAGTAGTTGTATGTTCCTCATAAACGGGGGGGGGGGGGGGGGGGGGGGGCTGTCTCTCAAGTCCCCTAAAATGAAATATCGAAGAGGGGAAAGTGTCTCTCAATTTAAGAGGGGAGTTTCTATAGAATAAGACTGGATTTTTTAAAACCTAGATTTCTTGATATCCATGGCATATGTGGATTTAAAAACATATTCAGCCCTTGCAATACAGGTCATACTTGGAACACAGAAGCGAGCTGCAGAACTCTGATTCTGACATACAGACGCCCAGCTCAGAATGCATTTCTGCAGAATCGAGGGAGATCAATAGACTCAGGAAACAAATATGTTGATGGATGAGGACAAGTCTGAAAACGACCTCGTTGAGGTGGCCACGCTGCAGGCTTCACAGCTCTTCCCATGTTGGCAGAACGGGAGGGTTACCAAGGATTCCTCCTTTCTTTTAAGAGGGAGACGATAAAAGGAAACGATGGGAGGAAAAAGAGGGAAGGGAGGGAACAGAATGGAGCTGGTGATGAGAAAAGAAAGAAAAGAGAACGAGGAAAGAGAAAGCGAGAAACCCGAAGAGGGGCGGGGGAGTAGGAAGGAAATCTATGATGTTTGGACGCTCGCCAGCCACCCAGCCGAGCGCTCCATCGCCCCCAAGCCTGCCTCCCTCGCTCGTCTGGAGCCGAGGGGTTCCCCGGTTGCGCCGCCCTGGTGCGGACAGGCCTCCCCCAGACCCCAACCTCGCGCAGGCCAAGCGAGCTGCCCCCAAATAGCCCCCCGCAGCCCGCCCACCCGAGCCCGCCACTCCCTGGACCGCGCTCGCCACCCCCGCCCCCGACTGCTCCCCGCGCCCCCATCACTAGTCTGGGGAAAAGAGAGAGATGGAAACATCAAAAAGGGGAGGGGGGCGACCAAAAAAAAATTTTTTTTAATAATGTGATAATAGGTCCTGGGGGAGCAGCGGGGAAAAGACCCGTGGCAGGCACCTGGGAAGGAACACGCTGTTGCAAATACCCCGGGCTGCGTTGGGCTGGGCGATTTTCCACAAAAGGAAGTTTGGAAGGAGCGCTGCGGTTTGCAATGGGAGAGAACGGGAGCCCAGCGTTACCTGACTGAGGTCCAGCCGGCGGGCCGCGGAAATCCTCAGGTTTGCGATACTGAGCCACTTGATCAGGTTACTATGGAAATCGTCTTGAGAAGGGAAAAAAAAAAACCCGCAGCCCAGGCACATCCTCGTCACTCCGAAGGAAACTGCTGGGGCCGCCAAGCGCGGGCGCGGGACCGGGCGCGGCGCCTCTCCCGGCCCGGCTCGCTCTTTCTTCCCTCCTCGGCCGGGCCGCGCCTCCCCGCCCCGCGCCGCCGCCGCCGAGCAGCCCGCGGGCCGAGCGAGCCCTCCGCGGCGCGCTGCCGGGAGCGAGAGCGCGAGCGAGCTCGCAGCCGCCAGGCGGCCTGGGCGCCGAGTGGCGCTGTTTCCCAGCCGCGCAGCTGGATTTAAAGAGACAGACGCCTCGCGGGGTCTGGGGCTAGTGCCCTCGAGAGGAGCACGCAGGGCGCCCACCTCTCCGCCCGGGCGGGGTGGACAGAGGAGGCCCGGAGAGAAAAGTTTCCTGCGGGGACGGCGGTGGGAGCGCGTGAAGACCTGCCTCGGCCTCCTCTCCGGAATGCAGAACATAGGCTGCAAGGAGAGAGTAAGAGGGAATTTTTTTTCCCTCCCTGGGAGACTAAGGGGGAAATGATTTGTATGCTCAACAAGTCCTGCACCTATTTTCAGCTGCGCTCGTTTTCGTCCTTGTGCACCGACTTTTTTCATTGAAAGCACAGAGACAAATGGAGGTTCTTTCCTTGTTTTATGTCAGACTCCAAGCAGAGAGACACATGGGTTTGGAGGGAAGGTGGTGGCGGGAAGATATAGCTGTCAAATATCTTGAAAAATCTTATTTTCTCTCTCTCTCTCTCCCTCTCTCAGCCAGCGAAGCATCTCCTTTTTTCTCTCTCTCTCTCTCAGCCCTGGAGAACAGGCTTGAAGGTATATTCCAGCCTGTAGTTCAGCATCCTCCCAGAGACCACCTTCCAGCCAGCACCTCTTCTCTACGGCCATGAATGCGAGCTTGCTCCTGTTGCTGATAAAAAGCAAGAATCCAGCAGAAAGAAGCATCTATCTGGCCCTTTTCCATCCCTCGCTAAACCAGCTTTCATTGGGCACTTCTCTCACTGCTGTTGCAAATAAGGCTCACATTTGTGCTGTTTCCAACACACGGTCCAAAGAGAATGTGTTTATAAATTTACGTGGTTTAATGCCACCATGTATTTATTTGAAGCATCAGAAAAATCCAATCAATTTATTTTGCTATTCTAACAATCACCTTTCACTGCTTTATATACTTAACAGTCTTTTTGTGGCACAAGTTCAACCCAAATTTTTGGGGGGTGGGGGGCAATAAGGAAACTCTCCCTTTGGTCTTGTCTAGATCAACCAAACTGATTCCACAGAGTCACTTGTGAATAGAGTAGCAGATGCTCAATAAGCTCAATAAATGCGAATGACACTCTTTTGGGTTGATAGAAAGTATTTTCAGAAGGAATGCATCTATGTCTAGATTATCAACACCCTGTGGGCAGGAGTCCTGTATTACTCCTATATCTTAGAGCTTAAATATTTTTATGAGCCCTGCACAAAGCACAGAGGCTACATTCTAATTTGTGTCTTAAATTTCTTTTTTACCTCTCCCTACAGTCTTACCCCCAGTACTCACACCTGCTCCTTATGTCCATCTTGTTTGTCTTTTACCTGGCTTCCAGAGCAAGCCTTCAAAATATAGTAGTCTTATCTAAAATTCTTCTGTAGTTCTCCATTTCCCTCAGGAAAATGGCCATTTTTTTTATTATGGAATAGAACAGTGTTTCTCAAATTTTAGCATGCATCAGAATTACCTGGAGGCCTTATTAAAAGATTTCTAGGGCCCATACTCATGCTCAACTTTTCCCTTTCAATAGGTCTAGGGTTAGGCATAAGAATGTACATAACAAGATCCTAGGTGATGTTGATGCTGTTGGTCTGGGACCCACACTTTGAGAACCACTGGCTTTGATCATTTATGATCTGGCCCCTTCTTATTTCTCCTGCTTCATTGCTCCCACCTACCTCACAGTTCACAAGCAAGGCAAACTTACTAACCTATGCTATGCTTTCCAAATAGTACCCACTCAGCCCCATCTTGCAAATGCTATTCTCTGCCAGGAATCCTCTTCCCTCCACTCTTCCCCATGTCCCACTGCTCCATCTGGATAACTTGTTTAACCCCTAAAACAAAACTTCAGGATGCCTTGCCAAACACTCCCGGGTCCCACATCTGAGTTTAGGTCCCACTCTGTGCTGACTCTGTACCCATTTTTCACACTTAAGTGTAATAATTGTATATTTATTTGTCTGCTTCCTCACTAGCCTGGGTATGCTAAGGTCAGGGACTATAGCTTATTTATCCCTGTATCCCCAAGTGCCTAGCACATTAGTCAAGAAGTTGCAGCTCAGTAAATGGGAGCAGGGGACAGAGGGAGCAAATGAGAGTAAGAGAGATGACATTTTTCATTGATGATGATTGCAATGATGTTCAAAGACAAAAGAGTGACATAAGCGAAGTAGTAATAACATTAGAAAGGACAGAGGAAAAACAGGGAATTAACATTTCTTAACTTTTAGCATATATCAGATACTGAGTTAAGGGCTTGGCATACTTGCTATAGACAATGTTTGTGTCCCCCCAAAAGTCATATGTCAAAACCCACCCCCCAATGTGCTTGTATTTGGAGGTGGGGACTTTGGGAGGTGATTAGGTCATGAGGATAGAGCCCTTGTGAGTGGGATTTAGTGCCCTTGTAAAGGAGACCCCAGAGAGCTCCCTCACCCCTTCCTCCATTTGAGGACACAGTGAGAAGATGGCCGTCTATGAACCAAGAAGTCTGTGCACACCAGAAACTGCCAGGGCCTGGATCTTGGACTTCCCAGGCTCCAGACCTGAGAGAACTAAATGTCTGTTGTGTAAGTCACGCAGGGTCTGGTATTCTGTTAGAACATCCTGAGAAGACTAAGGCAATGTTATTACCTCCTCTATTCCTCAAAGTAGCCCTGCAAGATCAATATTAAATGACATATGAGAAATTCGAGGCATGGAAAAGTTCAGGAACTTGCTCAATATCGCACAGCCTTTTGGTGGCTGTTTCGGAGCTAAGGTGGGAAGGATATGCTTTACTATAAGCACCATAAAGGCAATTTTCCACAGGTAAAAATAAGTTCAGTGGGTAGCCTGTTAACATTCACAAGTTTTTGTTACTTTGATTAGGATCACTTGACCTCTCATTCCCCTCCCCTCCAGAAGGGGGTCTGGTTCACAGGCTAAGGTAGAGACCTCTATGGCTTTTTTGGAACTCCCCTGACTCAACAGTCTACTGATGTGAAGGGCCTCTCTGGGGGCTGCTGAGTGGTCTTGTTCTACCTTTGTATCATATCCTTAATGCTATATAGATTTTTAACTGACCAACCAAATCAGACAGATAAACATCTGTTATAGTGGCAAGACCAGAGCAGAGTCCTTTACTTGTCTATATTTCCATTATACTACATTTTACTATCAGAGAGGTAAACATTAACTGGCAAGAAAATATGTAAATATATTAAAAGTATGATAAATAAAACTTGTGCTCCCTTTGGATATTTATCCAACCCCCCCCTCCACACACACACACACACACACACACGAAACAAAAGTGAGCTTGTTTTTGTAACTGGATATCATGGACATTTGGGATAAGTCTGCAATTAAAAGTTTAGCTAATTTTCTATAAATATACCAATTTTCATAGCTAATAAAATCAGTCTTATATAAACTTGGGAACCACATGACTGTAGAATAAATCAGTACTTTCCTCTAGTGATGTTTGTTTTCCTTGAATGTTGTGTCCTTTACATAGGATTATGCTAAAGTCATGAAATTCGGACAGCTGGAGGGGATCTTTAAGGGAAGTGGTTCATAACTTTAGCTGCATACTGGAATCACCTGCGGAGTTATCACAACTCTCGATGCCCAAGTTGCACCTCAAACCAACTAGATCAGAACGTCTAGGCTTGACATCTTGGCATCAGGATCTTTAAAGCCTTCCAGATGATTTTAATGGGGAAGCGGGACTGAGAATCACATCTTTTGAGATGATCTGCAATGGAACTCAAACCTGGCTGTTCATTTGAATCACCTGAGAAATTGTAAAAGGCTACCATGCACACGCTCACCTTTCGAGGTTCTGATTTGGTCTGGGTGGGGCCCAGTCCTTCCTATATTTAAAAGCAACCCAAAAAATAAATAAATAAATAAATAATAAAAAAATAAAAGCAACCCAGGTGATTCTGATGCTGAGCCAGGATTAAGAATCACTATATCAGAGCAATGCTTCTCAAAGCAGTCCCCAGAACAGTAGCATGGGCATCACCTGGGAACGTGCGAGAAATGCAGATTCTGACCCCCACCTCAGATCCACTGAATCAGAAGTGCTTGTGGTGGGCTCCAGCACTCTCTATTTCTACAAATGCTCCTAATTATTCTAATACACACTGAAGTTTGGGGACCACTGCCTTATAATATGGTATTCGTGGCATCATTCTCCTTTAGAATTAAGAGTTCAGCATTACCTTCAGCAAACATCTATTGAGCTCTTACTATGGTGGTTCTGACAATCATTTCTAACAAGTTTCTAGTGATGCTAATGCTGCAGAACCAGACATCACACTTTGAGAACCACTGTCCCATTATGTGCCAGTCCCTATAATTAAGTATTAAGAATCCTGAGATTTGTTTTATTTTTTGTTTTCGAAGGGGACCATAGGGGTGGAAAACGTCCTGTCTTCCCTTCTAGCTTCTTTGGCACGTCTAATAGTTAAATTGACACCAGGCAGATGAACAAGAGAAAAACAAATTTTGTATGTATGGAGCCCCAAAGACATAAGACCCCAAAGACAGGCAGTTGAGGCTCAGACAGTAACCTGAGCTAAGGAGAAGGGATTAGGGGTCTGGGGCTTCAAGGGAGAAGAAGACAATTCACAGGAAGAGGAGAAAAGCAAATGTTTAGTAGACAAATGTTTGCCATGCCACACAGATAAATGTTTCTAACACAAAAGTTATCTTTGATATCCATTCCTGGTCCAGGTCTTCCATCTAAATTCTTTTTAATTAAAAAAAAAAGAGGCAGGGACGCCTGGGTGGCTCAGTCGGTTAAGCGTCTGCCTTCGGCTCAGGTCATGATCCCAGGGTCCTGGGATCGAGTCCCCAGAGCAGGGAGCCTGCTTCTCCCTCTGCCTCTCTCTCTCTCTCTATCTCTCATGAATAAATAAATAAAATCTTTAAAAAAAAAAAAGAGGCAAAAATTTTTTTTTCCTTGAGTCTGACAGGTCTTAATTGCCTTCGGCTCAAAATAATCCACATGCCCAAGTGCCACAGTTTGGGGTCATGTATTCTGCTCCCCGTCAGAACTTATCTCAAAATGAAATCAATGTGTTGTGGCTACATCAAGCTTATAAAAAGAAATTTCTTGTCCCTAATTCCCTAGAGTAAAAGGTTATGGGAGGATTGTGTGTGTGATATATATATACATTCTTACCTACTCTTACATACTGGGTCAAAAGAAAAAAAATGAGTATTCAGAACTAAAAGCTGCGGGCACCACAGTTATAGACAAGGCTGTGAAGAGTTCAGCAGCTGTACTAAATCACACAAAAACTTTAGGAACAAAAGATGATCCCTTCTCTCCTCGAAACAAACCACCAGATCCAGGGCATAAAAGCTGATGAAAAGTTTGCCCTCACTCGCTACACGAATGAGCCGATTTGCTTTCCCCAAAGAGGCGACTCTTCTTTCTGTAGTAGCTTTAAGAAGAAAGAAAAACCTGGCCATTCTCAAAAAGTAAATACTGTTCTTCTTGGTGCCTTGGTGTGAAAGTAGCTACGCAAACCCTGTCCATCCTAACCTACAAACGTTAAAAGAACCCCTGGTTCCCACAGCCCGGGCTTCCTTCCAGGGAAAAGCACAGAAGCGCAGATCACTGAAAGCAAGCACTGTGTCACTAATCTTTGCCTCTAGTCAGACAGCCAAAGAAAACCCCCAACCAGAGACTCAAAAGAAGACACCCCAGACCATGAAATCTCCTTTCATCCTTTTAGCTGCCTGAATTGATTTCAGGCTACTAACCTGGATCCTTTAGGGGAGAATCTTTTGGGGATAAGCTCCTTTTCTTAGGATGAGACCCTGCCTCTCTACTTGGCAATTGCTTTTGAAAAGTTCCAAAATAGACTGCTAAACTGCATTTTCTTTCTGAGACTTCTTTAGGATCAATGGCATTTCTGTGTTTAACAGATGAGAGCTCCGGGGAGAGGGTCCTAAAAGAGCTGCCAGCCACAACATCAGGTGCCAAGTTGCTGACAGGAGAAAGGCTTTCTAAGAGTGATCTGCCAGCGTGCGTTTGCCTGTGCTTTCTCAAATAGCCGCAGTGTTAATTACTGCATCGGCTACTGAACTACTTCCTCTGGAAAGCTCTTCAAATTTGAATGAAGTCTCCTCCTACCAAGGCTGGAGGGAAATAATCGTCACCACCAAACTGCAAAATGTCACACAGATTTCTTTTTATAGGCATATACACTTATATAAGCAATGCAGCTCCATGAAATGTAATTAAGTTGCTTAGGTGAACAGGGAAGAGCAGTAAGTAGCCTTTAAAAATATCAGTTGTGAAGGAGAAATGTAAAGGGAACAAAAAGCAGATAAAGATGATGACAAGAAGGGCATGTAGGAACATTCAGGAAGGGAGTTGCTGTGAGTGGCAAGGTAGCCTTCTTTTGGACAGTGTCAGTTATACACAGATATCTGGGGTTGTTTCATCTTGGAGTTGATCTCCATGGAAAAGATAATAAAAAGCTCAGTTTTCAAATCAGAGGACTCTTAAAAAAAATAGATAACTACCTGAATTTGAAAGTAGCAGTGAAGTTACATAAGAAAATGTTCCTGTTCTTTGGAGATGTCAGCTGAACTTACACTGAAATGGTCACACACACACACACACAGCTGATTTAAGAAGAGGAAGGTTTGTTTCTTATTTGTCCATGAAAATAAGAAAGTATCTCCATATACATATATGTGGAGAGAGGATGCAATTGTGACCAACGTTAATGAAAGGTGACAGAGGTGAATAGAAGTGAACTGTAATAGATGTGTAATGTTTCCGCAGGTTTAAGATTTTTTTAAAGTTAAATTTTTAATTAAAAAATGATTAATAAAATTGCTGCAAAATAAGTTACCCAAAGGCATAATAGGAAAAGAGCTTACAACGAGGGTCCTGAAAATAGGTTTCAGTCTGTTCTAAAAACCATTAACGGGAGATTGGCGATGTGTTCCCCTCTCCTGTAACAATTATTGTTGTTAGAGACGTGGCACACACGTTTAGCACATCATATATTCCAAATATTGCAGCATACTTCTCTGCACCATGGTGACCTTTTTAATATTCTGCAAATTGATTTCCAGGCCATTCCCACTACCCCTTGTTTATAGCCTTGGTTACCCAGAAGAAAATGAGCAAGACTGGCCAGCTGTGCGTCCTGCATTTCTGTGCTCATCAGTGCTCAGAATCACATTTCTCTCTCCCAGAGGCCTCATAACAACCCTTATTGTTGGTCTGGAGATCAGCAGCACCAAGAACCTTCTACAAGGACAGGTTTAAGAGCTATAAGTGGCTGTGTGATTCTCAGAGGTACTCAGTTGAACACCAGTAGCCGATGAATACTTTTCTGTACTGCAAACTATGACAGTAAAATTAAAAACCTCTAGAACATGTAGAGTGTATACAACTCTTGAAACCATGATGTAATCACCTTATTAATGTCTTTTTCCAACATTAAATCACCTTTGCTTCTTATGAATTTTGGGATCCATAAAAATATCCTTCCTTAGGCTAAATTTGCACAGATACTGATCCTACTGACCCATGCTAAGGTTTTCTCTAAAAATCCCTGCAACAATCAATCCCTACCCCCGAGTCACACCCAGATCATGAAATAAGAGGAAGTGGGCACCTGCCTTAAGCTTTATGACTTAGAATTCCCTAGGAGACCCACATTCCCATAAATAACAAATAGAAATGGAATCAAAATAAGCCAGGGTATTCCATTTCTTCAAGGCAGCTGCTCTGTTTCTGTTAGATTTTCTAGAAGGTATGGAGGAAAAAAAAAGATTTTGATTTCCAATACTTGGTCAACCCTTACTTGCACAGATTTCTTCTCTTTTGGGGGAAACAAGCAGAAATGGAAGAAATAGCTAGCATGAAAATAAAATGGAACAGAGAGTGATTTTTTTCCCACATGCCAGAGGATAGAAAAGATAAAGTTAGAAAAAGTTCATCACTTCTCACCTCACACTGATAGTGCGTATCAAAATTTAAAGTTTGCAAGGTAGACACACCATGAGAAGAACGTTCTCTTTTCCTTTCAGAAAGAATCGGGTAAGAGAACTTCTTTCGAGTAGCTCAGTATATGGGGAGAGGAATCATACATTCAATTGACCTTATCAGTGAATACAGAGCCACACTCTCAAGAAAAGCTCAAGAATAAAACAAGTCATACATCAAAAGCTAGTGTCACCCCTTAATTATTTAGCCCTGTAGAGAATCTAGTTGCATATGTGAAAAGTTCCGAAACATAAGAGTTTTGCTCTTCAGATCAACAGGTCTTTGTAAAATGTGTTTCCTCTACAAGGAATCCTATTTACTTCTATGTGTTTAAAGCTCCAAGTCCTAGTGGCTGTTACATGGAACAGGAGGGCGAGGGCACAGTCCTGACCTTCCGTAGTAACTGGGGGTGGGTAGAGATGAGTAAAATTTTACTCATTTTTATTCCACCAAGCATGGTGACAGGACCGTACCTTTTTCTAGTACTAAGGGATTGACTAGGGCCTGTCTGGGGAGGAATTTCATTAGCATCCATTTATGGGTTATTGGTTTCTGCTGATATTTTTGGCAAGGTACCCTTAGGAACTAAAACACCAGCACAGACCAACATATTGATTTGCTTATTCCACTCTCACAGAATGCCCCCTTCACCATAGCTGTTGGGAATTCAGACATAGAAAAGTTAACTTATTATATATATATATATATATATATATATATATATATATATATATATATATATATGAATAACAGGCAAATAGAAGATATAGCCCTTGGGCAAAATAATTAGTTAAAAATAAGATGAAAACAGCTGGTTTTCCATTAACTTCATCTAATCCACAACTACCTATTACTTCATGCAATCCCAAAATACTCAAGCTACACATTATAGTTTATGTAATATAGATTAGATAGATATTTAAATCTATACTGTAAATGTGATTTCCTGCATGAAAAACTTTTAAACCTGAGTTCCTAATATATTACATGTGAGAGCTCAGTCTACATGTGTGATAAGAATGAGCTATCACATTTCTGATATTTCATTAAAATCCACTATTTAAATGCTCCCTATTGACACCTAAATAGTATCATAAGCATGGGTAGGAGAGAATGTATGTACACATGGGCTTTTGACATCCTAGTCTCAGAAAATGCTCATTTACTGTTTCTTAAAAGGAACATATTATTTAACTTAATAAACACCTCTGCTCTGTTTATAACAAACCAGGGTACTTCATTTTGAAACCCCAGACATTTTACTCACTGTACAACACTTCCGCACAAACACTTGATTCAAGTCACAGTCTGCAATCCGAGATCCCGAAAGGACGGATAGGGACTGAATCACATGATCGGGAATGCGGAGTCATATCTCAGCTCCTGTAATAACTGTCATAGGAGAGCAGATGTGAAATGCTGTCTGTCTCCTTGATGTTTTGCAGACTGGTGAGGTTTTCCTAGTAATTTACAAACTTCAAGTCATAAGCACTTACAAAGCCAGTTTCATTCCCAGCTTAATCAGGAGTCTCACCTAAAAGGGTGACGCTTACTACTTCTGTCAACTATGTTTGTTCTGTGTTAACACCAGTTATCATTAATCCACAGGAGAATCAAAGCTTATTTAAGTCTCCCCCTCTTAGATGTACACAGTATCCAGTTAGAATGATGGCTTCTGGTGCCGGTAAAGATAAATGACTATCTCCTTTACAAGAAAATTGTACTAATATCTCTAGAAACATCTAGATAAGAACCATTTCTTTCCTACCAATGCTACCAAAGGGGCTTGAGTGGAGAAATATAAATGGAATGCTGGTCATAAGAACACATGCCCAAAAAATATTTCATCAATTTAAAAATGAAGCAAAATTGAACAAACAAAAAAATCTCAGAGAATGATGGATAAATGATAAGAAAATATGTCATCCTTCCAATTTATTTCCTGACTCTGAGATCCTTAAGAAGTGATGAGATTTTCATGAGGAAAAGCTTAAAGTTATCACAGACATATATTTGTTCTACTGAAGGCAAGTGTAAACCCCTGGCAAACCATATGCTTTGAAACATGTATATCCATAAAATTTACTCAGGAGCATCTGACTTCCTTTGAGAGTTATAGGAGATGATTCAATCAATATATTCATTTGAAAACTGAAATCCAAAGTCTGTAGTCAGGATTTATGACCATTTTATTACTTTTTTTCCTCCTAAACTTTTCACCAGCCCTTCTACAGGCTGTTTTATCCTGATGTCTGTGGGAGGTTTCCAAGTCTGTTTCAAAGATCTAGAAAGAAGAGAGTTTACAGCACGTTATTTCTGTAGACCATCTCACTATTGAAATCCTTCAAAATTCTTTAACAGGAACTCTGTGAGGACATGCTCTACCCACACAAGTTGATTATATTTATGTCTAAGATATCAATTAAAAAAATAATTTTGGAAATAATCTTCAGGATCATAACCTATAATTTCATGATTTCTGAGTTTTCCCGAGTACATATCAAGTATCCAAAGCAATAATACAATAATACATATTTTCCCCTAACCTTGTTCATAAAGCCTATTTGGTTTTACATTATTTTTAATATAGCAAAGACCTTTACTTCTTGCATTAGCATTGTAATTTAATAATTCAAATATAGCATTTTCTTCTGTTTGCTAAGATTTCATCATTTCAATATAGTTTATAATTTTGCTTAAAATACCTGTTTTTTGCCAAAGTGTAAATTTATATGTATCTCAAGAGTTTTCATGGGGTGGAATAGTAAGAAGGCATTTCTTAAGAATGATTAATCAGGGGTGCCTGAGTGGCTCAGTTGTTAAGTGTCTGCCTTCTGCTCAGATCATGATCCCGGGGTCCTGAGATCAAGCCCCACATCGGGCTCCCTGCTCAGCAGGAAGCCTGCTTCTCCCTCTCCCACTCCCCCTGCTTGTGTTCCCTCTCTTGCTGTCTCTCTCTCTGTCAAATAAATAAAATCTTAAAAAAAAAAAAAGAATGCTTAATTGGCAAATTTATATGTGGCAGTTTGACCCCACTATAAGGAATTGCCATTCCTGCTCTAAAGAAGCTTTTTGTCTACCTGGGCTGACGGCCTATGAAAATAAAACACTTAAATAGTAATGCTTGAGAAGATAAACTACAAATGAGTAGTCTGCTATTAAGAACAACCAAAGACAATTTTGCAACACTTAATTTGAATGTTCTGAGGAAATGTGGTTAAAATAGGCCTTTAATAGGGCCTTGTCGAGCCTTGATACTCAAACTGTAGTACAAAGGACAGGTGGCAAATTCATTACCTGGAAACTGGATACAAATGCAGAATCTCAGGGCTCAAGCCAGACCCATGAATCAGAATCTTCATTTTCACCAGATCCCCAAATCAATTATATGCCCATGAAATTTGAGACTATATCATTAGGAGAAAGTAATCTTGACTTGAGCCTAAAATAACAAAATAGGTGAGATTATAGTTATAAGCAGAGTCTACATAGTGAAGGGCCCTGAAAGTTCAACTGAATTCATTTTTGTGTTTGCAGTGATCAAGGATAGGCTGTATTAGAAAAGAGATACATGGGGGCACCTGGGTGGCTCAGTTGGTTAAGCGACTGCCTTCGGCTCAGGTCATGATCCTGGAGTCCCAGGATCGAGTCCCGCATCGGGCTCCCTGCTCGGCAGGGAGTCTGCTTCTCCCTCTGACCCTCCCCCCCTCTCCTGCTCTCTCTCTCTCTCTCTCAAATAAATAAAATCTTTAAAAAAAGAAAAAAAGAAAAAAAGAAAAGAGATACATGGGGAACAAGGACACCAACAGGAAACCATAGCCTGAAGAAGATACACCATGTATCTTAAGGATTGCCCATTAAATTTCCTTTCTTCTGTGAGGAGAAAGAGCTAAAGACAAAAATCTTACATGCACCCAAAAAGGAGAGAAGTGAATCCAATTGATCAGAGCCTGATATTCACTGAGCTGTGTCTTGCCAGTGGGCCTGAATTCTGTTCTTCAAAAGCATGAATTAGCCTGGCTGCTCTTTCACTATAGAACTATCATATACTTCTTGTTTTTGTGAATTAAACACACCAGAGCAGAGTTCACACATCCCACCCATCTGGGAAGAAGCTGGAAACCTCTGTCTTCGTTCTTTGTTTTGCGTAACAGTGGACATGTGGGGCAGACTCCTGGTCCTTGTTGGGAAGCTTATTAATTAGGTACATTTTTGTTGGTCAAGTGGATACTAGTTGGTCATATATATTCAAAATATGCAGGATTTTTTGTCTGACAACCAAACTTCCAGAATCTATGGGAGGTAAAAAGCCCCTCTTCGGAATTCTTAATCTCAGAAAACAAACTGAGGGTTGCTGGAGTGGGGGGTGGGGGGGTGGGAGCGATGGGGTGGCTGGGTGATAGACATTGGGGAGGGTATGTGCTATGGTAAGCGCTGTGAGTTGTGTAAGACTGATGAATCACAGACCTGTACCCCTGAAACAAATAATACATTATATGTTAAAAAAAAAAAAAAAGAAGAAGAAGATAGTAGGAAGGGAAAAATGAAGGGGGGGAAATCGGAGGGGGAGTCGAACCGTGAGAGACTATGGACACTGAGAAACAAACTGAGGGTTCTAGAGGGGGGGGGTGGGAGGATGGGTTAGCCTGGTGATGGGTAGTAAAGAGGGCACATATTGAATGGAGGACTAGGTGTTATATGCAAACAATGAATCATGGAACACTATATCAAAAACTAATGATGTACTGTATGGTGATTAACATAACATCATAAAATAAAATTAAACAGGGGCACCTGGGTGGCTCAGTCGTTAAGTGTCTGCCTTCAGCTCAGGTCATGATCCCAGGGTCCTGGGATCAAGCCCCGCATCAGGCTTCCTGCTCGGCGGGGAGCCTGCATCTCCCTCTTCCTCTGCCTCTCCCCCTGCTCATGCTCTCTCTCTCTGTATCTGTGTCTCAAATGAATAAAATCTTTAAAAAAATAAATAAATAAAATTAAACAAAAAAAAGCCTCTCTTCAACCCAACACCCCAGAATTGGAGATTTATGGAGAGGGTAGCACTATAATATATCTTGCAAAGTAGGAAATCTTCGAGGATAAAAGACAAAATCATTCAAAACTACACCAGTTTAACAGGTGTAAACCAAGACTATCCTTTTTTTTTTTTTTAACCAAGACTGTCCTGAGCAAACCTGTGTTATCTGATAAGTTATAGCGTGCTTGCACAAGAAACTAGTATAAAATGCCCTAAAAACTTAGAATGTAAATACAATGAAATCTCTTCCACTTTTCCAAATAATATCTTGAGCCCCTAAGTTCTTTATTTATAGGTAGTCATGTGTCTTCTTTAGAATCCTCCCTCCATCAATCACAACCTCCAATGTTCACACAACCCAACTTACACACCCAAGTGGTAAGAACACGGGAGTCATGTGCATTGCTTCTTGCTGCTATGCGGTGTGCCCTGTTGCAGCTAGTTTCGCCAAAATTCCAGAGTCAGTGCAAGTCCACCACTGAAGTAGTGACTTGACAAGCCAGATCCAAGCACAGGCCACAGGAGCCCACTCCCTCAGTGCCAACTAAGAACAACAGTGCCCTTCTTGAGCTCCCGACATTTGTAGCTTTCAACATTTTGGGGTCTGGATTGGTTCAGTGTCAGCCACCCACAGACCACTTCAGTTTCCCTCCCCAGCGTGTCAGGCAACTTTTCATCTTAGATTCTCCAAACCCAAAGTTGCTTCTCCTCTGAGGAAGGTAACACTGAGTCAAAGATAGTTTTACCCTGCTACTGATGAACCCTTATATCTTTGTAGGAAGATGAATGTTGTTGACACCTTTTATGATTCCAAGACAAAATTTTTGGCACCTCTCTCAAGAGAGATTTAAAAAAAAGTAAACTCTGATATTCTACTATGCACAGATTAACACAATAGAAATGTGTCTGCTATTTGCCAAGGGAGTGTCTTCTGATTGAACAAATACCTAGGAAGAGTATTAACTTTGGTGTTGGGGATGGAAATGATGGCATTATCAACGACAGCCCCTTCCCAAGGAAAACATTACTGAACCTAGAGACTGATTGGGCTTCTTAATAGACCAAAATATAAAAGAGGGAAAGACTAAAATAAGGTCAAGTGTGAAACAAAGTTTTCAGTCTGAGTGATGAGAATAATACCAATGCTAGGAATGAGTGAGAATTAAGTAAATGTAGCTGATTTAGGATAAGAGATTATTAATTTAGCTGGAGAAACATAACTATTGAGCTAAGAGTAGAACTTGCAAGTGGAAATTTCTAATGGACAGTTTGAAATTTTAAAGAATAGAGCATGGTTAAGGATTAGAAGTGACTATACAGAATTGGGAGTCTTTCACTTTTAGAGGATTGTAGCTTCACAGATGAGCTGATTATTGGTAAAGAGAGGGATGAAAAAGATGAGCCATCAAGGAGGTCAAAGAAAGTATGGGCAGAAAGACAGTGCAGTGTTGACTTGGAAATGGAAATGAGTATCAGTGAAACACAGAAATCTGAAAAGAGAGATAACATGGAAAACCTAAGAAATTCAACCAGATGGAAGTCAACAGTATTGAATGTCGTGGGGAGATGAGAAGAGACAGAGTCTGAAAATAAACCCTTGGATTTTATTCAGAGGGGAAGGCACAATGTTTGAATGCCATCTATGTGCTAGGTGCTTTTACTCACATGAAATGTTTTAAGAAAAATTTCCAGCAGTGTTCTTGGTTGTGGAGACCAGACAGAGAAATTTGGCAGGGAAAGAACCAAGCAACACCAAGTGGGGCCTCAGGAGAACAGTAGGGTCAAGCTAGAAGGGTTTTTTGTTTTGTTTTACTTTCTTGTATCAAGGTGGGCAAACTACTTGCTTGAAAGCAGGAAGAAACCTAGAGGGAGAGAGATCAGAGGGGTTATGATAGAAGCTAAGTGATTCCAATGGTAAATGTTAAAAAGTGGAAGTTTTAACATTAATTAAAAATAATTAGCAATTTTATATTCTCTATCAAAGAGTTAATTTCATTTAATTATGCATGAAATGAGTCTATGGTTCTTTGTCAGCTCTTCTTGTCTCCCTGCCCTTTGCTTTTATGGCTTTGCATTCATAAAAACAAAGTCTTTTTCATTCCATTATACCCTTGTGAACAGTTAACTAGTTTTACGAAGAAATATAAATTCTGAGTAATCAGCCTAATTGTTGACCCATTTCTACATTTATAAATTATTTACAAAAAAATCCACCAAGGAATTTCAAATCTTCTCTAAAAAAACAACCAGATGTTGCTCACATCATTTATTATAATAAAAAACTTTTAAAGGTTTTTTCTCATAGCAGCGATACTCCTATTCCCCCAAATTGTTTTGCCTTCTAACACACTGATGTATCCTAAAAAGTATATAAATGTATCTTATGAAGTAGAATAACTACCAAAAAGTAATGTCCTCATTTCCTGCATTACTAAGCTCCTCCAAATACCAAGTATTATAATGCAGTATTCTAAACTGGCAGTTTATTTCCTGCATTCGGAGTAAAATATTGTCTTATCTAAACCAGGACGAGTAGTACCTTCTCATCCTTGTCATTCCTCTTAGCGCTAGCAGCCCAATTCCCTAGGATCAGAACCAGTCTCAGCTGCATCAGCTGCTCCCTGACATCCCTTTGCTAACCTCCCATGCCTAAATGTCCCTTGGGCAAGATAAAATTACAGTGTAATAGAATATCACTTTCTCTTACAATTAAATCCTATCCTAGACATGCAGATACAACAGCAACTTCATCTCTGCCCAACAGCTAGCCACTTCTGGGTGATGATTACTAAGTACAGTTACTTGCCCAGAAACCAGAAGCAGAGACTTAGATGAGTCACACATCGGTATTGCACACCGAAAGGAGGCAAGTGGGCTGAAAAGAAAAGCAACAACTGCCCGAGTTCATTGCCACATTAAATATAAAGCAGAGTAGAATTCAATCAACAGCAACAACAACAAACTGATCTAGTCTTGGTGGGAAGTAAACTAAAAATACTTGAAAATAATAAAATGATTCAAACATGGCAATAAATATTTATTACCTTTAAATTTGAGCTGATTTTTTCTGACTTGAGAAAGGTAAAAACACAAGTGAAGTAATAATTGTAAAAGTACTTCAGAATATCCTATAGCTATTTCACAAGTTTTCTCAAAGAATCTCATGAGCTATTGATGTATGTAAAGCTACTTTGAAAACTAGAGAGTGCTGCATAAATGTTATTCTTAGCATTAGAAAATTCAAGATATTATTATTAAATGGTCATGACTATCGGCCATATGTTATCATAAGCCAGTTATGAAATCTACTCTAAATAAATGTTAAAGTGCTTGGAGGTGCATACACTGATATCCCTAAGGTTTATTTGCAAAATAAATTTCAGAAATCTTGGGGCATCTGGGTGGCTCAGTTGCTTAAGCATCTACCTTCAGCTCAGGTCATAATCCCAGGGTCCTGGGATCGAGCCCATATCATGTTGGGCTCCCTGCTCAGCGGGGAGCCTGCTTCTCCCTCTCCCTCTGCGTGCCATTCCACCTGCTTATGGGCTCGCCCTCTCTCTCTCTCTGTCAAATAAATAAATAAAATCTTTAAAAAAATTTTCAGAAATCTTCTTGTTAATCCTTAAGGATAAGCAGATGTCATTTGTAGTATAGTATTATTTAGAAACTGATAAATCTAGAAATTTTCTAAGAAGAAAAATTTCAAAGGTAAATTTTCTCTATTTGTCATTGTAAAATTAATCACCAAATGTTATGCAGAATTCTTAAAAAAAAAAAAAACCTTGTGTTACAATCTCCCTATTATGTCTCTCCTGAAGTATTAATGTCAAATAATTATAAGGTTCTTTTATACTCTTCTTCAGTAACACAGATTATAGGCAAGACTTCAAAATACTCTAAGGAAGTGCTTCTCAAATTTAATGTGCATACAAATCACCTGGGGATCTTGCTAAAATGCAGACTCTACTTCAGTGGGTCTGAGATGGGGCCTGAGAGCCTGAGATTCTGCATTTCTAATAAGCTCCCAAATGATGTCAATGCTGCTAGTCCAGGGCCAATCTTTGAGTAGCAGGATTATAAAAAGAATTATCGAGGTTGAGTGCTATATTAGACAACGTTCTCCAGAGAGAGATCCTGTATCCAGAGATCCTGTATCCAGAGATAAAGAATCAATAAGACATATATATATATATATGTCTATATATTACATAATATAATTCACATAAATACATAAATTATATATAACATATATAATTATACATATATATATGTATATATATATATATATATGAGAAAGAGAGAGATAAGTTATAAGAAATTGGCTTACATGATTATGGAGGCAGAGAAGTCCCAAGTTCTGAAGTTAGCAATTTGGAAGCCAGAAGAATCCATGGTATAGCTCCCGTCTGAAAATCAGCAGGCTCAAGAGCCAAGAAGAAGGTCTTGTTTCAGTTCGTGTCCCAAGTCAAGAAAAGACTAATGTCCAAGCTCAGGCAGGAGGAGTTCCTTTCTACTTGTGGGAGGGTCAGACTTTTCATTCTATTCAGCCCTTCAACTGATTGGATGAGGGCCACCCACACTAAGAAGGGCAATCTGCTTACCTCATTCCACCTATCCAAATGTTAATCTCATTCAAAAACACTCTGCCCAGAATAATGTTTGACCAAATATCTGGGCACCCCATGGCCCTGTCAGGTTGACACATAACATTAGCCATCACAAGTGCTATTGCTACTCTAAAATATGTGTTCTTTATTTCAGCCAAGTACTAATAATCTAATAAAAATCATTCCAAAGGACTTATTTCAAGCTCCTAATCTATTAGGAGACTGACCCATAATAAATTAAGGAGACAAATAGCATTGATTGATGTTAGTACTTGACTTTAAAGGTAATAAAAATAATCCTCTTATTTAAAGTAGGCAATACTTATCTCAAAAATGCCATTTTAAAAGTCAGGCAGGCTTATATTGAATGTCTTTTTCAAAGTTGTATTATGAACTGGTGTGAAAAATACAAAATTAAGTCATCTGAGGCATAATAAGTTTTGCAGAAAAAGGAGGGGTATCATAAAATGTATGTAAAAATTAATTTTTCTACTGTAAAACTACTTAGAGTCTTTAATATACTAATCATTACCATCTCTATATGCTAATATATAGAAGTATATACCCATCGACATATTCCAAGAGGGAAATATATCATATTTCATTGAATCTAAAATGCCATCACTTTAGGTACCACTAAGTAAGAAATAATAATGCCAATTAAATAGGACATGATGCTTTTTGAGTTACTTATGACTTTTAAAATACTGACTGAGCTCTTGTAGATTTATAGGTAGACTTAATCATGTATCACCCGCATGCAAATAGAAAAAGGACAGTATTAACAAAATTTCTTCACATTCAAAGTCTGACTTTTCTGAATCACTTTTTGACTTAGTTTCACTATCATTTTTCCATACAATATTTTCCCTTAGAGCACTAATGATGCACTGTTTCTTAAGAGTGTTTTACTATTATCTCTAAAATATTCTTCCAAGCCACTTACACCTATTCCGGATGTTTTGATGTTGGCATGTTTCTTCATTAGATGTCAAAGAAATTTTCAGGGTCCAGTCAAGAACTCAAATATATTACCTGTATATAACCTGCTAATTAGCTGATAACATTTGAAAGGCACATCTTGAGTTCAGACATGTTAAATTTGAAAATATACAAACACACGTACACATGCACACATATTTCACCTTAGAATCAATGGCAATAGTTTTCCCAAATTTGTTTAACCAAAGAAGAATCCCTCACTTTTTAAAGAACTATATCTCAAGGTACTAGTGTCTCATGAATCTTATTTTTTAAAAACACTATCTTAAATGTATTCATTCTCTATATCACATTGCCTTTTGGCATAAGTTGATCTAAATGATTTATTTTTTTCTTAGTATACAACCTTTCTGAATAAAAAAGTATGCCTATTTCTTCTCCCCTCTGCCCTTCCCACAGTGTCTAGACACTGGTCATTATACTTTAGGTGTTTCACTAAAAGTTCTGCTAAGAAGGTCCAAGACTGAGCATCACAGAAATTTTCCTGGTTTTCTTCCAAAACAAGTTTAATTCTTCTTCTGTTTTGCCTTATGACTAAAATTTTCTCCCTACAAATGTCTATCAAATAATTTCTTGCCTTTTATTTTCAGGTAAATATCCACTTTTCTGGACACAATTAAGTGATCATTATCATAACCCTATTCTAACAGCCTGGCATTTACAGATACTCTGTAGTGACAAAAAGGGTGAGAAAATCTGAGTTCTAATTATAACCCTGCCATTTGCTGACTATGCACATAGCTCCTCCAATCCTCAGTTTTCTCCTAAGTCAGATGAAGATAACACTTGTCCAACTAGCTTCACAGGACTGCTGTTATAATCATTAGAAAAAAATACATCAAAAAGCACTCTAAAGGCTACAAGGTGCTATCTCTACCTTTATTATACGCATTACATTAAAATTCTGTCCGACTCTCGATTTGGCTTTGGTTTTGTTATTCATCTGACATAAACTATAAGCTCCCCAGAGAAACTTTATGAGTACTTCCAAAGTATCCTTTCCCCTGAAAAACATCATTAAACAGTAATAGTCATGAAATTTCTGAGAACTATCCTATTTGAGATAATAACTCTAGACATATAAAAGTGAGTCCCCTGGGGACGCCTGGGTGGCTCAGTCGTTAAGCGTCTGCCTTTGGCTCAGGTCATGATCTCAGGGTCCTGGGATCGAGCCCCGCATCGGGCTCCCTGCTCCGCGGGAAGCCTGCTTCTCCCTCTCCCCCTCCCCCTGCTTGTGTTCCCTCTCTCGCTGTGTCTCTCTCCGTCAAATAAATGAATAAATAAAATCTTAAAAAAAAAAAAAGTGAGTCCCCTGGAGCTCAGTGAATCCATTCATTGTGGACTTACTAGCTATATTAATTAAAAATCAAAGGTGTGGGGTGCCTGGGTGACTCAGCCATTGAGTGTCTGCCTTCAGCTCAGGTCATGATCCCAGGGTCCTGGGATCGAGTCCCGCGTGGGGCTCCCTGCTCAGCAAGAAGCCTGCTTCTCCCTCTCCCACTCCCCCTGCTTGTGTTCCCTCTCTCGCTGTGTCTCTCTCTGTCAAATAAATAAAATCTTAAAGAAAAAAAAATCAAAGGTGTGCTTTTGTTTGTACAAAAGAAATACAGGAATAATAATGAAACCCTCTTCATTACCATTAAAGAACTCTTGAAGAATAAAATTCTTTGACTAACATTATTTTATTGGAAATTTGCAAAACTCTGACAGGTATCAATATCACCGTGTTTTACAGATGAGAAGACTAAAGTTCCAAAAAGTTTACCGCCAGGAAGTAAATCATCTTGCTCACATATTCATAGCAGAGCTAAGGTTTTAATCTCAGAATGCTAGGCTTCCTCCTATATGAAGATTTCTCAATCTCAGCACCCTCGACCTTCTAAATTGAGTGATTCTTTACGGGGGGAAGGGGGGCGCGGGTGGGGCTGTCTTGTTATTTCAGAATGTTTAGATTCTCCCCACTAGATAGAGACCAGCAGCGCCCCTCCCCCACCTAGACAACAAAAATGTCTCTAGATGTTGCCAAATGTCTTTTAGGGGCAAAATCACCCCCAATTGAAAACCTGTCATACATCATACCACTTTTATAGCAGCACTTTAAAAATTTTTCCAGTAATTTTCACATGCTTAATCATCACTATACATAAGATGACAACGATAACTTGGGACCAGAGGGTATTGGTTTCTTGTTTCTGCCATAAAAAATTACCACAAACTTGATGGCTTAAAATAGGAGGTTTATTCTCTCATAGTTCTGAAAACAAGGAGTCCAAAATCAAGGTGACAGTCGAGCCACACTCCCTCTGAGGGCTCAGAGAGAATCTTTCCTTGCCTTTCCCAGCTTCTGGTGGCTCCAGGTATCCCTTGGCTTGTGGCTGCAGAACTCTAATCTCTGCCTTTGAAAGACGTTTGAAAATAAAGTCTCATTCACAAGTTAGGGGTGGATGCCTCCTTTGTGGGGCTACCATTCTACTCATTTCACAGATCATACCCTTTTCCCAAGAATGAAAAACACTTTCTGGATAATCTCTCATCTCATTTATTTCACAAATGCTCTAGAAAATAGAGAGGAGGGGCGCCTGGGTGGCTCAGTTGGTTAAGCGACTGCCTTCGGCTCAGGTCATGATCCTGGAGTCCCTGGATCGAGTCCCACATCGGGCTCCCTGCTCGGCAGGGAGTCTGCTTCTCCCTCTGACCCTCCTCCCTCTCATGCTCTCTGTCTCTCATTCTCTCTGTCTCAAATAAATAAATAAAATCTTAAAAAAAAAAAAAAAAGAAAATAGAGAGGAACAGGGAAGAAAATGAGGCACAAGGAGATTAGGGGCAAATTTGCTAAGGTCAGTGAGTTAGAGATTTACTAAAATAACCTAGAGTCCATGTCTGGGACCTTCCCCATTGGGTCTATCACAGGATGGTTGAAAGAACCATACAATTTACAGTTGCATTCTGGTAGAAAATTGAAAAGCAAAAGAGAACACAGCTGGATATTCAGATCCTTTTGTTGATTTTTTTAAAAATCAGCTGTAAATTTCTAAAATCAACGAGATTTTCTGGAACCTGGTGAAAGAAAACAAATGTGGAACCCCATTTAATAAAGTTGCTTCTCAATATGTAAGTGTGCTTTGAAATTTATTTATGTGTGCTGCATGTTAATTTTTTTAAAAATCTGTGATTATAGAGTCACGAGTATTAGAGATACAGAGCATTAGCTTTCATAATGCATGATATTAATCACTCATCTATGGAGACTGATTGCACAAAAACCTATGAGATCATGCTCACTTAACAGAGCTTGGTCACGGAGTAATGGTCTGCTGATTTCCCCAAAATATTTCATTTCTCTTTTTTTGATACCACCACATTTTCATTCTAAGCGGTGTTGACATTTTAACCAGAGTATCCAGTAAGCTATGAATCACCACTCGACATCCAATGACTCACTTATAGAATTACAACCATGATTTGTATAAAAAGCCTTCTAGATATATCATAACTGAACAATCCCCTTCTTGATTTCTCTTGCAATAATCATACTCTTTCTTCTAAAGGTTAGCATGAAGATGTCCAGTCACTTACTCATTTTCCTGATCTCCATTTACAACTATAAGCTGAATTTACCAGGATTACATCCTTATTACATCTTTTGTTGCACGCCCTAGATTTTATTTGAACATTTTTTATTTATTAAAATTAAGATATTCACCTGGTTTACGTTGTTTTTGTTTTTGTTTTTAAGAGCATACAGGGGTATAGGATGCAAAGTATAAATTTCCTACCAAGCCCAGGCCCTGTCCCAGTCTTAAGAAGCACTCAGTGCTAATAGCTTTGAGGGCATCTTTTCAGAAATATTTTCCATATTTTCAAGTCTCCTTTTAGGAAAGCCCTTTCTACTAAAGCACAAGTCATTCTTACTTAATAGGAGAGTTCTCACATTTTTGTTTTAGACCATGGTCTCTGAAAGGATTAATCCTAACATGCCCCAAATCTTCTGAGTGGATTTAATCAAGTCATTAGACTCAGTAGATATCATCTCACAACTTGGAAAAAGAAGCATATCTTAAAAAATATCTTATTAATAAATAATCCTCAGTAAGCCCTACTCTTAATGTTCTGTGTACCATAATCAGCTCACTCAAACATTATCCTATAAGGGCCTTTTAAATTTTATTCTCAGAGAGAAATAATGTATCTTCTTTTTTTTTAAGATTTTATTTGTTTATTTGAGAGAGAGAGAATGAGAGACAGAGAGCACGAGAGGGAGGAGGGTCAGAGGGAGAAGCAGACTCCCTGCCGAGCAGGGAGCCCGATGCGGGACTCGATCCTGGGACTCCAGGATCATGACCTGAGCCGAAGGCAGTCGCTTAACCAACTGAGCCACCCAGGCGCCCTAATGTATCTTCTTAATATCAAATTTCAAGTGACAAATCTCTTGCTTCAAAAATAAAATATCCCCAGGTTTCCCCATTATTTATTCCCAGGGATGACTAAACCCTTATATTTACTTTCATTTTTCTTTCAAGGATTGAGGTTGTTAATGAGCTTATCTATTAAGGAAAAAAATCTAGAGGTATGCATAAACCAGATTTGGATTTACACCAGATAAAATTACACTATACAACTACAGATGCTAACACAGGGCCTGAAGGAAAGTAGGCAAGATTTAAAATAGGTGAAAATTTAGCTTTAATTAAATATTATGAATGGCCTAAGAACTATTCTTTAGCCATAGCTTCTCTTTGTTTTCTGCTACAGATTTATTGTTAATAGAGCATGAGAGGACTTACTGAATGTTTTATAATATTGTCAAGGTGTTTGAAATTTAAAGATTCTGTAAACCCATGGATATCCAACAGAAATGGGCCAGGAGATTGGGAATGGTTAGAAGATGCTGCATGATTTTGTTTCCCTCCATCCACCCACACACTCACATAACACACATGTTTTTGTCAGATCCTTCAAGAAGCAGACACCACAGAAGAATGACATATTTAAGAAATGTATTAGGGACCCACCTGTAAAAGAAAATGGGGAAAGGCTGAGAAGGTAATCAGATGTTGACACATGTCCACTCTAGAGGAGAGAGAGCAGAGACAAGGAAGGGAGGAGGGTCAGAGGGGCGTGTCTTAGTAGGACATTTTAAGGAAGTTTGGAAAGATCATGATGGGTGGGCGGGAAGGTCCTCAAGCCAAAGTTGCCTGTAGGGGGAGTCTCAGAGCTCCCAGGGAGAGGCCTGCCTTAGCATCCCAGGTGAGCTCAGTCACTGGCTGAGAGCAGCCTATGGGAGGCGTGGCCTCAGTACAAACTTGGTGATGAACTTTCAGAGCTTGACATCTGGGACCCTTAGTCGATTATACTCCCTGTAATTGGTGATCAAAGAAGTTCATATGCTTCTAGCCTACTTGCACCATCTCAGGTGAGACCTATCACTCCAAACATATCTTAGGCTGATCTTTAGAGCCATATACATATAAAATTGAAAATACTTGTTTTCAAAGTTTCAGCATGATGCTCCAACTCCGAGATTACTCCAACAGAAATATTTCAAATTCTAAACTTTCTCTTGGTCAACGGAGCAATTATCAATAAACTAATACATACTAAGAAGGATGATTCACTATGCTTCTTGCATAACTCTTCTTTAACTTGCCAGGTTGAATGGATCTTTATTGGTGGATATATTTTTATTGAGTAAACTTTGCATATGCAAAACACAGGTCTTAAGTACAAAATATGAGGAGTTTTGATATTATCTACATTCATGTAACTACCATCCCACTCAAGATTCAGACCACCCCAGAAACTTTCCTCATGTTACCTCTCAATCAATTCTAACCTTCCTATAAATAACCATTGTTCTAATTTCTATCACCAAAGATTAATTTTGGCTGTTCTCAAAGTCTGAATAAATGGAATCATACACAATATAGTTTGTGTGTATCTGACTTCTTTCCACTTTGCATAGTATTTTTGAGATTCATCCATGCTGCTGCAATTGCATCCAGTAGTTCATTCTTTTTTTTTTTTTTTTAAGATTTTGTTTATTTACTTGAGAAAGAGAGAGAGTGAATGAGAAAGAGTGCACAAGCCTGGGGGAGAGGCAGCAGGAGAAGCAGACTCCCTGCTGAGCAGGAAGCCCAATGAGGGGCTTGATCCCAGGACCCTGGGATCATGACCTGAGCCGAAGGCAGAAGCTTAACCAACTGAACCACCCAGGCGCCCCAGTAGTTCATTCTTTTTATTGCTGAATAGTATTCCATTGCATGGATATACCACAGTTGATTTATCACTTGTTGATAGACATTTGGGTTGTTTCCAGTTTGGGGCTATTATGAATAAAACTGCTTTGAACTCTCATGTAGAAATTTTTGTGTAGACATATGTTTTCATTTGGGTAATTAACCTGGGCCATAAGGTAGGTGTATATTTACTTTCTAAGAAAACAGTTTTCCAATGTTTTACCATTTTATACTCCATAACTGGTGGGATGTTAAGAAATATCAGATGATATTTTAGGCCTTCCCTCAAATCATACCACCCAACTAACTTTACCTAATAAAAGATTAACCCTGGCTCTTAACCAAGAGAAAAAATTATTTATATATCTCTTTGCTCTAGCCAAAGCATAGAGATGTCTAACACCCCATTACAGTGATGGGAAAACAAAATTCAGGAAATATTCAAGCTTGCTCAAAGTCAAACAACTGGTAAGTGCAATCAGGATTCAAACTCAACTCCACTCCTTTTATAGCAAAACCAATTGTCCTTCTTCCAAACAAACTTCCAAAGCATAACACTAGAGAAACCTTGGCTTTAGCCAAAGGCCAGAGACTAAGAGAGGAGAGACTCCAGATGCAGTTGCAAACTCTTCTCTACTTACTGCAGAAAGGAGGGTGGAGACCACCAGCTCTCTTTTATCAACCCTGCCCAGATCTATGTCAGTGCCATCCACCATTTCAGAAACATAGGGAATTTGTAAAGGACCTTCTGTCCACCTTGTTTGTTTTTCCTTCCAACCCAATCTGCCCTCAAGGGATTATTATTGTTATTGCCAATTAAAAGATAAGGAAACAGAGTCTCTGTTTACATAATTTGTCAGAGATCACACAAATTAGTGTGTCTTCCCTTAATACCCTCACAGTCAAGCATAGTACAGATGAAAGGCCAGGCAGACAGTGCACGGTGAATCAATGGATGGAGCACAAACAAATTTTCTGGCTTCAAGTTCAGACATCTTTTCATTAGACTGTATATACTAAAACTTTATTTTCCTCAAATTTTTAAAACCAAGAGACTGGATGAGAGGACTTCTGAGATTTTGTTCAAATTAGAAAGCCTAGGATTCTTTGTTTGCACCTCATACAAACCTTACAGGAAAAGAACCAGCATTTTTCTCTGATAGCACCTTAAAATTACCAAAGACAGAAATCTGAATCCTTGAATGCAGGAGGGAACCTACTGTGACTCATAAGTGAAAAGTCCCATGGGATGAAGTCTGTCAAGAAACTAAGAGCCTATCCAAAGGTGACATTGAACACATACCCCCTCCTTGAACAACACAAATATCAGATTTCTACTCTTGGTGGATGACAGAAGTTCTGAGAGTCATTTTCATGGAAAATATTAAACCTTATTTGCATATATAACAGCATTCTAGGAAAAATAGAATCTAGAAATATAAATTAGTTTAGAGAACATCAGGAAGAGAAAAAACTATGTACCACACATATAAATCAATGCTCAAAAAATAAGTCAAGAAAGACTAATCATCCCTTGGTCATGTGTACAACTCCAGGCTGTCCCTAATAGTGTCACGTTCTTCCCTTTGGTTCTTTACCAATCTCATTGCTGTTGTGTTCTCAAGCATTGGAGCTTTGCTACTTGCCTTGTATCAGAGTAGGCACTAGACTGAAGACAATTTTGCCAGGTTGTTCTCCCTGATATCAGCCAAGTCTCCTTATAATACATTATATGTTAAAAAGAAGAAGAAGAAGAAGAAGAAGAAGAAGAAGAAGAAGAAGAAGAAGAAGAAGAAGAAGAAGAAGAAGAGGAGGAGGAGGAGGAGGAGGAGGAGGAGGAGGAGGAGGAGGAGGAGGAGGAGGAGGAGGAGGAGGAGGAAGAGGAAGAAGATAGCAGGAGGGGAAGAAGGGGGGGGAAATCAGAGGGGGAGATGAACCATGAGAGACGATGGACTCTGAAAAACAAACTGAGGGTTCTAGAGGGGAGGGGGGTGGGAGGATGGGTTAGCCTGGTGATGGGTATTAAAGAGGGCATGTTCTGCATGGAGCACTGGGTGTTATACACAAACAATGAATCATGGAACACTACATCAAAAACTAATGATGTAATGTATGGTGATTAACATAATAATAATAAAAAAAAAACACTCAAAGAAATGAAACTCTCCACTTTCTCTTCTGAGTAGAAATCCTGCCAGTCCTGTCTTTCCAATCCATGTTTACATTTTCAGTCCAGACACTTAGACAATTGATAAAAGTCCCTCTCTTTTTATGTGAAACATCAAGAAATAATTCATTATTCAATCTCTTCATTCTATTGTACATATACCAACAAAACTTAATCTATGAGTACAGATCACCATAAACAGTAAGCTTCTTTGATATATATTTTACATAATTTAACAGAAACTGCATCTTTCAATCTCCTGGGAATATAATATTACCATCTTCAAAGTGTTTTCTTAGGCACAGCTCCCATCAAGCTGAATGATCTTACCCAAGATGATAATGAAAAGACCTCAAAGGTCCTTCAAGTAAACAATTAATACTTTTTAGAATGGACTGGTTTATCTCTGCTTTTGGGAAGGTTTCAGTATGCAAAAATTTTACCTTCATTCTTCAATTTCGGAATCCTGTTGTTTCTGAAAAAAGAATACTCTTGCTCCTGTGGAGAGTAAAATTGACCCTATTTTTATGTCTGGGGTAGCTCCTATTTTCATGTCTCACTGTATGTGATGACAGGAAACACTATAATTAATTTTCTAACAAGTAGTAGCTTGAACTGAGAAAATAAGCCAAAGATAAATTATACCATTTTAAATGAACCCCCACCTCCAATTCCCTTCTTAATCATATCAATGGTTTTTCATTTTTCATTATTATGGCAGGGGGACACAACTCTGAGCCTCTATGCTGTGGAAATGCATGATCTCATAAGTCCCCTCTCTAGGGCCTCCTACTTCTCCAGCTTTCTGTGATCTATTATATGCCCCTTCTTCCAATTTCTCCAATAAGTCCTTGTTTCCTTCCACCTTAGGGACTTAAAACATGGTGAAAAAATCTGTCTCTGACCCTTAGATGTACCCTATCCTGCAACTAGTTAAATATAGATACTCTATTCCTTCCTTCAAATTTCAGCTCTGTGATCACATACTTCAGGAAAGCACTCAGCTTACTCACCCAGTCTTTTTTTCATGTGTTTCCCCTTCATTATACTTATCAATGTAGTCATTTTATTTGTGTGATTCTTTGATAAATATCATCACCCCATCCCATGAGGCAAAGCCATGGCTTTTTTAACAGTCATCAGCACCCCTCCTGGAACATAGTGTTCAATAAAGATATTTATTCAAGAAACTTAATTTTTAAATGCGAGCTACATAAAGAACATAAATTTTAGTGAGGAAGACCCTGAGCAAGGGTAATCACAATATATAAAGAAATGCCTTTTTCCTGTAGAGATATTAGAGGAGGACAACTAGTAGAAGCTCAAAGGAAATGTAATTAATACTGGCTTTAAAGAAGAACAATTATGAGATTTTCTTGGTGGGGTAAAAATTGATTTGGTGATTCTGTATCAAGATTCCTGGTGTTCTGCTCAGTTATTTGTATAAAAATGACTCATTCTTCCTTTTAAGCAACAAAAGCTCAATTTCACATTCAACAATGTCTGCAGCACAATTGTTGCTCCAACATTTGAACTTGAAAGAAAATATTTACAAACCTGTGTATGAAAGATATTTTCCTCTGACTTGTATTCCTACTTGGGACGAATAAATATCCTATTTGTATACATCTTAGAAGGCATAGGTAACTGAGCTGATCTGTTTTATTCAAGTAGACATAATAATCTAGAGGGACTAATAACATGTGAAAACCCAAAAATCATGATGAAAACTGGGGTTACCAACCTTACTTCACTTTTCACTGAAATCTTGTCTTTTAGGATTTATATTCTTTGTTTTCCATGAAACTGCCAAATGTCTAAGACATGGATATCTTAGAGAAAAGTGAGCAAAATTATAGTAACTGATCCAGAAGCAACCATCCAAAATGCTACATTGAAATAAAAAAGTGTCCCAATAATGGGGTATGGAACACAGGTGGGGTACTCAGGCCATTACCCTTGAAGGAAGCAGGAATTCCTTCTCTCCCACTCACCTGACCACTCTGCCCAGTACATATGTTGCTCATTTCTGTCTGTTGATTGAGTGAATAAATGAACAAATTAATGAACAAATGATTCTGATGGCACCACAGCATGCATTCATAATGCATAGTATACCCAAACGATATTTCTACTGGGAGCATTAGAACCTCACGTGAGCGAATTTCCACTTCTGGTAAAATGGTTTAATTATTTAATGAAATCTGGAGAGGGTCTTTAATTTGGAACACTTTAGGGAATACAAAATGTCAAGTGAGAATAAGTAAACCTAAAATCTGAATGAGAATTTTAGAATAAATTTGACCAAATTTTGTAGTTAGTGATTGTGAACATTACCCAAGGATTTCTGCTAGAAAATCCTTATCAGGTAAGTCTCCATTCCATTGTAGTTTCTATTCTGAACACCTCTTCTTGCATATTCCAAATTCTGCTGTTCTGTGATTTATTAGATTTACTATTATTACATTTAATAATATTATTAGATTATTAGTATATAAGATTATTAATTATTAGATTTATTATGAGGCTGAATGTTGCAACGAACAACCCATAGATTGAGGTGGCTTAATCCAAGAAGGGTGTCTTTCTTGCTTGGGTCACAATCAATGCAGACTGAGTGAGATGGAAGAGTGGTCCACTCCACACAATCCCTGAAGGACCAGGCTCCTTCCAACTGGTGGCTCTGCTGGGCTCTAGTAGTGACTAAACCTCAGAGCCCATCCCTAGAATCTCTAGATGCAGACCAGCTAATGAGCAAAATTTGAGAGGGATCTACAGGTTCTCATAATAATGGCATGTACCCTTTTTATCCACATGCCATTGACCAGCTGAATCACATGCAACAGGTAGGTAAATTTAGAAAAACAAAATACCAAGGAAAAGAATTTGGAACAGCTGTATCTCATCTGGTGTCTGCCACAGTGTCCTACATCTCCTGGCCCCTGTTGCCTGTTCTGGGATGTTACCCCTTTGCCTTAAGGGTATCATTTTCAATCTCCATTTATGCACTTGCTGAGAGCTGACTTATAATTATTTATCCATTTTTTCATTCCTAAGTATATTTTCTTCAACCAATGTGCTCTATAAAATGCTGACCATGAATGGCTTTTCTCTGTTCTAGCTCTGACGACCTTCTGCTGTGAGTCTGCCTGATGCATATTCTTGCCCCCAGTGATTAAAGGGTGCTTGAGACATTCTCTGAGGCAGAAGAAAGGGAACTAAATATGGTCTTTATCTCCCATTGAGTGGAAAAGCCCATTAAAAATCCCCACAGTTGCAACAAACACAAAGCATTCCTTCCTAATCCTTTTATCGCCTCATTTTACAAAACGTTATTAATATTTGTTTATTTGTTTTTATCTGAGACATCTGGGATCCTTTACTCTTCAAGCATGATTCTTCCTTCTCCAATGTACCGCTTCCCTTGGCTCAAAAAGTACTGCTAAAGAATAGCCTCAAATGAATCTTTGTTTCCTCGATGAATTGCCCTAGCATCTTGAAAAGCTTCACTTGAATTTGTGTATATTCAGCTCAGTAGGATGGTTAACCCAAACCTTTGCACTTTTTTTTTCCAACCAGAGAAATGAGAAAAGAACTGTGCTTTAATTTTATTTCAATGATAAGAAAAATTAAAGTTACTCTATATTAAAAACCTTAATATGGTTCGAAAATCTCAACAAAATTTTGTATCATCTGAAATGACTTTAATGGATTTTCCCTAGTATGCCATTAATACAAATCCATTTTGTTTTATTGAGGTCAAACGACATTCCCTTGTCTTGTTCCCTAGGAGAAGGAAATTAGGTAAAAATTAGCTCATTGTGGTTATATTCGCTCTGTACTGCTGCATAAAGGAGAGGACTAACTAAGGGCAAGCTGATACCTCAACAAAGATGAAGCACTTTATATTAGGCCAGAGTTCCTGTGATGTAAGGGGGAAATGAGAGTGGGAAAGAATCTATAAATAAAAGACTCAAAGAATCGCTGAAGGTGGAGGTTACTGACTTTCGGAAGCTTTTCTTAAAAATTAGCATGTTTTATGTATAAATCCATTAGTTACTAAGCCGCACAGAATGTCAACATTGCTTCATTTCCCTCTTTAGCGACAAGTAGAGCTAACTACAAATATATATATGGTTTTCCTATAGGTGTCATTTTCCTCCATGCTTTAAGCCTACTTAATCATTTCAGTTACAGGTTAATTAAGTACTACACACATACACACAGAGAGTACAAATATATAAGGCACATTTACACTTCACATGGTACAAATATATAAACACATGATATATCTACATGACTCAAATACACAAAAATAAACACACGTAAGTAAATACCACAGGGACCTGGTGGATATTGGAGGTTAGCTTTAGCTTTTTCAAGCTCCATTCTATCTTTCTAGTGGGAGAGGCAGGACAGCTTAAAACAAAATATTTAAACTCCCTTGAATCTGAGATTCTTGATGCAAATTCAGTTATGCCAATTGGATGCTCCTGTGTGAAATTTGGGAGACAGAGTCAGGTGAAAGAACTGGTCTGTTCCTTTTTGGTTCCTTCAACTGGCAAGCAGTGCCATGGAAAGGGAAGTTGCTCTCCATAGCCATGATCCAAGATCTGCTCACCAGCTGTGTAGTTGTTAAGAAATGGTGCGGCCTGAGGCTTGCTGGAGGGGAGGTGGGTAGGGGGATGGGCCAAATGGGTGATAGGTATTAAAGGGGACACTTCTTAGGATGAGCACTGGGTGTTACATATAAGTAATGCATCACTAAATGCTACTCCTGAAACCAATACTACACTGTTAACTAACTTGAATTTAAATAAAATAAAACAAAATAAAACAAAATAAAATAATAAAATACAATAAAGAATTGGTTGTGTCATCTCTTTCTAATCTTTGGATCACAGTTATGGGCCCATTCTCCAGATTCCTGGGTAATGAGAGGAAGTTGTCCACAGTGCAGCAGCTTCATTACAGAACTAGTTTATTATAGATGACTAATCTGGAATCAAAGTTATGGGGTGTGTTCTTGAACTCGTAGCACCACTTATAGTACTAAAGGTGGTAGCTCTCCAATACAAATTATGGACTCTTCTGGAATTTATTCCTGGAGGCCCATTCTAGAACCTACTTCTTTCCTTCTAACAACTTATAAGCATCATATGTATTTCATGTATCTCTAATGAAAGGCATGGCATGTTTTGTTCCTTGCACTGAACCCTAACTGATGCAACGGATGACATTTTATGTAATTTTTCAGTGTATTCAACTGTTCTCTGTGTAGTCCATTTGCCTGTATATGGTACACCTAATGCGACTGCCTACAAGTCTGCCCACAATTTCCCTCAGGATAATTTGGTCCCCTCCAAAGCTCTGCAACCAGTCTTCTGTCATTGTCCTAGGAATTCTAGGGACATCTTTGTCCAAGAGCCTCCTCTCTGAAGTCTAATTGCAGGTTAGTCTCTCATGCTTTTTGCTAAATTTCTATTTAAATTCCATCTGTGTCTCAACCCTGATGCCATTTTTATGCTCAAGATATTTAGTGATATATATTTTCTGCAATTTTGACAAGGTTATAGTTTTCCTTTTTTATCTTGGGTAAATATAAATTTTACAATAAGTCCCTCTCCTCTGAGTTTATGGAAGAAGAATAACAATAACAACAAAGTAGCAAAAATAAGGTTGTTCAATATGATCTCCATTCCCTGTGTTGGAGAAATTAACCAATCAAAAAGGTGGATCAATGATTCAGAATTAGATCTAGGAAGGGCTATTTAAAAAGAAAAGAAGTCTGCATTTTTTGCTCCTTTACTCTTCTCTCCTTGGAATGTCATCAGGGATTTTTCTGCATTTTTATCCTTCCTTTCTATTCCTGGTGAGTAGAGTAGAAAGACTGGCAAGTTTTCACAATGGATGCCCTGGTGAGATTCACAGGGACAGAGCCTGTCCTCTCTGTGAGCTAAGACTCTTATGACAGAGTAGGAAAGGAAAGTCTCTACTGCCTTCCGGCCCCCAAGCCAAGATCTCAGGTTAAAGTTTCAGGACTAATACGTTATCTCTATAGCAGAGTAAGAGTAGCATCTCCAAGGATCAATGGTGCATTAGAAATATATTACTCCTGCTCAAAACCTTTGTGATAGTCCTCTATTTTCTGTTGTTGTTGTTGTTTTGGTGAGGCGAATCCCTTTCTTTAAGGAACTTCCCCTTACCCCACCATGCTTTGTTGGGACTATCACTGACCAAAGTCCACCATATCTTACCCACAAGGTGGTCTTTGATTCAAACTAGGCCAGTCAGCCTCTTTCTCCCAGGTGTTTGAAAACTGAAATGGAGACCCAGAGGGACTGAAGACATTGCAGCTGGGGCACTTGTTAGAGCTCTCCAAGATCTCCCATGCACCTTTGCTTCTTTCTTGCCCTTAGGCCTGGTTGTTTTTGTAAGCAGTTCTTTTGATTTTGTGAGTGGTCTAGTATATTTCTGATAAGCTCTGCTTTATTTAAATTTATTTAAATTTTTGAGGCTGAATTTTGTTTCCTTCCAACCAGAGGACCCTAACAAATCCTCCTTCCTTTTCATTTCACACAATCTAATGGAGTCCTGACATCCTGTAAAGTCCAGCTTAATAGTGCTGGACAAAAGCACCCTGTCATTTATTCATTCAATAAATATAGACTGAGAGTTTTCTAAGTGATATGTAGTAGGAATACAAAGATGAAATAAAATATTGCCCTCAGGCAGCTCATATTCTAGCAAGGAACAATGCAATATGAAAGGGAATTTAGTGAAAGAATTACCAGAAGAAGCAACATCTGAACTCTTGGAAAGAATTTAGGCATTTTACCAGGTGGAAAGGAAGTAAGGAGCAAAGAAAAAAACTTTGGCAAAAACAGAAAGGAGCCCTGACTTTAAGAACTACTAGACACTAAATAAAACTAGAACCCAGACTCAAAGTAGGAAGTGATGGAAAATTGGAGACTGGAATGGGAAATGGAGCCAGATTAGTAAAGCCAGGGTATTCTCTTAGAATACAATGGAGCGAGAACAGATACCTCCCCTTATATTCCCTCTCCCCCATATTCCTTCTTCCTTCCCACAGTATTAGCATTCATAATTTTAAACCAGACACATCAATGTAAAGAATAAAGAATGCAATGGCCAGCTTTTCTCAATAACTAGATGTGGCCATGTGACCAAGTTCCAGTCAATGGGAAGCGAGCAACAGTCATGTGTGCAATTTGGAGTCATGTTCTTAAAAGGAAGCTTGCCCTCTCCTTCCCTTCTCCTTCCCACTGGGAATGTAAATGTGGTGATGGCAAAGCAACTTGGACCATGCAGACGAGAGCTGCACATTAAAAATTGGGAGCAACTAGATTGAAGATGCCTGGGACCCCAGCTCCACAGAGTTGCCACATATGCCCTGGGCCTATTTACACTTGGACTGGTACACAAAAATCAATATCAACATTAATCCAGTGTAAAACAGTTTCAACCAAATGATAAAGGAGGCCAAACCAGTATCAACATTAATCCAGTGTAAACCAAAGTAGAGTGGCAACCAGTCACAGCAGGTGAATTAATAACCTAACTGTCACAAGAGGACTTGAAGATAGAAAGTGGGGACGTTACAATTAAATCTGCTTTACAACAGGGGTCCACAAACTATGGCCTGCCAGCCAAAGGCTGCCTGCTTCTTGTTTCTATATGACCTATGAGCAAGACGTTTTTTTACATGTTTAAATGACTGGAAAGAATCAGAAGAAGAAGATTTCATGACATGTGAAAATTATATGAAATGCAGTGTCCATAAAAAAATTTTATTGGAGGGCGCCTGGGTGGCTCAGTCGTTAAGCATCTGCCTTCGGCTCAGGTCATGATCCCAGGGTCCTGGGATCGAGCCCCGCATCAGGCTCCCTGCTCGGCGGGAAGCCTGCTTCTCCCTCTCCCACTCCCCCTGCTTGTGTTCCCTCTCGCTGTCTCTCTCTCTGTCAAATAAATAAATAAAATATTTAAAAATTAAAAAAATAAAAAATAAAAAAATTTTATTGGAACACAGCCATGTTCATTCATTTATGTATTGTCTATAGCTGCTTACACATTACAACTGGCTTGTTGAATAGATGCAACAGAGATCATGTGGCCCATTGTCTAAAATATTTACTGCCTGGCGCTTTACTGAAAGAGTGCCAATTCCTGCTTTGGATGATTACATCAAAAAATCCAGCACATTTACTGAAGAATGAAAAAAAGCAGAATCAAATAAGAGCCAATCAGAAGGCTACCCAGTGGTCTAGGTAAAAGAGATAAAGGAAGTCAAACCAAAAGCAGTGGGGATTAGCACAGGGGGTATATTAAAGAGCTATTTAGTAAAATTAACTTGATTGAGAAATTTCAATCCAACAGCGGTATTGAGGTCATAGTGAAAGATGAAAATGGTCCTTTCCCCAAAATTCTATGTGTATGATAAACTATTAAACTATTAAAATAAAAGCCTTTTTCTCCATTCAAAGTTGATACTCAAACTTCTTCTGAGGATCGACCAAGGATGCCCAAATCCATGACTACTAGCCTCTCTGAGCTTTGCCAACATTTGTTTACACGCATCATATTTAAGTGCAAACTTGATCTTCAGCAGGAATTTGTCCTGCCTTGTCTTAGGTGATTAAGACTTCTAGGATGTGCCTTTCCATCTTCTCTTACACAGGCAGCAAGGCATCCTCAGATGGCTTTGTTGGGGCCCAGTTTATTTCAGGCTTGAAAAAAAAAATGTTCTCAGTTTCAAAACTTATACTCATTGCCACAAATATTTGATATCTGTGGAAAATTGGAACTGTGCAAATACTAACTTATACTATCATTTATGTCCATCCTCCTCTTTTATAAATAATAACCAAGTCATCAGAGATATTTTTAATCAGTCTGAGATCAGTCTGTAAAGTCCCATTTTAAGGCCTCCTAATCAATGGTTAGACCAAAACAAAACACGTGACTTTCCCCTGCCATTGCAGCTCTGACGTTCTATCTATACAGATGTGACTTCGAAATTAAAACAGAGCTGTATTTCAAATCCAGGTTAGATGGTGTATATGTTGTTGCAGTTCATTCATCCATTTAACAAATATTTATTACATGCAGTGGATTGGTGTCAAGGCAGTGCAAGCGCCTTGTTCTAGTAGGGATGTCAGACACTGGGAATATCAGACAAATAAGGGCTTTCTTCCCTGAAGAGTGTGAAAAAAGATTCCAAAGTGAAGTGAGAATTGCTAAGACAGTCATTCAAAATAGGGTCTGGGGGATATTGAGGAAGCCAGGCCTATCTACATCTCCTTTCTCAATTTTTGAAACACCATGGATGCTTGACTTTTGCCAATTGCAATTTGTCAGTTGCACTTCAACTACTTTCTGGAAGACATCCTCCTACTTTGGACTGATAATGAGATAATGTAGCACCTGTTAGCTAAATAGCCAATCATGTATTAGTCAGTTTAACTCTGTCAGCACCAATCATAATTTCTCCAAAACAAGTGATGTAACCTTGTGAGTTTTGCCTTTATAAGCCCATACTCTCTCACTTGCCATTCAGGGCACACTTTCAGTTTTGCTCCACTCTGTGTCTCCCAGAATGCATTCCCTAAAGACCCCAAAAAATGCTTCTGATTGTTTTACAGCCTCTTCTTGGTGGACTGGAGCATGTGGTTTAGCAAGAGATCCAGTCAACAGGTTGTCATGAATCATTGTAATGAACACCGAGCTGTGTGGAATGGGGCAATGGATGTATAGAAAAGAAGTACCAAGCCCAGATGGGGGGCGACGGGGGGAAGGCTTCCTATTGGAAGTGATGTCTAAGCTGAGGCTAGAGTCTGAGTAAGAGTTATCCAAGAGACAAGGGAAAAGCAGGAAAAAGGAAAGGCATGGGGACAGACTGGGAAGAGAGAGTGGAAGAATGAATGGCCCCTTTGAATCACAGGTGGAGTCGGGGGCTACCAAAGGTGATATGGGACACTCTTCAACCTTCTTTCCCTCATTATGGTCTGAAAAGGCACTGTTTTTGGAGATGTGCTCAGGGACAGCCCTTGTTTCCCTGTCCCCAACCCCACTCTTTGTTTCCAGATACACCACTGTTTTAGTAACAAAGAAATTCCATGTGTCTGAAAATCAAAGTATGAGGAGGGGGGTGTGGTGAGTAAAGCAATGACAAGGATGCAGAGTGCCTGATACTACTGGGGTTTCTGTATCTTGGCGCTTGCACTGCTTTGACACCAATCCACTTAGCTGGGCAGTCCCTGAAGCATCCATTCTTGTTTATTGCCTGGCCAATAGTAACCAACTGTCACCAATACTATGGAACACCAAGTTCGTGCTACTCAGGGGGTGACATACAACCACATATGCACTGGGTGTGCTGTTGGTTTTGACTTTTGGGGGTAGCATGCTTTCTCTGTGAGCAACATGGTCAGGATCTGGCTTCTAGGATTTTCCAAAACAAGATGGAAAAACATGGAAGGGAATTCAAATCATTGTTTTTTCAATTATGAGACAGCATTAATAAGAAACTAACCTATTTCACCTAATTACGTTTCCTACTTTGTATTCAACTTGAAAGAAAAAAAAACATGCATCATTGTTACAAATATTATTGTGTTTGACCTGTTTTTCCCTTCTGACAACATTTAAATATTCTACTTCCCTTACTTCTACCTACAGTACAATGATTCGTATTGTTCCTGAGTGAGATATTTCCCAAAACAAGTGGAGGAAAAAACATATATTAAGAATTTCCTTACCGAGGATTTTAAAATAACAGAATGTTTACTGAAAATCGGTTCACATTTGCTGGCATCCTGGCAAGTTTAATTCAGAAACCAGCTACAGCATGGGAAATTGTATTGATGACTTTTCTTTGAACTTTCTCAGCAGCCGCCAATTAAATACCATTTTCACTTGATGGATAGGTGAGCTCAGACTTTAGTGAGTTGATGTGGAAAAAAACAGCTTCCTGCTCTTAATAGTTTGAGACAACCTGGATGTAAGTAATCAAAACAAATATTCATGGGAACTTTCAAGTGGCATCTTCATTTGGCAGTGCCTAGACAACACACTGGAGAGCAGATACAGACGTCATTTTTCATACATAGGAGTAATTAGTCTGCTTTCAATTATACCCCCATTGAGTTACCAACTAGAAAGGGTGTTGGGGAGCTATGTCAAGTCAGTCAGTAGATAGACAAGGGCTGTCCCTGAGCACATCTCCAAAAACAGTGCCTTTACTGACTGTCAAGTCAGTAAATAGAAAATTTGGAGTTATTTTGTAATCTGATCACATTGTAAAAATGAGAGGTTTATTCTCATCTCTTGACAAAACAATAAATTACCTTTTGCATTTGTCTCTTTCTGTTCCCAACACCAAATACTAGGTTTGGGTCGATGCATGTCTCCCTAAAAATTAAAAAAAAAAAAGTACTACCAAAATGCAATTGAATAATTTATGTCTATTTTATATAAGAATGTTGTATTTTCATTTTCGGTTAAGCATTTCATAATAGAATTTGAAAGAACTGGTCAGATTGTAGATTTTAGTAGACAAGTTGTATTGATCATTCTATTTATTGATATATAAAATTGATGCTTCCATAATTAAACCAGTCCAGATGAAAATAAAAATTGTGGTACCAACTTGGATGTGAAAAGAAAAAAGCTATAGAAGTTATAGGTATGGTATGCATATATCCACACCCACCCACCCTTACCCACACACCCACAGTCATGGCACTGGAATTGCCATATTTTAAAATAAAAAAGATTTATATTGTGAGAAAAATAGCTGCTTTGACATCAGGATTATAAACTATTTTTAACACATATGTTTTCATTAATTGCAGGTACAGTTGATAAATAGGGCAGTTATTTTTGGTCTACTTTAAATTTGTGATTAAGAATGATTGTAATTTTATGTATTTATTGTTTACAAATTTACATAATGCTTCTAAGAGAGTTTAGGAATTGTGAGAAAGATAAACATTTGGTTGAAGTCTTATAATGTTAATTCCATAGCAAATATCTTTTCTGTAGATTATAAGGCCCTCTAGTTCTATCATTTGTAGACACTTTTACCTATATGTTCTCATTTAAACCTCACAATAATGCTGTGAGACATTTAGTTTTTCCTCCTTTTTGCAGATGCAAAAACAGGGGCTCAGTAGAATTAAGAACTTAGCCCAAGGCCTACACACACACAGAAATGTGACAGAACCAATATTCAAATCCATTTCTTACTCTCTAGCTCTTTCACTAATGAAACAAAGTATCAGCCCAGCTAACCAAATTATCACTAATTCCTAATTAGTGGAATGAGGTAATGAGGTTTTCTTTTATCATTCATAATTCAGAGATGCAACTTGAAGACCTGCGAAAAAATGGCATGGTACCATATGGTAAGACCATTTTCACCTCTTGTTATTTTTAGTTAAGTCTTTTATGTTATGATTTGAAATATCTGGTTGGTTTGTAAGACATGTCAGGTCCTTGAAAGGTTGCAGAAGTGAAAAACTCGATTCACTGAACTTGATTTCTAATGACTTCTTGCACATCCACCTCAACCACACGTTCTTCCTGTCAACATGGCAGCATGACTCAGAACATGTCTAATTCAGGCATCCTGATCTGTGGTTACAACTTTCCCGACTTTCATGTGTCTTGCTTAACTAGTCCCGCTATAACCCTTTAACTGGGTCAGGCCCTGCAGTCCATGGTTCTCAATAACATTCTTGCCAATGCTCTACAGTCTCCCACCTCTCTGGATTTTTGCTGCACCACCTAGGAAAACACCAACCCTAATGTACCAACCATCTGCTTTTTCCATGTCTTCCCTATTTATCTGAGTATCACTGGAGAAAGTCACTCAGCAGAGCACTTTGTGCCATTCTAAGTTCATGGTTATCATCCTTAAACTGATTCTCAATACCACCTGGAATTCTTTCTGGATGATATAGTCTACTCACTCTCCCACCTTCTCGACTAGCTGACACCTTCTCCCACTTTTCAGCAAATCAACATCCTCAATCAATGTCCTCCACTCATCCAATTTCTCCTGACATTACTTGGAGAGAAAATAAAATCTAGTGGAATGAAACCCTTCTACGTCCCTCTATCAAATGTACAAACAGATAGATAGATCTGTGCCCCCTCTCTTATTCTTTCCTTCAAGAAATGTTTATAGGATGCCCACCACGCTCCAGGTACTGTGCTAAACCCTAGAGCTATACCTGTGAACAGGGCCAAGTCTTTCTGTCCCATGGAATTACCTGACAGTGGGCAAATACTTAAGATACCTTCGGAGAGGGAAAAGTGCTGTGAAGAATCAGAGATAGGGTAATGGATTAGGCTGTGATCCGGGCTGGGAATAGAGGGAGAAACATGAAGCTACAGTGTCAAGGAAAACTTCTCTGAGGAGGTGGCATTTGAGTTATGACTGAAGAAGGACAAATTTATTACATGTTCAGGAACAACAACAAAAAAATCCATGTGGCTTGAGCAAAGTAAGCAAGGAGGAGAATGGTATGAGACAGTCCTCCACTCATCCTTAAGCTACAAGAGAGTGGACCTGAATATAGTCTTTCCATCTGGGCTTTGCAATCCATACCCTTTGCCTTCCCAAGAACCCTCACTGCTGATTTACTACATCTGTCTCCTCTGCATTCTTTCTCAAGCCAATCTTTTCAATCAGCATTAAAATGTGCTCATGACACTAATATTTTAAAACACATCTCCTCCAGATTCAGTCTATTCAAAGTTTTAAAAAGAGTTGTCTATACTTATCCTCTTTCTTCCCCTCTCACTCATTCCTCAAAATCCCTCCGGTATGTTTTCATCCCAATCCCTGAAGGAAATAGCTTTCTCTAAAGTCAAAAGTGACCTCCATTTCACTTGATCTCCCAACTACCTTTGATTCTGTTGACCTTGATCTTCTCCTTGAACTACTTTCCCCCTTTTCCTAATGACTAATGACTTTCTTGGTTTTTCTTTTAGCATTTGGCAAGCAGCTCAATCTCAGTAATCTTTACAGACATGTTTCCTCCACCCTTCCATTATTAGTGGTTCTCAAACTTGAGCATGCATCAGAAACAACTGAAGACATGTTTTGGGGCATGTTGCTGAGCCCCACGTCCAGAGTTTTTGATTCGGTACGTCTGTTTGCATTTCCAATAGATTCCCAGGTGATTCTGATAATGCTGGTCTGGGGATCATACTTTGAGAACCACTGTATTAAGTATTACAATTCCTCTAGGCTTAGGCAGAGCCGTATTCTTTTTTTACTTTCTATTCTTTCTATTGATGATTTCATGCACATCCATAATTCAATTACCAGCTTCATATCAATGACACACAAATTTACATACCCAAATATCCAATAGGACTCAAGAATCTCCACTGATGTGCATCAGTTATCCCCAAACTCAATGTACTTGTACTGAACTTGTAATAAACCAGTTATTTTTCCAGGGTTCTTTTTTTTTTTTTTTTAAAGATTTTATTTATTTATTTGAGAGAGAGAGAATGAGAGACAGAGAGCATGAGAGGGAGGAGGGTCAGAGGGGAAGCAGACTCCCTGCCGAGCAGGGAGCCCGATGCGGGACTCGATCCTGGAACTCCAGGATCATGACCTGAGCCGAAGGCAGTAGCTTAACCAACTGAGCCACCCAGGCGCCCTCCAGGGTTCTTTATTCAAGGAAATCATGCCTTGTCCATCCTATTAGGGAAGTCAGAATCTAGGATTCATCTTCAACACCTCCCTCTCATTCACTACTGCCCATATAAAACTTTAATTCCTCTCTATTTCACCCCCTAAATCTCTCTCCATGAGCTGTTCATGGTTCTCCATGTACTTCATTACCATCCTTGTTCAAACTGCCATCCTCTTTCTTGAGCTACTGTCTATAGCAATCTTCTTGACTTCTTCCATCTCATTCTTCACACTTTATCCAGAGTGATCACTTCAAAAGGCTCATGACAGCTATCTACCTAAATTTCAATGGTTTTCCATTGCTTTACAGGCTCAAAAAATTCTCGTGGCCTTCATGGTCTGCTTATGTGTCTCCACCTCATTTCACATCTTGCTCTTTGCCCTCTGCCCACCAAATGTCCTGTTTCTCTTAATTTCTTAAAGCATTATGCCCCTTCCGGCCACAGGTTCTTTGCACATACCTTCCCTTCAAATAAGAGCTCTCTTGAATTTCTCTTCTCCTAGAATTCCTGGTCATTCCTCATATTCCCTGCCTCCGCTCCATGGTCAAGGTTAGTGTCTTTCTGTTAGACTCTTTTATAGGACCAGGTACCTTTACTTCAAAGCAATTTCACAGTTTGTAAATATACATTTATTTATGTGAATGTTTCATTGAAATCTGTCTTCCTCTAGGTTTAAATTCCTTGAGGTCAGGGCCAGAGTCTGATTTCCTCACTCTGACAGCTCCAGAACCTACCCAAAGTGATAGGAAGAAGGCCTGCAATAAATATATGTTAAATGAATAAAGAAATGAGATTGGCTGTTTATTTTTTAAATAAGGAGTTTATCCCTATTTTCCTCGAGGCCTTTGTTCTGAGCCTTGGGGGCCCTTCTTCAGCCTCAGAATTTCATTAGCTGGGATCACCGTCTTGGTAATTGTTATGCAAAAGCTACTAAGTGTACATCCCTGAAGGCTGTCCTTTGCTTAGAGTCTCCTAGGAAATGGGAGTGTGTGCACACAGGCTGTGGATATTTAATATGAACTGACCTCCTACTGTGGTGCTCAGAAAGCAACTTGTGATTTGCTACCTCTCTAATTTTCTTACTAATATTGTATCATGACTTCCGAATCCTCAGTGGGTTTAGAGCAGCTGTTAGGAAACATAAGAAGTAAAATTTGATTGTGCATAGGAAATTGGCCTGCATACGAGACAAAGAGCTTTGGTTTCCTTAGTCCATTTACTGTACTACAATTATCTGAAATCTCAACCTCATTGGATTGCAAGAAACTGCAGCAGCTTTAATTAATGCTTTTGCCACTGTTCCTATCGATTATTGCGAATGTCTGTATGTCTCTCCATGTGTTTTCTTCTGAGGGTTCTGGGTACTTCAAAGGACCTCCGCTGCTGCTGCTGGTGCAAGACAGCTCATTAAAGTTCATATAATAAGTGACCCCTCTGCTCTTACTTCTTCAGGCTTAACACCACTAGGACCCTTGCTGGGTTCAGATCCCATCCCTGCTCCTTGTCTGGAGAATCTGTGCTTTTCTACAATTTAGCTTTGTGTTTCTAGTGATTAATTCAAATTTCTTTCACAGCCACATTGTTTAGGTGATACTTGATGTAAGCTTCTTGAATGTGTTACACTCAGGATACCATTTTCAGATTTGCTAAGCCACCTCATCAACTGTACATAACTCAGTGAGGTTTAGGCTCTATGTTTTGAAAAACAAAATTTTTGCTTTATCTCTCTACTCTTTTGTGATTTCTCTCTACTCTTTTTTTTTTTTTTAAGTTCTTACTGACATGTTTAGGAAGAATATACCAGAACAAATGCATTATTTCAATTTCCAGGTTGTCTATAGCAACCCTTTTTCAGTCTAATTAAGACCAATAGGTTGTAAAATGCCTAAAGCAAATCCATTAACACTTAACTGCTTCTCCTCTGGATCTATAGGGCACTGACTGACAGAAGACACAGTCGCCTCGCATTTAATGGGGACTAATGATTTGATAATGCATTCATCGTGTCAGATGTCAGGTGTACAATAGGACTGTAAGTACTACAAAGAAGAAAAGAAAAAGCAACATTTGCTGATAATGTCTTCCTCCCTCCTCTCCCCAAGGTAGCGTCACTAGCAAAGCAGACTCCAGTTCGTAGAGGTGGCGACACAAGAGGGACCTGCAGGATCAAGGGCACCTTTGCAACAGTTTGTCTAGACTGCAGTCATAACGGTTCTTGTTCATCTGCCTAACGTGTGAATGGAGATGTGCATCAGCATAAGCTTTGTGTTTACCAGCTGCACCCTTATCTGTGCCTGGCTAGATGGCCAGAGGTCCCCAGGGAAGGAAAGGAAGTGACGACATTTGTTCTAAATGTTTGCAAAGATCAGGTATGGCTTTCTCCTGCTGTGGTATATGGAAAAGCAGATGACATCGAATCAATGAATATGGCAACCTTTTAGATGAGTTAGTGCTGCTTCTCAAATCAATTGATGACAGAGTCAAGTGTTTTAAGACCTAAAATAGAACTCTCTGGCTGTTCAAAAACAAAGAAGTAAAGGTCTCTCTCTTTCTCTTTCTCTTTCACGTACACACACACACATACACACCCTTCCTTTTCCTATGAATTATTAGAATTCAATCTTAACACCTTTAAATTAGAAATTACAATGCATAACAATAATGAGCTATCACTATAAGTGATATGGCTGAATTTTAAAAAACACGGAATTTTTATATTACGCAAACAGGTTTTGTTCTCTTTAAGAAAGAAAGCTTTATGTTTATTGCAAGGATTCTCCCTTCCGGTCTTTTGCAAACCCTCATTTTGGAATGGCCTTCAGAACCTGGGACATATTCTTTTGAGTACTGTCCGGATTGACAAAGCTTCATCTCTTCAGGATATATCTAATATGTGAAAATAGACAAAAGTCATTCAGAGCTAAGTTCAATGATTAGAAGTAGATGACCCAACTGGGTGAGAAGCCCCGAGCGCCAGAGTGAGGTGTGGTTCTACAGGAGTGTGCCTAATTTTCCTATGCTGGCTCCTCTGTTCATCCCCCACCCACCCCCACACATCTGATGGAGCAACAGACACCATACTGGTGTTCATACTTAGCTTATTTCAGTTTAACAGTCCTTCTCAACTTTATCTCAATCTCCACCCTACTGCCAACTCATAGATTTTTGAATCCAGAACTTGATTCCACCTCTGGTTTTTTGAACTTAGAGTTAGCAATGATTTCTCAAATGTTTGAACTACTCCTTTTCCAAATGGACTCTGACTTAAAATTTTCCTCTTACCTTTGGATGCAGTATGTTTGCTGACAAAGGACTCCCTACTCGGCCTTGCTCCTGCCCTGAAACCTAAACCCTGACATGGGCCATGTGGACCACATGCTGAGAATTCTACTGTCATGAGAACACTTTCAAAAGATGTGTCTCAGGGCTATTTTAACTAGTGTTGTTACTATTGGAATAAGGATTTAGTAAGCATACAACTTTCCAAGATGACTACTTTTCAGATAATACTCCCTTCAATGTGTACATTCTGACATGAGTGCTTTTTTTCTCCAACTTTTTATTATGGAAGATTTCAAATGTTTCTGCTCAGCTTTGAGAATCAACAACTTTCTCCCTTCTTCCTTCTCAACCTCCTTCCCATTTTTTTTTCCCCCTGGAGTATCTTAAAGCAAATCCCAAACACCACATTGTTTCTTCTAGAAATACATCAGTATTTATCTCTAACAGATAAGGAATTTTTTTAAAAAATCACTATTTTATTATTACACCCAACAAAATTAATAAAACTTTTAATACTGTCTATATTCTAATCTATGTTTAACTTTCCCTGTGTCTCAAAAGTGTCCTTTTAGACGTGGTTGTTTGAATCAGAATCCAAGTAAGATTCACACATCACATGTAATATGTTTCTGAAGATTTTTAATCTTAATAGGCATTTTCGCTTCAAATGATAACATACGTGTAATTACAGACTTTACTGTTATAAATTTATCTTCCACAGCTAAATTACAAAGAGATGTTTTACTTTGTTTATATATAAGTAATAATCTTATGGTTGCATTGAGCATCAAATTCCTACATAAAGCCCTGACACCCCTTCAGCAATGACTAAAGAAAGGAATCGAGTTCACCAGCTGTCTAAACAGGGAGGCAGTGGCCCAGATTTTGATGGCCTTACACTGTCCCTTCTTGGCCTTTGATTTTGATTCCATAAAAATGATAACTCATCATTTCTATAATACATTTAGGGTTTATAGATATTGTTTACATCACTCTGTCTCAGATTTTCCAATATGAGCTTTCAAAAAGGAGAGTTTATTTCAATGATAGATGGTTCTTCATTACATTATTTTTTTACTCCTTTAGTGACACATAAATCAGTTAACTCTCAATATAGAACATATTGTAGAAAATGAACATTTCAAAAAAAAGTGGTAAGCATTCTCCAAAGTACTCTTCAAATGATAACAACGTCCATTAATTTATAAAATAAAAGCACAATAAAATCCTAACTTCCTGCCATTCGCTCTATAAAAGAGATACATATTTATGCTGTCTTATGATACCTCCAATTTGCATAGCCCTACCTGGGTCTTTATGTTAAATCCATTTTTTTTTTCATTTAGTGCAGTTTCTTTTTAGTAGCATAAATAAATATGAAAATAGATACAGAATAAAAATGTGCTATAAAAGTTTATAGTTAGAAAAAACTAAATTGAAAGATAATTAAAAGATAATCCTGGTTTAAAAATCAGCACTCATTTAACCACATATTTCAGTGCATTAATAGTATTACTTTATGTCGTGATTTGCAAATTCATTATTAAATCATTTTAAAGCTGGTATATAAAATATACAAATGCAGCCCAAGAAATAACAGGTTAATAGTCTTGTTTCAGATGGAACTAATTCTATGTTCAAGTTATGCTCCTGGCAGGGGGTGGGGAGAGACTGAAAAATTTAATTGAACATTTGGAATAGCAAAAGAGAAAATTAATGTATTTAGGAATAGACTGACGCAAATAACATTCCATTCCATTAGCATTTATTTGTGCAGCAAACAGTCTCCAATTGAGCTCCTGTGCCTTAGCTTCGTAAGGTAAACATCTTCTTTTGCCTTAGAAGAGATTTGAACCTGGCTTTAGAAAGCATTCCAACCCAGCAACTGCTATTAAAAGACCCAATTCTATAGTTCACATTCCCATGTGCATACTTCATTGATGTCGATATTAAAGTTTTAGATATGAAAATCCCCTACCCTTATTTTTTTAATTGAGGAAATATGGCATTTTAATCCCCGCTCTAATAACTACACGAAGTGTGTGTGTGTGTGTGTGTGTGCATAAGCACATGCATATATGCAAGCCCATGAGCACAAAAATAAAGGCAGTTACTGGGGTGCAGTATCTAATAGGAGCCAGTAATGTTTATAAGAGTAGCCATCCAATATTCTACAGGTTTCTTCTTTTCACATTATAAACCAGTGATTCCACTAAAAAGCCCTAACGATCACTTTCCTGAACCAAAATCCATCCTTTGGTGATAATGGAGGAATGCATATTAATAAATATTTAAAATCCAGACTTAAACTTCCTGCCCAAGATCTTAAAGGCATAAAATTATAAGGAATAACAATTTTGAGGATCTCTTCAGTGACAGTCAATATTCCTTTCTTAAACATGCTTAGAAAGAATTCAGTTTACTTATTTTACTTACTTTCTTGTTAAGTCCTGCTGAAAATTCTCTTCAAAAAAAAGTTGTAGTGGTCAACTTGTGTTTTATTGCACATGGGAGATTGTTTTTTGCAGGAGTCTCACGGTAACTCTCTTTGTAAATTCTGCCACCCCAAATCCTCTATAGTGTGAATAATGATCTGCAAGATAGCTTTGTGAGTGTCTTTGTAGTATAGGTTTTCCTGAAAGAAGGCTGTAATGATAGCCTCTACGTTGTCCTCAGAGAGAGAACGAATTCTGGAGATTATTTAGCACAGGAGGGCAGCTGCGGCTTCACCTGAGCAGGTTACTAGGCTATGACAGCCAGAAAAAGCACCAACAGAGACTAGCATTGAAGAACAAGAGAAATGAGTGACCTTCTTTTTCTAAGCGTGTACCTCACCTCAATGCTTCTCAACGATAAATGCATTTTATTCTTTTTTTTAATTAATTAATTTATTTATTTGAGAGAGCGAGAATGAGAGAGAGAGAGAGAGAGAGTACATGAGAGGGGGGATGGTCAGAGGGAGAAGCAGGCTCCTCGCTGAGCAGGGAGCCCGATGTGGGACTAGATCCCGGGACTCCAGGATCATGACCTGAGCCGAAGGCAGTCGCTTAACCAACTGAGCCACCCAGGCACCCAAATGCAGTTTATTCTTATAAATTATATTGTTTAAGAGATCTAGTCTAATTTGGCCACTTTCCACAACCATTTCAATCCATGTTGACAAAAGAGAGTAAGCCACACTGTGTCCAATGGCACATAGTATTCTCATCCCAAAAGTTACAGAGGTTAAAAGACATTTATGAAAGATTATGCATATTCCTTATAGGACACAAAAGAGATAAAAGCAACTGAAGGATTTATAACATGGATATCGAGGTTTTTTGGTTTTGTTTGAGGAAATTAATCATATTCTGCAAAAAGACTAGAAAACATTAGTCCCCGCAATTCCAAAAATAAACTAATCTCTTTAGCAACCAGATAGGAATGATAATGCAAATTGATTCTGATTATTTTCTACAATGGTTTGTATAAAATATGACCTTTCTTCCTACTATTCTAAGATGTTTTTGTTGCTTCAGTTCTCATAATACGTAGAAGGGGGCCTTAAACATGGGAGGGTTTGTATTTGTAATAACATTGCTTAACCAAGAGAACATTTTCACAGAATGGCCTCAAACCTTCACCTCCCATCCAAGTTTTCAACCACATATCCTTTTCTGAGAGAAAAACAAATTGACATTATCTTTTACCACTCTCTCTACTATACTATGAACAGTAGTTCATATCCTCTAGATGAGTGGCTATTTGCAAAGTTAACAGGGACTATTTGTAATTACCATTAGATATTAAAAATATTTTCTTAAAGTTATTCTGGGAATAACAATACTAGGTATACAACTACCAATTTCCTAATCCCATTACACTTAACTTACATTAAAATACAATTCAGTGGCATGTTAACAACCGACAACCACCCGAAAGAGAAAATCTTCATTGCAGAATCATGAAGCCATGCTTAAACAGGCTTTGGTTTTATTGTTCAATGAAGCAAAACTCACAAAAGATGACTAGAATATCCTAAGGAAAACTCTTTTCAGTCAAAGACCATTTATCTTTCAGTTGGTAACACTTCTTCCCTTCTGCTGACAGATGGCTAGGCTTTCAGGCCTTCCTGGTGGGCTGGCACTAGCTGTGTCCAACATTTAAAGAGAGACAATATTATTTTGTCTGTAAAGACTCACACCAGAATACTTATTGCATTCCCATATATAATTTAGGAATAAAAAATGCATACAGAAATATATGGGAACTGACTGTTCCTATATATACACTATAAAAACTGTATTCTTAGAGATGGCATTCTAGGGAGTGTGCAAAGCCAGTGTTTCTTAAATGCTCAAGGAGCTCAGATATAGGCAGTTTCCATAAATAGACCTCAACATGACAATGCACAGAACAACTGAAGCAGAGCAGGGTGTTGACCACAAATCACATTATCACACTGTTCAAATGTTACCTCCTACATTTCTGAATAAGCTTCTTAATTCTCTGGGTCTACGTGAAAGCAACACACTTCCATCAGGTTCAAGATGTGGTCTTGCATAGATGGGAGTGACTCTGCTTTCAAATTCTGCTCAAGGAAACACAAATTAAATGCCTGTTTAGGAGAAAGGCGTAAGGTGTTATATATGATGTCACACAAATGCTCCACGTGATTAATTGTATGTGAAGATAAGCATGCCATTTTGATAAAAGTCAAAACCCTGCTAGTCCAGCGGAGATAAAGTCCCTTTAACAATTTAAGTTATTCTCAGCTGGTGCCTTCTTCAATTAAGGCAGCTTGTTAAATTCGTTTTAAATGTAAAGCCTCTGAGTTCCAGCTTAAAATAATGCCTAACAGGGCACCTGGGTGGCTCAGTTGGTTAAGCGACTGCCTTCGGCTCAGGTCATGATCCCGGAGTCCGGGGATCGAGTCCCACATCGGGCTCCCTGCTCGGCGGGGAGCCTGCTTCTCCCTCTAACCCTACCCCCTCTTGCGCTCTCTCTCTCACTCTCTCTCTCTAATAAATAAATTTAAAAAAAAATAATAATGCCTAACAAACCAGCCTTAGCACACACTGCACCATCACCCCACTACATTATGTGAAGGTATAGAACAAGACAAAAAGAAAGAGAAACACCCAAAACAAGTCCTGATAATCACTCTGCTTCCAGAATCAGGGACATTTATTCACTATAAGGTCAATGGAACCAGACTAAAAGATCAAATCAGTGACCTAGCCCTGTTACACCACCAGAAAAGGGCAGCACTGTCTCCTTATAAGTAGGTAGATGACACTTTTCCATCTTCTGTCATTCCCCTGGTTCAGAAATCGCAGTTTATACCAAGCAGAAAACCAAGCAGCTATCTTTCTACCATATGGGTAGAAGGAGGAAATCACAGTGTCATTGTCCTTGTTCTCATTGTCTACACATCTTATCCCATATTGAGCTGGAAATTGTTAATACCAAAATACAGAGTAGAATGTTATGGACAGAAGTCAGATATGGAGATAGTTCAAATAATAGCTCAAAATCTAGAAACCAAGAATGATCATAAAGCAGATGGGAGCTAAAACCAGTTTAACTTAGTGCTATGTAAGCATAATAAATTTTGTCACAAACTGTATATATAAATATCAGTAATAGTACTTTAGCAAAAATACGTGTCATTAAAAAGTAATTTTATATGTATAATTTGGGTTTTAAACCCTAGAGTATATAAACAGAGAAGTGAGAACAATTGCTTAGGTCCCCAAAACTTGGAAACATACTTGACACCTCTCTTTGACTCACACCCCATATTTAATCCGTAAGTAAATGCTCTTGGCCCTATATGCCTCCAGAATATACCCAGGCCCTGACCACTTGCCACCCCCTCCACCAAGGCACCTTCCTCTCAACCTGGATTATTGCAACAGGCCTGCTAACCCGTCTCATCATATCCTGTTTTGTCCCATTTTGTAATCTCTTCTCAACACTGGAGTCAGTGTGGTCCTTTTAAAAATGTAAGTCAGATGTCATCAGTTGCCTTTTCCACATCTTCAAGTTGTTTCCCATCACACTCAGGGTAGAAGTCAAAGTCCCCCTGAGGCCACAGGACTCTATAAAAACTGGCTCCTACTGTCTTCTCCAACATCCCCTACTACAGTCCCCCACACGCACCCTGTGCCTTGAACATGCCTGGGGCCCTCCAGAGTCATTACCCTTGCATATGATGTACTCTTGCCTATACCCACTTCCCCTTGATATCCACATGGCTCCTTCCCATAGGCATGGAGCATGGCTGTAAGGCTCTTCACATAATCCATATGAATGGCGATCATAAAAGTGAAGCCATGTACAACTGGAACAACTGCACACAATTGTCCTCCTCACTCTCTCATCTCCACCAGCTCTTTGCTCAAAAGTCACCTTCTCAGGAAGGCATCCCTGATCATCCCACTTAAAAAGGCAACACTTCTCCAGAAATGTCCATCCCCTTTCTCCACCTTCTCTGTCCCCATAGCATTTATCACCACTGGGTATACTACAATATTTTATTCAATGTAGGACATCATTAATTATGAGGCTCACCATTTTTTAAATATTCTACCCAAAAAAGCATAGCCAATTGGCCATGATATATCATTAGTTGCGAAAGGCTTCCTGATTTCAAAGATTTTAAATGGTGAAAAAAAAAATGTACTTCTTTGATTCAATGAAATATGGTCATTTACTTATTGTTTATTATCTGTCTCTCTCCACTAGAATTAAGCTCCAAGATGGTAGGGATGTTTATTCTTATTTTTCACAATTTAAACAGTGCCTAGGGAATCATCATAGGTATTCAAGAAGTATTTTTTGATTGAATGAAAGCAGGGAAAGTTGGGTTAAGTTCCTCATTTTACATAAAGAAAATATAAAAGATGATACCTTACTTTTGATATTTATAATTGGTGCTAAATATAGGTTAAATATATTTGGAGGGTAAAATACTATATAATTCAAGATTTAAAAATCAAATGGTACAATATTTAATAAAATAAAATCATGAACCTTAAAAAAACTGCACAGTGTGGTCCCAAATACACACATACACACACACACACTAGAAACTAGTTGCAAAACAAGGAGATAAAGACTAAATATCATTTTTTAAAAGATTTTATTTATTTATTTGAAAGAGAGAGACACAGCAAGAGAGGGAACACAAGCAGGGGGAGTGGGAGAGGGAGAAGCAGGCTTCCCGCCGAGCAGGGAGCCCAATGCGGGGCTCGATCCCAGGACCCTGAGATCATGACTTGAGCTGAAGGCAGACGCTTAATGACTGAGCCACCCAGGTGCCCCTAAATATAACTTTTGTGGGAGACTTTAATATACCTTTTCTGTCTTTGACATATTTAAAAAGAAAATAACATACAGAAGAATAACACAATTAATTATATTGAACAAATATATAGTTAGCTATGTAAAAATCTTTATTTTTTACAGAGGAGTATTTCTAAAAAAATGTTCATATTCTTGTCTTGGTCACAAAATATAGTCTAAATACATACTAGTTTAAATAACAAAAATCAGAACACAAAATAAATAACAAGGTGGGGCGCCTGGGTGGCTCAGATGGTTAAGCGTCTGCCTTCGGCTCAGGTCATGATCCCAGGGTCCTGGGATCGAGTCCCACCTCGGGCTCCCGGCTCAGCGGGGAGCCTGCTTCTCCCTCTGACCCTCTCCCCTCTCATGCTGTTTCTCTCTCGCTTGCTCTCTAAAAAATAAATAAAAAATCTTATAAAAAAAATAATAAATAAATAAATAAATAAATAAATAAATAACAAGGCAACAGCAAAAACAAAAAACCAAAAGCATGAAATTTATCAGTTATAACTATATGTAAGTAATTTAAACTTCTATACTAAATAAAGATTCAAATCATTCCCTATTCTATCATCGGTAGATAACAAATCCTTTTTTTTCCCCTTTAATGAAAATAGGTTTTATGATTCCTTTTGCTTACTTTTTTAATCTCTTGTAACATAAACTATGTTTTAATTAATTTTATCTTTAGTTATTTGAAAGGTATATGTCATATTTTAATTCTACTGGTTGTTACTTAAAGCTATATGATACATACTAGGTGAAGATATCCAATATATGCCAACAAAAAACATCCAAAACAGAATGCATGGGAAAGTTTACAAGTAAAAGTATGGACTAATTAATAAGAAAAGCAAAGAACAATAACAAAAATAAAAACAAAACAATGAAAAGTAGGATTAAAGAAATAAAGTTTTAATGTCAGAATACAACCAAACAATGGAATTTTTAAAAAGTCTAGGAACTGATTCTTGGGTCAAAGTAATGAAACAAATCTCTGTCAAATATAAATTTAGAAAGAGAAAACAAATCAACAATGAGAAATAGAAGGGAACCAGAAGGCCCCAGTGACCGGGTTTCTGGAAAGCAGAGTGGCAATATGGTCTGATGCTAAAACTATGGCTAATCTTGGAGCCTTTCCTGGTCTTGAAACCAAGAGGCTAAGGAAGCAAGCAAGGCCTTGGGGACTAGCGAGGATGGACTTGCAATTGGGACCACTGCACAAAGGTGGAAAGGCTATATCCTCAAGGAAACAAGATACAAACCAAGACTTCCTACTACCAGCAAGAGAAGGCAAGAAAATGTATGAATCCCATCCTGAGCTCTGAACAGGGGTATAAGATGACTGTCAAAGAATTAATAACTATAGGCCTGCCTTCATATGAGTTTGGCATTTGATTTTTTTTTTTAAAGATTTTATTTATTTATTCATGAGAGACAGAGAGAGAGAGAGAAGCAGAGGGAGAAGCAGGCTCCCAAGGAGCAGGGAGCCCGATGCGGGACTCGATCCCAGGACCCTGGGATCATGACCTGAGCCGAAGGCAGACACTTAACCATCTGAGCCACCCAGGTGCCCCTGGCATTTGATTTTATACAACATGTATAGTCCCAGAAACCCCAAACCAACAAATCTTAAAATAGTCCCAGACTGGAAAATGGCTGAGCTATCTAAAAGAGGAAGATAATCTTACATGAAGCCTCCCTCACAACCATCCCATATATGAAGCCCCACTAACGATGACTTCACAATCCAAACTTAAAAAACACATAAGAAAACAAGAATCCCATGAATAAGGGTTAATAGAAACAATAATAGCACAACACAGAGAATTAGACTGTCAAAAATTCAGATATCAGAATTAGTGGATAGAAACTATAAAATAATTATGTTAAAAATATGAGAAATAAAAGATGGAACTAAAACTATGAGAAAGGAACAAAAGCTCCTTTTATTTTCTAACATTATGACAGACAAAATACACTGAACTATCCATTAATTGAAAGAATTAAAATGCCAGATACCATATATTGAATTCCTCAGTCCTACTAGCCACATTTCATGTGTTCCATAGCCATATGTGGCCAGTGGCTACCACATTGGACAATGAAGATTTGGAGACTTCATAATTTACAATGGAATACTGGGGATTTATGTTGGTAAATAAGAGAGAAAATTTGAAGCATTGCCTTATGAAACAGCAATAGTCATCGTCATCCTCATTGCTATTATCATAATCATCATTATTATGGAAGACATATAAGCAGCCAAGAACTAAAATTATGGGGGAAATGGCCTATATGTTTGACAGGAGACAGTTAGAATGAAGGAATTTTTAAAATATTATACTTTTGAAAGAAAGGTGAAAACTTTTAGACTTTGTTAAATTAAATATGCATGTTAAAATATATAGGGGAGGGTGACAGAAGCAAATATGGCAGAGTAGGGATCTCCAGGAGCCATCCCTCCCCCAAACACTAAAGTTTGGCAAAACAAAACCCAACCAAACCCTGTTAGAATCACTACTCTGGAAGATAGCTGAAGGTCTATAGCAACCAAGCACGACCTCAGCCAGCAGAAAAGCCTCTAAAATAAAATAAGAGATTTTTGTGGTATTTTAACTACTCTTAGCTCCCTCCTCCTTCCTAGCATATTGGCATTGTTGAAGATAGCAACCTGCATTGCCAGGGTGGGTACCTGATACCAGAAGAACTGCAAGGGTCTGGTCCCCAAGGAACTGTGTTTCTGTTTTGACCTGACTGGAGTTCCTCCCAAAGACTGATGCAAGAATTTCCCCTTTGTTTTGCCTAACTCAGAACTCTATCAGAGTGGAGTGGCTATGTGGTCCTCAAAAACAATGAAAATGAACAAAATGAGCAAGTTGCTACTGCCTGGGGGGAGAAAACCTGGGACAAACAAAAGACATGCAAAAACCTAGAAGGAAAAGCTGGGGAGTGTAATTTTGGGGAGGAGTGGGATAGAATAGGGGCTTTATAATTGATTTTCAACAAAGTCAATAGGACTATTCAGCAGGGAGTCTGCTTGAAGATTCTCTCCCTCTGCCCCTTCCCCCACACCCCCCATGCTCTCTCTCTCTCTCAAAGAAATAAATAAAACTTCAAAAAGAAAAAGGAAGATAACAAGTTTTTGCAAGGTTGTGGAAAAACTAGAATCCTTGTGCATTGCTGGTAAACATGTAAAATGGCACAGCACTGTGGAAAATAATTTGGTGCTTCCTCAAAAAGTTAAGCATGGAATTACCATAGAACCCAGTAAATTCTCTCAGAAGTATATACACCAAAGAATTAAATATAGGTGTTCAGGGGCACCTGGGTGGCTCAGTCATTAAGCGTCTGCCTTCGGCTCAGGTCATGATTCCAGGGTCCTGGGATGGAGCCCCACATCGGGCTCCCTGCTCAGCGGGAAGCCTGCTTCTCCCTCTCCCACTCCCCCTGCTTGTGCTCCCTCTCTCGCTGTATCTCTCTCTATCAAATAAATATGTAAAATCTTTAAAAATAAATAAATAAATAAATACAGGTGTTCAAACAAAAACTTGTACAAGAATGTTCATAGTAGCTCTATTTACAATATAGTCATAAGGTAAAAGCAGCTCAAATGTCTACTGCCAGATGAATGAATAAACAAAGTGTGAGATATCCATTCCATAGAATATTATTCAGCCATAAAGAGAATTACTGTGCATGTTACTGACAGATGCTACAACATGGATGCACCTTGAAACCAGGGTACTCAGGAGACAAGCCAGACATAAAGGACCACATACTGTATGATTTCATTTACATGAAGTGTCCATAATAAACTAACCCATAGAGACAGAAAGTTGATTTGTGGGGAGAAGGGAATTGGGAATGACTGCTTAATGGGTGCAAAGTTTCCATTTGGGGTGATAAAACTTTCTGGAACCATACAGCTCCAATCGCACATTGTGTGCAATGCGGGCCAGCTGTACATTGTGAATGTAATTAATCCCACTGACTTGTACTTTAAAATGATTACAGTGATGAATGTAATAGGATTTTACCACAATTAAATGTGTGTGTTAACCACTAAGTGATTAGCCAGAGGACATATAATTTCTAAATACAAGGAAGTAAACAAAAAATAAAAAATTGAAAAGAAGCACCCAAAAGAAACTCCCTGAAAAAGACATTCATTATGATTAATAAGTTATACACTCCTATGTATGTATATTTCATGTTTCCTTCAAAAGAACAAGATATCATATAAAAGACCCAGGGCCTTCACAAATGTTTATTTTTAAACTGTATGGGTTACACAGTAGATTAAGCAGAGCTAAAATAAAAGAAATAAAAGAATTAGTAGACTGGAAGATAGAACTGATGAAATCATCCAGAATGCAGCACCAACACACATTAAAAAGAGGACAAAAGCCATAGAGAGAAAAAGGTTCAAGTCTGTACCATTGGAATTCCAGGTGGAAAAAATAAAGAGATTTGCAAAGAGGCAGTATTTACTTTTGAGGGATAATTTTCCATAATTGATGAGGATTCTTGTTTTTCAACCTCTCATTCAAAAAGTGCCCCGAATTATAAGACAACGAATCTCTATGTCTATTGATATTTAATTAATATATATGAGTCAACACAATATCCAGCATTCCTAATTTCTGTCATAAATATTTTCCTCAAGGAGCCTGGCAAATATTCATAATATATGCTAACACACACATGTCTCCTGCAACACTTGTGATGTGCCTTTCCCAACTCAGAAATGATGTCAATGCACTCTCTTGTGGTTAAGGAAGAACAATCTAAATCTATACCAGAGCCTGGTAAGCAAGCATGGTGATAATTTGGAGAAAAAAATGATGTTGAATATCAGCAATTTTTTTTTGGTTCCAAATTCTACCTTATGTGGGAAAATTTCATGACCACTGGATCTGGCCTGGAAACTTCTCCCAAAGTTTGAACTGTATTGTTTGTTTATTTTTGAGAAAGAAATGGATATAAGCCAAAAATGAGGTATAAAACAAAAATGAGGAACAGGAATAGTTGAACAGAAACCATTTTGGTAAATGTGGAACATGTAGTCATTACAAATATAGTCAGGTTGAAGAGTTACTTGGTACCTATTGATCAGGTGCATTAGTTTAAAATATAGGCCTGTCCCATTTAGTCTTTCCATTTAACATATTTAAAGTTCAACCCAATAGGGACGCCTGGGTGGCTCAGTTGGTTAAGCGGCTGCCTTCGGCCCGGGTCATGATCCCAGGGTCCTGGGATCAAGTCCCGCATCGGGCTCCTTGCTCAGCAGGGAGCCTGCTTCTCTCTCGCTCTCTCCCTCTGCTTGTGCTCTGTCAAATAAATAATAAAAATCTTAAAAAAAATAAAATAAAATAAAGTTCAACCCAATAAATTTACTTAAGTAAGTGATCCACCTAACTACTTTAGATTTATTTCTTAAAAAACATAAAACCACCATGTATCTCTATCATACCTTCCCTATACCTCTCAATTTGCTGTGATGCAGGACCAAGCTTATTTCTTGCCACAACTTTTGGGTATTGATTTATACTAAAATTCCTTTTTTATGCCCTGAATAAAAAAAGAGTTAAAGAGGCCATTTAAAGTAAGCCAAGATGTAGAGGTCTTTCTCCAATGTACCTTTATTGATTACAATGCGTATAAGGTGCCATTATACCAGGAAAACAACACCGTGCTAATCACTTTGAAGCATATTGCTGTGTTTCCAAGACCTTGAAGTTTCCCTTTCCACTATTGGGTGTGTTGTGAGTAACTGTTTCCACTTTAGATCATTATGCTTTGAGATTAAGGGTAGGGATGTTGAGCTAAACAATGTTGGGTACCTGATATTTACAAATATAAGTTATGTGTTAAGTTCAGTATAAGTAACATACATGATAATAACTTATAGTAAAGCCAAAATTTCCTGTAGCCTGCTTACACAACCTCAACAGATAGTCTCAAATCTCATATAGTCGATCCAATTCTAGATAGTCAGGCTGAGGACTGAAATTGTCAAGGAATGCACAAGGACTTTAGGTCTTAATAGTATCATCATCATCATTATCGTCTTGCCTTACTGAGTTAACTCTGGCCTAGCCTAGAGTAGCCACAGATCTACTAGATCTGTGAAGCACATGTAGCTATTGAGCACTTGAAATGCAGTTAGCCCAAATTAAGATGTGCTGTAAATATAAAATCCACACTGGATTTTTAAAAATTAATATGAAAAAAAGAATGTAAAATATGCCATTAAAATGTTTTATATTGATTAAATGGTGAAATGATAGATCAACTTTGGACACACTGGGTTAAATAAAATATATTATCACAATTAATTTCACTTGTTTCTTTTTAATGTGGTTAGTAGAAAACTTTAAACAATATATGTAGTTCATATTTGTGGATTTTATTACATTTCTATTGGACAGTGCTGTAGGGGATTGTCAAAGATAAAGTTCTTGCTCAGTCATGGCTGTTCTTTTTGACTCAAGACTCCATCAAAAGGGTCATTCATTTGAGTTAAAGCCCAAAAACACCAATTTTTTTTTAAGTAGGCTCCATGCCCAGCATGGAGTCTAATGTGGGGCTCAGATCAAGACCTGAGCTGAGAGGAAGAGTCAGATGCTCAACCAACTGAGCCACCCAGGTGCCCCCCAAAACACTAATTTAAAATTTTAAGTATTAGGCCAATAGAACTAGCATACAGATCAATATTGGCTTTTTTTCAAAGTGTTTTTTCAAAGACACGTATGATTGTGGCAATACAATTTCCAAAGACTTTAATGACATCCTGAAATTTTAGGAACCAATTTTCTTTTGTATACAACTTATCTTCTGTTTCATATTTATAACATATCTGTTATATAAAGCATGTGATATGTGTATTTATATATATAGCTTAATATTTACTGGATAATTCAGAATATAAATTATACACTTTACCCTACCTTCTATTTTAAAAACAACACTAAGTTCTAGTAACATGATGAAAACCAATTCTTGGTCTTATTATGATTGGTCTTATTGTACAACGCCATACTAAAACCTGTGGCTGCAATCTGGTTTATACAGGAAAACATTAAAGATACTAGAGGGAGTAGAATAAAATCAGTTTGGCTGATTTTAAGTCATAGTAAGCGAACACTTCTACACTTCACTATTTGCAATGAATTATGCTACTACAGACATTACAACTTTCTTTCTTCACTTCTAACTTATTAACATGTCATTTTTATATTTTCGTTTGATTTTGTTCTTACATTTTACTTTCGAGTTTTCTAAATAAGAGTAATTTCTTTATAATTTAGAAAAATATTTAAAGTAATAAAGTGGTATGATGGCTCAAAGGAAAGAGAATGGAATGGACATTTACAGTTTGTCACTGACTATTAATTTTCCCCCTTCTTTTGGGGACAGCCCTGGTCTTTCTTCACGAACTCTCCTTCCCCAATCTTAGTCCGATAGTTTGGGTGGAGCTGGCTGCCCTCCTCAGTGCTTGCCATATCACATCTCCTTGGCTACAGAATGGACACTTGTCAGAGCCCATTCAAAGTTAGTGCCCGGACTTTTACCAGGCAACCAAAGAGAGACACTCATTTTTGCTGAGGAAATAGGAGGTAAATCTGGAGCCATTTTAAGTCATCTTGCACCACAAGGTAACAGCCCTTCTAAAAAATGGAATCAATATGGAAAAAAGCAGAATGAAGAGATAGAGACAACATCATCTGAGCTCCTGGATCTTCTTTTGTCTAAAAACAGTCCACCTTTGGACAGTCCAGATGTGTGTCAAAAAATTACCCAGAAGTTCTTGAAATAGTTTAAGTTGGGTTTTCTGTCACAAGGTTGATATTTAGCTAAAACATACCTACATGGCTGTGGCATTTGTCTATGGAACATCCTGATAATTGGTGCTCTTCTAGCAACCATTTCGATGAGTTGTTGCCCACATCATTCTTATCACTAACTACTTTAAACATCGCCCTTGCTTCTAATCAAAATAGTTTGAATAGTAAAGTAGGATTTGGAAACATGAATATATGAAGAATAAGGCTAACATTTTGGGTGACAAAAAGAGAATGAGGAAGGGCAAAATACAAATCTATTCACAAAGATCTAAAACAGGTACTTTTGCCATCAAATTATAAAAAGATATCAACACCTTCTCAGCCTAACAAGGTCATCTGCCCTCTTAGAGTATGTTTCCTCTTTTATTAAATGAACATTCAAAATAACTGTGCTGCTTATCTTATAACAACATAAGGGATGGGATTCATATGGGATTCTACCCATAGAAACACTTTCTATGCACACCATTCTACGTGAAGAAATAGTAATAATAGACAAGTGAATGCTTCATAAATGAAAAGTATTATTACTCCATTTGATTCATACACCTGATTTTTAGGTTATTTATATTTCCTGTGTGTTGAAAGTACGTTATCAATTCCGTTTCCATGTAAGAAAAGAGGTACTTTATTATTATAGATAATAATAGTATTTCAATCTTATTACCCTTAAAATTATTTCGATTGTACTTTGTTTGTGCAGTTTGTTATTCTCCTCTCACTATTCTCTGTAACACCGATCAGAAAAATATAAAGTTATTTCTATCACCACCCCTCTTTTAAAGACATACAAATTCTCTGAGCCACAACATGTTTTAATATTATTTGTTACCTTGGGACACCTGGGTGGCTCAGTAGGTTAAGCGTCTGCCTTCGGCCCAGGTCATGATCTCAGGGTCCTGGGATCGAGTCCCACATCAGGCTCCTTGCTGGGCAGGGAGCTTGCTTCTCCCTCTCCTTCTGCTGCTCCCCCTGCTTGTGCTCTCTCTCTGTCAAATAAAAAAATTAAAAATATATATATATTATTTGTTACCTTAAGCAAGGAGATTTCCTTTTATACACTTTAATTTTTCTACTTACTTGGTTATTCTTTTAATGAAAAGAATATTTATGCTTTTCTTGTTTAAAATATGACTGATTTTTGTAGAAATTTTGAAATATACACACAAAATATATCTAAATGATTATAATCTCAATACCCCCAAAATAATGACTAATAACTTGAAAGGGGGAATATCTATTTTAAGAAGTATTTTTCACACTTAAAACATCCCTCCATGTTATTAAGTGTCATTACAAGAGAGTCTCTAAGTCATATCTTAATGTAGCATTGATTACCCATCACCGTTTGTACTTTAACCTAGAGCATATCCCATTTTAGAAAATGGACTAGATTTCATATCAAAGGGTCAACCACACTAGACAGTTTCTAATGTCCACCAGGCTAGACCCATGATCTTAAAGTATGAAGGGGGCACACATTCAATGGTATTGCAGCTATGTAAGTGGCATTGATGGTAATTAGGGGTCCATCAGGAGTTCTGGCACTACTTACTTTTCATTCCATTTCTTCAAATATTCTCAGAAAAGTGACAAGTTTTTAAAAATGAATTTAGAACATGATAAAATTAATCAATTGATAGATAAATATAGACATAGGTATTAAAAATAAGAGACAATCGGGGCACCTGGCTGGCTCAGTCAGTTAAGCATCTGCCTTCAGCTCAGGTCATAATCCCAGGGTCCTGGGATTAAGCCCCACATTAGGCTCCCTGCTCAGTGGGGAGCCTGCTTCTCCCTCTCCCTCTGCCACTCACCCTGCTTGTGTTCTCATTCTCTCTCTGAAATAAATAAATAAAATCTTAAAAAAAAAGAGAGAGAGACCATCTACTAATTGTAAATCTTTGGTCAGGTGCATCGATGGTACATACATTCCCATGTTTGCCATTTTCTCTTGCTTCTGATAAGACTTGACACAGTAATTCAAGAAATGGCACCACAAAGACAAGAAATTATTTTGATCAAATTCTAGCAAGATCTTTTCTTTGACAGGAGAGGGAGAGAGAGAGAATCCATGGAAAATTCTAAAATTCAATTATTTTAAAGTTAGTCATACTTTGAAATCCCTATAAATACTATCTTTGGATCTGGTCCAGGAGTTAGAATTGCTCTGCCATTTGTTTTGTAGACCCAGGCAACTTGTTTAGTTTCTTTATGCCTCAGTTTCCTCATCTGTCAGTTGAAAATTTCAATAAGATGGTCCTTTTCAACTCTAAAATAAACACAATTCTTGGGCGCCTGGGTGGCTCAGTTGGTTAAGCGACTGCCTTCAGCTCAGGTCATGATCCTGGAGTCCCTGGATCGAGTCCCGCATCGGGCTCCCCGCTTGGCGGGGAGTCTGCTTCGCCCTCTGACCCTCCCCCCTCTCATGTGGTTTCTCTTTCTCTCAAATAAATAAATAAAATCTTAAAAATAAAATAAAATAAACACAATTCTATGATACTGTTACTGAGTGTCATTAAATAGGGATGGTCTACACTACTCAATATTCATACTATTCAGTTTCAACTAAGTCCTCATTGCTACTCAATAATCCTTACATGTACCCCTTAGTACATTCTTCATAGTAATTGTCCCAAAGCCTCATTAATCTCAAGTCCCCTTCCCATTCCACCATCCACACTGGGCAAATGTGGACCCAACTAATGAATTCTTCAAGTAGACACAGATCAGCTACTAGCAACTGGTTTATAAGAAGCACACAACAAAATGAGGATACCTTTCAGGATAGTTTTGGAAATATCTACTTGAAACTGAAGAGCCACCACATGCACACTGATGATGAAAATCACCGTCTGAAATGCAGTGCTTTTTCTACATTTTGATTCATCTGTCTTTTTTTTTTTTTTTACATGCATCTGCTTGATGACCAAGTGTTGGAAATATACATAAATGCCACCAAAAAAGTTGATGATGTACCCATTATGTTAATTAAATCCCACCCCCTTATTTTTGTTCCTCTAAGGAATTGCTAAATGATCTAAGTGCTAAAATTAAATGGCTGGTCCTGAGAGTAGGGCCATTTCACAGTAACAGTTGAATAGAGAGAATATGTTAAAATTAAAATAAGCTTAAGAAAGAATTATACACTCTGACCAAGGTGGGAAAATTAGCTGAAATATCTGCCAAGGGAAAGTGGAAAGTTCTAAGATACCAGATGTCTCTGTGGGTTCCAAATTTGGAATTCTTTGTCGCCTTTTAAATCTTCCCTCAGAAGTACCAAGCCTTACAATGCATGTGGTTTGGCATATGGGCTGTTATTTTGCATTTCTAGACTCTGAGTCTGCCTTTTCAATCAGTATCCAAGCTATTTTGTTAAGTTCTATGATATCTTGGGATACATGGCTCTCAAAAACATGAAGCAAAGAAATAATGACTTATTTTTTCCCTCCATTTCATTATAAAAATCTTCAGGCAAGATTTAGGATCCAAGAAAGCATAACTGCTATCTTTCTGTAAGTCTTTTTGAACTTTGTGTGTGGAGGGTGGGTAGGTGTGTGGAGAAATCGGGGATAAAGATGCCTCCTCATACTAAAAAAGCCTTAATTTTTTAAAATATTAAGTCATCAGAGAGGGCAATTGGGCTCTTCCTCTATAGTCATATTCTCTCTAAGATCTCCCTATTAAGAAGTCACTGTGACACCTATACCTGATTTCAGGTGGTCAAAACAAAGGGAATAACTCAATATGAAAGCCAATTACTCATTTAGCAATGGTCAAACTGAAGATAAATAAATGGTGGGAGAAAAAGAGCAATTAAAATCCAAATAAGAAAGACCTCTAATATAAAAATAGTAAAAGAATCACCCATTTCAAAACTAAGACATTCATTTTTTTAAAGATTTTATTTGAGAGAGGAGAGAGAGAGCACAGAGAGAGAAGCAGAGGGAGAAGCAGACTCCCGCTGAGCAGGGAGCCCGATGCAGGACTCGATCCCAGGACCCTGGGATCATGACCTGAGCCAAAGGCAGACACCCAACTAACTGAGCCACCCAGGTGCCCCTAAGACATTCATTTTTATTTACATCACATTTTTCTTCATTTTGGATCACAAGTATATTCAGGATTGGTCACTAGATGGAATGTAGTATGTTGGTGGCTAATTACTGATTTGGAAAGATTACATAACACCCTTGAACATGAATAATTTACCAGTTATTTCCAATTGTTTATAAACCAATTGTTAAAAATGTAACTAAAATCTAAATGGCTAGTGTCATACCTTCCAACTTATCAGTAACATAAGAATAATGTAAAATGCCTTTTAAAAAAATCCCTTCTATCCGTGAAGAAACTGTTACACAAAATTGAGTTTAGAACTGTTTTTTATAAACATGCTAAAATACTATTTTAAAAATAGTGACAAACCTCTTTGGAAAATGGCCTCTATAATGAAAAATCAATTCTGGCAGGATCATTATACATATTAAACATTCATGGGAAAGATGGAACAGCCAGCAGAGTGTTCAAAAGTAGAAACAAGAGAATATAGATGACCTACATCACAAACTATCTCCTGGCAGAGGCTTATGGTCCTGAAATTAGAGGAGATAACCAAAAGTAACCAGATACACAGACTTTTTCTCCCTTTTATTTTGTACCCAAACAGAAGCAGCCATAGTTGGGGATGGGGAGTGGGGGGAGACAAAGGCACATTTTAAAACTAGAACCTCTTGGGTTTTAAAAAAAATGAGCTGAGAGAGCACATAAATATGAAGTTATGAATTATGTGAGAAGCTATAGAATGATGAGTTAGACCTGCTTTTCTCTCTGAATCAATAATGAGGAGGTTTTTTGAGTGGAGGGCTAGAACCCAAGGTGCACATCCAAAAGACTCCCATTGCTGAGTCATACCAGATAGAGGGAGATATTATGGAAATCACAGCTGGGAAACTGGCAAAACTTAATTACTCAACAGCCTTCCCCACTTCTTCCTTGCCAAAGGAATCATAATGACGACGGGGGGGTATTAATATGCCCAACCCCAGGAGATGACTCTGGTTGTCTAATCCAATCACAGCAATAGTGTTCTCCTTTGCTAGTTAATCATTTGGCCAATATTCTGTGCAGCTATGGGGATACGAATGGGGGGGACATGTGATCCTGTTCTTGCCAATGAGTCATGAAGTGATGCCTAATAATGAGCCTCTGGGAGAAATCTGTCTTCCTGAAACAAGAAAAACCCTTTTCCCCAGCCCACTCTCCTAATCAAACATGGTATCACGAGGCCATAATGCTTCCTCAGTGCAGCCATCTTATAGTTTAAGAACCCAACATCAAGTTGAGGATGGCAAAGAAGAAAGATAGGAAACTCTAGTTCCTTGATATGAACTTGGGGCTTCTTTACCAAATTTAGAACCACCTATTCCCTGACTTCTCACTCTGTAGGAAAACTAAAGTCCTTTATTTTTGAGTCTCTTTTGGTTAAAAATTACGTTACTTGCAGCTGAATGATCCTGATAGACTTAAGATTGTAAAAGAAAACTCCATGATTCTATGGTGGGATAGTCACTGTCCACTTTGCAATAGCCACCATGGAGAGAAGAGAGGAAATCCAGACAAGGTTATGCTGATAAACAACGGAGAGGGAATCCATGCCCAGGGGTTCATCTTTGTGCTATTTCTACCTCTGATTTCCACAATTAAAGCTTTCCACAATTAATGTGAGAGGACACATGTTCTTCATTAATAGAAGCAACACCAGAGATGGAAAAACAACTGGTAAAATAGTCAACAAACACTTCAATCAGTTCTGTGTCTTGCCTGTGACATTTTATTTCATTTGGCATTTATACCAATAAGTTTATTAGAAACAGACATTTTTGTTTCTAAGAGACATCAGGGAATTCAGTAATGCCTAGAAATGTCCTAAATAACAGTTCATATATATTGAACCCTAACGTATGTTTTATGCTCTCATTTAAATATATGTCTGCAAATACACACATGCACCAAGATACACAGGGAGAGACTGTACTTAAACATCTACAGAGGTTGTACGTAATTTTAAATTCCCCTTATTCTAAATTTCTCAAAGCAGTAAGTGTCCACAGCCCAATGTACTTACTGGAGAACTAATATTAATCGATGAAAAGGAAACTTTTAAAACTTGATAAATACTCATTTTATTCACTGTATACATTGTATTTTAGGTCTTTATATAACTTCTTACTCATACTCAATATAACTTTTTGGGTTTTTTTTAATGATCTGAGAAGCAAAAACGGGATGATACTAATAAAAATGTAAATATAACTGTAATAAGAATTTGGTTCTCTGTATAACTCAGAGCCTTATTTTGTCATCAGTCCTCTGTTCTAGGTTTGATTGTGATACTGATTTGGAACATAACTTTTCTCAGCTCTTCCTTTCCTTGCAAAGATTCCACCAATGCCCAAATCCTGTCTTTATCCTTTTGCCTTTATTATGAGTACAAAAAATAGGCTGGAGCATCTTTTTTTAGAGTGAAAAAAGTTTTCACACTTGCATAACTCGTGCAGTTGAAATGGCCTGAAATCAATAGTCCCCAGAAAAGCATCTTTGAAAAGACACCGAGGCTAAAAATCAGTAACTGCAAAGAGGTACTTTGAAAAGAATAGTAAGGAAAAGCTACTGCAAAACTGTGCTGGAGAGATAAAAATATCTAGAATGAGAAGACATTCACTTTGGAAACTTTCTTTATGGTTTTGAAAATTTTATATGTCTGAGTTGTTTTTTTTTTTAATCCCCAATGTTGTCCTGGGATTACAGATGTTTGAAGTTCCCAAATTGACTATGCAATTCTTGGGAAGAAAATTAGATTTCCAGAATAGCTTTCTCACTGAATAAAATATTAAGATAATTACTTAGATGGCAGAAGAACTGAGTATGTCTAAGTGCCCCAAGAAAGGTAAAGAAAAGGTCTGGAGACAGGAGCAAAATGAACAGCTACAAGAAGGAGCAAATACTTTGGGTTTGGAGGACTAGGGAGAATAAGCAGGTATGTAGCAAGAGGGGCTGAGGGGGAGAGGGGATGATTTGGGGAGACTAAATAAGATACTCCAGGGGAGGTTCCTCTCTAAAGAAAAGAATGAAATCTGAGAAGATAGAACTCTGACCTCTTTCCATCCCTCTCTGTCTCTCCCTCATACACATTCTCGTTCTCTCGGTGTGTCTCTGTATCTCTGTCTGTCTGTGTCTTGTCTGTCACTCCCTACCTCTCTCTCTCACACATACAAATAAGGCCATGGAAGGCCTAGAACCTCCTGTCCTACACTCCCTGTAGGATCTGGCCTAGAACAAGGAAGGCCCTCAATGTGTGTGTGTGTGTGTGGCGGGGGGGATGGTGAGCCTCTGTGTAAGTGAACATTTCCAAGAAAGCATGACTGCTAATAGGCTCATGGACACCCCAGGGACAAGGCATTGGGCACGTCACTATCCATAGTTGGCAGTTCTCTCCTTTACATTTCCACACAAGACTTGTGGGAATTTCATTTTCCCTTTTTTTCTCTGTCCCATCTGGAAAATATTGCAATGTCTGTGTTCACTTCCCAGAGTCCTTTTCATTCTGGGGCTGAGCTGGGTTTTGCTGTTCTTTGCTTTCACACAGGCCTGTAAGGTATATCCTCACCTCTGCCTTCTTCCCTCTGCCAGTAACCATTTATGACCACAGAGCCTCCTATCCCCTTGTTATCTTCTTTATTGAAAACAACTCTGTTGCTTGAACTTGCCCAAGTTCTTATGATGTCAATGAAACATCCTATGAAACGCTGAGTCCTCACTACCCAGGACCTAGTATAATTTGGATGTGCTCAGGTAAGAATACAAGCCAGGGTAATCATCAGTCATTTGAACCAATCAAAAGCAATGCTTTGCCCTTGGAGATTTTAGGATGCCAGAGTGGTCATTAGCTCCAGGCTAGGGTGCATCAGTAAAGGTCCTTAGCTGAAACAAATTCTGCCTAACTTATATATAAGAAATGTATTGGAAGAATATGAGGGTAGGATTAATATATTCACAGAATTGACAGAGGATCAGAAGAATAAGGCTCTGTTCTGGACAAGAGAGTTTGGAGGGCTGGGAAAGAAATCTCAGCAGTGGCCTCATGTTAGAAACATTCATGTCATCATGAGTGAGTGCCAAAGATCACTTCTGTGTTTGATCCAATTAATTAAAATTCAAGGCCAGGAAAGACATTCCACTAGCTGAACAGAGGTTACATGCATTCTCTTGGGCAAACAAAGATGAGGAACGAGAGCCTCTAGACCCATTGAATTCCACAGGAAAAAGTATAAATCTGGATTTTCCTGTCCTTCAAAACTACACACATTGGCGAGAGATAACTCTCTAAAACAAAATTATGATGCTGTTGAGAACTATAAAGAAATGCTGAGTGGTCTAAAATTATACAGGTACACTACACAAAGATTCCTGTTTCCTAAAGTTGCATCGTGTCTGGTACATGGTAGGTGCTTAGTAACTATTTGCTGAATGAGTGGAACACCCCAGCCTTTCAGAGGTCCTGAGGAAGGTTGATCCTAGGCCAGATGATACAAACAATTATTAATTTTCAGATAAATCCTTTCTGGAGCCTCAACGTGGGACTACACCAAGCTAGTCCCTGATGTGGAAAGGTATGAAGTAGGATATGGGTTAAAGGGATAACTGGGAGAGATGGGGATCAAAACCAAATATGTCTGTCCATTTTCTCTCTTTCTTCTTCTCTCTTTGACCATCAGATCCTACTTCTATTACCTGCCTTTAAGGCAGGAAAGAGTCTTAGTGTTATTTACTGTGGACTATTGCAATATCAGAGCTATTAAAAGAGATCATAGCACAATTAACACTAAAGAGTTGAAAAGAATGATTCACATGCTCAAAACATCCATTGTTTAGATTCAATTTGTTTGACTAGTACAATGAATTTTCTCTAGGGTCCTTCAAAAAATAATTTTCTTTTCTTTCTGCTTATTGGAACAAAGAGTTTTCACTTAGAAAATGAAGTTACAGCAAGCTCTTGTGGATCTAGCATTTAAGGAAGATTATGTACCCTTCACTTCCACAGTATCCTTCTATTATTTACTGGACAATCCCTCAAATATACTTTGGAATATAACCCTTTATGTAAGAATAGTTTTAGATAAAGAAAATCTTCCTAGTTTTGCGGCTACCTTTGGTTATAAATAAAAGATAACCCTTTCTTCTCTCATGGAATCCGATTATAATTAATAAGTATTATTGTCATGTTGCTTTTTCCTACTGCTATTTCTACAAATGTTGAAACAAACGGTTGAAAGAAATTTTGTCAATAAGAAACAATACCAGGCATCTTTGCTTCCTAAGCAATGCTATAATAACCATTAATGATGAGTGAATAAAAAAATGGAAAATTATAATTATTGTATATTAGTTATTTTAACAATAATAAATATTTAATTTTAACACAGTTTGGAGAATTATTTTGGCTTTAACTATCAAAATTGATCCATGTATACTATAATCAACTGACAAAAATGAGTAATATAAATTGGCAACCTGATTTAAAATTTTTGACAACTCCAGGTAATATAATATACCTTATGGATATTTATACCCTCTGTCTCCTTCAGAACTAAATTCACCTGTTCACTTAGCTCTTACAATCCTTGTTTCAATTCAGTTCAACAAGATTGATTGATTGATTGATTGATTGACTGACTATGGGGCAAAGGGAGAAGAAGAGAGAGAATCCCAAGGAGGCTTCACACCCAGTGCCCAGTGTGGATCCTGATGCAGGGCTCAATCTCACAACTCTGAGATCACCTGAGCTAAAATCAAGAGCCGGACATTTAACTGACTGAGCAACCCAAGTGCCCCTCAAGGAGATTTACTGAGTGAAAGTCTGGAGTTGGGTGCTCGGTTAGGCAGAATAAGACATGCAAAGGAGAGTAAAATAAATTCCCTGCCTTCAAGAGTTTGTGGTCTGATAGGGTAGGTGAGGCAAGTACAATCATACTGAGGCAAAATAGTAAGTATCAAAGTGAAGTACACAGTTGTGTCTTCAACTATATAAAGGGCAATTCTGTGGAAAAGGAGAGAATATGTGTTTTCAAACTTGCCAGTATGCCATGACGTATAAACCCATCTGTTGGCTGGTTGGCTGGGAAATAACTGTACTGTAGAAGTAATTTGGTCATTGCTCCTGGGAAACATCTGGTTTCAGATCTATGTAAAGCTGGAGGAAATAATGCTTACCGCCTCTCTGTTTTACAGGCTTATTCTGTGGATAAATTGTATGATATTTTTAAAGGCCCAAATTTCATGAGGACATCATAAAAATGAAATTTGGTTAGTCAATCTAACCCGTTAGGATACATAAAAATGTTATGAGTGCTTCTGCATATTTCTTTGTATAAAAATCATTATAGGATTGAAAATACCATCCCATATTCTCTATCCATCAACTCTACAAAGAACACTGTAAGCTTAAATAAAAAACGGTTTGCTCTCAGGTGCAGAATCAAAGTGGGCAGAGCTGGTGGTGTCAATGAGCATAGACCCATGCCCTGAGTGACCGCTGGTCCTTTCTAGACACAGAGAAGGAAAATTAGCCTGAAGAATCGCTAAATTCCTTAGAAATAAAGGCTAGTTATGAATGTTGATTGAAAGGGTTGATATCAAGTTAATGGCAAGCTTTCAAGAGTAATTTGAAAGTTGGTATATAAAAGCTGATTGAAAGAAATTGGGAAGAAAGGGTCAAAAAGAAAAACCAAAGAAGTTAGAGGAGAATAGGGTAAAGTAGGGAGCATGATAGCCATATTCAAATACACAAAGGGTAGTTATGAGCTGAGAGATCAGAACTTGGAAAAAAGAATGTCTAGAGATAAAGAGATGTAATTTGGGGTTGACTAGAAAGAAAACTTTCTGATGATTATGATTTTACAAAATTAACAGTGGGCTATTTGGGAAGGTAATCATCACTGGCAATGCTCAAATTGAGTCTGAACAACCACATAGTACTAGGAATAATAAAAAGGAGGGGAAGGAGGACAGCAAGAACAGGCACCATCACCATTTGTGCCTCATCATGTGCCAGGCTCCATGCTAAGTGCTTTATGCACATTATTTCGTGCAGTCCTCACCACAACCCTATGTTGTATATTATTATTTCCATTGAAAAGAGAAGAATCTGGGGCATGAAGGATATAAATAACTTTCCCAAGGTCACACACATAGTATGTAGCTAAGCAGAGATTTAAATTTAATTCTGACTCCTAAATCTATCATATCAAGTGCCTGTCACATCCCTATTATTGGAGATGTTGAGTAAAAGATTTATTTTTTAAAGATTTATTTATTTGAGATAGAGAGAGAGCATAAAGGGAGAGGGAGAAGCAGACTCCCCGCTGAGCAGGGAGCCCAGTGCAGGACTCGATCCCAGGACCCTGGGATTATGACCTGAGCCAAAGGCAGATGCTTAGCCAACTGAGCCACCCAGGCGCCCCGAGTAAAAGATTTAAACAGCTTTTCATTTTTGCAAGGGATAGGTAAATCAATGATCTTACGCTGTTGTTGTTGTTTATCTTTCAAACTCAGAGATTCTACAACTCTACAAATATGAGGCACAGACAGATTAGATAATGTGTGAGTGTTACCAAGCTAGTTACTGCCAGAACTGTGACTGGAACCTACTTCCTGAATCTCAGTCAGTCCAGTGCTCTTTTCACAGGGTCATTCTGCTTTCCAAGCATGGATTTCGGTGTAGGGAGAAGGAAAGCATGGACATATAATATGGCAAAATTCTCCCCAACTAATGCTGAGAACAGGCAAGACCAGAAAGGGCATTTGCCCCTCACACGGTAGGACGACCTATACAAGAAAAAGGATGCAGAAGACAGCTTTGTGTTTCCCAAGTATGTGAGAAAGCTCTTTAAAGCTTGAGAAGGGTTGAGATGCTGCCAGTGGGAACCATGTATGCTAGTTCCGAGAACACTTACCTGGTAAGGGTAGTATGATGACTCTACCCTGGACTTGTTAAACTCTTCAGTACATGAGCTGGGTGTACAGCCAAGATTTCTTATTTCTTTCCATATTCTGTTTGTGGTAAAGTGCTTTTCTATAGTTTTCCTCCTCAAATCTTTATAATAGCCCTGTCAGAAAATAGGAAATATATTATTAGCCTATGCCCATTTTATAAGTGAGGAAACTGAAACCCATGAATGGGATGTAAATGAGTCAGTCACAGAGCTGGTGCATGGCCGGGCTGAGAGCACGCAGCTATGCCAACTTGCAGAGCAATGCTCTTTCTCTGACACTACATTGACTCTCTTCTGTAGGCTACAAGACAGGATAACACAGAGGACTTCAAAAGCAAGTGCAATAGTCATATGCACATCTTATGTTACATTTCCTTCATATACTACTTTATTTTTCAAAAGAGAATCTGGCTTAAAGTATAAATATCACATTTACTAATCCATCCATAGCATTTTTGTGCCTCAAATGTATATCTATTTAAGTTAACTTAATGATTACAAAAGCCACATTTGGAAACTATTATATATGTAGATTAACTTATGGGTTCATTTGGGAAAAAGGAAAAATTACTAGAAAAAAGCAAAACAGACTACATTCACAAGGAAACAGGAATAGACATACTTGTAATTTTAACATGATTCAATGGCATATCCCAGTGGAACATTATTTTTAATTCAGTTTTTTGTTTTATCAACATCCATTTTTTCATGTACCAATAAGTGAGAGTATAGGAAGTGATTTTCTCAGGGGCAATGAGGTCTACATCATGTACATCACACATTTGTAGAGCTTAGGGTCAAAGGAAACAAACAGATTTAACCGTGAATAAACATGAAGAAGACTAATATTGAGGGTTTGAAAGGCTATCACCATCTTTTTACTGAGGTCAAGGAATCTAGACTCCCTAAGAAGTAAGGTGGTAAGGAAAGGAAAAACAGGCTTATATAATTGAAGATAGCAGGTTAACACTTTCTTTTCAACCTGTTTCATTATTTGAGCATACTAGTAACTCCAAAGAGAAAGTCTCCCCACCCACTTTGAATTGCTGAAGCAAGTGTGCTTAAAAGAAGGGAACACCTTTGGATTATTTCTTTTATCAACAGAAAATACACTTCTTGGTCATAAACACTAGAGATCACAAAGACTAGCGTTCAGAGCAAAACTGTGGGGGGGAAAAGTCTGCTTCTGTGCCAACAAAAAAAAAGAAAAGGCTAAAAAACTATTTAGGAATGAAAAACCACATCGAATTTTTTTTTTTAAAGAAATATTTCAGTATTCACTGAGTCTTTTTTTTTTTTTAAAGATTTTATTTATTTATTTGAGAGAGAATGAGAGAGAGCACATGAGAGGGGGGAGGGTCAGAGGGAGAAGCAGACTCCCTGCCGAGCAGGGAGCCCGATGCGGGACTCGATCCAGGGACTCCAGGATCATGACCTGAGCCCAAGGCAGTCGCTTAACCAACTGAGCCACCCAGGCGCCCACCACATCGAATTTTTAAATGTAGTAACAGATTGCTAGAGGTTATAGGCTAATTCTAATATGTTGGATACTTGCTTTCTTGAGGGTAAGTAGGTGATGGGATATAATGGACAACCTTGGGACATTCTAACCAATAGTGTAAAGGCTGGGTTTCCAAGGTAACAGCACAATACACGCTCTAGACAACTATATTGAACCAATAGGGAAGAAAATAATTTAAAACAAAATAGTGCCAATGAAAGATATTACTCAACATGGTCATAACTCTATATAGAACCCTCACTCCTTTAAAATTAAATACTTTAAGAAGAAAATTTATAAATCTAACAACAAAAATCATATGTAGATCCTGGAAGCATCCATTGGGCTAAGAGGCAAGAAGTTAAAAGTGTATATACATTCTCCCTATCTTAAAGATGACAAAATGAGGGCCTTCTGGGATTAAGTAACTTTTGCAAGGTTATGCAACTGACAAGTAGTAGAAATCACTTGACATAGCTGTTAGGACCAGTATCCGTACACTTCCACCAAGATGCCTCAACCTAGACCTGGGGCTGAAACATGTCAGGGGCCAAATGGGCACCTGTGTGAATGGAAATCCCCATTTGTTTCAATAGCTGAAGTTCTGTCCCACCAATTCTGTTTAAATCCTTTTTGCTGAACCTGACATGATTGGGTATAAAGACCCTATAACTCAGGAGAAGGGTCAAGCTCTGGAACAGACTTGCAAGTCATATACCTATAAATGGTGCTCTAAGCCATGGGTTTTGAATGTACTACAGATCATTAAAAGTTGAGAAGACCGATGAGTTAATACAGTCCTGGGAAATATGGATAGTTAAGAGCTTCAAAGAGGGAGAAACCTTAGGGAAAAAACTTAGCTTCCAGAAAGAAGTATCTGAATGGTGGGAAGAAAACCAGAAGAAACTGGTTTTGTAGAAGTCTCCAGCGAGTGGTCATCTCTGTAAAATATTACAGAAGGGTCAAGTATTGTTGCATAATATTTATAGGTTATACAGTATTCATAAGATAAAGGCCAACTTCAGAAACAGTTCCAAACCTAAAAAAACAAACAACAAAACAAAACAAATAAACCCTCCAGATTGTAAGACTCTTTCTGACATAGAAGATAGCCCATGGAATACCTTTTCCATCCTAACATTTATAAAGAAACTGCCATACCCCTAAGTCTGGCAACAACTCAATTTCTACAGATAGGAAATGAGATCACATAAGTCTCTTCAGCTCTCATACATCATACATTCCAAGAATCCTAATCTTCCTCAACTTCCTTTCCTAATTAGTTTACAAAACCTCTATGTGTGTCTCATCAGGGCCCCCAAAGCCAACCTTTCATCTCCTGTGCAGCTCACCATTTTCTTCTTCCCTTGCTCTTCATTCCTACAGTGATGTCTGACAATAATAATAATGATGATGATATTATTAATAGTAACTCCCATTTATTGAGCACTTACTATATGCCAAATATCATGTCGAGTACTCCACAGGACTTAATTTTTTTTTTTTTAAGATTTTTTATTTATTCATTTGACAGAGAGACACAGCGAGAGAGGGAACACAAGCAGGGGGAGTGGGAGAGGGAGAAGCAGGCTCCCCGCAGAGCAGGGAGCCCGATGTGGGACTCGATCCCAGGACCCTGGGATCATGACCTGAGCTGAAGGCAGTCGCTTAACCAACTGAGCCACCCAGGCGCCCGCACAGGACTTAATTTTAATCCTCAGAACAACAGGGTCAGAGACGGAAACGAACTTGCCCCAGGCTACGAGAAGGAAGGAGTAGAGCCGGACTCCAGGCCGCGTCTGTCCGGCACCCCTGGCACCCTGGGCTCTCCACCACCGCACCCCACTCAGAAGCCACGAAGGCACGCCACAGCCAGCTCTGCGGCCGATGGAGAGGGCAGCTTGACAGCGGCAGACTCTGCGTGCCTCGCCCCCTTGCCGTAATGCCACGAGACCCTGCTACCTTCCTCCGTGCTCTGATAGGCTAACAGGCATCTGCTGTGCAGGCTACTGTATTTGCTTCATTCACAAATAATAACTGTAAATGGCACTTTCACATCCTACCACTGGCATCAAAGCAAGCACAGTTCTTCATCAAAGACTTCTCGATCATTTTATGAAATAAGGCACCGGGGAGCCAGCCCCAGTGGACCTACAAATTTGTCTAGGCATGTCTGAATCCGAAAGGGAATACAACTTAGACCCCAACTAAAATCTCTGACATGTATAATTCTGCTTGAAATTCCCTTAGGCAATGCTGAGTTGCAGAGAGACCTGAACTTTTAAGAAGGAGAGACAAGGTTCCAAAGCACAGCTGCGGGACAAAGAGACGGACTGGGGGCTCCCGTAAACAAAGAACGTAGGCCCTAATCTTGGGACAGACTGGGAAAAATTGCAAAGGGTCTTTTTTTTTTTTTTTTTTTTAAGATAGAGAGGTCTTCAAATGTTCAAGGAGCATTAAGTGCCCAAAAGAGAGATCGGCCCTGGAGAGAGAGTTGTTTAAAAAGGGCAATTTAAGGTGACCTTTAAGTTAAAAGGAAAGATAAGCAAAGCTTTATCAACACAAAGCTTCAGCTAATCAGAGTTTACAACTTAATTGTGAAAATTCACTTGTTTTTTCTGATAAGAAGAATTAGGTAACTGACCTAGTTTCACTTTCACTTTGGCTACTCAGAAGTTTGGTACTGAGTTTGAGGCTTAATTATAGCAATAATAATTACAATGTGGGTCTTCACTGACTGCAATACTTACTTCTTTTTCCCTTTCTAGAAATTGTATGTTTACCCTATTTCTAAATTTTTATTTGTATTTACATTTAACCATTTAACAATATGTATACTTTGGGAGAAAAATTTTCATCATAGACAAATAATGGAAGATGACTGATAATATGATATATTGATAGACAGATACATAGACACATAGATACATGAGTGATGACCTGAGATCGTTGACAAATTAGTATAAAACAGGAAGAAACTTGGCAGGCTTTGGTGATTCATTGTGAGAATATAGGAGATTAAAGAATCAAAAAAGCCAAAAATGACTCCCAAATACTTCAGCTCCAGGGGCTAGGGAGAAAATGGTATCAGTCAAGACTGCAAAATTTATCCTGAGAAGCTGGGAAGGATAATGTGTTCAGTTTGTACATGTTTAGTTTGAAACCCTGGAAATATCCAGGAGGTAGTTAAATATATGAGTCTATGAGCTTGGAGAAATGTTCTGAACTGGATATATACTTTTTTGGTTTTTGTTTTATTTTTCCAGCAGCAGTAAAGAATGTAGTTTAACACAGGAATAAAAGCAGAATGTCCCCCTCTTCCTGGACTTAGCTCGAATAAGAGGAGAAACAATTCAAGGACAGAATTCTCATTAACACCGGCACCGAAGGGGAAAACAAAATAGGAAATAGGCAAAAAGTTCTGAATGGAATCAGGAAAGCACAGAGTTTGGAAAATAAAGGGATCAGGGTGTTCAATGAAGCAGAGAGGTCCGGTAAGAAAATACTGAAAATGCTAAAAAATTGGAGCAATCAGATTACTGATGACCTTATGAAAAGTAGTCCTAGTAACATGGTGGGAACAGAAACTACTCATTTGAGAAATACAGAAGAAAGGAAGGTGCAGAAGGCAAAAATCCCCATAGAAATCAGAGGATTTGAAGGGGGAGTTAAAAGCAGAGGGAGGTGGGACACCTGGGTGGCTCAGTCAGTTAAGCGTCTGCCTTCAGCTTAGGGCATGATCCCAGGGTCCAGAGTTTGAGTCCTGCATAGGGCTTCTTATTCAGAAGGGAGCCTGCTGCTCCCCCTGCTTGTGCTCAGCCTCTCTCTCTCTCTTTCTGACAAATAAATGAATAAAAATCTTTAAAAGCAGGGGGAGGCTTGTGTTTTACCTTCTGGCTGGAAGTCTGTATGGAGACCTGTGACAAGAGTTTAGAAAGGACGAAGGAAGGTAAAGGAGTTCAGCCGCACACCCTCCAGCCTGGCACAGAGGAAGCACTGAAGGGCTCTCTGTTTTTCCTCCAAAGGGTACACAGAGGCGCTGAGAGAACCAGTGGACCAGAAGTGGGCCCAGGGTAAGGATGAGAAGGCCACAGAATAGAAGATCCAACCAAATGGAATCTGTGGCATTTGCCAGTGATTTACATGAATACCGGGGTAACTTCCCTAAGAACCAGACGCAATCAGCTGCACCCCAGCCAACACCAACACCCGCCCAGGAGTAAGATCAGCCTAGGGGCACTGCATTTAAAACTAGAAATGGCTCTGGGAAAACTCAGACCAAGAGCCCCTGCCTCCATGCCAGAGAGTCTGTTAGCATCCCCCTACACTACAGTTTTCTTGAAAAAGAGGAAAGGAGAGAACTGCTTTTAAGAAAGGGGAGAAATTGGGGTGCCTGAGTGGCTCAGTCGTTAAGCGTCTGCCTTCGGCTCAGGTCATGATCCCAGGGTCCTGGGATCGAGCCCCACGTCGGGCTCCCTGCTCAGTGGGAAGCCTGCTTCTTCCTCTCCCACTCCCCCTGCTTGTGTTCCCTCTCTCGCTGTATCTCTCTCTATCAAATAAATAAAAAATCTTGAAAAAAAAAAAAAAAAACAAAAGGGGGAAATTGCCCTGATAAGGAGTATAACTTTGACTTGAATGACCATTTATTCAAACGATGACTCTAGAACAACACGAAAAATACTTTTAAAAGCTTTAAAAGACGCCATACTTCAAAAGGATAAACTTACAGTTTTGAGGGCTTTGTGTTTTGGTTTTATTTTTCCCACTACAAAGGCAATGGAGGTTAGAGTACAAAATGAGATCAGTTATGAAAAATAAAAACACATTCTCATTTTTGCACACTTTAACTGTAGTATATAAATTTTCACTCTTCTATGCCTGCAAACAAAATGTCCTTGGAAATATAACTGGGATAATGGTAGGATTTGAGTTGAAGAAGGTGATGGTAAAATAGTTGCATGCATTTTTAATTAACATGAGGGACTAACCAATAGGCAAGTAGAACGTGGGGGTAAGGAGGGCCAGAGCATGTCATTTCAGATGGCAGAATCCTTGGAGTAGAAGGATCTTTTCTCATGAAGGTAAAAAAAAAAAAAAAAATGGAATTATAGATGCCCTTTTGTAGAGAAGCAGAAAACACGACATCCTACAATTCTGTGGTTCTCTGCATTTGAAGGGATGCAGCGGAAATGATACACCCATGGAAAAGCCATTTGTTGGTACTGGTAAAGAAGTAGCAAGAGCATTCCATAAAGAAAGTGAGGATGCAGAAGAGCTGGTTTATGATGGAATGAAGTTTGAATAGGGTAAGCAGTGGAGTTGGGGTCCCCTTTTTCACAATAAAAAGCGCAGATCATGACGGTAGGCAAGAAATGAATAAGTCTGGGACATAAGGGATGAGCTAATTTTGATGTTTCAAAGGGAATTGTGGCATAAATGGCTTCAGTATGAATACAAGCTGAGGTCCCAGATATAGCTGGAGGCCTTGTGAAACCAGCAATATTTGACCTGATTTGAACTCACCAAGGTCAAAGCAGGCCAATCCTCAAGGATGGAGGCCTGGTCTGTGGGTTCTGAGGCTGATTCTGGTAAAGGTCCTAGTTAGGCACTGATACAAATTTCTGAGTAGAAATTCCAGGCCAGGGAGCAGTCTTTGCTCTCCTGAGCAGTCAGCCCATGCTACCTTCAACCCTTACTATCTGGTGGTAACAACCTCCCTCACAGACCAAAGCACATATGGTTTTCAAATCACCAACCCTTTCACCACCCAAAGTCTCTTTTAGTCTCTTTTCCCAGCAGACCCTACTTTGTAAAATGTTACCTACTGTTGAGAGGCGGATATTGATCAGAGGAGGAAGTTAAGTGGTTAAGAGGTGGGAAAGGCATCAAAGTACTAAGCAGTCAATTTCTGGGGAAACATCATATATTATCAGCCAGAATTTCTAGAGAGCCAGCCCTGAGGGAGAAAGAACAAAACAAGAAGAGCCAACTGGAAGACATGTGGAGTGGTTTGCATTCTTTTAAGCTCAAGAGTGACAGCAGGCAAGAACACAGACATTTTCCTGAGGAGAGGCAAAATTCCGAAAGTCAGTTATATGTGTTCTGCTCCTGGTTGCCCCTGCCTAATCATAACGACATTACACGAGGAAAATACAAATTAATAATCAGATGATAATTAGAGGCATGGTTACTCTTGGCCTTGTTAGCCTGTACCTGGAAGAAGGACTGTGCTCAACTTGGCTGCATGTTGGAATCACCTGGGAGACTTAAAAATGGTGATCTTTCTAAGTTCCCCAGGTGATCCTAATGAGTACCCCAAGTTGAAAACGACTAGTCTTGGGAGTATTCTGAGGAAGTTTTTGCCAGAGATGAAGAAGGGGAAGAATACGACTTTTATACAAAGGAGCTAACTTAAGCTTGTGCACAGCAGAGTTTCTGAGTCCCATGGAAGCTTTGTTTCTCCTACTGGTCCAGGTCAAGTAAATCATGTCGTTGCCTGGGTTCAGGCAACGTTGCCTGGATTACATGGGTTCACCCGATGCATACAACAACATCACCGCCAGGAAGGGAACTGGAGAACCCAGAATGAGAAATGATGGATGTTCACACTCCTGGCATCTAGGCCAATGGGCGGGGGGGGGGGGGGGGGGGGGGTCGGGGTTGAAATATGGCTTCTCTCCCTGCCCATCTCATCTCTCCAGCGGACCAGGCTCACTCCAGGTGGGATATATGCTAGGGCTTCCACATGGTGTAGTGGATAAGCATTGATTTACTCATCTGTTCTGGTTTGAAGACATAGGATTAGTTCATGATAAAATAACCCGCATCCCACCAGAAAGGTGATGCCGAACTGAGACTCGATGAACACACTGAAGTTTCAGGGTCAGGAAAGGCAGTCAAAAATGATATGGTATAGTTGGAAAATGAAGCTAAGGGCAAATATGCAAAGCTTTGTCCAAGATGAGATGCTCCTTCTGTTCCTAAAATTTGGAAAACAATCCTCTGACCCTGCTAGATCATATAAGGGCCTTAAGGACCCAGATAACCTAGGATGGAACAACTGGTCTCAGAGGAGACAATCACCTGCATGACACAGTCAAAGACCCACTTGCCTAATTCAATGCCAGACTCGGGTCCCTCCACAATAAGAGTTTGGCCACATTTCCAGTGTTCTTTCATTTTATGATTTGGTTTCTTATTTGTTTGTTTATAGTTGCAATTTATTCTTATCCTGGCAATGTGACTTATTATATTATGTCAGATGTGTCCTTCTCTGCATGAAGGAAGAAAATTAGCTGTGAAGACTTCCTCTGACACTATATCTAAATCATACAGAACTAAATTTTCAAATATTCCAGATGAGACAAACTATTAAGCAAATATTGCACACAAGAGGATTTAGGAAATTTACACATGGCTTTTAAACTGTGGCAGTATAAGTTATTTTTATGAACTTCTGCCTTGGCCAAGATGACAATTTAATCCTTCAAAGAGCTGATATATGTGCAAGTGACCATCCCGGGGCCTGGTGGGTAGCTAATAGCCCTTAATGAAATATGAATCTAAGTCTTACCCTTAGGAGGAAGCCATGGACACGATTCTATCAGAAGTGAAAGTGGGAACATTTGGGAGAAGATGACTGTTCGCTTTAAAGTTAGCAATGCCAGAAAAGTCTGATGGTAGGTTTTCTCTAATGTGGTCTGGCTATTTCAAGAGCAGCTTCAAAGGCAGATGCTGGAATATATTCAGGAGATTGAATACAACCTACCGCTCTCCAGTCTACCAGCCTCATGTCAGACAGCCTTATTCTGATCCTACCAGTATCACCTTTGTTGATCTCACTTCCTGTCTATTTTACCTTTCCACTTCTGTGAGACTCTCCGTTCCAGACACTCCTGTCTCACTCCTCAATTGCATTTTACATTTCCACCCGATAGGTACTGACACCTGTGTATTTCTGGTATTTGATAATGTACCTTACTTGGCTAAGTCTCTGGAAGCCTCATTATCTAAGAACTGGCCTCCCAGCCAGCACTGATAAGGATCCGCTTCCCAGTACTGGACCAAATGACTTGAATCAGACATGTTCTGTAGACTTTAGACAGCAAAATTTTGAAGTTCTAAAAAGAGAAAACCATGTCCCATGCCAATTCCAAAATAAATAACAATAGTGATCAATAAGGATGGGAAACTCTTTAAAATAAAACTGTATTAATACATTTAAATATTATTTTTCCTTCTTTCTCTTCTTGATCTTTAAATGTTAGAGTACCCTGAGTTTGTTCCTTAGGCATTTCTCTTTTTTTTAACTGCACTCACTCTTTAAGTGATTGTATTGAATCTTGTGGCTTTATACATATTAATTCTCTGTTGACTTTCAAATTTATATCTACAGGCCAACCCCTTCCTCTGGGCTCCTATCTTATATATCCTGCACCTTGATGTTTTCACTTGAAGATTTGTAAACATTTCAAACACTACATATCTACACTTGAACTCTTGATTTCCCCTCCAAAGATGACTCTTTCTTTCAGTCTTGCCCATCTCAGTGGATGACACCACCATCCACCATGTTGGAAGGAAGAGAAAAAGGCAGGCAGGAGGGAAGAAAGGAAGAAGGAAGGAAGACAAGAAGGTAGTAGGTAGATAAAGAGAGAAAGGGATTGGGAAGACAACCAGTTAACAGGAGTATAATGTGGTACTGATGGCAGAAAACAGAAAACAGAAAGCAGAAACAAAATTTTAAATAGAATTTTGGTGCACAAAGCACTTTCAAAGACTGCCTTAGGGAATTGTTTATGCTTTATTTATTGATCCAGATTTTAAACTAAATTTTAAGAGAGACCGGCATCACAGAGGTCAACACTTTAAAAAAATGGATGATAGGGTCAGCAATGCCATTTTAAAATGTCTCTATGATCTAACATGCAATCAAGCCCATTGATATTCTGCTAAAGTAAAAACAAAAAAACAAAGAACCCTACGGAAAACAATTACTAGTTGTTTTTGAAATATGATTGTCAAGATATAAAGACTAAGTAAAGTCTAGAATAATAATTTACATTAAGTACAGTAGGTTTAGGGTGCAGCCATTTGTGAAATATTGTCTAAATGCATGTTGGGTGATGTTTGCTTAATTGAAGGCAGGTTTCAAAACCAAATTTAATGAATGGAGAGCTCCAAATCTGGATTTAAAAATGTGCTAAGAAAAAAGAAAGACAGGGGCGCCTGGGTGGCTCAGATGGTTAAGCATCTGCCTTCGGCTCAGGTCATGATCCCAGCGTCCTGGGATCGAGTCCCGCATCGGGCTCCCTGCTCCTTGGGAGCCTGCTTCTCCCTCTGCCTCTCTCTCTCTCTGTCTCTCATGAATAAATAAATAAAATCTTTAAAAAAAAAAAAAAAAAAAAAAGAAAGACAAGGAAGAATCTCCAAAACCTTTTCCTTATCTCTCTCTTCACGGGTGTGTAATCATCACTGAATGCATATCCTTGCTCATGAATTTAATCCCACATGATCAACATTTGGCTATGATTAGCATTTCTACCACCGGTATATCAAGACAACAATGAGCAACTTAATTCTCTTAACTGCCTCCATGCACCATCAATCAAGTCTGCATATATTTATTGGGTGTCCTCTGGTACAAGACCTTGGGCTCTGTCCCGCAAAACACTTCTCTAACTTCATCTTTGCCTAGAAGTTGGCCCTTTTCTGTATTGTTATTACTATTACTATCACCATCATTATCATCATCATCATCATCATCATCATCATCACTTACTAACTTTTAACTAAAAATCTGCTACAGAGCATGAGTTTTATCAGAACACACATTTTAAAGGAGAGAATAAACTATTTGAGAGCATAATTAAGGCTTGAAAGTGGTGCTTTGCTCACCTCCTTTCATTTCAGATATTTTTCTTCCTTCTTTTTTGCTCTGTCATGCTGACTCCAGCAGTTTCACCATATACCACAGACTAATGTTTGTGGGACTGCCGCCAGTTGCCCTGTAGACATGTGCTTCCCATCGGCTTATCTTTACTCATTATTCTGTTCTTAATATCATTGTGCAAAGAATCTGAAGATTACGAAATAACAAGGTTTTCCAATATGTTGCTGTGTTTAAACATGTGATAAATTAACAAGGGGATAGTGCAATGAAAGCATTTGCATTTAATTTCCATTCAAGGCACAGAGCTAATACAGCATGAGAGAGAAAGCCATTTGGTTTATTCTCAAGAGTTTGGGTGAGCACAAAACTAAATAAAGCTGAACCACAACACGGTAGGATTTATTAAAACTGCATGACCAAACAGTAACACCCTCAATAGTGAACCAAACTTCTTTCATCCCCTCTTCACAAATTGTCACAGCAGAGATGGCAAGATTTCCATATATCTAGCAAAATATCACAATGAGAAAGCATTTTGTATGCCAGTGTCCCCTAGATACATATTTGTTAAGGAAAGTTTTCATTAAGAAAAAAAGGTTAATGAGAGTTACACAAGAAAAGAAGAGGAGAAATTGTGATCTTATATCAGTTTTTTCACTCAATCATCGGTCAATTCACATATTTTGCAATGTCCCTTTTGCCATTTGTAAAAATATTACAATAAAATAAAACTATCTTCCATGGTGAAAATGAGAGGTTTTCTGAGGTGACACTTATACAGCATATTTAACTTTTTAAAGAGCTGTTTAAAAAGAAGTATAAAAAGAATAAAGTGGTTTTTCAATTATGTATTAATAATTCAATTGGAAAATCAACATTTCTGTAGATAGTTTGTATGGGATTTGTTGGATAGATATTGCTGTTTTGCTAGAACTAGGCACATGTCCAAGAACAGAGATTTAAATCTTAAATATGAAACACTCCTTTGTTTTGCTTTTCTCATTCTTTGCAAAGCTCATTTTGTGGCTTTAAAAGTATTTGCTTAAGGGATACACTATCCTCAGAAACTATAACCAAGAAGTTGCCAACTTAATATTATTTGAGGGGATGCCAAAAATACCCTTGCAAAAGAAGTCTCCCCATTTCCTCCTTGATGCCTGAAATCTAACAATTGTGATTCACTCAGTTGTATTGATGGTTGACATCTTCCTATAGGTGAGGAAGGAAGGAAGAAGGTATGACTACTCAAATAACCACAAGATCACTGCACTGTACTATCATTCAGCCTATATTTCTCCATGTTATTCACAAAGATATTCTGATGTTTTCAAATGGTTTACTGAAACCTAGCTGTATCATCACTATACCATGTGTTCCCAAACTTATTGAAAGGAGATTTCTTGCAAAGTCCTTGGATGAAGCTGAAAGGATGTTGGCACCTAGGGTTTTGAGCAGAGCAGAGGAAAGAAAGCAATGCCACCCACAATACTCCCCCATACACTGGATATCCTGGGAATGCACAAAGAGAAAAATCAGATTGCCTTTTAGTGACCACTCATCTGCTTCTAAAAGCTCATGCATTATATTTTGGAAAATCCTTTTTAGAATTTAACCGTACATTTCTCTCTTTAAAAAAAAGTTAGGACATTGACCCATCATAGACACACTCTCTTTCTCCATATCTCTCCTTCTCTCACTCTCTCATTTTCAGTGGTTACTTAGAATTTCAAAGAGTTCTAAAATAAACCTAAAAAGTTTCTTCAGCATCCTTAGACATAAATTGTTAAGGTTTTAACATTTGAATTCATCTAAAGTAGGCTGTTGTTTTCTCTTTACATCTTAATCTACAATAAACTATATTCTTCATGTGTTTAATAAGTACTTTCCCATTTTAAGATCACTGTTCATGTTAGAGAATATAGAAACAAAACAGGAGTGAAATAGCTCTGCCTTCTTTTGCCAACTATTATCATATATTAACATAACCAGTTTCCTCCAAATTGAGGGGGAGAAATGGGGTCTTAATAAATCTTATAGGAGGGGCACCTGGGTGGCTCAGTCAGTTAAGCAACTGCCTTCAGCTCGGGTCATGATCTCAGGGTCCTAGGATCGAGCCCCGCATTGGGCTCCCTGCTCGGTGGGAGGCCTGCTTCTCCCTCTCCCATCCCCCCTGCTTGTGTTCCCTCTCTCGCTGTCTCTCTGTCAAATAAATAAATAAAATCTTTTTAAAAAATAAATAAATCTTATAGGATTAATTGAGTCATTCAACTATATACACATATTAATTTGATTTTTAAATGCTCATCAATAAGGTAATAAGAAGGGCGCCTGGGTGGCTCAGTTGGTTGGGTGACTGCCTTCGGCTCAGGTCATGATCCCGGAGTCCCGGGATCGAGTCCCGCATCGGGCTCCCTGCTCGGCAGGGCGTCTGCTTCTCCCTCTGACCCTCCCCCCTCTCATGTGCTCTCTCTCATTCTCTCTCTCTCAAATAAATAAATAAAATCTTTAAAAAAAATAAAAAAAACAAAACAAAAAAAAGGTAATAAAAAAGAAGTAGTGGCCCCAATTTTACATCATTCTGAAGGCACAGATCTTATTATTTGGAGAAAAATATTTTACTTGAAATCCAGATTCTGGGCACAGAAGAATAATAGGAAATTTTCTAAAATTATCTTGATGACTAACTTCTCAGGTCTCATTCAAAATTACTTTATGTAAAAAAGTACTGCTGTAACAGATACCCAAACACAAAGAGGGAGCTTTGGAACTGGGTAGTAAATAGTGGCTGCCAGAGTTTTGAGGTGCTAGAAAGATGGATGTGAAGGGTGATTCTGGTGACGTCTCAGATGACAATAGGGAGCATATTACTGGAAATGAGAAAGCACAAGGGGCAGGGTCACCCTGCAGAGCCATGGGGGCGATGCTGCCAACCCAGGGGGCCTGGAAGGTGGGCCACTGAGCCAAAGAGGATTATTCTCAAGCCTTCAGATCCAGTGAAATTTGTCTTGCTAGGTGTTGGACTTGCTTGGAACCTATTACCCCTTCCTTCTTTCCTGTATCTTCCTTTCAAATGGAAATGTCTCTCCTCTGCCTGTCTCACTATTGTATTTTGGAAGCACATAACTTGTCAAGTTTCGCAGGTTCACAACTGGAGAGGAATTTTGCTTCAGGATGAATCATACCTCAAGTCTCATCCATACCTGATTTAGATGATATTTAGATGAGACTTTGGACTTTAAAACTGATGCTAAAATAAATTAGGACTTTAAGGGCTGTGGGTATGGAATGAATATACTTTGCATGTGAGAAGGACTTGAGTTTTGGGGGTCTAGGAGTAGAATGCTCTGGACTGAATTATGTCCCTCTCCAAATTCATATATTGAGGCCCCAAACCTCAATATGGTAGTATTAGGGATAGGCTTTATGGAGGTAACTAGATTTATTTTATTTTTTTTAAGATTTATTTATTTATTTGAGAGAGCGAGCGAGAGCGCATGCACACGCACGCGTGCATGTAAGAGTGAGAGGGGCAGAGGGAGAGGGAGAAAAAATCCCAAGCAGATTTTGTGCTGAGCTGGAGCCCGATACAAGGCTGGATCCTGTGACCCTGAGATCACAACCTGAGCCAAAACCAAGAGTTGGATGCTTAACCAACTGCACCATCTAGGTGTCCCTGGAGGTAGCTAGATTTAGTTGAGGTCATGAGGGTGGGGTCCTTTAAGAAGGAATACCTGAGAGCTTGTTTTGTTTCTCTCTTTCTCTCCATGCACTAAGGAAAGGCCATGTGAAGACACATCAAGAAGGTGGCTGTCTGCAACCCAAGGAGATAGCTCTCACTAACCAGACAGTGACCCAAGCTGGCACCTTGAGGTTTGACCTCCAGCCTCTAGAACTGTGAGCAGTAAGTTCCTGTTGTTTAAGCTGCCTAGTCTAGAGCATTTTGTTATGACAGCCCAAGCAGACTAATACAAGCACCGAAGTGTTATTTCTTGGGGTTCTTATGCTTTTCCTCAAGAAAGAGAGATAAAAACTTAAAATGATAGGGTTAAACAATAGTCAATGGTTGATAAAAAGAGATTCATTTATCCTTGAAATAAGTAAATTAAATGGCATGTTTCCTTTACGACACAATAGTTACCTACAAATTACTAAGCCATTTCTTTTTGTTATCAGCAGAAAAGTAAAAACTACAATACTAGTAGTGATTGCTTTTTCCCTTCACCAAAGGGACTTTTCATTTATCTCTGTCTCTCCAGCTTGTTCAAACACGGTTCTCTGTGGCATGAAAATCTGATAAAACTCAGAAGGGATAGCAAAACTTAACTTCAGTATTTTCCTGCTGAGCATGAGAGGGCTTTGCAGACCCTAGTAAGATGACAATCTAAGCTGTAGCATCAGAAAGGACACCTCGCTTTATCCCCTCCTAAATTCCTATCTCTGTCAGGGCAGTAGCTCTAGAGAAGGTACTAGGGATTAAGAAATTCGAGGTACGTTTTCCTTCATACTTAGAAAGATTATCTCTGAAAGTAAGTTCATTTGTTTCCTACATCAGCTTTTCATAGATCATAAACCTTCATTAGAATCAGTTTCTTTTAAATCCCCTTAAGTTGGAGATCTTGAGGTATTGATAACTTACCCAAAAATGGACCATACTTAAATATTGTTAATCATTACATATGGAATAAATATATTGCCATGTAGCTTTCCCCACTCAGGTTTTCTTTTTTAAAGAAGATAGAATATTTTGGATATGGAAATACTGAACACCATGGGATTTTGTTGTGATTGTTTTTTAATTGCTTATGAAAGATTTCACATGATTTATGCATAAATAGCTTTGGGTGCTTTCTAAAGGCTTAGTTCCAACATTATGGTTGTTCATTCATCCTCTTATGGATGGCTTTGGTACTATGGGGTCTCAACTAGGATGCAAAATCAGCTTTAGAAGAGATCTATGGTGATGTACAATATGGTACAATGTTGAATACAGGTCAACTCAAGTGGACGTGAGTATAGGTGGGTCTTGAGCTGGAAGAAGGGGATTACTAAGTAGTTGTCAAGGCGGAAGGAACTAAACAGAAATTCAGTTACCAAACCAAGGATCAAGATATGAACGTGGGCTTCAAAATAAGGCAGAAATTCACAAGGTCATGGTGGGGCTGGTATTAAGGAACCATCAAGTCAATTCACCTGCTTCTAAAACACAGGCCCTTGAATCACTCCTGCCTTAACTCAGGATTGACCTCGGAATCCAGGTGTAGCTAAGCCAACAGGAAATGTTAGGAAAGGAGCATAACACAGGTTGCAAAGCAAGCCCTGACTGCCCTAAGCTTTCATTCAGTGATTATCGGTCCCAAACTCTCAAATGACCACACACATAAGGATTTAGTCTGAGCTCTGCTTAGCACCAAAACCAAAGGAGAACTTCATTTTAAGCTCAAGAAAATATGTAAAATATCTATTCATGTATTTTACAAATGTATTGAGTGCCTACTCTTGTGCTCAGCACTCTGCTGTGGATAAAGTGATGAACAAGTCAGAAAGTACTTGTACTACTGAGAGAATGGAAGAGATGGGGCTAGGAGGGAAAAGCAGAGGAGAGATCACACAAGGTGTATAGGTCAGGTTAAGAAGGTTTCTTCTAAAGTCAGGGACTTTTAGATAGATCAGTGATTCGTTCTTAGTTTTTTTATTTCAGGAAATATCATTTGGCCAATGAGTGGAAAATAGATTGTAGAGGGCAAAAATAATAACGAGATAGCTTGAATTATTTAACTTAGCACACATTTGACATTTGGAGATTATTTCAATGATCCCAGTGAGAGGTGTTGGTGCCCCAGACTAGGATGAATGTAATGGGATATCAAAAACATTCTATTTACATATTTAGAGGTAGAACTAAGAGGATTTGCTACAAGATGGGTAAGTGAAGTAAGGAAAACAAAAGACGAATCCAAGTTTTTGGCCTAAACAATTGGGTGGATGGAGATATCACAGTCCAAGATGGAGAATAGTGGAGGAGTAGGTTTGGGAGAAAATAATGATGGGTTCCATCTGTAACATATAAAAGAGAGATGCTAGACATCCAGGAGATGGTTGGGACTAAAGAGAACTTAAAACTATGTCCCAGTTTTCTTCTTTGTTCTACTCTAACCTTGAAATGTCATTTAAATTTCTCCTATTTATTCATCAGTAAAATAGATATTTTAAAAATATGTTTAAAATAGGATTTGCCACATATTTGTCAATGCTTTAAAATCCTTTTTAAAATCTCTTCCCCTAAGACATATGAAAATGTGACATGGAAAATCTTTGTTTTTATAAAAATAACTAGTGCAATGAAGACAAAAACATAGTCTCTTTATAGACTTCTAGTTAAAAAGAGAGAAAATCATAAAAATTAATTATATGACTTAAAGTTAATACATATTTCTTATTATAAAATTAACTTGAGGGCGCCTGGGTGGCTCAGTTGGTTAAGCGACTGCCTTCGGCTCAGGTCATGATCCTGGAGTCCCGGGATCGAGTCCCGCATCGGGCTCCCTGCTCGGCAGGGAGTCTGCTTCTCCCTCTGACCCTCCTCCCTCTTATGCTCTCTGTCTCTCATTCTCTCTCTCTCAAATAAATAAATAAAATCTTTAAAAAAAAAATTAACTTGAAGTTATCGGACACAGTTTTTTTACTTGAGTTGAAAGCATATTTTCACTTTAAGACAAAAATAGTTACTGCCAAAATTAGACAATTATAGATATATAGCAGAAAATAAACATTTGAAAACAGTCTGGCATATGCCTATGTCCCAAATTTATACACCCTCTGAATATTTCATACCTCCTCCTTAAGACAAATACAAAGTTTATGTCGAATTATTCTTTCTTTACAAAGGTGCCTCTACATTTAAGCCCAGATCTGATAATACATATACCTCCCATGTGTAATAATGAATATTCATATGAATCATGCCAAGGAGGCTATAAAAGAAATTACATCATTCTTTTTTTTCCCTTTTCTTGCCTCATGAGATTTTCCTCTAATTGACCACATAGAGATAAGAGTAGCCTGGTTGAGGCATGTTACTCGATTTGCCAAGATTGATATACCTGCTCTAGCTCAGAGACAGCGGCCTCCTCCCTCTCTTCCGCTGTTTCATTGACCCATTGTAGAAAAGTAGGCCCCTACCCAGTGCCTGAGACAACGGAGATCAGCTTTCACATCTCCCATGCGGAAAATGGTACCATTTCTATTGATCAGTACTGAGTGAAATATAGTACTCTAGAAAGCTAAAAAGCCCTCTTATGCTGGTAAGGAAGTTCTGCAGTGTTTGAATAAGTGTAAGGGAGCATGAAAAATGTTAACACGAAGAAATGCCTGCCCTGATCATGTGGCAGCCATCACAGATAGTTCGCGTGATTTAACTTACCACACGCTTGACTCAAGGGAATTCTCCATTCACCTTCATTTATCACACGATGAAGCCACTTTATCGACACATTATGACCATGCGTTCCTTATTCTCTCTTTTTCTGTGACTAAAAAGGTATTTCTTTCTTCTTGGTAAAGAAAACAGAGAATCTTTTGAATAATATTTCCACACTTACTTTTCTCTTGCTGTAAAATGTACTGTGTTTGTTTACATATGAACCTGAAAAAAGAAATTTCTGGGGGGAAAGTATTGCTATGTCTAAGAATAACATTCAGAGATATTCCTGCTTCGAAAGTTTCTAAATTATTTAGGGAGTCAAATTTTAATAACCAGAAGTACTCCAAAATTCAAAGTCCTATTTTAATAGAACTAATTTTTTTCTAAATATTGAATTAAAACTGTGCTGGAATTACACACAATCACAATGATGAGGTTAGAGAGATTTCCCCATTGTCATTGTCAGGATAGATCACAGGGAAGTTTACAAGACTCAACATTTTACTGTATCTTAGAGTGGCCTGAGGCCCTGAATAGCAAACAAAGCTTTTCTGTTTACAGAGCTTTTATCAAGTTGCACTGTTATCTTTGTGGTCCCAGGGACCAAAATGGTGGGGGGAAATGGAACAGGGATGATATGGGGCAATTTTCCACCCCACCTTCTTTCTCAATCACCTACATCCACCTCTCTCTTTCCCTTTCACACTACAGTCTCACCTTAAATAATCTCATTCATTCCTAAAGATTCACCTGTTGCCTGGGGCACCTGGGTGGCTCAGTCAGTTAAGCGTCTGCCTTTGGCTCAGGTCATGATTTCAGGGTCCTGGGATTGAGCCCCATGTCGGGCTCCCTGCTCAGCGATGAGTCTGCTTCTCCCTCTCCCTCTGCCTGCTGCTCAAACTGCTTGTGTGATTGCTTGCTCTCTCTCAAATAAATAAATAAATAAAATCTTAAAAAAAGAAAAAGATCTATCTGCTGCCTATGTCTTGATTCCCAAATGTGTACCTCCAGATCTTTTTCCTGCATTCCAGGCTCATACATCTGACAATCTACAGCTCACCTCAACCTGGATCTCCACAGGCAGCACCAACTTAACTTCACCAAAATGGAACTCATTGTCTTTCTCTCTCCAAACCCTTCTGCTCCTGTATTCTCTATGACATACAACATGCCACGCCTCATAGAAACCCAGGAGTCATCCCAGACTCCAAACCCTTCCTCCACCCACCTCTATTGTCTGACTGCATCTTGTTGGTTTGAAATTCTTAACATCTCTCGGATCCAACCCCTTACTAAGCTACAATGATAGGATTTATACCTATGGATAAAAAAGAGTGTGGCCAGATCCACTTGGGGGCAAAGGAGGTTGGGAATGCCATCATGGAGGGGGTGATCCTTCAGCTAGGGCTTAAAAGGAGGTAGGTATGGAGGCCATTCCAGGCAGTGGTGGCAACATAACCAAGGGTTGGACAAGACAAAATTGCAAGCCTTTCAGTATGACTAGGACATAAAGCTGAGTATAATGGGGAAAACCTGACAAGAGTGGAAGGTGAATCAGTAAGCGGGGCCTCGGGAGTATAGGTTATTCCAGGGACTTAAGCAGAGGAACAATATGATCAGACCTGACTTTTAGAAAGCTCTCTGGCACTGGATGGAGGGTAGATGAGACAGGGACAAGGCTAGAAGAGGAGGTTGTTCTATAATCCCTGTGACAGGAAGACCAGTCTAAACTACAAGGGATAACATAAAGAGGCAGTGTTGAAAACCTCTGATCTGAAGAGTAAAAATATGGCCCATACAGTCCTTAGTGATATGACCTCTGAGCAGCTAGTTTACCTCTTCTCTCTCCACCCTGTGCCTGGCCCTCCACCTCCAGCCATGGTAACTGCTTGTGGTTTCCCACACACACTGAGTGTGCTCTTTTTTACCTCTGTGCCCTCTGCTCTATATATTTGCCCTTCCCCCTCCACTTTTCCCTAAATGAGCAGCCATTACCTCTTCTAAAAAAACCCTGATCCCCCTCAAATCCTAAATTTCCTTCCTGCCCCAGCTCATCCTATGTCCTACCTCCTCTGTGATCAGAATCTTCCCTTGTTTTCTCACACCATGATGATCCTCTGAACATTAACTGCACTCCCTTTCTGATCCAATTACTCAGTGCTTAACACATACGAGCTTGTCTTTTTAATGTACTTTTCATCTGGATGGTTTTTAGTTCTTAGCTCCACAATTAAATTCCAAACCCCTGAGGGCAAAGTCAATGCCTTCCTGGTATTTGTTTGTTTGTTTGTTTGTTATTATAGGGGAGGGAAAATATATCTATCATCACTTCTCGGCCTTTTGGCTAAGATCAAGTGAAGATATATCTATCATCATACCTGGCTATACATTGTACTTAGCAAATAGTTTAAAAATGCTTATTGCCTTAATTATCTTTTCTCTCTCTCTTTCACACATACACACACACCAACATTTTAAACTCTCTTAATTATACTGGATGTTTGATGTCTTCGTAGTCCCTGTCACAAGAGTAGATTACAGGTAAGATCGTGTTATAATGAAATTCTTTCCCATTCTTTCATCAACATGTGTCCAAAAGTTTGTGCAGGGTCTAGAATGGACATATGCTATACTGCTATGCACTGAAGGGTGTCTTCCCCAAATTTCTATGTCGAAGTCCCAACCCCCATTGTGACTGTACTTGGAGATGGGCTTTTAGGAGATGATTAAGGTTAAAAGAAGTCATAAAGGTAAAGTCCTAATCTGATAGTATTGAAGATATAAGAAGAGGAAAAGTCTCTTTCTCCCTACACACACATGTTCCAAGAAAAGGCAGTGGGAAGGCACAGTGAGAAGTGGGACACCTGCAGGCCAGGAAGAGAGCTCTCACCAAAACCTGACCATGCCATGATCCTGGAGTCCCAGGATCGAGTCCCGCATCGGGCTCCTTGCTCGGCAGGGAGTCTGCTTCTCCCTCTGACCCTCCCCCCTCTCATGCTCTCTCTCTCTCTATCTCATTCTCTCTCAAATAAATAAATAAAATCTTAAAAAAAAAAAAAAAAAAAAAAACCTGACCATGCTGACACCCTGACCTCAGACTTCCAGCCTCCAGAACTGTAAGAAGATAAACGTCTTTTGTTTAAACCAGCTGGTCTACAGGATTTTGTTATGGCAGCCCAAACTGACTAATATACATACCAAAGTTAGGGCTGTCAGAAAGTCTCAGCGTTAGGCATTCCAGATCATGTAGAGCTTCTGAGGCTCCTCAAGAGGAGTCCATTTGAAAAATAATCTTTGATGTTAAATGCCATCACACTTTCCTCAATCTGGCAATTCACAGCTTATACATTCAACACAGATAACAACAGATGATACAGTCTTAGCTGAGAAAAGGAAAATTTTAAGTGTAAACTCTCAGGTAGTAGTTAATGAAAATGCTTGACAAAAAAAATTAAAGAAAATTCTTGATAAGACAGTTAATTCAAATGCACTCTTTCCTTGAAGGTCAGACTGTGGTTTCATTGACGGCAATGATGGCAATCAATTCCCAATGGGTAATAGGACATTAAGTTACATTCAAGATATTGGTAAAGAGGCCATAGTTCTCATGGAATAGCATCACAGATATCTAAGACCACACAGAAAATGAATGATTTTGGAAAGCCAGGACTCTATTTCAGCACAAATTAAAACTATTCTCTTGGGTGTACCCACACAGAAAAAGAACATGAAAGGAAAGACATCTTAAACGTTTTCTTCCTATGGACCAAATAAATTCTTGGTATACTTGTAGAATTTCTAGTGCAAAGGTGTGGTAGATGTTATCTAGCCAAAGAGAACAGAAATGCTTTCTACAATATTCCCTCCCATCAGATAGTGCAGTAGCCTTCTCTTGAATATGCCCAACGACAGTCAAACTCCTTGATGTCCATTGTTGAACACTAAATCTTAGGATCTTAAGTTTAACCAAATCGTGTTTAAAAAAGAAAAGAACCTTCTTTTGCAAATTCCTCTGAAGCAGGATAAAATGATAATTATGTGGCTCTTACATCTCCACCAAGGCCCTTCAAATATTTAGAGAGTGCAATAAAAGTCATGCCCAGGTTAAACATAGCCTATTCCTTCTCTGCCCTCTTGGTCCAACTCTTTTGTGTACACACTTATGTTAATTTTTACTTTTATTACAGTGGGGAAAATTAAGCCTCTAAATTATCACTTTAATAAATAAGACTATGAAAGTGATTAATAGCTTTTAAAATTATTGTCAGTAGAGCTCAGCCCCTTTTTTAAAAAAGTAAATTTGCAAAGAAAAATTAGAAACATGTCATGGGCTAACATGGGAGAAGGGAGAATCTCACTTTCTCTACTTTAGAGTTTCCCTTGATCACTAATTACTCAGATCGGCTACAGAACAACTCAACATGAGGGGTGGGAACAGGGGAAAGAATGAAGATCCCCTGCAAAATGAACACATGAGTTTACTGTCCCACAGGATTCTCAAAGGAGTCCAGGAACTGAAAAAGGTCAAGAATCACTAAGAGAAAAACTCTTCAATAAACCTGAGACTCTAGAATAAAAAGGGTTAAATGTATTAAGTATCACCAAGTTGATTTGGGAATAGAAATAAGGAGATTTCATTGGATTTTCAACCTCTGTAGACAATGGAAGGTGTTTGTTCAGTTAACTGTTCTAAAAACGACTTCCTGACAAGCAGTGGGTTGCAAGAGTTGCTCACAATAGTCTACATTTCCCACACAAGCCGCTGAGAAAATCCTGATTTCCGTGGACTGTTTCTGAGGAGTGCCATTATATTACACTCGAGAAAAGGAGTGGGAGGGAGGAGGAAAACACTGCTTTCAATTCTCTTACAATCTATTTTTAACACGCCCAAGAAGGTTTTGAGCTATTAATGTAATGAGGCTAGATTCAAAAACAAAAAAGAGCAGTAGGGCAGTAAAGGCCCAGTGTGGAGGGAGTGATGCTGATTCCTTTAGGACGCCAACAGCTGTTTCAATATCACATGGATGTTTACAATAATCATCACCATACATTTAATTGGAGGAAATCTTGATAAAAAGCAAATGTGTCACATGAATGAGTTAGCTTTTCCCCTGCTATTATTTTTTTTCATGGTCTATTGTGGTGTTTCATAACTCTCTGTTGCCCATCCACTGAATTTTATTTTTTACATGCTTATCAGGAGAAATTTCTCAATCCTTTACCCTGGTGGTGCTCTAGAATTTGTTTTTTGGTTTTTTTCCATGAAAAAATGAAATCTATAGATCTGATCACCATAGTTGGGATTCAGGAATGGTACTGCCTGCTACAACAGTCAGAGAATAGCTTAAGCTAGTGTAGCATCATTTAAGGTCAAGATGCACCAAATTTTATGACACTGCAGTATCCATATAGTAGTGCTCTGATACTAAATTTCAAAATGACAATGCAATCAACAGCCATGAGTTAGTGGAAAGCTGAAAACCTTAGGCATATTATTTTTTAATTATTTTTTGCAAGTTCTCCCTCTCTTCATTTTCCAGAAGGCCAGCATACCAGCCTTCCTACTGATTAACTAAACAGGTATTAATTATGAAAATTATAATAGTAGTAATAGTAGTAATAGAAAAATACAAGCGTATAATAGTAGTAATAGTATAATAGTGGTAATCGCAACAGAATAATACCAGCTGAATCTGTTAAACATTCAATGATGATCCAATACTGAGTAGTTTATAAAAGACATTTCATGGGGCACTTGGGTGGCTCAGTTGTTAAGCGTCTGCCTTCAGCTCAGGTCATGATCCCAGGGTCCTGGGATCGAGCCCCGCTTTGGGCTCCCTGCTAGGCGGGAAGCCTGTTTCTCCCTCTCCCACTCCCCCTGCTTGTGTTCCCTCTCTCTCGCTGTGTCTCTCTCTGTCAAATAAATAAATAAAATCTTAAAAAAAAAAAAAGACATCTCATTTAATCCTTGGTTTGTTTGTTTTTTTCCACTTACAGATGATAAAAGTGAGGTTCAAGAAAGTTAATTACTTGACAAGGCAATACTGCCAGTAAGTGGTAGAGCTGAAATTCAAATCAAATTCATTTTACTCCAAGTCCCCATGTTCTTAACTCCTACGATACTACTTTTAACCATAGTCCTGGTATACCCTGTGAATCACAAGAAACTTCTATCAAGCAAGATAAAACACTTACTTAGAAAAACTTACCTGGCACTGGGACTCAGAATTTACTGCTCAGCTTCTCTAGTCTTCCAACTGAGGTGAAGATGGAGGGAAAAAAGAGGGTAGGTGAATGGAGAAAATAAGTCATCCAATGGTTCTCATTCTGCATAGTCAGTGTCTTCTTCTTTTCATGGTCATCTTAGTCTTGAAGCTATCATCCAGTCTAGGAGAGGAAACTCTATGCAATTAGTCCAGCTCCTCTGAAAGGAGTTTAATAATCTACCAAATACCAAACCATCCTACTAGTATGGTTACTGCTATGATTGTATCAGCATACTGACTGGTACCCTATAGAATAGAACAATGACATTTTTTAACCAGGGTTTATTTATTAGACTCTTTAATGTACCTGTATCATAATTGTATAGGTATAATAAAAAATTCATTAAAATGTCTTAAAAGAGGCATAACTTGAATTTGTCTTAAAAGTTCAAAAATAATTAGAAATGGAAATAATTGGCAACTCCTTAACATGAAAGAAAGGATGATTTAAAAAAAATGAAAGTTAGGGGCACCTGAGTGGCTCAATTGGTTAAGCGTCTGCCTTCTGCTCAGGTCATGATCCCAGGTCCTGGGATTGAGCCCCATGACAGGCTTCCTGCTCAGCGGGGAGTCTGCTTCTCTCTCTCTCTCTCCCTCTGCCCCTCCACCCCACTTGTGTTCTCTCTCTCAAATAAATAAAGTCTAAAAAAAAAAAAATGAAGGTTGCTCAGATTCGTACAGAAACATGGAAAAGATGTCTGGGTTGTGAGTCTCAGTTGTACCCAGTCTGCCCCCAGATTCTGGTTGTTATACCCAGACTCAATTCTCAACTCTCAGTTACTCCACTTTTTCTTCTTGACCCACTTACCTTCTGTTTTGAACTGTCTTCTGCCTACAGATCCTATGCTAGGACAAAATTATGATTACTGATAAATGGACAATCTCAATAATATTAAAATAAGCAGGAAAAAAAACACCCCTGCAATGTCTATGTCTAGTCAAAACAATTTTTAAAAGTTGTTTTATTTTTGGGCACCTGGGTGGCTCAGTTGGTTAAGCGACTGCCTTCGGCTCAGGTCATGATCCTGGAGTCCCTGGATCGAGTCCCGCATCAGGCTCCCTGCTCGGCAGGGAGTCTGCTTCTCCCTCTGACCCTCCCCCCTCTCATGTGCTCTCTCTCATTCTCTCTCTCTCAAATAAATAAATAAAATCTTTAAAAAAAAAGTTGTTTTATTTTTATTAAATAAATCCTATATACTTATTTTGACTAATTTGAAAAATACAGAAAATGTAAAGAAAAATCAGCCATATTCACAGAAACTGGAGATAACCATTATTAATTTTTTCTGTACTTCTTTTTGATATTTTCTATATATATATAATTCATTCATTCATTTAATAAAAATTATTGAATACCTACTGTGTGCCAGGCAATGTTCTCGTTGTTGAGGATACAGCAGTAAAGAAAACAGGCAAAAAATTTCTACCTCATGAAGCTTATATTCTAGTTGAGGAAGACAGATGATAAACCCCCCAAATGAGTAAGTCATATGGAATATTGGAAGATGGCAAGTACTATGGAGAAAAATATACCAGAGAAGAGGGATAGGGTGTATTGATTGTCATTTTAATTAGGGCAAGTCAGTCACTAAGAAGGTGACATTTTAGCAAAAGGGTAAGAGACAAAGCATTATAGGTATTTCATAGAACAACCTCAAACTAACATGAAATGCAAAAATAAGTCTTTATTTCTTGCTCAGTTTTGTTGGTGACCTGTGGTAGCCTTGTTTCAGGTAGCCATCATTGGAGTGCTTCTCCTCTATATATCTCTTATTCTTCTCCTGAGATCAGTGGGATTATTGAGCGCTTGTCTTTTTCATGATAATGGCTGAAGCCCAAAAGGCAAGAGCTACAACTCAAGCATATTTTAAGCATTGGCTTGCACCATGCCTGCTAACAGATCACTTGCCAAAACAAGTCATATGGCCAAGCCCAAGGTTTAAGTGCAGAGTACTCATATGGAAAGGTAAAGATAAGGGGGAAAAAGTGAATCATTTTAAACTGTAATCTAATCTATGACAGTCCTCCTTATTTTGTTTACAAATATTCATATTCCTCTCATATACAAGTAATACTTGCACCCCACCCAAATCTCATCCATTGATAACATTATACTCCAAGTCCAGGATCTCACGACCTACAACAGGTCTACACATGCCTCCTCTTGATTCAGACCCATGATCTAAACAGATTATCTCCCTTATCTCATCCAAAATATACTAATGGAAAAGGACTGGATAACCACAATAAACAGTCCCATTGGAAAAAAGGGAGACTAATGAGGCACACAGCAATCAACAGTCCATTAGCAATTCTTGAAAGCCCATATAGGTGTATTGCCATGTCCTTCTGAGGGAAGATGTTGCTTGATTTGGCCTAAATCCCAATTCCTGGAAGTTTCTGCCTAGTCTGTTATTCTTGAGAACCTTGGCCTAAATCCCAGTTCCTAGAAGTTTCTGCCTAGTCTGTCATTCTTGAGAACTGTTGACAAAGCCCTCTGTGGATGAGGTTGAGATCTTTTCTTTTACATTCTCTTTCTTGGCCACTTCTCAAAAGGACATTGGAGAACACACCATTCTTGAATCCTGAGTCGCTTTCTCAATCTGCTTCCTGCCTACAGAAAGTTGAGAGGTGACTTTTGTATCTCACATAGTCTTAGTCCCTTTTAATTCAGGCTGAGGTTATTTTGCCAATATAACTTTCTCCTAGATCTATGTTTTTGATTCCAAAAAGGCCATTTGTCAAAAATCACATCCACAGTTCTTTTTGAGACACATCTTTCTTTCTAGACTCAATTGTATGTATTTCAGGCACATCAGCTTCTGTGAAGCGTACTTAATGCAATATAATAATAACCATTTATTTCTCAATCATAAGTTTACAGGTCATTGAAGCAGCTCTGCTTCATTGTGCAGATTCACATTATGGGGAAACTGGGGTGACTCTACTCTATGTATCCTTTACTCTCTCCTGGGACCAGCAGGCTATTCAGAGGTCATATTTTGCTCATGACAATGGAAGAAGTGCAAGCAAGGCTTCCAAGTGAAACCTGAAAGGGAATAAGAGGGTAGAAAAGGCATGTGGGTATTTAACCTCCTTAGCCCAGATTTGGCAAATCACTTCAGCTCCTGTTCCATTTCACCAAAACTAGTGATGTGGGCCCACATAGCAGCAAAGGAGCTAAAAATCCCTGGCTGGGAAACTGCTTCCCAACAACTCTACACTGAGAAAAGGAGCTCAAATCTTTGGAACTTCATGAGCCTTTTCTGCCACAATGGAGAAAGGTTTCACTACCTAGCCTTGTATAGGAAAACATGTAATAAAATATGTAAGGTATGATGTCACTTCCAGGATCTATACAGAGAGCTCATCTGTGCATGTAGTTCTAGATCTAAATGAATTGAGAAAAAAAACTGGAATTATATATTAATGCTGTTATCAATGCATAGTGAGGCTGCAGGTAGTTTTATTTTTTCACATTATACAAATATGAAAGATTTATGCTTTTCAAAATTAAGTATAATTTTTGTGATGAGAAAATAATAAGGTACTATAAAGAGCTCAATTTTCTTTTTTCTTTTTTTAAATTTTTATTTATTTTTTTAAGATTTTATTTATTTATTTGACACAGAGAGAGAGAGACAGCAAGAGAAGGAACACAAGCAGGAGGAGTGGGAGAGGGAGAAGCAGGCTTCTCGTCGAGCAGGGAGCCTGATGCGGGGCTCGATCCCAGGACCCTGGGATCATGACCTGAGCTGAAGGCAGACACTTAACAACTGAGCCACCTAGGCACCCCCAATTTTCTTTTTTAGAGCATGGTGACATTTGCTGCTTTCTCTGAAGATCTATAGTAAAGCATTGGTCATTCTTTTTTTACTTTTTCCTTAAAAAAAATTTCATTCTGAAAAAAAAGTACCCATTTTTAATTTCTGTCATCTCTTTGGGAAAGATGATCATGCTTTGATTTTTGCTCTGCCACTGACCTTGGCTATTCTTTTGAAAATTCTCACAAAACCCTACATTACTCTGGATATATTGATAGTTGAGGGCATTAACTTTTGGTACACAGAAAAAGGAGGGATAATAGGTTTTTTCCCTGTCATTTGATAAGGAACTATTTCAGGTGGCCTTGGTATCACGTTCTATGTCAGCAGATATGTTCCCAAGAGACAGAAGAGTTCAAGGCACATGGAAATTAATGTTCTAATCTTTCACTGGTAGGTCTCTATTCTGAATAGATTCGCATTGACAAATAGCCACTGTCATCTTACATTTGGTCATCTCTACTCACAGAAGAGCCAGAATGTGTACTGCCCATTCACTTAAGTTTTTTCTCATGAGGGTAATTTGTAAACTATACTTCAAGTATTTCCTTTATGAATGATTTCTCAGCAGTAGTGAAACTGAAGGCTTCATCACCAGAAGCCTAAATAAATAATGAGTTTTTTGGTTTTATTCCATATTTGTCTAAATCTAATTTTTTAGACCCAGTCTTATTCTTCTGTCCCAGAACCCTTGTCAATGATCTCCTATAAGAATAATTCTTTACAAAGTATTATAAAGTGTGGGGGTAGGGGTATAAAACAAATTAGCAGCAGTCCGTTTCCTCAAGGAAGTTAACATCTAATTGGGAAAATAAAGCATATGTAGAAAATTACTTAGAAATTTTAATAATATTATTATCAATACGGTCACATTCCATGTGATACAAAAGCAAGAAATCTCCTTCATGGAGCTCCCAGTTTCCCTCTGAATTATTCAAAATCTTGGAGGTTCACATAGTACAAAAGGAAATCTGTCTGCCTTCTCTTCCCTACTGGAGAGATCATTTATATCTGCAACACACATGGTACCTAATAATGTGGTCTCCAGAGCAAGACTGCCTGGGTTTGAATTCTAGTTCTATCACTTTCTAGATTGAGTAATTTTCTACCTCTCTTGGCTTCAGAGCCTTATCTGTCGAATGAGTAATGAGAATTAAATAAGTTAATTCACATAAGAGCTAAGAACAGTGCATCATAGTAAACACATAATAAATGTCAACTATCGATAGGTTGCTTCTAGATGCCAAATGGTGTTATTGTTGAAATCTCGTCCTCCCAAGTCTGACAGATGAAGCTGCCTACTCTATAATGATCCACCATGCAGCTGTTACTATGCAGGTCACCTCAGTTCTCCAGTGTAGGACTATCCTACTGTCTCCAAGGGGCTAAGATTAGCAAAGGATGTCCCACACTTGGGCATCCAGGGTTGTAGCTTTGACTTATCAGCTCTTTAAAGATCACTCCCAGTCACCTCACAGAACAATAGCCAGTATCCACAGTGCTTGATTAGAAGTGGATCAGTTAGTTACCCTTCAAACTACTACAAGTGATCCATTCAAAGAATGCATACAGCTTTTTTTTTTTTAAATCACCAATTCATGACACATGAAGGATGTGATGATAACCCTCTTTCCCTGGAAAATAGGGTTACTTACAAATCCTGACAGAAGATCACTATCTCATTCAGGCTAGGGAGACTTCAGAATGGCGCTGTCTTCTGTGATGCAAAGGTGATTACTCCCTAAAGAAGTCTCCCTAAAGATACCCCTTTAAGCACCCCATACCTTCATTTATGGAGTTAGAAGCAACTAGGTGGACTGTCTTTGATGATTCTACCATTGTGTTCCCTCTCATGAAAACAAACAAAACCCCCACAAAACTCACATTTAATCTCTGGTGAGGCATATCACTATCATAAGAAAAAACATTTATTTATTAAGTACTTAATAATTTATTAGCAACATGTTAAGTACTTCATAGGTGTCATCTCAGTTAATCCCCCCACAACCTTCTGAGGTGAGCATCATTATTATCCTGTTTAGAGAAAAAGAAACTGAGAACATAAGTAACTTAAAATTGTATAGCTAGTCAGCAGCCGAGATGATACTCAAATGCCATAACCTGTCTACTCATCCAATCTGTGACAGAGTAAAGGAGTGGGCCTAGTCTATTAAAATTAATGAAAAATGGTTTCCTTTGTTTTTTTTTTTTTTTAAGATTTTTGTTTATTTATCTGAGAGGGAATGAGAGACAGAGAGCACGAGAGGGAAGAGGGTCAGAGGAAGAAGCAGGCTCCCTGCCGAGCAGGGAGCCCGATGCGGGACTCGATCCCGGGACTCCAGGATCATGACCTGAGCCGAAGGCAGTCGCTTAACCAACTGAGCCACCCAGGCGCCCAAAAATGGTTTCCTTTGTAATTAAAATATATTTTGAGAGTAGAAGAATAGTGGCTTAGGAGAAGGTAGCCATTAGCGCTGAATGTAATAGGTATTATGTATATAGAAAAGGATCCATATTCATATGAGAAACTTAGGTTGAATTATAAAATTATTCAGTTATTTACATAGATGCTAAACAATGCTCTTTTCTCCTTAGGAAAAATTATTTGAAAAGAAAGAGTGAAAATAATTAGCCTTGAACTAGAGATGGTAATAGTTGTCTACCTGCCCATAGCCCCTTCTAAATAAGCTCTTCTGACCAAAGCCTCCAGGGACTCTTTTGAACCACATGCTCTGCCTCCTTCCCCTGGTCACAACTGCTGACCCAGATGAACAATTGATCCAAAATGAATCAGTCTATAGGTTAAAATGGATCAATTAGATACCTACTCTTAAAATTCGAAAAAATATGGCAACAGAACCATTTGGTAGTTGTCACATTAATGGTAGAACACAAGAATAAAGACCCATGTATTCCAGCTGGAGTGACACTGCCCCCCACACTTCCAAGGGAGGCCTGATTATATAGTTCTTGCAATAAACTATTCAATTCTCACAAGAGTTTTCTATTCTTGTAACCAAATAACCTAAGGGATCATTTACTATGCATCTGTTACATATCAAGGTCTGTAGTATTCTAAAAAACACCGCATTGTATAGGTACTTCTCTTTCCACTTAAAGATGAGAAAACTTGAGTGTCAGAGAGAAAAAATATTTCCAAAATCACATAGCAAGAATATGACAAGCCTAAGATTCAAACCCAGGTCTATCTGATTCCAAAGCAATAACCTTGTTAATACATGTTCAAGTATCCATAATTATACTTACTTTATATTTACTATATGTAGTATTGTGATTATGTATCATATGGTATATTAAATAAAAGTAAACAATGCTTAAATTGATGCTAACATGACTTAACAAAATTAAACATTTCCCAAGCCATATTAATCTAACAAGAGATTTTTCTTGCAAAATAATAATTCACAGTAAATGGAATTTAAGCTTCTATTTATAATTTAAAAAGCTGTGAAGAGGGGCACCTGGATGGCTCAGTCATTAAGCCTCTGCCTTCGGCTCAGGTCATGATCCCAGGGTCCTGGGATCGAGCCCCACATCGGGCTCCCTGCTCTGCGGGGAGCCTGCTTCTCCCTCTGCCACTCCCCCTGCTTGTGTTCCCTCTCTCGCTGTGACTCTCTCTGTCAAATAAATAAATAAAATCTTTAAAAAAAAAAAAAAAAAAGCTGTGAAGAGTACCGCTCTCATCCCTTCAACGACAACAAAATGTCAAGTAATCTGCAAATTCATAATTTTCATAAGAGATCTGAGGCCTCAGGGCAACAAATGACCTCAAAATATATAGAAACACAGGAGATAAGGAGTGAAGCCCTTGCTTTCCTAGAGAAGACACTGAGCAACATATAAGATGATAAGAAGAAAGCATCCAAAATATTTAGCAAATCACTAAAATCCACCTGTAATCTATTTAGTAGGAGAGTCTAGAAACCCTAGGAGCCATAAAAGCAAAGGGAATTTTCACCTACTCAAAGGCTCGTCTCCAGAGACATCATCAGGTACTCACAGGAAAGATTTGGGACAAGTAAAGAATTAGGAAAAAGTCTTCCTTGTAGAGAAGGCTTGAAGGAGGGAAATAGCCACTGGAACAATGGATTCTTCTCCTTATCTTCCCTTCCTTAAATCACTAAGAGAAGATACAATAAACCCTGTCACTCTTGGATAAAATGTCAAGACCTATTGCAGCTGCAGAAAGGAAATAGAAAAGAACTAATGTTGTCCCTCCAGGAAGGGCAGGAAGTCACCCTAGGCTCAGATGTTTAGTGATCTCCTGCAGATAGAGGAGGGAAAGAATCACTGAAAAAGTCCTACCCCCAAGCTCAGAGACAGAGTACTTGCCAATGATTGTGACTGAACTAGTACAACCGAGAATGGCCTGTACATTCACCTAGAACAACTAAGCTCCAAGCACTGAGTAACAAGTGACAGCAGCCTGTTGTTGAGAGAGGGACAAGACTCTGGAAAGAGACTCTGTCTAAGGCACAGGCACAAAGGGAAGACCTAAAGCTGAAGGTGGAGCAGATATTGAGAAAAATTCCCCAACAAACCAGCCACCACCCTAAGGACAAGGAATTAAAAACCTATAGTGTGCTGAAGGTCACGGCAGCAATAAAACCAGATCGAGCTTAACTCCTGATTAGACTGATCCAATATCCCCTCCTTTTCTAAAACCAAGCAAGAAAAAAAGTTGGACATTTCCAAGCACAAATAATAATCATTTCAATCTCCACTGTACCACCTTAAATGCCCAACATTCATACAAAAAATATAAAACACAAAAAAGAAGAAAAAACAAATTGTCAAAAGACAAAGCAATCAACAGATATCACCTAGATGTTGCAATTATAAAAGAATTTAAAATATGATTACTATTTTAAAAGCTCTAGTGGAAAAAGTAGACAACATGCACAATTAGGAAATTTTAGCAGAGAGATGAAAACTATGAAACCAAATCAAATGTAAATGCTAGAAATAAAAAAAAATATGGTAACAGAGATCAAGTATGCCCAATGGGCTAATCAGTGTACTTGAGGCAGCTGAGGAAAAAAAATCAGTGAAACTGAAGATAGATCAATAAAAATTACCTAAAGAAACACAAGAACCGGGGTGCCTGGGTGGCTCAGTTGGTTAAGCGTTTGCCTTCAGCTCAGGTCATGATCCCAGGCGTCCCAGGATAAATATTTTTAAGTGCCTAGATACATTATACTCACACTGATGAAAACCAAAGATAAAGACAAGTTCTTGAAGGCAATCAAAAAAGAGAAACATATTACATAGAGATTCAAAGATAAGAATTATGGCAGATTTATCAGAAACTATGTGAGTCAAAACCCCAAGCATAATCTAGAAGGACTATTTTAAAGTGCTAAACACAAAATAACTGTCAATCCATAATTCTATACACAGTGAAAATAAGTTTCTAAAGTAAAGGAGAAATATTTTCTGAGACCAAAAAAAAAAAAAAGAGAGAGAATTTATTTCCAACAGAAACAAATTCTTTTTAAGGATTTTATTTATTTATTTGACAGAGAGAGGCACAGCGAGAGAGGGAACACAAGCAGGGGAAGTGGGAGAGGGAGAAGCAGCCTTCCCAGGGAGCAGGGAGCCCATGCGGGGCTCCATCCCAGGACCCTGGGATCATGACCTGAGCCGAAGGCAGACGCTTAATGACTGAGCCACCCAGGTGCCCCCCAACAGAAACAATTTTTAAGGGAATTCTTTCAGCAGAAAAAAAGAATGATACCAAAGAGAATTTAGATCTATACCAAGAAATACAGAGATAAGGAAACTGAATAAATGGAGATACATACATAATTTTTTCCTTCATTTTTACCTACTCTAAAAACTGACTGTCTAAAACAACAATAGAATCAATGTTTGATGTATTTATTGCATATATAAAAGTAAATACAGGGACGCCTGGGTGGCTCAGTCGGTTAAGCGTCTGCCTTCAGCTCAGGTCATGATCCAAGGGTCCTCAGATCAAGTTCCACATCAGGTTCCTTGCTCCGTAGGGAGCCTACTTCCTGCTACCTGCGCTCCCCCTGCTTGTACTCTCTTTATCTCTGAAAAGTAAATAAATAAAATCTTAAAAAAAAAAAAGTAAAATTTATGATAGCAGCTCAAAGTATTGAGAAGGGCAAAGAATTGGGAATACACTGCTATAAGATCCTTACACTTCATATAAGGTAATATTATTTAATGGTAGGCTGGAATTGGTTAAAATGTATATTTTAAAAACTAAGGCAATCAATAAAAATTTAAAAGAGGTATAAGAAATAAGCCAGTAGTGGAGATAAGATGGAATCATGAAATTTATTCTTTAAAAGGAGCTGAAAGGGGCACCTGGGTGGCTCAGTTAGTTAAGCATCTGCCTTTGGCTCAGGTCATGATCCTGGGGTCCTGGGATTGAACCCCCATGTCAGCAGGGAGTCTGCTTATCCCTCTTCTTCTGCCTTCTGCCCTTCCCCCCCCCCCCAGTTCATGCTCTCTCACTCTCGCTTGCTCTCTCACAAATAAAATCTTTTTAAAAATAAATAAATAAAAGGAGCAGAAAATAAAAACAAAACAATAAACAAATAGAACAAATAGAAAACTGCTACCAACATGGTAGATTTCTATCTAATCATATTAATAATTATATTAAATGTAAATGATCTAAATACATCAATTAAAAGAAGCTGTCAGATTGGATAAGAAAGCAAGACCCTACTACAAAACCCACTTTATTTTTTTATTTTTATTTTTTAAAGATTTTATTTATTCATTTGAGACACAGAGATACAGAGAGAGAGAGAGAGAGCACGAGCAGGGGGAAAGGCAGAGGGAAAAGCAGGCTCCCCACTGAGCCAGGAGCCAGACGTGGGGCTCAATCCCAGGACCCTGGGATCATGACCCAAGCTGAAGGCAGACGCTTAACCATCTGAGCCACCCAGGTGCCCCAAGACCCAACTACAAAACCCACTTTAAATAGAAATCCATGCATAGGTTAAAAGAGAAAGATGGCAAAAGATATACCATGAAAACACTAATCAAAATAAAGCTGGAGAGGGCTATATTAAAATTAGACAAAGTAAATTTTGTAACAAGAATATTACCAAAGATGTATTATCAAAAGAGGGTCATATCACAGGAAGACATATCTTAAATGTGAATATACATAAAATGCTTCAAAACACATCAAGCAAAACTTATAAAAGTGCAAGGAGAGAGAATTTTTAAGGCAGTGAAAATTCTCTGCATGACACCATAATAATGGATGCATGTCACTAAGTATTTGGCCAAACCCATAAATGCACCACACCAAGAATGAGCTGCAATGTAAGCTATGAACTTTGGGTGATAATGATGTGTCAATGTAGGTTCACCAATCATAAGAAATGTACCCTCTGGTGGGGGATGTTGATAATAGGGGAGGCCATGGGTGTGTCGGGGACAGGGGGTATGTGGGAAATCTCTGTATCTTCCCCTCAATTTTGCTATGAACCTTAAACTGTTCTAAAAAAATTGATTCAATAATAATTTTTAAGTGCAAGGAATAATAAACAAATCCACAATTATAAAGTCTTTAATAATCTTCAATCAATAATCAACAGAATTAGTGAACACAAAGTGAGTAGAGATATAGCTGACATCATGCTAAAGAGTAAAAGACTGAATGCTTTTCCCCTAAGATTAAGAAAAAGACAAATATGTCCACTTTCACCACTCATACTCAGCATCATACTGGAGGTCCCAGGCAGAGCAGTAAGGCAAGAAAAGAGATAAAAAGCATACAGATTGAAAAAGAAGAAATAAAATTGTCTCTATTTACAGAAATCATGATTGTCTATGTAGAAAATCTGAAAGGATCCACAAAAAAAGGAACTTCTACAACGAATAAATAAGCATAGGAAGGACACAGGATACAAATTCAATATGCAAAAATTAATCAAATTTTCATATACTACCAATTAACAATTGACAACTAAAATAAATACATAGCTTGGGAAATTAAACAGTATCTTTTTGCAACTGATCACTCTACCAAAGTAAAAAGCTAAAAGAGTACTTAGTATTTTCAATATATAGACAAAAAAATCTTAGTGTTAATAAATTTTGGAAAACATTACTTTCTTCCTGCATGATGAATTTGAGTAGATTATTTGTGTTATTTCAGAGATATCCAACAAACTATTTCCTAGAAGAAAATTTTTGTTTCAAACTAAGTTTCCTATATCAGCTAAAGAAATATAAAGTATTTTGAGCTGCATTGTGTCATTTTCAACAGCATTTGTGTTGATAAATGTTCATATCTTCATTTTCTACATCTGAAATACTATAGGAACAAAATGTTTGTTGCATGTACATTTTTTAATCATATTTAACAATGATTTGGCTCTAAAAACAAATCTACTGCTGTGTTGCCTACTGTCTCATAGACAACTATGTAGCAATACACCAAGCCTGCTCCTCCCATGACCATAGCAGACATCACTAACTGCAGCATCTCAGTCCTCTCTTTGACTGGGCTTGGTACCTTTGTCAGCACAGCCACTGCCTGACAGCCACAACCAGGCAAAGAGAATTGACATGCCAAGTGAAACTTATTTGACATCCTAGAGTGACAATACCAAGTCCAAATTCCTTTGGGAATTAAGCCTCCAAAATCTAACATACCCTGACATGCCCACTTGTCCAGTAAATTTTTTTTTGGTCCGCTCTCTGCCTTTTCCAAATCTGTCCTTTCTTCCACGCCCAGCTCAGTCTCTACTTCAACCATAGAACCTTCCTTCAAATATTTGGGTCCACAATGAATACGCACTTTTGGTTAATCAATACTACATTTTAATACTTAGTCTGTCCTCCTTTGGGGTCATGAGTTATGCCTTTGACTCCCCAAATTAACAAGTGTCCCATCCTATGATTATTGTATGGTCCTCCCATCACAGAGATGAAAGCAAAAGAGGAGCTCAACAGCTACCATAGGGGGTTTGTTTTGTTAAAATGGGAATGCCTAATAAAAAGGACCCTGCTGATTGTGTGTTAATAAAGAACTACTGCTGTTTAATGTTCACTAAACATTAAAAAAAATATATTGTGCAACAACTCGTTCATATTGTGTATTTTTTCTTTTCCAAGCAATTTCTCATTCCAAATTCCTTCATAAACATCATTTTAATGGATGCTGTGTCTCACCATATGTATGCCAGGGGGGAAAAAAGGGATTGGAATGAAGTGAACCAAAATGTTAATAATGATCAACCCTAAGAGGCAAATTTACTATGACATTTATTTGCATCTTTATTTTTTGTATTTTACAAATTTTCAACAACTAGAGTGAACTATTTGTATACTTGAAAAAAGAAAGTTAATTTGAAAAATATTGTCACTCCTCACTGTCTGAGGGCTCAGCTCCTTATGGGTAACAGTGTCCTACAATGGATCCTTATAAGATTAATTAGGATTCGTACGCCTGGGTGGCTCAGATGGTTAAGCGTCTGCCTTCGGCTCAGGTCATGATCCCAGGGTCCTGGGATCGAGTCCCACATCGGGCTCCCTGCTCCTTGGGAGCCTGCTTCTCCCTCTGCTTCTCTCTCTCTCTCTCTGTCTCTCATGAATAAATAAAAAAATCTTTAAAAAAAAAAGATTAATTAGGATTCTGCAAATCTTCTATTACTTCTTGCAGTGAGAATAAAGAGCAAGATGAGAAGCTGGTCACTTCACTAAAAGAAGTACCTAACATTTTAACCACGGACACAGACACACACAGATACACACACACACAAACATCTTTAATTCTAAAATTAGGGTTTCTCTGTGGGACAATTGCAAATCAAGTATTTTTTGTCAAACCCTTCTTTGACAAATTATATATGTTGCCACTTTTCATTTTATAATTTTTGTCTCTTTTCTTTCATTTTATAAATGTCTCATCACTTTTCTTCTGCTTACTTTTTGATGGCAGGGAAGCCTATCCTAGGTTTACTTAAATCAGTTGGCAAGTTTCATCTAATCAATTTAAAGAAAAAGAATAAAATTAATTTTATCTTAGAAATATATAAAAGAAATATTCATAGAGCTTGCTCTTTTGTTCCATAAAGCTCAGAAATGATTACTTAAATAGCAGTGCACAGTTCTAATTTATAAAACACTATCTGTGGCACCTTAAAATATTCTTTTATTTATTTTTTAAAGATTTTATTTTTATGTAATCTCTACACCCAGTGTGGGGCTCAAACTTACAACCCTGAGACTTGAGTCGGATGTTCTATGGACTGAGCCAGCCAAGCACCCTTAAAATGTTTTCATTATTCCGGGCATTCATATTTTGTGTTAATTTTACTAATATAGAAGTTTTGACAAATACTAATCTGTCTTTTAAACAAAAACAGAAATTGAACAAACAGGAAAATTTAATTTTATTTTACTACATTGACTTCACCCCTTTATATGCATGGACATAATAGATATGTAAGCCTAAAACCTGTAAGAAGTAAAGTCAAGTAAAGGGACACTGATTTTATTTATCCCAAGAATTCTTTCCAGTTCTCTTTGTCTGGTTCCCTGTTCCACAACTGAGTTTATAATTTAGTTTATAATTTCGCTATTAACAGCAGAACCTGCAACTTTTTGAAAGATCACAGTAATCCCCTAGAGCCATTGTTTATAATGATTTTTTTTATTCAAATGCTGGCACTGCAGGTAGTTTTCTTCTCTAGGACATTGAACTTTTGACAGTCCATATGGTCTTAACGAATTTTCCAGGTGCTGAACACCATCTAACCTGTATTTTTGGCAGCCTACAGAGGTACTTAAACCTGCCTTTGTCATTCTTCCTAATACTGCTTTAAGATGTTTTTTAGAGGAGGAAGTTTGAAGTGGTTGGTAGAAATGATCAAGTTTTAAACGCTTATATTATCAGCGCAAAAGTACTGTCAAGGAGAATTCACTTTTGAGAGAGGAAAACAAAAGCTGTTCCTTTAATATCTAAAGAGAACTATAACTGCAATATGTGTTTGAGATGTTATTGTTTGTACTTCTAGATTGTAGGGACAAATTTGCTGTCTTTAATCCACTACAAAAAGTATTGCACAATGTTTTCTTTACCTAGCTTATAAATCTGCATCAGTTTAGGGTGAGCACCAAATTAGCCCGATTGTCAACCTTGGTTATTAAGGGAATGCAAATTGATTTTAGAATGTCAGCTGAATTTAATAATGGCTAATTAGCTGATGATATGGATGGGTGGATAATCTTAAGACCGCCTACACAGGAAGAAAGTATTTTTAAAACCTTCGAATTATATTTAAAAGTTAGTGTGCGTACCTTTCCCTTTTTTCTCAATTTATTAAGCATCTACTTTACATATATTGTCCACAAAACGCTAGGAGGTAGGCATTATGAATACACTGATTTACAGAACAATGACTAGTACCCAATTTTCTCTGATTCTAAAACCACACACTTAAGCACTTGGGCTATGCTTGCCCAATTTGAAAAATATATCGGGATTATAATGCATGTTTTTGGCATTAAAAAAAAAGGGGCTGCCTGGGGGGTGGGGAGAACCCTCTTCATGCTTTGGGTCAACAATTGTGTAAGTCAATCTTGTGAGAGACAGAATTTCACTTCCCGCTGCTGATGTCTACAAGGCCAAATAGTTGCACAGCTAGGATGAAACATTTTCTGCTAGGCTCAACAAATTGGTGCCCCCGCCTGGGATTTTGAGTTAGCACAAAAATTCAAAACAGGAAAGATGATTAAAAATTCATTTCCATGTGGCTACTAGTCCAAGATGGGATGCAAGAAGACCGTGAACTTAGTTCCCTCCCATAGACATACCAAATCTACAGCTCTATATGGAATAGTTCCCACTAAAAAAGAACTAAAACTAGCTGAACAGCTATCTCACAACAAAGAATAAAAGGGCTACATTGAGACTGATAGGAGAGGCAGAGATACAGTCTGCCAAAAACCCCATCCCCAGTGAGGTGACCCACAATGGTAGGAGAGATATCACTGGTCCATAGCCTCTCCCTGAGAAGTGAAGGGTTTGTGCCCCATATTGGGTACCTCAACCCTTTGGACCTGCACCAGAGAGATGAGGGCCCCAAAACATCTGGTTTTGGAAACCAATGGTGATTTCATCCAGGACCCAGGAGGCTGTGAGGATCTAAGATACTCCTTTTGAGGGGCTTACACACAAATTCATGTGTTCTGAGACCCATCACAAAGGCCTCAATTTGAGAACTGAGTGGATTATTTATGAAGAAAATTCATTTGTTAATCTTAAAATATCTTTCAGAGGGGCAGGGACCAGTTGAGACTCTCTTTGGGGCCACAGACACTGTTGAGGGTGATTTTTGCACTCTTCCCATACCTTACTAGTGCAAATGGGAGCATACAGACATAGTCTTGCTAAAGCTATACGCATGCTCTGCCCCCAGCACAGTTTCCCTGCTTTAGTAAAGCCATGGGTGTGCCCTGCCCTCAACACTCTCCCATAGCCTTGCTAAAGCTGGTAGGTGAGCATAATCACCCCACCCCTTGATTGCCTGACCCTGGTGGCCAGAGGGGCTTGCATTTCTTGTCCCCACAGGACTGTAACAATCAGAAAGACAGTTCTTGGAAGGCTACCAAACCCAGGGCACTGCACAGACATCCCCCAGCCTACCTGTAAAATAGGCCCATCTTCTTGTTCTGTAGCTTCAACCTGAGAGACAGGCTTCAGGTTTGCCACACATCTAGGGCTACAGAAGAGCTTTCAGGGAACATAAGCAGGGACACACCATCTTTGAGCCCTCCATTGGCCTCCACACAACTCAATGATACCTCCCAGAAAGGAACTTATATACTCATCTGAATCCCTAAATTTGGCAACTATTGCCCAGAGGATACCTCCAGATCTCCTAGTGTGGAGGCCAGCAGGGTTTATAGTTGTGGTCCCACAGGACTCTGTATATTTGCATACTTTAAAAGCTGCTGCCTAAGGACCTGGCTTCCAATCATCCTGAAACTAGGTGCTGACTGGAATCACTGTCCTGGGGACACTGACTGGTCTTGGCACATCCTCATCAGTGGAGACCTATGAAGAATAAATCAAGCCACTTAGATAATCACAGAAGTTTAAGAGACAACCAAAAGCTAGGGTAAGGTTGAACAACAAGTTTCATTTCCTATATGAGGCCACTCCTTCATGACTGGGAGAGATAGCTGTTTTACCTAATACATAGAAACAAACACAAAGAGTTATGCAAATTGAGAAAACAGAGATGTTCCAAACAAACAAATTAAAAAAAAAAACAAGATAAAACCTCAGAATAATACCTTGGTGAAGCAGAGATAAATAATCTATCTGATAAAGAGTTCAAAGTAATGGTCATAAATATCATCACCAAACCTAGGAGAATGGATGGATACAGTGAAAACTCAACAAAGACATAGAAAATATATGAAAGTATCAGACAGACATCACAGAGCTGAAGAATACAATATAATAACCTAAATGAAAAATACATTAGAGGGTTTATAGGGTTTATTATAGGAGATTAGATGAAGCAGAAGAACAATTAGCAACTTGGAAGACAGGGCAATGGAACTCACCCACACAGAGCAGCAAAAAGAAAAAAAAAATTAAGAGAAGATAGTTTAAGGGGCTCATAGGACAACATCAAGTGGGATATCATTCTCATTATAAGGGTCCTAGAAAGAGAAGAGAGAGAGAAAGGGGCAGAAAACTTATCTGGAGAAATAATGGCTGAAAACATTCCTAACCTAGGGAAGGAAACAGACATCCAGTTCAGGAAACACAAAAAATTTCAGAAAAGATGAACCAATGAGACCATACAAAGAAACATATAATTAAAATATCAAAAGTTAAAGAGAGGATATCAAAAGAAAAACAACTTTTTATGAACAAGGGAACCTCCATGAGACTATCAGTGATTTTTCAGCAGGAACTGTGTAGGCCAGAAGAGAGTGGCACAATATATTCAAATTGCTGAAAGAAAAAACTTCCAACCAAAATTATCATTCCAAATTGAAGGAGAAATAAAGAGTTTCCCAGAAAAGCAAAAGCAAAAGCTAAAGGAGTTCATCACCATTAAACTGGCCTTAAAAGAAATGTTAAAGAGACTTCTTTAAGCCGAAAAGAAAAGGCACTAATTAATAACAAGAAAACATAATATGAAAGTAAAAAGTAAAAATCTCACTGAAAAAGGCAAATATATAGTAAAGGTAGTGGATTAACCACTTATAAAGCTAGTAAGAAGGTTAAAAGACAGAGGTAGTAAAGTTAACTATAATTACAATAATCAAGGGATACAAAAAATTTAAAAATGTAAAATAGGATATCAAAAACAAAACATGGTGGGGGAAGGAGCAAATATGTAAAGTTTTTAGAATGTGTTCTAATTTGAGTTGCTATCCATATATATATATATATATATATAGTCTGATACATACATATACATATATAAATATATATACAAATATATACAAATAATATAAATATAAATATAAATAAATAAACTGTTATATATATACGTGAACTACATGGTACCCACAAAGCAAAAACTTACAGCAGATACAAAAAAGATAATGAGAAAGGAATCTAAACATAACACTAAATAAAGGCATCAAACCACAAGGGAATGGAGCAAGAAAAGAAGAAAGGAACAGAGAGGAACTACAAAAACAGTCAGAAAACAATTAACAAATGGTAATAAGTAGGTAATACCTTTCAATAATTATTTTAAATGTAAATGGACTAAATGCTCTAATCAAAGGACATAGATGGCTGAAAGGATTAAAAAAAAAAAAAAGACCTGCCTATATGTTGCCTACAGAAGACTCATTTCAAATCTAAGGACACACACAGACTGAAAAGGAAGGAATAGAAAAAGATATTCATGCAAATGGAAATGAAAAATAAAAGCTGGGATAGTTATGCTTACATCAGATGAAATAGACTTTAAAACAAAGACTGTAATAAAAGACAAATAAGGGTATTACACAATGATAAAAGTGTCAATCCAACAAGAGGATAAAACATTTGTAAATACTTATGTACCCAATGTAGGAGCACCTAAATATGTAAAGCAAATATTAACAGACCTAAAGGGAGAAATTGACAGCAATAATAGTAGGGTACTTCACCACTCCACTTACATCATAGATAGATCATCCAGAAAAAAAATCAATAAGGAAACACTAGCCTTAAATGACATATTAGACAAGATGGACTTAATAGATATATACCAAATATTCCATCCAAAGGCAGCAAAATAAACATTCTTCTCAAATGCACATGGAATATTCTCTAAGAGAGATCACTTGCTAGGCCACAAAACAGTCTCAGTAATTTAAGAAGATTAAAATCATATCAAGAATACTCTCCAGGGTGCCTGGGTGGCTCAGTCATTAAGCATCTGACTTCAGCTCAGGTTATGATCCCAGAGTCCTGGGATCAAGCCCCACATCAGGCTCCCTGCTCAGGAGAAGCCTCCTTCTCCCTCTCTCATTCCCCTTGCTTGTGTTCCTTCTCTCGCTGTGTCTCTCTCTGTCAAATAAATAAATAAAATCTTAAAAAAAAAAAAAAGAATACTCTCCAACCACAATCATATGAAACTAGAAATCAATTACAGGAAGAAAACTGGAAAAATCACAAATATGTAGAGATTAAACAATACACTACTGGGCGCCTGGGTGGCTCAGTCGGTTGGGCGTCTGCCTTCAGCTCAGGTCATGATCCCAGAGTCCTGGGATCAAGTCCTACACTGGGTTCTCTGCTCAGCAGGGAGTCTGCTTCTCCCTTTCACTCTCCCTCTCTTTCAAATAAATAAATAAAATCTTGGGCGCCTGGGTGGCTCAGATGGTTAAGCATCTGCCTTCAGCTCAGGTCATGATCCCAGGGTCCTGGGATCGAGTCCCGCATCGGGCTCTCTGCTCCTTGGGAGCCTGCTTCTCCCTCTGCCTCTCTCTCTCTGTCTCTCATGAATAAATAAATAAAATCTTTAAAATAAATAAATAAATAAATAAATAAATAAATAAATAAATAAAATCTTTAAAAAATAAAATAAAATAAACAATACACTACTGAACAACCAATGGGTCAATGAAGAAATCAAAGGGGAAATAAAAAAATACCTTGAGACAATTGAAAATATAAATACAACAATCCAACATGTATGGGAGCAAAAAGCTGTTATAAGAGAAAACTTCACAGCAGTCCTGTCAAGAAACAAACAAACAAAAAAATCTCAAATAAACAATCTAAGTTTACACTTAAAGGAACTAAAAAAAAAGAACAAAGCCCAAATTTAATGGAAGGAAGGAAATAATAAAGAGTAGATTAGAAAGAAATGAAATAGAGACCAAAAAGAAAAAAGAATAAAAATCAATGAAACTAAGAGTTGGTTCTTGATAATTGAGAACCTTTAGCTATACTCAAAACAAAAGAAGAAAGAAGGCTTAAATAAATAAAATCAGAAATGAAAGACAAGTTACAAATGATACCACAGAAATACAAAGAACTGCAAGAGACTATTTTTTTTAATAAGTTTTTTTTTTTTAAGATTTTATTTATTTATTTGAGAGAGAATGAGAGACAGAGAGCATGAGAGGGAAGAGGGCAGAGGGAGAAGCAGACCCCCCGCTGAGCAGGGAGCCCGATGCGGGACTCGATCCCGGGACTCCAGGATCATGACCTGAGCCGAAGGCAGTCGCTTAACCAACTGAGCCACCCAGGCGCCCTGCAAGAGACTATTATGAACAATTATATACCAACAAATTGGACAACATTAAAAAAATGGATAAATTCCTAGAAATATAAATCTTCCAAGACTAAATCAGGAAGAAATAGAAAATCTAAACAGTTTAATTACTAGTAAGGAAATTAAATCAATAATCAAAAACCTTCCCAAAACAAGTCCAGGACCAGAGAACCTCACTGATGTACTCTACAAAACATTCAAAAAAGATTTTTTTTTTTTAAAGATTTTATTTATTTATTTGACAGAGAGAGACACAGCCAGAGAAGGAACACAAGCAGGGGGAGTGGGAGAAGGAGAAGCAGGCTTCCCGCCGAGCAGGGAGCCTGATGCAGGGCTCGATCCCAGGACCCTGGAATCATGACCCAAGCTGAAAGCAGATGCTTAACAACTGAGCCACCCAGGTGCCCCTCAAAAAAGATTTAATACCTTTCCTTCTCAAACTCTTCCAAAAAATTAGACAGCAGGGAATACTTCCAAACTCATTTTACAAGGCCAGCATTACCCTCATTCCAGCAGCAGACAAGGCTACTGGAAAAGACAATTACAGGCAATATCCTAATGAACAAAGATGAAAAATCTTCAACAAAATATTAGCAGACCAAATTTAACAATCCATTACAAGGATAATATACCATGATCAAGTGGGATTTATATTAGGGATGCAAGGATGGTTCGACATTCACAAATCAATATGATACACCACATTAACAAAATGAAGGATAAAAATCATGTGATCCCCTTAATAGATATAGAAAAAGCATTTCACAGAATTCAACCTCCTCTTTTGATAAAAACTCTCAACAAAGGGGGTAGAGAGGGAATATACTTCAACATAATAAAGGCCAAATATGACAAATCCACTGCTAACATCATACCCAACCAAGATCAGGAACAAGAAAATGATGCCCATTCTCACCACTTTTATTCAACACAGTATTGAAAATCCTAACCACAGCAATTAGGCAAGAAAAAGAAATAAAAGACATCCAAATTAGAAAGGAAGAAGTAAAGCTGTCACTATTTGCAGATGACATGATATTATATATAGATAACTCTAAAGATTCCACCAAAAAACTGCTAAAACTATAAACAAAGTCAATAAAGCTGCAGAATACAAAATCAAAAATAGCAATCAGTTGCATTTCTATACACTGAAAATGAGCTACCTGAAAGAGAAATTAAGAAAACAATCCCATTCACAATTGCATAAAAAAAAAATACCTAGGAATAAATTTAACCAAGGAGGTGAAAGAAATGTATACTGAAAACTATAAGACAGTGATGAAAAAAACTGAATAAGACACAAATAAAGATATTCCATGCTCACGGATTGGAAGACTTAATATTGTTAAAATGTCCATACTACCCAAAGCAATCTATATATTCAATGCAACCCTTATCAAAACTCCAATGGCATTTTTCACAGAACTAGAACAAATAATTCTAAAATTTGTATGGAACCATGAAAGACCCCAAATAGCTAAAGCAATCTTGAGAAAGAAGAGCAAAGCTGAAGGTGTCATGCTTCCTGATTTCAAACTATACTACGAAGCTATAGTAATCAAAACAGTATGTAATTGGCCTAAAAAGAGACATACAGATCAAAGGAACAAAATAGAGGGCCTAGAAATAAACCCATAGTATAAGGCGAATTAATTTTTGACAAAGGAGGCAAGAATATACAACGGAGAAAGAGCAGCTTCTTCAATAAACAGTGTTGGAAAAATGGACACTCACATGCAAAAGAATGAAACTAGATCACTATCTTATACCATACACAAAAATTAATTCAAAATGCTTAAAGACTTGAATGTAATCCTTGAAACCATAAAAACCACTAGAAGAAAACAGGTGGTAAGCTCCTTGACATTGGTCTTGGGGTTGAATTTTTGAATCTGACCCCAAAAGCAAAAATAACAAAAGCAAAATGAAATAAGTGGGACCAAATCACACTAAAACTTCTGCACAACAAAGGGAACAATCAACAAAATTGAAAAGCAACCTACTGAATGAGAAAATACATTTATAATATCCAAAATATCCAAAGAGTTAAAAATCCAATATATATAAATACTCAAACAACTCAATAGCCAAACATAAACAATCTGATTAAAAAATGAGAAGAGTATCCAAACAGGCATTTTTCCAAGGAAGACATACAGATGGCCAACAGGCACATGAAAAGATAGATGTTCAACATCACAAATTATTAGGGACATGCAAGTCAAAACCATAATGAGATATCACCTCATACCCATCAGAATGTCTAGTATCAAAAAGAAAAGAAATAGCAAGTCTTGGAGAGGATGTGGAAAAGAAAAAACCTTTGTACACTACTGGTGGGAATGTAAATTGGTGTAGCCACTATGGAAAACAGTATGGAGGTACCTCAAAAAATTAAAAATAGAACTACCATATGATCCATCTATTCCATTTCTTGGTATTTATCCAAAGAAAATAATTTGAAATTATTATTTGAAATGATATATGAAATCCTGTGTTTATGAAGCATTATTTATTATAGCCATGATATGAAAATAACCTAAGGGCTCTATTAATCAATGAATGGTTAAAGAAGTTGTGGTATACACACACACATACAGGAATACTACTCAGACATTAAAAAGAATGAAATCTTACCATTTGTGACAACATGGATGGACCCTAAGGGTATTAGACTAAATGAAATGCCAGACAAAGAAAAACAAATTTCTTATGATTTCACTTATATATAGAATCTAAAATATAAAACAAATGAGCAAACAAGACAAAACTCATAGATACAGAGAATAGATTGGTGGCTATCAGAAGGGAAGGGGGTTGAGGTGGATTGGTGAAATAGGTGAAAGGGGTCAACCGTATGGTAATGGATGGTAACTAGACTTATTCTTGGTGATCACTTTGTAGTGCATATAAATATCAAATTATTATATTATATGCCAATTTTACCTCAATAAAAAAAATTCATTTCTAACTTTGGCAGCATCCAGTACCTAGTTTTCAGTAATGAGATTGGCAACAGAATTAATCTAAGAGTCCAGAAGTGATGTCACTAGTAGCTGTAATAAGCAGGTCATTCCATGATATGATGTACATTATGTTTGTAGCTGCATTGTTTTGAGCCTAGTTCTGTGCCTGGTTCTCCAAACTTGTCTTGGTTAACTTTAGTTAACCATAATTGGTCTCTGTGTCTTATATACTTACAGGTTGCCAGAGCTAAAGGATGATCATCTACTTACCCCTGCACCATGTCACTTTGTCCCTCAATTTTCACCAGCAGTGATTATAGCATTATCAGTGGTAAATCCATTCTTTCCTTCTTTCCTTCAATTTTAATACCTCTGATATTTAGCTAAGCAGATGGCCACTCAACCAAAAACTACATTTCCCCAAATTTCCTTGCAGCTAGGTTGGTTCATGTCACAAAATTCTGGCTTATGGGATGCAAGTAGAAATAACTGGTGCAACCTCTGTGTCATGATAGTAAAATAATAATAATAATAATAATGAAAGAAAGAATGAATTCTCTCCACTTCAACTTGTCCTCCTTTACTGCTGACTTAGAAAGTAGACATGATGGTTAGAGTCAAAGCAGCTACTTTAGATGGTAAGATGGAAACCACAAGTTGAGAATCGCAGAGCAACAGTGTAGAAGGAGTGTGGGTCCTGGATGATGTGCAGCCTTTAGCTCTGGTCTGCTTACTCTTGGACCACTTTTTGGACTTTGTTGCAGAGCCAAACCTGCATTCTAACTAATGTGGCCATTGGCCCTTTCAACTACATTACACAACTTCTTGCCAGTCATCCTCAACATTGGGTTGTGATGAAGATTTCTCATGAAAAAAGAAACATTGCTTCATGTACCTCCCACTTGAGCTTTCGACATTCAATCACTTTGTCAACCAAATATAATAGCTACTCAACAGTAACAGAAGTGAGAAGAAACGACAGGGGACTGCTTGGCCACTTTTGTCACAATGGCAGAAAGAGGAGCCCCAGCGTTAGATGAAGAGACAGTAAATTCTAATGAGCATGGAAAGGTCAGACCTTAGTATAACATGCTGCTTGGAAAGTGGTATGAGGCCTTTCAGTAGTACTTAAATAATATTGTCATGCTGGTTTTCATTCTGAGGTTCATGCCACACTACCTAAATAGAAGCACAAATAAAAAATAAAACAGCTGTGTTGTGGTTTATGATACTCACATTTGTTATTGGCAAAATTGCAGTTGAGGTTATTTTTTTATTAATCATACTGAACAAATGTTCCAAAAGTAATTCCTCCTTTTTCCAATTAAACATAATCTCTATTCCATAAATTAAAATTAAGCAAGTCAAATGCAATGCAGTTATGAAGATCTCCCTTTCTTTTCTCAGCTCACAGTTGACCATTCCCATGTGCATAAGATAAATGGGTAGGGAAACAAGTGGCTTTGCTAAACATTTTGGTATGTGAAGAAACCATTACAACACTGATGCTATGGGACTGCAATCACAGTCACATGTACATGAACCCGGATGACTATAATAAAATACTGTGCATCTCAGAGCCTTGATTTGACCCAAAGTGCTTCCTAATGGGTGTTTTACTGTGCATATATTTCTACTTTCTTTGGGGTAAAAAGAAGCACCTGAAATCTTTTTCCATCTATGATTCATGTTCCATAGCTACAGAGAAAAATAAAAAAGAATGAAAGAAAGAAAGAAACCCCATTCCTATTTCTGCTTTGTTGCAAGAATGTAAAAGTTTATTTCTTCCAGGAAGTAGAATCAAGTCATTAGTAATTACAAGTACTAAAATAACTATCACTATTAATTTTCTTTTTTTTTTCTTTTCTTTTTTTTAAAGATTTTATTTATTTGACAGAGAGAAACACAGCAAGAGAGGGAATACAAGCAGAGGGAGTGGGAGAGGGAGAAGCAGGCTTCCCGCTGAGCAAGGAGCCCATGTGGGGCTCGATCCCAGGACCCTGGGATCATGACCTGAGCCGAAGGCAGACGCTTAATGACTGAGCCACCCAGGCACCCCTAATTTTCTTTATCCACCCAAAATACTAGAAAAATTTTAAAGTGTAGCTGAAATAGTAAAAAAAAAAAAAAAAAAACCCACACATATGACATATCATAGTTATCTTCTTGAACCATATCAATTTCCTTCCATACATATTAGAAATCCAAAAGATTTGATAACTTCTTCCCTCTGTTCTGATACTTATCTAGACAAGTACGTATCTCTTAATAGCATGAAGATGACCTGCTAAGAGCTTAGCTGCCAAAGATGATTGCTTTAAAGTCCTTGTAATATCAGCCTAAGGCAGCCTAAAGGATGAGCAAAGGGATTAATCACAGACCTTTGAACACGGGTAAGCAAACCACAACCAAATGGATAATGTTTCACAAAGAATATGTAATCTTTGGGTGCTGGGGCTTCTTCTACCATACATTCCATAATGGCTGTAAATTCCATTACCTCTAAATACCCACTGAGCTCTAAGCTGAGAGGAAGAGTGAAATCCTGTCTATACAATGTCAAGACAGCCAATTGATTCAGTTTGTGTCAACAAGTATTTAAGAATAGTTCTATATGCCAGCCAGTAGGGTAGATAATGAGAATTCAGCAGTGACTAAGTTACAGTTCCTAAAGTCAGCATGCTTACAGTCTTATGGTGATTAAAGACCTTGAACAAAGAATTTTAACGTGTAAATAGCACAGTGGTCAGCACACAAACAAGTAGTAAAAGTGCCTGGGTCCAAATTCTAACTCTGTCATGATTTATATGTTATTGAAATTCTCAGTGCCTCAGTTTCCTTATGTGTAAAATGGGAATAATAATTTGTACCCACCTTAAAGTGCTGTTTTGAGAATTAAATGAGAAAATATAGTTAAATCACTTAAAAGGAACCCTGGTTAAATACTCAGTAACTGTGAGCTGTGGTGATTTTTAAATATTGCAGAGTTCTTTGGAAACACAGAAATGAGAATCTTTACCACAAATGAATGTTAAAGGAACACTTATGGGGGAGAGAATGCCAGGCAGAAAAGAGGGAAGCTTCTGGCAGAGGAAAAAATAATGACGAAAGACATGGGAATGTGAAGCCATATGGCTAGAACCTCTTGGTATTTCCAAAATGTAAATTCAGAGGAAGTTCCTCAAAAGTTCAATCTGACCATTTGCTGTTCTATATATGAAAATCTAGATGAAAGATTTAGCATTTACCTGGGTATTCTGGCACCACAGAGAGAGCAGGAGGTGGGGCAAATCCAGATCCTGTGGACCCATAAGCAACAGGAATTCTGTGAAGCATTTTATGAAGTAAGTTGAATGATCTGATTTGTCTTCCCTCTGTGAAGACAATGGATCAGAGTGGAGTAAGAGTAGAATCAGAGGTACCACTCAGCAGGCTGTTGTGGAGGTTTGAGTGAAAGAGGAACTTAAACTAAGGCTAGAGACTATAACTGGAATAAAGATGGTGGATTCAAATAACATTTTAGGTTTAAAATCCTCAAGATGCAATGTTTGATTAGCTGTGTGAAGGAAGGGAGAAGGAGGTATTGAAAATTAATCCCAGGGGCGCCTGGGGGGCTCAGCCATTAAGCGTCTGCCTTCGGCTCAGGTCATGATCCCAGGGTCCTGGGATCAAGCCCCACATCAGGCTCCCTGCTCAGCAGGAAGCCTGCTTCTCCCTCTCCCACTCCCCCTGCTTGTGTTCTTGCTCTCGCTAACTCTCTCTCTGTCAAATAAATAAATAAAATCTTAAAAAAAAAAATAAATCCCAGGTTTGTCTTTCAGAAATTTAGGTTATGGCCCATTCCCATCTTCTGGAGGAAAAACAGATTTCAAGGGAAATATTATGAGTTCAGTTTTGAACACTATAATCTGAGATGCCTATAGGACATCTAATTGGAGATGTCAAGTGAGCCTTTGGACAGTTATGTGAGGTTCTCAGGAGAGAAGTCTGGGATAGAGTCTTAAACACATACATGATATGGGACATCTTTGATGTGAAATGAAATTACCCAGGGAGACAAGACAAGAACATCCTAGGATGCTGCCATAAGGAGCTTCAGCAGTTAAAGATTAGGAAGGGAAGGAGAAATCTCCAAAGGAAAATGAGAAGTAACTAAAGAAAGATAAGAAAGATAAGAAAATCAGGGAATTTGAGTTTCTAGAAGCCAAGGAAAAAGCATGTTTGCAAAAAAGAGTTGATAAAATACAGCAAAAATTAGAGAGTTCCAGGTAAGGTGGGAACTGAATATTGTCCTTTGAAGTCTTTAAGTCTGGTCTCGACAAAAGCCAGTCTATGAAATGGTGTGAGTGGAAGTAAACTGTGCTAAAATGAAGAGTGCTGGAAGATGAGGAGGTCTGGCTGTGAGGTAGAGGAGCATGATGGGGCACCAGCTGGAAGGTCTTAGAGGAGCCCAGGGAGACTTGAGTGGTTTCTTTTTGAAGATAAAAAAAGGGACTATAGTATATTCAAATGCCTGAGATCCATGTATGGAAAATGCTGGAGTTCTGAGCACAGCATTCTCAACTTTTGAGGCATAGATCAACTATCCCTACTTCCCAGGAACCTTTCCTGATACTCTAAGTTAGGTGATGTGACCACAGACAATAGTCTGCAAACCTCAATTAAATCACTTATCATGCTGTAATTATTGGTTTATTTTTTGTTTCACTCACTAAAATAGAATGCATTTTGGTGCAGGGATTGCTTGATGCCTGACATGTTCAATTCACTAGTCCAATAAGGTCTAGCCCACGAATAAAATCAATTCTATTTATTTGTTAAATACAAACTTCTAATTCTCCCTATTTAAAAAAAAAAAAAAAGTCCGGCTAAAGAGAAAGACTTATCTGGGCTTTTTAAAAGGCCTAGATATGGCTTACTTCCCTCCATATCTAGGCCTTTTTAAAAGCCCAGATAGTCTTCCTCTCTAGCCAGACTTTTTTTTTTTAAACCATAAGAGACTTTTAACTATAGAGACCAAACTGAGGGTTTATGAAGGGAGGTGGGCAGGGGACGGGCTAAATGGACGATGGGCATTAAGGAGGGCACAGATGGGTGTTATATATAAGTGATGAATCACTAAATTCCACTCCTGAAACCAATATTACACTATACGTTAGCTAACTAGAATCTAAATAAAAATTTGAAAAAAAAAATAAATAAAAGACCTAGATAAAAAGATTTCTAACCTATAGTTGAACTTAATTAAAACGTGTTAGAATAGATAAAGCTATATAGACCAAATTTCTTCTCTAACTTTCCCGTAAGTACCATATTTTATGCATTTTTGTATCATTCACTGAATCTAGCAAGGCACTGAACGTAAGCTAGGAGGTTCGATAAATATTTATTGACTGATTTTCATTTACCTGCATGAAATTGTATATATACAAAGCAAAAACATTGCCACTGAACATTGTGGTAAAACAGTAATTTCTCTTCAGTGTTAGTAGAACAGCTTGTCGTCACCCATCAATTTGACAAAAGAATGTGCACACAAAACAGCAGATAAATGAATCATGGTGAATAAGACCATCCATTTGCCACATAAAATAGATATATTGGTCTCCCTACAATATGCAATCTTCCTTAGCTGTCAGTGATTAAATTACCAGCTTAAGTTCTAATTGTTTAAATTTGTTGTGTTGGAAACAATTAAAAAAGTTAATCTGCTCTCAGGAACACTTCTTTTTTTCACATTTTTAAATTTTTTTTATTATGTTATATTAGTCATCATACATTACATCATTAGTTTTTGATGTAGTGTTCCATGATTCATTGTTTGTGTGTAATACCCAGTGCTCCATTCAATAGGTGCCCTCCTTAATACCCATCACCGGGCTAACCCATCCTCCCGTCCCCCTCCCCTCTAAAACCCTCAGTTTGTTTCTCAGAGTCCACAGTCTCTCATGGTTCATCTCCCCCTCCGATTTCCCCCCTTTCATTTTTCCCTTCCTACTATCTTCTTTTTTTTAAATTTTAACATGTATTATTTGTTTCAGAGGTACAGGTCTGTGATTCATCAGTCTTACACAATTCACAGCGCTCAGGAACACTTCTGATGGGCAGAGCAGCTGTATAGCAACATAAAATCAGGACCTTTCCTACTAAGAAAAATTTAGGTGACCAATCTATTGTTCTCTATGAGGAATCTATACAGGACATTTTCCTCCTTTGCAAAGTACAGTTATTTTATTGTGTTGATGCTCCTACTGCCTCAGGCACAGATGTACTAACAGAACTAAAAAGTCAGAAAAACAGCTAGAACTCCAATGTTCTAATATTCAATCTTTCTTGACTAGAGAAAGCTAGCAAAAGATGACATTTCCTTTCCCAGTATATCAGACAAATGTCATTAAGTGCACATCTCTGTGACAGAGGTCAGTGATTCATCTATACCTGTGTTTTCAGAAGTGAAATAATAGTTCGTGGAAGGAAAAGAAAATGGAATAGGGTACATTTCAAGCTATGAACCCAGGACAATGCTTGGTTAAAAACATGGGCCCTATCATTAGGAGAATGATACTTTTAGGTTTAAGGCAAAGGAAACCTTTCTCTCAGTCATTCTGGCATAACTGGGGACCCAAAAGAAGTTGAAAATTGCACCCTTATTTTAAGCTATGAAATAAGATACCATGCTGGACTAGGGCATTTAAAGTCTCTGTGACTTCTGAGAAAAATGGTTACATGAGCACACAAGTCTAGCTTTCCTTCCAAAATCTCACTAAAGGTTATCAATAGAATATTCCAATTGGAAACACTGCCTTAGCACCAGACACTAGAAGAGATCTCCATTACTCCATACCAGAAATAAAAAAAGGGTAGAAGGCTCCCATGGGAATCAAAATATTAGACAATAAATAAGAAGATACTTCAACCAACCCTTATTGACTAAAGGATACATCCAGAACAAGGATAGAAAACATGACCATGGTAGATTTCTTCTTTCCTGCCTTTGCAGTCTAATAGCACAGGACCACACAGCCAACACTGGAAGGCTCCATGGTTTGCTTGTAGCAAAGGTAGAACCGAAGCAGGCCTGGAATTACACACATGGAATATGGGAAACAATTAATATATAATATGGCACAGAAACCTAGCTCCATGCCATAATACCTCACAGCATCAGCTCCCTCCTTGAGCCTCTCATACTGGTAATTTATATTTTTGTTGATTTGGTTGTTTGCTTCTTCCCTATTTCCTTCTATCTAGACTCAAAGGACCTCCATGTAACATTTGGGAAGAACAGGAAGCATACCAATTTCTAACAGAACCCACTCAACTCCTACAAAGGCTGGCAAGCATAGCCAACCTTCTGGAAGTAAAAGAAAACTGAAAATCATGAATCCTAAAAATTTTGGAGTGTAATTAAAGGGAAGCACTTAGAAAAACTACACTTATCCACTGACTCAACAGGTACTCTTTGGGGCACTTATCATGCTGTAGGCATTATATTAGGTTAAAAAGAGAAAACAAAACAACCCTGATACCTCCTTTTTTGTGAAAGAAACTGGTTGCCTCTGATACTGATTTACTGCCAGAATCAAATAAACTTTAGAAAATGACTAATCCATGTATCAGCAAGATCCAAGGGATCACTGATTTGACAGTAGAGTTAAGAGGGACAAATCAAAAATTAACAATTAGTTAGAAATGAAAACATTATCACTAAATTAAATCCACAGTGGAGGCAGTTAAAAACAGAAAATCAGATCAGTAAAGTCTAAGATAACTTAGAGAAATTTAGCCAGAACTCCCATGAAAGCCCTAAAAAATTTAACTATGAGAGAAAATAGGAGAAAGAGAGAAAGAAATAGATGCTTCAATCTATGATCATAGGGAAGAAAGGAAGGACTGATGGAAAGGAGGGAGAAAGGAAGGAAAGAAGGAAAGAATCAAAGCAAATAATAAAGGAAAAATTTGCTGAAGAAAGACTTTACTTCTTTGTGAGATTGATGTTATTTATAATATTTATATGAAAATTCTAAGGACCTAAAATGCCCCCCAAAATGTTGAAAAATAACAAAGTTGGAGGATTAACACTATCTGATCACAAGACTTCCTTTTAAAGCTACAGTATTCAAGACAGTGTGGCATTGGTGTAAAGCTAGACATATAATGCATTGGGACAGAATGGAGAGTCCAGAATGGACTCACTGTTCAAAAGACTCTGACAGAGGCAAAAAAAAATCAATTCAATGGAGGAAAGGAAATTCTTTTTAAGAACAGAGCAGAAATAACTGGGTACTCATGGAGAAAATGAATCTTGATTCTTATGTGTCATACCATACAAAAAATTAATTCAGAATAGATTACAAGCCCAAATTTATAAGCTAAAATTATAAAGCTTCTATAAGAAAATAAAAATATTTTCATAAGTATATTTGAGGTAAGCCAATATTTTTTACAAAGCATTAACCATTAAAAAAAAAAAACTGAAAAATTAGTCTTTATCAAAATGTAAAACCACTGCTCAATACACCCCACTAAGTAAATGAATAGGCAAAGCACAGACTGGGAGAAAATATTCACAATAATAATTTATAACAAGATATGTATATCCAGAATACATAAGAATTTCCTACAATTCAAAATAGAAAAACAAATAGTACAATGAAAATGGGCAAAAGACTTAGATACCTCACACATAAGATATACAAATGGCAAAAAGAAGGAGAATTTTGTTCAATACCATTAGGGAAATGCAAAATAAAACCAAACAGTAGGTATATACTACATACTGGAATAACAAATAAAAAATACTGACACCAAATATCATTGAAGATATGGAATTCTCATACATTTCTGATGAGGATAAAAAATGGTACAACTGTTTTAAAAAATAGTTTGGCATTTTCTTACACTGTTAAAAATATACCTATCCATTCTCCATGTATTTTTCCAAAAGAAATAAAAATGTGTGTCCATAAAAAGACTTGTATAAAAATGTTCATAGAAATTTGGTTTACAACAGCCCCAAACGGGAAACAACCCAAATGTTCAACAGAATTTTGCATTTCACCATATATAAATTAAACATCAATAAAAATAGAATTAAAGGTTATAAAAGGAAGAAAGTCCTGAGTCTGAAAACTTGCCATGTACTTCCTGTCCTAAGAAAACTCAATTAATAAAATCATACTGGGGTGCCTGGGTGGCTCAGTCAGTTAAACACCTGCCTTCAGCTCAGGTCATGATCACAGGGTCCTGGGATCGAGCCCTGGGTCCAGCTCCCTGCTCAGCAGAGAGCCTGCTTCTCCCTCTGCCCCTCCACCTGCTTGTGCTCTCTCTCTCTCAAATAAATAACCAAAATCTTTAAATATATATATAAAATAAAATCATACTTAGTATAATTTTCAAATTATAAAAATAAAGAAGTAACATGGCCCAAAATGGAATAAAATCAAATTGCATACAGTTTTCTTTCAACAGCATTTAATTATAGAGTACTATATACCTCAGTTTTCTTTCTTTTTTTTCTAAAGATTTATTTATTTGAGAGAGAGAGTGTGTGCACACAAGTGGGGGGAGGGGCAGAGGGAGAGAGGGAGAGAGAATCTCAAGCCAACTCCTTGCTGAGCACAGAGCCCAACATGGGGCTCAATCCCACCACACTGAGATCATGAACTGAGCTGAAATCAGGAGTCCGACACTTACCCGACTGCACCACCCAGGCGCCCCTAACACAGTTTTCTTTCCTTTTTGTTTTTAAGATTTATTTATTTATTTGAGGTGGGGAGAGGTGGAGGAAGAGGAAGAGAGAGTCCCAAGCCGACTCTGCACTGAGCTCAGAGCCTATCGCAGGGTTTGATCCTGAGATCATGACCCAGACGCTCAACCGACTGCACCATCCAGGCACCTCAAACACAGTTTTTTTCAATAACACTTAATCATAGAACACTATGCAATAGCATCTTTACCATTATAAATTAAAAGGTAATGGTGTTAGAATTTAATATCTGGCAAATTTATTAATGTGTGAAGTCAACAAAAAGGTAACCTCATATGTGAAAGTACTCAGAAAATATAGCAGCCACTCAAATATCCTCCAGAAAAAAAAATCTACTTTAAGCCAATGCAAAACAATGGTGTGGGAATGGGAGATTAAGGATTTACTATGAGAAAATTGTTATAAGAAACAATTAGCTGATATTAAAATTAGAGTGATACATCTAAATACCAGTAATTGTTTTAGATATACACACAAAACTGATCACCAAACACAAGGTTTTAAAGTAATAGGGATAATTTACATGCAATAATTCAAAAGGAAGGAAAGAAAGCAAGAGTCTAGATTTATAACACCAATTTGAATTAACAATGGTTAGGAAGAAAGAAATAAAAGCAGCAATCCCCGTTTTTCCAGGTAAATTGCTTACAATTTTAAGGTGACCAGCAGTTGAACTAAAGTCTACATGTCTTCTAAATCACAGACTGGATTCCAAATCATTATAGAAAATAAAACAAATTGTACAAACAAAAAAAGTTTTTTAAAGGCAAGAAACACAATGTAGAGGAGATATGACAAAAAAGGTAAATAACTCACAGTCCCTTACTAAAAGAGATTCTATGAAGGACTGCATAGCTGGTACATATAGGAAATGTTAGAGGCAGCTCTTATTGCATAGGAGAAACAGAAAAGCATACTAATTTCCTATTTACCACTTCCATGTAATGTAAACCAGGTTCTTCCACTGTAGAGTGTAGCTGTTCATGGCCCTCATAAGGCTGACCCTTGAACGTTGTGAATTTGACAATTTCAATTTCAATCTCAATCTCAGTATCTTTTTCCTGCCTTTACACCTCCCAAACACTCAACTTGTATCTCATTCCCAGAGGACCTTGCCTTCTCTTGGTTGCAGATTACGGTACAGAGGAAAAAGAATGGGTTCTGGGATTCAAGGAAATCAGAATGTCAGTCCAGACTCCATCATTTTCTAGCTCATCCTAACATGTATGCAATTCTTTCTAAGTCCGATTTTCTCCTTCATAAAATTAAGGTAATATACCCCTCAAAAAGGTGTTGTTAGAATTGAATGAGTGCTCTTTCAGTATCATTTCTCAAGTATGGTGGTTAATGAGAAAATGTATTAAGTAGACACTGTCCCACTGGGAAGATGGCAGAGTAGGAGAACACTAAGTTTGCCCTGGCCCATGGATACAACAAGATAACACTCACATCAGCATAAACAACACAGAAAATGATCCAAAGATGGGCAGAACAAACTCCACAACTAAAGGTAGAGAAGAGGCCACACTGAAGAAGGTAGGAAAGGGGAATATGCTGTTTTAGAGGGAAAACAACTGTGGGTGTCTGTGGTGGGGAGGGAGCCAGTGGTGCAGAGAAGGGTGAGAAACAGACTTTCATACCAAGGAGCCCACGAACCAAGGAGAATAAATCCCCATGATATTTGCCTTTGAAAGCAAGAGGGGCTGAATTTCATGAGTTCTTACAACCAGCAAGACAAAGCCTGGAATTTTAAAAATCAGTGGGTTCAGCTCTGGTAGAGCCTGGAGGGCATTAAGAAGCAGAATTTCCATCCTTTTTTTTTTTTTTTTAAAGATTTTATTTATTTATTTGACAGAGAGAGACACAGTGAGAGAGGGAACACAAGCAGGGGGAGTGGGAGAGGGAGAGGGAGAAGCAGGCTTCCCGCCGAGCAGGGAGCCTGATGTGGGGCTCGATCCCAGGACCCCGGGATCATGACCTGAGCCGAAGGCAGACGCCCAATGACTGAGCCACATAGGCGCCCCCAGAATTTCCATCCCTAAAGAGACAGCATGATAAACAGCCCTTGTAGATATAGCGTAGAACCAGCAGTTTCAAAACATGGGTGGGAGGGGGGCAGATGGTAGGGAGAGTGATTTGCTTACCTCAGAGCATAGCCAGGAGAGACAGGGATCATGGGGAGACCCCTCCAGGAACAAAGGAGTTAGCAGGCTCCATTTCCCTCACCAGCCCCCAGTATAAACAACGGCCACCTGCAGAAACCAGCACTGACACCTGCTACTTAACTTGCTTACATAAAGCATCCCCCTCCATACCCCCCTTAAATGGATCCGCCCTTCCCAGTCACACTCACCTTAGTCCCATCTGTGGGCCCCCTCCTCCAGAAGACTGGCACAAACCCTGCCAACACCACATCTCCCAACCCACTCATTTTGTGGGACCTCAGTTACCATGGCAGCAGGGGCAAGTCTCACTTCATAAGCAGACAACTGCACACTTTGTTAAAACACACCCCACCCCTTCTGGGGACCAAACACTGTCTCTGAGGACAATTGGACTGAAGGAAAAAGAGGCCAGGACTCAACAGCAAAGCACATGCAATACACGTAGGAGATACATCCAGAATGCCAGGCCCTGGGGAACAGGGGATATTGCACTGCAGGGCACTACAGGACCTCTTCTTCATAAGGCTACTTTCATTAAGAGCAAGAGAAGTAGCTGACTTTCCTAACACAGAGAAACAGACACAGAGAGACTAAATGAGAAGACAGAGAAATATGTCCCAAATGAAAACAGCAAGAGACCTAAGTGAAAAGGATATAAGTAATATGCCTGATAGAGAATTTAAAGTCATGATCATAGAGATACTCACTGGATTTCTGAAAAGTATGAGTCTGTAAAAGTTGAGACACAGAGTAATCTGTGGGGCAGAATCTGAGTTAATTCATTAAATTACAGACCTTAGAAGTTTTTTGCTAAGCCTTCCATGTAACTCTCCCCAGCCATATCCTCCTGCCCTTAAGATATTATCAAGAACTCAATTAACTTCTCTGGGAATGAGTTCTTTCCCCAAAGCATCTAAACTCATGCAGTGGAAGCCAGGGGTTCCAGATGAAGGCTTAACTTGTACTTTTTCCCCCTGCTTGGTAACGAAGCTTTAGAAATTCCTTATAACTATAGAGAAACACATAAGATATCCTCCCAATAAGGAGAGAATAAATAAGTCTGTGTGTGGTTTCTAATATCTATACTTTTTCTGATAAGTAGATCAATTGTTAGAGAAAAGAAATAGGATGAGCACTGATTATGAGTAAGGCTTGATCAGGAGTGGCATGGTGGTAGCCAGGGAGGAAGACAGGAAAAAGCAAAGAGGGTGGTGCTCTGGGTCTGAGAGGCAGAAGACGACCTGAGCCCAGTTCTGGGATCCCTCTAGGGTAGGAGAGATGTCCAGGCCATGAACAATGGGAAGGACTACCATGAACAAGATGCTGCTGCAGTGACCCCAGCAGTGAGGCCAGCCTAAAGGACCCATCCCTGCATTCTAGTTTAGAAAAAGCAACTGCCTCTCACAGTGATTCTCTGGTCACTGCTTCCAGCATGCCCCATAATCATCTTTTGGCCCTGGAGAATATGCTGGTCCACAGCTACACTCTTGGACACCTAATGGAAGAAGGGAGGCACACATCAGAGCTACTGCTTCACCTGTCAGATGGTAAGAAAGCCCAGGACCTTAGGGCCAGACTCACGACACTGGTGTACTCCAAACCAAGGGCAGAGAGGGGTGAAAACCATGACTATACTCTTATAAGTGGACACTGGAGAGTACTCTTCCCCTCCACCCCGCCGCCCCCCCCGCCCCCCGACCATGCCTAGTAAAGTCCTCTAAGCCATTCAGGGCAACCCTGAATCCTAAGATGAATGCAACTTATACTCAATCTGGTTTCCCTACCTCACATTCAAGCCTTTTTCCAGATGACAGGCTTTAAAATACTTGATAGCAGCTCTCATGCTCCCTCTGTCTTCTTTCCTCTGGGCTAAGTTTCCCTTGATCCTTCAATTAGGTAATAAGTATGCCTGAATGGAGCCATTTGAATAAAATTCCCAACAGCCTCATTGAAGCAGGGAACCCCATCTGTAACCATCAGTGTAAACATTAAATAGGGAAATCCCTTTGATACTGTCTACAAGACAGCCATCAACACAGTGGGCCCTCTTAAAATCATCAGCGTTGGAGTGATGAGGATTACACAAATTAAAAAGCTGCACCCAAGTGAAAAAAAAAGAGGTTGTTCTATTTTATAAGTAAACTGTCTGGAATTGTTCACAGTGGTTTGCTAGGCACTGGTCTCAGGGTCCATGAAATTATAAGCTCTTTGAGGCCAGAGCCACGATTTCTTATTACTTCCCACTTTCCTATCACTTTCCTTTCCTTCCAACTTCCCAATTTCCTATCACTTTCCTACCTTGCTCAGACATGGACACACAGTTTGCACTTGGTATATTCTTAACAAGATGTCTGTGGATTGAATATATGATTGGTCTTTATTCCATCATCTTTAAAAGCCAAAGGACAGAAATGTCTACCAAAGCCTGCACTGGGGTATACAGTTTGTGCTAAGAAACTGACATGCTGGGGCGCCTGGGTGGCTCAGATGGTTAAGCGTCTGCCTTCAGCTCAGGTCATGATCCCAGAGTCCTGGGATCGAGCCCCGCATCGGGCTCCTGGCTCAGCGAGGAGCCTGCTTCTCCCTCTGCCTCTGCCTCTCTCCCTGCTCATGCTTTCTCTCTCTGTATCTCTGTGTCTCAAATGAATAAATAAAATCTTAAAAAAAAAAAAAAAAAAGAAACTGACATGCTGAATGGTGGAACTCCAATGTGGAATAACAACCCAATTCACTGACTTCCACACAGCCCTAATGAAACTACACCCCTTATTTGGTTGACACTGGGACTACAGACCTGAAAATGTGAAGGAACCTTAATTGAAAACTGTCTTTGAATCCTGCTGTATGACCTATGGGTGTCTATGATCAATAAGATAACATTTTTAGAGAAATCTGACAAGAGCAACTAAGGAAGAAACAATTAGAATAAATTCAAATGTAGTTACCTATCATAAAACCAATTTAACTGTTAGCATCTTTATTTATTGAATAGATATTTATTTAATACCTGCTGTGTGCCAAAGTACTAGCCTGAAACCTTGAATAAGATTATTCAACTATTGCTAATTATTGCTAATTATAATTAGACTATTGGTACAATAATTCTGCATTAGAAAAATAAGCTCAAAATCTCAGTTACAACAGCAAATATGTATTTTTCTTGCTTACAGTTCTACATATTACCAAGGGTTCAGCTGGGTTTGAATCTAGGTTGTGTTGAGTTCTGGTTCACAAGAGATTTCCTTCTGAGACCAGAAGCTACTCATAGTACAATCTTCACACAGAAGACTGGAAGAGGGGCAAGTGGAAACATACCATGTCTCTCAAGACCACTTCCTGTTGGCTGAAGAAAGGCATATAGCCAACCACAATATCAGTGGAATAAGGAAATAAAATCTGCCTACTCTAGAGGGAGGAACTAAAAGCTCAAATGGCAAAAGACATGGATATGTAATTTCTTTGCAAGGAGGAAGAGAAGAATTAGGAAAAATAATCCAACCTACCATAAAGGTATGACTTATGCTCATAAGTTCAAGTGAGAGGAAAAAAATAAATAAACCAATAATTTAGTGGGAATTCATAAAACAGAGTTACATATACTGAATATATTTTAAGGTCATATTTGCTGCTATTGGAAGAACAAGGAGCAAGAATGTAAGCGGACCAGTTAGAAAGCTGTAACAATTGTCTAAGAGAGATGGTGTCCTGGGCCATGATATTGACAGAGATGACCAAGAACAATAGATATAGTTAAGGTATATTTTCGCAGACTTGGTCACTATTAGATATTGTAGGTGGGGAAGAAGCATGTTTGAAGAATGTCACTTGAGTTTCTGGCTTGAATAAGGGAAATGATGATGAAATGGGGAAACATGAAGGGAAGAGTGTCACAGTCTTTGTGATTAATCCCCCCATTCACTCCTTCAAATTGATTAATCTAAGCCAGTTGTCCTAAATGGGTCATGCTCCTCCCCACTGTGGGCTCTCAGGAAATGTCAGGTGGGGAACTTTTGGGTTTTCCTGGTGACTGAAAGGTATTTTTCATTCAGGGTCTTATAATGGTGAACATCCTGAAATGCATGGGACAGTCTCACAAAACAAAGGTTTGAAATGTCTTCCCTGAAGCACCAATAAACCCTTGTTGAGAAATCCTGGCCTAGGACTATTATAATAATCCCATTCTACTCACCAATGATTAGGTCACAAATAGATGTATGACTCTGCCCTGACAAGTAGGACAAATATTCTTCCCTAGTCATAAGACAGAGAAATGGAAAGAAACAGTTCCTTTTCCTCCAAACATTGTTTGGATGTGATGCCTGGAATGTTTGCAGCAGACACGATAGAGGCCAATCGGAGGACATCCAAGGAGGATGAAAGAACAAAATAAGGGGGAAAAGGAAACCTGACAATATCACTGAGCTGCTGAATCAAAAAAATCCTGGTTCCCCCTCATCCCCAAACTGGATATTAGATAATATATCCCATTATAGTTTAAGTCAGCTTGAGATGAATTTTTTATTACTTGAATAAGAATGCATCCTAAATAACAGAAGAAGGAAACAGGTTTAGGAGACTAAAAAAATACAAGTCCCATTTTGTGTAAGAGCTGGATTTTTGAGTCTAGACCTCTCAATATGTGGCTTTCAAGTACATAAGCAAGACTGGATCTACTCTGGGAATCTATACTGGGAGACTGGAAATAATGAGTATACATATTGTGGGAAGTGCAGTGAACAAGACCTTCACAGTTTGCACCATGGAAGATAGCATACCTAAAATCATTGAGCACTTTGATGAATTATTCTGGCCTTTTCTGATAGTGTAGGCAATACAACTCCTCATCTCAAAGTCACAAAGTATATACTTATTTATGATATCTTCTGGTTGTTTCATGGATACTTAGTCACTTCTCCCTAACTAAATTATAATCCCCTAGAATTATTTATTCCATATCTACCATAGCATCAAATAAAATGCAAAGCCCTCAAGAGGTACTAACAAGTGTTCACTGAATTATAATTATTCAAAAACACATTTCATTTTTACAATTGTTGGTTAAAGATCAATTTTGTGGGCTATATTATATGTGTTAACCCAAAGGCTACAAACTGGAAACCCACAGATATGTATTTGGGTGGCATAATGTTTCAAAAATTTTTAATTCTGTAGTTGCCAACATTTAAAAATTAGGAGATTTCACACTAAAACCTGAACTTCTAGCTTCACTTGAAGATGTTATAGCACATTTTCCTACCTACCAACTACAAGCTGGAACTGAAAAGAGGGCACTGCCCTCCATCTTCCAGGCTCCAATAGCCAGCTTCACTGGCATTTTTTTTTTTAAGATTTTTATTTATTTATTAGTCAGAAAGAGAGAGAGCAAGCACACAAGCAGAGGGAGTGGCAGGCAGAGGGAGAAGCTGGCTCCCCACTGAGCAAGGAGCCCAATGTGGGACTCAATCCCAGGACTCTGGGATCATGCCCTGAGCCGAAGGCAGATGCTTAACCAACTGAGCCACCCAGGCATCCCAAGCTTCACTGGCATTTTGAATGAGTGCCTCTTAATCTCTTTGGGATTAGGGCTTACTTCTGTACAATCAGTGGGTGAGCCAAGTGACCTGGTGTTAACATTATGTGATCCTAAAGTCTGTCATTTATAATGATACAGCAAATTTGTGAAATTTCAGATTGTTTTTCCTTTCCTGTCCACCCCTCCTCAGTATTTATACATCATACTGGCAGACCCACGTTTTAGTGGATATGTACTGCCTGGTGAAAAAGGAATAGTCAAAGTTGTTCTATTCAGCCTCCCTGTGGATTGGTTAAAGATACACCTACAGAAAAAGCAACCACTTTCTGGAAGGTAGGACGTGCAGAGAAGTGAATCCAAGGTGATATTCGGGAAGATAGACAGCGGGAGAGGGGGCCTCTGTCAGCTGCTACCAGCAAGTGATAGAGCAGCGGAGCACAAAATTGGAATTTTTAGAAGTCGACTCTGCTGAGGGACATCGCTCCAGTGGCTAAGCGAGGGGTGGAACCCTCGTGGGACAGTGTGGTCTCAGGACCCTCAGGGTCACAGAAAGACCAGGGGTGCCTGAGTGTGGCAGAGCTCCCAGGTATCAGAGTGGGGAAGCCGGCTGCAGAGACGGAGCCGAGGAGCGGGCTTTCAGCTCGGGGTTGCCATAAACCGTGATCCGCAGCACAGTCGGGCCACTGCTCCTCCAGCAGAGACCCAACAAGCAGCAGATTGGGGAGACTCCCCTTCTTCCCCCGGGGAGGAGCAGCGCGGGAGTGCACCGCAGGGATCTGCTGGGTTTGGAGACTCCACACCGAGTCGGGTGCCAGAGATAGAAACGTTCGGTCACAGGCCAGGTGAGCATGGGGTGTGGCTGGATACCGGGGAGATAGGAGTGCCTGACTGCTTTTCTCTGGAGGCTCACTGAGGAGTGGGGCCCCAAGTTCTCAGCTCCTCCGGGGAAGAGACTGGGGGGCCACCGTTTTCACTCTCACCCTCCAAAACTGTACAGAAAGCTTGCAGGGAACAAAAGCTCTAGAGAGCAAACCCAAGTAGATGACTTAGCCCGGACGGCAAGGGCGGGGCAATTCCGCCTCTGGCAAAGACATTTGGGAACCATGGCAACAGGCCCTTCCCCCAGAAGATCACCAAGAACAGCCAGCCAAGACCAAGTTTACCAATCAATGAGAAGAGCAGAATGCCAGCACTAGGGGAATATAGCACATAAAATTCATGGCTTTTTCCCCATAATTCTTTAGTCTTTCAAAGTTAATTTTTTTAATTTTCTTTTTTTTCTTTTTCTATTGTTTTTGAATTTTTCTTTTTTTATTTTTCAACCAACATCTTATCAATCGCTTTTCTAAAAATCTTTTTTATTTTTCATTTTGAGAGTCATATTCTATCCCTTCATTGTAGTTAACCTTATTTTTGGTATATATATAAGTTGTTCTCTCCTTAAAATTTTGGGATACAGTTTCTTCTGACAGACCAAAATATACCCTAAATCTCTAGTGTATGGCTTTGTTCTAGTCTCCTGCCTGATCACATTCTCTCCCCCCACCTTTTTTTTTAAATCCTCTTCTTTCTTTTTTCAACCTTCTTATCTTATCAATTCCTTTCATAAAATCTTTTGTAATTTTCATCTTTACAGTCATATTCCATCCCTTCATCATATTTACCCTTATTTTTGTACATATATGTTTTTCTTTCTTTAAAATTTTGGGAGGCAGTTTCATCTAACAGACAAAAATACACCCCAAATCTAGTGTGTGGCACTGATCTATTCACCAGCCTGATCATATTTGATCTTATCCTTTCTTTCTTTTTCTTTTTCTTTTTCTTTTTTCTTTCTTTCCCTTTCTTTTCCCCCGGTTTTGGGTCTCTTCTGATTTGTTTAGTGTATATTTTTCCGGGGTCGTTGTTACCCTGTTAGCATTTTATTCTCTCATTCATCTATTCTCCTCTGGACAAAATGACAAGACAGAAAAACTCACCTCAAAAAAAAAGAACAAGAGGCAGTACCGACTGCCAGAGGCCTAATCAATATGGACATTAGTAAGATATCGGAACTAGGGTTCAGAATGACGATTATAAAGATACTAGCTGGGCTTGAAAAAAGCATGGAAAATACTAGAGAAACCCTTTCTGGAGAAATAAAAGAACTAAAATCTAACCAAGTTGAAATCAAAAAGCCTATTAATGAGGTGCAATCAAAAATGGAGGCTCTAACTGCTAGGATAAATAAGGCAGAAGAGAGAATTAGTGATATAGAAGACCCAATGATGGAGGATAAAGAAGCTGAGAAAAAGAGAGAAACAACTACTGGGTCACAAGGACAGAATTCAAGAGATAAGTGATACCATAAGATGAAACAATATTAGAATAATCGGGATCCCAGAAGAAGAAGAAAGAGAGAGAGGGGCAGAAGGTATATTAGAGCAAATTATAGCAGAGAACTTCCCTAATTTGGGGAAGGAAACAGGCATCAAAATCCAGGAGGCACAGAGAATCCCCCTCAAAATCAATAAAAATAGATCAACACCCCGACATCTAATAGTAAAACTTACAAGTCTCAGAGAAAAAGAGAAAATCCTGAAAGCAGCTCAGGACAAGAAGTCTGTAACCTACAATGGTAGAAACATTAGATTGGCAACAGACCTATCCACAGAGACCTGTCAGGCCAGAAAGGACTGGCAGGATATATTCAGAGCACTAAACGAGAAAAATATGCAGCCAAGAATACTATAACCAGTTAGGCTGTCATTGAAAATAGAAGGAGAGATAAAAAGCTTCCAGGACAAACAAAACTAAAGGAATTTGCAAACACGAAACCAACCCTACAAGAAATCTTGAAAGGGGTCCTCTAAGCAAAGAGAGAGCCTAAAAGTAACATAGACCAGAAAAGAACAGAGACAATATACAGTAAGAGTCACCTTACAGGCAATAAAATGGCACTAAATCCATATCTTTCAATAGTTACCCTGAATGTAAATGGGCTAAATGCCCCAATCAAAAGACACAGGGTATCAGATTGGATAAAAAAACAAGACCAATCAATATGCTGTCTGCAAGAGACTCATTTTAGATGCAAAGACACCCCCAGATTGAAAGTGAGGGGGTGGAAAACCATTTACCATGCTAATGGACATCAAAAGAAAGCTGGGGTGGCAATCCTTATATCAGACAAATTAGATTTTAAACCAAAGACTATAATAAGAAATGAGGAAGGACACTATATCCTACTTAACGGGTCTATCCAACAAGAAGATCTAACAATTGTAAATATCTATGCCCCTAACATGGGAGCAGCCAATTATATAAGCCAATTAATAACAAAAGCAAAGAAACACATTGACAACAATACAGTAATAGTAGGGGACTTTAACACCCCCCTCACTGAAATGGACAGATCATCTAAGCAAAAGATCAACAGGGAAACAAAGACTTTAAATGACACACTGGACCAGATGGACTTCACAGATATATTCAGAACATTCCATCCCAAAGCAACAGAATACACATTCTTCTCTAGTGCCCATGGAACATTCTCCAGAATAGATCACATCCTAGGTCACAAATCAGATCTCACCCGGTACCAAAAGACTGGGATCATTCCCTGCATATTTTCGGACCACAGTGCTTTGAAACTAGAACTCAATCACAAGAGGAAAGTCAGAAAGAACTCAAATACATGGATGCTAAAGAGCATCCTACCAAAGAATGAATGGGTCAACCAGGAAATTAAAGAAGAATTAAAAAAATTCATGGAAACAAATGAAAATGAAAATACAACTGTTCAAAATCTTTGGGATGCAGCAAAGCTGGTCCTAAGAGGAAAGTATATAGCAATACAAGCCTTTCTCAAGAAACAAGAATGGTCTCAAATACACAACCTAACCCTACACCTAAAGGAGCTGGAGAAAGAACAGCAAATAAAGCCTAAACACATCAGGAGAAGAGAAATAATAGACATCAGAACAGAAATCAATGAAATAGAAACCAAAAGAACAGTAGAACAGATCAACAAAACTAGGAGCTGGTTCTTTGAAAGAATTAATAAGACTGATAAACCCCTGACCAGATTTATCATAAAGAAAAGAGAAATGACCCAAATAAATAACATCATGACTGAAAGAGAAGAGATCACAACCAGCACCAAAGAAATATAAACAATTATAAGAACATATTATGAGCAACTATATGCCAGCAAATTAGATAATCTGGAAGAAATGGATGCATTCCTAGAGATGTATCAACTACCAAAACTGAAGCAGGAAGAAATAGAAAACCTGAACAGACCCATAACCACTAAGGAAATTGAAGCAGTAATCAAAAGTCTCCAAATAAACAAGAGCCCAGGGCCAGATGGCTTCCCACGGGAATTCTAGCAAACATTTAAAGAAGAATTAATACCTATTCTTCTGAAACTGTTCCAAAAAATAGAAATGGAAGGAACACTTCCAGACTCATTTTATGAGGCCAGCATTGCCTTGATCCCCAAACCAGACAAAGACCCCATCAAAAAGGAGAATTACAGACCAATATCCCTAATGAACATGGATGCAAAAATTCTCACCAAAATACTAGCCAATAGGATCCAACAGTACATTAAAAGGATTATTCACCACGACCAAGTGGGATTTATCCCTGGGCTGCAAGGTTGGTTCAACATCCACAAATCAATCAATGTGATACACCACATTAATAAAAGAAAGAACAAGAACCATATGATTCTCTCAATAGATGCAGAAAAAGCATTTGACAAAGTACAACATCCTTTCTTGATTAAAACTCTTCAGAGTATAGGGATAGAGGGTACAAACCTCAATATCATAAAAGCCATCTATGAAAAACCCACAGCAAATATCATTCTCAATGGGGAAAAACTGAGAGCTTTACCCCTAAGGTCAGGAACACAGCAGGGATGTCCACTATCACCACTGCTATCCAACAGAGTACTAGAAATCCTAGCCACAGCAATCAGACAACAAAAAGAAATAAAAGGCATCCGAATCGGCAAAGAAGTCAAACTCTCACTCTTTGCAGATGATATGATACTTTATGTGGAAAACCCAAAAGACTCCATCCCAAAACTGCTAGAACTCATACAGGAATTCAGCAAAGTGGCAGGATACAAAATCAATGCACAGAAATCAGTTGTATTTCTATACACTAATAATTAGACAGAAGAAAGAAAAATTAAGGAATCAATCCCATTTAAAATTGCACCCAAAACCATAAGATATCTAGGAATAAATCTAACCAAAGAGGCAAAGAATCTGTACTCAGAAAACTATAAAATACTCATGAAAGAAATTGAGGAAGACACAAAGAAATGGAAAAATGTTCCATGCTCATGGATTGGTAGAACAAATATTGTGAAGATGTCAATGCTACCTAGAGCAATCTACACATTTAATGCAATCCCTATCAAAATACCATCAACTTTTTTCAAAGAAATGTAACAAATAATCCTAAAATATTTATGGACCCAGAAAAGACCCCGAATAGCCAGAGGAATGTTGAAAAAGAAAAGCAAAGCTGGTGGCATCACAATTCCGGACTTCAAGCTCTATTACAAGCTGTAATCATCAAGACGTAATGTACTGGCATAAAAACAGACACATAGATCAATGGAACAGAATAGAGAGCCCAGAAATGGACCCTCAACTCTATGGTCAACTAATCTGTCGACAAAGCAGGAAAGCATATCCAATGGAAAAAAGACAGTCTCTTCAACAAATCGTGTTGGGAAAATTGGACAGCCACATGCAGAAGAATGAAACTGGACCATTTCCTTACACCACACACAAAAATAGACTCAAAATGGTTGAAAGACCTAAATGTGAGACAGGAATCCATCAAAATCCTTGAGGGGAACACAGGCAGCAACCTCTTCGACCTCAGCCACATGCCAAGCGATGTTGAGCACTTTTTCCTGCACAGCAAAGGAAACAGTCAACAAAACCAAAAGACAACCGACAGAATGGGAGAAGATATTTGCAAATGACATGTCAGATAAAGGGCTAGTATCCAAAATCTATAAAGAACTTACCAAACTCAACACCCAAAGAACAAAGAATCCAATCAAGAAATGGGCAGAAGACATGAACAGACATTTTTCCAAAGAAGACATCCAAATGGCCAACAGACACATGAAAAAGTGCTCAACATTGCTTGGCATCAGGGAAATCCAAATCGAAACCTCAATGAGATACCACCTCACACCAGTCAGAATGGCTAAAATTAACAAGTCAGGAAATGACAGATGTTGGCAGGGATATGGAGAAACGGGAACCCTCCTACACTCTTGGTGGGAATGCAAGCTGGTGCAGCCACTCTGGAAAACAGTATGGAGGTTCCTCAAAAAGTTGAAAATAGAGCTACCTTATGACCCAGCAATTGTACTACTGGGTATTTAGCCCAAAGATACAAATGTAGTGATTTGAAGGGGTACGTGCACCCCAGTGTTTATAGTAGCAATGTCCACAATAGCCAAACTATGGAAAGAGCCAAGATGTCCATCGACAGATGAATGGATAAATAAGATGTGGTATATATATATATATATATATATATATATATATATATATATATATATATATATATATATATATAAATAATGGAATATTAAGCAGCCATCAAAAAAACTGAAACCTTGCCATTTGCAACAACGTGGATGGAACTAGAGGGTATTATGCTAAGCGAAATAAGTCAATCAGAGAAAGACAAGTATCATATGATCTCACTGATATGAGGAATTCTTAATCTTAGGAAACAAACTGAGGGTTGCTGGAGTGGTGGGAGTGGGAGGGATGGGGTGGCTGGCTGATAGACATTAGGGAGGGTATGTGCTATGGTGAGCACTGTGAATTGTGTAAGACTGATGAATCACAGACCTGTACCTCTGAAACAAATAATACATTATATGTTAAAAAAAAAAAAAAAAGATAGTAGGAAGGGAAAATGAAGGGGGGAGAATCGGAGGGGGAGAAGAACCATGAGAGACTGTGGACTCTGAGAAACAAACTGAGGGTTCTAGAGGGGAGGGGGGTGAGGGGATGGGTTAGCCTGGTGATGGGTATTAGAGGGCATGTATTGAATGGAGTATTACTGGGTGTTATACGCAAACAATGAATCATGGAAGAAACATCAAAAATAAATAAATTAAAAAAAGAAAGATAAACCTACAGTTTTCCCTATTTGCCAGAAGAGAGCACCTTCCATTAGTAAGGTGAAAAACCTAAGAAATTGGGCAAACAATGGTGCTCTCTAGTGTAATGACCTAACCAGCAAGAAGAACACTGACCCATCTTTCATCTTAATACTGAAGAAAAGGGTTATAGGTTTAAAAATTTTTTCACTTGTTTGGTGACCCTTTCAAAACAAACAATTATTTATATTTTAAGATAACAGAGGCGCCTGGGTGGCTCAGTGGGTAAGCATCTGCTTTCAGCTCAGGTCATAATTCTAGGGTCCTGGGATTGAGCCATGTATCACCACCACCACCACCACCACCAGCATCATCATCAGGCTCCCTGCTCAGCAGGAAGCCTGCTTCTCCGTCTCCCGCTCCCCCCACCAACTTGTGCTCTCTCTCTCTCTCTCTGTCAAATAAATAAATAAAATCTTTTTTTTACAAAAAGTTACTAGATAATAATAGATACTTCTAACTGGATAGCATGAATTTCATTTATGATCTCTTATTTTCTTTTTCAGTGAAAGAGTATTACCTGCCTTCGACCCCATCAAGAAGCTGTAAGAATGCATTTTTCAGCTCTTGTGGCATCCTGCTGTTCTATTGACTGTTGCACTAACCAACAGACCTCCCTCATTTAATCCATTTGAAAGACAAACAAAGAGATTAGGCATCAGAATTTCAGCTCATCAAAGGTTTACTAAAATAAAATGGAGCCATGGTCAATAGCTTATTAAGCAACAAATGTAAATTTTATACAGGGTTACATAGAGCTACCCTCTTCTAAACTCTAGAAACCACGTATCTGAAATACTCTTCTGCAAAGCACTGTATTTAAAAGCTTTGTATTGATATCTACTAGATGATATTAATGTAAAAAAGCAAGATTTGGTGTCTCCAACTGTGGAGAAAATAGGAAGCTGACTCTCCTGAGAGCATTGAATTTGGCAAATATCCTTTATGTTATTAAACCAAGGCAAGAGATGTAGTAAAGAAGAAATGTAAATCAGTTGCTCAGACGGTCATGGAAACACCATAACTGTTATGGTTAGCCTATAAGGATGAAAAACGTCATCACTCCATTTGTCTTCAAAAATTTTTGTCTCTTGAACATATAATATTCTGATACCTTTACTGCACAAATATAATGCATTCCTTTTTATCCTCACTCAACAATGTGTTTAAAGAGGGTATGCAATTAGAGATAGACAGGCAGCCATAAGTGGTAATGGGGAGAATGATCTTTTATTCTTTCAAAGTGTCAAAGAAAAAACGACTTAAGTTTTAAGATTATGTTGATTGGGAAGTCTTTTTCAGCTATAAAGGACCATATTTAAAAGAGTAGAGTACATTTAGAAGTTTTCAGATGTGATTATACAAAGGAACAATTATACAAAACAAGTCTCTGCTTCCATATGTAGGGAAAGATACCTTTTGCTAAGGTATTTGGAAAAGATGCTTTAGGTTCTCCATTATCAAAGCAGTGCAGCTAGTATGTGGTGTGATTCATGAGAAAACAGTATCCTGAGTAAGGATTCATTATTCTATATACCACTTATGCTCACCCTTGAAGACACAACAGAATTTTAATAAAACCTGAATCAATATAATAAGAAATTAGCATTGGCCAAAAGTCTGCCTGTCATTTTTTCAGAAATAGATAGCTTCAGGATGCTTACTTTATCTACATTTTCATAAATTCTATTCACAATCATATCTTCTACTACATTTGGCCAAAGTTCCAGTATTGTCTTTAATCTTCAAAAATAGAATTTGAATTCCATTATTCGAAATTGATAATTTTAATCTTTTCCACACTTACTAGAAGAATATAAGTATCCACCCAGAGTATAAATAAAGCATATATTATTATATATCACTGATGTAATCTAGAATCTAGGAATGGAGTCCATTATCATAATTTTATTCTGGAACAATTACCATATGGCAAGTATAAGCTATATGTGTTGAAATTGAAAACTTGTCCTATGAATTCTTTGGTTAAGAAATTTCCAAATGTGAAATTGGATGATTTAATAATATCAAATGTAGATAAGAGATCACTTAAAACTTCTTAGGGAGTAAGTTCAGAAGTAAGTTTATATAATTTTAAGAAGACAGCAAAGCCCACAAATGTTTGGTTCTTTGATTGGATAAAAAATTTAAGTGAAATATTTAACAGCTTTCAAACTTATTTTAAAAAATAAAATGGGGTGAAACATTGAAACTGAGAGAATTCCTTGTGTTGGCTTCTTAATGCTTTTATTTCTTCACACATTCATTCATTCATTTTTTCAATATTTATTGAACCCTTACTACAACTAGCACCAACAGAAGTTTCAAAAATACTACGCAAATGGCATTTTCCAAAATTATTATATATATATAACTATATATCTATAAAACACTATTCTTATATTCCTCATATTCTTATGCCTATTCATAAAAAATATAAAACATATATTGATCTAATTAGCCAGCTGGGGAAGTAAGCATGAATAGAGTCCGGCCCAGTACTTCCCCTACCTAGGAGAAAAAGCTTTGGAGCTGCAATCTCCCTGGGGCAGACGCTGTCACATATGCCTTTCTGGAGGGATTAAGAAAGCCAGAGCAGCTGGGACCCATTTTCAAATATAAAACTGACATGAAAGGCTCTACACGAATGACTAAAACTCTAAGTTGAGATAAGCTGGAAGAGCCTAAGAAAGGGATGCATTAGTCTTAGTGTTAAACCAAAGAAAATTGATTAGATCACAAAATGGACAAGTTTAACTTATGATCCTATAAGCCCGGGCAAATGAAAAACAAAGATCTGCACCCTTATTTATCAGTCCTTTTGCATATCGTACTCAGAAGATGGTAATAATTAAAGGTTATATAAGAAATGTCACAGGCTGAACTAAAATAATCAAGACTACAGTTTGTGTTGACATCTTTCACTTTTCAAAATTTTGGACAATTTTCTGTACATGCCATTCTTGAAATGTAAAAGATCAGTAGCTTTTTGCAAATATAAGGTAGTATTTGCCGTTTTGTGTTCCTTTGTCATCTCTTACTGGGAGTGCCCCTTCATTGGTTAAGTGGTACTTTTTCTTGAACATTTTCATAAACAAGAAGAGTTTAATATCAACTTACAACAGGATCTTATGTTATATTCTTAGATATCAAAGTGTATTCGTCCATAGTTTAAATTTGGGTTAAAGTCAGATGAGATTATAAGAGTCCTGGCAGTTTAGAGTGGGATCAAATTAAAGTGCAGATAAAGAGCTAATCCTATTTTATTTCCCATCTCTCTATAAAGAATATCAAATGATGACAGTGATGATTAAGGTTCTAGACATAGGGAAACATAGCACCTATGCAACCGTGCTTTGATGTTTATGAAGTGTCCGTTTCTAAAATAAATACAGAAAACCTATCAGTTCACACTAGCACTTGCTACCATTACATTGCAGAAGTGTACAGAACTAGTAAAAGATAAAAAGAAACAGTATATTGCTTAATAGTTGACAGCCAGAAATGTTTGCTTCTTAAGCTTTTGCTGATTCTCATCAAATACAGCCTTCTACTGAGCCTGGCTCCAGAGGCAGGAAGACCATACCGCTATAGATATCATTTCAATATCACAACTTCAAGTTCTGAATTAAAGGCATTTCTAGATTCCACACATTTCATTTACTTAGAAAAAATAATATTACATTGTTGTTCTTTGATGGCAGTGACATACAATTCTCATATTCTCTAAATTTTTCTTTGCCTAAAAAAACCAAAGAAACATTCCGATTCATGAAGGAAGTAGAATTACTGGTGTTAGTGTTTCTAGAAAGCCTTCTCTCTTGCCCTTTCTCCTGTGGGTTCCAATAAATTTGAAAAACAGATAAAGCAGACTAAATGGGGATCAAAATAAACTGTGAAATGCATGTGGAACTCTCTGGTATTGGCTGCATTAGAGCAATAGTAAAGATCCCTGATAGGGGTCCCTCTCTTTCCCAAAATTTAGATCTTGGGGTCTATCATGGAGAAGGCCAAATCTATAAAACTCTCTTACCCAAACATTTGCATGGAGCACCATGGACTGTAACACCCCCTGTGGAATGCCAGAGAGAGGATGTACACAGTTACTTCACCCACTGAATACCATGAGCCAATGAATGACTTCCTGTCCCACTCAACATGTCATTTTCCTTCACATGGAGAGAAACCAGTAAGGGGTACAGAGAAAATCAGCACATTTTCCTTTCAACACTGTCTTCCTTTCAGGATTTAGGGTGCAGTCCCTCTCAAGAAAATAAAATAAGAGATGACTAAGTAATCCCCCAGAAACTAATTTTATGGAAATGCATTACAATGCTTTCATATTACTCATGTTCTTTTTTAAAAAAAGAAACCCTATCGTTTTGCCATAATACTTTCCAAAATTAATAGATTACACAAGATCATTTGGCCAGTTTCTCTCTTCTCCAGTGAAAGTCACTAACAGGATGATAAAATCAGCCATCTGTTCTATTGACTTGATAGAAAGTCATCACAGGATATACAAATTTTATCAATTATATCACCTCTCATGTGCTTTTGAATATTTGTCTAATGAGAAACTTGGTTAACGGCAGCTGAGGTGATCCTGAGGGACACTGGTCCATGTCGTCATGTTGGAGGAAGCTCTCTTACAAGGTTATTTCATTCAAGCATTCTCCCACCACACGACCGGCAGTGTTCAAAACACTGGAGCAACAGACAAGGCTCTGTTCTCAGAGACTTTCACTCTGGAAGGTGCTTATAGTCAATAAGTAAAAGAAATCCATAAGTGAGACAGTTTTATGGAGTGATAGGTATAATGGAAGATACTGAAGCTCCTTGATGTGATAGTTACTGGAGATCACCAACTAGAGATAGGATATGGGGAGGATGTGGATTTAGTGGTCAAGAAAAGCTCTTTGAGGAGAAACCATCTGGTCTGAGACCTAATTTAGAAGGAGCCATACAGACCTGAAAGGGAGTATGTAAAAGGTCATAAGACACAAAGTCTTGGGGTGCCTGTGTGCTTCAGTCAGTTAAGTGTCTGACTCTTGATCTCAGGGTCATGAGTTCAAGCCCCGCACTGAGCTCCACGCTGGGCATGGAGCCTACTTAAAAAAAAAAAAAAAAAATGAGAAGCTACAGTTTCAGCTTTTATAGAATCCAACCTATTTCATGCCAAGAAAATTACTCTATATGATGTTACCATACAGTTCAACAGCTTACTCCTTTGTAAATAACACATGGTAAGCCAGTGGGAAATGGCATATTACTAATGATGAACCCCTGGTGCAGATCCATGATAAGGGATGAATGAATGAACGTATACCCAGTGCCTCCTAAATGCGAGGCACTGATATCGGTTCTTTTATATTCTGCTCACTTTAAACAAATACATCTTTCTTCATGTAGTGAATTTGTATCAAGTTCCTCTATGTGCCAGGCACTGTACTCAGCATTCGATTAAAAAATGAACCTGACACAGTACTCCCTACAGTGTGCTTATGCTCGATGGAGGGCAGTTGACAATTGAACAAGCAATTGTGATTTGCCTCAATCAGTGCCATCAAATGAGTAAAACTGAGGTACTAGAGGTGCACATGAAGTTGATTTTGGGCTACTGAGGAAAGGGGTCAAGAAAAGCTTCCTAAGACAAAGCGACATTTAAGCAAGACGTTACGGATGTGTAAGGAATAACCACGCCACATGGCTGAAAGTAGCCTAGAGAAGAAAAAGAATTACAAGTTCTTCTCCATGTCTGGAGCCACTGAAGGAAACTGTCAAGAGATAAGACTGCAGAATCAGCAATGGCAAATCACACAGAACCCTGTCTGCTGAGCTAAGAAATTTGGACTTTATGTGGCAGCAGCCGAGAACCACTAAAGAGCTTTAAACGGGGGAATTACAGGATAGATTTGTAAGTTTTTAAAAAATCTCTCTAGCTTCAATGTGGAGATTCCAAGGTGGGGAGGGGAAAAAGCAAGTTGAACACAAAGTAAACATAATCCATTCAAGTAGTTTTGCTATGAAAACTTGAAAACCCCCAGTGAGCTGGATTTCCATCCAAATCTCACAGTGCACTGCTTTAAATGAGCTTAAACTTTACTTACCAACTTCACTCATATTTTTAATACTCAGGTGGTGAATTTAATCACATAAGGTTGCATTATATTACTTACTTCATGTATTTTGAAATGTGAGTTTTTCACTGAGTCAGCATGGCCATATCGCTTAGCTCAGGAAAATATGTCAATCCTTATGCCCCTCAAAACTGCCATTAACACGCATGACATCAAATTTTTCTAGGTGATGTGAAATTAAATCATGACTCTTTGCAATGTATTCTAATCAGCTCCTCCATTAACTGTTTTCAAATGGTAATCATCTCGGCTCCAAATGAACAGTTACATACTCAGCTTGCTCTATGAATTCTATGAATGCATAAACCATAACAAGTTGTAATTATATTACTTTCAGAAGTCATTTACAGCAATTGAACAAACTAAGAAAAGTTACAAGATTCTTGTGTGACAGTGCAATTAAACAATATGAACTGTAGGACTCCACTTCATATTTTAAAATTTAGTTAAGATGTATTTTTTGAGAAAAGATCTTTTTGGAATATAGACATTGTTCAGGTTAAGGCTTTATAACTTTAAGTTACGGACCACCAAGCAAAATTATCAGATGATAATGCATTATGTTTTGTTACGTACCATATTAAATAAATTTCTCTAACAGAGAGAAATCTTCTTTTTTTAATAGGGAGGTAGGTGTCAATGTCTGCAGCAAAAAGACTACTTGGGAAAAGATAATTCATACTTTTACAGTACCTACTATGTGCCAGGTGCTGAACTAGGGACTTTATGTATTTTGACCTATGTCATCTGTTTCATACTGAATACTTGATAGAAGAACCCATCTTCCTCTGGTCAGAATCCCTCAATTTCAAGTAGTTAGGTGCTTATAAAATAGATTAGTATCATTTCAAGTACCCATTGCTGCATAACACACCACCCCAAAACTTTAAGAGTTGAAAATAACAACCACCGTTTATCATCCTTCATGATTCTGTGGGTTGACCAGAAAGCTCTGCTCTGCGATGATGGCTTGGGCACTAGAATAGCTGTAAGGTTTATTATAGTGGCCTCACTCCCATGGCAAGGAGTAGGTGGTGGCAGCTAGCTGGGAGCTCAGTTGGGAATGTTTGCCAGAGGCTTTGGTTCTTCCCTATGGAGGCCTCTCTACATGGTTGCTTGGATTTCCTTATAGCATAGGAACTGTGTTCCTAGAAGAAACATTCTAAGAGTGAGCATTCTAAGAGTATAAATCTGGCATGCAAACACTTATTGTGGTAGGTAAAATAATGCCCCCACAAAGATAGCCATGCTCTAATCCCTGAAGCCTGTGAATATGTTATTTTCATGGCAAAAGAGACTGCAGATGTAATTAAGGTGAGATGGAAAGATTAGCCTGGATTATCCAGGAGGGATAATATAATCACAAGAGTCCTTGTGAGAGGGAGGCAGGAGTAAGACAGATTTGAAGATGTTATGCAGATGGCTTTGAAAATGAAGGAAGGGGCCACAAGCCAAGGAATACAGGCAACTCTAGAAGCTGGGCAAGGCAAAGGAACAGATTCTTCTCTAGGGCCTCCGGAAGGAACACAGTCCTGCTGACACTTGAATCTTAGCTCAGTGTGACTTCTGACCTACAGAACTATAAGATAATAACTTTGTTTTATTTTAAGCCAGAAAGTTGGTGCAATTTAAAATAGCAATAGGAAATGAATATATTTGTCAAGCTTCTGCTTTGAACCCATTTGTTAACGCTCAATGGCTAAAGCCCAAAGTCACTGGATGAAATTCTTGGAGACACGGTTCATTGTAACAGTATACCACCACGGTGACAATCCAACCCAAGTACCAGTTCCTTCAAAATATTTTCTGTGATTTAGGTTTCTGTTGCTGCTATAACAAATTAATGCAAACTCAGTGACTTAAAACAACACAAATTTATGATCTCACAGCTTCTGTAGGGTATAAGCCTGACATGGGTATTAGCAAGGGAAAATCAAAATATGGGCAGGGCTGCACTTCTTACCAGAAGCTCTGCAGAAGAATCTAATTCCAAGCTCATTCATGTTGTTGGCTGAAATAAGTTCTTTGGGGTTGTAAGACTGAGGCCTCCATTTCCTTGCAGGTTGTCAAGGGGCTGTCCTTCTCTAAAGGCTTCTTGCCAGGCCCAACATGTGACCCCTTAGATCTCAGAACCACCAACAACACACTTGGAATTCTGACTTTTTCTTCACTACATGTTACTCCAGCTGCAGAAAGTTCTCTGCTCTTAAAGGATCATGTGATTAGATTGGGCCCACTTATGACAATCATCCTATCTTAATAGCTATAACCTTAATTACCTCTGCAAAGCTCCTTAGCTTTGCCATGCAAGGTAACATATTCACAGGTTGCAGGGATTAGGGCACAGACCTTTCTGGGGGTCATTATTCTGCCTATCATCGTTCTCCAAAACCTAAATCTCTGTGACAAGGAGAGGTTAGAAGTATAGCATCAGTCTACTCTGTGCCCCGTCTAGGAATAAACCCTCAAAGGAGCAATTAGCACAGATAAACGCATCATCATTCTGCTGTTCACTAGCTCCAACAGCATTTCCAGGAGACAATTTATTTGAGATGTTACTCCTCCAAAATTAGTCACAGTTGGGTATTTCATAACCAACTCTGCTCCATCATTAAAGGGCAAGGCTTCTGAAAAGAGCAGCAATGCTGTTTTTACAATAACCCTGCTTTCCTTGACAATGAAGAACGACCTGAAAATAAATTGATTCAAAATGACCTCATGACATCATATAAGGGACTGTGTACTCACAGTGGTGGATACCTCTCACATCCCTCTTTGCTCTCCAACGATTTTGCACTTTTTGTTTCTGTTCCAAATCTACCAGTGGCTTTTTCATTGCCAAACGCAATGTAATTAGAGCCTCTACGGTGAATGGTGATTATCCTATGTTTTAAAACATGTGTCTCTTACTTATAGATGCATAGAGACTAAGATGAATAGGTAGGTAGAGACAACAACTATACTTTTTAAAAAATCCAAATGCCTTACTGATTCATCTCAAAATATTAATTTTTAAAATACTGTATTGGACTTGGAGTGCCTGGCTGGCTCAGTCCATAGAGCATGCAACTCTCGATCTCAGGGTTATGAATTCAAGCCCCACATTGGGCACAGAGCCTATACTCAAAAAAATAAAATAAAACAAAATGCTATTAAGGGGCGCCTGGGTGGCTCAGTCGTTAAGCATCTGCCTTCGGCTCAGGTCATGATCCTAGGGTCCTGGGATCGAGCCCCACATAGGGCTCCCTGCTCAGCGGGGAGCCTGCTTCTCCCTCTCCCACTTCCCCTGCTTGTGTTCCCTCTCTCGCTGGGTCTCTCTCTGTCAAATAAATAAATAAAATCTTAAAAAAAAATTAAAAATGCTATTAAAAAATGTATTGTATTGGACAACCTTGACAAAACAAAGCCATAAGGAAAACAAAGCTTAAGCATTAAGCTAAGGAATATTGAGATATCCCAACTGAGGAAAATTTTATCCCAACATCTTTGTTAATTGTCATTCAGGTAGGAGAAAAATATATAAATGAACTGGTGTAAGGAAAGAGCACTTTATACTCTCTGAAATCTTCTTATTCATGATGCAAGCTTAAATTCTGTTCCCTAAAGGAAAATTTCATAGTGCTGCCCCTACCACCACCAATGCTAGAGACAGCTTGGGGAGTATTAGACCGCCTGGGAAGAATTAAGTTTGGAAGTTTTTAGCCTAACTTTATACAATGAGGTGGAAGGGAGCCTCCTTCTGGTCAAATACAGAGAGGAGAATTTTGGTTTTTACCGAGAAAGTTCTTTGCCTATTTTACAGCTAAAATTGCAACCAGCTTCTCTTATTAAAAAAAGATTCGGCAGTATTAATACAAGAAGAGCAAAGAAAATAATCACTCCGAACTACCTCAGGAGAAATATGCCCAAACATACATGCACTTCAAAGTGAAGGAAGTTCCACCCTGTTTCAACTACTAAATAATCATTTTACACAATAGTCAAATTCCAAAGAAAACACAGCCTACACATTAAATATGTTCTCAAATTATCAGTAGACTTAGGACAAAGCCTATAAGCTAAATAATTTGCAAGTGAATTTTTAAATGACCTTTTCTTCATTAAAATATTAATTTAACGTAGTCTAGATGTAGACTTCTAACGTATTTTTTTAAAAACAAGGAATGCTTCACAAATTTGTGTGTCATCCTTGTGCAAGGGCCATGCTCATCTTTAATGTATCGTTTCAATTTTAGTATATGTGCTGCTGAAGCAAGCACTAGACTTTAATACTTATTATAATAAATGTACTATAGGAGCATAAATCCTGATACATATATTTTAATTTACAAATCCATCAGTTTGATTAATGGAGCCATTTTTCTCTCCAATCATGTTAAATTACATCCATAGCCAAATTCCTGAAGTAAATTACGAGCTCATTCGGGAAACATCCTGCCAAGAGAGTATTTGGCGCATAGTAGGCAGTCAATAAATATTGAAAATGATAAACATTTATTCTACCAAAGCATATATAGCAGTATAGATTTTTAACCATGTGTGAACTCTTCAATTGAAATGTTAACAACAGTCCAGTCAGTCCCTCATCCAACACACCTGAGAGTTGCTTTCCCTTGCATTAATTGAAATGCATTCACGAGAGAGACGTTAATTAATATTAATCAAGCCTACCAGGAAAGTAAGGCAGTGCTATTGCCAATGGGCCCTGAGACCATAGAATAATGATTTTAGAGTCACTGCATTCTTTGTTCCCTCGGCTTATGCTGACATTTAATTGTATGGGATAATGTAGACATAATCACTGATCAAGAAAAATCAGGGTGGGTGGGGCTCAGGTGTGTCCTTTTCCATAATCTGGGAAGGCTTCCTCAATTCCCATTCACAGAATTGTGAATATTGAATGGGGGTTTGCCCTGCACCAGGTGCTGTACTAGGCACTTCATATACAGAAGTGAAAGGAGATGTGGTTCCTGTCCTCAAGAAGCTTATAATCTAGTCCACATAAGTTGAAACTCCTAACTGCAAAAAAATATTGTAAGTGCTGAGATAGAAGAAGGAGAACACAAAGGGGGAGGCTGTCAGTGTGGAGTCATGTCTAGGGAAGGAAAGCTAGAAGAAATTCTCCCATTGTACCTGAGCACACCATTCCCTGCCGTAAAAGGCATCTGAATGACTCCATCTCCCTGTGAGTGCTATAGGAAATGTTAAGGAAAATCAAATGTAGGAAAAGAAGGCCCTGGGACAACCTGGGAAGGACTCACAGCATCACAGCATAGTTTGCAATAGGCCAGTCCTCAACCAACAGGATTTGCCTAAGAGCAAATACCGGAAGGTACTTTCCTGCTGGGTGCCACACATGGACAAACCTATAAAACCTGATAGACTGCCTTACACCATAGATACTTCTTCACCTTGGCTTTCACTCACCAACCTTAGAAATAAGCAAGGGCTTGGAACCCCGACTCGCCAGGGCCAAAGCCCTCCCTTTTCCCTAGACAGTTCTCCAAAGAGATTTGCATGTTCTGTACAAATAGAATTCCTGGAGGTTTATTTAGAATTCCCAAATTAATCTGAGTTCAAGAGGCCAATGAGCTCCCTCTCTCACCTGAAGGCCATTCCCAGGCACCTATCACCACTACCGGGTGGGCATGTCATCTCCAGCAAGGACTATGTTTCCTACTTCTTCCTTGGCATCCTCATTAACTCCTGCCACAGTGCCTCACAGGTAGTTCATTGGATGATTGATAATAACAAGGATGATAAACAACAAACACAGAAACTCTCCAAAGATGACCAGAATGGTAAAATCCCAAGATTTTGCCATGTGTTAGAAGTTATATATGGTTAGTGGGCAGGATAACCTATTAAATACATTCTATGGGTTTTATATTCCCATTCTTTCTTCCTCCACAGTACTGTATATAATAGAGGATACGCTATCATGTGTGTTCTTGATTTGTGCTGCCCACGAAGAAAAGCAGAGGCTCCTGTTGATGCCAAATAAGGCATTTTATCGGCCTAACATAAGTCACCATATGGAGCAGGTTCTACGTGAGGCCTGCCTGGGTGAAGTCCAAGTCGTTGTGAGACCTTATGTCCAATTTATCCAGGGTTCTGATTTACCAAGTAATGTCCCAAGATGCTGGCTTACATGTCCAGCCTGTGTTAGTAAAGCCAGGCACGAGAGCCCTAACCCATGTCCAGGAAGCAGAGGGAAGCCTTTGATCTCACTGGGAGGCCACAGTTCTGTTGCTTGCACCCTCTTCTGGACCCATAAAGCTCCTATTTGTTGCAAGAGCATGTATTTGGAAAATTCAGGGTCAAAGGGCTTGTTTGCTTTAAGAAAGGTAAAGAACAAGCTCAATAATTTATGGAAGTTTTATTTGATTACTAGGTCAGTGGTTTAATTTTGCATATGTTCTCATGAATGTAACCACTGTGTTTTATGTGAAGATCATCTTGTAAACTAAATGCGCTGGCAGAGGAAAATCAGTTTGCAGCACCCAAGACATCAAGGAAATTGGCAGCCGTGGAAAACACCTGTAATGCTTTCCTCCCCAGCTTCCCAGCTAACCACCAGCAAAGGAATACCCTTGCTCAAACGCTCTCCTCTGCAGTGGTTAGCTCTTCTGTCGACCAATTACCTTCTGACTAAATTTCAGTGTGAAGTAGAACCTGGAAGTAATGAGAGCACTTACCCTGGTGTTATTTTGTTGGAGAAAACATTATGTAACTTAGTAATGTTTCTCATGTCTCATGTACTCCTAATCAATGGCAAGTTAATTAATAACAAAAAGAAATTCTGTGATGTGTGTGTTCGCATGCGTGCTCACACGTGCAGAGGTTGACACGCTTTGTTTCAAGGGGCCAAGAGCTACACACTAAAGTGTCCTTATAGGAACTTCAGAGCCTTGTATATTTACCTTAATCCTACTAGGGATGGGAGATCCAACAGTGCAGACAATTCCCATCTGCAGTTGCCATTATGATGCAAGTGGGTGTCATCATTAAACTCAAGACAGCCTGTTTAGGTTTTGCAAGCAATCCTGGACCCTGCGGTTCTCTAATGTGGTTATCAAAGAGTTATGATAGCACTTCATGGCTGCAGCTACCATGTGTGATTAAAACCTACCAGATTCCCTCTCTGTCAAATAAATAAATACAATCTTAAAAAAAAAAAAAAGGTGGCACCTGGGTGGCTCAGTCATTAAAACCTACCAGATGACATTGTACTGGACATATTCCCTTTAATCCCTTTCCCATAATTGCTGAAACCTTGCAGGACATATATTTTTATCCCTATTTTATAGATCAGGAAACTGAACTTCAGGGAAGTTTAAAAGTGGAAAAGATGATATGTGAACCTAAATTAGCCTGACTCCAAGGTCAAGCTTTTTCCACTACATGCATAGCCACTGACTTTATATACTTCAAGGATTAGAGCCAGCCACACAACCTTATTTTCTAATTGGTGAGCTTGGCCATTGAAGTGAGGCAGTTAGTTCACCCAGGCAGAAAGGACAGGATACACACAGACCTAAAAGTGAGAGGGAACCTGCATGTTCCAAATCCTGCAAGGTCTCCTGTGCTGCTGGAGGGGGTAAGAATAGAACATAATGACACTGGACAGTTAGAATAGAGCATGAAGGTTCTGGTGAGAAATGTTAGGACTCCATCTTAGAGGGAACATATTCTCTGGATAAAAAGTTATGATTTAGATCTCAGCCATCCAAAGAGAGCCTCAGGGAGCTAGAACCATTGTTCACCTGACCCATCTTAGGAACAAAACACTATTCTTGTAAGATTTTTCCCTTTGTGCTCCTCACTCAGCCCTAAAGAGTAATTGTGATGTTCTTCCCCTTGGCAGTGACATGACTCTCTAGCAGTCTCATGAACACTCATGAGAGACCCGAGGGGAACAAAACAGGGGAGGACTGGTGCCAAAGAAGGTGTCATTCATTCATTCATTGGTCCATTCATTTGTTCTCGGTCATTCATTAAACCCAGGCAATACAGCAATAACGGTTTAAAGCAGGGGTTGCCAGTCTACCACCAAGTCAAATGTAGCCTATCACCTATTTTTTGCAAATAAAGTTTTATTGGAACACAGCTATGCGTGTTTATTTATTATACATTGTCTGTGACTGCTTTCACACTAAAAGAGCAGAGCTGGTTTGTTGTAACAGACACAGTATGGCCCACAAAGCTGAAAATATTTACTGTCTGGCCCTTTACAAGAAAAGTCGGCTAACCCCTACTTAGTTGATTTAAATACCAACTCTGCCATCTGGGCTCTGAACCTCAGTTTCCTCTTCTCTGAAGCAGAGATGATAATAATGGTGTTACCTATTAGATTTTCTGTGAGGATTAGATCATTTTTATGTGCGAAGTACCCAGCACAAAGTAAGCACTGAATAGTTGAATTAGTTGTTGTTGTTATTTATTCCTTTACCAATATTGCAGGAATGGCTAGGAAATTGGACAAGGACTACAAATGGCTGCTGAGCTATTTGAAATGCCTGCTATGTGGGCACATAGAGAGTAGGGTATCCAGGTGTGGATTATGCAGGAAGAGTTAAGGCTGGGTATACACATTTGGGAGGTAATCACATATGATATATTTAAAGCCACAGACCTGGATGGAATTACTGGGAAAAGCATACGTGGAAAGTAGAGGAGGGCCAGACACCAAATCCAGTTGAGGTTTGTGATCATAAATTTAAAGTTAGCCTAGTAAGCACTGTCACATTTTCTTCCAGCTACATTCAGTTGTACTGACACAGTGATAGAATAGGAACAAAGTTGAATTTACTCAAGTTTGGAATTCTCCCAGACAAAAACAGGAGTGGGGCAAAGGAGCTGAATATGTATACATGGAAATTATTTAACAATAGACTGGGAAATTTTAACCAGGTAAAGAGGATGTGGAGAAAGGGGAACCCTCCTACACTGTTGGTGGGAATGCAAGCTGGCGCATACTAGAAAACAGTATGGCGGTTCCTCAAAAAGTTGAAAATAGAGCTACCCTACGACCCAGCAATTGCACTGCTGGGTATTTACCCCAAAGATACAAATGTAGTGATCCAAAGGAGCACGTGCACCCCAATGTTTATAGCAGCAATGTCCACAATAGCCGAACTACGGAAAGAGCCTAGATGTCCATCAACAGATGAATGGATAAAGAAGATGTGGTGTATATATATATAATGGAATATTATGCAGCCATCAGAAAATGAAATCTTGCCATTTGCAATGACATGGATGGAGCTGGAGGGTATTAGGCTAAGCAAAATAAGTCAATCAGAGAAAGACAATTATCATATGATCTCACTGATACGAGGAATTTGAGAAACAAGACAGAGGATCATAGGGGAAGGGAGGGAAAAATGAATCAAGATGAAACCAGAGGGGGAGACAAACCATAAGAGACTCTTAATCTCAGGAAACAAACTGAGGGTTGTTGGAGTGGTGGGGGGGTGGGAGGGATGGGGTGGCTGGGTGATGGACATTGGCGAGGGTATGTGCTATGGTGAGCGCTGTGAATTGTGTAAGACTGTTGAATCACAGACCTGTACCCCTGAAACAAATAATACATTATATGTTAATAAAAATAAATAAATTTTAAAAAATAAAAAATAAATTAAAAGGGGGGGAGGGCAAAGTATATAGCCTAATTCCATGTGCTTCAAAATCCGGAGGGATTAAAGAGGAAATGGAAGTAATGGTATAAAAGCAGTCTTAAAGAAAAAGGTGGGCAGCTACCCCAAATAACTTCAGCCACAGATACGCAACTAAGAGAGAAATGCTTACATACTAGAGGCTACATATAAATAATGTAAAGAGAGTACATTACTAAGGTAACATTAGCTGCTATAAGAAATAGATAAAACCCAACTTCCCACTTCTCCATTTTGGGATTTCATTTTCTGCCTATCTCATAATATTGAGACCCAGGTTCTGGGTTTCCATCTTGTTTTGCCCTCTGACACATCTACAGGGCAAAATCCATGGCTGGTAACTCCTATGCCTTCACAGAGAGTGACCCAGCTGCACTGCTCCATTTTCTGTTGACTACCATTGTGCTTTTGAAAGACTCTTACATAGAGTTGCACAGGCTGTGTACTGCACAACCCTACAGGCCACTGTTCATATAGTTGACCAAATTATTACAATGTTCTAGCAGATAGCAGCAGGTATCTGTCAAGACAATATTCCATCAGATAGAAGTTATGTGTCTTGAAGAAAACTGAAGCCCTTTTCCTAATTCACACTAAGGTACCACATGGACTTGTAGTGGTCCCTTATGTGAGGTCTGGTCCTGTCCAAATGTGAAGGAGAGTCATGTGACCCGTCCAGTAAGATTAAGCACAAAACTCAAGAAGACTGCACCTAAGAGCCTCAGAACTGTGTCAGAGCCTTGTCTCTTGCAAGCCATAGGTAAAAAATATTTACTGGTTCCTAATGATATAGAAGTATTGATTAAAAGAGCAACACAACAGTAAAACAGGTGTTGAAATTTGTTATCCACGTGCCTGTGCTCATTATTACATAAACCTGTATGTAGATTTCCTAACTTAATGGGTTGGTTCTTTAAAAAACAAATAAACAAGAAACCTTTGTTTCAAAGCCAAATCCAAATACTCCATTTCATCACACTTAAAGTAAAAACAATGAACCCAAGTGTCCATGCTTTGAAACCCCAATCTTCTTATCTTCTGGACCACAATTTACATTGATCAGTCTATATAACTAATGTCCAAAGATCCTCCCCGAGTTGAAAACCACAGGTAAAGTCAGGTATAAGTATATACAGTGACTACCAGCCAAAATATCCATAACCTAAGAGGAATGCCCCAAGGTAAATAAATAAGGAATATGCCTCAGCTTCTAGCTATCTCAGTATATGCTAAGGAAATATACCTTTCCACACTATACTAATCCATTTACCTTACATACCCCCTTTCATCTCTGCCTATTCAGTCACACCCATCTTTAAAGACATAGATTGAAATCTACATTCTTCTTAAAAAGACAAATACTGTACAACCCCACTTATATGAGGGATCTGAAGTAGTCAAATTCACAGATTCAGAAAGTAAAATGGTGGTTACCAGGAACTAGGAGGAAGGGAGAAATGGGGAGTTGTTTAATAAGTATAGGAGTTTCTGTTTCGCATGACAAAACAGTCCTAGAGATCTGTTACACAGTAATGTGAATACACTTTTTTTTCTTTTTTTAAGATTTTATTTATTTATTTGACAGAGAGAGAGACAGCTAGAGAGGGAACACAAGCAGGGGGAGTGGGAGAGGGAGAAGCAGGCTCCTGGTTGAGCAGGGAGCCCAATGCAGGGCTCGATGCCAGGACCCTGGGATCATGACCTGAGCCGAAGGCAGATGCCCAACGACTGAGCCACCCAGGTGCCCCAGTAATGTGAATATACTTAACACTCTTAAGTATATTTTAAGTGTATTGATCATACACTTAAAAATGGTTAAGATAGCAAATTATATGTTATTTTTTACAATTCCAGACTTCAACTTATATTACAAAGCTGTAGTGATCAAAAGAGTATGGTACTGGCACAAAAATAGACACATAGATTAATAGAACAGAATAGAAAACCCAGAAATGAGCCCACAACTATATGGTCAATGAATCTTCCACAAAGCAGGAATGGCTATCCAATGGGGAAAAAGACAGTCTCTTCAGCAAATGGTGTTGGAAAAACTGGATAGCTACATGCAAAAGAATTAAACTGGACCACTTTCTTACACCAAACACAAAAATAAATTCAAAATGGATTAAAGACTTAAATGTGAGACCTGAAACCATAAAAATCCTAGAAGAGAACACAGACAGTAACCTCTTTGACATTAGCCATAGCAACTTCTTTCTAGATATGTTTCCAAGGCACAGGAAAGAAAAGCAAAAATAAACATTGGGACTTCATCAAAATAAAAACCTTCTGCACAGCAAAGGAAACAATCAACAAAGCTAAAAGGCAACCTACAGAATGGGAGAAGATATTTGTAAATGACATATCTGATAAAGGGTTAGTTAGTATCCAAAATAACTAAAGAACTTATAAAACCCCAAAAATGAATAATCCAATTAAAAATGGACAGAAGACATGAATATTTATCCAAAGAAGACACATAGGTGGTCAACAGACACCTAAGAAGATGCCCAACATCACTGATCATCAGGGAAATGCAAATCAAAACTACAATGAGATCTGGGAGCCTGGGTGGCTCAGTTGGTTAAGCGACTGCCTTCGGCTCAGGAGTCCTGGGATCGAGTCCCACATCGGGCTCCCTGCTCAGCGGGGAGTCTGCTTCTCCCTCTGACCTTCCCCCCTCTCATGCTCTCTCTCTCTCTCTAATAAAAAAAAAAAAATCTTAAAAAAAAAAAACTACAATGAGATCACTTCACACCTGTCAGTGGCTAAAATGAACAACACAAGAAACAGGTGCTGGCAAGGATGTGGAGAAAGGGGAACCCTCTTGAACTGTTCATGGGAATGCAGACTGGTACAGCCACTCTGGAAATCAGTATGGAGGTTCCTCAAAAAGTTAAAAATAGAACTACTCTATGATCCAGCAATTGCACTACTAGGTATTTACCCAAAGAATAAAAAAATACAGAATTTAAGAAACCAAAAAGATGATCATAGGGGAAGAGAGGAAAAAATAAAACATGACAAAATCAGAGAGGAGACAAATCATAAGAGCCTCTTAACCATAGGAAACAAACTGAGGGTTGCTGGAAGGGAGGACGGTGGGGAGATGGGGTAACTGGGTGATGGACATTAAGGAGGGTACATGTTGTAATGAGCACTGGGTGTTATATAAGTCTGAGGAGTCACTGACCTCTACCTCTGAAACCAATAATACATTATATGTTAATTTAAAAAATAAATATAATTAATTTAAAAGTAAAAAAAAAGAATACAAAAATACTAATTCAAAGGGATACACGTACTCTGAGGTTTATAGCAGCATTATCTAAAATAGCCAAATTAGGGAAACAGCCCAAGTGTCCATTGACTGATGAATGAATAAAGATGTGGGACTGATGAATGAATAAAGATACATATATATATCTATATCTCCCACATCTTTATTCATTCATATATATATATATATATATATATATTTCCCACATCTTTATTCATTCATCCTTCCATTATATATATATATTCCATTATATATAATACATATATTCCATTATATATATATAAAATGGAAAGATGTGGTGTGTATATGTATGTGTATATATACACATACATACATATACACACACACATATACATATAATGGAATATTACTCAGCCATAAAAAAGAATGAAATCTTGTCATTTGCAATGACATGGATGGAGCTAGAGAGTATTATGCTAAGCAAAATAAGTCAGAGAAAGACAAATACCATATGACTTTACTCATATGTGGAATCTAAGCAACAAAATAAATGAACATGGGGGAGGAAAGAGAGAGGCAAACCATAAAACAGAATCTTAACTATAAAGAACAAAGTGAGGGTTGCTGGAGGGAAGGTGGGTGGGGAGATGGGTTAAATGGGTGATGGGGATTAAGAGGACACTTGTGATGAACACGGGGTGTTATATATAAGTGATGAATCACTAAATCCTGCACCTGGAACTAATATTACACTGTATATTAACTAACTGGAATTTAAGAAAAAACTTTAAAAAAAGAAAAAGAAATAAATTTTTAAAATTCTACCTTCTTCAGGCGCCTGGGTGGCTCAGTTGGTTAAGCAACTGCCTTCGGCTCAGGTCATGATCCTGGAGTCCCAGGATCGAGTCCCGCATCAGGCTCCCTGCTCAGCAGGGAGTCTGCTTCTCCCTCTGACCCTCCACCCTCTCATGCTCTCTCTCTATCATTCTCTCTCTCTCAATAAATAAATAAAAATAAAAAATAAAAATAAAAATAAAATTCTACCTTCTTCTGAAATCCTTTGTTAGCCATCTCTGCCTGAAATGACCCTGTCCTTTTCCCCCAAATTATTGTCTGTCCTGTTACTTGTTGTTTAGTCGTGTATCTACTTGTAATAACTACATTCATCTGAAACTGTATTTTTAATATAACAAGTTTTTATATGTCCGAGACTTTATGAGACAATGACAATGAAATTATTTTAAAATCAGTGTCTGCATCTTACGTTATATCCTCTCTGTGCCCAATAAGCACCTGCTGTTTTAACTCAACTGAGTCACAGCAGGACCCACAAGATTTGGAGAACCAAGGTTGAATCAGGATTCAACATAAAGGATAGTGTGAGAAACAGGTAAGAGTAAAAATCATCGGAGAAGGCATTACTAGCAGTCAAGGACAATAAGTAGATGGTGGCCACTTCCATTTGCTCATCCTTTTATTCAATAAAAGATTATTGAGTTCCTATGTGGAAGACACCATATTTGCTCTGTAAGATACAGGCTGATAAAATCTCTGCCCTTAGGAATTTATAATCCAGCAGTTTCTGATTCCTTCTCCCAAGAAAAGCTGGGGGAGGAATACCAGCCATGTTGGCCCTGGATCTCAGGCCTGAAAGCCAGATGTAGCAGAAACCCAAGGAGCACAGAAACACATGCAAGGGAAACAAAGAGAAAAATGAGATGTACATTGGTCATCAGGTACAAGAATAGAGTACAAATGCCAGTATATGAGACAAAGACAAAGGTAAAGTAAATGTAGTAATGGGGTAAGAATTAAGGACCAAGGCTAAACTAGGATAAAAATTAGAAGGACTTTGGCCATTGTCAGAAACAGGATACCCAGATTTCTCTCTTAATGCATGCATTTCCAATCATAGTAGGTGGGTTCCCAAGGGTTAAAGGCCCAGGGTCAGGCAAAGTGGACAGAGTAAATCTACAAGCAATCAAATTAAAAATACTAAGTGCCATAGGCACACGCCAACTATTATAAGGTGGTGCAAGAGGCCATATAATAACATAGCAGTTAGCACAACTCTTGATGTCAGAGTACCTTGGTTCAAATCACCACTATGCCAGTTATTTGCAATGTAATGTTGGGCAAGATAAGGATATGCCTCAGTTTTCTCATCTGCAAAATAGGAACAGTAATTATACCTTTACAGGTGGTGTTACAAGGATGAAAGGAGTTAATTCATGTAAAAGGTTGAAGAGAGTGCCTAGCACATAGTAAGCTATCTAAAAGTGTTACCTATTATGAGTTAAAAGCATGAATGATCCCTTCCAGATGTAAGGGCCAGAGAAGACTTTGTATAAGAACTGGCATTTGAGTTCACTCTTGAATGATAGGTACAACTGGAATGCATGGGAAGGGAGCTCAGGGGAAGGTCAAAGTGGCCCAAACTGTGTTTAGAGAAGAGAGAGAGGAAGAGAGAGAGAGAAAGGGAGGGAAGGAGAAAAAGAGAGAGAATGGTTGAAATATAGGGCATCCGTCAGAGAATAATAGAGGAGATAGAACTGGAAAGGTGATTTTCAGCCAGGTAAGATGAATGCCAGGCAAAGCAGTCCAAAGCTTATTCAGAACTCAATGCAGAATCACTGTGGGATTCTGAACAGGGGAGGGGTAGAGTAAGAGCAACGACATGAATTTGGAAGCCCTTGACTGCATGGTCTGTGAAGAGACTAAAAGCCACGTGCCCAGGCAAGAAGTACAAGTACCCAGGAAAGGTATGAAGGGTCAGAGAAGAGTTAGATACAAAAGGCATCATTCAAGCCCCGCAAAATGTACAGCTGTAGGAAAGTATCTAGAAAAGAGAAATAAATCCCATCTATAAAACACACAATCTACTAACATACCAATCACATGTGGTATGCATGTTCCACAGTGACAACAGAGAACTGGAATCCCTGTTCACAACATTTTTTTTATCTATGTGGGTTGTTCATTTCTATGCATATTCCTTAAGAAAGAATTCAAATTTCTCCAAAATATTACCTCAGCCTGGATCCTCAAGCTTCTCTCTCTCCAGCCTCAAAAGCACACTACAGCCAAATTGCATGGTATTCCTAACCAGTAAAAAAACAAAACAAAACAAAACAAAACAAAAAAACACATTGTAAATCACAAAGCACCATGAAAATTTTAGGATTTATTTATTATTTTCATGTCTTTTGTTTTCTTCATTTTAGGCCTTTGCTCACCCAGTTTTCTCCCCCTGGAAGAGTCTTTTTATTTCCAACTACCAAATTCCTATCTAACTTTGAGGCCCAGCTGAATCACTGCTTTCCTCATGAAGCCGTCCTCTGTCTCTCCAGCAGGAAATGATCTCCCTCTTGTCTGTTCTCTCAGCACTTGATATGTCACTCTTGTATCACTATGATTTCATGCAAAATGCAATATGTGCTATTTGTGAACATGTCATAACTATGTCATTACTAATCAATTTTGTTTTAGAGAGAGAGTGTGTGTGAGAGCGGGGGCAGAGTGGGGTAGAGGGCGAGAGAGAGAACCTTTTTTTTTTTTAATTTTTTTTTATTCTTATGTTAATCCCCATACATTACATCATTAGTTTTAGATGAAGTGTTCCATGATTCATTGTTTGTGCATAACACCCAGTGCTCCATGCAGTATGTGCCCTCCTCAATACCCACCACCAGGCTAACCCATCCTCCCACCCCCCTCCCCTCTAGAACCCTCAGTTTGTTTTTCAGAGTCCATCGTCTCTCATGGTTCATCTACCCCTCCGATTTCCCCCGCTTCATTCTTCCCCTCCCGCTACCTTCTTCTTCTTCTTTTTTTTTTCCTTAACATATATTGCATTATTTGTTTCAGAGGTACAGATCTGAGATTCAACAGTCTTGCACAATTCACAGCGCTTACGAGAGCACATACCCTCCCCAGTGTCTATCACCCAGTCACCCCATCCCTCCCACCCCACCCCCCACTCCAGCAACTCTCAGTTTGTTTCCTGCGATTAAGAATTCCTCATATCAGTGAGATCATATGATACATGTCTTTCTCTGTTTGACTTATTTGAGAGAGAGAACCTTAAGCAGGCTCCATGCTGAGCATGGAGCCCAACATGGGGCTCAATCTCACGACCCTGAGATCATGACCTGAGCCGAAATCAAGAGTCGGAGCCTTTACCCACTGAGCCACCCAGGCGCACCCATTACTAATCAATTTTAAAAAATTGTAATAGTGCTTGAGATTTTACAAACATGTCTCATCTATATCTGTACAGAATAAACCAGTCCTTTTAACCACTTGTTATAAAAAAAACAAAACAAAACAGGAAAATTATTATTATTCTCATTCTTTCCTGTTGATGAAAGAATAAATGAATAACCAAAGGTCACATCACACCAAGGCTTGAGCCCAGACCCAGGGAATTTGCTACCACATGTTCTCTCACCCACTAAGCTGCTCTTACACCCTCCCTCCAGGAACCCTTGCCCCCCCAGGCTGTGCTCATGATGTGCCAGCACCACACCAATGAGTCGGATCTCCACTGTGGGCCATCCTCAAAGGCAGAGGCTCCGTCATCTTTACTTTTTTAGTTTCCAGGTAATCATTACTCCACCTGCCATGGCAGATATTTCTGCTTTCCCAATACTCTCAGCCTCCAGCCCATTCATTACAGAGCTCCCAGCAGCCAGGACCATCTGATCAGAGCTGCATTCAAAATGAAGCCCCCTATTTCCTGGATACAGGAAACATGGAGGAATCATGTTGTCCATCACAGAAGAGCAGACTGGATCAGACTGCACCAACCACTACCGATGTTATACAGTTTTCTTAGTACAACGCTCAGCAATACAATAGATATTCTGCCCCACGTCCATCCAGTGCAGGAAGGACGAGAGAGGAGTCCTCAGAATTTTACATGAATTTATAATATTCTGTGACTTTCACTTAAGCATCTTGCTTTCCCCATCACTCAGTTATAATAGATAGTTTTTCATTTTTCATTTGCTAGCTTCTGAGCTAGACCAAAAGGGACAATCTAGCAAAAGGGGAAAATGACTGAGTGGTACAAGGCGCTAATTCATGAAGTATAACGTTTCTCTCTGCCAAATCCTTTCCCTTGTCAAATTTTTGCCAGAATCAATAGGTTATTTTTGGAATTGTTAAACATAGTACTGAATCAAGCAAATTATGCTACAAATAATATCTCAAGTACTATTCAGAGAAAGAAAATAATAGATGATTAAATGCCTCTAAGCAGTCTTCCTAGGATAATGTTTGCTAATGAATTATATGACGTGTATATTTAGGAAACAATTTTTCCCTTCAGAGGAATGCTCCTTTATTGATTCAGGAAAAAATCCAAATGATGCCCCCACAAATAGTCAAGTTCTTGGTTTTCAAGTAAGTGTTTTCATTTAAATAACAAAGGTACAAGGAGAATAATGTTCAATAATCTAATTTCATATTTTGAGGACCTTCCTCACTGATTTTCTTAGATCTTTATGGAAATCCAATGCTTCATTGCATCTTTATTTTAATCTTTATTGCTTTTTCTGGTTATAACAATAATGCATGTTACCATAAAAATTCAAATATTTCAGAAAAGCATTACAGAGAAAGCGAAGAATCCTGCAATTACTCAGAATTGTCACACTTCTAAAGTCTCTAACTATAGTTCCAAATTTTCTCAATCTGTAACCCTCTCCTGACCTCTTGAGATCAGCCCAGTTGCTCCTTGCATGTTATATATAGCCCTTCCCTCTCCAATTCATGTGCAAACATCCCCCATAATTAAAAAAATATATATCCTTTCACCCTTCAGTATCTTTTAGCCTTACAATTGTCTCTCACTTCTTTCTCATCTGAACATCACAAGAGTAAGTTTTATTCATTTCTCAGATCACTATGATCTGGCTTCTTTCCCTTCTAGTCAACTAAAGCCATGAGGTTCTAATGTCCAGGTGTAATAAATACATTTGTTATCTCAGAAATCCCCTCTCCAACTTCAACACTGCTAATCTCTCCCTCCTTAAAATACGTATCTCATTGGTTTGATTACATTTCTCTGTCCTGATTCTCTTTCTGCTTCTCTGGTAATGCTTATTTGACCTGCTTTATTTTTCCATCTTCCTCTGCTTGTCATTCTAATGGTGATGTTTTGTCTTTGGTCCATTTTCCTTCTGGCTCTACATGAGTTGTCTCATCTGAGTTATCTAATTGATCTTAAGGTTTTTACAACTACCTATTATAGACAGCTAACTCCCAAATCTTATTCATCTCCAGCCCCTCACAGTATCTTCAGGTTCCATACTCATGTATGTACCTGTGTTTCCCAAAGGCACCTTTAAATTGACATTGTCCAGAGTGGATTCCTCATTGCCTCCCCCTTTTACCAGTGCAAGAGACTCCCACCTGCTGTTATCCATGTGTCAGCTATTGACACCATCGTCCACCTGCTCACTCAAGCAAGACCCTGGGCAGTCATTTCTCACTTTTTCTTCATTTTCCTTACAGACTTAACCATCCAAACATATTTTGAGTCTGTTCCCTTTTCTCTAATTTAGGCTCTATCTTTCTTTTATACCATTTCACAATACTAATCTTCTAGATCCCAGTCTTGGCCCCTCAGGTACATTCCATACAGCTTTCAATATAAATTTTAGAAAATTAAAATCTGATCCTATTACTTCCTAGACTAAATGACCAATGATTCCCCTCAGCTTTCAGATAAAAATCCAAGCTCTTTAGTATTGCATTACGGTCTTTTATAACATGGCTTCTATAATTTTTCTACTACCATCTCACAATTTATGATCCAACAACACTAAACTACTTATGATTCCCTGCATACATTATGCCCTTGTCTTTATGTATGCTATTCCCTCCTGTTTTTCTGTTTATATTCACTTGCCTTTTAATTCTTATTCATTTCTTTCTTTAGGAGAACAAAAATAAAAGTTAGCGTTTACGGTTTCTGAGGCTCAAAGGACATGCAGACTGGTTTTCTGTTCTGAGTAATAGTCAATTCAACTTCTACAGAGCAACCTCCTGCTGGGACAGAGGAGAACTAAGAAAGGTAGACAAAATAGTTTTAAATATTTGATTGATGGCATATGAGAGATTCCAAAACAGTGAGAGTTTAAGGGACAAATATCCAAGAAAGAAGGGAAGTATGGAAAGGCAAGCTCAATTTTCCCCTCAAAGCATTTTCTGGCAGGAATATAAGTTAGTACAGCCACTTTAGAAAACCATTTGGGAGTATCTACTAAAGCTGAACTGCTCATACCCTATAGCCAAGCAATTCTACCCTTAGGTACCTGCCTCACAGAAATGTGGAGCAAAAGCCATGTAGAAGAATGTGCATAGCAACATTTTCCATGATAGCTCCAAACTAGAAACTGGTATTTCCATCAAATATTAGAATGAATGATTTACATTATACTTATACAATGGAATGCTATACAGCACTGAAAATTAATGAACAATTTTTGTTATACACAGCAACATGAATACATTTTCTAAACATACTTTGTATGAAAATGTCACATACAAGAGGACATACTATAAGAGTTCATCTATATGAAGTACAAAAATAGATAAAACAAATGCATGATGTTAGAAATCCAGATAGTGGTTTTCTTTGTGGAGAAAGATTGGATCCTGGTAATATTCTAATACTTGATCTGATTAGTACTTACCTGGGGGTATTCACTGTATAATCATTTGTCCAGGTGTACATTTGTAACTCATGCAAAGTTCGGTGTATATGTTATACTTCAATAAAACAAAATGCCTTTTAAAAAAAGGAAAATAGGACATATGTATCTAAATTGAAAATAGTATTATGTACAATTGAAAAGGGGATAGAAATATAAAGCTATGTTTTAGAGAAGCAATTTTGAGAAATTGTGTATCTCACCGTTAAAGCCTATTACCAATAAATTACTGGAGAACTATCAACCACAGGTAAGTATCCAAGACATACACATTATTTACTGCCACAAAGAACTCATGCAGAAATTTTATTCAGACACAATAAGAATACTTCTCTTTCCATAAAATATGCTTCATTTTTCAAAGAAAGCCAAAATCAAAAATAGTTCTCAATTTTTTTCCAACTGACATCACCTGGGAGTTGCAATTCAATTTCATTTGTTTTAGTGTCTGGTGAATGGTTTGGACTGAGGCTGCTAGAAGGCTTTTCCTGGATTTTGTAATAGCTAACTCTGTCTCTTTACAAAATGCTTCACTGTGTATGAGTACTTAGAAGACATTCCAGATTTTTCACCTTCATGTTCTGATCCAGAGAGGGACTGCACAGAGAATTCTGTGCTTTTCAAAGTGCCAGAAAATATTTCAACAGCTTCCAAGTCTTGGAGGTCAGGAAAGAGTTATACTGAAAGACTTTTGTTTTTAAAAAAATAGGAACCAGGGGCGCCTGAGTGGCTCAGTTGGTTAAGCGACTGCCTTCGGCTCAGGTCATGATCCTGGAGTCCCTGGATGGAGTCCCATATCGGGCTCCCTGCTCGGCGGGGAGCCTGCTTCTCCCTCTGACCCTCCCCCCTCTCATGTGCTTCTCTCTCTCTCTCATTCTCTCTCTCAAATAAATAAATAAATAATCTTTTAAAAATTATAAAAAAAATAGGAACCAGATCAATTATCAATGTTAGATCAGTGCATTTAGATGGTAAAAACTGGTATGCAAATGAGCCACTTTCAGCTGGTGGTCCAGCAGGAATAGCAGAAGGGATAGGAGTTGAGAAGATGTAGAATTAGGCACCCACTTTCTGGCTACCTGTTGCCTCCACCCGGAGTTCGACAGTGCAGCTGACAGTTGCTCTCATTTCTGACCACCATGCTTCCTCACACCCAGGTACCGCACGGGTTCCTTGGGCAGCCATGGCAGGGTGGCCTCAGCCAATGGCAACAAGCAGAGAGCCCATAGGTGCTTCCCCTCCCAGAAAGGAGCAAGCTTCCCACTCTCTCAGTTCCTATAATCAAAATCAACATACTTACTGATAAATCCATAGATATATTCTCCCAGACTTCGCAGATATTTAAGCCTAGGTGAGAACTTAGATATTTTTAAAGTCCTTTACTCTATAATTCTGGCAAATGGGCCCTTGCTTTGTCCCCCAGACATAAGTCTCTATCAGTAACCTACTCAGATCCATGGTTCCTATAAAATTGTGGTTTATCTGGCTTACTCTTGTCAGTGTCCCTCCAGAAACTCCCAGAACCAACATCTAGACCTTATCTTTTTTCAGGTGTTACTGAAACATTTCCTTGAAATGAACTGCTTTCTGGCTACCTATCTGCCTGACCACCTAGAATTCAAATGAGTTGTACATTTTCCACTATTGTGTTTCATCTATCAGTTCAGAATTGTTTGTCATCCTGGATTGGACCCCCACTCCCACTTATATATCAAATGCTTTCTGTCACAGAGACTATGATCAGGAAGAGAAGACTTAGCCTAAGCTCTGGTAATTGCATCTAATGTTTCTGTGATGGACAGACATTAAGATGGCCCCAAATTAGCCCTGTCTTCTGGTATTCATAACTTTGTGTAAGTCCCTCCCTTCAGTGTGAGTGGAAACCGTGACTTGCTTTCAACCAGCAGTATTCAACAAAGGGGATGCTCTGTCATGTCTATGATTTTATTACCTAAGATTGTAACTTCCATCTTGCTAGCAGACTCTCTCCATTGACTCTCTCCCTTGCTAGCTTTGATGAAGCAAGCTTCCATAAGGAGAGACCCACATAGCTAGGAACAAAGGGTAGCCTCCAGCAAATAGTCAACTAGAAATTGGAACTTTTGGTCCAACAGCCCACAAGGAACTTAATCCTGGCAACCAACAATCATGTGAACTTGGAAGAGGCTCCTTCCTCAGTCCAGCTTCAGCTGAGACCCCATCCCTGAACAACAATCTTGATTGCAGTCTTGTGAGAGAACCTGAACCAAAAAACCCAGCTAAGCCATGCCTAGACTCCTGAGTCAAAGAAACCATGAGACAATAAATGTATGTTTTTTGAAGTCACTAAGTTTGTAGTAATCTGTTACATGGCAATAGATCATTAATACACTTTCCAATATCTACTTCACTCCCAAAAGGTCACTGAAATTAAGTGGGTTAGTCCCAGAGCAGTCCCAAATTATCATATTTTTAGTAATAAGCCCCAACTTGATAGGTTTTTAAATGTGAGAAAAGAGCAACATATTTATAGAGATCAATTTTAATGCTATTAAATTCTGCCATTTTTGAGTGTCTGAGGCGAGCTGATGAACAGTTAGTGAACTTCTAAACATTTCTTTTATTCCAATTGGCAAAGACTTGTACATTTTCATGTCCTGTGGCAGACAATATTTTCCAAAGATGGCTGCAACAATATCTTCCATCCTATGTGCTCTCATGCAATGTGACCTCGCCACTCCTCCATCAAAGGCAGAGTCTAGTTCCCCCCTCTTGGGTCAGACTTTGTGGCATGTTTGTAATCAATAAAATGCAGAAGTGAGACTTCGGGATTTTTGAGGCTAGATCAGTAAAGACCATGCAGCTTCTGCCTGTTCTCTTTGCAGTTTTCCTTCACAGCACTTCCTTTCAGCTTGCTCCTTCCCAGAACCCAGCTACCATGTTGTGAGAAGCCAAAGACAAATGAAGAGGCCATGACGAGGAGCTCCAAATGACAGGGTCAGCTGAGCTTAGCCTTTAAGTCCAGCACCAGAACCACGAGTGAAGAATCTTCTCATGGTTACCCAGCATTTTGGACCACCCCAGCCATGTGAGTCTTCCCAGATGAATTCCCAGACATTGTGGAGCAGAGACAAACTGTGACGGTCGGTTTTATATGTCAAACTTGGCTAGGCTATAGTACCCAGTTATTCAGTCAAACACAAATTGAGGTGTTGCTATGAAGGTAATTTTGTAGTCATGATTAACATCTACAATCAGATGGCTTTATGTAAAAAACATTATCCGGGGTAATCTGGGTTAGCCTGATCCAATCAGTTGAAAGGCTTTAAAAACAGAACTGATTCCCTGAGGAAAAAGAAATCCCACCTGTGGACTGCAGTAGCAGCCCCTGTCCAAGATTTTCAAGCTTGCCCTTCTTGAGAGCCTGCCCTGCAGATTTCAGACTAGCCTAATTAGCCCCCACAATGATGAAAGCCAATTCTTTGCAATAAGTTTCTTAATACACATATATCGTGCTCGTGCTGTTTCTCTAGTGGAGTTCTGATACATAAACCATCTGGCTATGCCCTGTCTGAATTCTATACCCATAGGAAACATAGCTTAATAAAATGGTTGCCTTTTTACACCACTAAGATTTAATTATTTTTTATGCAGCAATAGACAACCAGAACTCTTCCTGTTATTTAACCAACTTCTATAGAATTCCCTAAATCACAAGAAAAGGCTGATTGTATGTACTTTGCAGCTCTCTCATACGTTAGGCAAAATATAGAGAAAGTAGACTACTGTTCTTGAATCTGAACACATTATCATTCATTATATCATTGAGATTGAAATTTAAAAGACAACTTTCTATCTTTAGTCAAGACTATATTAAAAATATACAAGACAAAAACTATTCTTAGAGAAAGCAACTAAATTTGTAACCTGGATTTTGCCTTGTTATATCAATGTGCCAGTCACATAAATAATAATGATATAACATTGATAGTGATGAACAGTATTTCTTTAACCGTAGCTCTACCTTGTTTTACAGAACTATTCGTAAAACCTTCCCTTCCTTATCCCCAACTTTTCTGAGAATGCCTTAAAGCTTTCAATCAAATGAGCATAAACATGTTTTTTTTTTCTACTTTCACCCGGTGCCCACCAGATTTCCCCACGCATTAGCACCCTTTTGGGGGTGGTGCCCCAGCACACAGCCAGCACCTGCTGTCCATGGTGCTGATTTCTGTGTCAGGAGCACTGCCTCCTAATGACACAAAGCACCGCCTCATGCCACTGATGAATTCATTGAGCCAAGATACAAAGCGAGAGACTCACACTTGGATTTTGCCAGATGCTGTCATGAAAGGCTGTGAGTGTTCCCATGGTGTTAGGGGCAGGGTGTGGCTGAAACTTCAAGTGTTACCAGTGTATCAGTGCCCTAAATGTATTAAAGTTTCATATTCTCTGTACCCACCTTATTCATCCCTCCATTTTTTGTACCATGCTCTTTTTTAACGGGCACCAATGCAACACTGCTTACTCTCTTGACATAGAAATCACCAAGTTTTTTTGTGAAAATGGATTTTTCCATTTTTATCTTTGGCCCTCAGTTTCCTAGAGATAAATTGATAAGCATCACACTGAAAAGCAAATTTCAAAAGCAGAGAGCATGGTGTACTCAAAATTGATCCTCATTTCTGATTACCAAGCTTGCTTGTTAATTCTCTTTCCTCTTAGAATAAGCCCATTCTTTTTTTTTTTTTTTAAGATTTTATTTATTTATTTGACAGAGAGAGACACAGTGAGAGAGGGAACACCAACGGGGGGAGTGGGAGAAGCAGGTTTCCTGCCGAGCAGGAAGCCAGATGCGGGGCTCGATCCCAGGACCCTGGGATCATGACCTGAGCCGAAGGCAGACACTTAACAACTGAGCCACCCAGGTGCCCCAGAATAAGCTCATTCTAAAAAAAATTTTTTTTTTAGAACTTCTTTCAAACAGACCCTGAGTGAACCTGCCCTAATGTGTTTAATTCTAAGGTAAATAGCACTCAGGTTTTAGCTGGAAATGCCTGTGATATCACATTTCTTTAAGAATTTAGTTTAGTTGAAGGAAAGTTACATGAGTTCTTTTTTCATTTTGACAAGTGAAAAACCCAGAACCCCAATTTTAATTAAAACATCTTATTTGGGTGTGTTGGCTTATTTGAATTTACTGATTCTAATCTTGTGAAGAGTATAGTAGTTAAGGGATGGGCTTTGGAACAAGACTCTCTGAGTTCATCCCCACTCTGTCAATTACTGGCAGTGAGACCTTGGAAAAGTTACTTAATCACTGTCCGTGCCTAAGTGTTCCTAGCTATAAGATGAAGATATTGATAGTGCATACTCCACAGGATTTTAGTGGAAATTAGTTCACATTAATAACCAGCACTGGCAAAAATGATGATTGGCATATAGTAAGCACTATATATAGATTTGTTAATATTATCTTTTATTTATTTAAATTCAATTTAAGGGGTGCCTGGGTGGCTCAGTCGTTAAGCGTCTGCCTTCGGCTCAGGTCATGATCCCAGGGTTCTGGGATCAAGCCCCGCATCAGGCTCCTGCTCCACGGGAGGCCTGCTTCTCCCTCTCCCCCTCCCCCTGCTTGTGTTCCCTCTTCGCTGTCTCTCTCTGTGTCAAATAAATAAATAAAATCTTTAAAATAAATAAATAAATTCAATTTAATTAACACAGACTGTAGTATTAGTTTCTGAGGTAGAATTTAGTGATTCATCAGTTGCATACAACACCAACTGCTCATTACTTCAAGTGTCCTCCTTAATGTCCACTGCCCAATTACCCCTGTTAATATTATTAAGCAATTGCTTAGCTGCTGTAACTTTACCAATCACCCAGGCAAAGGGCTTCTCATTTAGTGACATTAGATGAGTAAGAATTGATGTGGTCTGGGAATGTGCCAAGGATTTTACTTATTTTAACACTTCTGTGCATTCTGCACAAAGGGAAGTGAGACACATAGAAGAAATTGTGCAAATGTTTGTACTTATTTGTAGTAAGGCATTAAACTCTAGTACATGTCACAATTAAAAGAGTGTTTTGCTTGGGAGACAGTTTACAAGCAAATGTGTTTTACTGGCGTATAAACATCTTTACTCTGTAAGTATAGACATGCATTTTCACCAGCAGCTGGCATAGTCATATGATGCTAATACATTAGAAATATATGTAGCCAACATGTGAGCTCCTATGTGTCAGGCTATATTACTTAATTATAGTCCATTGACATAAATGTCAGAATGATCCCTATTTTGACCAAGAGGAATACCTCCAACAAAGACAATCTCTATTCACTGCTAATTTGTGTATTTTCCTTATCTGTTAGTTAAAAATACTGAGTTAATGAATTTAATGAATTAACAAAACAAAACAAAAAACGTATAAATGAAAACTTGGATTCGCGCACGCGCACACACGCACACACAGGTATGTACACAAATATTCACAGAAGCTTTATTTCTAATAGCCAAAAACTGAAAACAACCAAATTCTCTTTCAGTGACTGAAAAAGTAAACACACTATGGTACATCCAAATCATTAAACACGACTCAGCAATAAAAAGGAATGAACTATTGATACATGCAACAACTTGGATGACTCTCAAGAGAACTGTGCTGAGTGAAAAGTCAATCTCAAAAAAGATTATATATGATATGATTCCAATAATTATATAAATCTCTTGAAATGAGAAAATTCTAGAGATGGAGAATGGATTAGTAGTTTAGGAAGGAATTTAAGTGGATGTAGCTATAAAATGGTAGCACAAGGAATCTCTGAGATGAAACTGCTTTGTCTCTTGGCTGTGCTGGTTTCAGATGAATCTACACAAGGATAAAATTGCATAAAACTAAGTACACACATACACAAAGGAGTGCATGTAAAGCTGACAGCAAAATATGAATAAGATTGATGTATATTATCAGTAGCAATCTCCCGCTTGCGATACTGCATTTTAGTTACATAAGGTGTTACCATTAGGAGCAACAGGGTCAAAGGCATATAGGATCTCTATTACTTCTTTTTTTTTTTTTTGGATCTCTATTACTTCTTACAATTACATGTGAATCTATAATTATTTCAGAATAAAAGTTTTACAAAAAAAGAAGGAACATTTAAGAACTTTCATAAGGTATTATAAATACCAATTTTTTAAAAGATTTATTTTTTTTAAAGATTTTATTCATTTATTCGTCAGATAGAGAGAGAGAACAAGCAAGGGGAGTGGCAGGCAGAGGGAGAAGCAGGCTCCCCACTGAGCAAGGAGCCCGATGTGGAACTTGATCCCAGGACCCAGGGATCATGACCTGAGCCAAAGGCAGATGAACGTAACCGACTGAGCCACCCAGGTGTCCCTATCTATTTATTTTAGAGAGAGGGAGAGTGCGAGCATGCTCCCACATGAGTGGGGGAAGGGACAGAGAGAGGGGGAGACAAGCAGACTCCCCCTGAGTGGAGAGCCTGATGCAGGACTTGATCCCAGGACCCTGAGATCATGACCTGAGCCAAAACCCAGAGTTGGACACTTAAACTACTGAGCCATGCAGGTGCCCTTAAAATACCAATTTAAAAATGAAAAATCTAAATCTAAAAGTAATATGATTTCATTACCAGAAATTTATAATATCTGTTATTTTTAAAGGAGCAATTACATGATTCTGCTTCAATAAATATTTATTGACAGCCTACTGAGTTCTAGGCACAATAGCAGGCATTTCAGAAAAGAAAATATTATTTGACTTCCAGGGATACTCTTGTGGTAGGTACTACAGTTCCTATTTTACAATGAAGAAACAGACAGAGTAATGTTAAAGAACTTGCCCAAAGCCCCACATTGAGTATACAGCAGGTCTGGCACTTGCGCCCAGCCCAGGGCTTTTCCTAGCACTATATCAGATCAGCCTCTGTCATACAGGAATGTCCTAACACTACAAAACAACAGCTATTTAGAATGAATTTAGCAATTTGCATGGTGCATTTTGTCTTTAGGGTTTTTTCACAAGAAAGAAGTAACTGACCTCTTGTTGCTACAATCCCTAAATTTTTTTAATTTACTTAAATTTAATTAACATATAGTGTATTATTAGTTTCAAAGGTAGAGTTCAGTGATTCATCAGTCTTATATAACACTCAGTGCTCATTACATCACGTCCTTCCTTAATGTCCATCACCCAGTTACCCCATCTCCCTTCCAGCAACCCTCAGTTTGTTTCCTATGCTAATCCCTAAATTTTACTTTATTTTTCTTTTGTCCTCAGCCACAAGAAAAACCTGATCACTCCCCCATCCACATCTACAAAGAGCATCCTGGTTCTTTCCCTACACTCATTCCATAAAAATACCAAATCTGACTCAACCACTAAATCCTCTTTGCCCACCCCAGCTACTGAGCTGCTGAAGATAGGAAAACAATAATAGTTTTCTTCAAGGAAAGAGGAAGATGGTCCCTCAGGGAGCTTTATAGGCCAATCTATTTATATCTCAAGTCTGGATCTGATTTCCTGGGTCTAAAATTGCAACTTATGTATCATATTCTTTCAATGTTTGCTACATACCACTTCAAGTTTTTTTTCCTTAAATTTGCCATTTTTCTCACAATGCAGCAGCATGTATTGTTTAATATTCATATTTTCCCAAGATATTGCTTCCTAGTAAAAAAAAGAAAGGAATCCATTATCTGAATTTTTTTCAAGGTTGCCCTTGAAATATATTTTATTTTGCTGAACCAGAATATAATTTCTATAATTAGCTTTTGTTTATATATCAGTCAACCCCAGGAAATATATAGACCTTTCCAGAGCCAGTTTCAAAGCAGCACAGAGGTACAAGCATTATCATTATTCCCAGCCTTCCCCACCTCAATAAGGTTCCCTCGGTCTACCAGTTACTCAAACCAGAAACCTGGGAGTCATTCTGGACACTTCTTTTTCCTTCATCCCCACAGTCCATTTAATAATGACATTTGTCCATTCTGTCTGTAATACATGCTGGTTCTTTCCCCTTCTGCCCATTTGCATCATCAAACCCAAAGGAAAGTCTAACGCCATCATTGTCAAGGGGACAAGGTCTCTTAACTGATCTTCCTTCCTCTTATCTCCTTTCAGTCCATTCTCCACATGAGGCCTGAAAGCTCATGTCACTCATCCAAAACTGCTCAAAGGCTTCCCACGTCACTTACAATAAAATCCAATGCCCTGAACATGACTGAGGTTTGAGGCTGATCTCAGCTTCTCAAACTCAGCCCAATGTATGACCGACCACTCTCCTCTTATTTCTTCAGCTACAACCACATCAGCTTCCTCTAGGTTCCTCAAACAAACCGCGTTCTTCCTCACCAGGCTCTTACCAGTGTTGTTTCCTTGTCCTGGCACAGCCTTTCCCCTTTCTTCTCTCAAAACTGGTCTTTGAGTTTTGGTCCTTCAAGTCTCTGCTCAAATGTCACTTTCCCAGAGTGTCTTTTGTCACCAGCAAACTTAAAAATGGTTTGCCATCAGCCCCTCGGTTCTCCCTCACAGCATCCTATTATTTTTCCTTAAAACCTTTCACAATCTGAAACTATATTCTTACTTGTGTTTACTATTTTCTCTCCTATTATATACATTATAATAAGGCAAAGAATGTTTCTGATTTGATCACTTTATAACCATGCCTATCACACTGTAGGCCTTCATAAAAATTGTTGAATGAATCAAAGTACAAATGAAGAAATTGAGGCTCAAACATATACAATATTTGCTCAAAGTAGGAGTTAATAACCCTCTAAGCCAGAAATAGAACCATAATTCCCTCTGTTTTCACCCAGCACTTGAGCCACTGTATTATACTTTTCTTTCTTTCTTTTTTTTTTTTAGGGGGGGAGGGGCAGAAGGAGGAGAGAGAGAATCTTAAGCGGGCCCCATGCCCAGCAAGAATCCAACATGGGACTCGATCTCATGACCCTGAGATCATGACCAGAGCTGAAATCAAGAGCCTGACACTTAACTGACTGAGCCACCAAGGCACCTCTATCATACTTTTCTTAAAGGAGTATAAAGTATTGTGGTTTTTCATGATATGGAAGTATAAAAACTAAAGACATTCAGAATTCAAAACCCAAACTCCAAAGCTGCTGCATTCCATAACTAATATGAACCATATACCATCACTACTACTGATTCAGCTCTTTTGAATGTAACTATTAATTCTTAATCAGTAATTGCTCACAGTTATTTTCAAATTGCAAAAGACCCAGAGAATAGTTGCCGCTTCAATGTACTTTTCACTGTTGTGTAACGTCAATATGATGCCTTATTTTACTGTTAAATTCAAAATAATGAATGTTCTAAATGAGGAGTTAATATGAGCAACTTTTATCATAATATCATAAATATTTTTTCTGATCATTCTGTGTACTGTTTCATTTGTACTTAGTAGGCTTCTAGTTATCTTTGTATTTAAATTTGAGCAACTCTGAAAAGGAATGAATTTTATATGCTTCAAAAAAATGTCAAAGATTCTGTGCTAAATTGGTTTGAATTGAAGTTTTTCAATTTTATATCACCTATTAATCACAGACTATGCAACTTGGAAAAACTAAAAGCCATAATGTTTGCAAGTCATAAAAATGTCTAATGAGCATTTGAATATGACAGACTTATTTGATTTACAATTTTATAAAATTTCTTGAAAACTGTTCTACTTTATCATATTGTCTATGGAGAACACTTCCACTTAATGCTGGCTATTTTTAGTCTCTAGATGTGTATCTATCATTGTTATAATCATTGTTTTACAGTGATGCATACGTGATCTCTAGTGATAGTTATATATATATACTCTTGTTCTCCTCTATTCTTATATATTTGATTCATCTTCTTCATTAGATCATAACCCTCTTGTGATGGAAATCACATCTACAGCTATTTCTTTTGACACTTTTCACAAAGCCTCACCAAACACTATGCCCACTGAAGCTACTTAATAAACATTGGCTCATTGCCTGAAGGAAGCAATTGACAACTCAGTCATAAAGAATTCACAGCAGTGCATAAATTTATCAATTTAATTTTTATGTTCCTGTGAGAGGTGATGTACCAAAATATTTTCTAATCTTAGGTGAGATCCTCTTGGCAATCAGACAAGATAAGGGGAAAAAATGTCACTTATATTTGTGGCTGGCTAATTTCGTGATAACAGGCTTTCAGTATGTAAAAATTAAACTGCATGAATGAAAGTGGAAAAGGATGTGTCTGTTGGTGTGGGTTTCTTTAATTTGCTCCTTAACTTATTACCCAGATTTGGAATATTTGATGTCAACTTGGGAGACATATATTAATAACCATGCTCCATAAGAGGAGAAAAACATTTCCTCAAATAATACAAAAATGCAAAACAGCATTTGTATGAAGACGAATGGGGTTTGAATCTGGATATTCCTGGGTTCAGATCTTGGATCTGCCACTTACTCATTATGTGACCTTGTATAGGTCACTTACCCTCAGAGACCTGACTACCTCAACTGCAAAATAGGAATAAAAAAAATCTACCATGGAGCATTCTTACGAGGATTAAATGAGTTAGAACCTGTACAATGTCAAGTGCTGCTAGCATGAGCAAATGCCTACCTCATGTTTTTCTTAAATGTTCTTCCATAAGATCTCCCCTTTTGTTGCAGATAATGGGTGCTGGCAAGGGAGCTGGTGAGATGAAGAAATATGTAAATCTTTTAGATGATCAGATAGTCACTGCAACAGGTAGCAATCCTCCCCACACCAATTTCTCCTCTCCCGCCACTCCACCTCCTCACTACAAGCAAGGTTCATTAGCAACAGCAGTATCCTCAAAAAATCAAACTGTAGAGTGCCCTGCACAACATTTATCTGCCTCGTTTTCCTCTTTCCCCATAATACTTTCATTCTCAAATGGAAAATAAGGTTATGACATCTGAGAACTGCCCACCAAAATCTTCAATAACTATTAGAGACTTCTCAGTCACAAATCTGGTCAACACAGCCCACCAGTCTCTCCCCAGTACAGTCCAGTCCTCACACAGGTCACCAGAACTCTTACCTTACAGTTTAGCTTTGGTGCTGTCTTTCCATGCTGAAGAACATTCTGGCACTCCCCATTTCCTAAAGTTGAACTACTTACTATGGTTCTCATGGCCTTCCATAATTAAAACCCACCTGCCTATCTACTCTTTTCTCTCAATACATCTTGTCATGAGATCAAGGAGTTGTTGGTAAGTCCCGAACACATCCTAAACCACATGCCTTAATTATTACTGTTCTTTCCACCTGATATGCCCACTTTCCACTTATAACTATTAAAATGTTATCCTTTCTGTAAAATACAATGAACATAGCTTACCTTCTTTAGTTTAACCTATCTTAAACTCTCTCATCCCTTCTCCCTTATCTAAACACCTTCTCACCATTCAACTTCCAAATGTGGGAACTATTCCCTCTTTGAAGCCCTCTACAACCTCCCCACCTCCCTAACCTCAGGTAGAACTGATTACCTGACACATATTCCCCCCAGGGTCTCTCTCTATCACACTGCTGGTCTTACTTATTCATGTTTCCCCCCTCAGACTCTAGGTCCCTCTGAAATCCCTGATCAAAATAACATCAAGGTTGGAAACTGCTGCTCTAGATAGGAAAATAGACTAAAATTACTCATGTTTGCTATATGCCCTATGAAAATCCTACCTTCAGGTTACAACTATTAGTTTTTCAAAAGACTGCCCATCATAAATATTGAATAGAAAAAAATCTTAAGTATCTTCATCGAAATAGGAGATTGAGGCTAGGAAGAATATAGACAAGCAGGGCAGAAGGCAAGAAAGAGGCCATACACATTTGGAAAAGATTAAAGCTAATACATACTGCACTCAGCAAACTTTTTTGAGTATAGACTATATTCAAAGCTCTGTGCAAAAAGTTATTTTAAGAGCCTAGAGATTATGATGATGTCAGATTTGAGAGACTTTTTTTTTTTTAAATAAAGGCAGACTGCCACATCCAGCACCTCATCTGGATGTGTCTGGAGTCTTGGAAGCTTTACTACCGTACGTTCCCCTACAAATGGACCTTGAGAGCTTTTTCAGAGGTTCTAGCAAGGAGGCACAGCTACTCCTATACCCTCCACTGGAGAACAGTCCTCTTTCGGGGAAGGTTGTCTTCTTTGACCAATTGTGCAGCTTTGGGAAGGATGCACACAGAGCAATGACGGAGGAAGGGGACAACCACTTAGCCAGTCAGATGGGCCAAATCAACCCTGGTGATCGATGGAGTGACAGACATCACAGCCAGACTGCCCTCACACCAGAGAGACAATTTTTGTGGGGTTTTTTGTTTTGTTTTGTTTTGTTTTGTTTTTGTTGTTTTTGTTTTGGGTGGTTTTTTTTTTTTTTTTTTGAGAGAGAGAGAGAGTGAGAGCGTGACAGGGGGCGGGAGGGAGGGGCAGAGGGAGAGAAAGAATTTTAAGCAGGCTCCACACCCAGCATAGAGCCCAGTGTAGGGCTCCATCTCATGCCCTGAGATCATGACCTGAGCCAAAATCAAGAGTCTGGCGCTTAACTGACTGAGCCACCCAGGTGCCCCCTGAGAGATATTTTTAAACCTAGAATCAATAGGAATTAGTGACTGAATATGAAGTGGAGGGTATGTGAGAGGGAGTAGTCAGAGATGATGACTCAGAAAGCAGGAGGAGGAGAACAGTGGAGTCATTAACCAAGATAAAGGAACAGAGAGGAAAGAGAAAAACATGGCACGGGATGGAGTATGTTGACAGGAGAAGCGGTGTTCCAGACGCCACAGTGGATAGATGGGCAATCAGTAAGATAAGAGCCAGGCAGGGTGAGGCTGGCCTCGATAGAGATGATATGGCGGTGAGAGTCTGGGAGAGATGGCAGGCCAGGCATCCTTGCCTTCTGGCTAATAATCCTGACTCACAAGGAGAAGAGTCAGAAAGTTACCACATGGCCTGGAGGGACATAGTAATGATGGAATAGGACAATGCAATGCCAAAGAGTCTGGTTGCAACACTCCAAATGGTACTCTGATGTCACAGTGCAGTAGCGTCCTCCTAAAAACACTTTCCTAGATGCTTTCTCCTGGATGAATTCTCACTGTGGTTCAATTTCATGGAATCACTGCTTGGAGCTTAGGGTATAATCAAAGGCATTGGGTTTTCACCAAATTGTGCTGCAAAGCCCTAAGGACTTCGTGGAGGTGCTACAGGGTCCAAAGAACACTGAAGGGATTGAGTTCTGAGTCCCAACCTTAATCTAATCAGTGAGATTCCCTCTGAATTTCTTTTACATGTTGGGCCTCTCAAAAACAGGGCCCTACTAAAAAGAATTTCACTGTTAAGAAAAATTTTTTTTAAAAAAAGGAAAAAGACTTAGAATTCACTTAAGTGTCTCAATCAATAATGAAGTGTAACTTAAGTAATTTGTTATGTATCATAAAGTAATGTGGTTTATAAATTCTCCATAAATTACAGTGGATTTTAAAGTATTCCATTAATAATGTCACTCTCACGAACACTTCCACCTGCGTTCTTGAGCGAGAGAAAAAAATAATGATATTACTAGTGTGGTAGGAATTCCACAAAATCCAGCTACGCTCATGGGAATGTGTTATTGATATGAAAGTTATCTTTTGTAAGTGTTGATGGAAATACGTGTTGACAACTGGTGATCTCCGTGATAGCCAAAGTCCTTAATACTTGTAGAATGTTCAATTCACCCACTCTCAATCCAGAACAAGGGGAGAACAGATGGCTCACTGAAGGCTCAGAGAGTGGGGTCCTTTCTAAGGGCCACAAGTCAGACCTGTGGACACCCTTATACAAAGGAGGTTCATGTAAAGGTTTCATAGTGATAATGAGTCAAACAAGGCTAAAACCTATCCAGAAAAGCCAAACCAGAGCAAGAGCATCACATCACATTCTCCCTCTCCCCTCTGCTGCTCCCCCTGCTTGTGCTCTCTCTCTGTCAAATAAATAAATAAAATCTTAAAAAAAAAAAAAAATTTGCCTCAACTTACATAAGAATTCATGGAAAGCTTTGAATAAGCATGAATAAGAGAGAAATACATTTTATAAGATTTGATTGACAGTCTGATTTCACTGTACCCTCCGCCACAACCGTCTGTGAAAATCACAAAATATTTACTGGTTGTGTTTTCCCATATACTATCTCAGCCCATCTTCTAGGCATGATGAAATATGCAAAGTAAATAAAGACTTGAAGCAGGGAACAACCAAGGGGGGAAAAAAAGGATGCCTGGCCACTGGGAGTTGAAACTGAACTTTGCTGATAAGACACAAATTTAAAAATCAGAAGCAGCATCTTTGGGGAGCAAGTCATTGCATACAATATAAAGAGAGTTCCCTGGCAGTGCAACTGTAAGAGGGCATAACGCATTGATAAAGCGAAGATGGAGCGGGCAGACAGTTTCAACCACAGGCAGTAACCATAGGAGAGAAGTTCTCGAGAGTACTAAAGAGATAGAACTGGACACAACAGATAGACCAACACTCATTTAATTCCAGGTTTAGAGTAGAGGTTTATTAAGCCTGTTGGTAAGATTCAATGTAGAGACACCAGGACCTGCCTGTCACTTCAAGAAACTCTTGTTCCTCTCTGTCATATCTCCTTCATTCGTATGCCTGACAATAAAAATATTATAATAATACTATCATTAATAATGTATAGAATATTTATTACCAGACATTATGTTAAGCTTCTAAAAGAAATCATTTCATTTAACCCTCGTAATAAACCAACTAGTGTCATTAGGAATGATGGTGCCAACGGGTATCTTTAACTCATTCTCTCTCTCTATCAGCCAATCTCCATGTTTGATAGGAAAGTTCACTTTTTTGAAATGTACTAGGCAAACTCACTGTATAGTCCCTTTTCAATCAGCTTGCCAGCACAAGCCACTTCTAAAAAGAAATTCCGAAACTATCTCTAATTATTATCCCCACAGATGAGAAATTAAGATGGAGAAGTTCAGTGATATGCCCAAGGTCACATAACCAGGGTTTAAATCCAGGTGCTCTGACCACAGAGCACACACTCCTGGTCTCTATATGCCTTGCTGGCCTATACAATCGGGCCAATAGCCCCATTTGTTAGGCTAAAAGCTTCACATGTATAACCTGCAGATTTTACACTTTATATTAATTGCTTCTGCTAATTAAACCTTCTATTGTGTGTATCTGCTAAGGCCCTTTAAAGCTACAATATATAAGCACTCCCAGTTGAACCTGGGAGTGGGAGTTCATTGTAAAGATGCACAAGGGACTGAAAGACCCAGAAAGGTCTTTTCAGTAGCCATTTGGTTTGCCCTCATGAACCTGGTAAGTCATTCATCCCCACTCAGACAACAGGCATCCCCTGAAATGCAGTCATAAGCTGTTACTCATTCTTGTGACTCAGCTTCCCTTTGTTTCAGCACCTGTTCAATTGTGTTCTCCCTCCACCAGTGCTACTGTTCTTGCTGTGTCTCATTTTAAAAATTCCCAAAAAAGGGAGGATCCAATCTGGTTGGTAGGTCATGATCCAAAATGGAACCCCCTTATGGTATGTTACAAAACACTTGAGGAAAGCCTCTGATGTGAAAGAGATAAAACAAACAGATGGAGGAAAGCAAATTGGAAAAAAGTATACAGGGAGAAGAAAACCTCAAACGTATCACTATAGTCACAGAGATTAAAAAAAAAAAAAATACATCCATGAACCAATAGGGTGATTTTTTAAAAAGGCTATTTGGAAATAACAGAGTCCTTGAAAAAAAGTTTCAAGATGATAGTAGAGTTAGAGTGAATAAGCCAACAGTGGAAATAAAATGAAATACTAAAAAAAAATTCAATTAATTCAAAAGAAGGCAGAAAAATATGAAAAATAACCAATGATTAAATGGGATAAACAGAAAGCAAGTGGTATAATGGTCAATTAAATCCAACCAGAAAGATAAGTACATTCAATGAAAATGGTCTAAACTCTCCAATTAAAAGGCAAAGATTATCAACCTGTATTGGGGGAAAAAAGACCCAAACATCTGCTATGTACAAGAAGCCACTTTAAATGTAAAAACAGGTTATAAGTAAAAGGATGAAAAAGATGGATGATGAAACCCTGCCAAGAACACAAGAAAATACTTTGGTATACTTGAAATGGTTGATATATTGATTAAATATACATTGTCAAAATTGACTAAACTGTACATTTGAATGGGTGTGCTTTGTTGTCTATAAATTATATCACCATAAAGTTGATGTTTAAAAATTTAAAAATGATTGTAGAAACTAAAAACACAACAGAAATCCTGAATAAATAATAAGGAAATCCCTCAGAAAGTAGAAAAATAACAGAAGTGGTCTATAGTAGAAAAATGATAGGAAAATCAGAGAATCAATTCACGAGATCCAACTTTATTTTAATAGGTGTGTTCCAGAAGAAAATGCAGAAAGAGGAAATAAAAATCAACTTCAAAAAATGTTAACCGAACTGAAGGACGTGAGTTTCCAGACTGAATGCCCAACACAATGGATGAAAATAGACCCACATTAAGGTGCATTCTTGTAAAATTTCAGGCCACTAGGAAGAAGAGCAAATATAAAAAATCTTTCAGAGACAACAGGTCTTACACACAAACCATCAAAAATAATGATGGCATTTCGGCTTCTCATTAACAACAGCAGAAGTTACTAAACAACAGAGCAATGCCTTTAAAATTGCGCAGGAAAATGGCTTGCCTCCTAACATTTTGTATCCAACAAACTATCACTCCAAACTATATAATTAAGTCTGAAGGTGGAATAAATACATTTTAGAATACGCAAGTCTCAAAAACTTTGCCGCCCATCCTTTCTTTCTCAGGAAGCTATTGAAGGATGTTATCCAATAAAATGGGGGAGCAGATGAAGAAAACAACTCAGAACTGAAGAACCAGAGGCTCCCACACAGGAAGAGAGAGATGAAGGAAATCACAGGATAAGATCCTAGGACAGCCGGGCAGCAGGGCTTGAAAGCAAGTCTTGAAAGCCACTTCCTAATTTTAAGTGGGTTAGAAGTTCCTGGGGAAGTTATTTCCAAAAGATGAAACTGACAGAATATCTGATGTGTTAATAGGAGATTTAGACAATTGGGTGAGAATTTGGGCTTAAATTTGTGATAAACACATTAAAAGACTGATCATCAACAAAGAAGATAATTATCAATTCCAGGAAAAACCCAATGCTGTCTATGAAAAATAATTACAGTATACTACGTTACTCAAGTGTAACCAGCATTTGCATAGAGTTATTTAAATGCATAATATAGATCCAATGAAAATTTTTAATATTATAAAACTTTACTGAGAGGATGGGAGAATGGATGGATGGGATGTGTGTGTGTCTGTGTGTGTGTGTGTGTGTGTGTGTGTGTGTGAGTGACTGGGGTGGGCAAGGAGGGGAGGGAAAGAGAGCTAAATCTTCACCTTCCATAGACGGAAAAGGGATGGATAACATCTAAAACTGAAAAATTAAGAAGTAGCAATCCATTAAAGTTATTGGTGCTTTTCATAATGAGCCTTATAGAACTATTTGACTCTCCACACAATCTCAATGTAGTACTTCGATATAAGGAAATTTTTATTTTAAAAAACATGGAAAAGCCTAAAAGTATTTTTTAATAAAGTTAAAGCAAACTGGGAGAGCGGTAGGTGAAAAGATTTACAGAAGTGGAAATCACATTGATTCTCCCTGAATCCTTCCTCATTCCTCTGGCTGAGTGGACGCATCACATAAAAATATGACTAGCAGTAGTAAAGGTAGGCCCTCACATAACTTGTTATATTATTTGTGAGATTGACATAGTCTTTTCTCTAAAGAGCTCTGCTGCTGTACTGAGAATATTAAGCATGGAACATTTTAACACTATGAAATTAAAAACAAGGGAAGAGTATGGAAAGAGAAATAAGAATGAGAGATTACAAAGAGCAAATGAAATCAAATCTTCATTAGAAGATAATTAAGACCAAGCCCCTGAATTTCTGTAGCTTCCCCAGGACATTAATGATAGAAATTGGTAGTTATTAGTTTTCTCATGAACCATTCCCACAATAGGTCACTATCCCCACTTCTATCTTTTGTTGTCCTGAAAACACTCAAATATGCTTTGACCATCTGAAATGATCAAAAACTAATTTACACCACTTTATTTTACTAAGATTGCCTGAGCCTAGTTTGGGGAAATATATTATCAGAACCGCCTGTGGTTTAATCTCTCTGTTACTGCTGCTTTGCTCTGCCCTTTGGAAGGCCAAATAATAAATTAAAATAGTCTGTCCTGGCTCAGTCCTGCATTCCTGGAACTTTTCTTTCTGATTTGGCCTCTACTGGACATTCGGTCATAAACTTGGGAAAAACTGGGAGTACCTGGTTATAACATTAACTCTTTGGGCTCTAAGTATGTCCACTACTGAACAGAACTGGCTAAAAATCATTAGCCAGAGTCAAGAACATGTCCTCCTTCTCATTATGAGCTGGTCTGTTGATCTCCTGCTTTAGGACTCCCTTTGAGAATTTAAAAAATAAAAAAAAAAAAATTTAAAGTAGGGCTTGAAAAAGAAAATAGTGTTAATTAATTTTATCCTGACTTTAAAATACAAGAACAAAAAGAGTTTAATCAAAGAGGACCTGACAATAATTCCCTTTTATTGCCCACTTTATCCATGCTAACCACCATGTTATATAATATTATCTCTCATCATCAATATAATTCTTTATAATAGCTATTATATCTGCAAATTACAGGTTGATCACACCAAGGCTTTAAGCAACACAGTCTTCCCTAGAGCACCTGACGGGCCACAGAAGCAGTGTGATCAGCTGGAATCCCATCTTCCCATATTTATGATCTTCCACTGTAAGGTGTGTCCTGGTCACAAAATTATACCTATCCCAAAGTTGTTGCAAGGATTAAATAAATAAAAAATAACAATATGACTAAAGCTCTGAGACCAGTGCCCTAAACACAGTGTTTAATACATGTTAGCTCTTAATGCAATTATTAATGTCATTAAAGATTTAATAAGATAGTAACATTACCTTCCTTTTCTTTTTCTTTCCTCTTGCCCCTTGGCCAAAAGGAAGTAAGAAATGCAATATGCCTTTAAGTAGAAAGAAGTAGGTGGCTCCATGACTTAAATAGACTTAAGTCAATGCTCTTCCTCCAGGAGGTCTTCTCTGTTGATCTGTACACAGGTCCTGTAGGACAGAGCCTGTTCTGAAAGTCATAATCTGGCTCTTTAACCAGAGTTAGTATCCAGTACAAAACCTATCATCCTGTCTAGTTTAGTCCTTCGGTCAGACCGCTATTGAAGGAGTCATACTGCTTCCTATGAGTTCCAGGGCCACCGTCATAAATAAAGTGTTGCTTATTGCTCATTCCCTTCTCTCACCCACGGAGAGTAGTGGCAAGCCCAAGATGAAGTTTGCGTGGATTTCTAACACCCTTCGATTAGCTAACTTATAGCACTGTTCTACTTGGATAAAACAGCCGCCCTACTTCTAGAAGCTGTAGCTATCGACTGCCTTAGTGCAATTACTCCCATCAAGAGCCTCTCCTAACTTTGCCTCAACCCTCAACCAATCACGCTTCATGCACTTCTCACACTTTTCCCTAAGGGCTCCCTCCCATGTTGCTACATATTCCTAACATTCATATAAATCTCTTCCCTTCATCCTCTCCCAAGAAACACCAGCCAGTTACAGGTGAGTTGTCTTTGTTCTCCTCACATGAGCCTGGGTGTTTAATTAAATCTTGACTGCTTTTCTGAGTCAATCCCTTACCTCCCACCTCCAGGCTGTTGGTAGATTCACAGCGGCTGTAAAGCTGCTCATCTCCACCTCCTTCTCCTTCTCACCTCTTTAGACCTCTCTTGGAGTTTCTTCTAACAATAATGTGAGAAGTGAGTTCTTTGGTCTCCTCCTCAAGTGTCTGCCCATAGGAAAGATTGAAAAAAAAAAAAAAAAGGCTCAGAATCTGAGAAACAACATTTCATTAATTACTACTCTACACAAATGCTTGCCTTAATCCTGACAGCACATAAATGAATATAGATATAATTCTTCTGTTATTAGAAAGGAGCATTACAATAGTGCCTCTCATAAAGACCCACATGTGTGTACAATCGTTCGTCCATATGTGAATCCATCTAATACAAATACCTTACTTGCCTGCCATGTGCTAATCACTGTGGTAAGGCCAGAGAGACAAAAGGGAATCAGATGGAAACTGGATCAGAGGAGGGAGGGCCAGACTAGGACCAAGGAAGCCAGTTAAGACAATAGCGCGATGGGGTAGGAGTTCAGGCAAATAATGGTAAGTTCCCGAAAGAACCCGAACAGTGGCAGTGGAGTTAGGAAGCAGGACAGAGACACAAGATACAAGGAGGGTGTATCAGAAGGATTGCGGGCACTTTTTTTTCTTTTTTTTATTAACATATAATGTATTATTTGTTTCAGAGGTACAGGTCTGTGATTCATCAGTCTTACACAATTCGCAGCGCTCACCATAGCACATACCCTCCCCAGTGTCCATCACCCAGCCACCCCATCCCTCCCACCCCCCTCCACTCCAGCAACCCTCAGTTTGTTTCCTGAGAGGATGTGGGTATTTTGTATGTGTGTGAAGAACGAGGGGGAAAAGAAACAAAAGTCTAGGATGCCTTCAAGATTTCTGGATGAGATTGGGTGCATGATGTTCTCATTCCCTGTGAGAGAGCTAGGAAAAATCAATTTGGAGGGAAATAATGGGTGCAGTTTTGGACACTAAGATACCTGTGGCATATCAAGGTGCAGATAACTAAGTATTTAGACTAAAGCTAGAAATATAAGTTTGTTGGATTAAATACTTGCCACAAAGTAGAATTTCATGCTCAATGTCCTCAGTGGGTATCAAAAGCTATTTAATGAGAATATTAGGAAGAAAGGCTTGCAAGACAAAATTATCTTCATTTCAAGATACACTAAAACATTTCCTTAGGAACATAAACCATATTATATTGGCCTGTCACAGAACTGCTTTCACTAAATTGAATCTTAATCTGATGCCATTGTCTAAATGGAAGGTGTTTATAAGACAGACCTTGGGAACTCATGAGTTTATCTTCTGGAATGATGACATTGAGGATCTGATTCATGTCCTTTGCAGGCCTCCTCACCCACCTCTGAGACAAACTCTTGTTCCACCCAGTTCCACCAAGAGAAACTCCACAGTGTTTACCATGATATGCAGCAATGGCAGGATTTCTAAACAATTGGTACCTTCTAGGCATTTTGGATTGCATAACCATGATGAGATTTCAGCCTCTTCTCATTGGTTTCTTAAAAGCTTACGACTAAATTTGGGACATAAAGCATATTTAACCTCCTTCCTCCTGGGTGATATTTTTTCTCCCTTATTTTTATTTGTTCCTTCTGTCTTATACTGATTTTTGTGCGACTCAGTTGGATTTTCTTATATCTTTATTAGCAGTTTTAAATCATTCCTGAGACAAGATATATTTTTTAGAAAGTATTTATTCATTCATTTCCCTTTAGAGTTCACGAATTCTCATAGATGGAAGTCACAGAAGAGAATGAGACGTCCAGAGAGCACACAAAAAGAAGAGAAAAATGGATTAGTCACATTTTAGGGTGGAAACAAGAGGAGAAATTGGCAAAGGAGACTGGAAAGAAATCATGAGATGACTCTGAGAGAACTGTGCCAGAAAATCCAGAGAAGGAAAACCAACTGCAGAGAGTCAAAAGCTGCAGAAAGAACTATAATGAAGTCTGAAAACAGTCCATTGGATTGGATAATTAGATGATGGCCAGAAATGGCAATTTTACTGACTTGGTGGAATCAGTTGCCTGACTCCCAAAGGATGAGTCAAAGCAGAAAATAAGGACAATCCTCCAGTTATGGAATGAATAAGACACAGAAATAAAGGGCACAGCTATAAGGAATACAGATGATGATACTGTAACTGCATTGTGTAGTGACAGATGGTAGCTACACTTGCCGTGACCATAGCACAATGTATAGAGATGTTGAATCACTATGTTGAACACCTGAAACTGATGTGACATTGCGTGTCAACTATACATACTCAATTTTAAAAAAAAAAATTTAAAGATAATTCTCATGAGGCATTTGACTCAGAAGGGAATAGGAGATATTAAGAGACAGCTAGAGGTTGACTTGTGACCAGGGATGAAGTTGTTTTCTATATAGAAAATATTTGGGCATATTAAGACTGCAAGGAAGAACTGAATTAAGGGAATAGGAAAGTATGGGAAAGAGCAATACAAAGCAGTGGGCCAGGTTTGGGTGACTGAAGTTTATGGGCAAAGATGATGTTAAAGATTTCAGGGTCCAGCAGGTAGCCATGAAGGTAACTGGAATATAGGACATTCAGGAAGATTTAAGTCTAAGTATTGAATTTATCATCCATGTAGATACTAAAATCACCCAGGATCATGGCATGACTGGAAAGACTGTGATCCAGTTGCCAAACCCTCAACAAATTTGGAATGACCTCAACTGGATGACAGCCAGAACAAGCTAGATGGTAGCATGGACAGAAGGCAGTGTCCAAAATGGAAGGGTTTTGCTTAAAGGTAAAAAAGACAGGGTGTGCCAGGGGTAAAGGCAATACTGGGAATAGTCCAATGCTGCCTTGGAACCCATGGGCTCTGGACAATGGGAGGCAGTTTTAAGCAGTCTCCTGTGAGACCTCTGTAGGCAAGGCATTGGAAGAGAGATCCAGAGAAAGGACTTCTGGTAGGGCAAGAAGGTAGGAGATGAACTGCCACTCTGTTTATTGTTTGAGAAAGACTAAAGATGAAGGTTAGAAGAAAATCACATCCACCCCTTCCCCATTTCCTTGAAGAAGTGGAGATGACTATAACACACACATGTCTCCAAATGATTACCTACATGCCTGTTTAAGGATGTCCAGTGTGGAAAGCAGATCTGAAATGTTGAAGAAATTGAAGCTTCTCTTAACACAAAACAGTAGGTAGCAGTGGCCATAATGTTTACCATGATGTGACCCATTCCATGAAACTTCTATTTATGTGGAAGAGGAAGAAGGGAGAAGAGTAAATAAGATTACCACATCACCAGTGAGTGTCTAATTTGTTGGGGAGTGGGGGGCAGTGGGGAAAACAATGCTTTTAAGGCATTAATAAATTAACAGTTCTAATCAGAGACACAGGGCACCCAATCCTTTCCCTTTAGAACTCACAGGGAATAAATTGTTCTTGAGCTCTACTATCATCCTGGGGGAAGAAACCCTGAACTTGTTTGTATCCTTTCATAAACCAAAGGATATCATATATACTTGACTGTCTTGGTTATAACTTTTATTTTAAAAAATTAGTTTCTTTCATGTGTACAGCTAAAGAAAATACCTATTAGTAGCTACAGTCACTTTGATGTTCTAATAATTCTCAGTGAGAATTTTTAAGTGAAATTAGAAGTCCATTAATGTTTCACATGGAGTTCAAACTCTTGGGCTTGGGAAGGGGGGATCCAAGTAATCAGATTTTTTCTGTAAAGATCATTTTGTATTGCATGTTATCACACTTAAATCTTACAGAGTTTTGACTTAGAGCTTTGAACACTGCACAATCCAGGGAGCGGCCAGACTGACACAATAAATCTTAATGTTTCTAAATTAAAAAGTCAGTAGCTATTTGCCACTAAATTTTCAATCTGCTACATCAATTCTTGCATAAAAACTATACCCTCTGGACTTCTCCGTTTTTATAGCTCTCTTCCTCATAATGAATAATGTATGTTTGATACAGTGTCAAGCTCTGCCCTTTTTGCTTCAATTTTTTACATTTATGTAGTTTTCTAAGTATATCATTTTCTATAAAGCTAAAAAAGGACTGTTGCAGTGGTTATTTCCATCAGATTAAATGTGCATTATAAAAATAATTATAATATTAAAAATATTGCTGTCTTCCTTTCACCAAAACAACCCACATCCAATTTAGAATCTGGAGCAGCCAAACTGTTCTAATATTGCTATCTTACACATTTGCTTTTAAAATAGTTATGTTGGGATGCCTGGGTGGCTCAGTCGTTAAGCGTCTGCCTTCAGCTCAGGTCATGATCCCAGGGTCCTGGGATCCAGCCCCGCATCGGGCTCCCTGCTCAGCGGGAAGCCTGCTTCTCCCTCTCCCCCTCCCCCTGCTTGTGTTCCCTCTCTCGCTGTCGCTCTCTCTGTGTCAAATAAAAAAAAAAAAAAATCTTTAAAAAAATAAAATAAAATAAAATAAATAAAATAGTTACGTTTTAGCCATCATTATCATCTGATTTTTGAAACTATAAGCATCTATTGAATACCCGGTTCAAAGTAGAAGCAACCATTTAAAATGAACTTGCTTCAGGTAGATATTCCTGAAAGTTAAAAAGTGAAAGCTATTATGTTCATTGACATTTTCTGCTACCAAAGTGCAGCACTTCAAAACAGAAAACCAAACCATAGAAATAGCACAGTTTACAGAAGAAATTGGACATAAAAGTTTTTATTGTATTTAAATAAGCTTTTTCAGATCCACCATCTCTCCCCTGACCAGCCAGTGACTCATCCCACCATCACCCCACCCAGCACCTTATCTCAACTTCCTTTTAGATTGGCAGTAAAATGGCTTATTGCGTCACTATGGTGCTAAAAATAAGAATCCACACTCCAAGAATGCTTTTACAATTCTTCCTCATTTTTCTAATACTTTCATGGGAATTTTTTTTTTTAAGATTTATTTATTTATTTATTAGAGAGAGAGAGAGCATGAGGGGGGTAAGGGCAGAGGGAGAAGCAGACTCCCTGCCGAGCAAGGAGCCCGATGTGGGACTCGATCCCGGGACTCCAGGATCATGACCTGAGCCGAAGGCAGTCGCTTAACCGACTGAGCCACCCAGGCGCCCTCATGGGAATTTTTTTAATCCATACCATTTAACTTAGAATGAATGTGAACTAGAGTTCTAATTTCCTTCCTTCTTTCCCTCCTTACATCCTTTCCTTCTTTCCTTTCTTCTTTCTTTCCAAATATAAGCCAATTACTCTAACACTTTGTATTAAATAATACATTCTCAGGGAGCCTGGGTGGCAACAGTTGGTTAAGCAGCCAGCTCTTGGTTTCAGCTCAGGTCATGATCTCACAGTTGTGAGATGGAGCCCGGCCTGAGGCTCTGTGCTCAGCACGGAGTCTGCTTAAGTTTCTCTCCCTCGGCTTCTCCTCCCACCTCTCTAAAATAAATAAATAAATCTTTAAAAATAATAATACACTCTTTCCCCATTGATTTTAATGGCAACTTTACCATATACTAAATGCTGGCATTAATAATCGTTTACACTTTCACAGTGCTTATGACAGGCCAGGCATTATTCTAAGTACTTTACACATATTGCCCTTATAGCAACTCTATGTAGTATGGACTAGTTTATCCCCGTTTGGTGGATATGAAATATGAAATATGGAAGGTTTAAGAATTTGCCCAAGGTCACACACTATAGTGCTCTCTTCTGCTGCATACACCTTGTCCTGAACTCTGTTCTGTCCCATTATCAATCCCTCAGCTGGTAACACACTTATATTTACTGTAGCTTTACAGTACATTGTGACATCTTCTAGGGAATATACCCTTCATTATTCCTTTTCTGTTTTCTTGCTGTTCTCAGTCAATCTTTAACATAAATTTCATCATTACCTTGAGAAGTTAAAAAATATACTTTGAACGGAACTGTAAGAAATTTACAAATTTGAGGGAGAACTGATAGCTTTAGAACTGTATGATTCCATCCAGGAACATGCCAAGACTCCTCATTTACCTGGATCTTCTTTTTATGCCCTGCAATAAAATGTTATGGTTTTCTTCATATAAGTTTCATATACTTATTGCTAAATTTATTCACAGGCATTATATTTTTTCCATAGTTTTTCATGATATTCCCTGTCTCTTTCAAGTAAAACATCAGTCAGAAAGTTCCTGATTCATGCATATTTCTCCCATCTTACTGAACTCTCTTACTTGTTTCTAAAAGATTTTCAGTTAACTCAGTTGGATTTTGAGACAGTTATCTTCTGAAGAGAAAAATAATTGTGCCCATTTCTTTCCACTTCTTTTGTTTTCCTGTTGCATTACTTTGATTACGACCTCCAGAACAATATTAAATAAGGTGTATGGTAAGGCAGAAAGTATTAGTTGCCCCCAGTATCTATTCTCTTCGTCATCCACAGGAAACCCTAATTTTTACATGAACACATGACTACTCAGAATAAAGGCTACGGTTTCCAGCATTCCTTGCAACAAAGTGTGGCCATGGAACCAATTACGAGTCAATGTCAGCAGAATTATCATGTGGCAACACCCATGAGCATTCTTTAAAAACAGCAAATACCACATTTGTCTCCTTTCTTCTTTACTCATTGTCCTTTTCTCCATCCTCTGCCTTAAATACAAATATGCTATCTGGAACTTGAGTTGTATTCTTAAAATATGAGAATGAAGACCACACCCTAGGAGTGATAGAATAAATCCAGGGACCCGAAGAGGCCATGGAGTAGACCCACTTTGCCATCCTTAACTGCCCCCTCCCCTGCTCGGACACACTCTCTCTCTCCTTCTGTCTCTCTGTCTCTCTCTTAAATAAATAAAATCTTTTAAAAAATAATAGAAATACTATTTGTGTTTCACTACTTAGTATGGTACTTACCATTGGGTGCTTATGTATATTGTTTCTCAATTTTACAAAGTTTCCTTCTAACTCTAATTTATGAAGATTTTAAAATCAGAAATGACTATTATTTTTATCAAATGACTCTTCAGCATTTATTTGGATCAGTACTGTTCAACAGAGCTTTCCACAATGATGGAAATGTTCCCTTCTGTGATAATTCCACAGCCCCTAGCCATATGTGGCTACTGAGCACTTAAAATGTGGCTAGTGGGAATGAGGAACCAAATATTTAAAATAATATAATTTCAGTTATTCGAATTTCAATTGGAGTAGTTATATGTGGCTAATGCACACCATGTTGGACAGAGCAAAGCCAGATGATCATATAGATATTCTCTTTTAATTAAGATACTGAAATAATAGGTATAGTAATACTAAACCATCCCTTATTTCTGGAACAAAATCTACTTGGTAATGCTAGATTTGACTTGCTAATATATTATTAATGTAATAATATGGAGAAAACTGCATTCACCAGGATTCCTAGGGAAAGCACTATATTTGTTCAGAAGAAATGCTTCATAAGTCTCTTGGGGTGGCACATAAGACCTTGAGGGAATGTGCAAATAACAAGGATAATAGAATTTGCTCTCCATAATGAAAGGGTATGGAATTTTGATTCCCAAACAGAAAAACTGAGAGGGACAGAGTGGAGCCTGCAGGCTGAGTACTGCATGAGGGAAGAAGGAAAGAAAAATAAAACTAGTGACACTATAGAAAAGGAACTGGGAAGAAGAGAAATTTCAGGTAGAAATTTTTCTGTAAGATTCTATATACCATGCGATATAATTCCTGCTTTGGTCTCCACAAATTTTCAGTAAAGGCCATAAAGATCATTAATGTTGTGAGGTGTGTGTGTGTTTTATTATTGGATGACTTCACAGATACTCTATTTCTCTGCCCTTCCAGACATGTGGTAGGATTTAATTTCCTCGACCTCTTAAAATTACTTGTGACTTGCATTGACCAATAAATGTGAGTGGAAGTAACATGGGTCATTTCTAGACAGAAGCTTTTAGTGCCTATACATGGTTTTCCACATTCCCTTTTCTCTGCCATGGCTATTGGTCATGTTCCAGAAAATGGAATGTCTGGCATGTATGACCTTGAATGAGGACTATATTCAGCATAACCCACAGTCTACCTGTGGTAGACATGGTGTGAATGGGAAACAGATCTCTGTTGTCTTAGACCACTAAAATTTTTACATTGTTACTGCAACATAACCCAGTCTATCCTAACCAATGGAAACTGATAGTATGGAGTGGAGTGTTGCTGTATTAAAAACAACAACTGGGGCACCTAGGTGGCTCAGTTGTTAAGCGTCTGCCTTCGGCTCAGGTCATGATCCCACAGTGCTGGGATCGAGCCCCGCGACAGGCTCCCTGCTCAGCGGGGAGCTGGCTTCTCCCTCTCCCGCTCCCCCTGCTTGTGTTCCCTCTCTCGCTGTCTCTCTGTCAAATAAATAAATAAAATATTTTTAAAAAACCAACAACAACACTAACATATTTGGCACTCGATTAAGGAATGGGAGATAGATGGTGAAGAAAACACTGTTATAGCATGAAAACATGAAAATCTATTTTATACAGTGAGAAATCACTTGATGCAAAGTAAAGAAAACAAAGACATATAGCAAATATGAGAATTATGTCCAGAAAAGAACTGTGGTTATACTGGTACATGAAGCTGACTGAAATCAAATACGTAAGAAGTCATCAATGTTTCTGAGGGATTCGTACTGCAAAAGTACCACCAACCTAGACTAAAAGCAGTTACGACTGTTCTAAACTTAAGACAACCATAGATCTCAGTCTTCTATGGAACAGAAAGTGGGCCAATAAAGCTGCTTGCCCCAATCAAGGACATAGTCCTTGATGTACACTTCAGATATAACGAAAGGGAATAAGAGAAGAAGAATCCCTTAGAGGTGGAAGCTAGGAACAATGACAAAGAATGGATGGTCGAGCGAGCCAACTCAGGGCTAGCCCAAGGAAAAACCCCTACATCCACTTTCCTGTTACCCAATCCCTGTATATATTGAATGTATGAGGGGCAGGTAACATTTTGGTTCAGAAGTCTCCGGAAGCTACATCCAGGCTTGACACAGTCTTATTAGGCACTATCTCTTCTTGATGAAGAGATTATCATACATTACCCAGAGATCCTGAACTTTGACACCGGTTTTTCAGACTACTGAAATTTTGAGTAGTCTCCTTTGGATAGGAAAAAAATGGACTTTGAATGTAGAAAGGAGAGTAAACCAAATAATTGGTGACCAGAAAGGAGTTCTCTAGTAATCGTTAGGACTATTTGCAAATATTGCATCTCCTTCTACTTCCAAGATGAAGGTAGGATTGTTCTTACTCGGCTTGTAAAAGTTAGATGCAGACATGTGACTTGCCTTAGTCAATGATATCTAAGTAGAAATTATATATATACAATCTCTTATATATAAAATATATTTTTTAAAATAAAAATATATATAAAAAATCTCTTACAATGCATTAAGAGTCAGAATATGATTCCCCATGTTTCCTCCCTCTGCTAGCAGTCACTGAATAATTTCCAAATGGTCGACACTCTGAAAGCCTGTATGCTTGTGTGAAGAAGTCCCCAGCTAACCCTCAGTAGAGGAAGCAAGAAATAAGCTTTCAGGGCGCCTGGGTGGCTCAGATGGTTAAGCGTCTGCCTTCGGCTCAGGTCATGATCTCAGGGTCCTGGGATCGAGTCCCTCATCGGGCTCCCTGCTCCTTGGGAGCCTGCTTCTCCCTCTGCCTTTCTCTCTCGCTCTGTCTCTCATGAATAAAAAAAAAAAAAGAAAAGAAATAAGCTTTCATTTTATTATTTATTTATTTATTTATTTATTTATTTATTTATTTATTTTTAAAGATTTTATTTATTTATTCAACAGAGAGAGACATAGCAAAAGAGGGAACACAAGCAGAGGGGAGTGGGAGAGGGAGAAGCAGGCTTCCCGCTGAGCAGGGAGCCCGATGCGGGGCTCTATCCCAGGACCTGGGATCATGACCTGAGCCGAAGGCAGACGCTTAACGACTGAGCCACCCAGGCGCCCCAAGCTTTCATTTTTTTAAACCACTATGAATTTGAGTTATTTGTTACCACAGCAAAACCTGTGTATCCTGACATATATAATGTGATTGGGTTTTCTGAGTAAACCAGAGAAGGGGGTGAATTCTGTACTCAATGATGCAGGACCAAATGGAGTCATCCTGTGGAGACAAGGAGACAGATGTCTTCTGGACTTTATTCAGGATGTAGGCATCTATATTCATGTATATTCATTGTTTCCTTTTTGTGCTATGATTTTTCAGTTTTTATATTAGTTATGCTGCCTTAAAAATAGGTAGACAAATTTTATGGGTTTTTTTCCACCCTATGATTTGGAATAGTGAGAGGAACAAAGGAATTATCTGTCCCTTAATTATTCTTTTAAGTTCACCTATAAAACCTTTATGATCAAAGGTATTTCACTTGTAGGTGGAAGATAGATACCCAAATTAAACTAGCTTTAGCAAAGAAGGAGAAGAAAAAGAAAAAAAAAAAGAAATTTATTACTTTACATGTAAGAAATACAGCAGTGGTAGCACTAGGGACTCAAGCAATGTTGAGATCTTTCTCTTTTCTTTTTCTTTCTTTCTTTTCTTTTCTCTTTTCTTTTCTTTCTTTTCTTTCCTTCCTTCCTTCCTTTCCTTTCCTTTCCTTTCCTTTCCTTTCCTTTCCTTTCCTTTCCTTTTCCTTCATTTCCCTATCTGTATCTGAGTTTTATATCTGTATGGGGGGCCCACATCTCTTAGTCTCCATCTCTCAGTCAGAGAGTTTCTGACCATGTGTTTGTCCTTTGTCACCATGTCCCTGCCCACATCCCTTTCTCTTCCTCTCCCTCTCTCTCATCTCTCATTGTAGATGGGCTTAATTTGTGTGGGAAGGGGTAGTTGTGACCCTTCACAGTTATAGATTCACATGATCCCCGTTAGCAATCCAGAAGAGAACTTTTTCCACAGATGCAAATACAAAATTATAGGAAAGACCTCCAATTAACTCTATTTGGGTCACATGCCCCACTTCGAATCAATATATACAAAGATAGTTGCAAATATGGTTCAACACGATGGATTAGTTTCTGTGGCCAGAAATCAGTGTACTGTGATTTCCCACTATCATAGTATCATATAATGGAGGTGGGGGAGGATTCATCCCCAAAAGAAGGAGTCGTACTGACCAATATAGGAAAAAAAGAGAGAGAAAGATACAGGCAGAGACATAGTTGTTTGGTAAATAAACTCCGTAGATATCTGCTCCCAAAAATATGGGCTTAGCTCTGGAGCGGAATAAATCTTTGGCAATGTTTTTCAATTCCTTCCACAATCATCAGTGTGCCCAGGTTTTCTTAACTGTGCTTGAGTCAATTTTGATAATTTATATATTTTTTAAAAATGTAGATTTTCAACTTTATTGGCAAAAAGTTGAACAGGCTTTTCCTTATAATGTCCATCAAAATGTAAGCCAATGGCATAATGCCAAGAGCAAATCTGTAAAAGCTATTCTCTGGAGGACTAAAACAAAAGTATTTCAGGCTGCAACTCTCTCTTGGTTTGGCTTAATCCAGGAATAAAATTGAGTGTCTAGAGAATGGATGGACTGCATATCCTTCAGGCAATTCTCCGTATATATTACTTTTCACAATTGAGCTTTTGATAGGTACTGGGCAGCAGAGATTTCTAGGTTATAACCTCTGACAAGAACTTGGAGCGCAAATTATTTTACAATGCTCAATTTCATATGTTTCATTGGTCAGTCAAAATGGAGAGAGTTGACAGTCTCGTATGAAAGTTGAGACATCTAAATAGGATATATGTCTGAAGAGAAGACACAATGTCGGTCCACAGAATAAGTACTTATGGATAGGGCCAAGCTTTTCTCGGAACAAAACCGCTGAACAAAACACAAGACAGAATGACAAATAACATTCTGTGAGAGCTGAGAGAAGCTACCATGCAGATAAAGCCGGTGGAAAAGTGTCATTCGGGTTTCATCAAGAAAGTCGTAGTGGAGATGGGCTTTGTGAGACGCGAAGGACTTCAGTGGGCAGAAGGGACACAGATGAGCAAGAGAGAACTTCATGAGCATGTCTGTGAAATATATTTCTTTATAGAGTTTAGGGAATAGCTGAAGGGACAAAACAAAGGTTGGATGAAAAGAGGAACCAAATTACTGTCCAGCCACTGTAGTGTAAGGAAGTCCAAGCCAAACACTGAATGATGTGGCAAGTGGCCTGAGGTACAAAAGCCCCAACAGGTTCCAGCCCCAGTGGAGCTTCCAGTGGGATTCCGCTACACGAATGACCCTAACTACAGTCCCATGAAGCAGAAGCCCTGACTGAATTCAAACCAACCCTGAGAAATATTATAGTGCTGTCGTTTTAAGCCACTGCATCTGGGTGGGGCCTGTCCCACTAGGGATATACTCAGGTCTGGAACTGCTTGCTTAGCCTTGTGCTACCCTTATACTAATGGGAGCGAAGTAATGGGCCGCAGCCTGACTTTCAACCATCCTTCACAAAGGATATGAATTGTTTTCTTCTTTCAGAAGAAGGACCTCATAAGTAGGGGTATGGAAGAGAAGAAGTTAATCCAGTGCCAATGTTGTTAACTATACTGTGTCTATTAACATTCACCTTGTATGCACTTTCTTCCGTTTTCCCCACATTATAAAATGCTTTCCTTCATTATGATTTCAGTGATGCTTGGAATTACTAGACGTTCTAAATCCAAGGTTCTACATTTTTCCCATTAAGATGTACATGATGGCTGACATCTACATGAGTGAACCCTTGCATGGGCTGATCTCATGGGCTCCGAAAGCCCACTGCACTAGCTAATCAAGGCTCTTGCCTTCGTTCTTTAGTGCAGCCCAGTTTGGAGGTATTGAATTTGTGAATATTTGTGAAAATCTAGAATGCAATTTAAAAATACCATGTAGGGCACCTGGGTGGCTCAGTCAGCTAAGCCTCCGACTTTTGATTTCGGCTCAGGTCATGATCTCAGGGTTCTGAGATGGAGCCCTGTGTCGGGCTCCACTTTCAGAGGGGAATCTGCTTGAGATTTTCTCTCTCCTTCTGCCCTTTCCCCCACTCGCACTCTCTTTCTCTCTCTCAAATAAATAAATCTTTAAAAAATAATAATAATAGGGCGCCTGGGTGGCTCAGTTGGTTAAGCAACTGCCTTCGGCTCAGGTCATGATCCTGGAGTCCCGGGATCGAGTCCCGCATCGGGCTCCCTGCTCAGCAGGGAGTCTGCTTCTCCCTCTGACCCTCCTCCCTCTCATGCTCTCTGTCTCTCATTCTCTCTCTTGCAAATAAATAAAATCTTAAAAAAAAAAAATTAAAAAAAAAAAAAAATAAAAATAAAAAAATAATAATAATAATAAAATACGGGAAGTTTGTTGGAATAATTTGTTCCTTGATTCAACTTTACCAGACAATGGGAGAAAAAATACCCTAATTCTTTTTTTTCAAATTTTATTTTATTATGTTATATTAGTCACCATACATCATTAGTTTTTGATGTAGTGTTCCATGATTCATTGTTTGCGTATAACACCCAGTGCTCCATTCAATACGTGCCCTCCTTAATACCCATCACCAGGCTAACCCATCCCCCCACCCCCCTCCCCTCTAAAACCCTGTTTGTTTCTCAGAGTCCACAGTCTCTCATGGTTCGTCTCTCCCTCCGAAAAATACCTTAATTCTTTACTTAACTCCATTCCCCTCTGCGTAAACTGCCCTTCCTTCTTTCACCTCTAGATAATTTAGCTTTTGATAGCTACTTGCTCTCTCAAATTCTCTCTCAAAAGGCAGCATCAATTTTCTTTCAACTGATTTTGATTGCCTTTTAAATGTCCTTCTTGAATGAAGACTGCATTTTATCAAATTACTTCTTTCTATGTCTCTCTGGCTCTGAGGACAGGTCCAGTTACCAACTTTACTCTTCCAGTTCCAGAATCAGTACACAGCAAATAGCAGGCACTTTGTAATTCTTGGCAGAACTAAAATTAAATATGAAAACTAAAAACGTTACCTGTCTCAGAAACTGTAAGCAAGGGACGCATGGGTGGCTCAGTCAGTTAAGCATCTGCCTTAGGCTCAGGTCATGATCTCAGGGTCCTGAGATCGAGTCCCACATTGGGCTCCCTGCTCAGTAGGGAGCCTGCTTCTCCCTCTGCCTTCTGCTCCGCCTGTCTGTACTCTCTCTCTGACAAATAAATAAAATCTTAAAAAAAAAAAAAAAGATTTAGGACGCCTGGGTGGCTCAGTTGGTTAAGCGACTGCCTTCAGCTCAGGTCATGATCCTGGAGTCCTGGGATCAAGTCCCACATCAGGCTCTCTGCTCAGCAGGGGGTCTGCTTCTCCCTCTGACCCTCTTCCCTCTCATGCTCTCTGTCTCTCATTCTCTCTCTCTCAAATAAATAAATAAAATCTTTAAAAAAAAAGATTTAAAAAAACAAAAAAAGAAACTGTAAGCAAACTTAAATGGAAGAAAATATTCTCATGATTAATTTTCACAGGACCTTTTTAAGAAAGAAATGAACTGTGAATATAATTAATTATAAATTAATTGTAAAAGCAATGGTGGAGAATAATAGAAAAACGAGAACCAGAAACAGTTCAAATAAAAATGTAAGAATCGTGATTAATTCTCAAACATAATTAATAATGCAGTGACCAATGGATTGCTTTTTTTAGCTTTCTAATATCCTCTATTCTTTCTAGAACTTGAAATCTAGTTTGTAATTTGACCCTAGAAGCAAATACTATATTCCAGGTCAGTATATTATCTATTAGGGGATCCTTCATCACTAATTTCAAGGCAAGGTCTTAAGTGGCAGGAAAATGGAGAAAAGGAAAACAAAATAACTGACCAGTTAGGACTTTCCTCCTTTTATCTATCCTTACAGCCACAGAGGAAATAGAGATAAATCAGAGATTGGAGACAAACAACGATTATAAAATTCCAGTTAGTATCTTCAGCTAACTCGGGAGCTATCATAATCACTGAAACAAAAATGGATGTTAATGAAAAGAATAATCCTTGGAATTTCTGAAAGGGAGTACCTCTACCAGTAATCCCAAAGCTTGCCTGACCATAGCACCCAAATTAGTAGCCATATTTCCAGAGAGACGCCCCACTGGTAAAGCAGAACTGCAGTGTTAGACTAAGCTGAGATCTGACATGGATTTTGTCATCCATCTTTTTAATGGCCCTTATTAAAGTATAATTTACATATGATAAACTACACTTATTTTAAGTAGACCATTAAAAGAGTTTGACAATTGATAACTACCACAATTTGTAATCATCATCACTATCCAGATATAGAACATTTCCTCACCCACAAATGTTCAGTGGCTCTTTGCAGTCAATCCCCCCTCATTCCTGGATCTAGGAGACCATTTACCTGCTCTCTCTCCCAGTAGTTTAGTATTATATTTTCTAGAATGTCAAGTAAATAGAATCACACAGTACGTACGCCTCTTTGGCTTCTTTGCTGCACATATTTTTGAGAGTCTTCCATGTTGTTGTGTGTTTTCTCTTTATTATTGAGCAATATTCCACTGTATGGCTATACCAGAGTTTGTTTATTCACTCACTTACTGATGGACTCTTGAGATGTTTTCAGTTTTGTGCTATTGTGAATAAATTTGCTATGAATTTCTTGAGCAAGGCTTTGTGTTGACATATATTTCTACTTATCTTAGGTAAATACCTATGCATGGAATTATTAAATAATGTGATAACTGTATGCTTAAACTGCAAAACTGTTTTCCAAAGTGTGTGTACTATTTGACACTCCTTCCAGCAATGTATGGGTTACAGATGCTTCACATCTTTGTGGAGCATCTTCAGCACTTGATATTGTTAATCTTCCTCATTTTTTTTTAGGCATTCTAGGGGGTGAGTAGTCGTATATCACTGTAGTTTTAGTTTGCATTTTCCTGATTACTAATAATCCTGAGCATCTTCTTGTGTTTCTTATTGACCATTTGTATATCTTTTTTTTTTTTTTTTTTTTTTTACCAATTATCTGTTCAAATCCTTTGCTCATTTTATTATTACTATTGCCTACTCCAAGGTCATACAGATTGTCTCCTATACTTTCTCTGAGTTTTATAGTTTTGGCTTTTACATTTAAGGCTGTGATCCATTTCAAGACAATCTTTTTTTTTTTTTAAGGTTTTATTTATTTGTCAGAGAGAGAGAGAAAACACAAGCAGGGGGAGTGGCAGAGTGAGAGGGAGAAGCAGGCTCCCCACTGAGCAGGGAGCCCAATGCGGGACTTGATCCCAGGACCCAAAGGTAGACGCTTAACCGACTGAGCCACCCACGAGTCCGCAAGATAATCTTTGTATATAATGCAAAGTACATGCTGAGATTCATTTTATTCCTGTGGATGTCTTGTTATTTCAACACCACTTGTTGAAAATATTAGCAATGGACCCACTGAATTACCTTGAAGTCATAATCAAAAATCAGTTTATATTCAATTTGTGTGTATATTATAATTATATATCTATATAATTACACAATTATATATGTCTGTCTAATTATATATTGCTATATAATTATATATTTCTATATAATTATAATTAATTTGTGTACATATATCCAGACTCTCTATTCTATTCTATTGACTATTATTATGCTAATATTCATTATCTTAGGTTCTGTAACTTTATGGCATCTTGAAATTAGGTAGTGTAAGTTTTTAACGTGATTCTTATTTGTCAAGATTGTATTCAATATGCTAGATTTTCTGCATTCCATAGAAATTTGATAATAAGTTTGCCAATATCTACAAAAGAAAGGCTACAGTAATTTTGATTGGGATTAAAACTGAATCAATAGAACAGTTTGGGAAATTTTGAAATTTTAATAGTTCTGATTCCTCCAATCCATGAACCTGGTATACATCCCCATTTGTTCAGATCTTCTTTAATTTTCCTTACCAATAAATGGTAATGTTCTACGTGCAAATATTAAATAAATTTTGTTAAATTTATTTTTACATACTTTATTTTTGTGCTATGTACATAGTATTTGGGGTTTTTTTCCCAATTGTTCATTGCTCATATAAAAAATTCAATAGAGTTTTGTATATTGAATTTGTATCATACCATCTGGCTAAATTCACTTATTCTAGTAGCTTTTTTGCAGATTCATTAGGATTTTTAAAATATACTATCATAGGGGTGCCTGGGTGGCTCATTCGTTAAGCGTCTGCCTTCGGCTCAGGTCATGATCCCAGGGTCCTGGGATCGAGCCCCGCATGGGGCTCCCTGCTCAGCAGGAAGCTTCTTCCTCTCCCACTCCCCCTGGTTGTGTTCCCTCTCTCGCTGTCTCTCTCTCTTTCAAATAAATAAATAAAATCTTAAAAAAAATATATATATATACTATCATATCTTCAGCAAATAGAAAGTTTTGCTTCTTTTTCTCCAATCTATATACCTGTTATTTGTTTTTCTTGCCTGTTGCAACAGTGAAGATCTCCAGGAAAATGGTGAATAAGGTGGTAAAAGCTATTCCCTTGCCTACTCCCAATCTAAGAGGGAAGGCATCAGTCTTTCACTGGTAAACATGATGTTAGTGGCAGGTTTTTCAGTCTCCCTATATCAGGATGAAGAAGTGTTCTAGTTCGAGTTTCCCCAGGATTTTTAAAAATAATTAAGTGTTGAATTTTCTAAGTACTTCTACTGTACCTATGGCAATAATAATCTGATTTTCTACCCTTATTATTCTTTTAATATGGTGAATTACATTAATTAATTGTTGAAGGCTAAACCAATCCTGCATGTCTGGGATAAATCTACTTTGGTCATGAGGTGTTTTATTATTTATCTATTGCTGGGTTGGATTTGCTAACATTTTGTTACGAATTGTTCTGTCTGTGTTCCTGAGGGATTTGGGCCTTTAATTTCATTATCTTTTGATACCTTTGTTTTCAGGGCAATTCTGGCCTCATAAAATGACATGGGAAGCTTCCCTTTCTCTTCTATTTTCTGGAAGCTTTTATGTATGACTGGTATTATTCTTTCTTAAATTTTTGGTAGAATTCACTAGGAAGTCCATCTGAGACTAGAGTTTTCTTTGTGGGAAGACTTTTAATTATAAATCAAATTGTTTAAAAAATGCAATGCTACTCAGATTTCATCTTCCTTTTATTATTTGTGACTTTCACTTGTCTATTTTTGTTCATTTCCATTTTAGTAATGCATTTCTGTCACTTAAGTCTACTTTATCTGGTGCACCTGTGTCAGAACTTGTGTAGGATATATACTGAGGCATGAAACTTGACGCTTTATTTATCCTAGTGTATCTTTATTTTCTTTGACATTAATTTCTGCTTTTATTGTACTTTTATACTTTATTTTCTTTGGTTTCTTTGGTTTTATTCTATTTTTTTTAAAGATTTTATTTATTTATTCATGAGAGACAGAGAGAGAGAGAGGCAGAGGGAGAAGCAGGCTCCCAAGGAGCAGAGAGCCCGACACGGGACTCGATCCCAGGACCCTGGGATCATGACCTGAGCCGAAGGCAGACGCTTAACCATCTGAGCCACTCAGGCGCCCTCCATTTATTTTTTCTAACTGTATGCTTTCCTTCTTGATTTTCAACCTTTCTTTTTCTTTAAAAAGCATTTATTACTATAAATTTCCCTCTAAATGCCTTTCTTGCCCATCCCTCAAGTTTTACTCATTAGTATTTTCATTACCATTGATTTCTTTTTGACTTAGAGTTACTTAGAAATACATATTTTTAAATGTTTAAATGCATTGTTTGCTTTTTTTACATTGTTGTTATTGATTTTATACTAGATTGCATTGTTGACAGAAAATATGAGTTGTATGATACCTGCCTTTGCAATTTGTTGAGGCTTGCTTTATGGCCTAGCCCATAATCAGGTTGGTTGGTTTGTTCCTTATGTTCTCAAGAAGAATATGCATTCTTTAATCATTGGTTCTAAAAATCAACAGTTCTCTCTGTATCTATTAATCAAGGCTGCTAAGTCTTCCATATATTCATTAAACTTTTGGTCTACAATTCAAATATTGCATTTGTCCACTTCTTGTGTTATTACATCAATTTGGCTCTCTATATTTTAGTCTTTTTAAATTTGATACTGTATTTTACATATTTTAGTGAGTTCTGTAAAGTTAGAATTTCCCGTTGAAATAAGCCTTTTATCATTACTGTGTGACTCTATCTTTAACACTAATTTTTGTCTTATATTCTACTTTAATATTAACAAAGACTCCAACATTTTTTGGCCAGTATACCTTTTTAAATTATTTTATTTTAAAAAATAAAAAATTTTATTCTTTTACTGTCAACCTTTCTTAGTCTTTACGTTCCAGGTGCATCTCTTATAAACATGCAAATGGGTTTTGCATGTTTATATCTAACAGTATCTGTCTTTCAGCTGATGAGTCCAGATTTTCTATAAATCTATAAAATCTATAAATCTATAAATTGTGGGTGCCTGGGTGGCTCAGTCGGTTGAGTGGCTGCCTTTGGCTCAGGTCATGATTCCAGGGTCCTGGGATCAAGCCCCACGTCGGGCTCCCTGCTCGGTGGAGAGCCTGCTTCTCCCTCTCCCTCTCCCTGCTGTTCTCCTTACTTGTGCTCTCTCTCTCTGTCAAATAAATAAAATCTTTAAAAAAAAAAATCTATAAATTGTTACCTGGACTTGTTTCTGTCATCATGCTTGTGCTTTTTCCTTTGTTGTATTTTTGTATGTTTCTCTATTCTTTCTTCAGGCAAATTATTGGTTTACTTTCATTTTTAAGAAATATTAGGGTAAAAAATATATAACACAAATTTGACTCTTAAATCACTTTTAAGTGTACAATTCAGTGGCATTAATTACATTCACAGTGTTGTGCAACCACCACCACTATCTATTTCCAGAACTTTTTCATCACTTGAAACAGAAACTCTGTAACTGCTAGCAATAACTCCCTCAGTCCTCTCTTGCTCTAGCCCCTGGTAACCTTAATCTATTTTCTGTGTCTATGAATTTGCCTATTCTTGACATTTCACATAAGTGGAATCATACCATCTTCGTCCTTCTGTGTCTGGTTCATTTCACTCAGCAAAAAGTCTTCCAGGTTCATCCATGCTACAGCATGAGCAGAACTACATTTTTTTTTCGTGCCTTAATAATATTCCAATGTATATATATACTGTGTTTTATTTATCCATTCATTGGTTTATGAACATTTGGGTTGTTTCCACCATCTGGCTATTCTGAATAATGTTGCAATGAGCCTGGGTGTACAAATAACTATTTGAGTCCCTGCTTTTAATTATTTGGGCTATATGCCTAGGAATGGGATTGCAATTTGCTTTCTTATTTGGTTGTTTCCTTCTACTGATTAAAGATTACGGACTCCATATCTACTCTTTAATGATTAACTTTTAAGCAATATTTTGCATTCATAATAACTAACCAAGTCTACAGTCAGTATTTTAACCCCCTCCAAATAACACAAGGAATTTAGAAACTTAACTCATAGCCTCTTTCCTGACTTACATAGATTTATTGCCCAGAATTAGTTTCTGTGTTCTTTTTAACCCCACAAAGTATTTATTATTATTATAATTATTATTACTGGTATGCTGAGATGATACAAATTAAATAACAACCACTGAAAGAGTATAAATAGAGTACATAACTTAAAAAACAGGAGATTAAAAAAGTGAAATCTTGATGTAAATCTTTCAATGTAAAAATATTCTGATTTTTTTAAGTTAGCCACTACATAAAGATGAAGAAATAAAAATGTAAAATTCTCAAAAAAAACCACACAAACTTTCAGTACTGTGCAGAGCAAACAAAGTACCAGGGTAACAAATGTCAGCTCAAGTTTAAAATCTATGATGTAAGTTGACGTTGCCATAATGTCTAACTCTGGTTTGTTCATACCTGTGTACTGATAAAAAATGATGTATCTCTGACCTTGACTATACTAATCAGTTTCTGAACTATGCCAACTGAAGTACCCTAAATTCTTTCCTCGATGCTTTACTTGTGGCTCAGCAGACCAATATGGCTCAACCACTTCACTGGTCAGCACTGGTCCTCAAGTGCCTAACACACGCCAGCCCAGTTCCAGTCACTGGGGACACAGCATTGAACATACAGACAAAAATGAATGCTGTCATATTTGAACAGACATCTCCAAAGAGACATACAAATAGCCAATAAGCACGTGAAAAAATGCTCAATATACTAATCATTAGGGAAATGCAAATCAAAACCACAAAATACCACCTCACACTCATCAGGATGGCTATAATTTAAAAAAAAAAAATAAGAAAATAACAAGTGTTGATAAGAATGTAGAGAAATGGGAACCCCTGTGCACTGCAGGTAGGAATGTAAAATTGTGCAACCACTGTGGAATATGGTATGGTGGTTCCTCAAAAATTAAAAATAGAACTACCATATGATCCACCAACTCCACTTTTGGGTACCTCGAGAGAAATGAAATCAGAGTCTTGAAGAGATATGTGTGCACCCATGTTTATAACAGCATTATTTAAATTAGCAACATGTAGCTAGATGAGTGGGTAAGCAAAATGTGATATATACATACATTGGATTATTATTCAGCCTTCAAAAGGAATGAAATTCCGACACATGCTACAACACAGATAAAACTTTAGGACATTATGCTAAGTGAAATAAGCCAGTCACAAAAAGAAACAAAGACTATATGACTCTCCTCTTAAGAGGTCCTTAAAGTGGTCAAAATCATAGAGACAGAAAATCTGGTGGTTGCCAGGGACTAGGAGAAGGGGCAGAATGGGGAGTTAGTGTTTAATGGGCATAGAGTTTCAATTTTACAGGATGAAGAAGATGGAGATGGATGGTAGTGATGGTTGCACAACAATATGAATGTTCTTAATACCATTGAACAGTACACTTAAAAATGGTTCAGAAAACGACAGAGTTAAGATAATAAATTTTATGTGTATTTTTTACCACAATAAAAAAATTGAAAAAAAAAATTCCTTGAAGGAGTTTACATATGGTCAGAAAGAAAGGAAATGAACAAATAAAACATGTACTAGGCCAAATGGTGAAAGTGTTCTAGAGGAAAGCAAAACAGGGGAAGAAGACAGGGAATGCTAGGGAAAGGGGCTGGGGGTGGTTGCAGCGGTCAGGGAAGACTTTACCCAAGGAGGTGATGTTTGAGCAAACACCTCCCCTAGCTCTGCACTCCCCTTATTAGAGAAGAATTGCTGCGAAGAGGGGGGCCTCTGAGCCAGGACTACATTTCCCAGCCCTCCCGCATCTTGACGTAGCCACATAAGTGATTCTCTCCAATGGAATTTGAGCAGACAGGCTTTCTCTTACCTCTAAGCCAGGGTTTTTATGAATCTGAGATGGCTCCTCCACTGGTCCGCCCCTCTTCTGCCAACGGAAGCAGAAGACTCTGAGGCTTCAAACAGTGCTGCCCAAGAGAAATATAATGTGAACTATATATGTTATTTTTAATTTTCCAATAGCCATAATAATACATGTTTTAAAAAATGGGTGAATTCATTTTAATGATGCATTTTGAACCCAATATTTCCAAAAACTATTTCAACATATATCCAAGATAAAAAATAATGAGATACGCTATATTCTCTCTTTTTTTTTTTTTCCAAATCCAGTATGTTTTACACTTACAGCGCTATTAGCCATTTTTCAAGTCCTCAGTAGCCACATGCAGCACCACATTGGACAGCGGAAGTCTAGAATATGGTGAAGCCATAAGATGTCTCCATATGGGGGACAGCCACCCATCAACCAGGAATACCCACATCGTATCATTACATGAGAGAAAAATAAACTTCCTTTGTGTTCACCTTCCAAAGGTTTGAGATTCATTGGTTACAGAAACGGATTCCTTGAGGTTGGTATAGAAAATAAAAAACTAAAATATTAGAGCATCGGCTTAGCAATCAAGTAAGAGGTAGCACAAAAGAGACATTAGAAGCTGGAAATCAGAGACTCATGTCATATGCTTATAAAACTACCAACTGAGTGCTTGTAAGACAGACCAGGAACACAGTGACCCTGTAGCATTATAATAATTTAAAAGAACAAGAATGCCAACAGACGCTGTAGTAGTCTGCCTAGGCTGCCATAACAAAATACCACAGACAGGGTGGCTCACACAACAGAGATTGATTTTCTCACAGTTCTGGAGGCTGGAAGTCCAAGATCAACCCTAGCCAGGTTGGTTTCTGGTAAGAACTTGCTCCTTGGCTTTCAGAGCTGCCTTTTTTGTGTCCTCAAAAGGTCTTCTCTCTATGCGTGTGTACTCCTGGTGTCTCTTCCTCTTCTTATAAGGACCCTAGTCCTACTGGATTGGGTTCCCACCATTATTATCTCATTTTACCTTAATTACCTCCTTTACAGCCCCTATATCCAAATACTGTCACATTGAGGGTTAGGGCTTCCACATATGAATTTGGAGAGACACAATTCAGTTTATCAATGATGCTGCAAGCTCCTCTCTGCACTGAACAGAGTGCAAGTAAGAAATGTGTTCAGGGAAGAATCAGCTAGTTTGCAAGCAAAAATGAAAGAGAATGAAGAGAATCTAGAAATCAAGGTGAGTTTGGAGCCTTGTGGGTTTGGAAAGCAGACTGCTTCTAGATACCAACCAGTAGGAGATAACACCTGAAATGAGCAAAAGTGCCCATTAGAGGGTTCTGGAGGGGAGGGGGGTGGGAGGATGGGTTAGCCTGGTGATGGGTATTAAAGAGGGCACGTTCTGCATGGAGCACTGAGTGTTATATGCAAACAATGAATCATGGAAGACTACATCAAAAACTAATGATGTAATGTATGGTGATTAACATAACATAATAAAAAAATTTTTTTTAAAGTGCCCATTAGATTGTTCTGGTTAAGCAGAGGTTTGCGAGGCTAAAACACAAATTGTGGTAACGTATTCTCTTCCCACCAAGCCTCTTGCTTCAAGGGGCCTCAAGTTAGCCCCATTAAGTTAAGAGAGAAATATGTATAGGGACAAAGAGGGAAAGAAATAGAGCAGGCTTAAGAATAATTTTTAAGAAAGAACTTTGGATGTGGTTACTGGCAGATGGAATGGCCTAGAAATCATGGCAATAATGTTTCCAAAGAAATCAAGGGAATAACGTTTCCAAAGCACAGTGATCTGAGCCTTAAAAAGCCTGTGATTAAAACGTCCTCCTAGGGACCTCAAATATCCAACAGCAGGATGCAGGCTGTGAAAGCTGTGCACGCTCCAAGGAAGTCAGATTCCTTACTGCTGAACTCAGACAGCACCAGAAAGGATAATGGACAAGAAAGAACACCCCAGGGGGCAGAGCCAAGGACCACAGCAAACAGTGAACAAGCAAGTTCCTCCCATGAAGCAGAACCACAGTCTAATGAAGGAACCTTCTCCACCTCCCAGGCAGGGAGCCTTCATAATGCCCGCCCAGTCGGATTCCCCATTGCTATGGACCAGTTACTGCTATGGATCTCCCAGTCTGCCCTTTTCCAAGTAAGAGTCTCTATTGTTATCCTGTTCTCAACAAACCTCAAGGATTATCGCGGGGTAGGTGGGCAGACAATTTGCTTTTGAATTCCCAGGTCTCTGAGCCAAAGGAACACAGGACCCAGAGTGCCTAGACTTGGGTGGGACTTTGGATTGTCTCCTTTAGGAAGGATCCACACAGATACTTGGTGGCCAAGGGGCAGCCTGTGGCAGAAATAGCTAGCTGCCTCACGAGTTTGTACTCCCTTCCATGGTGTTCAGTTCTCACTGGGATGTGCTGCAGAACCAGTGATTACGATCACAGCTCCCCTTAAATCCAGTGTATCCATGTAACTAGCTGTTCTTAAGAGAATGTGAGTAGAAGTGCTATATGCCTTGTCTACTGTCTGTTTCCCCTTCCGACAGCTAGAAACAGAGGTCTCGGGACTGTCTAAAGAAAGTGCACACAAATGGAAGGAGCCTATTGCCACAGACAGGAAATCTACCTGGCATCCAGGAACACCATTATCAGACTGTTCCGTGAGTGAGAGATTGACTTCTGTTTTAATACATCACTGAAATTGTAAAGTTTCTTTGCTATAGAAGCTCAAATTAGCTTAATTAACGTGCCCCTAAAAGAGGTGAAGGAGAGCGTGATACATGTCTAGATGAAAAGCATTCCAGGCAGAGGGAAACAGGTCAGTAAATGCATGGCCCTTAGGCAGGAGAATACCAAATGTGTTCAAGGATTAGCAAGGAGCTGAGTGTGGCTGAAGCAAAGCAAACAAGGGGAAAATTGAAGGTGATAAGATCAGAGTTGTAAAAAGAGTCCAGATCCTTAAAACCTTGTAGGCCACTGTGAGGACTTTAGCTTTTACTCTGAATGGGTTGGAAAGCCATTGTAAGTATTGGGAGAGGAAGGAGGACACGATCTGACATTTTCATTTGGATCACTATAGCTGGTGCTTAGGAACAAATCACAGGGCAACAACAGACAAATCAGCTTTGAGACTATGAAAACAATCCAGGGGAGAGCTAGAGGTGGTTTGGAATTGGGAGGTGGTGGTGGTGGTGGTAATCAGTGTTTAGATTCTGGATATATCTTTAGGCTATATGTCTGAAATTCAGGCATAAATAATATTTATGCTTCTGGGTGACTCAGATTAGAGAACTACATGTGCATCAAGAGTAGAAATTGGTTCCCAGCAGCTCATAAAGTGCTTGGTGTCCTCTGGAGTGAAAAGGGAACAGCACTATTGGAGTGAAAAGGGTACAGGTATTAATAACTAATGTGTAAAACATAAATGAAACTAACTGAAGGTCTTAGGAATGCCTTCTGAGTCCCCAGCCCACAAGGAACTCCTCACTGAGATTTAATGCTATTGAAATATATGCATCTTCGGTGCCACCTTTTATATTAACCACGAGATTGTCACTGGCCTCAGAGACAATGTTGCTTTGGCTTCTTTCTAACAGCCAACTGTGATTGTTCTAAAGCGAGCAAACAAAAATCAGCTACCTCTTTAAGCTGGAAAACTACAAAGATGTCAGTTTTATAGCCATGAAATTCAGTGAAGCTTCCTCGCAGGCTGTATGGAGGCTTCTTTCTCTTACTTTCTCATTGCATGTTTAACCAGAGAATCATTAGAGAATAGTGAAAGCGAGATTATTCTTACTAGTGTGCAAATTTTAATTCATCTCTTCTTTTACATGTTTAATTTTAGCCCTATAGTTGCAACATGTGGTATCCCCCACCAGCAATATCATCTGCTTTTCCTCTCTTCACATGTCCCCTTTAGGCTTCAGCTGAGCTTGTAATTGTTTTCCTCCTTTAGAGGACTCACTGGGAAAAAAAAAGGTAAATCATTTATATAACTGTATTTTTCTCAACTAGCAACTTTGCTTGGCTTATGTTGACACTGACTAAGGTGAAATCTTTTTGAAAATTTTCATTATTAAAAAAAAATCGCAAGATTACAAAAAGTTGAGGGAAAGAGCAAACACCAGTTACCCTAAGTGGATATTCCAGCATTATGTCCCTGTAATTGCAAACATCAATAAAATATTTAACAACCATGAGACAAGTAAAGAAATCATTAAAATGGAAAAACACATTTCCAGAGTAAATTTCAGCAAGCTTAAGAAAACAAGTGGTCACATGAGAACATAATTAAACAATAAGAAACCCAGTAAAACTGGGTGTGAAAATAGGAAGGAATCCTCCTTGAGTCAAAAGGATAGACGAAATATAATTTCATCAGCCAAAAAAATGTTGAATAACTGAAATAAAGAGGAATTACAAACACACACACAAACACACAGAGGATATTGGACCATTTTACTACGCTGGTGTAGGCCTAAGGGGGAAAAATAAATGCAATAAAATATTATTATTTGCAAAAAAACAAAACACATAAGGATAGAAAAATATTGTCATGTTGCTTACTTAAAAAAGGAAATCATGCTCCCTTGTGGATAAGGACCTACAACTTTTAAAAATAACATTAAACAGAAGAAACATAATTTTTCTGGCATTCTTTTGACCAAAACACAGTCAGTTTTGATGGTACTTTTATAACAGACAACATCTGGAGAAGAGAGAAAGAACACTTAATTAAAGTATGTCTTTAAAATGTAGACCAAAAGAGTATGTCCTAATTCGTAGGGCCTTATAAGTTCCTGCGCCATCTGGTATCATTCTTTTTTTTTTTTTAAAGATTTTATTTATTTATTTGAGAGAGAGAATGAGAGACAGAGAGCACGAGAGGGAAGAGGGTCAGAGGGAGAAGCAGACCCCCAGCTGAGCAGGGAGCCCGATGCGGGACTCGATCCCAGGACTCCAGGATCATGACCTGAGCCGAAGGCAGTCGCTTAACCAACTGAGCCACCCAGGCGCCCCATCTGGTATCATTTTTCACACGTGTGTGCAGCTGAATAGAAGAACAAGACAAAAGTCTCTGTCCTGCCATCTCAGAAGCTACAATTTATTTGATAGGCGTGCTCTAGATAACCAGTGAAGATCTTACTCATATCTTTAAATCTTTGACAATAATAATCATCTAGGCATCCCAAGAAATTCTATTAAGTTGGTCAGGCAAGCTGCTGTTTTCTACACCATCTTCTGAATCCTTCTCCTTTTATGAGGAGACTCTCTCCTCCTACCTTGTTAGGAATGCAGGGTCACCTCCCACTCAAGCCTTCCGGGAAGAAGGACCAACTCCTGCCCCAGTCTTACCCGATTCCACTCACATCTGCACCACTGAACTACGGCAGCCCTGAGCTCTTTCTTCTTGGGGCTGATGACTTCAGGGTCCTATTCTCTACAGCCACACTGATGTACTTATCTGAGAGCTGAGAGGCCATTAGTGAATATGCCCAAGAAGTGGTCATGTTAGTTTGTGACCAAAGGAGTAGAGAGGAGCATCTTGGGAAATATTCATGGAAAGAGACCAAACATTGGTCGAATCACGATGTCTCTGCTATTGTGAGAGAGAAGGAATTATAAGAACATGGTGTCTACAAGGATAAGAAGGTAAAAAAACAATGACAACAGAGATTGTTCTCAGACTCCCTATTTCGGCCTGACGTGACTTTGCTGGGAGGCGGGAGGAGGGTGCGAGTGGGCCCCAAGTCTGCCTCCCATACTCCACAGCAGTAGCACCTCACAGAAGCAGCAAGGCCTGTCCTAAAAGTAGGGAAGACCCAGGGCTGGTTTCATGAGATGACAGCAGTGGCACCTGGCACCTGTGATGGGGGCACAATGGCATCACAGAGTCTCCCCCTGGCCTGAGGGGCACAATGGCATCACAGAGTCTCCCCCTGGCCTGAGGGGCACAATGGCATCACAGAGTCTCCCCCTGGCCTGAGGGGCACAATGGCATCACAGAGTCTCTCCCTGGCCTGAGGGGCACAATGGCATCACAGAGTCTCCCCCTGGCCTGAGGGGCACAATGGCATCACAGAGTCTCTCCCTGGCCTGAGGGGCACAATGGCATCACAGAGTCTCCCCCTGGCCTGAGGGGCACAATGGCATCAGAGTCTCCCCCTGGCCTGAGGGGCACAATGGCATCACAGAGTCTCCCCCTGGCCTGAGGGGCACAATGGCATCACAGAGTCTCCCCCCTGGCCTGAGGGGCACAATGGCATCACAGAGTCTCTCCCTGGCCTGAGGGGCACATTGGCATCACAGAGTCTCCACCTGACCTGAGGGGCACAATGGCATCACAGAGTCTCCCCCTGACCTGAGGGGCACAATGGCATCACAGAGTCTCCCCCTGGCCTGAGGGGCACAATGGCATCAGAGTCTCCCCCTGGCCTGAGGGGCACAATGGCATCACAAAGTCTCCCCCTGGCCTGAGGGGCAAAATGGCATCACAGAGTCTCCCCCTGGCCTGAGGGGCACAATGGCATCACAAAGTCTCCCCCTGGCCTGAGGGGCACAATGGCATCACAGAGTCTCCCCCTGGCCTGAGGGGCACAATGGCATACAGAGTCTCCCCCTGACCTGAGGGGCACAATGGCATCACAGAGTCTCCCCCTGGCCTGAGGGGCACAATGGCATCACAGAGTCTCCCCCTGGCCTGAGGGGCACAATGGCATCACAGAGTCTCCCCCTGTCCTGAGGGGCACAATGGCATCACAGAGTCTCCCCCTGGCCTGAGGGGCACAATGGCATCACAGAGTCTCTCCCTGGCCTGAGGGGCACAATGGCATCACAGAGTCTCCCCCTGGCCTGAGGGGCACAATGGCATCACAGAGTCTCCCCCTGGCCTGAGGGGCACAATGGCATCACAGAGTCTCTCCCTGACCTGAGAGGCACAATGGCATCACAGAGTCTCTCCCCGACCTGAGGGGCACAATGGCATCACAGAGTCTCTCCCCGACCTGAGGGGCACAATGGCATCACAGAGTCTTCCCGACCTGAGCTCCAACAGCTCTGCTGCCCAGGGGTGGCCAAGCTCCCTGGAGACACCTGCTGCCATGTGTCACTTGTAGGGGCAGGAAGAAACCAACGTATGGCCATGGAGGCCTTGGGTATCAGACAAGATGGGAAGGACCTGTTTGAGGGTATGTAGGACTGGGGACTCCCAGAATTCACTGGGGAAGCAGGGGTGAGTCTCTGAACAAGGCCAGAAAGTCCAGTGTATTATATGAAATATTACAGAGAAATTACCCCCATTTTTATCCCCGGGTGTGGGCTGAGGAAAGATGTCTTAATGGGCTACGTGGGCGATGTTGGTTAAATGATTACTCTTTCCAGGAACAGTTTACATTTTAACAGGGACTTCCTGTAGACCATACATTAACCCCTGTACATGAACATTTCCCCCTGGTTGTTTAGAGGAGGCCTGGGCTAATACGTCTCCATTTGGGCCCCCATTGGGCTCTACTTCTCTAGTTTTTCCAGGGTGGAAGGCCCTGCATGTGGTAAGGTGGCTCTGGGTTAGGAAAGGTAGTATCTGTAGTATTTAAACATACGTTTCTAGTTCTGAGCTGCTAACCCCAAAGTCGTCTTTCCACCCACTTCAACACCAACCTCCCCCCTCTAGTGCATAATGGGAACATCTTCACGTGGTCCTGCAAAGGATTACAATGAACAAATGCTATGAATATAATGCCATTAAGTAGGTATAAAAAGTACATCCAGCCATTTAATTTTAAGCTTAGAAGGATAAAGGTCACAAAGGTCAGTCTTTGGCCTGATATTTGTTAACATTCTCCTTATTAATGTATGTACATCACATAATGTAATAAGCAGAGATGTGTTCAGTTTCACCAAATATGGAAATAAAAAATGATTTCAGCAATATCCTTATATACTTATATATATATAACCTAAGTGTCAAATGTATTTACAATGAATTGGCGGGTTCAGAGGACTTCCAAATCAGCCCTACCACTTTATTTTTTTTTTTTTTAAGATTTATTTATTTGAGAGAGAGAGGGAGAGCGCACATGAGCAGAGGGGCAGAGGGAGAGAGAATCCTCAAGCAGACTCCTCATTGAGCACAGAGCCTGACACAGGGCTCTATCCCAAGACTCTGAAGTCATGCTTTGGGCTGAAATCAAGAGTTGAAATCAGTAGCCCCAGCCCTACCACTTCAAAGAGAAAGCTGGGGCCTAAGTAGGCAAAATTTTAGTTCCAGGTTACCCAGCAAGTGCTGGCCAACCTTGGTCTAGAACCTGTCTCTCTACTCCTCAAAGTGAAGTCCTTCCCTTCTATAAGGCTCTGGAAATTAAGGTGAAGCTTGTCCCTCATTTTCTCCAGAATCTCAATTCCAGGGCAGTGGTCAATTCCCATTTTTACTGCCCCACCCACCGCGATCCCTCCAAACTACCACATCCAAGCCTGCAGCATAAATGGGGCACCATGTAAAGGGGCACCCCATTATATACTCTCCACCATCACATTCCCAGAAACACCTTACCCAGCTCAAAATCCATCCTGTCTGTTATGGTCTGGAATATTTGTTACAGCACAAGCCCCCTCTCCACATCCTGGCCTTCAAGATGCACACACAACAACACATGTACACACACATGCACACCAAGTAGCTTTCCATTTAGTGAGAGCACAAATTACACGATCACTAAGGAAAATGACCTTGCTCCACAGTGCTAAAGATGACAAGGAGTCTGTAAAGATAAAGAATGAACTCCTCTGTTCCCTACGGGACATGTAATCGCAGCTTAGGCACCTCTCTTAGAACAGCTGGACATCTGGATGCAATTTCAGATGGGAGCCATATAACTGCCCTTTGGTACTAATATGATCTTTTTTTTAATTATTGTTGCTAAGGCTATGAGCAGGAACCAGTCATGGACTTATTCTCCTGACATTGCTTATAGTCAGCCAAGAATAAATCTTCTGCCTTCTCTGAACTTGCTAGCAGTTAGAGAAACAAATGTATCATATTCCCAGGCCCCTGAATGGCTGAAGACAAAGGCCATTTTAAATGAGAGCCCTCCTTTTAAGAACTATTAAACTGAACCACTCCAAGATACTTGAGAATTGCCAGGATGTGAAGCCAAGGTCCCTCTGTTGCCTGTATGGAGAAAAATTGGGTTCTAACTCCCTCTGTGACTGCACTTTGGAGAACAGATGCTCCACCCAGATGATGGTGCTTGCAGGAGTGGAAGAAAAGGACAACATCCGTGGAAGCTGAAATAGTAACAGGACAGCTCACACTGTCCAACAACATGAATGAAGTCTAATAAATCTTGGGATATGGAACCCCAAAAGGATAAGACTATTTGCGAGTTTGAGAGGCTATGCAGTAAGTCTTTTGCACAAAAGAATGTCACCTGTCATCTGTGTATATTTTCTAGATTACAGCCCTTGCTGTCATTCTTCTGTTAAACCTCTATCTCACCCATGGGTTCTCATTGACCACCTCAACCCTTTCCAAAAACCAGTGACATAACCACAAACCAGCAAGAGCCAGCCCTCTGCAACTCTGCACCTACTCCAGAGGGGGACACATCTGCCTGAATCTTCATTGATGGCACCAGAGGATCTATTTCTGAAACCATGGATTCAGAAGCATTCAAAAATATTAATGAATAAACATACAACCAGCATGATGGTAACGAACAAGACACTGGGCATTGGGAAAAAAATACCCAAGCCCAACACCAGAGCAGGTAAACTAGAAGTCTCTGGGTGTGGGATTCAGGTACTGGTATTTTTAAAAATCTCCCTGGGAAAAAAATACCCAAGCCCAACACCAGAGCAGGTAAACTAGAAGTCCCTGGGTGTGGGATTCAGGTACTGGTATTTTTAAACATCTCCCCAAGGGATTCTAAAGCACAGACAGTGTTGAGAACCACAGGCCTAGCACAATATGGAGCCCTGAGGACTACGGCCATGTGGGTAGTACAATACTGTTCCAAAGTCAATGACCTTCCAGGCAGAGCTTATAAAGGTAGAATTGCAAAATCAGCATGAAACCTGGTGTTTTTTATTTTAAAATATGGCCCCAAAGCGTTTGACATTTCTTCCATCGACAGGTAGGATGCATCAAAAATAAATTCAAAATGGATGAAAGACCTAATGTGAGACAGGAAACCATCAAAATCCTAGAGGAGAACACAGGCAGCAACCCCTTTGATCTCACAATAGCAACTTCTTACCAGACACACCTCACCAGAGGCAAGGGAAACAAAAGCAAAAATAAACTATTGGGACTTCATCAAGATAAAAAGCTTCTGCACAGCAAAGGAAACCATCAACAAAACTAAAGGCAACTTACAGAATGGGAGAAGATATTTGCAAATGACATATCTGATAAAGGGTTAGTATCCAAAATCTATAAAGAGCTTATCAAACTCGATACCCAAAAATAGATAATCCAGTTAAGAAAGGGGCAGAAGACATGAATAGACATTTTTCTAAAATTTATTTTTTTCAAATAAAAAAATTTTTTTTTAAAACCACAATGAGATACCACCTCACACCTGTCAGAATGGCTAAGATTAACAACACAAGAAACAACAGATGTTAGCAAGGATGCAGAGAAAGGGAACCCTCTTAAACTGTTGGTAGGAATGCAAACTGGTGCAGCCACTCTGGAAGACAGTATGGGGGTCCCGCAAAAAGTTAAAAATAGAGCTATCCTATGACCCAGCAAATGCACTACTAGGTATTTACCCAAAGGATACAAAAATACAGATTTGAAGGGGTACATGCATCCTAATGTTTATAGCAGCATTATCAACAATAGCCAAACTATGGAAATAGCCCAAATGTCCATCTGCTGATGAATGGATTCTTTTTGGTATATATATATATATATACAGGATAGAATATTACTCACCCATCAAAAAGAATGCTATCTCACCATTTACAACATTTTGGAGGAAACTAGAGTGTGTTATGTTAAGCAAAATAAGACAGAAAAAGATAAATACCATGATTTCACTCATCTGGAATTTAAGAAACAAAACAGATGAACACAGAGGAAGGAAGAAAAAAAAAAGAGAGAGAGGGAGGACACTATAAGAGGCTATTAACTACAGAGAACAAACTGAGGGTTGCTGGAGGGGAGGTGGGCAGGTGATGGACTAAATGGGTGATGGGGATTAAGGAGGGCACTTGTGATGAGCTGGGTGTTATATATAAGTGATGAATCACTAAATTCTGCCCCTGAAACCACTATTACCATATATGTTAACTAACTAGAATTTAAATAAAAACTTGAAACCAAAAGAAAAAAAACAAAGGTAGGGTGTGTGTCCTTTTCTCTCGAATATGGGTGGATCTTTGACTGTTTCATCAAAAAAATGTACCAGAATCGATGCTATCTTTGTTCTAAGGCTACATCATAAAAGGCAATACGATTTCCACCTTGTGGGCTTGGGTACTCATTTTGGAGCCCTGAGTCCCCAAAGAAGTCCAACCGCCTTAGCCACCATGTCATAAGGAAGATCAGGCTACACTGAGAAGCCACCTGCTGGGACTCTTCTTGATGCTCCACCCAAGTTCCCAGTCACCATCAGTGTCAACTAAATAACTGAGAGATTGACAGATCGTCTACAAAATCTGGGACTCGAAAGCATCAAAGTAAATAAGTGTACTGGAGTAATGTCTCTGAATTTTCCCATCAAACACTCATTTTCCAGTTTTCCTCCAAATTTAAGATCACTCTTACTTTAAGCAATCAATGAAATTACAAGAGTCTGAAGCTACATCACGAGCTTTCCTTGTTCTGAATAGTGGCTACATTTGAAATGAAATAGAAAAAATACTCTGAAAATGCAAGGAAAAGGTCTGTAACAAAACCCAAAAAGGAATATCCATGTCCTAATCCCTGGAACCCATGGGTGTCACCTTATTTGGAAAAAAGGTCTTTGCAGATATAATTGAGTTAACGATCTTAAGATGAAACATTCCAGAATTATACAAGTGGGAACTATATTCAGTAACAAATGTCCTGTAAGAGATACACAAGAGAGTTAACAGACAGAAGGGGAGCAGGCAATGTGACCGATGAGGCAGAGATCTGAGTGAGGCAGCCATACATCAGGGATTGCTTACAGCCACCAGAAGCGGAAGAGGCAAAAACAAATTCTCCTCTAGAGCCCCAGAGGGAATGTGGCTCAGTCAACACCTTGATTTCGACTTCTGGCCTCCAGAACTGTGAGAGAGTAAATCCCTATTATTCTAAATCAAAGTTTGTGGTGATTTGTCATAGCAGCCACAGGAAATTAATATAGTTGGGAGAAAAAAAAATTCCTAATCAAAATGTTCTGCTTCTACAGAAGGACAAAATTTAATAAATTGCAGTTTTATTCTTTATTACTTGTCTCCTCATGCTTCTACCTAGAAGATAGATTTCAATTCAAAATATCATTTCTAATATAAAAATGTCAAATTACTATTGTTATTTTTCTATATGCTTAATGTTTCCATGCTTGTCTTTTAGATATGATCTCACAGTGATTTTTTAGGCTGTATTTATCAGCAACCTAAATAGAGTACAAAGTAAAGGGCTTGACTGAGCATTCTAAATTCTGCAGATGTTGCACTTAAATGCTGCGAGGTGAGGAGTGGAGAGCAGCGCACTATACAGAAAGGATAAGAAGAATGATAACCTTTCTGTAAAGTATATGACTCATAGGGCAATGTCTGTAGACATGCTTTAAAAAGGCTGTCTCAAATCCCAATAGCAGGACATCCTACAAAATGACTTACCAGTATTCCTCAAAACCATGGAGCCCAGCAAAAACGAGGAACGTATGAGAAATTGTCACAGCCAAGAGGAGCCTAGGGAGACATGAACACTAAATGTAATGTGGTATCCTGGAACAGAAAAACATTAGGAAAAATGTAAGGGAATCTGAATAATGACTTCAGTTCAAGAATAACATATCATTATTGGTTCATTAATTCCAACAAAAGTACCATACAAACATAAGGTATTAATAAACAGCTAAAAATGGGTGCCGGACATAGGGGCACTCTGTGTCCTCCTATCTTCTCAATTTTCCTGTAAATGTAAAACTGTTCTAAGCAATAGTCTACTAAAATACCGCACGTGGTATTTTAAATACGCGCGCGCGCACACACACACCTGTCTTTATCAATATTCATATTTCAAATAAGAAACTAAAGTTGAAGGAAGTGAAACATTTAATACAAATCAGTAATGTTGAGGAAATTTTCTCGACTACCCAGAATGCTGGTGCACGTTGCAAAGAATTATTTAATAAGGCTTTTTGCCCTTAATTATTGGCGATGTTCTTAAAAAGGAACACTACCAAAAAACTTTTCCGGAATTACAAAAAAAAAAAAAACAAAACAAAAAGGAAAGACAGAAAAGGAAAAAACAGCTGGTTCTGCTTGCAGTCTAGTTTCCAGGACTAACTGGCGTGCCATCTGCTCGCAGCACAGAGTGGTAACCATGGTTCACGTGTCACACCAGCGTGCGGTGTTAGGAAGTTTGCCCCAACACGCCTGGACAACTTAGCTTCCGCGCAGGTTGCAGGGGGAGGGGGTGGCGGCAGCGGCGTCCAGAGTCTGTATATCGTTTTTTCCAAACTCCATCTGCTTTCCCCTCCCCTGGCTGTGCCCGCGGTCTCCCAGCGCGGCAAGCTGAGGGGACCGGAGCGGGCCTTTTATGCATAACAAAAGAGCCCTCCTCCTCCTCCTCCCGCCGCCCCACGCCGCCCCCACCTTGGCTTCCCGCGGCCGCCCGGGCCCGCGTCCCCGGCAGGAATTGGCTCCCGGGCTCGAGGTTTCCAGGTACCCGGAAGGGGGAGGGGGCTGAGGCGGCAACAATTGGGCGGGTGAGGGCCAAACGCGCGGCCGGGAGCGCCAAGACTCCGAGGGGCGGCGAGCCCGGGCCGTGCCGCCACGGGATTGGCCGGGACCGCCCCGCCGGCCGCCGCTGATTGGTGGATTCTCAAATTCGGTCTCAAGGCGCCAGAGGAGGTGTTTTAGCGGGGACCGCGATCCAGGGCTGGAGCGCTGGCGCTGCCCGGACGCCGCGGGGTCCCGGCCAGCTCAGGGCAGTCGGAGCGGGGATCTGCGCGCCTCACTTTCCCCGCCCGATGTCGCCGCCCGTCTGCTGATCGCCTCGCCCCGCTGGTCCCGCGCCGGTGTGGGGTCGTGGAGGTCCCCAGAGGCAGGAAGCCTCCTTCTCAAAGTGGGAGTAAGTAGCGTGCGGCCCTAAGCTCTGCGAGGAGGCGGGAATTGGGGGGAAAGGGGACACCCCCGCCCAGGCTGCCAGCCTGCCACCCCTCTCCCCTGCTGGCGGGGATCGAGGCATTTCTGCGGCCGGACCAGGCGTGCGTGGGGTGTCCTGGTTCCAGCTCTCCCTCCCGTGGAGCAGTAGAAGGGACTTGTCTTTCCTCGAGATCTGGGGGATTCATTGGGAGAGTTTATCCTTGGGGTCCGCTTGGAGGCCTGGGAAGGGGCTGCGCTAAAAGCTGAGTGGGTTTGGTCTGGCGATCAGGTTTCCTTCCCCCCCGATTCAAAACCCCCTCAAAGCCGAATTCCTCCCAGTTCTTTGCGCCAAAATTAACTGACCCAGGAGACCCTGTACTTTCTGACAGATTTGCCCTACACTCTCCTGACTTGGTAACTTTGTCTGGTGCTGTTGCTTTTCATAAAAAATTACCATTTTTGTCGATTTTTGTTTTCTTCCCAGGTTTTTAGTAATTTCCAAGCACACTTTAAGGGCTCGTGTTCATTCAAGTGCATTTTAGAGTTGGGGCATGGCTACACTCCTGGAAATTCCTAGGAGGAGTTTAGGTTGGGGAAGTTCATGTTCATGAGCAGGTAATAAATAGATATTTTTGTTGGAGGAGAAAACATCCAACTGTAAAATCACTTTCTAATGTAATTGTGCATTACAGATGGAGGTAAATTGTTTAACACTAAAAGACCTGATCAACCCCAGGCAGTCCAGACTAGATTTTGCAATTGAAGATGGGGAAAATGCGCAAAAGGTAAGTGCACTTAAATACCTTAAAGCGCTAACATATTTAGGATGGTGATGTCTAATTCAATGAAGTGTTCCAACATAACACTTGTACTTGCCTTATAAACGTAATAATTAATTTTGATTAACATTATAGAAATATACTTTCTTTACAATGAAGGCATTCAAACCATTATTGTTGAGTTTCCCACTCAACAGTTGTGCAGTGGAAAGAGGCTATAAGCTAGATGTAATGTTGGAACCAATTTACATGAATCAAAGATGTGCTGGACACTGCAATCAAAAGTTTATAATACTTATAGTTGTCAAGAGTGGAATTAGCTAATGCTGCACAGGAACGTGAAGCCTTAGTTCCCAAGAAATAAGGTCTATACCTTATACTGTAATGCTGGATTATTAAAGAGCTATGAAATGTTCTTCGTACCAATGATCCAGCTCCTAGTGGCTGTTCCATTCACCCCAAATTATGACCTGTGTCTCCCATATATAGGGAGATAAAATGACTTAGCCCACTAAGCATACTCTAAATAATTTGACAGTGCTACTGCTGGTTTTGTGCTAAGCCTTTCCCTCCCTTTTTCCACCCCTTGTGATTTTTAAGACCTTGGTTGAGTCTTCAAGAAACATAATGAAATAAAGTGCCCATAGTAATGTCTAAACTATCACCATACCCTCATCAGCACAACCACACTCACCAGCCAGTGCCCTACTGAAAAGTACAATAGCTCGTTAGTGAATGTCTAAGCATTTTTTTTTTTAAGATTTTATTTATTTATTTGAGAGAGAGAGAATGAGAGACAGAGAGCATGAGAAGGAGGAAGGTCAGAGGGAGAAGCAGACTCCCTGCTGAGCAGGGAGCCCGATGCGGGACTCGATCCCGGGACTCCAGGATCATGACCTGAGCCGAAGGCAGTCGCTTAACCAACTGAGCCACCCAGGCGCCCCTGTCTAAGCATTTTTAGGCAGAAGCCAAATAGATAGAGCAAACCCAGATATAGAAGCTTTGCATACAAATCTGAGCATAGCAACTTTCTTGGGCATTGAACTTCTCTAGGTTCCTAGTCTTATTTTTAGGCTTCGCATCAACAGTGAAACTGCCGGTTGCAAAGCACCTGTTATGTGAACCTTTGAAGAATACTTGACAACTGTTCATTTTGGATAGGTGTGCAATTGTATATTTTTTGTAGATTGTTGTTCCTAGCATTCAAAAACTTTTTGTTAGGAAAAGAAGTATACCAAAACATTATTGGTTCCAAGAGGACTTTCTAAAAATTACCTAAGCCATATGAGGGTGGAAATGCCCAGACTTTAAAATGTATATTGAGGGTTTTGGCTTTGAGAGTTTCGGAGCAAAACTTTTTGTTTTCCTTTATAATTCGGATGGAATAGCCTTGAAAGATTGTGTATACACTTATATAAAGCCTGAGTCAGGGTCCACTTCTTTCCTTCTGGGTCAGTGATTTTTTTATCAAGTGCCTTCCACAAGGGCACTCTACTCTAGTTAGCATCAGTGAGTGCTGTGTCCAGTTGATCTTTCCCATTTTAATGCATGCTGAGAAAAACTCAAATCACTCAAAAGAGACAGGAAAAGCAGTTAAAATGTTTGAAATGGAATGTATGAGCAGAGATGATTTTACCTCTCAAAGAGAAGGAAAGGAATGAGAACAGTGCTTCTGCCCAGATACTGGAGGGGTTTTGTCTTTTTCACCTTGCAATGTAGTAAAGGAAGGAGGGTTTCTAGGGCTGGTGAGAACATGGGATTTGCAGTAACAGAGATCTGGGTTTGATTTCCTGCTCTGCCATTTATTAGCTCTGTAACCTTGAACTAATATATTTATACAATCACTCAATAAATATTATGTTCCAGGTGCTGGGACACAGCGGTTTAGGTTTCCTCACCTCTTTCAACCTGTTTTTTTCCTCCGTAAATTGGAGCTAATAAATAGCACCTCCCTCTTTAGGTGTTTGTAACCCAGTAACACGTACTGTTTACACTGTCCTCAGTGGAACTGACAACCCAAAGCCAAACATGTTGGCCCTGCCCTCACTTACCTGAGAGACTTTCAGGGTCTCAGATGCAAAACTAACCAACTGTACTGTGATTTGGTAAGTGCCATTGTAGGAGCAGGGACAAAATGTTTGGCAAAATAAAGGAGGAAGAAATAAATTCACAGGGAATTCTGGGAGATTTGGGAAGCTTCACAGAGGAGGTAACATTTGGGCTAAGCCTCAATGGCTGAGGACATTCAACCTACAAAAAAACAAGAGTGAGCGAGAAGGACATTGTAGGCAGAAGAAACAACATGAGGTGTAGGCATTCGAGTAATGTTCAAGATATTCACAGCTAGTGGTGCTGAATTGTTGCTTGAAACCCTCTGAGGGATGCCTGGTACAGTGTTTTGTGGGTCAGCTGGAGTTGAGAGGATTTCTCTTTTTTTGACTTTCTGCACATTTGTCAACAGTTGTAAGTACTGTATTATGCACGCACCTTCTTGCTACTTACAGAGAAATTTTTTTAAATATATAAGAGTTTTCTATTTCATTACCCAAGTTTACCGAGTCCAGTTATGAGATAATAAACAAGTTGTTTACAGTGCATTTGGGGAGGACAAAAGAAAATGGATGGTTTGGCACACAGGGGTGAGCAGTAAGGATTGAGCTGTCAGAGTGCTTTGTGAAGGAGATAATGCCTCACAAGGGCTTGAAGGAATGAATGCTAACTTAAGCAAGTGGAGAGGAAGGGAACTGGTAAGGAGTAGAAATAAGCAGGTACATTTGGAGACAATGCCCAGACTTAGTGGGCACAGGTTTTCTTTAAATGTCACCCATGACTTTTAGGAGTGATGAAGAAAAAAGGTAAGTTAGATTTGGACTAAATCTTTGTTCCTGTATGATTATAGGTAGATAAATATGTGCAGGAGGCACTGGTTGCATGATTTTGGAATTCGTGAAAAGTCCTAGCCAGATACGAACTTGGGAACTGTCAGCATACAGGTTGGTTTTAAAGCCATGGACATGAGATTGGGTGAACTATCCCAGAGAGAGCGAACAGAGAGGAGTGGAGGGTGGAGGTTTTAAGAGCAGAAAAAGAGGAACCAAGGAAGGAGACTGAGAAGAAATAGTCCAAGAAGTAGGAAGAGAACCAAGAGAGAAAGTGTGCTATTTCAGAAGGGCTGCGTGTTTCGTAGAGCAAAGAACAGTCAACAGTCTCAACCACGGCAGTGAGGTCAAATGAGGTGTTTTGCTATTGATCTGGCAAATGAGAGGTGACCTAGGTAAAAGCAATGGATCAGAACAGCCTGGTGGTTTGAGGAACCCTTGGGAGATGGGCAGGGGAAAGCCGTTGGTATGGATTACTCATTCTAGAAAGTGTGCTCTGAAGAGAAAGAGAGTTGTTGGTTGATCGCTAGGAGACACTTCCTAATATGTCATCTTTGCAGTGAGCTAGGCCTAAAGCATAGGTAGGGTCTCAAAGGGCGAAGCTTCACTGATAGCATTAAAGACAAAGTCATGGTGTAGGGCAAGTTTGAAGAAAAGCAAGTGTACTGTTTGGGCGAAATGTGGAATAGGCATGAGATGGAACTGGAAAAGCAGTTGGCAAAATATTGCCAAGGGCCTGGACAAGGCTGATCATTGTATATGTTATTTGAGGGAACACGATCAAAGCTGTATCTGAGACACAAGCAGGACTTGAACCAAGATCTAACTACAAAGCCTTTCTCTGGCAGTATACAGCAGAGTCGACGTGCTGGTGTACTTCATGATCACACACATCTGTATAGCACTCACAAGTTACAAACTGCCTTCACCTTCCTCATCTGATCCCACCTTCCCAGCACTTCTGTGGCAAGTAAGCCAGGCAATGTGGTCTCCATTTGCATATGAGAACTGGAGAGCCTGTTTCGTGGGTTACATCTCCGCAGGCCCTCTCTGATCGCGGAGGTGACTTCCTGGGCTTTGCAGCTTAGATTTCTTGGCAGGCAGATCTGACATGGAGTCAGTGCACAGGAGGTTTGTTAGGGGGGGCTCTGGGGATCCAGGCCTGTGGGTGGGAGGGGAAGGCAGCAAAACTGGACAGAGGGAGAAGCAGATCTGCAACACGGTCTCAGGGGAGGTCTGGACTTTACCCAATTGGAAGTTCTAGGATGACCCCTCAGAGCCATCCTGAGTCATTCATTCCTGAAGAGATCTCAGTGCAGCCCTGTGGCCACCACACAGCTGGGAAGCCTTGCTGGAAAGCCTCGGAGGTAGTTAACTTTAGTTGGAACCCCTTATTTTATTGATAAGGAAACTTGAGCCCAGACGGAACAAGCAATTTGTCCAGGATCAAAAAGATACAGAGCTGAGACAAAAACCACATTTGCAAATTCTAACTCCCCTTCCACTTGCACCGTGTCAGGACTGCAGGCTAGACAGACAGATGAAGCAGGGTCTGGTTAGAGTACCGTTGACTTTCTGCCCATCTGAGATCTCAGAATGCAAATTTGCATGGCATTTTTTTTTCCTTTTCGTGGAGGTATGCTACAGGCATAACCTAGCAGGTAACCTAACTCCCCTCCTGCTTTAAGTTTTACTTAAACTGTAGTGTTGGAGGAAATAATGCATCTAAATTGTTCCTCCATAGGGAAAAAGTAGGAGCTCATCATTCCTGCGAGAATAGGTAGGTACCCTAGAGACAGTACGGAAGGAGGGTGGATCTCTGGCCACCTCAGCACGCCTGGGCCACACCAGGGATGCTTTTTGGAAAACTAGATAATCAAGGCACCGTGTTCTTTCAGCATCTGTAAGGAGAAGGCATTGTGCCAAAAATTGTGAGGATGGAGACATGTGGAACTTGCTCCCTGACCTCCGGAAGTGCACACTCTCATTAATGAGTCAAGATATGCACCTGAGAAGTTAGATAGCAATATGACGTGCTATATCATATTAGCTCTGAGTGCCCAGAACGAACAGTAAGAAAGAATGGGACAGAGGGGAACGGGTAACAGCTAAGTTTTATTGAGAGCTTGCTGTGTGCCAGGAAGTATTCTAATAGTCCTTGCGGTTGGTATGTTTATGAACTTCATTTTCAGTGGAGAGAATTAAAATACGGTGAAGACAAGCAGCTTGCTCCCACTCAGGCTGCTGCAAAGTAGCCGAGGCAGGTAAGCGGCCCTAGAGCCTGCCTGCAGAGCTCCTTCCCCTTCCTGCCTCTCCGTAGGTGCCAATGGGGATCAGTGGCCTGCTGGGTACCTTTTGTGGGAGCTGTGGTAAGGATAACTTCCTCCCGGTTTGCACGCAGGACAAGCTCATTTCTAGATGCAGGATTTCAGAAACGTCTCCTGGCCGCTGTTTCTTGCATACCAATGACTTTTATACTGACTGAAGGGCGTATGTGACCTCAGGCAAGTTATTTAACCTCTCTGTGCCTCAGTTTCTTCATCTGTAGACTGGAAAAATACTAGCACCTAGGTCACAGGATTGGATGAGTTAACAGACATAAAGTACATAAAATGGGGTGTGGACCATAGTAAATACTCAATACTTTCCCTTCAGAGTTCCCTTGTAGAAGACTTCATCAGAATTGCACACTAGTAGGGACGTGTCAAGAGATGTACGTAGATGAAGTCTCCAGGCTGTCAGCTTGTTGCCACTGTGGTGGGAAATTGTCACCCCTGTCCCCACCTCCCTTCCTTCCAGTGACACTGGGGCAGAGCCTCACCATGGCCAGCTGGCAGCTTCTGCTGATCCAAGGAACAAGAGTTGGCCCTGCTAACACAAACTCCAGTTGCTCCCAGTCTTTTTTGCCTCTCTTCACATGTTGCTCATTTATAGGAAAGCACCTTTTTTAAACCACTGCCCAGCCAAAATGCAAGCATGCAGTTGCTATAGAGTGATACATGTATAGGAAAAGGAATGACAAATGTTTAACGCATCCGCCTTCATCATTATGTAAGTTACGATTGCCTGGAGGGGAATTCTGCTGCAGAAAGAGCAGAATCTTTCCGTTTTCAGACGGCAAATCCTTACTTCCGGGGAAAGAAACTTGTTTTCATTACTTGGTAGTTCCAAATGTGGCTCTCGTATACTTAGTCCCTCTTCATAGTGGACTAAGGAACATAATGGATCCATCATTGATCTTTTCTTATAATTATCTGAGATGGTCTACTCAAAGTGTGGTCTGGGGGCACGTGCTAGTCTACAAATTATTACTAAACTGCAAAAAATTAAGAGCAGAACTTGAGAGTCAAGCACTTGGAAAGCTCTGTAGCAATTTGCTCTAAGCCTATGATCAGAGGTCTCTTCCTGTTGAACGGACTGTAGGTTGTTTGAGTGACAAACGCAAATGGAGAGTCACAGGTGGTGGAAGTTGCATGTGAGTCCTATGAAGTAAAACCATGTATCAGTATATGGGGGTTTGGAAATAAAAAACCCTGGCCCTTCACCACAGATAGTTTGAGAAGCACTGCTCTAGGGGAATTACAGCCCTCCAGGTTGGTTTGAAATGCGGCATTTTGTTGGATACTTTTCCATTGGTCCTACTACTAATCGCTATATTAGCACTGGTGAACACCGAATGACAAAAGCAAAATTGTACTGCACTAGTTAGTACAAACCTGTAAATAAAGAAGCAGTATGGACTCAACCCACAGTTGCCCTTATCATCCCCAACTATTACAAGCATCTACCAGTGACAGATACACTCATGACTTTGTCCACAGAGATGCATGAGAAGTATGTTTAAAATAGGTAAATGAGGGACACCTGGGTGGCTCTGTCAGTTAAGCATCTGGCTCTTGATTTCGGCTCAGGTCATGATCTTGGGGTCCTGGAACCAAGCCCCACCTCAGGCTCCACACTTGGCAGGGAGTCTACTTGAGACTCTCTCTCTTCCCCTCTTCCTTTAGCCCTCCCCCTGCTCGCTCACTCGCTCTCTCTCAAATAAATAAATTAAATCTTAAATAAAATTTTTAAAAAAGCAGTAGATGATGATCATTTTCTCGCTGAACCACTCTTGCATTCCACAAACGCTTCTATTTTCATTAGTCCTAGCCTGATATTTTTCAGCCCTGAACATATGGTCTCTTTGTATCTTCATGTCTTGGTGAATCATGGGAACAAAATGCTCTTAGCTTATACCTGCTCTTTCTCTTTCTTGCTAAAAGGTCTCTCTTTTTTTTTTTTAAATAGGAAAATATATTTGTTGATCGCTCAAGGATGGCCCCGAAGACTCCAATAAAAAATGAACCAATTGATTTATCAAAGCAAAAAATCTTCACTCCAGAAAGAAATCCCATTACTCCAGTTAAGCTTGTTGACAGACAGCAGGCAGAACCATGGACCCCCACAGCTAACCTGAAGATGCTCATTAGCGCCGCCAGCCCGGACATAAGAGACCGGGAGAAGAAAAAGGGACTGTTCCGACCCATTGAAAACAAGGATGATGCCTTTACAGACTCTCTGCAGGTAAACAGGCTGTACTCCTCAGGCTTTATAGAACTTTTAAATTTTTACTTGATTATTTAAGTCATAGAATTCTCAATTCTTCAGTTACTACTGAGCCAAAAGCAGTATTAAACTTCATGTCTTCTTTTTTTTTTTTGCTCTTGGGGTGATTTAATGGCATGTCAAATGTCTGTAATGGTAAAATACCTTTAGGTAGGCAGTATCTTTCATCCACAAATCCCTGCTATTTATAGATATCAAAATATACCAAAACTTAATATCTTATTTATAGCTGAAATGGAATTCTTACTCTGTCTCATTTTTTTCATAATGAATGCTTTTTTCTCTTCTGTATGCTACTCCCTTGACTATTCCCAGTACATATTTTAAAAATGACATTGGGACGCCTGGGTGGCTCAGTCAGTTAAGCATCTGCTTTCGGCTCAGGTCATGATCCCAGGGTCCTGGTATCGAGTCCCGCATCGGGCTCCCTGCTCTGCGGGGAGCCTGCTTCTGCCTCTACCTCTCTCTCTCTCTCTGTCTCTCATGAATAAATAAATAAAATCTTAAAAAAAAAAAAAACTTGCAGTGTTCTTAAAAAAAAATGACAATGATTTAAGCAAAACTATTTAATAATTTTGATTTAATGAAGAAGACTGGACTTTTTTTATGCTGCTGCAAATTGTAATTTTGCTCCGATTTTGAGGGCAATAGTTTATTTTAGACTTGGGAAATTTCATTATTTTTATAGATGTTCAATTCTTTGGTTTGGGGCCTTAAAGTTAAATCATCTTTAAATTTTCTGTCCTCTGGGGAACCAGAGCTATTGAATAAAAAGCATATCTATACTTTAAAAAAAAAAAAAAATCAGTGGCCAATAATTTTCACTCTCCCATCAAACTTCTTCCCAGATTTGCTAAGAAAAGTCAGTTATTTCTCCATTTTTCCTCCTCTTGGGGATTTTTTATGCTATAAAAATTACCAAAATGAAGAAATTGGGACAGGAGAAGAGAAAAAGATGTCCTGAATCTGGTTTTGGGTGCTAAAAATATTATGTACATGATAAGTATATTTTATATGATCAGATATTCTATCCAAAGGTAATAAGGACTCAATTTAAGGAAGATACTCCTCAGTAATTTTTAAGAATATAAAGGGACTCTATGACCCAAAAGTTTGAGGACTACTGTTCTAGGGTATACATCTAGTAGTGAAATTATTAAGTCATTGCATATGCAAATATTCACAAAGTAATTGCTTTCCCAAGTGCTATTTTCACCCACCAATAATGTATGAACATTTATTGATCCACATCTTCTCTGACGTTTGACGCTGTCAAATTTATTAATTTCTGCCAATCTAATGGGTATGCAGTTGTGTATTTTTGTGATATTCATTTGTTTTTCCTTGATTACTAATGAGGCTAAGCCTCTCTCACATGTTTATTGGCCACCACATTTTTTTTCCTCTTCTGTGCAGTGTCTCTTCATGTTCTTTGCTGATTTTTATTAGGTTCTTTTTCTCCATGCTGATATGTAAGAGTTTATTTTATAGTCTTGAAAATAAACCTTTATCAGTTCAATGTGTTACATTTCAATCTGGTGCTTATCTTTTTTTAAGTTGCTTGTTGTAATCAATTGTCCTTGAGCTATTTATTCAGTCCTTCTTGTTCTCCCAAGTTGGCAGGGCTATCTCTGTCATCTCTTTCTAGGCTCTCTTTTGTTCCATTGGCCAATCTGTGAATCCCTACATCAATACCAGATTGTAATAAGCCTTGATTTCAGGTAAAGCAAGACTCAACTTATTTTGCTTCAGAGTATGTGGGCTATTCTTTGCCTTTTGTTTTTCCTTATATACTTCAGATTGGATTTTAATTGGAATTGCATTACATGTAGATTAATTTGAGAAGAATAAACCTGTTTATGGTACTGAGCTCTCCTATCCATGAAGACAGTATATTTCTCTAAGTTTTAAGTGCATTTCTCTAAGATCTAAGTTTTAATATTTTATGCAGATAGATTTTTGCTAGATTTGTTCCTAAAAACATTTGTTATATCCTTATTGCTATTGTAAATAATGTCTTGTCATTTCATTTACTACTGTATGACAATGCAAGTGATTTTTGAGATATATTGTTTTGCCTTTACAGCTACCTTGCAAATTCGCTTATTATTTTTAATAATTTGTCTGAGATACTTTTGAGTTTTATATATAAACAATCGTATCTTCTGCAGAATGAAAGTCTTGCTTATTCTTTTCTAATCCCTTGCCCCACTTTCTTTTTCTTGTCCTCATGCACTGGCTAGGATCTTCAATATGGTGTTGAAGAGGAACAGTGATAATGGGCATCCTTATCATTTTCCAGATTTTAAGGGAATGCTTCCAAGATTTTCCCATTAAGACATGTGTTTGCTGTTGGGTTTTTATAGATACACTTTTTATTAAAGAAGTTCTCCATTTCTAGTTTTCTAAGGGCATTTTTGAAAATCATGAATGGGTATTAAATTTAGCAAAGGCTTTTTCTGAAAGCCATTGAGATAATCATATCACTTTTCTCCTTGAATCTGTTCATTGAAAAGCCTTTTACTTTCTTGGGCTTGAATTGAGCATTTTTCAAATATGGGTTGATGAGACAAGGATACTACTTAAGCGTACTTGCAATAAGAAAGAATAAGGAGGAGTAAGACTTAACTGCCCTTGTTCAGTTCCATCTACCCTTGGTCAGTTGTAAAAAATAAAACACTGGTGACACAATGCAGGCCAGTGGATCTCAGACTTCTATGTCAGTAGCAATCACCCAAGATCTAGATTCTGATACATCAGGTCTGGGATACAGCCTGAGACTCTATGTTTCTAACAAGCTCCTGGTGATGCTGATCTAGTGAGCACATTAGTAGCAAGGGTGTAACAAGCCATTAACAACTTCATTTTTCATTTTTTAAGCTTTTAACCAAAAGACTCACCCTCAAGTTTCAAAGGAGAAAAAATTCAGTCCAAAGAAAACAGTCAGTAAAACATTAAGAAAATTGGGTTAGGAAATATATTTTAAGCAGAATCTAGCATGATTCGGACTGGGATGTCCCCCTCACTTTGCCAATAACTCTCATTTCTCTATGCATTTCTCTTGCATTTTTCATGTAATTTCTCTATTACGATGTTAACTATGACATCTCTCCCCTCCCTTTTGTCTGCCCTTTGTAGCTTGATGTGGTTGGGGACAGTGCTGTGGATGAATTTGAAAAGCAAAGGCCAAGCAGAAAACAGAAAAGTCTAGGACTCCTGTGCCAGAAGTTTCTAGCTCGCTATCCAAGTTATCCCTTGTCAACTGAGAAAACAACCATCTCCCTAGATGAAGTTGCTGTCAGTCTTGGTATGTATCATCAGATTACCTGCAGGCCTATCTCTAGTCACAGTGGGAAACCGGTTTCCTCGGGCAGGCCCAAGTCTTCAGATAGCTTCTCATTAAGTAAAGGGTGGGCTCTGAATGGTAAGAACAGAGGAGCAAGTCGAGTTTCCTCCTGTCATCAAATTTCTCATCCTTATGCATAGGATTCTAGGGAGTCTTCTGGGCCTGAGGGTCAAACAGAAATTTTTTTTTTGACCTTATAAAATATTTGTAAAAAAGACTCATTAAAAATTAATATCTCATTTTTAATTTCAGACAGTCTAAAAACATTTAAAAATGCCTTGCTGTTTATTTTTAATATTGCTTCTAGAGTTCAGACCTGGTGTTATTTCTGTGATCAAACAGGATTTGAGAGCAAGAGCATTATGTTTGAAGCTATATACTGTGATATCCACAGCAAGCCTACCAAACGAGGAGAAGCACATCTGGACATAACTCAAACAGCGAAACCTTATAACAAAGAGGAGTGCGTGTGTTCACATGGCTTGGGTGTGTGTAATGTGCGGTGGTGTATGGGCTGTAAACACGCACAGTGGCCTCAGAATAGAGACCCCTAGTGGACGTGGATTGCAGTTCGTCTCAGGGTAAACATACTGTTGACAATCTTTAATAAGCAGAAATCGCAGGGATTTGAAGGTCGAGGGTGTCCCCTTAAAAAATAAGGAGGTTGCACATACAGAAAAAAAGAAATAATCAGCTAAACAGGCTGTATGGTAGATTATATTTTTAATTTATTTTTTTGGTTCTCTTTCTTCCCATAGCCCTGAGAGATGTGCCCCAGTAGATGATTGTCAATCTGAATTATTCAAACTGATGGCTAAAAATATTTTTAGCAGAAATGGAGATAATGAGGAAGCAATGGGTTGTGATAGAAAGACCATGGGCTGGGCTTTGGGTCAGATGGGGTTGGATTCGAAGCCCAGCTCTCCAATTTACAGACCATGAGAGTTTTAAAAAGTTAATTAACCTTTTCCTGTCTATAACACAAGGATCATAGCACCTACCTTGCAGAAACTTAGCAAAGTTGGGGATAATCTCAGTGACATGCCTAACTCAGGGCCTTGCATGGGTAACTGTTACTGTTATGTGGAATAGTTTCTACTCGGCTCTTACTAGATCTCTCTCCGCCCTCCCCAAATTGTCCTCTCCACCTTTAGGAAGAGGAAGTATGGTGCCTTGGTTGGGGAGCCCAGAAGTAGAATACAGTATTTGGCATCAGTGCCAATGAAACAAGAAGGGGAAGGTGACCCAGTTGGATAGAGGCTTAGGATACACCCATTCGAGGCACAGGGTCCTAGAAACTAGTCTTACAGAGGATGAGGGTAAAACAATAGCACACAGTGTCCTTCTCACTGGGGTTCATGAAGCCAGCTTTCTCCATGGACCAACTTCCATGATGTTAGTGTGAAGACAAAAGATTAGGTGTCAGAAGGCTATGTTACAGATCTGGGGGTTGGGGGTTCAGAAAGGAAGCTGGACTCCTACTCTCATGTGAGCTACAGATGCCCATGTTATGGCTGGTGGGAGCAGAATTCCAGAGATTTTGCAAACAGCTTCCTAATGCCTCATGATCATCCTGCAAAATGAACTTATCATCTCTCTTCCTGTGAGGTTCAAAAACAGGGTCTCTTCTCGGAAGCTACTTCAGGGGTAACTATTTCTTGGGGTTGAGTCTAAATTCCCTACTGTATCCCAGGTCACAAGCTATAAGAACATACGTTAACCTAGAATGTTCAGAACATTTCAATCGCATTATTTCCCAGATTGTGGTCCCATGTAGCTTTGACCATGGGTATTACAGGTAAGAAATTAAAGAACTAGGGGCACCTACGTGGCTCAGTCAGTTAAGCATCCAACTCTTGATTTCGGCTTAGGTCATAATCTCGGGGTTGTGGGATTGAGACCTGGGTCGGGCTCAGCACTCAGCGGGGAGTCTGCTTGGGATTCTCTCCCTCTGCCCCCCACCCCCTGCTCAAGCACACTTTCTCTTAATAAATAAATAAATAAATAAAATCTTTTTTTAGAAGAAGTTAAAGAACCAGGAGTGACTTTAGTAAATGGACAATAGCACAGATTTAGAAATGAGTTTATTGGGCTGAGAGATGTTCTCAATAAGCTCCATCGAGGACTAAGGAAAGCATGGTAATGACTGCTAAATCCTTGGGGGGACATAACTAATGCTATGACTAGGATTAATAGGATTGTGTTGATCCAAAAGAAAAAGAAGACTGGGTGCCAGGAAAAACCTTCCTGACAGAGCAAGCCCCAGAGTAACCCGAAGATCTGGAGACCTGTGAAATGGAACTTTTCAGTGCACCAGCCGGTAGACAGTTAAACACAGACCAGAATGAAAAGATGATTATCTAGGCAGGCAGCTGCCACATTGGCTTTTATCAGCACCACCTATTAAACACCCATTGTGCATATTAAACATTCATCTTACCTCCAAGTGGTCAGAATCTTCCTTTATTTTCCCTTCTTAGGATCTCTCTCCACTAGATGGAGATTTAACAGTTTGTATCTAATACAAAATAACAAAACAGCCCAGCATATGGCTGGCTCTGGGGTGTCTCAGTTGCATTCACATGACATTTCTAATGGGAAGGTTTATAGAATGTTACACTCTAAACAAGATGTGTTAATATATGAAAACAGACTGGAATAAAGCCAAGCAGATCTGGACAAGGGGCTGCACCTTCCAGCAGGCATCTGAGGGTGAAGAACTTTTCAGGGTCAGGAGCCGATATGTTCTGATTGACTGTGAAATGCGTCTTCATGCATAGGAAAGAACTTTACTTCACCTCCAAAGTTTTCATCGTAATTTGGTCAGTTTTTTCTATTAAATCTTGGAAGGGTCAGAAGCTACGCTCACTGTCTGCTCTGATTATATAACAGCTCCTGGCAAGTGAGCAGAAAGAGGGCATCTTTGTAGCTGGACCAGTTTTCTGGGAGCTGCCTGGAGGCTTTTGCTATGGGGACTTAGATGAGAGCAAAAGAGCCACTGGGTTCCAAAAGCCTAAGGGCCTGTTGCACAACAGGATGAGTCAGAGGAAAGTTTTAAAATCTGTTTCTACTGTGACCTCTCATGCTAGCAGGGACTTTGGGTATTTCCAATGCTGTGCAGGAAGTATTTAAGAATAATATACAAACAGTAGATAAAAGTGACACCCTATTGCAGACCCTTTACATTTATGGCCACGTTTAATCCTCATCACCTTATGAGATAAATACTAAGGCACAGAAAGATGAAGTAACTTTCGAGGATCACACAACTACTAAGGGATAGAGCAGAGTTGATTCAAATCCAGGCAGTCTGACCTCCAAGCCCCCGGGCTTAACTGCTGTACATATTTTTGGTAAATGTGATAGACCGCTCATAATTCTGGCTATTTTGAGAGTGTTGGGAAAGTGGGTAGACAATTGATGAACTCCGTGGTCAGCCTGTATTGGACACGAAGAGTCTCTGTGCTTTATCGCTGGGCTGTTTGGGCCAAACGCCTGTGAATGGGAACAGAGGGACAGTTATCGGTGGCCAAGAGGAGCAAAAGGAAACTCATGTGTTGTTCAGCCGTGGCTGTAGCTTCCTCCAGCAACTTGAGAAGGGTGCCCAAGCTCTTGACACCTGAGTTTCCAGTGCAAAATAGGAAACAAAATATTTGCCATCTGCTTTCCTAACTGGGCCATTAAGAGAGTTAACAAGATAATTATTTCACATCATTCAAACTCCAGGAAAGGATAGAATTGTCCAAATGAGGTATCATACATTGGACAGTTTATTTTATAGCCTGCATAATTAGGAATACAAGTCCAAATCAACCAAACAGTGTTCATCAGGCGTCCGTTAGACACACTAGTACATGTGATGCTCAATCCCACCCGTTTTAACATGCTGAAATGTTTGCATGGCTTACCTAACAGGTCCAAAGAAAAGACATACTATTGTTTATGTAAGAGAGATGGAACTCTCATCATGTCTGGGTGGATGTTTTATCCTAGCTCTTGTTAAGGGTTGGATCCCCAGAATAAGAAAGAAAAATAATTTCTGTTGCTTGCATCCTTATAGGTTGAACTTTTAGAGCATCTGCACTTGCTGGCCATTATAATGGGCATCATGTAAAGTAGTTTACAGACACGGTCCAGACCCTCAAGGAATTTTTACTCAAAAATGTTTGCCTGGATGACGGTCAACTTCTATTTTCCAAACAGGCGTTGAAAGGAGACGTATCTATGACATTGTAAATGTGCTGGAATCGCTGCATCTGGTCAGCCGGGTGGCCAAGAATCAATATGGCTGGCATGGCCGGCACAGCCTGCCAAAAACCCTGAGGAGCCTCCAGAGACTGGGAGAGGAGCAGAAATATGAAGAGCAGATGGCACATCTCCAGCAGAAGGAGCTAGATCTGATGGATTATAAACTTGGAGAACGTAAAAAAGACAACTATCCAGATTCTCAAGATCCACAGTTACTGGATTTCTCGGAACCCGACTATCCCTCTTGTGAGTTCACAGTAACCACACAAGTAACGGCAGAGAGGGAGGGATGGTCTCTTCCGTAGAAATTCACTGCTAAGGTGGGAAGTGCAGATTGACAGCCCTAGAGGGAGATGCCCTCCTATTGGATCTACTGAAGAAAGGGAGACAGATGGCTCCCCGACTGGGCTTCCCCCTCAGCCTCACCTCAAGCCTGTCTAGTGGCAGTTCACTTGGTATTTGGTATGTTTGGACCATCGATCGCGGACAGTGCTCTCGTTTCAGACTGATGGCCCCAGGCTGACGTCTATTTGTGAGCCTTTAAGGAAATTTTTCTCTGAAAGAAGTTATCTTTTCAGAGAATTCAATGGTTTTTTTTTTAAACATCTTATTTATTTATTTGACAGAGAGAGACACAGCGAGAGAGGGAACACAAGCAGGGGGAGTGGGAGAGGGAGAAGCAGGCTTCCCGCTGAGCAGGGAGCCCGACGCGGGGCTCGATCCCAGGACCCTGGGATCATGACCTGAGCCGAAGGCAGATGCCCAACGACTGAGCCACCCAGGCCCCCTGGGGAATTCAGTTTTTTAAATTAGAGTAGATTACTTAGAAAAGAACCCCGATCGGAGAACATGTTGATAAGAAAGATCGATAACCCCTCCTGTCATTTGATGTAGCATTTTTAAAATATGTATCTACATTGTTCTTCCCGCTCAGCTCCTCTGTATCCTCTTTCTGTTTTAACCGTTGATCTCCATCATTCTCACCCTAATCCCCATTGCTAAGACGGTAAAGTACAAGTATCACTCACATTTCACTTGCAAATATAATAGGAATGGAAACGTGGGCCTGGTTTTCATTAGATTTACTGCCTCATGCCTTTTAGCGCCACCCCATGAGCCAGTTCTCATCCTAATAACCAGAGGAGACAGCCATCTGTCGGGGATGGTTTGCCTGCCGTCTATGGCAGCCCACATCTGATCAGTGTCTCCTGTTCATGTCTGGCTTATTTCTTCACTTCCTTCTGAAAAGCGATGGAAGGGGCAAGCACCTACCGTGTTTCACATATTCGAGATATTGTGGGCGCAGAGAAATAAAAACAAGAGTTCTTGCCCTTTGGGAAGAGTTGATGTTCTGAAAACAATCCCTGAAGTCTACCCTCTCCTTTTTTTTCTTCTGCGTTGATCTTTTCAAAAAGTTGCTTCAGGAAAACCACCTCATGGATTGTATCCTATGAAGTAGGAGCATAAAGCATCACGAGTGGTTTCAGAGATGCCTCTTGGAGAGGAGTTGTCCAAGCCATGAGAAAGTCCGTCTCCTTTCTTGGGGCACCTGGCTGGCTCAGTCGGTAGAGCTTGCAGCTCTTAATCTCAGGCTCATGCATTGCAGCCCCACGTTGGACGTAGAGATTACCTAAAAAAAGAAAGAAAAGGAAATCCACCTCATTTCTTTATGAGCCATCTCTTGGTGATGTGTGTCTAGTAGGCTTCTGCCCATAACCAGAGTGATCTTTGCATCTGCTGTTAGAGTTCGTAGCTCTGGCAAACCCCAAGTACCATCTTCCGTGTAGTAAATCACATGTTTTCATGCTTTCATCTCATTCCCTTTGTAGCATCTGCAAACAGTAGAAAAGACAAGTCTCTGAGAATTATGAGCCAGAAGTTTGTCATGCTCTTCCTCGTCTCCAAAACCAAGATTGTTACTCTTGATGTGGCTGCCAAAATACTGATAGAAGAAAGCCAGGATACCCCGGACCATAGTAAATTTAAAAGTAAGTATCTTCACCTGAGTCCACTTATCAGTACAAAAAGGATGGGATTTCGTGTGTTGTTGTTTTCTGCCTCTGAGATTGAAAAAAAAAAAAAAAATTGTTTTTTTCTTAAGAAGTGCAGTCTTTCCTGCACTCATAAAGGTTCTTGGTGCCATGAGAGGTAAGTTAGTAAATACTAGAATTCCCATGAAAGTTCTGTCAGATGCCTTTTCCTCAGCAGTTAGAGGGGATGGTGGAAGAGGAATGCCATCCCACAAATGGAGGTCAGGGAGGCTGTAAGATACTTTGCATTTCTCTTTAGTAGTGCTGCATCCAAGGCGGAATGTCTGAGTTTTCTTTCCCCTTCTTTCCTCACCCCCTGCCTACTGTCCTGATGGGTGGAGATGAAAGGTGTCTGCAGGTAAGAACCAGAGGAATGGCCAGGGCAGGGCAGGGTAGGGGTGGTGGGACAGGGCTGCTGGGCAGGGAGAGAGGTTCCGAGTTGCACACCCAGGGCCTCTTCTTTTTCTGTCAAGCCTGGGTGAAGCCACATACCCTTAGCTGCCAGTAGCCCTTTCAAGCCCTGGGAAGCCACGAGCCCAACTTTCTCTGCTTTTTCTGTTTCCACTGGAATTATAGCCACCCTGTGGGAGAAGTGACTAGATGAAATTCAGCTCTATCAGGATTGGGAAGAAGATTGCATCTGGGGTGAATGTTTGCTGTTTCTGGACCATAATCACAGCTCCTTTGCTTGATCGTAGCCCCAAGGTTACCTACCTATAAATCGATTTCTTGAATAGAAATTACTTTGTGGGTATTGCCCTGCCTGTTGAATGCCTTACCACCCCTTCCGAATTTCTCCTCTAGTACCTGCATTTTCAAATGTCTCTTCCCAAACCTTGTTAAGACTCAGGGAATGCCCGTCCCACCCCTCCACCACTAGGCGGCCAAGCACCAGGATTCAGATGAGGAACTGCCTGTCTTGTTGTCAGCACAGCTGAACCTCATAACCTTGAGCCCCAAACCCTCTTCTGTGCCCAGGAGCACAGCCTCACAGGAAGCTCTGGGGGATCCCTGTCATTTTCACAGGCCAGCTGCCTGCTTGAGCTGGTACCATCACCTCCTGCTGAGAGAAACCCAGAGCAAGTTTTTGATGTGCCACATAGCAGAATTACATTCACTAAGCCTTTAATTACAGCCCCTGTCCCTCCCTTGGTGTTTTTGCCATCTCAGCACTCCCCGCTTGTCACCAGGTGCCTCTTACAAGGGGTGTGAAGTTGTGGAAGAGGAAAAACACACTGACCTTCCCTTAGAAAGTGTCTTCAGACACATCAGATACATAAATCCCAGGTGATTGCATGACAGAGCCGTCGGCCTCTGCTGCACCCCATGGCTTTCTGCTGGAGGTTTATGTGGTGGCCGAGAAAAGTGACCTGTCACATCAACTAAAATGTAATGGTGTCACAGACGGCGTGACCATAATTGTGTTTTATATCTTTAAGCAAAGGTACGACGCCTCTATGACATAGCCAATGTTCTGACCAGCTTGGCTCTAATAAAGAAAGTGCATGTAACAGAAGAGAGAGGCCGTAAACCAGCCTTCAAATGGATCGGGCCTGTGGACTTCAGTTCCAGTGGTAAGGTCGCATGGTTTTGCTAGGCATCTGTTTTATTTACGATCCCCAATTCCTGTTCCAACTCATGTATATTCTACACAGTGAGATCGATCTTCATTTCCCATAACCCATGTCACATTCAAAATTAGACTAGTGGTATCCCTCGGAACAATGAGCGTTAGTCTGTAAGTGGTATGTGCGCGGCAGCTCACGGCAGGAAGGGAAATCCTGAGAGCTTATAACGTGGGAGTTTCTGTAACTATTAAATTATAGCTCATTAGCTTTTTTCATTTTATTCCAAAGTTCCTGGAAGTTTGGGCTTGAGGATTAAAAATAACCATTCTTATGAACTCTGGTGGTTTCTGCATTAGCAGAATAAAGCATTGTTTTTCTTTGAAATTCCAGGTAATGTAAAAATTATATCAATTACTATCACAAAACTAATGTGGTAAAGAGGGCTTCTACATATGGTATGGATGTAATGAACACCTTTTTGGTAATTTATTTAACAGGTTACAAATGTCATAGTTTTACTAAACTAGAGCAAAAAGGGTATTATATTCTTATTTGACAGGGAATATCTGAGCAATTGAGGACTGGATCCTACTGTACCAGCTACTTTACATATAGCTATGCTGCCTGGGAAAAAAAGCCATTAAAGTTATTTTTAAATTACCCTCCCAATTTTGGTATTAGTGGCATAAATTCCTGCCACTTAACCCAGGCTTATAAAAGACATAGCTCTCTACCTCACTTAGAACACATTATTCACTTAGGATCTAGATGAAGCCACTTAAAATCAAGTAAAACTAATTCAACCCAGCACATACTTACTGCACGTGGACCGTGCACAGTTACTATACTAAATGCCATGAGACGTTTAAAGACGTGTATGACACCGTCCCCGCCTCATGAATTGTGCACCTTTGCCATTTTCCACTCCTCCGCCTTTGGCTTCCAGCCTTTTCACCTATGAAGCCCTCTTCTTTTTCGACATGCAAATATTCTACTCAACTTCCAAGATCTGGCTCAAATGTCAACTCCTCCATGCAGTTTTCCCTGGTCACCCAGAGCAAAGACTGTCTCTTTGGAGCTACTGCAATTTACTATTGTCCTGTTGTACTTGGTGAGGTTGATACGTCATGCCATCATTGCCCCAGCTCTATGCATTTGAAGGCAGACTCGGTCTTTTTTTTTTTTTTTAATTTTTAACAACTGTATGAAGATATAATTCACATAAGGTATAATTCACATAATTCATCAATTTGAATTTAGGACAGTCAGAGTGCAACCATCACCGCAACTACTTGGAAAACGAAGTCACCGTCCCCAAAAGGAGCCTTGTACACATTAGCACTTACTTCCCACTTCTCCCCAACCTCTCCCTTCTAGCACCAGGAAAACAAATTAATATATTTCCATCTCTATAGATTTACCTATTTTAGAGATTCCCTGTAAATGAAATCAAACAATATATGGTCATTTGTGACTGACTTCTTTCACTGAGCACAATGTTGTTAAGGTCCTTCAACCTTAGAGCGTGTATCAGTACCTCCTTGCTTTCCATTGTGAAATAACATGCCGTCGTGACTCAGTTGTTAAGCGTCTGCCTTCGGCTCAGGTCATGATCCCAGGGTCCTGAGATCGAGCCCCACATCAGGCTCCTGCTCCGCAGGAAGCCTGCTTCTCCCTCTCCCATTCCCCCTGCTTTTGTTCCCTTTCTCACTGTGTCTCTCTCTGTCAAATAAATAAATAAAATCTTAAAAAAAAAAAGAAATACCATGCCGTCGTATGGATACGCCACCTTGTAGTTCTTCATTCGGCAGTTGATGGACATTTGGTTTTTTTCTACTTTTTGGCTATTATGAATAATGCTGCTTTGAACATTGAGGTAGAAGCTTTGATATGGACATCTGTTTGCATTTGTCATGGGCATATCTAGGGGTGGAATCGATGGTTCATATGGTAGCACTATGTTTAACATTTAAGGAATGGTCCAGCTGTTTTCTGAAGAGGTGGATTCCTAGTGAGTTAAAAGTAGACTCGGTCTTTATTCATCCATGATTACCCGATAGTACCCACATCCAGTGCCTTTACTCGCTTTCTCTGGTTAGTGAGCTTCTATTAAAGGTATAATTAGCATACATTTGAAAATTAGAGAACAATTAAGCAGAATACACGGTGGTCCCGACTCTTTGGGAACTCAGAGAGGATATGGGTTACGTTCTGACAGACAAGACTTAGGTTTTGGAGGGAAGGAGACTCGCTTTTTAGTTCAAGGGACAGATACCTAAAAACAAATCTGGTGTGCGTTTAGAGAACACTCACCCTGACTGAAGTGGAGGGCATGCGATAGGGAATAATGAGATATAAAATGTGATCGGTTGGGACCACATTTTGGAAGCCTTCAAAATAAACCCAGAAATCTGACCTAAATGTTATAGGCAGAAGTGATATGGGAGCTTTAGATAGATTGAAAGAGAAGAGGGACTCAAAGGGGGTAGTGTCATTGAAGTGTGAACTCACTTTCTCTACCCGATAGAAACCTCATCTTTCTGTATGTCTAGTTTCATTACTGACAATATTACTGTCATCCTCAACCCAGCCATCAAATCTGGAACTTCAAGTTACCTTTGATTTCCTTAATTCACTCTCCTTCACTCCTCCAGTAGCAATTCCTCACAGGTAAACTTAATAAATGTGTCTTTTCCTCTTCTCCTTTCCACCATCATGGCCTTTTCATCCTTTCACAGCTTTTTTGTGATCTTATGACATAGAATAAATGGCACATCGTTAAAATTACAACTTGGTAAGTTTTGCATTGGGTGCACCTGTGATGTCATCACCACAGTCAAGATAATGAACCCATCACCCTCCAGAGTCTCCTGTCCCTTTGTAATTCCTCCCTCCTTGTCCTCCCACCCATCCCCAGGGCAACCACTGATTTGCTTTCTTTCCCTGTAGATTTGTACACATTTTCTAAAAAATTTCATAAGGGAATTATATACAGTTGATGCTCATTATTCAAAGTGCGTATTGGCAAATTTACATACTAAAATTATTTGATAATTCCAGAATCAATACTCACAGAATTTTCTTAGTCATTCGCAGACATGCAAAATGGCAAAAAAAATTTGGTTGACAGCGCACCCATGTTCCCAGCTGAGGCTGAACAAGGCAACACTCTGCCCTCTTATTTCTCATACTTGTTTCTACATGACTCTCATACTCTAAGCAATTGTCCTTTTCGTGGTCTTTTTAGTGCCGTGTTTTCACATTTTTGTGCTTTGTGTTGAGGATTTTGCTCTTAAAATGGTTCCCAAGCGTTGTACTGAAGTGCTAATGATTCCGAGTGCAAGAAGGCTGTGATGTGCATGACAGGAAATAATGTATGTTAGAGGAGCTCCACTCAGGCATGCGTTATAGTGCTGTTGGCTAAGAGTTCAATGCTAATGGATCAACTATATATATTAAATAAGGCGTCTTTAAACGGAAACACATATAAAACAGGGTTATGCGTTGATCATTTGACAAAAATGTGACCAGAGACTGCAGGAACCTAACCCTGTATTCCTCTAAGAGCAATGGTCCAATACATACTAATTCAGTGTTCATGGTAACTTCATAGAACATAATTGCCATGAATAACAAGAACTGACTGGTAGTGTGTATGCTCTTTTTATCAAACTTCCTTTGCTTGGCATATTTTCAGATTCATAATATTGTAGCATGTATCAATAGTTTATTCCTTTATATTGCTGAGTATCCCATTGTATGGATATATCATTCTTTATTCATTTACTTGTCGGTGGACAAGTGGATTATTTCCAGTTTTGGGGTGTTAGAAATAAAGCTAAATGAATATTCACGTACATGCCTTTATATGGTAGAATTCACCAGTGAAGCCATGTGAGCACCTTCAAATGATATTATACCATTCATATTGTAGAAGAACCTTACAATAGCATACTTTTATTTCTTCCTGCCTGGCCTCTGTGCTGTTGTTGCCAAACATTTTACTGCTCTGTATGTTAAAAACTCCACAATGCATTGTTACCGTTTTTGCTTTAAACAGTCTACTGTCTTTTAAAGACATTAAATAAGGGGAAAAAATTGATATCTACCCATGTAGGCACCATTTCTGGTGCTTGTCATTCCGTTTTGTGGATGTAGGTTTCTTTCCATCTGGTATCATTTTTCTTGGCTAAGTGGCCTTTCTTTAACATTTCTTATAGTGCAGATCTGCCAGTGATGAATTCTTCCAGCTCTTCTATGTCTAAAAGCATCTTTATTTTGCCTTTTTTCCAGCTTTATTGAGGTATACTTGACATATATCATTTATAAGTTTAAGGTGTACAGCATAATGATTCGACATATATTGTGAATTGATTACTGCAATAAGTTCAGGGAACTGAACTTATATAACTATAACTCATATTAATACAATGAAAAGAGAAGAAAATTTTTTTCCTTGTGATGAGAACTCTTAGGATTTACTCTCTTTACAACTTTCATGTATAACATACAGCAGCATTAGCTACAGCCATCGTGCTGGCCATTACATCCCCAGTACTTATCATGTAACTGGAAATGTGCACCCTTCTCCTTTGTTTTCGAAAGATATTTTCACTGGGTAAAGGATTCTAGGTTGAAGGTTTTTTCTTTCAGTATTTTAAAGAAATCGCTCCACTGTCTTCTAACTTTGATTGTTTCTGGTTAGAAATCTATCATCATCTTGTTCTTCCATATGTAATATGTCTTTTTCTCTGGTTGCTTTTAAGATTTTCCTTCTGACTGGTTTTAAACAATCTGATATGTGTGCTTTGTTGTACTTTTCTTCATGTCTCATACTTGGGTTTGTTGGGCTTCTTGGATCTATGGGTTGAAATTGTTTATCAACTTTGGCAAATTTTCAGCCCTTATTTTTTTGAATATTTTTTTCTGTCCCCTCCTCTGTTCTTTGGAGACTCCAGGTGTGGTAATATTTGGCTGCTTGAAATTGTCCCACAGTTCACTGATGTTTAGTTTCTTTCATTCTCTTTTCTGTGTTTCATTTTGGATGGGTTCTATTGCTATGTCTTCAAGTTCACTTTTTTTTTCCTGCAGTATCTAATCTGCCATTAATCTGCTGTATTTTCTTTTCCAGCATTACAATTTTTGCCCCTAGAAATTTGACTTGACTTGAGTTTTAATATTTTCATTGTCTCTACTTAATATGCTTAGTCTTTCCTCTGGTTTCCTGAATTCACGGAGTACAATTATAATACCTGTTTTAATGTGCCTGTCCACTAATTCTATCATCTATGTCACTTTTGAATCCATTTCAGTTGATTTATGTCCTCACTGTGGGTTATATTTCCCTGCTTCTTTGTATACCTGATAATTTTTAATTGTATGCCAGACACTGAGATTTACATATTGTTGGGTGCTAGATATTTCAGTATTTCTAAAAATGTTTTTCAGCTTTGTTCTGCGATGCAGTGAAGTTACTTGGAGACAGTGAACCTTTCAGGTCTTGTTTTTAAGCTTTGGTAGACAGGATCATCAGCAGTTAGTCTTTAATGCATTATCCCCACTACTGAGGCAATAATACCCTTTTTAATATTCTAACCAGTAATCTATGAATTAGGAGATTTTTCCATCCTGGCTATTGGCAGTAGGCACTATTCCCAGCCCTGGATGAGCTGCAGACACTATTCCTTTTGCTCCTTTTAAGTGGTTCCTTTCCTGACCGTGGGTAGTCTCCTCACATGCATGAGTACTCCACTAGATACTTAAGGGGTGGGGGTGGGGGGGAATCTTCTGCAGATCTTCAGCGTTCTTGTTGTATGGCTCTCCTCTCTGGAGTTTTGCCCTGCAAACTCTAGCGGCCCTGGCTTGCCTTGGCTTCCAGCTCCACCCTCGACTTGGGGAGACTTCCAGTCCCTGTCCAGGTTCCCTTCCCTATACTCTAACCTGGAAATATTCTCTGGGCAGTAAGTGAGAGCAATCATAGGTCTCACCTCATTTGATTCCTGTCTCTAAGGTTCACTGCCCTTTGTCTCCTGCTGTCCGGTATCTTGAAAGCCATTGTTTTTTGTTTTTTGTTTTTTGAAAGCCATTGTTTTATAATGTTTTGTCTGATACTGTGTTTAAGGAAGGAGGGTAAATTTGTTCCCTGTTACTGTCTTGACCCATTTTCTTTTTGATTTTCTAAAAAGACCATTTGGGGGGGGTTTGTTATGAGAAAAAGAAAACTGTAAAGGTGATTTTTAAAAAAATTTTGTGTGTTTTAGAAAATGTAAGTCTAGCTGAGCCTTTCCATTTATTAAATTAGTCCTATAATTAAAACGTGCATGCTTTGAACTTAGAAAAATCACACAGATGAACAGGGTAGGAATGACTGAGCAACAGGGACTATTTCTCTGTAGAAATACAAGCCTGGTTCTATCTAAAAAATTCTGTCCTGATTTTACACAGGCTCCTTTAAGCATAAAATGGGCCTCCAAGGTGCTCCTATTCTCACTGTTCTGCAACATTTCAACCATGAGGTTTTTGCTGACCTTATTCCCTTGGTCACTTGGTAACCGAGCCTCCTACTGCATAAGAAAGACATAATAAAGCATAATAGATTCTTATACTCATTGCCGTAGAGCTGTGGCCTAAGAGGCCAATCTCCGTTAATGTTAAAATCTCTAAATGTGCGTGTTGGGCTGAGCATGGTTGTGTTTTCCTTTGATATCTCTGCACAAAGAAAGCATCTGAAATGTCAGGTCCGTTCTAATTTGGGTTGGAGAACATCTTGCTCTACTTTTGTTGCAGTTTAGATAATTTTAGAATATATATGGATTCAGTTTCACTTTACAGTCTTTTACTAACTCTTAAAAAAAATTAGTACATCAGAAGAAATTGGGGTTTGAGACAAGGCTCCTAAAATTCCTTTGATTGTCTTAGTTTTTAATTTATAGGGTAGCTCCATTACAATTACAGGCTCTCCAAGCTCTATCTTTAAAAGGCTAAAATTATCCTGAATTATAGCTATGTAACAACACTACCAATTCTCTCATTTATTTAGATGAAGAACTAGTGGATGTTTCTGCATCTGTCTTACCAGAATTGAAAAGAGAAACATATGGCCAGATTCAAGTCTGTGCAAAACAGAGGCTGGCTCGACATGGTTCTTTCAGCACAGTTCAGGCTTCTGAGAGGATCCAGAGGAAAGTGAACTCAGAACCCAGCAGCCCTTATAAAGAAGAACAAGGTATCTGCCTTTCCATATCCTGGGGAATCCGTCAGCCGTCCTATAACAGTCACCCTACTCAGGCATTTTAAAATAAGGTGACTCTAGGCCCTGCCTGTTTTTTCCATTGACCTGAAGTGAAATGATGGTTGGGGGTAAAAGAATTGCAGGCTTCCCAGGGAACGAACATGGCCCCATGCCTGAAATTCATCCTAGTCCACCAGTGAAGATCACCCAGTTTGCCAAGGTTGGTCTGTTTGATGCATGTCAGACATTCATCAGATTTACAAAGCAACACTTGTTTTGTTTTCTAATTATTGATGAGACCTGAATTCCCCATTAAGAGCTAGCTTCTGGAAATTTCTCTCTTTGAATCAAAACCAGAATGGATTTGAAATAATCTTATAATCCCTGAGCAGTGAATAATGAATCCATCTGTATATAATTGGTGTGTATAAGTCCCCTGCCATATTTTGTTAGAGTTTTATTTTCCTTTATAGGATCAAGTGGCTACTCCTTCGAAATTGGAAGTCTGGCAGCTGTTTACCAACAGAAGATAGAAGACAGTTCACAGTAAGTAGTCTTCAAAAACTGAGTGTATTCTTTTTTTTTTTTTAAAGATTTTATTTATTTGAGAGACAGTGAGAGAGAGAGACAGAGAGAGCACGAGCAAGGGGAGGGACAGAGGGAGAAGGAGAAGCAGGCTTCCCGCTGAGCAGGGAGCCCAATGTGGGGCTCGATCCAAGGACCCTGAGATCATAACCTGAGCCGAAGGCAGACGCTTAATGACTGAGCCACCCAGGCGCCCCGAGTGTATTCTTTTCTAATTTCTGGTGTTAACTTTGACTCCATTGAAATGCCACCCATCAAAAGGTAAATTTTAGCAGTCTTGCTCCTAAATTAGCCATTTGTTTATTAAGAACTTTCTAAGTGTCCCCTTTGTGCCCATAATTGTGATGGATGTACCATCAGGGACACAAAAGTATGAAAAATGTATCCCCTAAGCTAATGAAAGCTTATAGGGGAAAAAGTAAAAACAAATACATTGAAAAAAGACATTTCAGTACTAACACGGCCCTGAGAACTGATGATTATAGTTCCTGGAATCACTTATCATCACTGTAGCTAATTTTGTTTATGAGCCACCAGGTCCCGTTCTGAAAGTTTTATGTGTATTAACTCATCTCATCACAACAACAGTCACTTGAGTTTGGTACTCTTATCTTCATTTTACAGAAAGGAAACAGAAACCCGAAGAGGTTAAATAACTTGCCCAAGGTCACAGGGCTAAGAAGTGACAGAGCCAAGATTCAAACCCAGGCCATCAGACTCAAATTTTGGGTCTGATTTTGAAGGAAATCAAATATTATGGGAAGAAGCAGAGGAAATGCTAATGTGGAAACAAGAGGGGTTTTTTGTTTGTTTGTTTGGTTGGTTGGTTTTTTTTTTTTTAGATTTTATTTATTTATTTGACACAGAGAGACACAGCGAGAGAGGGAACACAAGCAGGGGGAGTGGGAGAGGGAGAAGCAGGCTTCCCGCTGAGCAGGGAGCCCGATGTGGGGCTTGATCCCAGGACCCTGGGACCATGACCTGAGCCGAAGACAGACGCTTAACGACTGAGCCACCCAGGCGCCCCACAAGAGAGCTTTTTTTTTTTTTTTTAATTTTTTTATTGTTATGTTAATCCCCATACATTACATCATTAGTTTTAGATGTAGTGTTCCATGATTCATTGTTTGTGCATAACACCCAGTGCTCCATGCAGAATGTGCCCTCCTCAATACCCATCACCAGGCTAACCCATCCTCCTACCCCCCTCCCCTCTAGAACCCTCAGTTTGTTTTTCAGAGTCCATCATCTCTCATGGTTCGTCTACACAAGAGAGCTTTTTAATGACAGATTTGGGAAGAAACAGATTGTGAGGCAGGGTGAAGGGAGTACGGGGACCATACACTGATTAGTTTAGCCATAACGATTTGTACAAATAGGATAGCAAATGGAAACCTCATTCATAAAAAGAATTTGGGGTGTTAGAGGTGAATAGGTCAAATTGGGGGAAAAAAAAGAACCCTTTGGAAGCCAGGTAGAAGAAGAGTTTGGGTTTATGAGACAGACAATAAAGACCTACAGCAGACTCACTGGAGAAGAACACTCTTGCTGCTTGAAGCAGGTGGGATGGCGCATCTGCAGCCATTCTGGTGTGTCGTGGTGCAGGTCTGAGTCATGTCAGCTGCAGATGGAAAGGAGTGGAAATCAGTGTAAAATAGAAAGAGACCTCACAAAGGACACCTGGGTCTCAGATGATGGGGCTACTATTGGTGGAGATGGGGAGGTTGAAGGTGGATGACTGGAGATAGGACGGTGGGGGATATACTCAGTGTGGGTATTTTGAGCTTCACAGAGCTGAGTAGTAGTGATTTCTCATTCAGAGGGACTGTGGTTGGAGAGATTTACTCATCTCTGCAGCCCAAGGCCTTCCATTTGATTCCTAGCAGCATGTGGACAAAGAGACAGGGCAAAATAGATCTTACTGATTCCATCAAAAGGGTTCAAAGAAATCCCTGTCCTCTGTTTACTAGTTCTTAAAGGAGTCTTAAACAGGTTTTCCTCATCTGTTTCCAAAAATACACTGAAAACATAAATGTTTTTTAATATTTAGAAGTCTTTCTGTATAAAAGGCCCAAACATTGTTTATAATCTCATATATTAAATGGGGCTTAATTTTGAATGTGTTGTGCCTAAAAATTGGAATACTGAGCAGAATGGGACAAGAATGACAGAAAATAATTTAGTAGGTAACTTTATTTCCTCACTCACTGCCCACTCCATTTATCTCACAGTGGAGATAAATGCCCCGTTCAAGCGGGGCAGCTAACCTTCAGAAGGCTGATTAGTCTCTGAGCCTCACTTTTCCTCCCTCATCAACTGGCAGGGGGTAACTATCATAATTATGTCAAGTTATGATTATGTTTGTCATAAGGCATCTGCGGGCCTGCTATGGGGTAGCAGTCACTATCAGTATGTGACCGATAACTATTAGACGTAGAGGAGGCAGGGGAGAGCCCGCGTGAGCTCTAACCTGAGAGCCCCCCAAGTGCTCACCCACCCCCTCCCTAAGCATCCGTCCAGGTTATATGGTTATCGGCCTCTGGAGTTAGCTCAGGGGGCACACTTTAGTATCAGCTCGAGCAGCATTATCTCATTTCTGCTTTGGTACATCTCTTTAGGAAGACAGAGAATCAGGAGCTGGTGGAATGTGATAACTTGATGGGACCCATTATGTTCCTTTTTACTGCAGGAGGAAAGCCTTTGCCAGTAAGAGAGCGATGCCGCCGTCAAGCAGCCTGGACCCTGCTGCTCCTTTCCCTGGCCTGTCTGTTGACTCAGAATATTGTGCTACTCCTTTAGCACACCAAGTCTTTTCTGCAGCCCAAACGGACCTGCATGCCTTCCCCGTGCAGAACAGTCTGACTGGACAAGTGGGTGCCTCACCAGCTTCTGCAGCCTCGGACGTGGAGAGCCTGAAACCAGCCCTGCTGGCCAGCCAGCCCATGGTGTACGTGCCCTCCACCTCACTGTTCATGCTGTATGGGAGCCTGCAGGAGGGACCATCCCCGGGGTCCGAGAGGGACAGCAGAAGCGTGGAAGTCTCAGCAGCAAAGCAGCCGTCCACACCCTCAGTTCCGAAGCGCCTCGGGGAGGAGAGGAAGCCTCAGGAGGAGGAGCCAGCCACTAAAAGACAGAGCAGGGACTACGAAGACAGCCCTCTAGCTCTTGTCATGCCCAAGGTAAGGGGGTTCGGGTGGGCTTGCTTCGTGACAGCCCGTTAACCCAGAGTTCCTTCCCAGTAAAGATGCACAGCTGCTAATAAGCTGTTGAGTCTGGAATGTGACATATTTCAGGTATCACTTGTATAATTAAGCCCGGGACTGGCTCTGCCATAAAATCTTGCCATAAAGTAGTACCGTAAGGAAAGAGACTTTTATAAAACTCCTGCTTTGCATAAAATGCTAAAAGGTGTAAAAAAAAAAAAAAAAAAAAAAAAAGGACCCATAATCCCACCACATCGAGTCAATCACTGTTAACATGTTTGTATATTTCCTCCCCGTCTTGTGGCTCTCCTTTTTTTTCTTTAACCAGTTGAGATCACTGACATAACCATCTGAATCCAGGATGCGCCTGAACTTCAGAGTCGGCAGTGTGGGTGCTGCTGGTCTTGCGGTGTCTGTGTCCGTTATCACGGCTCAGAGATCCTGTTTCCCCAGCTACAAAACGAAAGCAACAAAAATATGAGCTGTTCACATCTCCCACTTAGTAGCCATTCAGAGGTGAATGAGATCCGACCAGTCAAACTCTCAGGAAGCAGAAGCACCATCATGACAGCAGTCTGTGCTGGGTTCGCTCAGCACACTCACGGAAATCAGTATATTATTGAGGACCCTTTCTCTTCTGTTCCTTTCTCTTGCCAGAGCGAATCTTTGTAATTTTGTGTATAGCCTGGGGTTGCAGAACAGCAGTGAAGGACTGACTGGTATATATAGGTCTTAGATAACCAAGACTGGCTTTGGGCCAGTCCCGCAGTCCTTACTGGGCCACTCAAAGACTGGCATCCACACCCCTTTATGTGTTAGCAGCTCCGAAATTTACCTCATCGTCCACACACCACGGCCAGTCTGTCATTGTTAAAACTCCATCATTTCTGGGGTGCCTGGGTGGCTCAGTCGTTAAGCGTCTGCCTTCAACTCAGATCATGATCCTGGGGTTCTAGGATCGAGCCCCGCTTCGGGCTCCCCTGCTTGGCAGGAAGCCTGCTTCTCCCTCTCCCACTCCCCCTGCTGGTGTTCCCTCTCTCCCTGTGTCTCTCTCTGTCAAATAAATAAAATCTTGGGCGCCTGGGTGGCTCAGTTGGTTAAGCGACTGCCTTCGGCTCAGGTCGTGATCCTGGAGTCCCGGGATCGAGTCCCACATCGGGCTCCCTGCTCGGCGGGGAGTCTGCTTCTCCCTCTGACCATCCTCCCTCTCATGCTCTCTGTCTCTCATTCTCTCTCTCGCAAATAAATAAAAATCTTAAAAAAAAAAAAAAATTTAAAATTCAAATAAATAAAATCTTAAAGAAAAAAACCCTCCATCATTTCTGTGCTTAAGAATCCTAAGCCTTTGGAAGCACGTGACGGGACGCTCATTTTCAGACATATACAATTCAGTGTGGCACGCAGCGGTCTTTGACCTATTTGTTTACGTGTTAGCTATGTTGAGAAAGCTGCTATCGAGATTTACCGCTGGGATTTTTACTTGCTTTTCTGGTTCCTGGTTGGCTCTGCTTAGAAACCCTCAGAGTCCACAGACGTTGCCTCCCCCAAGACCCCGGGTAACAGCGGCTCAGTGCCCCTCGAAGACATTCACAGGGAGGCCCAAGTCTCGGCTGCAGAGGAGGCTTCAGGAAAGGCCACGGTCAACTGCTTCATTTCTTCTGAGTGGGGAAATCCTTCGAGAGACACAGAGATAGAAAAGTCTTCAAAAGAAAATGAAAGCACCAAAGAGCCCTCTTTGCTGCAGTACCTTTATGTGCAGTCGCCAGCTGGTAAGGGGTGTCATCGTGTCTGAGGGCCCCTCGGGGTGGTCAGATCATCAATTAGATTTCTACATTTCTGTCCATGCCACCTGACCGAAGCGGTTCGTCAGTGAGCAGCTGTCTACACGGCCTCTGAACCGTTTTACTCTCAGCCCTTTCTTTTCTCCCATCTATGAAATGAAGGTAGAGGCTGCTTTCACTTCGGCCACCTCGAAGGACACTATGAAAATAATTAGGGCAAGTGATTTTTTTTAAATGCATTAAACTTTATTTGCTAACAAAGCACAATTCAAAAGATCATTCTATTATTATAATTCAGCTGAATCTGGCATTGGTTCAGTTTACAGAACAGTATGAACCTATTGGCCACCATGTACAGCTAGCGTGGTGTCTTGGCTATCCAGAGGTACTGAGCGTGTCATTGTGGTCGAGGGCCAGGTCTGGAGAGGGCTGGGCGTTAGGGCCCCTTATTACCTGCATGAACGTAAGTATTCAGCCATCCCCACTGGTACAGCAGGACTGACAAGGCACTGGTGTCATGGGGGTGCTTTCAAAACGGAACTAAATTTTATAAGGTAATACACCTAAAGCACTTCGGATGACAGTGCCTGACAGTAAGACTCAAAAGCTGTCAGGATTTCGAAATAAAGCTGAAATAGATGAGATCCCTAATTTCTCAGACACACATTATGTACATAAAGCTGCTCTCGATGCAGAGAGACTTAAATCGATTTTCCTGAATTTTCCATTCACTTACAGGTTAGGTAGGTGTTATTATTCAGTTATCTACAAAATGTTCTTTATTCCATTAGCAAATATTTTTTGCGGATTTAAGGTAAGCATGACAGGGGTGCAGATACACTGATAAACAAGAAACAGGCTCAGTCCCGACTGAATGAAAATGACAGCCCAGCACAGGGAGTATTAGCTTTTTCTGGGCCAAAGACCTATTGACACTATGGTAAAACCCATGGATTCCTCCTCAGAATGTTTAAAAAAAAAAAAAAAACGCATAGAATTAAATACATAGGATAATAAGGGAAGCCAATTATATTGAAATACCATTAGAAAAAATTTTTTTAAGTTATAGTAATAAAAAGATCTGACAGTAGTTCCAGTGTTCTCATAATTTCAAAGTCATAATGCGCTTCACGATCTAATAAGAATCTGCTGTAGCTATAATGTTATATGAATATATGTGAGCTTTTTACTAGTGACAAAGTCAAGGTACTATTAATACTGTTGGATTTGTTGCCTGTGATCCAAGTTGAGGAAAATACAAATTTGTTAGAAGTTTATAAAAACAAAAGATAAAATCTTTCCAATCCAAGTTCACTTCCCTCCTCAATTTGCATTCAGTGGAACACACATTAATTGACCCTCTCAGGAGACACAGGCATCCACCACATTATCACACAAGTGGATGTGGGACTTCACTGGTGGCACTGCTGGGGAGAAGCAGTGCAGAGCGGGGAGAGCCTGGGAAGGGGGTTGGCCTGGTCAGGTAGAATCCATTCATTGTGGGTTCCCACTTGGAAGGGCGGCAGGGGAATGTGAAACTGTTATGGTACCTCCTGTTGTGTTGACGGTCACCTTGGTCTGCTTCTGTTTCAGGATTAAATGGTTTCAATGTGCTCTTATCTGGCAGTCAGAACCCCCATGCCGTGGGACCCCCTTCAGGTCAGCTGCCATCCCTCAGCATTCCTTGCATGGTCTTACCATCTCCGACGCTGGGCCCTTTCCCCGTTCTCTATTCTCCCACTATGCCCAGGCCGCTTTCCTCTGCCCCTGGTGCTCTCCCAAATGCGGGACCTGTGAATTTTGGCTTGCCTGGCCTTGGATCAACAGCTCATCTTCTCATCGGCCCTGCAAACATGGTTAATCCAAAATCATCAGCACTCCCCTCCGCAGACCCTCAGCTTCAGGGTGCCCACTCACTCAATCTGAGTCCAGAGATGCCAAGATCACACAACATCATCCAGCCTGAATCCCCTGCGTATGCGGGGCATCCTGTCTCCGTAGTAAAATTACAACAGGTGAGTCCTGCTGTGAGCCCAGGAAGATCATCATTCTGTGATGGGGTCAGTATGCATTTCATGAGCTTTGCTTTTAGTCCCATGACTGCAGGACAGAAGCTCCAGGTCAGGGTCTATCCAGCTTCTGTTGTAGACCCAGAAGTTACCTGCTTACTTTATAAGGCATGGAGGCTGGAGGCAGGAGATGCTGTGCTTTAAAGACAAAAATATTTTTTAATTGTCAATCTGTTCTTTAAAATTAGAAGGACTTATTTTAAGGATAGTTCAAGGGACTATTGATGAATGCTGAATATTCAGATGATTTCTTCAGGTTTTCATTTCATTAGATGAATAAAAGGAGAGCACCCTGAATTTTCACTGTACAGCTATAGAAACAATTCAGGGAAACAGAAGTCTGGATACTAACGCAAAGATTCCTAGCATCTGTCATTTCTCAAAATGCAATGTTTAGGAGAGTGTGTGTATATATATATATATATATATATACACACACACACACACACACACACACACACACATACTCAGACACACAAATGTACATATATGAATTTTATAATCAATATTAACTAATCAGTACTATATTTCCCCCAAACTCCCATTTGTAGTTCAGTCAGTAAGCATGTGTTGATTTCCTCTTATGCCTCAGGCATTGTTCAGAGTGGTTACTTTCTCTCATGAAGAAAGAGTTTTGCGTTGTGGCCAAAACTATTTTAGACAAGTTAGACGCTCACAAGTTTGCTAGATGATGAAATTAAACATGCTAGTTTTTAAACTAAGGTGATGATAATGTGACATGCTTTCCGATCACCAGTTATGTGCCAGGCACTCATGCAGGCAGTGAAGATAGGACAGTAAACAGAATAATGGTCCCTGCTCTTTTAGGGCACATTAAGGAGATCAATATGCAACATTTAACACAAGAAGATACATAGTTGCAAGTAAACAAAAGAGCCAGGACGCACATACTTACTGCTTGCGTAGTCCACCGTGCTCTGTAAATATTACCTTTTCTAATTGGTGCAGCCCTGTGAGAGTCGTCACTTTGTCACCCACATTGTATGGATGAAAACACCGAGGGACAGCGTGGTTAAGTAGCCTGCCCAAGGTCACCCAGCTAGTTGTGCCAATGCCACGCTCCCAACCTCTTCACTAGGCTGCCTTTCTGCACACAAAACAAAGAAGTGAATTTCCAGTTGTGAGAATTGTTGGGGAGGAGATAAAGCAGATGAGTGGGACAGAAAAGCGGAAAGAAGGAGAACGCCTGCATCAAGGTCATACTGACAGAGGTCAAGAAAGGGCTTAGTTCGGAGACCGAGAACAGTTTGACTTCACTTCTGTTTTTACTTGCTCTTTTAGTCCCCTGTTCCTGGGACCCCCAAGAGCATCCGATGCACACATCGTGAGACATTTTTCAAGACACCTGGCAGCCTCGGAGACCCCGTCCTTAGGAGAAGAGAAAGGAATCCGACACGAAACACCAGCTCAGCGCAGAGGAGACTGGAAATCCCCAGCAGCGAGGCTGACTAACCTGCCGCCGGGCCGGGCCGGGGTGGGGGACCACCCACCTGACTTTCCCCGTCCCAGGTGATGCCCTGATGCTGAATGCAAAGCGGGACGCAGACCATCATCTGCACACATCGTCCTCTCTCTTTCACCTACCGGTTCTAATGTTAACTTCCCATCATCATGAATCATCTATTTTCCTGAAAGCAATTGTTATTAATTGTGCATTTAATATCAGTTAGAGTCCAGACTCTGTGCGTGGTGTCACAGTGAAAGCACCGACTGACTTGTGGTTTTGATTCAAGAATCCTCTTATTGCTGGAAGTCGATCTGAACAGGCTACTGGAGCCTTGTGGTTTTTCTACTGGGGGAGCTGTCTAGCACTTAACTAGGGTGAGCATTCTTGGCAGGTTTTTCCCCCTCGCCCTGAGTCTAGATCTGGTGAGAGAAACTTCTTTTCTGCAGTTTAAAAAAGCTACTGCTTCCTTAGGCTTCATCAGGAAGCCGACTCCAGTTGTGAATCCTATGGTATTATTTATTTTGTTCCTGAAATGGGATTTAGTGCAAAAAGTTTACAACTACAGCAAAATGCATGTTTTTCAGGGTATGACGACTTGAATGTTTGTGCTTTTTTCCTCTAATTTGCCCTGCACTTACTTTACAACCTACTAATAATGTGGATAAATGTGTATGCATGACCGAATGTTACGACCAAAATAACTGTGAATGGCCCACTTGCTATAATGAACTGTGCTGAGCCTGTCTGGGCATGAGAAGCAAGATGCATGCTAGCTGCCTAAGAGCTGACCTGTGTGAACAATGAGGTTTTACTGTTCATTTGTAAAAATCCTACCCTGTGCAGTTTCCTTCACTATGTGCCCCGTGGATTTTTTATTTAAACATTAACTGTAGAGTATCAGGTATGGATGCCTTCAAAGAATTGCTGTCTTATTGAATAAATCAGGATGGTAGCAAGTGATTGATTATATGGAAAATTGGAACCTGGATGGGACCTTTTGGTAGAATTCTGAAGAGTAATGATGTAGAAATTGATATAGTTCTGATAGGTGATCATTATATTTTTTCCTTTGGCTTTTTTCTTTATTTGTGGAAGGGTAAGAGGGAAAACGAACACATTATGTTCAGTATCCAAGAGTATTCAAACCAGTTATTTTTCGGAGCGTTTCTGAAAAATAAGAACGGTGAGTGCAGGGATTCATTGTTCTAGCATGAGTACAATTCTGGAAACTATTATGCAATACCCCTTTGTTAAACCATATTGCTTTAGGATTTCAGTAAGTAGCCAAACTAGCTCTTTGTATTCCTAGATTTATTGATGTACCTCATTCTTGTCTCTTCCAGCAAATGCCTTCCTCTCTCCCTTTTTTCCTTCCCTTCTTCCTTTCTTCATTCCTTTCTTTTTTAAGCTTCTGTCTTCGATCTGGAATCTTGGTGTACAATTCTATTTTATTTTTATTTTTGGACCCAATAAAATGTTATATGAAATAAAAATATTAATTTAAGAGACTCTGGGAGTCTGAGTAAAGTAGCTTTATATTAACTACAGGATACTATTAGCCTTATTACCCCCACAAGATTTTTGAAAACTTGAGGTAGGTAGCCTGATTAAATAAATTTGTTATTATATAAAATTTTTATCAACGCTAAACTTTTAAAGTTTACAAGATGGCATTTTTTCTTTTATTTTTTTTTTTTACAATCTTTTCTAGTGTTAAACAGATCAAATTATGGTTCTAATCATCAACAACCTCCCAGTAATGGTTACCCAGAGTTAATATGAGGAGTTCACCTTGAAACAAAAATATGCCTTTTTCAGTGAAAGTATAGGACACACAGCATCCTTATTATCCGCACAGGGTACATGCATGTTTAAATCCACCATGCCTAAAAACTTCCACAAAATATTTTCACTTGAGAGGTCTACATTTAGATGAAATCACAGTCTGATTTTCCCCACACTGTTTTTGGATGCTCGCCACTTACTACTTTAACTTCTTTGCTATCCTTTTTTTTAACTCTGTTCATGATATGACCATATAAACCTCAGAGAATCCACAGTTCTTGAGGGGTGTTAAGAAGCAACCCCATAAATCAGAATTTTATGACTCTGTGACCATACTCAGCAACAGAAAAGAAAACGGAGAACCAATTCCTTTTGTATTCAGTACCCACTTTTTAATGTGGCTTTGTGATGTGTAAAAAGATAAAAATAAAATAATGCAGGGGTTGTTTCTGTCAGGAAAACCGTATGCTTCTGATAGAGCAACTGATGGTAGTGAAGCTGCTAAGCTAGACTTGGGTATTCGGGGTAGTGAAGAAGTAATGGCAATCTTGAGTCTATCATTGTATAACTTAGTAACAAAAATAATTGTTGGGGATCCTGCTAAGGAAATTCAGCTTTGCGTTGGCACTGAGGGACGTGTGTGTGCCCTACACGGTCCAGGGTTTGTGAAACCCTTTCATTCTGGTACAAGAGTTGGGAGTATAACTTTTATACTTGAATCTACCTACCAAGTTTACATATTTCTCAATTCTTTTTTGTAAGGTGCTATTTCTGTATTTAAATAACTTTTTTTTTTCAATGTAAAGCTGCCTTCAGCTAATCTTATTGCACTGCTAGTTTTTTGTAGGTATTAATTTTATTGCTGCTTACTGCTTTTGTCTTCATACTATTTAGCTCTGCCCTTTTTTCTCATGGCTATATTATCTATAGCTATCTACTTGTAACTTTACTACATGTAAACTGATTTTTTTTTCTTTTAGAAAGATATTAAGCTTTATAAAATAGCAATAAAAATTATTTCACAAGAGATGTTGGTTGTATTTGTTGGTAGGCCGTGTGTACCAATTTCAGCAAAATCTTTAACAGTTGCAGCATAGCAAACCAGGCCCTCATAAACCCAAACCAGATCTTTTTATTGAGACCTCCCGGTAGTTCCCAAACACCAAAACTTAATGTGTCAGAATTACACAGGAGCTTGAAAGGGTAGGAGGACGATGCTCTGGAGCTTCTGATTTCTACTGAGTCAGCATCTCAGGTTCGGAGCTTCCGGATGATTCTGAGGCTTATCCACTTCTAAGACTCACAGGTGAATGGAGACCACTTCCCCAACTTTTCATGACATCTGCAAGGTTAAATGCTTCTCATTCTAGCAAATGCCTACCCTTAGTTCAGAGCCAAATTCTATCGGTAACCCTCACTTTCAAATTAACCTCCGAACAGACGTCATCTGATTTTCCCTACTTTGTTATACTTGCAGAGTCATTTAGGTTACGTTGGTGTTGGTTCCTCCCACTAAATTGTGAGGTGCTAGGGAAAGCACTAGCTTTGAAATCCAGCATCAAACCCAGTCTGGGAACTCAGCAGCCCCCAAAACGGTGAACGGAGGAGCTATAGGACCCTGTACAACAGGGCTTGCCCTTTCGCTAGGGCTGTTCAATTCAGCTCTCGCCAATCATTTTACTGTGACCTCTTCCTTCCGACACATCACTTCCTGTCCCAGTCCATAGCCTCCCTTCTCACAAGGCATATACAGTTGACCTTTGAACACCACGGGGTTTAAGGGGCGCCGACCCCTGTGCAGGAAAAGTCCAGCATAACTGACTCCCCAAAAACATAACTTCTAATAGCCTACTGTTGACCAGAAGCTCTACCAATAACAACGCATTTTATATAAGTACTGTATATTGTATTCTTACAATAAAGCTAAAGAAAATGTTAAGAAAATCATAAGAGAAAATACATTTACAGTACTGTATATATCGAAAAAAGTCCATGTAAGTGGACCTGCACCGTCCAAACCCATGTCATTCAAGGGCCAGCTGTATGAGATAACTCAGGATAAATCTGCTTCTACACAAACACCAGTATTAGGATCTCACTAGCATACCTTTAGCGGTATATTATAATATGGGGTCATGCTGTTATTACAGGCATCTACCAATATCTTCTCCCATCCGCCCCTCCTTGTCGGTCTTTAATGGTGTAAGTACACTGAACAAGCAGGACTCATGAGGTAATCATGAAAGCAATTTTGTCTCCTGGTGTTCCTTTTAGGCCTGGTCAACAGGGGTAACCCATTCGCCCCTGTATGAACTTTAGGTCAGGTGCTGTGACTTCTCTAGTTACTGTCAATAACAGAAATTCTACATTTTAAGTTACAAAGACAGTCTCAATTTATTATGCAAATGAGCATTTAAAACTTCTGCACCTGGGGCTCAAGCTGAGCAAGGAGGGCATGGATGGATCTTTGTTTCTACTGAGCATTTCCCCTTCCTCGGCGTGCTTGCCTAGATTTCTAACCCCAGCAAGGTCAAAGCGTGGAGACATTTGCCTGAACTTCCTGTGATGCAGGCAATACATTTTCCTCCAGCTACTATTCTCCTTCTGTCTCTGGCTTTGCTGCAGTCCATTCCACACAGGCTCTTGGGCGGGATTTACAACAGTGCCAGGCTGGCTCTGTCCGCCATTAGCCCACCTGCTGTGTCCTTTGCCCTGATTCTTGGAGAGAAGCCCCAGCCAAACTCATAGCAGCATCTCCCTTTTGCTGCCTGAGCTGCTGGCTCCCCCACAACCCCTACATCAGCCAGAGTCACAGCGAGAGAGGGAACAAAAGCAGGGGGAGAGGGAGAAGCAGGCTCCCCGCAGAGCAGGGAGCCCAAAGCGGGGCTCGATCCCAGGACCCTGGGATCATGACCTGAGCCTAAGGCAGACGCTTAACGACTGAGCCACCCGGGCGCCCTATACAAAACTTTTAAACTGGTTTGATAGTGGGACCGTTTTTTGTTTTTTGTTTTTCTCTTAGAGTAATGTACAAAACTATAGTTTGGCAAAAGTTACTTTGAGAAGCAATAAATTAATCTACCAAACTCTCTAAAACTTTCTTAGTCTTCACTGAAAAGAGAAGGGATCAATATTAGCTTCTTAAAGTCAGAGACCAGAGATTATTTATATCCGTATTCACAGTGTCTTCCACAAAATGTGCAACCAATAAAAAATGGGAAAGAGCATTGGAGGATGAGTTACCACAAATTATTAAAAAGAAAAAAAAAATACCTTTGAAGGCTTTTTCATTGCATGGTTCTAGGTACCGAAGAGTTGTTGAGTACATAATTGTAGTATAGCTTGTTGTGTTTTTTCTTTTTTTAGTTTATTATTTATTTTTTAGATTTTATTTATTTGAGAGAGAGAGAGAAAGCACACGCAGGGGGAGTGACAGAGGGGGGGTTAAAGGGGGAGGGGGAGAATCCCAAGCAGACTCTGAGCCAAGCACAGGGCCCAATGCAGGTCTCGATCCCACAACCCTGAGACCATGACCTGAGCGAAATCAGTAGTCAGATACTCAACTAACTGAGCCACCCAGGGGCCCCTCTTTTTTAGTTTAAAAGAATGGCCTCTACCATGCCACCAATGCTTATAAAATAAATTGAATTGTTGTAACTCTGCTTCTGAGCTTTCAAGAGCATCCCATGCAGCATTTTCCTGACCCTTTTAGGGTGGCTTTCTAGTCCCTTCACAGTCTGGCCCCAGCTTGCCCACACAGCTATGCTAGAAATGGTCTATTGACCCTCACGTTCACTTCTACTCCTCTTCCAGGTTCTTTATCACAGGTTCTGAAAGCCTGGGAACTACATTTCTCACATCCGCTTGCTACCAGATTCCAGCTGTGATTCTGTCAGTTATAAATACTCTCATGCAGGACTTGGTAGAGAGCAGAGCAGCTGGGGCTATTCTTCCTCAAGCACAGATTCTGCAGCAACCATACTTGATGCTCCTGTCTAGTCCAAGACCATGTGCCAGCTGTAATACTGGCCACGGTTTCATGTTCCCAACCATGGGGGAAAACAGCATCCCCCCAACCTCTGGGTAGCAGCCATGGTGACATAATCTGAACACTTCTGTTTTCCCTGACTTCCAGTGATTTTATAAGCACCAAATTCCCTGTATTAAAAACTTTCTGCTGGAAATACCTAGAATGTTTCCTAATTTCTACACAAAATCCAGCAGTCTCGTTTCCACCATTCCTCCCTCCTTCTCTTCCACCCACCTCTATCCATCATGTCACTCTCTGTGCCCACTTTCCTCATATTCCTTTTTGCATCCATGCCTTTGCCCCAGCCATCCTCTCTTCCTAAAAGACCCAACTCCCATTCTCACTTCTCTTTCTCTATTGGGCTGTTGCACATGCATCTTCCAAAATCCAGTTCAAATGTCCCTCAGGAAGAATGAGTTGGTTTCCTCCACCACACTGTGAGACCCTCCAAAGCAGAAATTAAGTTTTTCTTATCTATAGCCTAGCATCACGCTCAATGAGCAGGTGAATCAAGCTTAAGAGTACATAATAGGACACCCTGTGAGCGGGGTAACTTCAAGTGCAACCGCAACAAGAAAAGGGTGAGTACAAGAAACAAAAGTTTGTTGTTGTTGTTTTTTTAAAAGATTTTATTGGCTTATTTGAGAGAGAGAGAGTGCACACAAGCAGGGGGAGCGGCAGGCAGAGGGAGAATCAGACTCCCCGCCGAGCAGGGAGCCCGATGTGGGGCTCGATCCCAGGACCCTGGGATCACGACCTGAACCGAAGGCAGACACCCAACTGACTGGGCCACCCAAGTTCCCCCTTTGTACTTTTAATTCCATAAAATATCTCCAAGAGTTCATTTAATGTAAAGTTTTTGCAGGCAGCACTTTATCTGGAGCATCTTCAGCCTTTTCACCATAATCATCACTTATGCTGATGAGCTCACCTTCATTAAGTGCCTCTAACTGCATATCCAGCGTCTCTCAGTTGGTGGCAGCGTCATCAACACTGCCCACTATTTCTTCCTAACTATGTGGACATCCGATTCAAATTTCCGTTCAAGCATTATCACTTTCTGTTTCTTTGCCTCACTTTCATCTTTGCTGACAAACTCTCTGTTTTGAGTATTCATTTTATTAAAATGTCATGTGTTCTATAATTGGGAAAAAGACACACTATGACTACGCTTTGTTGTCTGCGTGAACAGAGAGACTCTGCATGAACAACAAACTTTGAAAGCAATGACACTAGACATCGGGCATCTGGTTTTTATGTAGTGATTTGTGGGCTGAAGCGACCAAGTTTGTACTTTATGCAATTACTCGAGGTTAATATATCATATTATAGTAACTGAAACTTGAGCTGTGCTATTGGGCAGGGGGACCGGTGTTATTTAACTAAACCATGGTAACTGACATGTGTGCATATCAGAACTGTGCAAAGCAAGGACTGCTTGTATAAATTCTGTGACTGAAATTAATTTCCATTTTAAGCCTTCATTCTTTGTGGCACAAATTAATTTCAGTGAATTTCAGAATAATATCAGTCAGTTCAGTCCCCTTCCCCCACCACACACTTCCTGCCACTCTCTAGAAGCAGTTCTTTCAGTGGCAAGTATTTAAAAACATATTTCAGGGACGCCTGGGTGGCTCAGTCGGTTAAGCGTCTGCCTTCACCTCAGGTCATGATCTCAGGGTCCTGGGATCAAGTCCCGCGTCAGGCTCCCTGCTCAGCGGGGAGCCTGCTTCTCCTTCTGCCCCTCCCCCTACTTGTGCTCTCTCTCTCTCTCTCTCTCTCCGACAAATAAATAAATAAAATGTTTAAAAAAACAAAACACATATTTCAGACTGGCTTCAACAACAAGGGGCCCTGGTGCTTACATCCGTGGAAGTATAGAGGCAGGACAACTCCAGCTCATTTTCACTCTGATCCCTTTTGTTCTTTATTCCATATGCCAGTTTTATCAGACTATAGCAATTACAGTTCCACACAAACCAAGTTCAGAGGAGGAGAAGAAACAAATCTTTGAAATGCCTTCCAGAGGAGTAAGAAAGAAATTTTGCAGAGTTCCTCCAGAAAATCCCTCCTCATTATTGGCCCAAACTGCCTAACATGTCCATTTCTAGACCAATTATTAGCACGGGGTGCAGGATTACCTTTATTCCGTTTAGACCTATCCCTGCAACTGAAGCACATGGGCTGGGCAGGGGCGGGGTTGGCACTTGAACAAAATTGGGCGTCTGCTACAATGTAACAAGCAGGAAGTAGATGCAGCCTGCAAGAGCAATTTCACCACAGTCCTCCCTGTCTCCCTGCAGCCACACGGCATCACGGCTTGGGGAAGGACAAACTGCTTCTCAGTCCTCATCTGTTCAAACTGACATCAGCGGAGATGTACATTTTTCCTTCTGCTCTGTGGTCCCTTCTATCACTGTTGACATCCACTGTGACTTCCTTAGACCCACTTCTACCTCCCTGGTATCTCCTACTGGATCTTCCTCATCCAACCACACCCATCCAACCAACCCTGGTTCTCAGGCCGACGTTCAACACACCACTTCCAACCCCAAGGAAAACTGTTAGTTTTCTAGGGCAATGGTCTTCTGCTGCTTTGTGCATGTCTCAGAGGCCCAGAGAAGTCTTGTCAGGCTGTCTCTGACTCTCTGCCCAGATGGTTTCAGGTAACACTGGGCCTCATGTTGTGTTAAGTCTGTCCTTTGGAGCTGCCATCCATAAAGCTTCAACTTGGTATGCAAAAGCAATTAGCTCTTTCAACCCTGCAAGGTCACTCTAGTGAAGTGTTTCAATCATTTTGAGGACATAAATCTTAGAGAAACTTTTCTCTTATACAAAGAAACACACATAAAGGTGTTTCTCGTTCCATTTTTGTAACAACAAAAAGCTATAAGCAAAGTTCCAACAACGTGGATAGTAATCTATTCATATCACATACTACTACTGGATACTTTCAATGAAATAACTAGATCTGCACGCATCAACAGGGATACATCTAAAATATATAATATTGAGTGGAAAAAGTAAAATGTAAAAGACATGTACATTTTACATTATGTGTATATATATATATTTTTTTTAAGATTTTATTTATTTTATTTGAGAGAGAGAGATAGCAAGGGCAGGAACACAAGCAGGGGAAGTGGGAGAGGGAGAAGCAGGCTTCCCGCCGAGCAGGGAGCCCGATGCGGGGCTCGATCCCAGGACCCTGGGATCATGACCTGAACCGAAGGCAGACGCTCAACGACTGAGCCACCCAGGCACCCCTCATTATGTATATTTTTAAAGCACTTTTGTAATAAATATATAAAAGAATAGATGCAAAAAATATACTCTTGCATCAGGATAGTTACTTCTTAGAAGGTAGGGGTTTAAAAGGGGAATGATATGGGGTTGGTGGTGTACTTCAACTTCATCTACAATGTTTCGTTTCTTCTTTTAAAAAAGATTCTAGGGGCGCCTGGTTGGCTCAGTCGGTTAAGCATCTGCCTTCAGCTCAGGTCATGATCCCAGGGTCCTGGGATCAAGTCCGGCATGGGGTTCCTTGCTCAGCAGGGAGCCTGCTTCTCCCTCTCCCTCTGCCTGCCTCTCCCCCTGCTTGTGCTCTCTGTCAAATAAATACATGAAATCTTTTAAAAAGATTCTACTTATTTATTTATTTTAGAGACAGAGCAAGAGAGCGTGCATGCGAGGCGGGGAGTAGCAGAGGGAGAGGGAGAGAATCAAGCAGATTCCATACCAAGAGTTGGGCCCAATGCAGGGCTCCATCTCACAACCCTGAGATCATGACCTGAGTCTAAACCAAAAGTCAGCACTTAACCAACTGAGCCACCAGGCGCCCCTCTTACTTTTTCAACAAGGGGATCTGAAGTCAATACGGCAAATGTTAACAGTTGGTAATTTTAGAATAGAAGTACTCCTGTTTTTACTATGTTAATATCTACTTTTCTGTATGTTGGAAATATTTTATAATTTTAAAACTAAAGTAAGTATTTTTATATTTTATATATTTATATTTTAATATAATAATTTTAGAAAATGATCACCATTTCTTTACTGTAAGTCAGTGGTTCTTGGATTTGGGGTTTTCACAGGTGCAGGAGGTGATAACACCAGTCAGGATATCTGCTGCCCCTTCCTGGAGGAAGTTTGTATATCCTTTCCGTGTTGGAGTCAGCAGAGGTTATACACTTACTTTTCCAAAGAAATATAGAAGGAAGTGATGAGGGTCCCTTTGGAGCAGAAGTTTTAAGAGACTGCTCATGGTTTTCTAGGTCTGTTTTTCCCTCTGCCAAGAAACCACATGTCTCAAGGAGGAGTTATGCTGTCACAGTTTAAGCAAGGAACAGAGCTATAGCCAACCTGCAATGACCATGCTGCATGAGCATAAATAAAACTTGTACCCAAATCGCTGAGATTTGGGGTTAATTAGCTTAATTTAGGCTATCCTGTCACAATTTAAAAAAACATAATAAATGAGGAATCGCCATAGCATGGGCTTTCAAAATCACTATTAACATCTCACAACACCATTTCTCTCTCTCTTTCTTTTTAATGCAGAAGACTAAACAAAATAAGAAAGAGTTATTTAAACTCTATTAATTCAACACTTTGAAAACTTAACTATGCCCACCTCAGCCCCTACTGCCACAGCCCAATTTGGTATCAGACTTCAGGCAAGCATCATCACAGAGTGGATTTTGGGATAAACCAGTGATTTCAAACTGGGATGTGTAATGAGTTTTCAAGGGATAGGAATATATGCAAATAATTTTTAAGGGAGTCAGCTTCCCTTCCATCTTCAAATTCCATTTGTATTCATTTTTAAATCATCATAACTGATAATCTTGGTAATTTCTAAAACTGATAAACTTGATAGCCTTGGTAATCTGTGGCCAACTGTTACTCTGGTATGAAGCGTTACGTTGTGTTGTGTTTTTATAATACTCTGTTCCCACCTCCTCTTTCTAAGCCCTTTCTCCCATTAAAGAAGAAGAGTTAACGTTCCACCTAAAGATTACAAAGGTGCACTGGTTGAAGTATAAAATCTATAGGAAGTCCATCACAGAGATTATTTTAAATATTGGTATCTGTGCTGAGAAAGTAAATAATTCTAATGACTGGGTACCAAATCCTTTTTCAGGTCAGGGAGCTTCCAATTCTTTCACTGTCAGCACCACTGAAGCAAAACTAAGCCAGTTGTCACTGATTCTAAATAGATAGATAGATGATAGATAGATAGATAGATGATAGATAATAGATAGATAGATAGATAGATAGATGATAGATAATAGATAGATAGATAGATAGATAGATAGATAGATAGATAGATAGATAATAGATAGATAGAACAAACTATGTCATTTGGCAAGTAACTCAGAAATCAGTTAAAGAATTGGGTTACAATGCCTAATAAAATTTCTTCCAGCCTCATTACTTATTTCTGTGAATGAAGTTTCTTGAGGCTTACAACTGGAAAAAAAAAATGATAAATACCTGTAGTATTGATGCTGATCATTTTCTTATTCTAGCAATAATGAATTTTCATCATAAATAAGTGAACTGATTTTTTAAAGCCCCATCTAAGATGCAGATTTCCAAATAAAGCACTACTTTATAATGTTTAATAATTATTGATCAACATTTGTAATATATTTGTGTTTTTTAATGAATTGTGTACTAAAAAGCATAGATAACTAAAGCCTTATAGTCACAGAAAAATGTTATAATTTAAATTCTAATTTATAGACTTGGAGGAAGATGGTGGAGGTGGAGGGGACCCTCGTTTCATCTGGTCCCTGGAATTCAGTTATATAGCTATCAAATCAATTTGAAAACTTGGGAGCTCAACCTGAGATCTAAGAAAAGAATTGCTGCAATTCTACAAATAGAAAAGTGACTTTTTTTTTTTGCAAGGTAGGAGGTGTGGAGAAATGAATCTGAGGCAATATATTGGAAGATAAACGGTGGTGGGGCAGGTGGGGGGGCTTCCATCAGCCAGCTACCGGAAAGTGATAGAGCAGTGGAGCACAAAATCAGAATGTTTAGATGTCTGCTTGGGTGAGGGACATTCCTGCTTGAAAGGTGCTCAGGTGGTGAAAGAGGGCAGAATCCTAGGTGGGACAGTATGGTCTCAGGATCCCTGGAGTCACAGAAAGAACGGGGGTGTCTGAGTGCCGCAGAGCTCCCAAGATTCAGAGTGGGGAAGCCAGCTGTAGTCAATGAGCCAAGGAGTGAGGTTTCAGCTCGGTGTTGCCATAAACCATGAACTGCTGCAAAATCAGGTGACCACTCCCAGCAGGGGCCCAGCAAGCAGGGGTGAGACCCTCCTCCATCCGCCTGGGAGGAGCAGCTTAGGTGCGCACTGCAGGAGTCTGCAAAGTTTGGAGACTCGAATTGGGGTCATATGCCTAAGATAAAAACACTTGGTCACAGGCTGGGTGATCACAGAGTATGGACAGAAACCAGGGAGAAAAAAAGTGATTCACTGCTTTTCCCTGACGGCACACTGAATGGTGGGGGTCACTATCTTTCAGCTCCGGGGCTGGAGAACAGGGAGCCACAATTTTCATTCTCATCCTCTAAAGTGGCAGAAACCCTTCAGGGAACAAAAGCCACAGAGAGCAATCTGGAGCAGCTTACTTAGCCTGATCCCTCTAGCAAGGGCCGTGCAATTCTGCTCAGGCAAAGAAACTGAGAATCAATACAACAGGCCCCTCCCCCAGAAGATCAGCAAGAACATCCAGCTAAGGGGGTGCCTGGGTGGCTCAGTTGTTAAGCATCTGCTTTCGGCTCGGGTCATGGTCCCAGGGTCCTTGGATCAAGCCCCGCATCAGGCTCCCTGCTCCGTGGGGGGCCTGCTTCTCCCTCTTCCACTCCCCCTGCTTGTGTTCCCTCTCTCGCTGTGTCTCTCTCTGTCAAACAAATAAATAAAATCTTTAAAAAAAAAAAAGAACAGCCAGCTAAGACCAAGTTTACCAATCACACCGACCTACAAAACTCTAGTGCCAGGGGAAAATAGTATATAGAATTCAAGGTTTTTTCTCATGATTCTTTAGTCTTTCACTTAAAATTTCTTCTTTCTTTTTTTCCATTTCAACTAGTTTATTTTATCAACTCCTTTTTTTAAAGATTTTATTTATTTATTTGACAAAGAGAGAGAGCACAAGCAGAGGGGGCAGCAGGCAGAGGGAGAGGGAGAATCAGGCTCCCCACTGAGCAGGGACCCTAACACAGGTCTCAATTCCAGAACCCTGAGATCATGACCTGAGCCAAAGGCAGTTACTTAACCCACTGAGCCACCCAGGTGCCCCTTATCAATTCTTTTTTTAAGTCTTTTTGAATTTTCATTTTTACATTTACATTATATATATATATTTTTTTTCCTTCATTTTTGGCTTTCTTTCATTGTATTCAATTTTGTTTTTGTATATAGATAAGTTTTTCTTTCTTTATAATTTTGGGATCTAGTTTCTTCTAAAAAACAGACCAAAATACACCCAAGACCTAGTGTATTATATTACCCTATTCTGTCCACCTGTTTGATTATATTCTCCCTTTTTTTCATTTTTGGTTTCTGATCTCTTCCAGTTTGTTTAGAATATATTTTGCTGGGGTCATGGTTAATATTTTTGTATTTTGTTCTCTTATTCATCTATTCTTCTCTGGACAAAATGACAAGATGGAAAAACTCACCCCAGAAAGAAGAACAAGAGGCAGTACTAACTGCCGGAGACTTAATAAACAGGGATATTAGTAAAATGTCAGAGCTAGAATTCAGAATAACAATTATAAAGATATTAGCTGGGCTTGAAAAAAGCATAGAAGACACTAGAGAATCCCTTTCTGGAGAAATAAAAGAACGAAAATCTAATTAGGCCAAAATCAAAAAGGGTATTACTGAGATGCAATAAAAAATGGAGGCTCTAACTGCTAGTATAACTGCTACGCAGAAGAGAGGATCAGTGACATGGAAGATAAAATGATGGAGAATAACGAAACTGAGAAAAAGAGAGATAAACAGCTACTAGATCACAAGGGGAGGATTCAAGAGATCAGCGATACCATAAAGCAAAATAATATTAGAATAGTTGGGATCCCAGAGGAAGAGGAAAGGGGGGGTACAGAAGGAATATTGCAGCAAATTACAGCTGAGAACTTCCCTCACCTGGAGAAGGAAACAGGCATTCAAGTCCAGGAGGCAAAGAGAAACCCCCTCAAAATCAATAAAAATAGGTAAACACCTCAACATACAATAGGGAAGCTTGCAAATTTCAGAGACAAAGAGAAAATCCTGAAAGCAGCTTGGGACAAGAGATCCTTAACCTACAGAGGTAGAAACATAAGGCTGTCAGCAGACCTGTCCACAGAGACCTGGCAGGCCAGAAAGGAGGGCATGATATATTCAAGGTGCTAAATGAGAAAAATATGCAGCCAAGAATACATTATCCAACAAGGATGTCATTCAGAATAGAAGGAGAGATAAAGAGCTTCTGGGACAAACAGAAACTGAAAGAATTTCTGATCACCAAATCAGCCTGCAAGAAATATTAAAGGGGATCCTTTAAGCAAAGAGAGAGCCCAAAAGTAACACAGACCAGAAAGGAACAGAGACAATCTACAGAAACAGTGACTTTACATGTAATACAATGGCACTAAATCCATATCTTTCAATAGTTACTCTAAATGTAAAAGGGCTAAATGCCCCCAATCAAAAGACACAGGGTAGTAGATTGGATAAAAAAGCAAGACCTATTGATATGCTGTCTGCAAGAGACTCATTCTAGACCCAAAGACACCTCCAGATTCAAAGTGAGGGGGTGGAAAACCATTTATCATGTTAACAGACATCAAAAGAAAGCTGGGATAACAATCCTTATATCAGACAAATTAGATTTTAAACCAAAGACCGTAGGGACACCTGGGTGGCTCAGTCAGCTAAGTGTCTGCCTTCGGCTCAGGTCATGATCTCAGGGTCCTGGGAATGATTCCACATCAGGCTCCCTGCTCAGTGGGGAGTCTGCTTCTCCTACCCACCCTCCCCCCCACCCCGCTTGTGTGCAGTTACTCTAATAATTAAATAAAATTAAAAAAAAAAAAACACAACAACCAACTGAAGACTGTAAAGATAGATGAAGAGGGACACTATATCATACTTAAGGGGTCTATCCAACAAGAAGATTTAAAAATTGTAAATATTTATGCTCCTAATTTGGGACAGTTATCTAAACTAATTAATAACAAAATTAAAGAAACACATTGCTAATACTACAATAATCATAGGGGACTTTAACACCCCACTTACTGCAATGGACAGATCTTCTAAGTAGAAGGTCAACAAGGAAACAAGGTCTTTGAATGACACACTGAACCAGAGGGATTACACAGATATATTCAGAGCATTTCATCTTAAAGCAACAGAATACACATTTTTCTCGAGTGGACATGGAGCATTCTCCAGAATAGATCATATACTGGGTCACAAATCAGGTCTCAACTGGTACCAAAAGATTGGGATTATTCCCTGCATATTTTCAGACCACAATGCTTTGAAGCTTGAACTCAATCACAAGAGGAAATTTGGAAGGAACACAAATGCATGGAGGTTAAAGAGCATCCTACTGAAGAATGAATGGGTCAACCAGGAAATTAAGGAAGAATTTTAAAAATTCATGGAAACAAATGAAAATGAAAGCACAACTGTTCAAAACCTTTGGGATGCAACAAAGGCAGTCCTAAGAGGGAAATATATAGTAATACAAGCCTTTCTCAAGAAAAAAAAAAAAGTCTCAAATACACAACCTAACCATATACCCAAAGGAGCTGGAGAAAGAACAGCAAATAAAGCCTAAACCAAGCAGGAGACAAGAGTTAATAAAGATTATACAATGCCTGGGTGGCTCAGTCAGTTAAGCATCTGCCATCGGCTCAGGTCATGATCCCAGGGTCCTGGGATCAAGTCCCACATTGGGCTCCTTGCTCAGCAGGAAGCCTACTTCTCCCTCTGCCTGCTGTTTCCCCTGCTTGTGCTCTCTCACTCTCTCTGACAAATAAATAAATAAAAGCTTTAAAAAAGAATTAACAAAGATTAGAGCAGAAATCAATGCAATAGAAACCAAAAGAACAGTAGAACAGATCAACGAAACTAGGACCTTGTTCTTCAAAAGAATAAGATTGATAAACCCCTAGCCAGACTTATAAAGAAAAGAGAAAGGACCCAAATTAATAAAATCATGAATAAAAGAGGAGAGATCACAACCAGCACCAAAGAAATACAAACAATTATAAGAACATATTATGAGCAACTACATGCCAACGAATTAGGATGCATTCCTAGAAACATATAAACTACAAAAAATGAAACAGAAAAAAAATAGAAAACCTGAACAGACCCAAAACCAGCAAGGAAATTAGAGCAGTAATCAAAAATCTCCCAACAAAGAAAGAGTCCAGGGCTGGATGGAATTCTACCAAACATGTGAGACAGGAATCCATCAAAATCCTTGAGGAGCACACAGGCAGCAACCTCTTCAACCTCAGCCACAGAAACTTCTTGCTGGACACCTCTCCAAAGGCAAGAGAAGCAAGGGCAAATATGAACTATTGGGACTTCATCAAGATAAAAAGCTTTTGCACAGCAAAGGAAACAGTCCATAAAACCAAAAGACAACTGACAGAATGGGAGAAGATATTTGCAAATGACATATCAGATAAAGGGCTAGTATCCAAAATCTATAAAGAACTTATCAAACTCAACACCCAAAGAACAAATAACCCAGTCAAGAAATGGGCAGAAGACTCAAAAAGACATTTCTCCAAAGAAGACATCCAAATGGCCAACAGACACATGAAAAAATGCTCTATATCACTCAGCATGAGGGAAATATAAATAAAAACCTCAATGAGATACCACCTCACACCAGTTAGAATGGCTAAAATTAACAAGTCAGGAAACAACAAATGTTGGCGAGGATGTGGAGAAAGGGGAGCCCTCCTACAGTGTTGGTGGGAATGCAAGCTGGTGCAGCCACTCTGGAAAACATTATGGAGGTTCCTCAAAAAGTTGAAAATAGAGCTACCCTATGACCCAGCAATTGCACTACTAGGTATATACCCCAAAGATCCAAATGTAGTGATCTGAAGGAGCACCTGCATCCCAATGTTTATAGCAATAATGTCCACAATAGCCAAACTATGGAAAGAGCCCAGATGTCCATTGACAGATGAATGGATAAAGAAGATGTGGTATATATATACAATGGAATATTATGCAGCCATCAAAACAAATGAAATCTTGCCATATACAACAACGTGGATGGAACTAGGGGATATTATGCTAAGTGAAATAAGCCAGAGGAAGACAATTATCATATGATTTCACTCATATGTGGAATTTAAGAAACAAAATGGAGGAGCATAGAGGAAGGGAGGGAAAATAAAACAAGATGTAATCAGAGAGGGAGACAAACCATAAAAGACTTTTAACCATAGGAAACAAACTGAGGGTTGCTGGAGGGGAGGGGAGTAGAAGGATGGGGTAACTGGGTGATGGGCATTAAGGAGGGTACATGATGTAATGAACACTGGGTGTTATATACAACTGATGAATCACTGACCTCTACCTCTGAAACTAATACACTATATATTAATTAATTGAATTTAAATTTAAAAAAAAGAGTTGCATGCTCTACCAACTGAGCCAGCCGGGGGCCAAAAATCTGAAAATAAATAAATAAATTCTAATTTATATACTTAGTTTTGTTAAGATAAACATATGGGGCACCTGGGTGGCTCAGTCGGTTAAGCATCTGCCTTCAGCTCAGGTTATAATCTCGGGGTCCTGGGATCGAGCCCTGCATTGGGCTCCCTACTCAGCAGGGAGTCTGCTTCTTCCTCCCCCTCTGCTGCTCCCCCTGCTTGTGCTCTCTCTCTCTCTCTCTCAAATAATCTTTTTTTAAAAAGAAGAAAAAAATATATAAAATATATGTACATTATATGCATAACGTTATATACTTATATATAACATATATGTATGAAACATTAGGACATAAGTCTGCTGGGGAAGTGGAATTCAAATGTAATTTTAAGGGAGAAAAGGAATCATGTGAATGTTACTCATTTAAAAGAACTTGTTCATGTAATTTTTAAAATATTATCTATGTGTTTATATATATACACATAGCATATGTGCATATCTATATACATATATATATATATATATATATATATATATATATATATATATATATATATATATATCTCCAATCCCTATGGCATTTAGAGTCCACTGTATACATTTAAAGGAGTGATAATGGCAGTTTTATTTTAAAATGGCGATATTCACAACCATAGGAGATTATATTCCTAACAACCATTTCAACTTATAATTAAAATTTTTACATACCAACCTAAAAATAGACCAGAATTTTTCAAAATTATTCTAAGGGGTACATGAGCAAACCGCCTGCAGACCACTACCATATTCCCCAGGGATGGACCCTCTCAGCCTATCCCTCACCGTTCGGCTCCCAGTAGGCTCCCAGCATTGTCCACACGGTGGCAGTAGTGTCTGTTTAGAAGGACAAATTTCCAAATCTAGATGACATCTAAATCATTCCCGTATTCCATTCGTATCAACATGCTAAATAAACAGTTTACATATTGCATTGGAACAATAAATGTCCACTGTAACTTACCACTGCTGAATTTAAAAATATTTCATTAAATTTTCCAGTCATGTAACAAATAACCTACAGCTATAAATACCAGAGCTATAAGCATACATCTCTTTTCTCCCACCTGGGAATGACCTGTACATTAAATTCACTTTTTATACTCCTCTCTGTTTTTCTCTCTCCCTCTGCTTACATACACTCTGCCCACACACCCCGCCCCCCAGCTTCAGTTGCTAAGCAACTAAAAGAGCTTTGTTGTTCTGAACACTAACCATTAACTGCCTTCATTTTCTCTAATGAGAACACGGCCGCAGCCCAAATTACCCCCTTTTCCTGAAAAACAGTGCAGGATGCTTATGACTTACGCTAATAGTAAGGCAAATCACATCCCAATAGATAAATTCAGGAAAAGGAAACCCGGAATGCTCAAGCAACTCTGAACACAGAGCCAAACACCGTACTATTAAGGATTCATTTTTGCCTTATTAAAAGGATATTACTGAGCACCTATTATATGCTAGGCCTTGTGCTAGGTATTTCCTGTCTATCATTTCTTTTAATCTTCAAAATATTATTATTTCTTTTAATACTCAACCCTATTTTTTGAAGGTTTTTACACCCCAGGAGAGAGCAACTTTACAGGATTCAGTTGGATAGAGGGTAGTTATTTTTTTTTTTTGAGAAAAGGCTATTGATAAAAGAGAAGTGGGAACAGAAAACTTTGATAGATAGCCATTCATCAATGGTTCTTGGGCAAATTTTTTTTTTAATTTTTAATTTGCCAGATAGGAAAGCTGTGACCCATAGAAGTTAAATGATTTGCCTATAGAGGTAGCAAATGGCAGATTTAGATCATGTCAGACTAACACCATTATGGCATTGCCTCTTGTTTGTCTTGAGTTCAGAATGTCATAGGAATTACTATCTTAGCTCATTAATTCATAAAAAGATGTCCTTTGTCCAACCTGTAGAAATATGAAGAGAATTTCCACTGTAAAACTCTGGTAGGCTTTTCTCTCTGCCTGAACGGAACGTTTGCAGTCTTCTGTGTAAAACTGGAGTTTAAGCCTTGCTTTGCCACTTATATAACCCAAGAAAGTTACCTCCTCACTTTGTGCCTGTTTCTCTTCTATAAAAATAAAAATAGTCTCCACCTCATAGAGATGATTTGAAATTTAATGTTATCTATTGGCAAGGAGATAACATTGCAACAAATGGACTCCCAAATGTACAATGCCTCAAAGATTCCGGGTAAGAGGTTGATAGCAGTTCTGCTATCTTCAACAAATGACTTTCAAGATCACCATGAGCATCATTTCCATCTAAGTAAGCTGGAAGTGGGCAAAAGTGGGAGAAGTATGTTTGCAAGGCTTTTTTCAAGTCAGACCTGAAGGCGGAACATATCACTTCCACTCACATTCTGTCAAGTGGCACTCAGGCACATAGACACGCCACCTGCAGGAGGCTGGGCCATACAACCGGGCTGAGTGCCCAGAAGAGGAGGACCTAGAACTTGAAGAACACCTAGCCATCTCTACCAAGGATCATGTGTATGTAACTGTTTCTCACCACACATGCAGTAAGAGTTCAGTAAGTATCAGTTTCTTCCCTTCCTTCTTCTCTCCTTACTTTTTTTCTTCCTCGGCATCCACCCCTCTATATAGAAAACATTTCTCAGATATAACCATTGTCTTATGATAGTATGACAACTCTTCAATTGACATGGAACTGTAAAACAAAGATGAGAAGATTTTTATAGCAACGTCTTGTCAAGCAAGAATCTAAGCCTACTCAATAAATATTAGTTATTTTAGTTATGATTATGAGTTCCTCTTTTCTAAGTCATCACTGGCTAGAGAATACTTGATTTACTAAACCACAAAATAAAGAAATATTCAAAACAATACTGGATTCTCCACATTTTACTTTGTAAATATTCTAGAATATCTTAAGTTCTGAGTTGTAAGGGCCTCTCAAGGTCAATGTGTCAAATTTCCTCAGTTTAGAGGTGAGAAAAATAAAACATATGGAAATGCTCTACCCAAAATCACACAGCTAGTCATGGCAGGGAACTCTTGACATCTAGTCAATATGAGGAGGAAAAATGTATCCAAAGCCCTTATCAGCATTCAAGAAACAGTTGTAATTACTGAAGAGGTGCATTCAAAGTGCTCTGAGAACCCAGCAGAGCTTAACAGAAGTGTGGAAATAGTCCTGTTCTCCTGAGAAGGCTGATGTTAAATGGTAATTTTATCTAGAATCAGTATCATTTTTGGTTGAAGTCGTTTATCCATTTCAAGCTAAACAATTTCAAGGCAAGAAAAAGACATTAGGAGGGTTGACTTTAATGGAGGCATAAAGTCAGAATCGGGGCAGGTCCAGAACAGGGTGGGAGGAGGGGTTTGGAAAGACAAACCTAAGTAGAGCAAAGATATTTGCATGGAGTGGGGACAGGGTGAGGGGGGAAGTAGGGGAGGGGCTTCAGAGGCTAAGAATCAGCATAAAGGCTTTGAACATCTAAGAGAAAGGGTCCCTTTTTAACCTTACTTGTTACATACATGAGGGTATATAACATATACATAACATCATATATGTATACATATATAATATATACAAATATATGTGTATAACATAAAAAATAATATAAACAAAAAAACATATATAACATAAACAAAACAAACCCAGAAAGCAGGTGGACTGATGTCATCACAGCATTTTAAAGATAAACAAATCAACGCTCAGAGAGCAGAATGACTTGTGAAAAGAAATGGCAGAGCTCAAACTTGAGTCTGGTCTTGGACTTCAAATTTGCTAAGCTTTCAACTAACATATGCTATAGGAATGGGAACAGTGAGTTACCAAAGACAAACTTCATTCACTTTATATTACTGTTATAGGTCATGGTAGATGGACTGTAAGTATAGCCCCAATTCTCCATCCACCCTTATATATCCATGCTCATTGCCATGTGACTTTGCAGTTCTTCATATCATCTGGGAAAGTCCATTTCCCAATCCCTTAAATCTGTGACTTAGTCTGGCTAAAAGAATGAAGTAGAAGGGGTGACATGTTGAGCAATATCATAGGAGACTGTGTATGTGTGATCTTTTTCTACTTTGGACTTCTGCTCCCACCATGAGAAAAAATCTGGGCTACTCAGGTATAAGATGAGAGACCATTTGGTGAAGAGTTGATTCATGCAGAGACCTTTCTAAACCAGGAAGCTCCCAACCAACCTACCAGCTCAAAGGAAACACATAAACAAGCCCAGCCAGTATCAGTCAAGCCCAGCCCAGGTCAGCCAATATGCCCATTGGACCCATAGACTAGTGAGTAAAAACAAATGGTTGTTTTTAATCCATTATATTCAGGGATGATTTGTTACTCAGCAAGTGCTAACTGATACAAGGGAAGGCTAGTATTCAGAACGAGATTGAGGATCAGGCTAGCCCAACAATCCATAAAGATTCACCCAACACATTATAAATATCTGCCAACTACCTCTAGTTTTCACAGCCTTGTTACATAATCGGCAAAATGTATGTTGCTCCTGCTTATGCCAAAGTAGAAAATACCCTTAAGTGAAAAAAATAAAAATTACTTTTCTCAGTCACAACCATATCTCATTAAACAAATGATGAATAAGGTGCCTGGGTGGCTCAGTCATTAAGCGTCTGCCTTCGGCTCAGGTCATGATCCCAGGGTCCTGGGATCGAGTCCCACATCAGGCTCCCTGCTCAGCAGGAAGCCTGCTTCTCCCTCTCCCACTCCCCCGGCTTGTGTTCCCTCTCTCGCTGTCTCTCTCTCTGTCAAATAAATAAATAAAATCTTAAAAAAAAAAAATAAATAAAAACAAATGATGAATAACTTAAAAAATATTAATCCAAAAGACATTTAATAAATAGATGGCCAGGGAGCCTCTGTCATACAACTTTGCTTGCTTTGCATATAGATCATGGCATAAAAATGCTCTTAGGGCAGTGTACTAATTGTCCTCATTCCTTGGAAATGTCAAAAGTTAATGACAAGCAGAGTACTTTTTTAGTCCAGAAACAGAAAAGTTATTAGGGCTTTGAAAGGTAAGATCAGGTCAAAACTTGATAGCTGAAAAAGATGTCCCATTCCCTGCAATCTATAAGCCTTCCTTCCTTCCTGAACAATTCATCCTGTATCACAAGCTAGCCTTTGGAATATCAGTTCCAGACACCAACTCATCCTCAGACTTTGCTGAGTTTGGAGTTTGGAGGATCAAGTTTCAAGAAAACCAGGCAAAGTCATTTATGAGCTATGTGAAAGTGGAAATTCCATATGGTTTCTAACTTGTAAAAAGTAAAATAATATTTAAAAAAAAATTCTATCCTCGCCATCCAAACTTGTTTTCTTAAAGTATGACCTTTTCTGGTAGTTACTTTCTAAAAGGAAGCATTTTAAATGGTCTCTTTTGGAAATGAAACAGAAGTTATTCAAGTTCACTTTTGGTCTGCGTCAGCAAGCATTTCCACATGCTGGTCGCTGGCAGGCCGTTGATGCCATACAATTTACTGAAGGCAGCCTGCCTTTCTTCAGACCTAGGGTAGATGGGAAAAGGAGAGTGATTTGCCAGTTCTGTTCTAGATCTAGTTAATATTGAAAACATTTAAAAAGAGCGAAAGGAACTCAGTTCTCTCCTGCCAGAGGCCAGTTATTCCCTCACTTATGAGAAAGTATTGTTCAGTGGTTAGGAACCTGTGTTTTAGATTATAGTCCCAACTCTGCCATTTACCTGCTGTGTGACCTCAGTTTCCTCCTCTGTAAAATGGGGATAATGCTAATTTTGCAGAGTGGTTTTTAGGAAAGTATGCCAGGTACCTAATTATAAATAACTACTACTTATTGAGCTGAGCACGGTACTCAACATGTGACACCTCATTTAACCCTCAGATGAGGAACTGAGGCTCAGAGGGCTCACGCTTAGGCTATAGCTTGCAAATGGCAGAGTTCATATTTGAACTCAACTGTGTCTGATCCAAAACCTCTTCCATCTCTTCGTCTCTCCTTTTGCCAGCTTGTTACGCGTGAAAAGAAGACTGGAAGGGGGCTGGTCAAGACATAAGAGGGAAGGAACTTGACTTGCTGGCTCTCCATGCAGAGGAGATCCACTTGCTAACCTTGTTTCAGTTGTTGACTGAGAGAGAAATGAACTTCTACTGTGCTTGAGCCACTGTAGTTTGGTCTACCCCAACCAGTATAGTTGACAAACAATTCAGAAAGATTCGAGCTGTATTTGCCACCTGGGGCAAGAGGACCTAGGTGAGCTTACCCAGGTCTGGGTATCAGGAGCCGGGAGGTGCTCCAGCCCTGATACAGGGCCCAAGCTGGAAGCAACTTCAGATTCTGCTTCTAAGTGGTTGTTTTAGGAGCTTACTGTACTTTGTCTGCCCTGGAGGAAGTCACCTCTCAGCTGTATGAAGAGTGGGGTTAAGTTGACCTCAAGACCAAAGAGTGAAGTAGGCAGGGCTGGGTCAGGGCTAACAGGCCACAGTGCTACCCCTACCAACATCCTTGTAAGCCATGTCATCCTAGTTGTTAAGTATTTTTACTGTCACACTTAAAAAGAAACACCGTTGGACTAGGCTCCCTTAAGATACGTACCTGTATGTTCTTTGCCATCGAGTTATTTCTCATAATAACCCCTTCATTTCCATCACTCTTTGACCAACTTCCCATGCTTGGGAGGGACGCTCAGTGGACACATAATAACTGGGGGTGAGAATGTGAGAAACAAGACTACTTCCGCTGTCTGCGGCAGAACACAACAGAGCAGGATCTTGGCCAGCTTCTGCCTTAAAGGAAATCTTTATTAATTATGTATGGTTCACAAATGTTCTTTAAAAAAAACACCCAACTTTCTAGAGAAGCACAACCCTCATGAGTGGCTTCAGCTTTGAATCATGAGTCTTGTATTAAAAGAAAACCCAAATGGTACAATTTGTTTACACTATGATACTTTCTAAATAAACTCTTTTTTAAAAAATGAGTATGTTAGTTAAATGATTTTGAAGGTCAGTGGGATCAGTCTGTGGTGGCCTAATCTCCCCCACCCCCAGGTGGGGGAAACACACATGCATATGTGAGAAGCACTAGAGCAGGGAATTAAGAGTCTGGTCTTCCATTTCAGATAGTCTGGGCTCAAGTTCCAGCTCGGCCACAAACTAGCTGTGAGATATGGAATAAATTATTTAGCCTCTCTCAGCCTTGGTGAACCCAGGCCTAAGTGGGGGTAATGATAATCACCTACGGTTTTACTGGGATTGAATGATGTTATGACAAAGCACTCAGCACAATGAATAAACTCTATGACAGTAATCACATCAATGTAATAGCCAATTGGGTGGGAATTTTTGTATCAGCTGGTCAGAGCATCCTTGCTGAAGGGCAGAGCTGGTGACACACAGACAATTCTTACTCTTCAGGATGTCTTTCTTTTTATTTATTTATTTATTTATTTATTTATTTATTTTTTAAGATTTTATTTATTTATTCATGAGAGAGAGAGAGAGAGAGAGGCAGAGGGAGAAGCAGGCTCCCAAGGAGCAGGGAGCCCGATGTGGGACTCGATCCCAGGACCCCGGGATCATGACCTGAGCCGAAGGCAGACGCCCAACCATCTGAGCCACCCAGGCGCCCTTCAGGATGTCTTTCTTGTCTCCAGCTTAACTCCCCCATCCTCCTTGTTCCCAGAGAAGTCCTTCACATATAACAGTAACATTAGGGTATCACTTTCTCTCACAGTCCATCTGGATTTGATTTAATTTCCAGTCCTTGCCATTCCTCCTTTTGACCTTTGACACATCTGGCTTTTTTTAAGGTATTCATCCATCATGTGTTATTTGTGTTAACTCCAAGAGAGCAACAGTATTTCTCTGTTTCCAAGTTCTAATGTACATTTTACTGTCAGTCCCAAGTACTAACCACAAATATTAAATTCTAGGCTCATACTGCCCAATCATCAGGGAGAGCAAACCCAGATAAAGAAAAAAATATCTCCACAGACCAGCTTGGATATTCCATAGAGTGAAAAGAACTTAGATTCTGGACACTACTTGTCAGTTGTAACATCACTGAGAGATAGCATCATTCCAATTATTTCTGTCGGCCAAAGCAATGACGCCATCTATGGGGTCCTGGATCATGTGAAGTTAACATCCATCCTTGCTTATCCTGATGAGATGACAGCCTTGGGATCAGCCCAACAACCAGAGAGACCATCTCAAAGGGATGAGCCTCCCTGAGATGTCTGCTGCAGGAGGAGATCTTCAAGACTGGTCTGGTCCTAAATTCTACTTTGTGCTAGAATCTTGGGGTGCAGTGGTTATATAGTAATCTGCCCAATATGTCATGTGGGTTAATCTTTTATTTGTCCCCTTTCAAGTGCCTTTCCCCCTTTGACATACCCCACCAGTGCCACAGATCTTCAGGGTGGTCAGTTGTAGGTATCCTCTCAAAGTAAAAATCCCCTCCTTCTATGTAGCAACCTCACTGGTTAATGTTTAAGTATTTCTACTTTGCTCTATTTTAATATTTCTTATAATAGACTAAATAGCACAATAAACAGGAGGGCTGATTATTCCTAATTCAATCTTGCCCTTTTTCTTTATTTTCAAGTATCCAGCAAAATGCCTTTGGCTTCTCTTGGGTCTAGTCACCATGGTCATAACCAGGCTTCCAAGTTCATGAAAACCTTCTATAATATGTTAAATTGCACTCCAGTGCACTGCTTTTTATTTGACTAAATTGGCTCTACTTGGTTACAGCTGTATGACGGTTACAGTATTTCCTGGAATAACTGCAACATTTACTTTATTGCAAAATACTACAAACCACATTGTGTTCACAGTACCTTCAGCTAGCACTTTAACTCCAGTGTGCCGGGCACCCCTAAATTTTTTCCTTCTATTCTTCTATTGGGATATTCTTCAATATCTGAGTGCAAAGGAAAAGTAGAAGTTATTCAAAGAAGTAGATATAATTCTTTAGAAATTGTTCATTTTTTTCTGAACCATCATTAAATCAAAGTTACTGGAATCTCTACCAAAGTTCAAAGGAATTTGATAGGTAGCTATATATAGTTCTCTCTTTTTTAGCAATTTCTCAGTGCTAGAGATCAGGAGTTGGCAAGCTAACTTTGCCTCAGCAATCCCAGCCTGCAGCCTGTTTTTGTAAATAAAGTTTTATTGAAACACAGCCATGCGCATTTGTTTGTGTATTGCCTATGGTTGCTCTCACAGTACAGCAATAGAGTGATGGCCTGCAAAGCCTAAGATGTTGACGATCTGGTCCTTTACAGAAAAAAAATGTGAACTGAGTAAACTAGCATTGGGTTTGAGTAGAGATAAGAAAGTAAGAGAGAGAGGCGCCTGGGTGGCTCAGTGGTTAAGCATTTGTTTTCGGCTCAGGTCATGATCCCAGGGTCCTGGGATCAAGCCTCACATTGGGCTCCCTGCTCCACGGGAAGCCTGCTCCTCCCTCTCCCACTCCCCCTGCTTGTGTTCCCTCTCTCGCTGTCTCTCTCTGTCAAAATAAATAAATAAAATCTTAAAAAAAAAAAAAAGTAAGAGAGAAAGAATTCTAAAATTCATGGGGGGTGTGGATATTAGATAAATGAGAAAGTATATGTTCTCATAATGCTCACATTGCTTACCTTAGCAACAGAAATAGATTTTTACTTCTAAGAGAAGACTTTTCTTCTAGCACTTACAGTATTTTGTTTATCGTCATCTCTCTCCCCATTAGAATGCCAGCTCTGTGAGGTCAGGAACTTATATATCTCCAGTGTGTGTCCGTGAAGCAGGAACATGGGGAGATAGGGTTAATGGCCTGGGTTCAAATTTTGGAACTAGCATCTACTAGTCATATATTTGGGGTAAGTTATTCATCTGTCTAAGCCTAACTGGCCTCACCTATAGTGCAGAAGATTGGTAACAATATATACCCAACACACTGTAGCTTCCGATACATTATTGTTGGAAATATGAAACTCTGAAGTACTGTAATTCCAGAGCTCCTGCTCCAGTTTCTGGAGTGTTTAGGGGCAGTGGTGGCTTCACAACTGAGATATATGAAAGTGACCTTTAAAAACAACTTTTCATACCCAGAAATATACAACATAATCAAAATGTCTTTGGCAGATTCATACGAATTCTTAAGGCTCATGAGAACGGATTCATCATTTTCTTTTTGAGAAAGATAAAGAGAAAATTGTTCGGGGCTCCTGGGTGGCTCAGTCGGTTAAGTGTCTGACTCTTGATTTTGGCTCAGGTCATGATCTCAGGGTCATGAGACTGAGCCCTGCATTGGGCTCCACACTCAGCACAGAGTCTGCTTGTCCCTCTCCCTCTGCTTCCCCTTGCTCTCTCTCTCTAAAATAAATCTTTTTTTTTTTAAGAGAGAAACCTGTTCGATTAAAAGTGGATATTTTAAAATTAGGTAATAACATGACATCCTAGTCAGACAGTGTAGCCAGAACTCAGAAGGGTCTACCTGAGACCAAGAACTATCAAGAACCAGGGCACCTTCTCCCTTCTCTTCCTCTCTGTCTCTCCTTTCTTCCCCCATCCACCTCTCTCTTTCTGCCTCTTGTCTTTCCATCTCCTTCATGCCAACTTGACTAAAGTTGCAGATTCACTTTTCTCTGCTTTTGCAGGCAGACAATGGTTGCTGAAGTCCTGGCTCCCCATGGCCTCTCCATTGACCTGCCCAACAATAGCCATGTCTCAAAGTGTGATCTGCATCTCAGTCTGATTGCTGAAATGGACATTTCTGGACCCCACCAGAAGTGAAGCACTGGATTCTTCCTTTTTCCCAAGCTCCTCATGATCCTTATGCCCCTGAAATTTGAGGACCACAAACGAGAATCGTGTTCTAATTCTGAATCACAGGACAGAGAGACTCTGATAGGCCTAGCTAAATATACGCACTGGTCTCTAATCATCTATAGCCAGAAGAGGGCAGAGTCACAGATTCTGTGTGGCCATGGGGACTCATACCTGGAGTAGGACACCATCCTCACAAATAGGAATGGCTTTTGCTAACGTTGCAACTGTCCCTAAACACCCAGGGAGCTGGAGAGTGGACCCTGGAATGCTGCTGTGAGAAAGGTTAACACTTCTAAAATCTTATGTGTCAGGAGGAAGAGTTCAAGAACCACAGGAAGATGGTTTCTCTTACTTCTACCTTTCAGATCTCTCTTGGCAGACTTGAATTCACATCCAGAACCCTAGCTGCAAGGGAGTCTAGGAAATGTAGTTTTAACTTTTCAACCTGTCCAACTGGAAAAATAGAGTTTGGGTGGGGTAACGTATGGCACAACACAAAGGGCATTCTTTATCATTTGTATAATTTTATAGCATGAAAAGCATCAATTCACCATTTTATCTGTAGATTGTCTCATATTTAGAAGAGGAAAAATAAAGCATATTTAAAAGCATTCTGGGGGTGCCTGGGTGGCTCAGTTGGTTAAGCGACTGCCTTCCGCTCAGGTCGTGATCCTGGAGTCCCTGGTTCGAGTCCCGCATCGGGCTCCCTGCTCGGCAGGGAGTCTGCTTCTCCCTCTGACCCTCCCCCCTCTCATGTGCTCTCTCTCATTCTCTCTCTCTCAAATAAATAAATAAAATCTTTCAAAAAAAAGCATTCTGATATAAAAGTACATTATTAAGATTCTTCAATTTGGCCAATATGCTATTAACCATCAGGTTAAAGACATGCTATTCAAATGTCAGCCAAAAGCCTCCCAACTTCAACACTCAAGTAAAATTGGTCCAAACCTCAACCCTAAATACCAGCCCCTGCACAAGTGTAGAGCCCATCCATAAATTTCTGTGGACTCCCCATGGACTTTTATTCCGAATGTCAACTTGACCTTGGGACCCCTACTTTCACATACGTTCTCTCGGTTATATACCTTTTTGATTCAGGTGAGAAATTCAACCCTAATTTATACAAGATTGCATTCACAAAATAGTAATAAGGTTAATACATTTTACCAACAACAGCACAACACTGCAAACAACTTTGAACAATAGGCATTGTAGTTCTTAAAAGATCCTCTGGCCACTCCAGTCCCATGAGTTTTAATGACCTAGCCTGTATTTACTTTCAATCATACTTCATCTTGTCAGCCAAATCATCTGTTCTCTAGAGCAGGGGGAAAGCCTTCCTTATCTCACCCAGAATAGCTTAGTCTTTATTAATTGACAGGAATGTATTCATCTTCAAGTAACAGAAATCTAACTACAGTGACTCAAATAGGGGTTAATTTTTCTGATATAACAAGGTGTACAGAGGTAGGCCGTGCAGGGCTAATATAATTATTCAATGATTATGTAAGTGTCCCAGGTTCTGCCAGTTGTTCTCTTTCACTATGATTAGACATTATAATTTGTTTTCATGCATGTAGTCTGATGGCTACAATATGCTTGTTGCACTTTCAAGCATCAGGGTGTTTTCTAAGTGATTCTAATGCTCAAAATCAGATCAGGGTTGATTATGGTATCCATTATATATTTTCAAATACGATGAGCCATAATATACACAAAATTTTAGAAACTAAAACGGAATTCAAATTTTAATATAAAGTTGCCTGAACATATAACCGACTGACGGTCTACTACAGAGATAACAAAAATTTAAGAAATTATAATAAGAGCTGCTACATCTTGAATGTCTCTGTGTTATGTACCAGATACTGTAATAGGCATTTCACATGCATTATTTTATTAAATCCTCATGACTCATCATTTATCAGATAAAAAGACTGAGTTTCAGAGATGTCAAGTGACTTGCAAAAGGTCACACAAATCCCCCACCTAGTGAATCTAATTCCAGACTTCATGCTGTACTTTCAGGGCCTTGGAAACTTCCTTCTGTTTTCCACCAAAATTCAAAGGCACCCAAGCCACCATCCCTGAGGACTACTAGTATATGTCTGTGCACCGTGATTTTTAACATACATGAAAGAAATTGAATACACTTTATAAATGTTCTACTTCAGGCTATTCTGGTGGTAGTGTAAAAATTGTTATATTAGTCTTAAAATACATCCACAGCATTTATTTATGATAAGATTGGCTGTGGATCTATTCTTGAACTACATTTCTGTGGCCCAGACATTACACCACAATATTAAGCTGTCTCCATTAGAAAGTCCTTTGAAAAAAATTGAGTTTAAGTTCATAAATTATGCAAAAGAGCTGGCTGTGTTTGCAGCTACATGACAAAATTACCTTTCTATAGGACTCCAAAGGGCACCAGGCCAACTGAAAGAACAAAGTCAGTCAAAGCTAGACACAGTGTTTAGTTAGTATGCCAGCTTCAGTACTCTTTCTGCACCTTATCCTGATTCCCCATCCTCATGGATTTCCTTCCTTTGTTTTAGGAATGGTAAGAGCTTCCAGTTTCCTTCACTACTTTGCCCTATCAAAACAAGGAAGGATTTATTAAGTGGGTATACCCATTTGTTAAATGGCTGACACGTGACATTGCTGAAACACAGTCAAACAAAACATTACCTCATCTAGACATTTGTATTTTTCACATTAAGTTGTAAAGGGAAAGATTTCTTCTAGTAAAGGAAATTGGCCTGTGCAAGTACGTAAGGAAATATGGAGAGAGAATGAGCAGAGGGACCCTAATAATAGGTTTTCTTTTGTTAAACCTGAAGGCAAACCTAATGAAATCCTTTTAAGATTTGGAAATGAGAATGAGAGGAATTGGCAGACTTCGCTTTCTTCTCCTCCTTATGATACCTCTCCTAGAGCAGAAGGTACCAGCATATTGATCACCATCATCATCATCTTCATCATCACTATCATCCTAACGTATGTGTCCCTTTGTCTGCAGTATCTCCTGAGATCTGAGACTACCCCCCACCCCAGCTCTCCTGACTTAGGTCTGCCTTGGTAACACTGAAATAGATAAAAGCTGCCATTTCTATCCACCAATCATGTGCCAGGACCGTGCCCAGTATTTTACAGGCCTGATTTCTCCTCTCCCAGGAGATAGAATTCAGTATTTCCCAAAGGGTGTCTAAAGACAGACTGCATCAAATTACTTGAGGTGTTTATTTAAAATGTAGATATCTGGACCCTACACAGTTCTACTAAATCACAATCTCTTAGGAATCTTATGCATACTGAATTTGAGGACCAGTTAGATGAAATGATTAGCTCAGTTTTATAGCTCAGAGGAAACAGAAGTTAAGTAACCTACCCATGGTCACCTGGCTACTAAGTTGTAGGGGTCTGGCTCTATAACCTCTGCCCTAAAATTTTAAGCAGTCCTGCACCTAACACTGCATTACTGAAGATTCTAAGCATTACAGGAACTATTTTCTTCAGACAGTTATCCTACCCCATCCAGGGCCAAATTATGTAATGTTTGAATATATGAACACCACTATCCAGTTGCCTGGGTTCAAATCTTGGCCTCACCTTTTATCAGCTATGTGATCCTTTACTTAACCTTGCTGTATCTCAGTTCTTCTATCTACAAGATGAGGATAATAGTACCTACTACTACAGGAAAAATGCTTAGAACAATGCCTGATATGTTACTCAACATGTTAGGTAGAAGCATTTCCTGCTTAAGCTTAACTCTAACCTAACCCAACGAAACCCTAACCAGATAGCACCTCTAAGCCAAGGCATATTTTATTCTTTTTTGTTTACTTGACTTTTTTAGTTTATATTTAACTTTTTTAAAAAATGCTACAGCTCTGATCAAGCTGATTACAGGAAAGGGTTGCTCTTATATTAATTCTACCCTTGTGATTCTGACTAAGGGGATGATTTGATATTTATAAACTTGGATAATGTCACCATTGAAAAATGATTAATACCCTCAAAAGCCTGACCTTTATGATAGCATATGCTAGAAATTTGGGAAGAACTTGGAAACATCAAAATACACAAGATAGCCCATTTATTATTCCCTACCAGCATGTCCCAAAAGAAAAAAAAAAGTCCTCTGATGGAACATTTAGACGATGAATATTATTCTTCTTGGTGTCTTCACTTTACTATTCCACTAGACTCTTAGGCTGAATAAATTGATGTAAACAAGATTTAAGAGATTACTAAATTGTGTAGTTAAAGTTTGAGCATGTGAAAAGTCTTACCACATTAAAGGTAAGATGCCTTAATGCTTTTAGTCAGAAGCATTTGAATGTAAAAGGAAAAAAGGTTTGAAGTTAAATTTCAACTAAAGATTGTCTTTCCTAGTTCCTAACGTCACCTGATTTTTCCATTAGTACAAGAGTTTTCCTGGAGTATGGCAAGGCCAGATTCTTCAGAACCCAGTCATTTCTGCTACTTTAAAAGTTTGACCATAATTATTTAGAGAAAAGTGTTAAGATTATGCCAACTAAACAACAGCTGGTGGGCTTTCTAATCTCGTGACCAAAACACCATCTTCTCTTCTAACCAACTCATTTTTGTGAAACTTTGCTGTGACCTATTCAAAATAAACTAGGCATGAAGACAAGCTTTCAAGTTGATTGAGTCTAATCCAATGAATAAACATGAGTTTAATCAAGAGCCAGTCTTGCTGCTGGATTTACATCGCATCACAGGATGGAACTCTACAAGAACTAAGAATTTCCTAAGGAGATGTTCTACAGTAGGGACGTAGCCTCCAAGGCCAATCCCTGTACTTCTTTGCAGATCTCTACTACTCTTTAAGCTGTTACCTCACACCTCTTTACCAGTGACCAAGATGACACTAATCAGTGTTTCATATGAAGCAAAATGACATGAACAACTCTGCCTACTTTAAAGCCTAAGGAGGCTAATCTTTTCTTGCTGTCATCACAGTTGTTGACTCTCTAACATCTATTACCTCATATAATCAGCATCAACCAGTTGTTTGGTAACAGGCATCTAACTTTATCTAACCAATGAGAAGTGAGCAAATATCATGCTGAGGGATTGCAGGGGCCAGTTCTGGTAAAGATGTATCCACTCCTTAAAAAGAAAATTGTATGAGAAAATTCCTCTTCTTCTAGATGTTGTCAAGTCATGAACATCTGAAGATAAAGCTAACAGAATCAGGCAGAGCCCCAAGATCACAGAGAAGCAAAGAAAGTGCCAAGGAATTGATATAATGCACCTGGAGCCCATTCTGGCTCACACTTTTCATCATATAATGTATTTACTATTGTTTCAGCCAGTTTGAATAAGAGTTGGTCATTGCTTGAAGGTAAAATCTTCCTAATTACAAACTCCTTAGTCTCACAAATTGCTCCAGCTTTGGTTTGCTTATACTCATCCTCTTTCTCTATGCTGGGGCAGGAAAACCTAAAGTGTAACTGATCAATTGCTAGAAGCTTAGCGTGGACAAATCTGAGAGAGAAAAACTCAGGCGGGGGAAGGGGGCAGTCAACAGGAGGCCTCCACACTTACGCGAGTTTTACCTTCTGAAATTATACCAGATTCTCAGCGTACATAGCAGAGAAAAATCCATTCAAGTTTCTGGTAGGGGGAGGGAAAAAGGAATCATTTTTAAATACACAGGAACTACTCTTCTTAAAACTTCTGCACTCAGGAGAAACGACATAACCAGAACCTAAACTGTTGGAGTATTATTAGAGCCTAACTGACCTGGGGGAAGGGAAATACATAATTCCAACTCTCTCTAGCCTTCCACATGGGAGGAGGGAAGTATTTAACTCTAGCCATTCTGTCCCACCTAAAGGGGGAGGTGGGGGTGGGAAACAACCAAGAAACACTTGCAAAGTTTACAGTCCAGAGGCATGGGTTCACTAAAAGACCTACCTAATCACAGCACTACAGAACACTTCTCCTTCCCCCATGTCTCACAGCCATATTACTAAAAGCCTATTTATAGCAGTTCCTTTTACCTGGTACAAGCCCATCTATCAAGAAAATTTTACAAGGCATACTAAAAGGCAAAAAACAGAGTTTGAAGAAAGAGAAAAAGCATCAAAAGCAGACTCAGGTAGGTATTTATGGTAGGTATTTATAATTATTGGACTGGGAATTTAAAACAACTGATTAATATGTTAAGGGCTTTAATGAATGGAGCAGACAACATGCAAAAACAGATGAGCAGGGCGCCTGGGTGGCTCAGTCGGTTGGGCAACTGCCTTCGGCTCGGGTCGTGATCCTGGAGTCCCGGGATCGAGTCCCGCATCGGGCTCCCCGCTCGGCGGGGGGCCTGCTTCTCCCTCTGACCCTCCCCCCTCTCGTGTGCTCTCTCTCTCAAATAAATAAAAATAGGGTCTTTAAAAAAAAAAAACAGATGAGCAATGGTAAACAAAGAGATAGAAATTCAAGCAAACAAGCAAACAAAACAAAATGCTAGAGATTTAAAAAAAACATAAATGAGGAATGCTTTGGATGGACTTACTAGTTGAGTAGACAAAGCTGAAGAAAAGATCTTTAATCTTGAGAATATTTCAATAGAAACCTCCAAAACTGAGAAGCAAATAGAAAAACAAACTAAAAAAGAAAATAAAAAAGAAAACAAAAACAAAACAGGACATACAAGATCTGTGGGACATGGCTACAAAAAAGTACAACATATGTGTAATGGGAATACCACAGGAGAAGAAAAAAGAAAGGAACAGAAGAAATGTTTGAACAATAATGACTGAGAATTTTCCCAAATTAATGGCAGACACCAAAGCACAGGTCCAGGAAGCTCAGAGAAGAAAAGACAGGATTAAAAAAAAAAAGACAAGAAAAAAGAACAAACAAAAAAGGTACACCTAGGCATATGAAACTATAGAAAATCAATGATAAAAAAAATCCTGAAAGAAGACAAACAAAACATTTTACCTATAGAAAAGCAAAGGTAAGAATTACATCCAAATTCCCATCCAAAACCATGCAAGCAAGAGTGGAATGAAACATTTAAAGAATTGAGATGAAAAAATAAAAAGCACTAACATAGAATTCTGTACTCCGTGAAATTATCCTTCATAAGTGAAGGAGCAATGAAGACTTTCTCGGACAAATAAAATTGAGGGAATTTGTTACCAGTAGACTTGCCTGACAAGAAATGTTAAAAGAAGTTCTTTACAGAAAAGGAAAACAATATAAGTCAAAAACTTCAGTCTACATAAAGAAAGCAAGAGTACTGAAGAAAGAATAAGTGAAGGTAAAATAAACACATTTATTTTTCTTATTCTTAATTGACATAACAGATAATTAGTTCAAGATAATAAAAATAATGTATTTGATTACGTATGCTAAATAAGAATATATATATATACACACACACATACTTATGAAATAGAAATTATACAAGTAATTGGGAGGAGGAATAAAGATTATTTTATTATAAGTGTTATCACACTACCCATAAAATGATATAGTGTTATTTGAGTGTGGACTTGGATTAGTTGTAAATGTATATTGCAAACTCTAGGGCAACCACTAAAAAAAGTAAAAACAGAAGTATAACTGATATGCTAAGAAATGAGAAAAAAGCAGAATCACAGAAAATGCTCAAAATCACATAAGGCATAACTAGTGGAAGACAAAGTAGAAACAAAGAACAAAGGCAACAAATAGAAAACAATGACAAATATAGAAGATATTAATGCAATCATATCAATAATCACTTTGAATGTCAATGATCTAAATTCACCAATTAAAAGACAGAGATTGTCAGGATAGATCAAAAAACAAGACCCAACTGTATGTTGTCTACAAGAAACATACTTTACACAAAAAGACACATATAGATTAAAAATAAATTGATGGGGAACGATAAACCATGCTAACACTACTCAAAAGAGATCAAGAGTAGCTATATTAACTTCAGACAGAGCAGCCTTCAGAGCAAGGAAAAATTATCAGGGATAAAAAGTGTCATTACATAATGATAAAGGGGTCAATTCTTCAAGAAGACATAATAACCCTTAACATGAATGTACTTAACAACAGAGTGTCAAAATATATGAAGCAAAACCAACAGAAGTGCAAGGGGAAACAGTTTAATCTACTATTATAGCTGGGGACTCCAACACCGCATTATCAGAAATGGACAGATCCAGTGGGCAGAAAATTAGCAAGGACATAGTTGAACTAAACATTAATCAACTTTATATAATGGACATGTACAGACTTCTTCATCCAGCGACAGTAAACTATATATTCTTCTCAAGTTCATATAGAACATTCACCAACATAAACCACATTCTGGGCCATAAAATACCCCTTAACAAATTTAAAAGAATGGAAATCATATGATGTCTACTCTCAGACCACAATGGTATTAAGCTAAAACAGAAATCAGTTACAGAAAAGATAATCAATAACAGAAAGGTATAATCAATAACAGAAAGATAGTTGGAAAATACCAAAATACTTGGGAATTAAACAAAACATTTCTAAATAACATATAGGTCAATGGAGAAGTCTTAAGAGAAATTTAAAAATATTTTGAACTAAATAGAAAATTAAAATACCACGTGTTGCTGAGGATGTGGAGTAACAAGAACTCTCATTCACTGCTGGTGGGAATGCAATATCGTACAGCCACTCTGGAAAGGAGTTTGGCAGTTTCTTACAAGACCAAACATACTCTTACCATACAACGCAGCAGTTACACTCCTTGGTAGTTACCCAAAGGAGCTGCAAATGTACAACCACACAAAAACCTGCACATGGATGTTTATAGAAGCTTTATTCATATTTGCCCAAACTTGGAAGCAACCAAGAAGTCCTTCAGTAGATGAATGAATAAACAAAGTGTGATACATTCAGACAATGAAATATTATCCAGTGCCAAAATAAATAAGCTATTAAGCTATTAAAAGACATGGAAGAAACTTAAATGCATATTATTAAGAGAAAGAAGCCAATCAGAAAAGACTTCTGAATACTGTGTGATTCCTATTATATGACATTCTGGAAAAGACAAAATTATGGCAATAGCAAAAAGATCAGTGGTTGCTGGGGTGGGGGGGAGGAGAGGTGAGATGAATAGGTGGAGCATAGAGGATTTTTAGGGCAGTGAAAATATTCTGTGTGATGGTAGATACATGTCATTATATATTTATCCAAATCCATACAATACACAACACCAGGAAAGAACTATAATATAAACCATGGACTTTGTGTGATGATGATTTATCAGTATAGATACATCAAAGGTAATAAATTTTCCAGTCTGGTGGGGAATGTTGATAATAGGAAGTTTGCATGTGTGGGGACAGAAGATATATGGAAAATCTCTGTAGCTTCCACCCAATTTTGTTGTGAATCAAAAACTTCTAAAAATGAAATACATATTTTAAAAAAATGTTTCTAATACCGGTTTGTAATTCCTTATCCATAATTACAAAATCAAAAGAGCTCTAAAAACTAAAAGTTTTAAAATAGTTTTTCTGTGGCTCAATCTGATCTGAATTAACATGAGGCTATTTATGATAACTTTGTGTGAATGTATTTCACTGCAGAAATACTAACGTAATTTGATTTGGAGGTGCTGGAGATGTTAAGATACAGTATATCCACCTTACTTCTCTTTTGAAGTCTAAAGCATTCTGAATTCCAAAATACATCTGACTCCAAGGGTTTCAGAGAAGCAATTATTAGTCTATATCATAATTAGTATTTACTGAAGACTTAAAATATTCTAGGAGGTATTCTAAGCACTTTATATTTGTTAAACCATTTAATCCAATTAGTATAATTGTGGTGGTTCCCAAACTAGGGCATCTCTAAAAGGGTATACAATCCAAGAATGCTCGAAGAAAAAAAGAATACCGATTATTTTATGTACACCAGGCCTTTGGAGGACTTGGACCAGTGTCTCCAGGACACCTAGCAGAACTTAGGTCTCAAGGATCCACCTTTAGAAAAGATGTGCTTCAGCTCCCCTGTTGCACGTAGGGACAAGTTGCAAAATCTTTGATCTAGATATTCATTGACTGAAGCTCTGAGAAGAAAGGCAAGATCTTTCCCTACACTAGGTCATTTTTTTTTTCAGCAACCAGCAAATATACACTAGGACTATGAAAATCACTTATGGAAAATGAAATTTTATCTGATGAGAGGATTTAACTTTTCCACATTTAACTTTTCCACAGAGTAATGAATAAATATTTATTGGTTTCTAACAATGAATGATTAAGGAAAGAATCTATAATACTGTAATCCCTTTCTTTAGTTATCCACTTCCTGCTGCATAGAACTAAATCAAATCAATGGGAAATTGATTTTTCATGCTAGACTTGAATAGTAAAATATCACCAGTTAACCTAATCTCCGTTATTACTTTCTATGCCTCCATTATGAAGAAAAGAAAGGCTAAATAGGCCTCAATTAGATGACATATCATCATATTACATTGATTACAAGCTTACAAGCTTGACTTCTATAACCCACATGCCCTCTAATTTCAAGAGCTATGCAAATAAAGATAAATTTAAAAGCAACAAAAGGAAGAGCCACTCCTCCTTTCTAACATAAAAGATGAGGCAATTTATCATAACTGAGAGAAGAGGCAGTACTGTCCTATTCATCTAATTCTCTAGAACTTTTTGAAAAAAGTTCAAGATGGAATTCATCTTAGTTATATAGTCCTTAATAGTGATTTGTAGAAGTAAAGCTTCTTTTATGTGGGCACATCAGACTAATTTATGCACAGGAACCATAATGAGACAGAATTTTCACTTAATCCATCTAGATGCAATCTCAAAATTACTGACTATTGACCCTATGCCTCCATTTATTCACTAATTAACTCGCTTGGTATAAACCATATTTCCAGGTTCTGGAAATGTCTATGCAGAAGACAAGGATATCATGTCATTGAATTCAATTCTGGAAAATCATTAAGAGCCTTTGGAAAGCAAAGCAAATGTTTGACCTATTGTCTGAGTTGAATTTTTTCAGAAGCAGACCCGAGATGAGACTTTATGTGCAAGGAAGTGCTCTCAGAAAAACACTGGTAAGGAAGAGTGAGAAGAATAAAGAATAAAGAGAAACCAAGGAGACTTTGATTTCAGCAAATTCCTAGGAGGGCAGTATCTGCCTGATTCCTCAAGAAATTTCTGGAGTATAAGTTATAGCCTCAAAGGTGTTGTGCCCCCAAGACAAGAAGACTGGACCTTCATCTCCCAATGAGATCACTCATTAGACAAGCATCACTCTAGGGGATCATAAACTTCCAGGCCCTTCCAGTTCTCTGTGCCTGTGAACAAAGCTGCTCCAATAGCCTGAGGACAGTCCTTTGAGGAAGAGTGGTGGCTCAAGGGTTGAAAGCAAAAGCACATTAAAGCTGTTTCAGAGGTACAGATCTGTGATCCAACAGTCTTGCACAATTCACAGTGCTCACCAGAGCACATACCCTCCCCAGTGTCTATCACCCAGCCACCCCATCCCTCCCCGCCCCACTCCAGCACCCTCAGTTTGTTTCCTGAGATTAAGAATTCCTCAAATCAGTGAGATCATATGATACATGTCTTTCTCTGATTGACTTATTTCGCTCAGCATAACACCCTCCAGTTCTATCCACATCGTTGCGAATGCCAAGATCTCATTCCTTTTAAGGATGCATAATATTCCATTGTATATATATACCACATCTTCTTTATTCATTCATCTGTTGATGGACATCTTGGCTCTTTCCACAGTTTGGCTCTTGTGGACATTGCTGCTATAAACATCGGGGTGCACATACCCCTTCGGATCGCTACGTTTGTATCTTTGGGGTAAATACCCAGTAGTGCAATTGCTGGATCATATGGTAGCTCTATTTTCAACTTTTTGAGGAACCTCCATACTGTTTTCCAGAGTGGCTGCACCAGCAGCTTGCATTCCCAGATCTGTACCTCTGAAACAAATAATACATTATATGTTTAAAAAAAAAAAAAGAAGAAGAAGAAGAAGAAGAAGATAGCAGAAGGGGAAGAATGAAGGGGGGGAAATCAGAGGGGGAGATGAACCATGAGAGATGATGGACTCTGAAAAACAAACTGAGGGTTCTAGAGGGGACGGAGGGGGGATGGGTTAGCCTGGTGATGGGTATTAAAGAGGGCACGTATTGAATGGAGCACTGGGTGATACGCAAACAATGAATCATGGAACACTACATCAAAAACTAATGATGTAATGTATGATGATTAACATAACATAATTTAAAAAAAGCACATTAAAGCTGGAAGAGGGGTGCACAGAAGAACTAAAAGGAGTCTGAGAGTATCTGTGTGAACAGTGGCAATGTCTACTATCAAGATAGGTGGGAAACAACTTGAAAAAACATTTCCCATGTAATTACCCCCAAAAAACATGGGTTGAGTGAGGTATAAGTTAGAAAGAGCAAAACCACACTGCTTCTTGCAGAAAGGAATCTAATACAGAGAGGTATCTAATACAGAGAATACAGAAACAACTTGAAAAAACATTTCCCATGTAATTACCCCCAAAAACATGGGTTGAGCGAGGTATAAGTTAGAAAGAGCAAAACCACATTGCTTCTTGCAGAAAGGTATCTAATACAGAGATTTAGGTCTTTACACCACCACTGGAAGACCTGGAAGAGCAGTTGTAGGGTGGGCTTCCAGGAAGAGTTCCCAGTAGGAAGGCCCCACAGGGAAGAGCTTCTAGCTCAACCAGTCAAAAAGCTGAGAAATGAAAACTACAATTGCAGTTGTTGTGCCACGAACACCTCAGCTGCCATCTAGGGAAGTGCTGAGGCAGCTGTCAGTTCCGGAGCTGCCCTGCACCTGCTAGGTCCACCCCAGCAAAATATGAGTAAATGAATAAATGAATGAATCCAGGGTGGCTCAGTCGTTAAGCATCTGCCTTCAGCTCAGGTCATGATCCCAGGGTCCCAGGATCGAGCCCCGTGTCGGGCTCCCTGCTCAGCGGGAAGCCTGCTTGTCCCTCTCCCACTTCCCCTGCTGGTGTTCCCTCTCTCGCTGTGTCTCTGTCAAATAAATAAATAAAATCTTTAAAAAAATTAAAAAATGAATTAATCGATTGATGAAAGTGTTTTTGAGGTTTTTTTAATCACCAAAACAGAATATCTTGTAAGATTTGTATGTTTAAATAGGATCAAATCCTGGGAAAATCATCTAATGCTAAATAGAGAAAAATATTTTGCTCTGTGTGGAAAATAAGCAGCTTTGTTTTATAGCAATCTCCTGGTTTGGTTTGGTTTGACTTCACCAGTTTCTCCCAATCCCCAACCCCCACCCCTGGCAATCACCAATTTGTTCTCTGACTCTTTGAACTTGGTTTAAAAAATTTTTTAATTCCACATGTAAGAGAGACCATATGGATGTCTGACTTATTTCACTTAACATAATGCCCTCAAGGTCCATCCATATTGTCACAGATGGGAAGATTTCCTTCTTTTTTATAGCTGAATGATATTAGTGTGTGTGTGTGTATACCACAATTTCCTGATCCATTCATCCATCAATGGACACTTAGGGTTTTTTTCCATATCTCGGCTATTGTAAATAATATTGCAACAAACATAAGGCAATGAATATCTTTCCGAGTTAGTGTTATTTTCTTTTTTTTTTTTAAGATTTTACTTATTTGACAGAATGAGAGAGCACAAGCAGGGGGAGGGGGAGTAGCAGGCTCCCTGCTGAGCAGGGAGTCCAATATGGGGCTCGATCCCAGGACCCTGGGGTCACAACCTGAGCCAAAGGCAGGTGCTTAACCAACTGAGCCACCCAGGTGCCCATAATATTATGTTCTTTGATAAACACCCAGAAGTTGAATGCTGGATCATATGGCAGTCCTATTTTTAATTTTTTGAGGAACCTCTACATCGTTTTCCGAAGTGGCAACACCAATTTACCTTCCCACAAACAGTGCATGAGGCTTCCCTTTTCTCCACATCCTCACCAACACTTGTTATTTCTTGTCTTTTTGATAATGGCCATTCTAACAGATGTGAGGTGATATCTCACTGTGGTTTTAATTTACATTTCCCTGATGATTAATAATGTTGAGCATCGTTTCATGTTGCTCAACCAATTGGTCATCTGTATGTCTTCTTTGGAAAAATGTCTATTCAGATCTTCTGCCACTTTTTAATTGGACTGTGTTTTTGATGGTAAGTTGTAGGAGTTCTTTATATATCTTGGGTATTAGCACCTTATCAGATATTTGTAAATATTTTCTCCCATTCACTGGGTTGCTTTTTCATTTTGTTGATGGTTTCCTTCACTGTGCAAAACCTTTTTAGTTGGATGTAGTCACCCTTATTTTTCATTTTGTTGCTTTTGTTTTTGGTGTCAGATTCTCAAAATCATTGCCAAGACCAATGTCAAAGAGAGCTTGTTGCCTACCTATGTTTTCTTCTAGATTTATGGTATCTGCTCTTTTGATTTTTCAGTGCTCTAAGACTATAATTCTGAATGTATCATGGAATCCACCTTGGAGAATGTGCATGCCTTCATTGTCTTCATCATTGTAGTTGGATAGCTTTTCTCAACTATGTTTCTCAAACTTCTGAGTTCATGATGATGTTCCTGGGAGCTTGTTTAAAAGTGTAGTAGCAATTGCTTCAATCTTTACATATGAAAACCAATTTAAAAAATCCATTTCTTTGCATTTAAAACTTTACAGTTTAAAAGCTTCCAAATATATAGATAATGAGCATGATAGCAATCAGTGATGATCAGACGAGAAAGTTTATTATTCAGCTAAACACTGTTTGCCACCAGAAAAGGTTTGAATGCTAAGGATTTTCATTGGTTCCACTACCAGGATCTCCACATGCTCCAAGGTCTCCTCAGTTCATCATTATGTATCAAATGAGCAGGCTCTAAAATATCCATCTAAAAGATTACTTTCATGAGAAGTTACTGGAAGTGAAAAGATTTTTAGAATTCTAGGAATATTATTTTAAGAAAAATCTATCTTTTTCCAGATTGGATTTAAATGACATCATCTTCTAAAATACTTTCTAAAATTTTGTTCTCATTGAGACATTCTTTATATAACATTATTTCCAATTTTCTTCTTCCTACATTAAACAAACTGATCCCAAATTGACTACAGTTATATTTGCTGCTACAAATAGGTCTAAAAAATACATTTCTTATTAGATTTTACTTCATTATGAGAAATTCATTTATGAATTTGCATTTTTATTAAAATTATACATGCACACAATAGAAATTTAAAAACAAAAAATGCCCAGAAAAAAACTAAATCACCCAAATCTCATTATCCATAAATAACCACAAATAACATCTCAGTGAATGTCTTCCAAAAGAGAAGGATATAATTTTACATAAATGGAATCATGCTGAGAGCATTTTTCACTTGTTTTTTTCCACTCAACACTATGTCACAAACATCTCTCCATGTCAATAAATATTGAGCTACATCAAGTTTAATGGCTTCAGAATTTTATTGCATTTATGTGCAATCACTTACTTAATCAGTCTCATATTGATAGATGTCTGGGATGTTTCCAATTTTTGTACATTAAAAACAGATTTATAAGAAACGTTCATATGCCTACATCTTTTCATTCTTATGTGACATCTCCTTAGAGCAAATGCCTAGAAGTGGGAGTGCTGGGTCAGAGTCTGATATTTTATGAGTTGTTAAATAGTGTTCCAGAATGGCCCGTGGATTTACAGCATCCTTCCTCCCATTCAGTGCACAACCCTAAAAGTAACTTTAAAAAAATAATTTCATTCCTTGAGGAATCTAGAGACATTTTTCTTTATTTTCCCAGATGCATTTCTCTTTATTAAAAAAAAAGCACAGGAGGCTCCCAAGAACTGAAATAAATAATTCCCACAAAACTTGTTCTCAAGTTTTAATTCTATGAGAGTTGTAAGATAATGTATTTAAGTCTCAAGAAAAGTAAAAGTTGATTGTTTTTCTCACTGGCATTTAAAACTGTTGTTACATAGAAAAGATTTAAAGTGTATTCATTCTGAAAATATCCATTTTTCTGCTATTAAAGAAACTGAAAAATGGATATAAAATACAGCAATAGTAATTTTAGAAAAATGTATAAATCACCAGATATTACTATTCAGGACAAAAGCTGCTTTATTAAAGCAAAGAATAGGGAAGAAATTTCCATTTTTAGTGACAAAATTGAAAGTGATTCTGTCATCCCATTTAAGTTTAATTGAGATAGGAATTTTGCTGTATTTAAACAAAGACCCTGAAACTTAATAATTCATACAAATTAGAGGGCGCCTGGGTGGCTCAGTCGTTAAGCGTCTGCCTTCGGCTCAGGTCATGATCCCAGGGTCCTGGGATCGAGTCCCACATCGGGCTCCCTGCTCTGCGGGAAGCCTGCTTCTCCCTCTCCCACTCCCCCTGCTTGTGTTCCTGCTCTCGCTGTCTCTCTCTGTCAAATAAATAAATAAAATCCTTAAAAAAATAAAATAAAATAATTCATACAAATTAGAAAGCATAAGCCCAGAGGGTTTGGAATGGGGAAGATCCTATTTGTGGGAAGAGTAAATAAGAAAGCTTTATTTGCCCTCTAGATATGAAAGATAGATTTATCTTCTACTTATAAGACTGACTTAGAGATAAAATTAATGATCGCTCCTCACTGCTGGACTTCTATTAGTGTCACCCAGATCTGATATCTGGTGTATCTGGGGATCCATATTCTCTAGGAAAATGGTTCACAGCCAATGTTGGTGAGGTTTGCAATGTCTCCATTTCTTCTGAAGGCCAAGAGTGAACATGCACACTAATTGACTCTGTGAGGTTTACAGGAAATGGCGCTTTGGGAGAATAATTCTACAAACAGACATCAAAACCATTAATTTATTTTCTTTTACTATAAAAAATTCATAAGCATTCTCTCTCTTCCTTTGCCCTGTTACACATAGCATATGTCATATTTTTACTCTTTATTTTCCTGCTTAAATTAAATTTCTATTATTCATTTCAATATATATTTATTAGAATACCTACTATAGGCCAGAAATAATTTCAACCACTGAGGATGTAGTGGTCAATATAACACATTCTCTTTCCTAAAGAAGCTTAAATTCTATTGGAGAGGCAGACAATCATCAAATAAATGTGGTGATGTCAGTTTCTCATGGAAAAATAAAGAGGGACAGAGGATAACAAGGAGGGGTGACAGGGAGTGCTACATCAGATACCATGGTCAAGGGGAGCCTCTCTGAAGAGGTGATATTTGAGCAGAGGCCAGGAAATGAGGAGCAAGTCATACAGCTATATGGAGGAAGAGAGTGACGTTCCAGGGAAAGTGGACAGGAGGTAAGATGAGAAGCTGTAGGTGAGTGAAAAGAATTATTCTGACTGCTATGTAGAGGAACGATTTACTGACCTGAAGAAGACTGTTGGATGAACAGGACTGGAAGAAGAAATCAAGAAATCGAGGGCTTGGGGTTAAATATGTTGAATTTGAGACATCCAGGTGGAGATGTCAAGTAGGCAGTTTGATATACACTTAGGAAGTATATCTATCATACATGGAGATGTCCAGATGAGACATCTAAAGAAGTGTATCATAAAATGAGTCATTATGCCTCAGGACAGGCTGAATCCTTTTATTACCCCAAATACCCATCAGATGCTTGAATCTCCTCTATAATATTCCTGCCCATTGATTATATAGCCTAATTCAAACCCTTCCAGTAATGGGTAATTCATTATCCCCACCATCATGAAGCAGCCCCCTCCATGCCAAGACAATTTTTTTTTTCAATACGTGCCCTCTTTAATACCCATCACCAGGAAGACAATTTTGGCCAGTAGAAAATTCTTCTTGATAATAAAAATTAGTCTGTAAATTCTACCCACCAGTCCTAGCTCCATCCCTTAGAAGCCTATAAAAGGTGTCTAGGCAAACTTGCATCTGACCAAAGATAAGAAAAGACATTTCAACTTTTTGTGAGAAAAAACTATTCAAGTTTTAAATCTACCCTCAATATAGATTTGGCATCTCATAAAGCAATGATGTTTACAGAGTTCGGTAATTTAGGGAGAGGTTGGACATAGATTCAGAAGATTCGTGCGTCAGCTAGATTTCTGAGATCCCTTCTGAGGTGGAGGTCCTAAATCGGATAGAGTAAATTATTTATAGAATGTTAAGAAAATATATCATAAGCTATATTTAACATTACTTTGGGTGGATGGATCACTCTATCTGGAAGTGTGGTATGCTTACTTGACAAAGCGCAAATCCATATGTTGAACTCTATTTTTATCATTGACAAATTTTGAAGTCAGAAATAATAGCAACAGCCTGGTCCCCTCCAGAGACATAATCTCTTTACGAGCTGTGTTCCAGCAGTAGACATCTGGAGGGAGGAATTAATTCTCCAGCTTGGCTCCTATTTCAAAGTGGTCATTCCTACAGGAAGGGGGAGGAGAGGATTCTGCCTCCTACTGAGGCAACATAGGGCCTTAAAGGGTTAACCTAAATCAAAAGTAAACACACTTCCAATTGGACAAGTGTAAAAAATTATATAGCAAGCTCAATCTTGCACATTTGCACTAAACTATTTCAGCTTTATCTCTAAGTTTAAACTTCAAGTGGTTTATGGTTCATGCCAAAATAATCCATTCGTTCTTTCACAAATTTAACAGAATCAAAGGGAATACAATTTATGTACGCCTCCAGAGTTTTAGAAGTTTGCCAAATTCAGAAAAATAGAATTCTAGTTCAAAAGTACAGAGGTAATGGGCCTCAAATAAGTGCTTCAACCTGCTTGTTTTCAGTGGACTATGAAGTGCCTACATTCATTTATTCATCCAGCAAACACTTCCAGAGTTTACTATGGGGCGTTATAGGGCCAGGCACTGAGAAATTCATTTTCTACCTCATCAAAGGAAAAAATAGGCTGCAGAACAGAATGATGGTGTCAAAAAAAAAAAAAAAAAAGAAAAGAAAAGAAAATGAAGAAACTGGTGGCCGAGTAATTATTGATATCAACTCGGAACCATAAAAGGGTCATATGCAAGACGATCCAGCCGTGGGAACAGAATACACTATTAGGAGATAATTTTTCCACTATTACAGATGAAATGTAAGCAAACTTGCTCCAGTGTTTTATGTCCTGAAATATGCTGACATTTCTTTTTTCTAATGTTACATTTTATGCAACACTCACATGGCACCAGGGGAGCTGGTTATTTTAAAATGTAAATAGGTATTTATACACTTGCAGCCCTACATCTTATTCTGGACTCATAAAAGGCTCAGTCTGAAAAGTACTTAGCCAGGTGATAAAATAATTTCAATTTTTATCTGCACATAATTTCCTCCTCTTTAAATACAGGTTTTAAACCAAAGTGGGAATGGGAGAGAAGACTGATGGGAATCATAAGGTGATGTTGCTTCACAGTTTGGAAAGCACAGCAGCTGTTGCAGCAAATTCCGCCCCCCCCCCACCCCTTGTACCACCCTAAATCTACAAGTCCTGGCAAGGCTTCAGACTGAGTCACAATCCCTTTGGCGAATCAGAAGGTCATGTGGCCCCAATAACCACATAATTGCCCTGTATGGAGATCCTTGGGCTTTTTGAACTACCAGTATCAGAAATAGCTATAGTTTTTTAAATTTCATTTTTCTCCACAGGGAAAAGAGAACCAATCAAAGACAACAGAAAGAATTTAAAGGAGGGTTTTGTTTATCCTGGGACTTCAAAAGAGAAACCTGAAGAAAACATTTCAAAGGCATCCTTGCCAGGAAGTCAACCTTTGTCCAGAAGGCTGAGGGAAGAGGGCCTCTGTGTTGGTCCTTATCAAAATATACTCTCCTTGTTGACAAAATCCCCATGAGGCCATAGCTTGAATTATGTCCTCACTGGACCCCTACACACCCAACCAAAAAAGGGAAGAGGAAGGAACATTAATAATGGCTCTCTGGATTTGGGATTTCATCTCTTTTTTTTTGTTTAAGCCCCAGAACACTTTATCAAAAGAAATCATGCCAGGAAGTTCAAATTGTAAAACAAATAAAAGGACATATGTAGAGGTCCTTTCCACCTCGAAGATGGTAGTGAGAGGGAGGGCCTAGGTAGCTGACTTTGTACTTGTTCCCACCCTCTGAGTTGTCTCTTAAAAATAATCATCCTCCAAGGAAGCCAAGGGGACAGGACTCAGGCCCCAACGCAAACTCAAACACAGCAACTCTGCCTTTGTCTGCTTTATGTATTTACATTTTGAATTAAGACAGCATTTGTTATATACAACTAACTGATGAATCACTGAACTCTGCCTCTGAAACTAATAATATGCTGTATGTTAGTTATTTTAAATAAAATGTTTACAATTTTTAAAAATATAATCATCCTCATTTAATAGGCAAGGTTTCCCCCATTTTGCTACATGTGATGTCAAACCTAATCACAATGTCCAGGTTAGTTCTGATTTTAGCCCAGAGCATGACAGATTTGTTCTCTGGTGCAGCAAATAAAAGTGGGACAAAATTACAGTTAGATTTCTTGACTGAAAACTATATGAACACATTGTGCTTTAAGCGACAAAAAAAAAAAAGGTGGAAGAAAGGGTTCTTTCCCACTAAACTAGCATAGTAAGTTGATTCTGGAGACATTAAGTTCATGACTTCTGGAATCCTAATGCCTTGGTTGGAATCCAGCCTCTCTACTTGCTATCTGTATAAAATTGTTAACCCTTTCACAGACCATTATAGCCATCTAGAAAACGTGGATGGTAACAGTGCTCACCTCACAGAGCTATTATGAGCGTTAAATGAGTAAGTGCTCAACAAATTGCAGTTACTACTATGAACAAATGGTCATGTCGCACTCTGCCCCAGGGGTATGGCACCAGTATAAGTGGTGATTCAGCTCTAACACAACTGATATGGAGATGGCTCTGACGGACAACTTTGGCACAGAAACTGCAAGAACCAAAACTCTGACAGCCTCCTGGCCTCCCACCCACATCAGACCCTCTGCTTCCCACCGCAGCAGGAGGCAGTGCTTGATGGTGGGGATTCTAGTGGTAGTGAAGAACTCCTTCACACGGCTTTGAGGGCATGAGACGCCTCTTGACGCAGGCAAGGCAAGGTGTCTGAGACAGTCAAGAGTTCCGTATGTTGAAAGAACAGCAAGATGGCCAGTGTGGCTACAGTGAACAAAGAAAGATGGAAGGAGGCGAAGCAAGGGAGTCGACAGGACCAGATCATAGGGTCTTATAGACTCCTCTACAAATTTTGGCTTTTTTTCTGAATGAGATCAAAAGCCACTGCAGGAATCTGAGAAGCGCAAAATCATCAGCTTGGTTGAAGTAAAAGTCTCAGATAAGATGAAGCCAATTGGGCCATCCGTGCTATGGACCAGGTATCCATACAAGGCCAAATGAAATAGATTTGCTTTGATCTTGTTAGTCAAGCGAACTACGAACAGGTTACTCATTGTAATCTCAAGGTAGATTTTACAGGTATTTTATAGTACTCAAACTGATGGTAGGAATCATTGGAAGTATCTAGATAATTGTCACACTTCCTTTAGATGCTATGTTGCTATAATCTTATTTACTGAGTTATTGAGTTGTGAAATACAGATTAAGCATAATAACCACAAAGTCTAGTTCAAATCTGAAGCAACTAGCAGTTGGTGTTATATCATCTGTGGGACACTGAAAGTGCTAATCCACAATGGAATAGTCCACATTTTATGAAATCAGAAACAAGGAAAAACTCAAATATGTTAGGAAACATTCAGTGACAACCACTCCCAAAACAGAGATTACGTATATGTACCTCAAATTTATAATAGGCTCAAGCCCTCTGAAAGACAGGGTGCCTCACCACAGTAAATATCTGCTGAATAAGTTTTATTTTCATTTTAATGTAACGTGTCAGCATTTCCTATTCTCTGGATCTCAAGCCAATCCCATCAATCATCTTTAAGGCTAGCTCTGTCATAAACACCCCAGTGAGCTAAGGTAATATTTTCCAAGAACAGGCAGTTACATGCCCCTTTACTCTCTTTGTTGTAGGAATCTGTTCCAATATCTAGTCACTCCACCCAAGAGATGACCTACAGAGTAAATGCTCAGTTGAGGATTAATATATCTGGAATATTCACAGCACCTCATGTGTTAAAACATCAAGTGAAACATCTATAAAAGTGCTTATTTCGATTAGAACATTGTTATTTCTTCATAGTAGTTTCTAACCAATAACAATAGGAGTCATGGAATTAGGCTTTTTCAAAACTGAGCCTTCAAAGTTATCTGACCTGCTGCCTCCCTGGATAAGGAAATCAAAGTCCAAAGAGGTTGGGGAATTTCTCCTGGGTTACCAAGCAAGTGAGTTGAAAACTACAACTATAATTTATATTCCATGACTTTTAGCTCAGGGTCTCTTCCACCTCATATGCTTCCTCCCAAGCTGTGTGAATCAGTTAAGGTTCTATGGTAGCAAACAACAGGAACAATCTTGGCAGAAATAAGTACAAAGGGAAAGATTAGTTGAAGGGATACAGGGGGCCTACAAATTGGAAGGAAGAGATGAAAAACCAGTCTTGAAATAGAACCAGGTGACTCTTGGCAGCAGGAACTGCTGTCAACCTTGCCCAGATGGTACCATTGCCATTCAGAAGCTCCAATACTTTATTTCAACTTTGTATAATTAAATGATTATGCAAAGCTGCATGAGACTCTAAGAATATCATGTGCCTACCCCTTGGTGGTTCTTGAGTAATAAGAAAAAAGGTCTGATAGAAGGAACCTACAGGAATCATGTTATAGTCCATAGTGGCAGAACAAATACCTGGGTTTACCACCATACTGAGACAGTACGTGATAGAAAGTATTAAGTCCCCTAAATACAATAATAGTGTAAGTAGGAAGGGGTATTGGTGCCGAATGGTCAACAACTGATAAATATCTACTACAAAGTGAAATACATACATGACAGCTTGCACAACCTAAAAAATTTGATAGTTAAGCACAATGTTCTTCTAAGTTGATAAAATTATATATCAATTCTATGAGTGAGATGAATAGTCCAGGAGTGATTTATTGGCTGATACTATGCTGAATTAGAAATATGGTTAAAACACTTAAATTGCTTAATTTTCATAACTCTAGGGCATAAATGGAAGAAATATTGGTAAATTTATAGCCTCTGTTAACTATTTCAACTACTTAAGAGAATTTAGTCACTGCTAACATCTCAAAACAGTAACTGTTTTGAAGATTTACTGATAAAATTAGTAATAGATGGTTACCTAGAAGTGAGTAGATGTGGAATTATAATGGTCTGTGGAGGGAGTTAATTCATAAAACAAGTGGACTTGTTCTTAGCTGTCAAGATACCTGTTTGATTGCTAAAAATTCCATTAATGTTACTATGATTCAATCCAGTAAATTTTTATTGAGTCCTTACTTTTTGGCAGACATTAATACAACTTGGAATAAAGCCTGATCCTTGCCCTCAAAAATATTATACATTTGTAGTAAAGGCAAAAAAAGAATAAATGATAGAAATGTATTTCACCACTTTCATGGGTAAGTGGGAAAGTTCCAGGTTTTATCTATAGCAACCACTGCCCCTTTGGGGGCAAATGTTCACAGTTCCTACTGCAGCACTTCCAAAGGTCCTGAGATTTTGAGATGGTGGTTGGCTCACTTGGATCAATTGACTGGGTATTGAGCAAAGTCTTATGCAGATGGATATCACTCAGGCAGATGATCAATAAGTGATTTGCTGGTTCTGACTATTTGAAGGGAGAGTCTCTTCCTTATTCCTAGTGTTTCCTTTAATGTCGAGAGAAGCACAATTGATATAACTCTGGGAGAATAAAGTGGGCATGCTCATATCATCTTTCTTTTCCCTCTTGGGAGCAAACTTGCTTACCAGGATGAGTAATGGTAGTTGCCGAAAACCTCATGGGACATCCCACTATCTCCCAGAGGGAGAGCCTGCCTTCGTCGAGCATTGCCTATGGGGAAAGGAGGTACATCTATCTCATCTGGGGTTCTGCAACCCATAATCTGTATCTCCAAACTAGGATTTATCAATAAGAAGGGTGATACTGTGGCCCTTGCTTGCTACTTCCTGGTTTTCCTTCTGCATTTGTTCAGGCATATCCCACAACTCCAGATCCCATCTGTCTCTGCCTCCCACCAGGTTATATTCCCTCATCTCCACCTCTTCTCCACATTAACAGACCCCAGTACTAATGAGGAAAACCGTTAAGGTGATATGCAATCCACACTGGAATGAACCATCTAAGGCTGCTAACTCAGCTCTGACATGATTCCCTGGTAGTGGTGCCACGCAGCACTCACTCTAGTAGATGGTCAAGTGTGGGCAAGCTTTCTCTGGAGGCTAACTCCAGACTTGTGTGTGTGAACTCTCCAGACCTGGTCCCTCATCCTAGATCCCACTATCTCTGTTTCCCACTAGGCTATGCCTCTCCATCTTCCCTCTGTCCCCGACACTCCAGCTCAGGGAATCCTGGTTATTAGTGAGCTCTTCTCTAACGCATCACTTCCATCAAATCTCTCATCTCTACATGGGTACTTCTTATTCCCACAATGCCCAGGCTTTGGAACTCAAAGGTCAACAATCAACTTCTTTTTTGTCTCTGTAGGTCCACTCTATCACCCCTTTCAGACATAAACTGTTTAGCTGGACAAGGGGGGTGGGGCAGAGAATAAATACGGGAAACAAAAAGCTGATTTGAAAATATTGTTCTACTCCACAGGTAACTAAGCAATTACAACATGGTGTCAAAACAAGAGTAGTAAGCACAGAGCACCACACTGATGCAAATGAAGGCCAGATAATTCAGCACAAGGGCATCAAGAAAGGCTTCGGAGAAGACAGCACTCCTGGTCGGGCTTGAAATTGTCAGAAAAAAATGAGTTCTTACAAAGATCTATGCTTTTGTGTGTTTGTGTTGTGGGATTTTAAAAATTTGCTTGTTTACTTTTACTTTTTTTTTTTTTTTTAAGAGAGAGAGGGGGAGGATGGGACAGAGGGAGAAAAAGAATCTTAAGCAGGCTCCACGCCAGCACAGAGACCGATGTCAGGCTCAATCTCACAATCCTGAGATCATGACCTGGACTGAAATCAAGAGTCAGACACTTAACCAACTGAGCCACCTGGTGCCCCTTGTTTACTTTTGACTTAGGAAAATTCAAACGAAAGTAGAAAAATAGTACAATAGCCTATTATCAAGAGCATTAACTACCAACTCATGGCCAATCCTGTTTCATTTAAACCATCTCCCCTTGGCCAAATTATTTTGAAGCAAATTACAAATGGTGAAGATTTCTAAAATATTATTTCCATACCATCACTGCACATAAAAAACCATTGATAATTTTTAACATTGTTAATAACCAATCAACATTCAGATTTCCCCACCTGTATCCCTTAAAAACAAAAAAACAAAACAGTTGCTATTCAAATTGGACTTCAAACAAGGAGATTCATACATTGTTTTTGTTTGATATTTATTGTCTCCTTTCATCTATAGTTTCCCCCTTTTTCCCTTGCAATTCATGTGTCAAAGAAACCAGATTGTTTGTCCTATAGAGTTTCTCACATTCTGAATTTTGACGAATAAATCCCCATGATGTCTTTTTATATATTCCGTTTTCCCTTCTATTCATTATAACTTAGTTAGACCTAAAGTTGATTTGATAAAATTTTGATATTTTGACAAAAATATTGTATAGGTGGTATTGTAGACTTCCAATAGGAGTCACCTAATTTTTTATTGCCTCTCTGAGATTAGCAACCATTAAAGATGATTGCTCACATTATTTCATTAAGGGTTCATATTTGCCTTCTAGAGGTTTATAACAAAACCCACAAAGAGAACTCATGCTTCTCAGTGATTGGGGGACTGGAGAAATAGTATTTATTACCCTACATTCTCTAGCACTCAGGCTAGAGTCAAGGGAGTGAGGAAGAGACCACACAAGCTTCACCAGCTGGTTTGAAACCAGGCTTTCTGATGTTTCAGGGTACACTAAAAAATCTCACATAACAGCAGGATTGGGACACCCAAAGATCAATGCCCAAATTGAAAATAGAGGGAATTAAATGTAGGTTCCTGAGCAGTTCTACCATGAACCTGAGTTTTCTAGAATCCTGATATCATTTCCTTTGTGTTCCCTATTCAATCACATTTCCTTAGTTTCACTGTAAGAACAATTCATTCCATGTCTATCAATTCTCATTTTCTTCCTTATATCGCACAGATTCCCCTTCCCTGGTTGACATTCTCCTTGTCATACATAAAAAAAAAAAAAAAAAATCAGTTAGATTCATGTATACACAGTCAAGAAAAAAAAAAAAAATCACTAAACATGAAAAGCAAAGACCATACTATGAAACAAAAGAAGCCTCTATTTTCCTACCCAGGACATCTGCAAGTAGTTAAGATGTTATAATAATTCTTTTTCTTTGTGCATCAATTGCTAAGCCACCTGTTAACTTTTCAATACTACTCACTTCACAATGCAGGCTGAGCATTTACACTAAATGAAGAATTGCTCCCAAGACAAGCTCTTTTTAAAATAAGGCTTTGGCTGGATTCATTTCTTATCTAACAAGCAGTAATGAAAAGCAACATTTTTATCTCATTTGTTTCCTAGGTCCTACAAAAAGAAAAGATTTCTTATTTTCTATATACCATATTGAAGGCAAAAATTCAAATGAGATAATCACAATTCTTTAATCGCCCCAGGAATATTAGGATTAGTATTGGGGGAGGTGGGGTGGCAATTGTGAAAGACAGATTTGACCATCATAAATATGAACACCATATGACGTGCTTAAATTCATAGCTTGGCAGTAAACTTACAATGTGTCACACTTCAAAGAAGCCTAGATATGTTTTCAAGTGCAATCTTTTTTTAAAGTTTTAATTTAAATTCCAGTTGGTTGCCATGCAGTGTCAAGTGCAATCTTTAACACTTTCTGTTCTATCTCAAATTTTGTCACTGTTTCTGAATATGCTTATTTAAGAATGAAAGTCATTACAGCCTTTCATTTCAGAAATGGGCACAGAAAATAGTGCCATACATGATCACTAACTACTGCCTATTCAAAATGATTTAAGACAACTTCTAAGGCCACAAAAAAATAAGAAATGAGGGAAAAAAGAGAAAGCAATGAAAATGTAAAACAGAGGTGGGAATGAAGCTAGTCCACAAAAGGTACACCTACTTCCCAGGAGGCTACCGCCTGTGTGTGAAGATTTTTCTAAGATTCAAAGACATTACTGAATAAAGTAAAGTGGGATTAAATTCATGTGGATATTTCTACTGAGGCCTTCACCCTGTCATAACTTTCTCCTACCCTTTCATCTGTTCTATGACTTTAAAACTTTTAGGTTAAAAACAAATGTCATTAAAAGCAGCACAAAACAGCCATAATTTTATCAATTTCAGGTCATCAATGCCTCCAGATTTCTTTAGAAATAATCTACTAATCCTATAGCAAGTACAACTACCAAAGATCATAGTAGGTCCTTTGAACCTTTCTTAGCCCTTTGAAGAGTTTCTAAAAATCAGAGTGGATTATTTCAATCATTTTTTCCTCATTTCAGCATGGAAAATTCTCTGCATCACATTCTGATGCCATCAGTCTTGGAAAGTGTATGACCTAAGAGTGCCCTCAGCAGCTGAAAAGTCATCCATCCATTCTTTTTTTATTTATTCATAAATTTTTCGATTTAACAGATACATATTGAGTATATCTATGCTCTAGAAGTGGCAATGGGTACCACGAGGAAGGACGGGCCAAGACATGTTCTGTCTTTAAGGAGTGAGGCAAATTGAAAACCTAATCTCAACTCTCTTTCCTCCCTCAAGCTTGGTGTTGCCCTTTGACACAGTCCATACCAGTGAGATTTAAACAACAACAACAAACTCTGCTCAGATTTCTGGAAAAGCTTTCTTGATGAAATGAAAGACTTAATTAAAGCAGAGATTTGGCTCTGCAAAGAGTGAGCTGCTGAACCAATGCCAACAGCTGGGTTCTTTCATCTTAACATTTTGCAGATAAGAAAAACAACCTCTGTTTAAGCACCTTGAGTCAAATTTTCGTTCCTTGCAGCTGAAAGCATTCCTAACTAAATCAATGAATTCACGGTCAATTTGAAAATTAGACACGGTTAACCATAAAAGACAAAAAGAAGAAAATGCTATTATACAGGCTTCAACAAAATATTATTAGCTTTGAGGAATAAAAATCATTTTTATCTAGGAAATAATTAAGGAAGAAGTGATAGATGGAAGAAGTGATAGATGGAAGAAAAAATGGGGAGAAAGGGGGGAAAAGGTGAAGATTTTTGCTGTTGCATATATTTATTTGTCCCAGCAAAACTGCTTTAGAAATTATTTGAGGCAAGGCCTTCTTATCAAAGCTCAGACAACAGAATTGTCATCCTGCAGGACCACATAATGTGGCCCTGGGGTAAGGATATTAGGGAGAGAGAACAATGAGGAACAAATATTTGTGGACAGAGTTGGGGTGGCTGCACTGTGAATCATAATTTGGGGGAGAAGAGAATTTTTGGAAGTTTTGATAAATGTTGAATAATGAGATTACTCCTTTATTTCTTTCCTTTCTTTTTTAGACACTTCAGTAATGATTTGTATTATTTCTTAGGATTTTTGAAGTAGATATATGTTCCATTGAATAAAATACTATACAAAGCAGAAACTTCAGGCAATTTAAGAAGGCCAAGAATATTCAAGTTTCACATGCATTATTGTTTTTCATCATTACAACTACTCTAGGAAAAAGCTATTATTTTTTTTAAACATGAGGAACTGAGGCTCAAGAGAATAATGTATTTGCCCCAGCTTTTACTTTTAGAGAGTTGTACGGTGAAAACTGAATAAACTTTGCCCATTTCCAAAGTCTTTTCTCTTTCTACTATACTATGTGGCCTGAAAAAAGAGAAGTGGAGAAAAATAGGAAAGAGATACAAACAGGGCTGAGGAAAAAAAAAAGCCTTAGGAATTTTCCTGAAATTTCATAATGTGTAACTACAAGCCACAAGAAATTTTTGTTGCTCTGTGTAGTGTAAGGCAAAAAACAAACAAACAAGCCACACAGCTTTTTTGTTAGGTGAAAGGTAACTATACTTCTAACTATCTGGGTGACCTTGGAGAATAAACTTAACATCTCTGAGTCTCAGTTTTCTCATCTGTAAGATGAGTTCCTATGAAGATTCAATGAGAGAATGCTTATCAAGTATATAGCTACAGTGTCTGGCATGTTTTAAGTTTCAAAACTGTTAGCTATTGCTATCATCATGATGACTCTAATTTTTTCTCTTTCCTTGCCCCAATCAATGCTCGACTATGAGTGAGAATTTGTTTCATTCCTCTTCTGTTTTTTTTTAAAGATTTTATTTATTTGTCAGATTGAGAGAGAGAAAAAAAAACACATGAGTAGGGGGAGCGGTAGGCAGAGGGAGAAGCAGGCTCCCTGCTAAGCAAGGAGCCCAATGCGGGACTCGATCCCAGGACCCTGGGATCATGACCTGAGCCAAAAGCAGACGCTTAACTGACTGAGCCACCCAGGTGCCCCTCCTTTTCTGTTCTTTAAGATTTGTTTCCAAGACGTCAAAAAAAAAAAAAAAAGAAACAAGAGGTGCCTACAGGCAATGGAAAGAGGTCTTCAGAAGGAAAGTCTGCAACATGAATGATCTTGGACCATCACCAAGATCAGCAGGACTTTACTCCATGGCCCATAAATAACATTCACACCACCCCTACGTGGGGTGAGGCTTCAGGAGTGCCAAGCAGCCAGTCTTCTGTGGTGGGAAGGGAAGTCTTCATGCAGGGAGACTTAAAGCAACACCAGAAGGTGACAAAGGAAAGGGTCTCCCACTCTCTAAGAAAGATGAAATCAGATCATTTACTCCTTTACTTGATGTTTAAAACACTCAATTTTTTAAAAAGCATATGGACTTGCCATGATTTTTTTTTTTTTTTTTTGCCTGCTGCTACACCTGAAACATTTCCCTAAAAATGTCTAAGCTGGATTTTCTAAAAAGGTCTAAAGATACTTTTTTCCTTAAAATTGCCTAAACTTGCAACAGTTGTAAATAAACCTTTTTTTGGAATCCTAGGAATTCTTACAACATGAATATAGCTGTAGTTAATGGTTTATAGACTGTTGAATAACTAGACCAAAAAGGCCCACTTAAGCAAGCACTGGGCCCAGGAGGGGGAACTGTTGAAGGCACATGCACAGCTTCATCTATCCAGGCTGGGAAAAGGGCCCGAATAAAGTAACTGGAACCTGAGAGGAAATCCTCAGTGAGTGAAATAGGAGATACAAAGATCCTGAGAAGAAGATCAGGCTGTTTGACTGAGTGCCTCTGGGCTCCAAGTAAGGGGGAGCAGGGTGCCTGGGTGGGTCAGTTGGTTAAGTGACTGCCTTCGGCTCAGGTCATGATCCTGGAGTGCCGGGATCGAGCCCTGCATCGGGCTCCCTGCTTGGCGGGGAGTCTGTTTCTCCCTCTGACCCTACCCCCCTCATGCTCTCTCTATCTCATTCTCTCTCTCAAATAAATAAATAAAATCTTAAAAAAAAAAAAAAAAAGACTGTGGGGAGCAGACCACCAGTGACAGAAGTAACTACCGGCCACTCATGTTATCTAGCCTTTGATGTGTCCTACTTCTGACCATTGTCCGGTCTTCGCATTTTCTTTCTCACCCTCGGTTTCAGTCTCGAGTCTGGCACTGGAAACTCCACACAGCATGAACATAGCAGTTTATGAATGTAGAAGGACTGCTGACATCAGATAGGATTTCAGAGCTGGAAAGGGCTTGGGGAAGGTTGACTAGATCAGCAGTCTCTTCACTTGGATGCTGAGGCAAAAACCAGGAGTGCCACCCTCCAGCTGTGGGACAGATGGAGAACCAGGAAAACTGGCTGGAAAGGAGAGTCAGAGAAGGAGAAAGAAGTCAGAGGAAGAACAAGAATAGAAAGTGGAGGGGAGTAGCTGCTATAGTTGCCAGTAGACTTTCTCATAGCATCTGTGACTCAGAGTCTGGTCTCCCCCCACGCCCCACCGCCCCCGGCTAGACTTACCCATGCTGTTCCATAGGTGACTGGCTATTAGAGATACAAAAGAAAAACATCAGTTGGAGGGAATCTCAGTCTACCCTTCTTTGAGTCCTACATCCCCAGTGAGTTCTTTGATAACAGATCGAATCCTCCAAGATTCTCAGCCTAGACTTAGGTGACACACATGTGCTGAAGGGAAAAAAAAAAAAAAAAGCAAAGCAGAGAAGGGAGATAAGAAGGATTTGGGGGTAGAAGGGGGATGTCATTTTAGATAAGGGGACCAGGGAAGGCTTACTCAGGGGTCTCTGAGAAAAGAATGTGAAGAAAGGAGCCATGGAGATGACTGAAAGAAGAGCATGCAGGAAGAAGAACTAGCCAGCATAATGGTCATAGAGGAGGGGACAGGGAAGGTGCAGGAGGCCAGTGGAACTGCATGGAACAACCAAGAGTAAGGCTGGAATATGGTGAGACCAAAGAGGCAACCCAATCACAAACACTTCGTGGAACATGGGGTAGGTTTTGGCCTTTACTCTGGGTAAAATGAGAAGCCACTAGAAAGTTTTGAGCAGAGGAGTGACAAGATCTGACTCAAGTTTCAACAGGATCATTTGCCAGTTGTGACTTAGAATAGACTGAACACAGAGAAGGATGGAAATAGGGAGACTGGTCAGGGATCTATTACAATAATACAGGCAAGAGAGATAATGGCTTTAGTAATCAACATCTCTGTGTGTCTTCTTCCTCATCTATAAAACAGGCCAAGTAATGTTCACTTGTTTTGGATAGTCAGTGAGATGGTGCATTAATAGATGTAAAGCCCTTATGTCAGTGCGTGGCATACAGCAAATATGCAAGGGATAGTTATTAAATGGTCTTGAATCTGTCAATTAGTCCCATGTTATGGATATAGAAAATGAAGCTCAGAGAACTTAAATGACTTGTCTAAAGTCACAGTATCTTGAACGTGTTAAGAACTTGAACATGAGGGGCACCTGGGTGGCTCAGTCGGTTGAGCGTCTGCCTTCAGCTCAGGTCCTGATCCCAGGGTCCTGGGATCGAGCCCCACATCGGGCTCCCTGCTCAGTGAGGAGCCTCCTTCTCCCCCGGTGTGTGCTCTCTCATCTCTCTCTCAAATAAATAAAATATTTTAATTAAAAAAAAAAAGAACTTGAACATGAGACTTAAGTCTGTGTGCTTTATGGTATGACAATTTGCAGCTATTTTCAGGGAATAACCCACTCAACCTCATTCTAGCCATAGTGATTGCTCTGACACTGTCGCTCAGATTAATTGGTCACTTAACAATGTCCTTAGCAAACCCTGGGCCACAGAACAAGTAGGTTTGATGGGGAGAAGTTCAGAGCGTAGGTCCCTCCTCTGAGAGCAGGCCTACTCTGAGAATTTAGATAGCATAGCCATGAGATACTTTAGAAAGAAGGTAAAAAAAAAAAAAAAAGGAAAAGAAAGAAACATAGAAAGAAGATGAAACACATGGGCATGTAGGAAAAGCAAAAGAAGAAAAAGTAAAGAAAGAGAAGACTGAATCTTTAGGAGTAAATTTTACCTTCTTCAAAATTCTGTTCAGGGCTGTCCCTGCCTTCCTTTCTGTGTTCTGTCATCTTCTTGAATGTGTTTGCTGTTGACCTGCTCCAAGTTTTCCACATTTGGTTAGCATCAATACCATGTTGATGGCCAATAATATCAGGAAACCATTACAGGGCAGGAGAAACACAGAAGGAAGTATACCTAAAATTACGGCCAATTAAAGAACATGATCATTGTACTTGGGAGCTGATTAAGAACACAGAGGGATTTCTCCTTGGAATGAGTAATTCATGTTAATATTTTACCAGGAACAGAAGACATTCTTTTCCTTTCAAATCCATCTTCCTTCAAAGGAAAGAGGGCTCTGATTTTTTTTTCAGTGTTCTGAAAAAAACTAAAAACTAGACTAACAGAATTATTCTTAATATAGATGAGCCATCCTTGTGCTGTGAAATATCACAACTTTGTAATTTCTGCTGGCACCTACATGAGCATGCAACCTCCTCTTCATTAGAGAGCTTGATGCATGCTTATATTCATTAACAAAGGTAATCCTGGCTTAATTAGCATCCAAATTTATATGTCCTCTCTTGTAGAGATAAGCCCTCAGAAATTAATAAAAATGTCTTCTAATTTATGCAAATCACCATAATCAGATTTGTCGTTAATTTTATGTGCATTAAGTTTCTATTTAGAAAATGAAGAGTGCCTGGCCAAAGCCAGAACACACACAAATCCAAGCCAGACAAAGAAAACCTTGTTCTAATAAAAATGTGTGGAGTGGGGGTGCTGCACACAGGGATAAGACCTTTTATTAATTTGATAGCATATGAAACTAACAAGACCATTTTCAAGTTACTTCATTTCTTCTCCAGTTAAATTGCATCTGAAAGCTAGAGTCAGACACCTGGGGATGGTAAAAATGTCAGAGGATGTGCCAAAAAGTGAAGCCAGCATTAGTATGGGCAAGATCATTTCAGTTGGACTAAGAAAATTAAAATAGGAACATCCCCTGAAGAACCTTGACACCTAAAGAAGTACAAGAATCATAGTAACGGCCATGTAATCATTTTGCCTTCTTCCTTAATGGACTGTTAGATAATATCTTCCAAATCTTGACCAATAAAGGAGCAGCCATGCTTTCAAAAAATGATTTGCTTTGGTAAATGTAATTAGGGGATTTGAGCAGGGAGCCCCAAACATCCAGACCAATTTTAATTTTGGTAACAGAGGCAATGGCTCTCCAAGGACCTCGCCTCTTAGCAGTTACATCTGCTCACCAAATTGACAATGCAGGAGGGATTTGTTGTAATTTGTTTTCTTTGGACTACATCAAAAATCTATAAAACATTCATGGCATGGTGTCAGCGACAGTAACCATATGAATACCTACCAGTTATTCTGGTGAGAACGTAAAGTTTCAAGTAAAAGACTGCCTTTTTCCATGGTACTTACAGTACGCTAATATCTGTAAATCTAAAACATATTCTCATACACTACTTGTCTAAGCAGGTCTGGGAAATCACATCTGTGCTATAGGGAAGCCCCAAGTGGAATAAGTTAGAATGAACAGGCAGGAGGAGGAAAATACATTTTGTTCATTGAGCCTGATGATGAATATCAACCATTCCATCTTGTTCTCAAAGACTATCAAGTATCTAAGAATTATTAAGAACAAAATATTCTCATTTTCTTTTCCATTTGACCAGGAGTTTGTATTAACTTGACAGCCTACTCTACCAAGTTTGGAAAAATAATTAAATTTAGTTCAATAATATTTAAAATAATTTGCACATATAAATGTTAACTTTTCAATCCTCTGTTATGGTCATCTGTTTTATATTTTTAAACCCAGAAGAAGGATAATTAAGTGGAGCTTAATTTAAAGCATATAGCTGGAAAAATCTTACTTCTCTGAATTGTAATGAAAGAAACCAAGAAAATTATTTCAACCAAATCCAAACAATATTCCCTAGGACCATTTCACCAAACAGCTCCCAAAAGTGTCATTTACATCATAAGGTGTGAAAATAGCACCCCCTTGAGTTGTGCAGTGCACAGCCTCTGCAGTCCTAGATGGTGGCTCAGATTCCCCCTAGTCAACTACTGTCAGAATGCAGACTTCATGATCCAATTCCCAAGTCTCCACTCCACATTGTGCAAGGCAAAAGCTTCATTCAGAGACTACCTGCCATTATAAAGTCAAATTAGTCATTTGTTTCATTTTGCCAGATATGATCTATCCCAGTTCCCACCTATGAATAGGAATAATAAATGAGGGTAATGCATTGACCCATTAATGTTTGAGAAACTACTATTTGCTAAGCACTCTGTTATTTTAGTTAATCCTCACAATAAATCTGTGTAATATTATTATCACCATCTCTGTGGGATGATTCAGTTAATAAATTAGAATGTGGGTTTAAATCCAGATCTATTTAATCCCAAAGTACATGCTATTTCCCTTACATGATTTTACCAGGCTGCTCTTGTAAAAGCAGGCTTTGATAAATGGCTCTGGGAAACTCCCCAAAATGTGATGATCAATTGTCAATGTGAAAAAGAGTTTCAAGGTATTGTCTAGATTTCCTAGGGAAAATGGTGATGCAGTTATTACAAAGTCTATGGAAAATCCCCCAATGGAGATATTGCACAAAGGATAGAATGAACTGAATGCAAATCAGCTGGCACAGAGAATTAGAGGGGTGCGAGAACTATGCAAACGTATGCAGACTTGGATATGCTAAGTCTGGAATGTGAAAATGCAGATTGAAGGCATGAGCTATTATATGAATCTATGACCAAGAGGAAGTGGACCAAGACTAAGGGAATCAATAACGGAGGTTCAGGGGCAATAAAAGTACCATTTAATAAGTACATTAGGAACCTGGCTAAAAGGGGCGCCTGGGTGGCTCAGTTGGTTAAGCGACTGCCTTCGGCTCAGGTCATGATCCTGGAGTCCCGGGATCGAGTCCCGCATTGGGCTCTCTGCTCGGCAGGGAGTCTGCTTCTCCCTCTGACCCTCCTCCCTCTCATGCTCTCTGTCTCTCATTCTCTCTGTCTCAAATAAATAAATAAAATCTTTAAAAATAATAATAATAATAATAATAATAAAGAACCTGGCTAAAAGAAAATGAGTGGAAACAGGGTTTCCCAGGCGCTAGGAGGAGCATTCCACAGAAATCCTGAGCTAATTGATTCAGGACCTACAACCAGAGGAGGCCCCAAAAGAAAAGTTCTGATTCCTTAACGAGACTTCGGGCCACAGCTGGACGTGGGGGGGAAAGGGTCATTCTTTCCTGAAGGACGATGCTGTGTGTTGTTAAAAGATAAACTGAGGTATTAAAACTTCTAAGAATTTATTGAGCAAAGATCAATTCCACTGGGGCAGAACCCAACAGGAAACGGTTAAGAGCATGCTACCAACAGGAGCCACAGGGAAGACAGAGAGAAGTTGTGGAAGCAAAGAAAGGAAATTATTGGATTGGCTATAGATTAAAGCCTTGTTGGCTGTCGGTGATTGGTCGTCCTTAGGGTTTTGATTTCATAATCTCGAAGCAATTACAGACTCAGATTTTTGGTTTGCTTATTTAGGCTGCCAAATACTACAGCCAGCTCAGTCTAATGGCCCCCTTGTTTAATTAATTTAACAGTCTTCCCAAATCCCATTTCCTTTTCTCCTGGCTCACAGCTGGACTACTTTCCACATCTCCCTGGCAGTAACAGGTAGCCTAGGTGGTTACATTTGGCCAATGGAAGGAGACTGAATGGAATGGATGGGTGAATGGAAAGAGGATGAAATGGTTAAGATACATGTATGTCAGAACCAAATTTCTAGACGTAGGCAGAGCCACAAATGGAGAAACGTAGGTCCCTAAATGAGCACATGGAAGTCAATGAATCAGAAATACACATTGCATTATGACATGAGCAAGAAATAAACTTGTATGACCATAAGCCACTGAGAATATGGAATTTCTTTCTCACAACTGGTAGTGTTACCCTAATACAGGCTACTACAAACAGCTTATAGCCTAGAGAAAGGCTGTGTAGACTGACAAAGTAATGTGTCTCTGAAACCGTTTAATGCTTTAAAAGTTGGCCAAGTCCACTGAACAAAGTGAATTTCATCCCACTCAATTCCACCAATCCAACTCTATGGGGAGTCATTTCTGAGCTGAAAATGAAATGGTGAAAAGCAGCCAGTCACATGGAGTTCAGGGGAAGGGGGACACTGCAAGAACAAAAGCCCTGAGGTGAGAAACAAGCTTCGAGAAGAAAGCCACTATTGCTACGGTTTGGGGGAGGAGATGGAAGGGAGGTGGGAGAGGTGGACATGGCAAGTCATGGAGGCCCTTGTAGGCCATGCTCTGGAGTTGAGATTTTTTTTTTTAAATTTATTCTAAATATAATAGGAAGCAATTAGAAGTGGTTTTTTTTTAATATTCTAGATTTTAGACTTAGTGTAATGGGATTTAGTTTCGGTGTATAGGATTAGATGCATTCCATGTCTCTACAGGAAATTAAGTTGTACTTTGAACTGAATGAATGGATGAAGACAAGGAAATTTCCCTGATTTTAAGGTGGGGGGAAGAAGGTCAAGATGGAAAACTCATACACACACACTTTTATCTTAGGTGGCAGCGATTTTGAACTTGACATCTCCAGGGGATGGCATGAAGACATTTGCCATGTTTGTCAATGCCACTATTGTTCCCTGTATTAAAACAACAGCAACAACAACAACAAAAAATCATTAGTCAGATATTGAAAAGTACGTACTATGGGGAATTTGTTCCTAGACTTTCTCAGGGTCACCTTGCAACTCCTTTCATATCACTATTCTTTCCTTTGGAGTGTTATTTTATTTTTTTTTAAGATTTTATTTATTTTTCAACAGAGAGAGAGACAACAAGGGAGGGAACAGAAGCAGGGGGAGTGGGAGAAGGAAAAGCAGGCTTCCCGCTGAGCAGGGAGCCCGATGTGGGACTCCATCCCGGGACCCTGGGATCATGACCTGAGCCGAAGGCAGATGCTTGACGACTGAGCCACCCAGGTGCCCATCCTTTAGAGTGTTATTTTAAAAAGAAAATTCAGAAGCCCTGAAGTTTGTGTGGATGGATGTGAAATACCAGTGTATTTTAAATTGCAAATTTAGAAAAACAAGGTATTTGAGTCCAACAGAAAAATATATTTGTGCCACTCTCCTTTCTTACCAGTCTAATGATTTCGAATGCCAAGGTTATAAGCTTCCCATGGATGGCTCTTAGGGTCCGTTTTCTGCAGCATTTCTTCCTGCATGAGAGAACTGTGATGTAGACATTCATATGCCAACTTATGATCCTGAATTACTAGTGAGTGCACCTGCCAAAATTAGCTTATCACTTTATTCAGTGGTAATCTGAGCTGAGGATGTTTGGTTCAATGTTCTTTGTTGCTTTTGTTTAGACTATAGACATAATGCTTGCATTAAAACTTGAATCAGCAACTACTTCTTTTCCTGTGTAATTTTTTTTAAGATTTTATTTATTTATTTAACAGAGAGAGACACAGCAAGAGAGGGAACACAAGCAGGGGGAATGGGAGAGGGAGAAGCAGGCTTCCCGCGGAGCAGGGAGCCCAATGCGGGGCTCAATCCCAGGACCCTGGGACCATGACCTGAGCCGAAGGCAGACGCTTAACGACTGAGCCACCCAGACTCCCCTTTTCCTGTGTAATTGAAACTATGGTGGATAATCAAGTCTGCCTCTGTAATCTAATATTTGTTTGGCTCCATAAAGTTCTGTCATTATGAGGTGATGGGAAAGATTTCTCTTTAATTTGCATGTAAGTGTAAATGAGTGTGTGTGCTCTCCATTAACATACCTAAACAGCCAAATATCTTGAAAAAATACCAGTGACACTAGCTGTCTAATCAACCTATTTCCCAGAGACACCAAGCCACAGTGACTAAGACTCAGGTAGCAGGAACAGAGAGTCTCATTGTATGCCAATGATTGTCCCCACCGACTTAGCGGCTTTGCGACAAGAAGCAAACTCAGCAGCATAGACCATCCACCTAATATGCTCACTGCATAGCCTGGAAATTTGGCTTACTGCCAGCAGCACCAGACCCAGAAACCAGAGATGGGTCTCAGACCATCCAGAGCACTGAGAATGAAAACAGACATCTGAAATGGTTTTTCATATGCTAGGATTACATGTTTACACGGGTGTACATTTATACAATGTGGTTTGTACATTTATAACTATGACTTTACTAGCAGCCCTATTGTCTGGAGCCCAACACACAGGAGACAGAATTATCACCAAAATGTCTTTGTTATAAATTTTCCTAGGACTAACCAAGGTCTGAGAGAGCTGTGAATCAACCCCTGTCAAGAAAGGGGCACCATGCCACTCTACAGTAATTTTCTACACAGTAGGATCGATCATTTAATGCATGTTGAAGGACAGGCTCTCCTAGGTGCCTCTAAAATGTACGTTTTGAAAGGAATACTTATAAAACCACAAGATTCTTCAAAGCATGCCCCAGTAAATATCCTGCAATACATTTTCCTTTGGGTTCTTCCCCAGTAAGAGTGAAACTCGGGGTTCCTGGGTGGCACAGTTGGTTGGGCCAGAGGCTCTTGGTTTCCACATGGTCATGATCTCGGGGCGGTTAGATCAAGCCCCAAGTGGGCTCTGTGCTCAGCACAGAGTTTGCTTGGGATTCTCTCTCCCTCTCCCTCTGCCCTGCCCTCCCTGTGTGCGCCAACATGCATGCAAGCTCTAAGTAAATACATCTTTAAAAAAAGAAGAGTGAAACTCAAACTTCTTTCCAATTTTTCCAATATCTGCCATTTTTCCTGTTTTGTTCTCTTCAGAATTAAATCACCTCGAAGAAATACATATTTTAACTCAATATCTACAGCAAATTACCCACCAAAGAGAAGTGCAAACCATTTGAAAAGACATGCTTCCAAGATATTTATCCTTAATACAATTTATATTTCCTGCAAAAATATATATGGTACCTATTGCTGCTCTTGGAAGTGTGAATAATTTGATTAATATAAAAGAATTTGAAAAAGGAGTCTGGAAGTCTTGATTATTAATTACACCTATCACAAAGTGAATTCTCTCTAATGACTTATTAACTACAGAAGTTAGCCCAAAATGAATTCCTGTAGAAATTGGGTAAACTTACATGGTAAATTACTATTCTGTATAAACTAGATAAATTATCCCTAGGTTGTGTACATGCCCCAATAAATTACACCAAGAAAGCAGCAAGGAAAATAATGTAACTCATCACATTCAACATGGGATTTTGATTTTCATATTTTAATCTAAGGGAGATGATAAAAAAATCTTTTAAAAATTACACTGGGTTTTCATGTAAGTACATCTAATAATTTATTCTATTGAGGGAATGTAGTTTCTTACGTAAGTTTCTAAAAATTCTCTTCATCATCTGAGAATAAAACTTTACAGGGTGAAAAATATAGCCTTTTAGTCAAACATTTTTGTGTTTTCCAATTTTCTAATTAAGAAAATGAAGTCTGATTCCATTTACTAAATTTTAAAGAATTGTTTTAAAACCTATTTAAAATGATGTCTATAGCAGATAAAGGGCTAGTATCCAAAATCTATAAAGAACTCATCAAACTCAACACCCAAAGAATAATCCAGTCAAGAAATGGGCAGAAGACATGAATAGACATTTCTCCAAAGAAGACAAACAAATGGCCAACAGACACATGAAGAGATGTTCAACATCACTCGGCATCAGGGAAATACAGATCAAAACCACAATGAGATACCACTTCACACCAGTCAGAATGGCTAAAATTAACAATTCAGGAAACAAAAGATGTTGGCAAGGATGTGGAGAAAGGGGAACCCTCCTACACTGTTGGTGGGAATGCAAGCTGGTGCAGCCACCCTGGAAAACAGTATGGAGCTTCCTCAAAAAAGTTGAAAATAGAGCTACCTTATGACCCAGCAATTGCACTACTGGGTATTTAGCCCAAAGATACAAATGTAGTGATCCAAAGGAGCACGTGCACCCCAATGTTTATAGCAGCAATGCCCACAATAGCCGAACTATGGAAAGAGCCTAGATGTCCATCAACAGATGAATGGATAAAGAAGATGTGGTGTATATATATATAATGGAATATTATGCAGCCATCAAAAAATGAAATCTTGCCATTTGCAATGATGTGAATGGAACTAGAGAGTATTATGCTGAGCGAAGTAAGTCAATCAGAGAAAGACAATTATCATATGATCTCATTAATATGTGGAATTTAAGAAACCAAATGGAGGACCATAGGGGAAGAGAGGAAAAAATAAAACAAGACGAGACCAGAGAGGGAGATAAACCATAAGAGACCCTTAATCACAGGAAACAAACTGAGGGTTATTGGAGGGGAGGTGGATGGAGGGAATGAGGTAACTGGATGATGGACATTAAGGAGGGCATGTGATGTAATGAGCACTGGGTATTATATAAAACTGATGAATCACAGACCTGTACCTCTTAATTGAATTTAAATTTAAAAAAAGATTAAAAAAATAAAAAATAAAATGATGTCTAAATTTGTATAGGGAAAGTTAAAGATATTCTGAATGATGGTTTTCTTCCTTTATCAAAAGAACAAAAAAACTGAAAACAAAACAAAACAAAAAAGTTTTTTATACCATGCTAACAAAGTACTTTGCCCACACCATTGATGTGTTATAGAATTTCTTATTGAAAAATTTGCTCTGGTGACAGACAATGCAAAGCAGTGCTATAGACATGCTTCCTACAGATCAAATATCATCAGGATTTATTGTGAAAAAGTATCTATAAATTTGCTTGTCTGCACATTCATTGAATGATTAAAAGTGCCTATCAGAGATGAAGGAAAGCTTAGGTTATGTAAAGCTATGAATAATAAGGTCCTGAAGTGACAATTAGATTTTAAGCATTCCAAGGCTAAGTTTCGCTGTGAAAATAAAATTAAATAAATAAGTGAATTTATCTTGTCAATTATAAAGGCTCTAAATGTTGATTATTTTCTGTCCAACAAAATTTACAGGATTCCTGGGAGGATTAAAATCATCATTAATGTGACCTACCCTTTTTACTTTGGAAGGTATTAAATGAACACTAAGCTGTCATTATATGTCCCTAATTTCCTCCCCAAATTATTATATCTTCCTTAAAGTGGAATTTGCCAGGAGAAGTTTGGTGGCACTGATTGACCATGTGCAAATCCACGTAAGCCCCCCGGTAGTCAGTTTCTACCCAGGCGGAAAAGAGAACCATGGCTCTACCATGTTGACACATGTGTTGTCACTTGCCAAATGAGATCATGAAGGTGAGTCCATTTTGAAAAATCAGTATTGGGCGCCTGGGTGGCTCAGTTGGTTAAGCGACTGCCTTCGGCTCAGGTCATGATCCTGGAGTCCCTGGATCGAGTCCCGCATCGGGCTCCCTGCTTGGCGGGGGGTCTGCTTTGCCCTCTGGCCCTCCCCCCTCTCATGTGTTCTCTCTCATTCTCTCTCTCTCAAATAAATAAATAAAATCTTCAAAAAAAAAAAAAAAAGAAAAATCAGTATTAAAATAAAACCAATTATGAATAAATGATGGTTGCATTCGCCCTTGATTGAAATAAATCTGGTCCACAGCCTGTGTTGTATGGCCCTCAAGCTGTGAATGGTCCTTACATTTTTAAACTCTAAAAAAAAAAAAGGAAGAAAAAGAAAAGAAAGGAAAGAAAAACATGCTACATGGAGGTACCTGGGTGGCTCAGTCAGTTAAGCGTCTGACTGTTGATTTTGGCTCAGGTCATGATCTCAGGGTTGTGAGTCCAAGCCTCGAGTTGGGCTCTATACTGGATGTGAAGCCTACTTAAAAATATAAAATAAGGGCGCCTGGGTGGCTCAGTTGGTTAAGCGACTGCCTTCGGCTCAGGTCATGATCCTGGAGTCCCTGGATCGAGTCCCGCATCAGGCTCCCTGCTCGGCAGGGAGTCTGCTTCTCCCTCTGACCCTCCCCCCTCTCATGTGCTTGCTCTTTCTCATTCTCTCTCTCTCAAATAAATAAATAAAATCTTTAAAAAATATATATATATATATAAAATAAAATAAAATAAAAATAAAATATATACTACCTGGCTCTTTATAGAAAAGATTTGCAACCTATGATCTAGATACAACAGTTACAAAGTTGTTTCCTCAATTTAATAAAGGTGCTAAATAAGTGTTTGCACTAATGGGTAATTGAAATCTTAACTTTTAATACCTTACAGGGGTATATTTCATGTGCAATAAACTGTACATATTTAAAGTATATGATATAGGAGTTTTCCAGTGAAGCTATCATCCTAATCAAGGTATTAAATCCAGTTCTACCTGCTCCACAAGTTTCTTCATGCTTCCTTGAAATTCATCCCTCCCTCCAGCCCTTCCCTCAGAAAACTACTGATTTATGCTATGATATGTTAACTTGTATTTTATATAAATAAAATTATAGCACAAATTTTTCATCTGGCTTCTTTCACTCAGCATGATTTTGAGATTCATCTATTCGTGGTGTGTATTTCTATTTTTTTTTTCCATTTTATTGCTGAGTAGGATTCCACTCTGTGGATAAAGCAGAGTTGGTTTACCCATTCACCTTTTGATGGACACTTTTCTCAGGTAAATACATAGAAGCAAAATTTCTCAGTAATATGATACATGCTTAATTTTATAAGAAAATGCCAAACTGTTTTCTAAAATATTTGTACCACTTTACATTCCCTACAGCAAACCTTGCCCCACACCCTTAACACTTGCTATTGTCTTTTTTTTTTTTTTAAGCTGTTTGGTATGTTATCTCATTGTAGTGCTAATTTGCATTTTCCTAGTGACTGATAAAAACTCTTTGACCAAACTCTAGTCAGGCTTCTCTGAGCCCTTTCCTGACTAGACCTCAAATTTGAGTAGACTCTCAGCATAAATGCCTTTGTCCACCTCACCCTAAGAGGTTTGACCAAACACTAGCTTAATTTCTAACATCTCAAGGCCTCATCCCTAGGATGACCTCAGCCCCGCCTTAAGATGGTAATAGGCAGATAGGCCCCTAAAATCTCCTCTTAGAGCAGTTACTTTAGAAACTTTTCTATATATATATATATATATATATATATATATATATATATATAAATCTTTTCTCTGCCCTTTGAGATATAAATCTACCACCCAAAATGTTTTCTCAAGGACCTGGGAGCCATTTCTTTGAAATGCAAACATTCAGTGCCTGTGGGAAGTTAAGAGCCCAACTTTGCTGGGCTCCTTGCTCAAAATACATTACTGCCTCTTGTTGAAAAGATACAAGAAGCTTCTCTTTCAGATAAGCGCTGATGAACAAACCCGGATGGCCTGGTCACGTTAACTAACACCCTCTTACGCATTTTTGTGATTTCTACTTCTGTGACTCTCCTTAAGGCCCCACTGTTCTCCTGCCCCCATCCCCCCACTCTCCCTTTAAAACACTCCATTACTGCTCCACAAATCAATGTTGACTTCAAATCACACGGGAACTCTTTTCCCGATTGCAGTAGAATTACCAAATAAATCTGTCCTCACCACGTTAACTAGTATCTGGCTTTGTTTATTTTGACACTAACAACATTGAGTATTTTTAACTTGCTATAAGCACACACCTTTTTTTGTGAAGTGCCTGTTAAGATCTTGGTCATTTATTATTGCCTTCTTATTATGAAGTGCTAAGATTCTTCACATATTCTGAATACAAGTCATCTTTCACACACACACACACACACACCATATATAGGATATCTGTCCTCTGTGGCATGCCTTTCATTTTCTTCATGGTATCTTTTTCAGAACAAAAGTTTTAATTATGATGAAATTTAATTTATACATTTTTCTTTTATGATTTCATATTAGTCAGCATTCTCCAGATAAACAGAACCAACAGGGTGTGTGTGTGTGTGTGTGTGTGTGTGTAGAGATATAGATATGGATAGATGTATCTAACCAACAGGATATTTATGTAGATACAGATATAGATAAATATATGGAACCACAGGATGTGTCCCATTGGTTCTGTATATCCATATACACATACATCTTGTTGGTTCTATATTTTCTATGTCTATATACCTACATCCCTATCTATATATCTAGATCTATAGATAGATCTATATTTATATGTAGATATATAGGCATAAATTTTATTTTAAGGACTTGACTCCCTCAATTGTGGAGGCTTGAAAAATCCAAAATCTGTAGGGAAGAAAGTAAAATAGAAGGTATCTTGAAAAAGTTTAACAGTTATACCAAGTCAGTTAGGTCAAAGTGAATTAATTGGGTGACAAGCATAGGTATTTATAATCAGTCTCACTCTATGAAGTTTGCTTTTCCGGAATCTGCACACACGGAGATAAATTAGCCTCTGCTCCCTCATCACCTGACCAAACTCACATTTGGCTGACGACTGACAGCCAAGTCGAGGCATGGGGGATGGAGGGGAAGAGAGAGGGACCTGAGGGTTATGATATTTAATGGAGATGCTACATGGCCTTGGATAGAGGCAACAGAAAGTTCAATGTGAAGGAATGAGGAGGAAGGAGCTTTCTATCTGGTGGCATCCAGAGCCCATTTCATCACATAAACACCTCAAGCACATTAACCACTGGCACTACATGAAAGCCCTAGTTTCATTCCTTCAAATAATAGGAGAAAAGGAAAAGTAAGTAACTTCTGGGAAGAAATCCAAAAAGTACATTTCATAAGAGGACTATTTTCTCAAATCATAACCTTAGATATTCCAGAAAAGGAAAATTAATCAAAGACACATCCTTTCAAAATACTTGAAAAGATCTGAGCTGCACAAATGTGGGTCATGTGGGAGGTTTTCCTCCTTGAACAGTGGGTCAGTGTTCAACACAGCAGACTCATCCTGATGGAAATGCAATTCAATGTTAATAAAATAGAATTTTCTTCCCATGTATTATTGGCTGTCAGCACATACAGGTGAAATATCACTGGACTAGGACACTTTGCATCACGGGTTTAGTTCTAGTTGTGCTATAGATCTAGAGCGAGCTACTGAAGGAGGACAAAACATTTGAATGCCTCTCCAGTCCCCATTCTTAGCTAATCCCTCCACAAGATTCAGGTTACCTTAATAAATTGAGAATAATAAAAACTCCCGAGAGGTTTTTAATAAAGAATAAAAACAGAAATCCTTGGGAGGTAGGTATTAGTATTTCTACTTTATTGACGAGAAATTTTCAGGTAAGTGATTTCCCAAAGCTACACCGCTCATAATAAATCCAGGAGTAGAACCCAAGTCTAATTTCCAAGCTGTGTTGTACAAATTAGATTATTTTTCTTAACACACTCATCCAATTAGCCATTCATTAAAACTCCTATATTCCAAGACTTATGCCAGGGGATAAAGATGTAAGGATGAATTAGACATAAATCCTTGCCCCATAACCCTTGCCCCTTAGGGAGCTCACCATCTAATAAAGAAGCATGAATAAATATAAACTGTGGGTCACTGGTTCTTACCCACATCTACAATTATACCAGCAAAGATTCTTGCAAAGTTATCTCCTAAGATCAAGTATTTCTTTGCTTTTTCTTTTTTTTAGAGAGAGAGCGCAAGAGAGAGAGTGTGCAGGAGCCAGATGTGTGGCTGGATCTCACAATCCTGAAATTATGACCTGAGCCAAAATCAAGAGTCAGAAGCTTAACTGACTGAGCCACCCAGGTGCCCCAAGATCAAGTATTTTTAAGGCTCTCACAAGTCTTGTAAATAAATCTTATTAGTTCCTGCAGATTTGAGAAATAGTGACCAATGGTCTACAATGACGAAAGGTACTGTTTGACTTGAATGGTGTTGAGGGGCACAGTTATTTTTAATTTGAATTCGTTGCTAGCTACTTTTCCCTGAAAATATTGATTTTGAGCTTTCTGGAAAATGTAGACCATACTGGGTTCCACATTCCCACATGGCAGTTAATAGGCTGGAACCAAGTAGTAGTTGCCCATATTGACGAGGTACTTGGTTCCAGTTTTACAATGACCTACCTCTCCTGTTTCACGGACTTAACCTACTTTATTCATTTATATTACTTGCCTGGCCAGCAGCCAAATTTTCCTCTCCTCCAGCCCTGACCTTCTCAACTGGTTAGTGCTATATTGAGCTCTAAAACTCTTAGGGATTCCACTGAGTCCCACAAGAGAATTCTCCAGCAGGAAGATCTCAGAAAGATTCTGTGGTCAAATGAAGAGAATATGCTCGTTTTTGTGCTGTGCTCTCCAGAAGGAGTAAAAACAACAACAACAACAACAACAAATACCGTTTTTGCAGAAAATTATTTTTCACTCACATCTCATAGGATTCATATATATGTTGTAAAAATCACAACCTCTGTGGACATAGGCTGGAGGAGGAGACCTCCCAAGCTAAAATGTGACCTTGAGAAGGGGGGCCACCCAGCTGCCACTGGCACGTCTGAGGAGGATTGGTAAGCCCCTGTTGTACTCGGGTGAAGTGCTATTACTTCGACACAGAATAGCAAGCAAACAGAGAAGCAAGTCCCTTTTCTCTTCTGAATTCCCATTTCCCCCTAGGGCTTTCTCTCAGCAGAGCAGACTCCCAGCCCCAGGGTCACAAAGTGTACAGAACACAGATTCGGAGGTGAGGGGCAAGAGCCTAACAATCATCACATGGTCCTCAGATTGCTCTGCTTTATAGCAACTGAGGCTTTGTTATAGGACAACTTACTATTCTTGGCTTTTCTTCCCTCAAGTTCTCTCCCAGAATGGATAAGGGACTGAAGACCAAACACATTTCCAGAAGATCTGCCGCCCCAGATTATCAGACTTGTCTGACTCCCAAAGTACAAACAACCAAATCTCAGGTGGGAGACCCTGCTACACAAGTAATTATAATGTGTGATTAATATTAATCGCAAGTAGATATAGCATGCAGCAGTGACGAACTCAAAGAAGGAGCAACATTTGACCAGCACCTTGAAGGACAGTTAGGGGTCTATCAGAGGAAGAGGGGAAGAGTCTTGTGGGTGAATGAAGCAACCCCCCACTGCAGATCCCCCCTTCCAATTTTCCCTCCAAGAAGAACACATGACCGTGTTGCTGTACATAACCATCGAGCTGTGGTGCACAGCCCACCTTCATGTTGCCTGGAATGCTCTCCAGTCATCTGCCTCTGGTCCGCTTTCAGATCATCCCTGAGATGTCACCACCTCAAGGAATGTGTCCTGACCCCACACATAGGATGAACCACCCCTCTTTGGGAGTGTTTCTATGGCTCCCACCATTACACTATCCTGCAGGTCATAATCATTTGCTTTAATTCTGTCTTCCCTGATCAGCAATGAACCTTTTTGAGGAAAAATTTTAATTTTTAATGACTTCTAGGCTTGACAATTGCTGGCTTTCAGTAAAGTCAGGATTTTGTCAAGTGTTTTACATGCCAAGTTAAGAGTTTGACTTTTTTCCTATGGGGAAAGGGAAATTTTTCTCTCTACCCCTCTCATCCCTCCTTCCATTCTCCCTACCCAGCCCCCCAAATGGGATAATATAAAAACTTTCAGCAAGAAAAAAAAGTCAGTCCAAAATGCCAATGTTTATTCATATGGCCTTTACAGTCTTTAATAATTTATTTAACATTATTTGTTAAAGGAAAAATCTATTATGTGACTCTTTTCTGAAATCCTTTAGCAAAAGCCCAGCCTTTACTTCTCTTGTGCATAGCCCTGTCCAATCTCACTGTTAGTTCCCACCATCTTCTCTCAAAAGCCCCCAGATCCTGCTGTTTTCCCCCTTCCCAAGAAGGTGACAGGAACCTCCCAGTTCTCCTTAAAGTCTCAGCCCATCCACAGCTGCAGGGTCTTCCTTGGTTGGTCCCAGTACAGAGCACTTGTCAGAAGGGACAGGAATGCGCACAGGAGACACCTGTTCACCAAATCCCTGATGAACTATGCCCTTGTTCTGTGCTGCTTAGGGCCGTAGCCTTCCAGGAGCCCAGAGAACCGTATCAAAAAGGGGCTACCAGCAAGAAATGCAACAATAAAAATAATGGGATATTTTTGAAAACGGAGGTAAATATGTGAAAAGATCTTTAAAACATAATTTGCACTTAATGAGTTAAGAGTCAGGGGTGCACTCTTGTTAATGGTCTGACTAAATCACTATCTTTGAGAGGAGTTCGTGTAGCACTTTGGAAGAGGCACGAACATTTTCCAGCCTTTTAATGGTATGCAGAAAAAAAAATTAGGCAGGTAAATGGTGGAGATAATGGGCCTTCATCTCCTCAGGGGCTCATCTACACCAAGAGAAGTCTAGAATTTCCATTTTAGCCAGGCACTGATCTATTTCATACTTAACATTCATTTGTAGGGTTCCTACTTCTAAAAAGGCTTACTATAAAAAAGTGCATTTAAACAGACCTTTTTCACTACACCCAGATGTCTGCTTAATTTTGCCTTCTCCCCATGGACTGGCAGACTGCTATTCATTTTATTTTAAAAAAATAACTACAAAGGAATTCATGGGTCCTCTAATAAGTAAAAATAAATCACAGGTATATAAAGAAAAACTTAAAGTCTGCCTTTCACCCATTCCAACCCCTGTTGTGTTAACAGCCTGATGGGTGTCCTTCAACACCTACAGTTCCTGGGAGGGGACACCAGTGTGACCACTTTGGAAGGCAATTTGGTAATATCCATAAAATCTGAAATGCACAAACTCTTTAATTCAGCAATTCCACCTCTCAGAATTTGTCTTGAAACTGTGCTTGAACATACAGGCTAGTCTCTGTAGTACTGTTTATTGCAGCAACAGTTCAGAAACAGCTTAAAAGTCTGATTAATTACGATGCCTCCCAGGAACAGAATGCTCTAGAGCTCTAAAACATGACCAAGTAGACAGATACAAAATAAAAAACCAATGTCCAGAATAATGGGTATGGCGTGTTCCTGTTTGAAATTATTATATTTTTTTTCACTGTGTACTTGATACACAGAGAATATTTCTGGGAAAATACATAAGTAAACTTCACAGAGGCTGCCCCTAAAAGGTAGAGTGTGGGCGACTAGTGATTTACAACAAGAGGCAGGCCTGCTTCATTCCATTCCTTTTGGCAGCATTTGACTTTTTTACTGTATGGATTTAGTCATTTTTCAATAAAAGAAAAAAGAAAAAATTTGATGATCTGATGGATGAAAATTACACTCCTTTTTGACTTTGAATTCCTCTGACAAAAAGGGAGGTTGACCACTTTTTTACTATGTTTCCTGGTCATTTGATTCTTTCTATGAAATGCTTATTTATATCTTTTGTCCATTCAAAGAAATTAACTTATTAATTTTAGTAGCTCTCTGAATATAGGATATATTAACCACTTATATATTTTATAAATATTTTTTCCTGGTCTGTAATTTTCTTTTTATATTGTCCATAATGACTTTGGTCCTTTAGAACTTGCATATATAACATATGTTAATATATATATTTTACATACACACATATGTGTACATAAATAATTCCGTATTTTTCTTTATTTCCCCTCTTGATTAAGGCCTCTTTCAACCAAAAGTTATAAAAATGCTGTTCTTACTATTTATAGCTTTAATCCATCTAGAATATTTTTTTTATTATGTGACAAACATTTTATTCCAAGTGGATAGCTGGTGCTGTTTTTTAAAAAGTCCTTTTCCCCTCAATGAATAGAAATGCCATCATATATTAACTGTCCATGTATGCTAGATAGCCTTACTTTACTCCCTCAGGTTCATTCTCTGCCCAGCCCCGCATCCCAGGGAACTACCCCCTAGGGTCTGCATCACCCTGGGCCCCTTGCTTCCTGATTTTATATCCTGTTTGGCCAATGGGAGGCACTGGCAAGAGATTAGAAAGAGAAAGAGGTTGGAATATTTCTTCCCTGATCCTTCCTTGTTTGGTCACCAAAGCACCTCAAACTTCCTGTTGGCCCCCTTACCTTACCTATACCTATAAAAATAGTCCTCTAAATTCTGTTTCTAGTCTCTTTTGAGTATACCTTCTGTTTTTTTTAATTATTTTTATTATTTTATTTTATTTTATTTTATTTTATTTGACAGAGAGAGACAGCGAGAGAGGGAACACAAGCAGGGGGAGTGGGAGAGGGAGAAGCAGGCTTCCCGCTGAGCAGGGAGCCCGACGCGGGGCTCGATCCCAGGACCCTGGGATCATGACCTGAGCCGAAGGCAGATGCCCAACGACTCAGCCACCCAGGCGCCCCTACCTTCTGTTTTTAGACACTACTTTTCTTGTGCCTGTTTTATGCAGTTTGATTATGGCAGTTTGAATGTATTTTAATGCACACCTGATTTTCAACTCTTTCAATATTTTCTTAGAAATTTTAACATGTTTGTTCTTCCACATGAAATAATTAAAATAATCTGGTCAATTAGAAAAAATTTAGCTTCAGATTAAATGTACACTAAATTTGGACACCGACTGGGTAGAGTTTATCAATCTTATGATGCAGATATTCCCATTATTGGATATGGTACTACTCAGAATTTTCAAATGCCTATTACAAATCTTAATATGCACAAAACAGGTCAAACTAATTATTGCCCTTTCAAAATTTGTTTTTACTGTTTAATTCCCTCTCACTAATGGTATTCACACTGCCACACATGCTCAAAACCAGTATCATTTTCACTTCTTATTCCCCACAAATGATTGCCAAGTTCTGCTAATGCTAACTGCAACATATCAAATTCTTTCCTCATCCATTTCAAAACTACAGATTCAAGTTCAATCTATTTTTCACACTGCCTCCAGAATTAGAGTTTTAAAATACAGTTGTGAAAAGGTCATTCTTTTGCTGAAAACTTTCAGTGGTTCCAGTGTAATAAAAAATCAGACATTTTTTTATATTCCTGCCCCGATCTACCTTTCTGGTCTTTTTTCTTCCATTCCTCCCCACCCCAAACACACACCACACACCCCACACACACCATGCTTGAACCATACAGGTTTAGTTGTAGTTTCCCAGATATCCTTTTTCTTTTCTGTCTTTGAAAATGTTCTAGTCCTGGGGCACCTGGGTGGCTCAGTTGTTAAGCGTCTGCCATCAGTTCAGGTCATGATCCCAGGGTTCTGCGATTGAGCCCCACATCGGGCTCCGTGCTCAGCAGGAAGTCTGCTTCTCCCTCTGCCCTTCTCCCCTCGTATGCATGTGCTCTCTCTCTTGCAAAAAGAAATAAAATCTTTAAAAAAAAAAGAAAAGAAAATGCTCTCATCCTGCACTGTTCAGTATCGTGGCCACTAGCCACATGTGGCTGTTAAGCTGTAAATATAAAATATACACTGGGGGCGCCTGGGTGGCTCAGTTGGTTAAGCGACTGCCTTCTGCTCAGGTCATGATCCTGGAGTCCCTGGATCGAGTCCTGCATCGGGCTCCCTGCTCGGCAGGGAGTCTGCTTCTCCCTCAGACCCTCCCCCCTCTCATGTGCTGTCTTTCTCATTCTCTCTGTCAAATAAATAAATAAAATCTTTTAAAAAATAAAATAAAATAAAATATACACTGGATTTTAAATACTTTGCACCAAAAGGTAATGCCAAATATCACAATGTTTTATTAAAAATGATTACATGTTGATCATATAGATCGTATAGTGGAAACAATAATATAGTGGGTATATTGGGTTGGGTTAAAATGTATTATTAAAATTTATTTTATCAGTTTCTTTTTACTTTTAAAATGTGGCTATTAGAAAATGTGAAATTTCCTATGTGGCTTGCATTATGTTTCTATTGGATATCACTGGTGTAGTGTATATTTTTCTCCTTCTGATAAGATCTCACATGTGCTTAAAATCCTACTTCAGATGTCACCTCCTCTGTGAAGCCTTTCTAGCTCTGCTATTCCAGGTAAAATTAAGCATTTCCACCTACGTCCTTATAATACTTTGTACATACCTCTATCACAGCACTCCCTAACTATAATGTAATTATTTGTTTATATATCTGTCTTTACCATTTTTAAAATCTTTGTGTTCTTTGTTTCCTTATTCTCCAAATAGGCTTAGTGCTCAATCATTTTGTGATGGTTAACTGGGAGGAAGAAATAGTTCTAGCAAAAACCGGGACCAAAGACAATCACTAAAAATAATCACAAGATTTCCCCCTAAGCTTCTTGCATACAAGACAGGAAAGGAAAATGTCATTTTATATAATAAGAGAAAACTTTTCATTTGTCAGGAAACTAAACTTTTTCCTAGCACTAACTCCAGGAGGGATTTATTGCATGAAACCTTATACGAAACATTGAGCCACACATTACGTCAGGTCTTTAATGAGGGGACTACAGATAATACAGAAAATTTCCTTATATGGCCTTTTCTTATATCAACCAACACTACAAGCAGACAGCATAATATTATAGCTTGGACAAAAGCAGGTATTTTATAAACTAGAGTAAGATAGTCTAAACTGAGCTTTCTAGTGAGCTCACTTGATAAGGAGAAAGAATCTAGAAAACACAGTTGGGATTTTTGAATCCACTCTGACAATCTCCATCTTTTAGTGGGAATGTGAGTTATAATTAAAATTATTGGTATCATTGGGTTCAAATCTCATACTGTTTGTTTTCTATTCATCCTGTTTGCTTTTTGTTCCTTAATTCTTTTCTTCTTTTGGATCAACTGTTTTTATGATTCCATTTTTCTCCTCTTTTAACTTTTTAGTTATGCATTATCTTTCTTTTCATGATTAACCTCTGAATAGGTAAAATTTATAATGGTTTTAAAATATATGTTGACAAAAGACATTTAAACACAAGAACATAGAAAAATTCAGAGAAAAAGAATTGGGAAAGATATAACAGATACACACTAACCAGAAGAAAGTTGGTGCAGCTATATTAATATCATATTAATGTGATTTTAAGACAAAAATATGACATGACAAAGACAATTTATCTAAAGATAGAATAATCCTGAGCATATAGTTAGCTAACATGGCTAAAATATATGCTAAAATATTGACACAATTATAAGAAATTTATAAATCCATAATCATAGTAGATGATTTTAACATCCCTTACAGCAATTTACAGATAGAGCAAACCTGAAGTAGTAAGAATATTAAGGATTTAAACAAAATAATGGTGAAACTTGATCTAATGGAAACATGTATATGAATCCTGAACACAATTTTCCAAACACAAATATTTATAAAATCCAAATTTATATTGTCATAAAGCAAATCTCAATACTACCCCCCCCAAAAAAATCAGCATGATACATTATCTACTCACATGTCATTAAAACTAGAACATATTAAGAAAACTGTAACTTCCCAAAACACCTACATTTGAAAATTAAAAAATATCATTGTAAGGAGTCTGTGGATCAAGAATTAAGTCAAAATGGAGGGTCCCTGGGTGGCTCAGTTGGTTAAACTTTTGTCTTCAGCTCAGGTCATGATCCCAGGATCCTGGGATCCAGCCCTGCGTCAGACTCCCTGCTCTGTAGGGAGCCTGCTTCTCCCTCTCCCTCTGCCGCTCCCCCTGCTTGTGCTCTTTCTCTCTCAGATAAATAAAAATATTTTTTTTTAAAAGAAATCAAAATGGAAATGGGAAAACACTTTAAAACTGAACAGGAGAGGGGCGCCTGGGTGGCTCAGTTGGTTAAGCGACTGCTTTCGGCTCAGGTCATGATCCTGGAGTCCCTGGATCGGGTCCCACATCGGGCTCCCTGCTCAGCAAGGAGCCTGCTTCTCCCTCTGACCCTCCCCCCTCTCATGTGCTCTCTTTCTCTCTCATTCTGTCTCAAATAAATAAATAAAATCTTTAAAAAAAAAAAACTGAATAGGAGAATATTATATATTAAAACCTATGGGATGAGGGCGCCTGGGTGGCTCAGTTGGTTAAGTGACTGCCTTCGGCTCAGGTCATGATCCTGGGGTCCTGGGATCGAGCCCTGCATCGGGCTCCCTGCTCCGCGGGAAGCCAGCTTCTCCCTCTCCCACTCCCCCTGCTTGTGTTCCCTCTCTCACTGTGTCTCTCTCTGTCAAATAAATAAATAAAATCTTAAATAAATAAATAAATAAATAAAACCTATGGGATGAAGCTAAAGTAGGTTTTAACATAGAAGTGATTAAAAAAAAGCACAAAGGAAAAAAGCCAAGGGGTGTACAGAAAAGGAAATGTGTATTATTAGTTTTAATTCTTTTGGGTCATAAAGGATCAAAAAACCAATATAAACTTAAATATTGAATTTTTCAGCTCATTTTACAGTCAAGTCCAGAGATAGGTCTTTAGGTTTAGACTCAACAAGGGTTTAAATTATCTATTATCGTGACCCAAATTTGACCCTATTTCTCTCTGAATTCCACTCTCCATGTTAGTTTCCTTATTATCAGACTCCCCTCCTAGGGCAACATGTCTGAAGACAGTATCTTCCTAACTATACTCTGTAGCAGAAGGGAAAGGCTCTCCAATCAAGTAACCATGGCCCAGGGAATGGGATGCTCTGGATGGCAGAGCTTCCTCTTTGTTTCGAGAAGGTAACACCACTGGTAGCACATTAACCAAATTAAGTTAAAGACGTTAAAGATGGCTGGTGAATGGGTGCTCTAGGGCAAAAAGGAACAGATGTGTACTATACCACAACTTCAGAAAAATGTTTTATTTTTAACAGGACTTCAACACTATGAGCTCACCAAGATGAGTTAATTGCCAAATGTTCCTTAACATAACAAAATAAACTTGATCTAATACATGGCAAGATTCCATACTATCTGATCCACCTGAATGTTACAGGCCATTGCCAGAAGGGATTATTTGAGTTTGGGCAAATTTAATACTGATTTGTTCTTTTTGACTGATATCAGCCAACAGGTTCAACAACTTCTGAAGATCAATTCCTAAACCTGTTGCTCCTTTCAGGTAGGTCTTTAATAAACCAAATACTACAAGGCTCTGTATACAGTTAACTCTGTGTTCATTTGTAGCAGAAATATTTAAGTGTTGACTAGGTTCTAGACATTTCATTTACTGCTAGGGAAACAAGCCAACCACAAAGACCCTGACCCCCTGCCTTCCTGGAACTGACAGTAGTGAGCCTAAGAGGAGAAAACATTTTCAACTGCTACACTCAAGTATAATTGTTCAAGTATGTGAGTAGCATTTATACCCCTTTTAAGCATTTTGCACTGCAGATTTCACAGGTCATTAATCGGGCCAAGTGAAGAGAACATTCTGTTCTTGTGGCAACATTCCCTGGGCACTGGGAACAGGTCACTAGCATTGAGGCAGAGCTTTGAATGGAAGAACAAGAGGGGCTGGAACACTTTGCCCAGCCTATAATCTAGACCCCCGTTCCCCTCCCAACAATTTGGTGGACTTCTACAGGTAGAGGGTTTGGAGGAAGGGAGCAGAATAGAAGAAAGGATCAGAAGCATAAAAAGAGAAACAGAAACTTAGGGAAGAGTGGGGGAGGAGGGGGGAAGTAGGTGAGACGGGTTGAACCGTGCCTTCTGGGGTATGAACAAATATTGGTCCCCTGCTCTGTCAACACTTGTTTATAGTTCTGGGAAAGAGGCCTCCTCTCAAGGATTTGGTGGCTTTACTTCACATAATATTCAAAACTTTGAACAAAAACACTATGGACTAAAGAGCCAGAAAACTAATTTTATGCCATCCTGACTTCATTACGGCAGAGAATAATTGATTCCATATAAACCTGAATGATATATTCATGTCCTACCTCTTAGCTAAAACTGTTCAGTTTAAATTTCACTTACATACTTGGCTAACAAAGTGGTATTTTATTGCAAAACAAAGGAAAACAAGATCAAAATGCAAATTCAAATGGGTGGAAACTATGCATTTTCCAACAATGAGAATAATTATGTATACAACATCTTAAGCTAGTCTTCAAAGAATGTAGGCAGTGATTGACAAAGTATTTCTACCAGTAAACAAAAGGTCTCTTTTGAATAAAGGCAACAGCATCCGTAATTTACATGTCTTGCTGAATAAAAATAATTATGTTTCAAAAAGCACTTTTAATAAAGAAATCAAAGAGTATCATACCAACGTTAGGAGTACAGTTTGAGTATCTTTCTAAATAAAAAAAATTAGAAGTTTTAAATTTCTGCTTAAAATTGTTTGAAAGCCAGGAGAAAGAACTGGGAGAACTGGTTGCATTCATGGTATCCCCAGTTGGGATAGCTTTCCACATGCAAAGCTTGGTCATACCTGAGGGTGAAGCAGGTCAAGTCACTCTTTTGCAGAAAAATTCGTGTTTCCCCCATAAACACCAGGTCCAGATGGTGCCCTTAATGGTCCTACTGGATCTGGCCTTGCTTCTCTACCTCATCTGCTAGGAGTCTGCCCATGACCTCTGCCCTCCAGCCATGCTGGCTCCGTGTTACTTCCAGACCAGTCACGGTTTTTCCATTTGTCCTTGTCTTTAATTAGAACCTCTTCTCTCAGGTTTCTCCATGGCTCTCCCCATCCTTCAAGTCTATTCAAGTGAGGCCATTCCTGACATTTTCTTTAAAATTGCAAACTTCGGGGCGCCTGGGTACCACCGTCAGTTAAGTGTCCAATGCTTGGTTTCAGCGCAGGTCCTGATCTCAGGGTCGTGAGATCTAGCCCTGTATCTGGCTCATGCTCAACACAGAATCTGTTTAGGATTTTCTCTCCATTACCCTCTGCCCCTCCTGCTCTCGTGCTCTCTAAAATAAAATGTTTTTTATTTTTTTTAAAGATTTTATTTATTTATTTGACAGAGAGAGACATAGCGAGAGAGGGAACACAAGCAGGGGGAGTAGGAGAGGGAGAAGCAGGCTTCCCCGCGGTGCAGGGAGCCCAATGCGGGGCTCGATCCCAGGACCCTGGGATCACGACCTGAGCCAAAGGCAGACGCTTAACGACTGAGCCATCCAGGCACCCCAATAAAATGTTTTTTAAAAGTTTTTATTTGTCAGAGAGACAGAATAAGAGGGCACAAACTGGGGGAGCAGCAGGCTCCCTGCTCAGCAAGGAGCCTGATGCGGGCCTCGATTCCAGGACCCTGAGATCATGACCTGAGCCAAAGGCAGACACTGAACTGACTGAGCCACCCGGGCATTCCTAAAATAGATAAATCTTAAAAAAAAAAAAAAGCAAACCTCCTCCCATATCCACCTCCTCCCCTGCTTTATTTCTCTCCATAATATTTCTCCTGTGAGCACTACAAAGGCAGGAATTCCTATGTTTTGTTTCCTATTATTCTGTGCCTGGCACAGAGCAAGCACTCACTGAGTATTTGCTGAATGACATGGGATTGCCAGCATGGTTAGGGGTCTAGTTATTCACCAAGTAAAAGAACATCTCCAAGCACTGTACTAATTAATAGTTAGAATCTGGGTTCTCTTGAAATCAGAGCCTGAGACAAAGGCACACATGTACGTAGTCTATTTGCAAAGTGGTGCCAGGCATCAGGACTGAAGGACAGAGGAGTGAAATAAACAAGTTAGTGAAAGGAGGAGGGACAAAAGTCAATACACAAGACTAACTGATAAAGGGGGACAATACACTGCAACCAGGTAGTGTTAGATCAGCAAGGAGAGGTGGTCATAAACCTTGTTGGGGCAGGTCTGAAGAGAGTGGGTGGGGTTGAGGTTAGACAGTGTTTTTTTGTTTTGTTTTGTTTGTTTGTTTGTTTTTTAAAGATTTTTTATTTATTTATCTGAGAGAGAGAATGGGAGACAGAGAGCATGAGAGGGGGAGGATCAGAGGGAGAAGCAGACTCCCCGCTGAGCAGGGAGTCCGATGCGGGACTCGATCCAGGGACTCCAGGATCATGACCTGAGCCGAAGGCAGTCGCTTAACCAACTGAGCCACCCAGGTGCCCTTTTTTTTTTTTTTTTTTTTTTTTAAGATTTATTTATTTATTTGAAAGAGAGAGAGAATGAGAGAGAGCGAGTACATGAGAGGGGAAGGGTCAGAGGGAGAAGCAGACCCCCCACTGAGCAGGGAGCCCAATGTGGGACTCGATCCAGGGACTCCAGCATCATGACCTGAGCGGAAGGCAGTCGCTTAACCAACTGAGCCACCCAGGTGCCCTTTTTTTTTTTTTTTAAGATTTATTTATTTATTTGAAAGAGAGAGGGAATGAGAGAGAGCGAGTACATGAGAGGGGGAGGGTCAGAGGGAGAAGCAGACCCCCCGCTGAGCAGGGAGCCCGATGCGGGACTCGATCCAGGGACTCCAGGATCATGACCTGAGCCACCCAGGCGCCCGAGGTTAGACAGTGTTACAAAGCCAGGCTGGGCGGTGGAGACGGAGTTGTTCTTTGTTAACTCATCTCTGATTTGGGGGCTGGAGAAATTGCTCAGAAAGGCCCACTTGTCAAGGCCGGCTTCATGGGCATGTTATCTGCACCTTCACACAGAGCCACGCTTGGCTCACTGTTCTGTCCTGCCGTCTTAAAACTTGGACCGCTTTATTCTTGACCGTGGGTTGCAAAGCCAAGTCTAATGAGCCAGCGGAGCACGAGCAGAGAAAGCGGGCAGCCATGTGTGCAAGCAGTTGTGGGGCACACGCGCGAGGGCTCAGGTCCACGAGCACAACTGCGTCAGCCAGTCCGGGGTGCAGGGCCTGAGGGGCGGCGGGGCTGGGAGCTGGGCCCACACGGGCAATGGCGGCGGCAGCCGCAGGAGAGAGAAGGGGCTTGGGTGGAAGGCCAGCTCGCTCATCTGTCCCCAGGGTCTGTCCCTACCCTATCTGCACAAATATTAACTCTCCCTCTGGCTGGACTGATGCGATCATAGCTGCCCGTACTCAGGCAGTAAACTTGGTAAGTTACTACAAAACGGAAGTGTATACTTGGACATGGAAATAAAGCCTATCAGGGAATTATTGTAATTATTCACAGATTTTGGAAACTGCTGTAATATTGTCAAGCGAGTATCTACAGGCTTAAAAATGGAAATAATTTAAAGATGATCACAGTCAATGAGAAAGACCACTATTTTCCTATGAACCTTTGGCTGAACCCAATATTAACAAGGGAAACAATTTTTAAATTGTTTTGTTCTTATAACTGAAGAAACACAATAGTATAATTGAGTATTTAACAATATATAGACCTTAAAGTCTCTTTCAGTTTCTTGAATGACTTCCTCCTCCCCAAATCATGGGAAATTCCAGAGGAAAAATTAAAATGCCATTGTATAAATTTACATTTAAAACAAAATTCAGATTTACACAAAACTTATTTGTATGACTTTTTTAGAAAAATTGTTCCAAGAATCCTCAATTCTAGATGTAGTGAAATTTATTTGTTTGTTTATTTTAAAGATTTATTTATTTATTTGACAGAGAGACAGCTAGAGAGGGAACACAAGCAGGGGGAGTGGGACAGGGAGAAGCAGGTTTCCTGCCAAGCAGGAGGCCCGATGTGGGGCTCGATCCCAGGACCCCAGGATCACGACCTGAGCTGAAGGCAGACGCTTAACGACTGAGCCACTCAGGTGCCCCTAGAAATAAAATACCTTTAAAGAAAGCTTTACATTTTAGGACTTTTAATGGTCCCTTTCTCTCCTTTTTGAAAAAAAAAAAAAAGGACCCACATTTTCACTTTGCACTGGACTCTATACATTATGCAGCTGGCCCTGATGGTCATTTGAATCTGGACAGTAATTTGAAACAAAAGGAGATCCTTTCACTAGGAAGAAAATTTCAAGTGTGGCAGGTAAGGAGAAACCAGCATCTGGCAGGGGTCCTGTTTATCTTTTCAGTAAGAAAAGATGACTAACTGATAGGAGGAGGGGGAACTCTTTTAATACACATCTTGTGAAGCCAAACTCAAGATATCTTGAAGAAAAAAAATAAAACAGGGGTCACCTGGGTGGATCAGTCTGTTGAGTGCCTGACTCTTGGTTTCCACCCCCGTCATGATCTGAGGGTCGGGGGTAGCCCTGTGTTGGGCTCCGAGCTCAGCGGGAGTCGGCTTGAGATTCTTTCGCCCGGACCGCGCCCCCCCACCCCGCCTTGTGCACGCGCCCTAATAAATCTTTTTAAAAAATTAAAAAATGAATTAAACAGGAAGTGAAAGTCAAGAATGCATCTGGAAAAGTTTGTCAGTCCCTCCCTATTAAAACCCTGTTATTTTGGCAAGACTAGGGTTAAAGACAAAGCAACAACAACAACAAAAAGATGTGGGGCACCTGGGTGGCTCGGTTGGTTAAGCGGCTGCCTTCAGGTCATGATTGTGGAGTCCCAGGATCCAGCCCAGCGTGGGGCTCCCTGCTCAATACATATTACAGATAATGAGGATGTTCACAAGAGTAGCCAGTATCTCACATCAAAAAGGGGCTCCTATGATCTAAGATCCAGGGATCCGTTCGTGTGGCCCAAGACAGAAAGAAACTGGTAGCTGGCACAGAAGGAGGGGATACAAACGGTTATTTTCCTCAAGTATTAAAATGCCAGCTGGTTTGGCCACAGTCACTGCTCCCTTGTTACGTCAGCACATAGAGAGCATGGTCAAAAGGCAAAATGGGAGTTAGGGCTCGCGGCCGGCCACTAATTACCTACACAACATGGCGAATTTAGCCTTTCTCTGTCCTACTGTGAAAACTGAAAGAATGACACATCATCTTCCCACTCACAGACCGTATAGAGATATCACGTATGTGAAAGTACTTTGGGAAAAATAAAAAGTAGTAGTCAGAGCCTTAAATTATACATTCTAGTGCTTAGAGGAGTGGTTTCATGTCCAACAAGAACAGTTTCCCATGACTTTAGAAAGACTAATTTCAGGGCAGTGTTCACCAGTCGCAAGCACTATCTGCTTAAGTGTTCCTGAAAAGCCAGCTATCAAATGCTGAATAGCAAAAACCCCAGTAGTTACTGAGTTGTCCCCCTCAAGCTGCTCCTAAACGGATCATGGTCACAATAAACAGCTAACAACATAGAAGTGGTTGACCACTGGGAAACTGCAGGTGTGAATGAAATCTGGATTCGAGTCCAAAATAAATACCGAACTGTTTAAAAATAGCTGCAGGATTTCGTAAACACTAAAGCACAAACACACAAAACTCTTGAAGTTTTTGGGTATACTGTGACAGACAAGACAAAAATATCCTGTATTTTAAAATCAGACATGAGCTTTCCCCGAGTTCTAAGTCCTTAGCAAAGTGTCCTTATCTGTAGAATTGAAATGGAACTGTGGAAACTGCACAGTTATATAACATTGTATATATTTCTAGATCTTCCGAGACTCAGTTTAATCATTTGTAAAATAGGGTAATGATTTCTACCCTGCCTGCGGCATGGTTGCTTTAAAAGGACCAAATGTGAAAAGGTCTTTAAAACTGTAAGTGCCTTTACAGTGAGACAGATTCTTTTCATGGTTCTATTTCAGTTTTCACTATGGTCCTTGGTTCTTGAATCTGGTCTGGAAAGAGCCAGAGGTGGTGAGCAGGAGGGAATCTAAATAATTCTTTATTTAAGGCCACAATCAGTAATAAAAGGACAGAACCCTCTTTGTTCAAAATGAGGCAAAAAGAGAGGGAGGGTCTAGACTGAGATTTTATTCACTTCTCTGTGAAGGAAGTCTGCTAATGGTCCATTCTATACCAAATCAAAACAGGTAAGAAAGCCAAGGATAATTTGGCCATTCTTTCCCACCTGACCCCCTCCATCCACAACCAATATTATCTGCCAGTTCCTACCCCTACTCACATCTTCATTCTTTGATAAATGTTCTTAGTCTCAAAGTAGTATGCCAATGCTGCTTTAAGCCAGATATTCTAGCAATTGCTGCCCTTTCTACATAGAAATTATGGGGTTGCCTAAGAAACTCAAAGTTTGAGTGTTTTATTTGGGGCAGGTGTTATGGGCTCACCACCTCTCTATGACTCTCTCCCTTTCCTTCCTCCACCAAGGTCAGGGATCATCCAAAAGGACAAATTAGCCTGGCCCTCATAATCACTAAAATCTGAAATATAGACTTTACATATTATTCCCAGGAGAACTTATACTTATAGTCGTCTTTGGAGGTGGGGCGTTACATGAGAAGAAATGATTTCTTAAATGTAAACCTTTACAATAAACATGATTTTGTTTGGGCATTTTTAAAGGTGGTGGGCGTTTCAAGAAATGGAACTAGTTTGGGCAATTTCAACCCCCAAAAGGTCCTGAATAGGATGGAGTACTCTGGCTTCTAGTTATTTGATCTTGGATATATTTCTATACTGTGGAGACTCAGTTTAATCGTTTGTAAAATGCGATGGTAATTCCTACCCCCTGCCTATTGCGTGGTGCTGTTAAAGGGACCAAATATGGGAATGCTTTGGAAATTGTGAGCAGCTTTATAGTGAAGTCAAAGTCAAAACGTGTGGCATAGGGCTAGTGCCTCCTTTGGCCAGCTGTGTGACCTTGGCCAGGTCACTAACCCACATTGTAAAAACAAGGGCATGCCCAGGTGGGCTTTAATCCCTGCCAGCTATCAATTTCTCTGATGTTAAAAAATACAGAATTACCACCACCACTTCCTTTTCACCTTTGGTAGCTGCTATGCTTATAACAAAAGGGGCTAACATAAACAGGCCTTTTTGATTATTAATTTTATTGTAGGGCATTAAAAGAGTTTTCCATTAACAATCGTCAGGAAACTGAACAGAGGGTGGAGCTGAAAGGATAGTAGCAAGTTTATCAGGAAATGGCATATTGGCAAGTCAGAGGCTAAGCAAATTAAGAGATTCTTTATGCTTCCAGCCACTGTGGATTGCAGGTGACTCATCTTAACACTCTTCAGAACTAGTCAACTGTAGCCAGCCTCTATTACTGTATGTAATTCAAAGCATCTAACACAAAAGGAAATGAAAGCTGAAAGGAGGTAGGGGAAGAAGGTCAGCAACAGTGACTTTGGTCTATAAATGCTTTGCAAATAATAAGCAACAAAGAAAAAAGGAAGCTCTGCTTTTGATAGATAATGACTAGAATAAAGCAAGAGATGAAAGTATAAAAATGGATTTCTAAAATTCTTCTATCTTCATCAAAACCTCTTAAGCAAATAATTCCACCAGTTTCCCCTCAAAGAGATATGAATGCAATGTTCCTGGGTTCTCCTTTCGTTCCTCACCTTACACCTTGTCCTTCAATGCCTTTTCTATCTCAAAAGTCACTCTTACCACCATTCCATGATTTCCTCCATAGCCATGGATTAGTCTTAATTCTTTATGGATAGATGTGGTCATTAAATAATATATATTAGCTATGCAGAGCATACAAAAAACAGTATTCCAGGCAATGCTATTAACTAATACAGAATTGGTCAATCTTGTGATCATTTTTATCACTAATGTCCAATAATGACTAACATGACTAATGTCCAATCAATGGCCAATGATTTTATCTCTGGGGGTTGCTATCATTCTCATCAAGGCTAGATCCCAAGGACACTTGCCCCTATAAATCCACCATTGTCTCTGCTTGAAACATAGTGGAGGCCAGTATGGCTGAGTATCAAGCACATCCATGTTTTGTTTGAATGACACAGTATTTTAAAATTGAGCTAACATTAAGAAGTATATAGACACTTAATAAAAGACCTAATTTGGGCTTTGCTTAAAAAAAAAAAAGAAGAAGAAGAAGAAGATCTGGCAACAATGGGAACCCAGTATTCCCTCTGTTCTGCCCCTCCTTCCCTCCCATTCTCTTTAAAAACACGAGTGCATTTCATTTATTTAGATTTCCTGCCTGACCCCACTGGGACAGGAGTTTTCTACCCCACATCACAAGACACTGGTAGTGTGTCTTTGTTTGGATTTCCTTTATTTACATTATATTTTAAAAGGTTTTCCTGCTTCTGAGTTTTTGTCTTAAGTCAATACAGTATGACTACCTTAGTAGTAAAAAGGCTAGAAAGACATTCTCTAAACATGTATAGTGATATAGAGAAGTTACAGAATGAAGGCTTTAGAAAAATTGTGAATAGAAAAAATATATAAGAATTAAGAAAAAAGGAAATTTCGGGTGCCTGGTTAGCTCAGATGGTTAAGCATCTGCCTTCGGCTCAGGTCATGATCCCAGGGTCCTGGGATCGAGTCCCGCATCGGGCTCCCTGCTCAGCGGGGAGCCTGCCTCTCTCTCTCTCTCTCTGTCTCTTATGAATAAATAAATAAAATCTTTAAAAAAAAAAAAAAGAAAGAAAGAAAAAAGGAAATTTCATCAATACACTCAGAAATCCAAAACTTGCTAAAATGAATCATGGCTTAAGACAACCTGAATCTCATTAAACTTCTAACTTTGAGGAAGTAAGTTTATGGTGATCCGTCAAAATATTGATTTAAAAAATTGTGTGCTCACGTAACTGTTATATACTATAAACCAGTTAATGCTGGGGATAAAACCACCCCAAATGAGGGTCTGGGTTGTGGATCAAGAGTTCTTAAACTTGGAATCACCTTGGAAGTTTTAAAAAATTACTGTTGTCTAAATCCACTCCAAGCGTTTAGGATTTAATTGGTGTGCACTGTGGCCTGACATTGGGATTTTTAAAAGTTCCCCATGTGATTCTAAAATGCGACACAATTTTAGAAACACTGCTGTGGACATTACTTCAGCTATAATTAAATATTAGGGCAGGGCTATTGCTTCTTAAAGCCAATCATAGTTCTTGAGAGTAAAGTAAATCACTTGCTTGTCTCTACAGCTGAAGGGGAGAGGATCTGCATGTAACCCTTCCAAAAGGTATATGCTGTCCTTAAACTAAGGCTCTGAGAGAATAGCAGGCCACACGGCAAATCTTATCACAAAGGAAAATGTTATCTGATCCATCAAGGAAACCTCTACAGTTCTACTTGAACTTGAAGCAGTTAATTCCTGGACTGAGCTGTGATACCCTCATTGGTAAAAATAGAAACTATAATCCTTCCCTTTGAAAGTTGTTCTAAAGATTAAACAAGATAATGTATATGAAGCAATCAGTTCTTAATAAGTGGTAACTTTTTTTTTTTAAAGATTTTTAAGTAATCTCTACCCCAACGTAGGACTCGAACGCATGACTCCAAGATCAAGAGCCGCATGCTCTACCAACTGAGCCAGCCAGGTGCCCCAATAAGTAGTAACTTTTTTAAAATCCAAAATTCGGTGATTATAGTTTTTCCTCAAAGCTGTAGTCAATAATTCTAACTAATATTAATCTCTCCCCTTCCTTACATCAATCCAACTTTGAATTCTTCATTTTGTATTGTTCTCTAATTGTTCGATGAATGTGGCCTTGCTGGATAGACAAAAATTATTTGAGAGAAAGGGAAATTAGGGCATTTATCAGCAATGATAAAACCTGCTTGCTTCTCACACAATATAACATGGTAAGTTGAGAGACTGGATCCTCAACTTGTTAGAAAAAAACTGGCTATGAATTTTAAAGTGATAGCCAGAAAACTAATGGGTCAGCATTTGGGGAGGGCATTGTGGAATAGCAGTTTCCTTTTTAAAGGTAGAATAACGCAGGGGTGCCTGGGTGGCTCAGATGGTTAAGCATCTGCCTTTGACTCAGGTCATGATCTCAGCGTCTTCTTAGGATGGAGCCCCGCATTGGTCTCCCTGCTCAGCGGAGAGTTTGCTTCTCCCTCTCCCTCTGCCTCTCCCCTCTACTCATGCTTTCTCTCTCTCTCACTCAGATGAATAAATCTTTAAAAATAAGTAAATACAGAATAACCCATATTGTATTACTTTTCCACTGCAGCTGTAACAAATTACCACTAACTTAACACTAATTTATTATCTTACAGTTCAGTGTGTTATGAAACATACGGTGGTAGACCTCTACAAAATGTGCGGCTTTGGCATATTGGTTATTTTGAGCTGTAGGCACTTGAAAAAGAGCAGATGTAGGAAGAGGCTCTCTCTGAACTCCCCTTATCTCCCCTTCCTCCAAAAGGAACTCAATTGTTACAAATCCCCTTCCCTGGAGTTTCATTAACCAGGGAAGACCAATTCTTATCTTGGTTGTGTAGAGGAGTGTAGAGGAGACTAGAGGTCAACACCATCCCCGGCCAGACTTTGTCACAAACTATCACACCTACCATTTTTGCTTTCTAAAGGCCCATTTATCTTTCACAAAAATCATTTACCCTCCCCTAAGAGGTATACATCCCCCCTTCCTTTCCCTATTAAGATGGTATTAAATCCCAAATTAAAGCTACCTCTTTGAGTTACTCACCTGGGCATCTGGCCTATATACATGAGGTATGCGTGTTAATAAACTTTTGGTTTTTTCTCTCTTATTAATCTATCTTTTAGTACACAGAGGCTCAGCTATGAATTCAGGAACGTAGAGGGAATATTAATTTTCCTCCCTACGGTTAGAAATAGGACATGGATCCCACTGGGCTAAGGTTAAGGTGCTGGCAGAATGCATTGCTCTCCGGGAGCTCAAGAAGAGAACCCTTTACTTGCCTTTTCCAGCCTCTAGAGTCTGCTGTCCTTCACTCCCAACTCCCTGCTCCATCTTCAAAGTCAGCAATGTGAAGCAGAGTCCTTCGTGTGACCAGCTCTCTGGTTCTCTTTCCACATTCACATCTCCCCTTGACCGTGATGCTTCCGCCTCTCTCTCCCACTTTTGAAGGCCCTTATGATTAAAATAGGTCCACCTGGATAACCCAGAGTAATCTCCCTATTTTAAGGTTAGCTGACCGGTAATGTATTCTGGCTGCTCCCTAATTCCCCTCGACTGTAGGACACAATGTATTCCCAAAGCAACAAATTACGGAAAGAGAAGTCTCACTAGACTGCCAATTACGTTGCAATCAGTGATCGTTTTCTTTCTCAACTTAGTCAAAATGGACTGTTATCCCAATTCCAGGGACGAGAATGTGGACATCTTTTGGGGTTATTTAACCTATCACATTTTCAACTGACCATGAGAAGCTAATTAAGATCAAGAGTTTGTAAACAAGTAGGGCCTGATACAGGACAGATTAAGATAGTCACTGACCAAGTTGTGCATTCGCAGGCCCTCACATCCCCCCTCCTCTACACCTGATCCATGGCCGACATTGCTCATCGACTAGGCATCATTGTTACCTGGGGATCCTTCTCCACAGGGCGTGCTGGGTCCTCTCCAGAACAGTCAATCCGAGCTGGCACAGAAACTGAAATCTCTCTTCTGTCCTAAGTCTGAACAATTGTAATGGCAAGAGAGACTCTCTCTCAGGGCCTTTTTTGGCATAAGGTGATAATCCTATGGTTTTAAATTGGCAGATGAAATGAATCCCAGCTGAGCTAAAGAAAGAGATTACAAGAAGACGGGAACTAATTCAAACCTTGACAGAAATCTGTGTTTCTATGATACCTGTAGAGAATCCATACAATAACTAAGAAAATCTGTACTTATTACTGCCCCTGCCTATACAACACAAAGCCTTCTCTTGAGACTTACTATAATGCCTCTTTTTTCCCCAAGAAGATATACTGCTTATAAAAAGATTTGAATATATGTTTATGTGTATTTGAAAGGTTTTATTATTCTAAATAGAATGCCATGACCTTTTACAAGTACATTATATAAGTAATCCATGATCATGGTAGAGAATTTAGGAAAAACAAGAAAACCATACATAATTCTATCTGCCAGAAATAAATTTTGGTGCTCACTCTGTCCAATGTGTTTACATTCATTCATTCAACATAATTTTAGTGAGCCTCCCTGCTTGGCATTATTCTAGGCTTTAAGGGTACAGCATGAGAAAAAAACAACAATAACAACAATAACACAGACAAAATCTATGCCCTCAATGAGTTCAATTATGTACCAAGAAAAAAACCAAAAACCAAAAACCAAAACAAACAAAAAACCCAAACCAATTTCTTCATACTGTTTGTAATTGGCTTTTTCTATTTGCTAGTTTTTTAAAAATACCCCTCTAATTTTGTCAGGCTTTTGTAGTTTTCCAGTAGTCTTGACTGCACCGAAAGATAAGATAATCACAGATAGCTGCACGATTGGCAGTCCTTTCCATTGTCTGATGCTATGTCTTCAGAAGGAAACCTCCCAGAAAAGAGAGAATGCCATAAATTCTCTTTTCACCACGAAAGACCACTTGGCGAATTGAAGAGAACCTCATTCTATCTTGTTCTAGTTATCTATTGTTGCATAATGTGTAGTCCCTTAAAACAACAACTATCATTTTATTATTATTGACACTCACAAGTCTGAAGGTTTACTTGGCTGGGGGTGGGTGGGTAATTCTCTCTTGGAGTATTTTTTCTTATGCAATCTAACAGTTTTTGGTACTGAAGTCATCTTGAAGGTTTCTTTTTTTTTTTTTTTTTAAGGTTTTATTCATTTATTTATTTGAGGGAGAGAGAGGATGAGCAGGGAAGCGGCAGGGGCAGAGGGAGCTCGAAGTGGGACTCAATCCTAGGACCGCAGGATCATGACCTGAGCCGAAGGCAGTCGCCCAACCAGCTGAGCCACCCAGGCGCCCCCATCTTGAAAGTTTCTTTATTCATATAGCCCATGAATTTTGGCTATTGGCAAGAATGTCAGTCAAATTTGTAATCTGAACACCCACACACAGCCTCGGTCTGTGGCCTGGGCTTCTTCACACAAGGTGATTGGGTTCCAAGATCAAGTGACCCAAAAGCACCAGGCAGGAACTATCTTGATTTTTATGCCTAAGCTTCAGAAATCACATAGGGTCTCTTCTACCATAGTCACAGGCCCATCAGATTCAAGGGGAGGAAAGACAGATGCCACCTCTTGGTAGGAGCAGTATCAACATCATGTTGTACGGGGTGGGATATATTGTGGTGACCATCTTTGGAAAACACAATCTGCCACATATCTCAACCTCCTCAAGCCTTTAATCTGCATGGTTAAAATCGGGGACAGCAAACTTCGAGAGCCACTGTAAGCTTAAGAGAAAAGTTCTATCACTATCCAGACTTTCTAAAAAATACATCTCAAAGATTCATTTTGGTAAGAAAGAACTGATAATTGAATAATGAACTATTCTAATTCCCCCTATATTTATCACATGGATTCACATTTTAAAGTATCGATAAAAAATAAAAAAAAAAACGTGGTCAAATTTTTTTCCTCTTTACTTTACAAAACTTGCTTTGAGAGTGTGACACCTAAAGAAACAATGTTCCCTATGTATGAAGCATGGGACGAACCATTAACTAATTTTGGCATCCAAGGCGATTAAAATGATAATGTAAATTAAGGAGTGTTTAAGTGTAATATTAAGAAGGCTATTAAATGAGCTCCAGACATCTGTGGGATCTCTATGTATATCATTGGGACAGTCTAAACACATTAAGTCACAAGGTTACTCTTACCAAAAATTCCACATAAGAATTTAGAGAAACTTTAAAATAAATGCTTGCTAAAACAAATCAACATTTTGCCATTTTACATCAACACTTGATGAGCACCTATGATATATTTGGTACAAACAAATGCTATGTGCTCATGGTATACTAGCTATTAAGGGTATACATTAGGACATACATATTTAAGATATAAGTAAGATTTAAATGATTGACACTTCATCACTTTAATAGCACAAATGAAATCCTATTATAATAAACAGCATTATCAAGAAAGATTCCACAGTGCAGATACATAAATATCATAGCAGAATACCCACATCAGTGCGCTATTGATCTGATCACAATGCACTCTTCCTGTTGAACAGCAAATGCTTTTTCATGTCTCTCTCTAAAAAAAAAGAGTCACCTTATAGTTTCATAATTGTTTCCTGTAGAAGGGAGAGACAAGCTGGATGGTAGGTGAAAGGCACACATTTCTTTTGTCCTGATGTCAAAGAAGCACTCACTTCTTCCATGTTGTACAAATTCTCAAATTCTCCCTCCAGACTTTCACATAAAGGAGGAAACATTTCCCTCTTTCTAGTCCAGTCTTTCTTGTTAATTCACCACAAAGTGAATGCTAATTGTTTCTTTCAGACCTGTTTTCTAACCATGAGTTCATTACAACGAAAATTACGGTTTTGAAATTTTTTATATTCTCCAGGGCTCATTATAATGCGAGTCAACGCCCACAATTTCCAAAAACATCATGCATTAATTGATAAAATCAACCTAAGAAATCTGAGATTCCTCTGCATTAACTTAATGGGTCATTTCACCTCAGGAGGGGCGAGGGAGAAGGAACCGATGCTCGAAGACTATCAGAAACTAGCAAAGGAAAGCCCTGTTTTGCTCTCCGTTTGTTCTTTGTTTCTGAGGCTCTGGTTTGGCTTGGGTGTGGTCTTGCAGGAGAAGAGGAATGCTTCCACTCCCTAGCATTGTCCTGACAAAAAAGATGGCCCGGGCAAAACCACATTTTCCTGGAATCACAGCCTTTTCTCCCCACTACTAAAGACGGTTTAGGGAACTCACACCATCCGTCTTTTCCAGAAAACTGTTTACTTTGTTGAATCATATACAATACTTAAACAGGGAGAGGAAATGATGGAAATTTTTCTTCCTGGTCTCGGAATAGACTCAGTGTTTGCATGACTCCGTGAGTGGGGATTGGAATCACTCGTGGACCTTTTAGGGTCTTTACCGGATATTCATTTCTTTGTCGTTTATAAGTGACAATTTAAAATAATCTAGAAATATCGCTTGTGTAACTTGAACTTTTGCCTTACCTTTCGATACTGTAACTGCTCTAGAGTTCCACTTGTTTTTCTCTAGATATTGCAAATGCATAAACTATATGATAATGATATGTTAACCACTATTCTTTTTTAAGTCTTCTACACAAGCTTAGGCCTACTCAGGTCAGAGAGGCATGCATGAAGTAGAAGTTATCATCCCTTCTGATAATGTAGAAGAGTGGAGAGGTAAGTAAGGTAGTGATGATTGCCTGATTCATTCCCAGTTTTTGAAATCTGTCATAAACACCAAGGTTTCACTTCATAGTCATTAAATATATGTGTCTGGGAAATCAACTTACAAAGACTGAGTTACTTGGCCTTTTCACGATGGGCACTGTAATCCCTTGCTCTGGTTTGAGTTTATATCTTTTTCCTGTACTTGTTCATTCATTCTGCCAACATTCGTGGAGCACCTTATATATGCCAAGCCCTGTGCATTAGTCTGAAAGCTCAAGACAAGTGAGAAAAAAAGAAAAATTATATATAATTATAAATATATAAGATTTTTATATTTATAAATATAAATAATTTTATATATTTTTATTTACATTTTATATTTATATATCTTATATATAAATAACTTTAAAAGCATATATAAATTTTATAAATTTTTGTGTAAATATATAAAAAGATTTTCTATATATATAAGGATATATATAAGATTTTATATATATATATAATTATATAAATATATAACAAAGAAAAAAATATATATTATATCCTGGCCCTTAGAGAGCTTAAATACAGCAGGGAAACAGACAATAACCAGTCACAAAGATGCACTTAATCATTTACCCAACAAATGTTACAGATAGCATACAAGGTGGTAGGGATACAGTAGAGAACAAAAAAGGCCCAGACCCTGCCCTTATGAGGTATAGTCATGGAGAGAGGCCTTAATAAAATGTAACACGGGGCGCCTGGGTGGCTCAGTTGGTTAAGCGACTGCCTTCTGCTCAGGTCGTGATCCTGGAGTCCCTGGATCGAGTCCCGCATCGGGCTCCCTGCTCGGCAGGGAGCCTGCTTCTCCCTCTGACCCTCCCCCCTCTCATGTGCTCTCGCTCTCTCATTCTGTCTCAAATAAATAAATAAAATCTTTAAAAAAAAATAAAAATTAAATAAATAAATAAATAAAATGTAACGCGGATATATAAGTTGAATGCTGTATAATTTAGAACTTTTTCAGTTCCAAGTGGCCAAAAACTCAACTCATGCTGCCATAAGCAAAAAAAGAAAACGGGGAGGTATCTATGGGTTCATGCAGTTAAAAAGCTGAGGGCTAGTTGAGGCATGGGGTGGTGAGGGGGCCCCAACAATGTTACCAGGACCTGGTGTCTCCTTACTTCAGCCAGTTCATCTATGGTTCAGTTTCATTCCCATGTTCAAATCCAGTAGTAAAAGAACTGTTTCTCTTCTTCCGGCAAATACCCTGGGCATGACTCTCACTAGTTCAAAAGAGAACTCATGCACACTCCCTATTCCCATCCTGGCCAGGGGAATGCGGTATTCTGATTGGCCAGGCCCAAGTCATATGCTCCTCCTTAGACTTGGAGGTAGAACCTAGAGAAGGCTGTGGATTGAGAGTGGGGAAGAGAGTTGGTGCTCAGAAGAAATCGGGTATGCCTTACCAAAAGGGGGGAATGGACATTGGCAGTCAAAGCACACTAGCCACTATACACCCCGTGTGGTCCAGCCTCTCTGTGCCTTCCTATTCCTGGAGACAAATGGAGGTAACCAAAATTCCACTAAAAGCAATTTCTATCCTTAATGGTGCCTCCAAATGATGGTCAAAGGGGATTCAATTCATAGCCACAGACACACATCTTGATATTCTGTTGTCCTTCTCCTCTCACTCTCAGTATCTCGCATGTCCCATGATGTCCTAGTGTCTTTCTGCTGGCCTAGTATCCAGTCCCCACCAAAATTCCTCCCAAGTCCCCCTCACATCCCTGCTGTGCTTCCCTCATTTCGTGCCTTGACTCTCTTTGCCCAAGTCCACTATTATATTACCTCTAGTACTTTTTTCTCCAGCCTGCCTCCTCTAGTCTTACCTGTTTTTCAAGTATTCCCTCCACTGATTACCCCAACCTGCATAATAAAGTTCAGACGTTTCCTCAAAAGGTCAGGGGGAGGGGGTGGCTGGGACTATTTTAATCTGGACAAAAGACTGGACTATTTTAATCTGATGAGCTGAAAAATACAGATATTCATCATTTTTTTCTTCCATCTCTGCCATCCAAATAATCATACTCCACCATATATAATTTCAAAATGTGATAAGAAGCTGGGATGGGGGTGCCCCTAGGTGGCTCAGTCAGTTAAGTATCTGCCTTTGGCTCAGGTCATGATCCCAGGGTCCCAGGATTAAGCCCCGCATTGGACTGCCTGCTCAATGGGGAGTCTGCTTCTCCCTTTGCCTCTCCCCTGGCTTGTGTTCTCTCACTCACTTACTCTCTCTCTCTCATAAATAAATAAAATCTTAAAAAAAAAAAAAAGAATCTGAGATGGGGGTAAGGTGAACAGTGAAGCGCTTTTGAATTAAGATCTAAAGGATGAGCAAGAATGAACAAAGTGGGGGCACCTGGGTGGCTCAGCCACTTAAGCGGCTGCCTTCGGCTCAGGTCATGATCCCAGGGTCCTGGGATTGAGCCCCGTGCCAGGCTCCCTGCTCCGCGGGGAGCCTGCTTCTCCCTCTCCCTCTGCCTGCTTCTTTGCCTATCTGTACTTTCTATCTCTCTGTCAAATAAATAAAATCTTTAAAAAAAAAAAAGAATGAACGAAGCGAATGGGTTTGGCAGATGAAAAAGTGTTCTGGGAAGGAGACACTTCCTTGGACAGCCTGGAGGGAAACAGGAACTGAAAAGCAGCAGGTATAATCAGAGCGAGGGAAGAATGACACAGAGGAGGCCGAGGGCAGCAGATACCAGTGACCAAACAAGAGAGTTGGCTCAAAAGGCCTGCAGAGTTTCCTTGAGTCTCAGGGGAACAAAAGAAAGTCCTTTTAATAGCTTTCCTCAGGCCCAGCCTTGTGAGGAAGAAATCCCTTTTGAGCCCTCCACGCCTGGATTGTTACCCTATAGCAATCTGAGTTATGTAAATCTCTGTGAAGCAAGAAATGAAAAGTGCCTTCAGCACAGTGTCTCTTGGCTAAACTTGTTAGACATCTCTTTGTGATATGCTTAAGTTCAAAAAGGAATCACTGCCAAGATCATTTTGCTGTTTGTTATAACCACGATTAGTTCAACTTTCTAATCTTTCACTGCACAACTTTTTGAGAGAAATTTAATGCTGATAGGAGATAAAACTTATTTATTTGCCTAAGACTATATGCAAAAATAAAAAAAAATCTTGTTTACATGTCCAGGTATTTACTGATATGGTTGGTTTTAAATCCATCATCTTGCAATTTGTTTTTTATTTGCCCCATCTGTTATTTGTTCTTTTTTTTATTTTTTATTTTTTTGCTTTCTTTTGGGTTATATATTTTTATTATTCCATTTTATTTCCTTTGGTGGCTTGTTAGCTATAACTATTTTATTTTGTGTTAGTGGTTGCTTTAGGGTTTATAGTGTACATCCTTAATCTATTACAGTCAGCTTTCAGTGACAATATACCACTTCACATAGAGTATGAAAACCTTACAATAGCATACTTCATTTTCCTACCTCCAGGCTTTTGTGCTATTATTGTCATACATTTGACATTTGATTTCCACATTATAAACCCTACAGTACCTTGTATATGTTGCATTTTTTTTCTGTTAAACTGTTATCTTTTTAAGCATATTTTTTTTTAAAAGGCCAAGGTGGGGGGTGGAGTGTTTTATATTTACTTATCTTTGTACTATTTCCAGTTTTCTTCATTCCTTAGTACCTCCAGATTTCTTTCTAATATCATTTTCCTTCTGCCTGAAGGACTTCTTTTAAAAATTGATTTTGGTTCAGTCTGTTGTTGCGATGAATTCTTTTAGCTTTTATATTCCTGACAGAAACTTTACTTAACCTTCATTTTGAAGGAATTTTTCAATATTGCTCCACTGTCCTGCAGCTTACATTGTTTCCCATAAGAAATTTGCTGTCATTCTTACCTCTGTATCCACCCCCCACCCCAAACCTCCCCCACATATTCTTGGCACTTTTCTCTGACAGCTTTTAAAATGATCTCGTTATCACTGATTTTAAGCAGTTCAATTATAATATGCCTTGGTATTATTTTCATATTTCTTGCTCTTAGACTTTGCTGAATTTCTTGGATTTGTAGATTGGTCTTCATGAAATTTGGAAAATGTCTGGTCATTATTTTTTCAAATATTCTCTCTGTCCCTCTCTTTCAGGAGCTCTAAGCACATGTATCAGGTCATGTGAAGTTGTTCCACAGTTCATGAATGCTCTACTCATTTTTTCTTCAGTCTTTTTTTCTCTGAGTTTCATTTTGGATAATTTCTGTTGCTGTGTCTTTAAGTTATTTAATTTTTTATTCTGTTGAGTCTAATACATTGCAGTTTTCATCTTAGGCATTGTATCTTTTATCTTGCAAAGTTAAATTTGAGCCTTTTTAATATTTTCCATGTCTTAACATACTCAAGCATTTCTCTACTTTATTATCATATTAACCTATGGAATATAGTTATTACTGTTTTAATGTCCTTATTTACTGATTTTATTGTCTATGTCATTTATGGATCTTCATCTTCTTTTTTCAGAGACAGGCAGGCTGGGGAGAGGCAGAGGGAGAGAGAGAATCTTAAGCAGGCTCCATGCCAGAGTGGAGCTGACATGGGGCTCGATCTCACAACCCTGAGATCATGACCTGAGCTGAAATCAACAGTTGGATGCTTAACCAACTGAGCCCCCCAGGAACCCCTGGATCTGTTTCTATTAATGATTTTTTTTCTCTTCATTATGGATTGTATTATATACCAGTCATTGTTAAGTTCTCTGATCAATATTCTAGAGTGTTGTTCTGGGACACAGTTATGTTATTTGGAAATAGTTTGATCCTTTCAAGACTTTTAAGTTTTATTAGTCAGGACCAGAACAGCCTTTAGTTGAGAGCCAACTTTGCCCCACTACTGAGGCAATACTCTCTGCGTATTCTACCAGTACTCTGTGAATTAGAAGGTTCTTCCTCCAGATGGTGGGAGCACAACCTATCCCCAGTCCTGTGTGAGCTGTAGGGATTGTTTCCTCTGCTCCATTTGGGCAGATCTTTCCCTCAGGTAGTTTCCTCACACTCAAGCTCTGATCAGCAATCAGCAAAGGACTTGAGGGGAGCCCTCTGCAGCTCTCTGGATCTTCTTTCTGTGACTTTAACCTGGAAACTCTCTTTAAGCTAGAGCAGTGATAGGGATCATTTCATTTGTTGTCCATTTCTCAAGGATGATTATCCTGAGCTGCCTGATGTCCCACGTCTGAGAACCATTGTTTCATACATTTTGTCCAGTTTTTCAGTTGTTTCAGTTAGGAGGATAAATCTAGTCCCTGTTACCCCTTCTGAGCTGAAAGCAGATGTCTTTTTTTTTTTTTTTTAATTTTTTTTTAAAGATTTTATTTATTTGCGAGAGAGAGAATGAGAGACAGAGAGCATGAGAGGGAGGAGGGTCAGAGGGAGAAGCAGACTCCGTGCTGAGCAGGGAGCCCGATGTGGGACTCGATCCCGTGACTCCAGGATCACGACCTGAGCTGAAGGCAGTCGCTTAACCAACTGAGCCACCCAGGCGCCCTGAAAGCAGATGTCTTAAACTGTGTTAAACTGATGGTTCTCAAACTTCAGTGTGCGTCCGAATTAACTGGAAAGCTTGTTAAAACACAGATTGCTTGACCTCCCCCAGAGTTGCTAAGTAAGTAAGTGTGGGACCTGAAATTTGCATTTCTAATAAGTCCTCAGTTGATGCTGAAGCTTCTGGTCCAGGGACTACACTTTGAGAAGTACTGTGTTAAACTATTCAACTAAGAACGTATAGGTGATGTTCATCTCTGAATCAGTAACACAGTGTGAACACATTGATAATCAAGGCAAAGCTTGTCAGTCACAGGAAAACAATAATAAGTAAATATATTCATTCGGAGACACCTATATCAGAACTAAAAAAAACTGTTCATGTCCTCTGATCTCATAAATCCAGGAAATAAACTTCATAGAAACCATGTGGATCAATCTTTCCCAAACAATATTCCTTAGAACATTAGTAATCTGTGAGTTGTTAATAGGTTCTTTGTGAAAGGTTTCTATGGTTAAAAAGGGTTAGGAATCTGTAATATGTTAATGTACTCTATGAATTATCCAAGAGAAAGATAGAATATGAAGGGTTTCCCAGACTTATTTGACCACAAAACCGTTTTATTTTGCAAAACACCCATTAGCAACTTGAACTCTAATGCTCCTTGGAAGCCAGTTTTGGAAATACTGGAGCAGACCCTTGGCGTTTGTAAACTTACCATTTTCAGAGTTAGCAACTGGTCAGAAGATATTCCATTGCCATAGTAATCTGGGATTCTGCTGAAGCAAGATGGAGCCTGGGGAGTGAGTTACCCAGCTCATGAATGAGCTCAGCCCACTGTCCACAACACAAACCCTAATATGGCTTTCTAGTTTGCTGCTCTTCAGGCAGTAGCTTTTATGGTAATAAAAATCTTTGACTTGTGAAAGTGGCCCTGAGGAAAATGTCAGCTGTTGGTTTTGGCAATGGAAAGAAGTTATTAGGAAAAAAAAAAAGGAGGTGGAGATGGAGGTGATCTTAGAAAGAGGGTCTTAGCAAGAAAATAGATACATTTTAAAGGTGGTCTCCTAAATTTGGCAGGACTTGAATCTGTATGCAAATGAGCTCATTCTGTAACCTACATGGAAACCATAAAAAATGATTCATGAACTGTTTTAATGAGACACAAAACTTAGCAAGACAAAACATTACACATGTAATTGCTGACAGAAATGTAATTCAAGAGAAAGCCAGAAGCCGGGACAGGTGTTTTGGTGAAGTCACGTGAGGTGAAGACACTTAAACAGTAAATAAAATTTGTTTCTAGATTTTAAAGAGAAGCTTCTCTTTGCATATTATGATGCAAGAAGGGAGGTGTGGCCTTAGCTGACCACATTCCAAGGAAGTGAAATATATTTCATCCTAAGCTAAAGACCTCACAGAAGAAAATATCTGGGAAATAAATCTCGTGGCTCAGCGCATGGCAGAAAGCTGTAGAGGAAAAAAGTGCTGCTAATCACCATGATTCTTTTACAAAACCTGAACTCAAGTTCTCCTATTGCCCCATTCATACCCTGCTTAGGCATATTCTCCCATAATTTGACCAATGTTACCCAGTATCTACTCAGGGCCAGGTGGTATGATAGTTACTGGGGTTTTGAATGTAAAGAAGGCCGTGCCCCACCTGCCAGGAGCTCAGAGCAGTCACCTGACTTCCTGCCTCTTCTCCCAAGGGTGGAGGCCTTGTGAACTGTTGGAGACTGATCTTCTGTAGCTGTGTTGGAACAGCGACTCCTATTAAACTGTCAACTCCACAGGGCAGGTGTTTGATCTGTCTTGCTCATCTTCATATTGTACAGAATTCATACTTACTGATTAAATGAATATTCCCTAGAATAAAGTTTGAAAACAGTCTAGATACAGGCATACCTCATTTATCGCGCTTTGCTTTATAGCGCTTTGTAGATATACATTGTGGTTTTTACAAATTGAAGGTTTGTGGCAACCCTGCTTTCAGCAAGCCTATCAGCGCCATGTTTCCAACAGCATTTGCTCACTTCATGTCTCTGTGTCACATTTTGGTGATTCGCACAATATTTGAAACTTTTTTATTATTATTATATTTGTTATGGCGATCTGTGATCACCACTCGCTGAGAGCTCAAATGATGTTTAGCATTTTTTAGCAACAAACTATTTTTATTTTTTATTTTTTATTTATTTATTTATTTTTTTAAAGATTTTATTTATTTATTTGACAGAGACAGAGACAGCGAGAGCAGGAACACAAGCAGGGGGAGTGGGAGAGGGAGAAGCAGGCCTCCCGCCGAGCCGGGAGCCCGATGCGGGACTCGATCCAGGGACTCCAGGATCATGACCTGAGCCGAAGGCAGTCGCTCAACCAACTGAGCCACCCAGGCGCCCGCAACAAACTATTTTTAAATTAAGGTATGAACAATTTTTTAGACATGAAATCCAAGAATTAAATAATGTCAAGGGGAAAAACAAATAAAATAGAGTCATAGCGATTATATTAGTTATCTAAAGTATCCCAACTTTGCCTCCTCCAGGTGTAGGCTCCAGCTTTCCCCTGAGTTTGGCATGGCTTTTCCCCGTCTATGTCTGTTGACATCCTATCCCTTTAAGGCTCCATGGAAACACCACATCCTCCCTGGAGTAGGAAGACTTCCACGTCCCTTCCTCCTCAGAATTAACCTGCTAGAAGCTGCTGCTAATTCTCACCCAGATACCTCTAGCTTTACCTTCAGTGTCCACAGGTGCACTTCCAACGGCTAGAAGCAGCATGTCTGTGTTTGAGAATCTCCTCCAAACCGGGAGAAGGCTGCTCTGCCCAGGCTCAGCGGGCCGGAAGTGCTAACGAAGTAACTCGTTCTAGAGAGCCTCTGCTCCAAGACCGATGGAGGCTGTTTTAGCGTGCTCAGCTTGCCATAATCAAATATCATGGACTACTAGGTGCCTTAAGCACGAAATTTATTTCTCATAGTTGTGGAGGCTGGGAAGTCCAAAATCAAGAGGCCAGCTGCTTTGGTTCCCAGTGAGGCTCTCTTCTTGGTTTGGGTCAGTAGTCTCTTGCTGTGTCCTTAACATGAGGGAGAGAGAGAGCAAGCTCTCTGGTGTCTCTTCCTGTAAGGGCACTAATCTTGTCATGACCTCATCTAAACTTAATTACCTCCCAAAGGCCCTATGCCCCAATACCATCGCATCGGGGATTAAGATTTCAACATATGGGACACCTGGGTGGCTCAGTCCGTTAAGCGTCTGCCTTCGGCTCAGGTCATGATCCCAGGGTCCTGGGTTCGAGTCCCGCATCGGGCTCCTTGCTCAGCGGGAGCCTGCTTCTCCCTCTGCTGGCCGCTCCCCCTGCTTATGTGTGCTCTCTCTCTCTCCGATAAATAAATAAAATCTTAAAAAAAAAAAAAAAGATTTCAACATAGGAACTTTGGAAAAAACAACACTCGATCCATAACACTGGTAAATAAGCACCTCATTTCCTTTGTAACTTGGGTGGAACAACTCTGAGGTTGTGTTCGTATCATTTCCTGGTTTCCCCAGGAGGTTAAGCTCCCGTTGCCCACAGTGGTGACTGGCTTGATAATGCATTTTATGTCTGCTACCCTCTCTTCTCTGTCTCACTTGCCCATTCACCTTCCTTCCTATACTTTCAAAAGAAAAGTCCCTATTCTTGCATCCTTGTATCAGGACCTGCTCCCCATCTGAGCTCCAGTGTTCCCGTGTTGTAATATGTCTCACATTATGCTCTTTAATGCAGGGTTTTATGAACATCTAGACTCTCATAACTAAACCATAAACTCTTTTGAGAAGAGAAATTTCTTTAAATGCAGTTCCCCCCAAAGCCTAACAAAGTACCTTGCATATAGCAGGTGCTTTAAAAATACCAGATTAAGTAATTACATTAATCAAACTAAGGATTTTTATAAGAAAGGCGCTATAGCCTTCTAACACCGAAATGGTTCACAGCATTTTCTGTACCACTATATAAATCAAATTATTTAAGCGCATTTTTATGAATCATAATTATTGATTTAGAAATCTCATAAGCTGTTCCAAGTTCAAAATGAATCCTCAAGTGTAAGCAATAGATTAAATATATTTTAATATTTTCTGGTTGAAAAACTCGGCACTCACTGAGGGAGTCATAGGAGATAAGATTTGAATTGAGTCCCTATTTCTTAACACAGCATTCAAAGACCCACGTGTCTATCCACCCCTCACCTCCCTTATCAGCTTTATCTCTCCTATTTCACCGCGGCTGTGGGCACAGTTGTGTGATCTTCATGCAAATGACCTCCAGTCAGGTTTATCTTTGTTAACAAAACTGCATAATACCACAGATCTCACGTCCTAAGAAAACTTACCGTTGTTTTAAAATGGAAAAAAGATATATGCTATGAGGAGAAAAAAAACAACTCCTCCAGATAGTAATGCTTCCTCAGACCCCACTTTGCTTCCCTGTCATTACCAAATTGTCTATGAGTCTTCATTAAGAAACTGATTCAAACAGCTAGAGATTTGTTAACATGATTTGAATTGAAGTAATGTTGTTATGCCCTTCGACGTTATTTCCAAGGTCTAATTCTGTGGCGTGTCTTGAAGACAGACATAGACATCTACAAGACACAGAGAGGCAGGGACCACACCTGTACGTCATGCAGAATCACAGGAACATAAACAATACGCAACACTTTTTTTGAGTAATAATACAAGGAATACTCATTCATGGTGGAGATGTCGGTCGATACAGAGAAGTGAATAGTTACACTTCTGATCAAAGCAAAACACTAACATTTTAGTGAATACCCTTTCGGACTTTTTATATACTATTTTACATGCAGCTACAAGAGGCCCGCTCTTTTTTGCACTCAGCAATGTAACGCGATGCGGCCAACACTGCACACAGGCTTACGTAACACCCACTCACACTTCTGACACGGCTTCCTGTACTCCAGAGGCTAGAAAGCTAAACATTTCCAAAACTCCCTTGCAGCTTGGGTTCCACGTGTAACCAAATTTTCATCAAGTCCTGATGGCAGATACACACCCTGAAAACGTATATGGAAGGCAAGTGAGTAACATGAGGTGACGACCATGGTCAGGGACAGCATATCTCCCAGTAGCTGAAGCAGAAAGCCCATTCTCAGACTCTGGCGGAATAGATACTGAGAGGCAGTCCTGGGCAGCAGAGGGGTCTCGTTAAAACTGCACCATGCTGGGGTCAGGCACTGATTCTGGCTCCTACTGCATTGTTTGCTTTCCTGCTTCTCTTGGAAATTCTGTTATCTGCAACTGTCTGCCACCTAACTACATGTGAACACCCTTCCACGTCAAAAAAATACATGACTATAATATATCATTGCTGCTAGTAGAATCATATAATTCAGAGCTAAAGGGTCTGTGGTGATCAGCTAGACTTAGAGGAAAATTAAGTTCAAAAAAGTTAAATAACTCACCCATTTCCTCAAGTGGATAGAGGTGGAAGGAAGACCACATGCTTGTTTCCCATGCTGTGTCAAGAATTTATTCCATCCTTGTGCCCCCAAAAGGTAATGGGACAAAAATGGATGTGCCCAAATTAAACTTTGGTGTTTCCACTCTGTCGAACGTGCTCATCCAACATGTGGCAGGCTTTAGCTCAAAGAAGATAGAGTGTGTTGGCTTTTTCATGCACTTGCTTCCTCTCTACACCCACCTCCATTTCTACCCCACCCAGCCCCAGCACATGTCCCATCCCCAGACCTGCTCCCCAGGTTGAGACCACCGAGGCTTATTTGTGGTGCCACTTCTCGTCATAGCCTTCACACCAGCCAGCTATGGCGTAGAGCATGTCTGCACACTGCAAAGGTTCATGTTTGGTTTGCCTGAATGAAGACTTGCCCCCAAGGAGCTCACAGTCCTTAGTGCTAGCAGGCAAAATTATTGTTCTGCTCTTCTTGTATGAGAGGAAAGACTCATCGGTGAAAGGCCCCATGCGGTAAGGGGAAAGAGTGTGAGGTTTGGATCCAGACTGGATTTGAGTCCGAGCTCTGCCACTTCCTATGTGGCTGTGAGACAAGATGTTCACTTTCCATGAGTCTCACTTTACCCATCTGTAAAATGGAAAAGAAGATACTGATCTTTTCTTTCTTTTTTTTTTTTTTTTAAAGACTCCATTTATTTATTTGACAGAGAGAGAGATAGCAAGAGCAGGAACACAAGCGAGGGGAGTGGGAGAGGGAGAAACAGACTTCCTGTGGAGCAGGGAGCCCGATGCAGGGCTGGATCCCAGGACCCTGGGATCATGACCTGAGCTGAAGGCAGACCTTAATGACTGAGCCACCCTGGCGCCCTGAAAGATACTGATCTTAAAAGGCTGTTGTTTGGACCAGAAGAAATATTCCTATAATGTTTGACATGCAAGGTTTCATTCAGCAAATGATTATTGTTCAGCAAATGGTTTAGCAAATGGTTATTGTTACTGGGGTTGCTGGACATGCTGTCAGCTTGAAGAACGGCCTATGGTGTGTACTTGGGCTCTTCCTCATTTATGGTTTTACAGCCGAATTTGGACAGGAGACGAAGATCCCTCCAGCATAGCCCAGTGCCCTTTCACGGAGGACTCAGTTAGCTTTACAAGTCCATGTAAACATGTAGAGTTGAGCTCATACCCAGCCCTTAACAGGCCAGTGGAGTTCGGTTCTGCTTCAGCATGTCAAGTCTTCTGTTGAAGTGAACACAGGGACAAATAAATCAAAAACTTGAGTCTTTTAACACATGGCATTATTTAAGAATTAGCAATGGGAATTGGGTATTCCCACAATCTTTTTTGGAATGGGGTAGGTCAATAATATTTAAAGTAAAATCTAAGTCAGCTTTCCTTATAAACATAGAAATACAGAATTTATAGGAGCTTTTTTAAAAGTTTTAACCTTTTGTCTATAGCTCAACACTTCTCTTAATGAGGTGTGAGATGCAGAAACATGACAGTTTTTATTTTCTTTTAGAAGAGAAGTTTCATTTTACAAATGACTTTCAATCCCATATGTGACCATTACAGAAAAAGCCTGGCGGCAAATGCCATAAATAATCAAGTGCCTATCAATTATAGCAATTGTGCATTGTTTCCAAAACGCTATTAACCTTCTTTACATCACTTCCCAAAAAAGTATTCTATATGTATATATATTATGTATATACACATATATGTACATATATATGTATATATATGTATACATATGAATGATGTTTTAAGTGGAAATTTTTATGAGATTTTCCTCTCGTGCTTTGTTCAGTGATCAAAATATATGGAAATCTTGTTTAACTACATTTGAAATAAACTATACACCCAAATGCTAATTTTTAAATCCCAAATTAGACTAATTTACTTAGACTTTTTCTGAATGGGGGAAAAAAACCAAAATTCTTCAATAAACCCTACTGCAAATTTTAAAAATTTTCCTTGAAATTTGGTGGATAACTATACATTCATTTTTATGTAATCTGTAGCAAAAAAAAATTCTGTTAAAAGTTGGAGTATTTATATTTTACTTTCCTGGAAGTGTCTGGTGTTTCTTATCACAAGTGAGATAATATAAAATTATTTAATACATCCCTAGTGTGCTCTGTTCTTCATGGTAAAATTTTTGGAGGGAAGATATAAGTTTCCTAGTGATTGTGACTTTGAGAATTTATTCTCATCAGAACAATATCTTAAGACAGCAGTTAATATTTGTGGGAAACTTCAGAAGTGTGACCTTTCTTAGAAAATTCCATTCTGTGCATGTATACACAATCATATACTTATTCAATGTTGTCCTATAACCAAGAGGTCAAGTAGCGTAAGAACTGGAAAATGGTAATTGATTTGGCGGTTGGGACCCTCTCTGGCCACAGTAAGAGGCTCAGGGTCTCTCACGAGAGTGTAAAGTGTCAGCCAGGCACTTCAAGGCTTAACAAGCCTGTAGAATCGCCTTCCAAGCTCACCCGTGTTTTTGTTGTCAGGAGGCTTCAACTCTCTGCAGCTGCTGGCTGGAGGCCTCTCTTCTTCACCATGGGGCCCCTTCAAGGCCACTTGAGGGTCCTCCTGACATGGCAGCTGGCTTCCCAAGAGCAAGTGATGAGAGAAAGAGACAGAGACACAGAGACACAGAGACAGAGATAGAAGGTAGTGAGAGGGATGAAAGAGAAAGAAGTCGCCATGCCCTTTTTTACTTAGTCTTAGAATCATACACTTTATTCTGTTCTCTAGAAGCAAGACACTAAACCCAGCCCATGCTCCAGGGGAGGGGAAGGAAATTCCACCTGATGAAGTGAGAAGTATCACAGAATTTATGGACATAGTTTTAAACCACCACAATCAATTGGAACTCCTGATTGCAGGTAACAGAAAATCTATCTCAAAATAAAATTAAAAAAAAAAAAAAAGAAATAAACAACAGTGGGGATTCATTTGCTCCCAAAACGAAAAGATCCTGCAGGTAGACAAACTTCATGAGCCCTTTGTTCAGAGCTCGACTCCATTTCTCTGCCCTCTCTGTGTTGAATCATTCTCGGGTGGGCTTCCTACCAGCAAAAATGATTGCAGCAACTCTGGGCCTCATGTATGCACACAGAACTTTCCAGAACATGTAAGCATGGCTCTGTGTCAGCATCCCCCAGAGTTCAGAGATTCACTCTGATAGGATGGGTTTAAGTCACACATGACCCCCACGCCCTATCCAAACCAGGGCTGGAAGGCCTTGATGGGCTCCAATAGTCCATCCCTGAACCAGGGCTTATGGACGCACATCCCTGAAACCACACAGATGCCACACAGAGACCTGGGCCTCGGGGAAAGAGGAACAGATGCTCGAGAGGCCACCTCGAGTACCTACTACGAAAGTCAGGGAAGTTTTGCCAGCTTTTTAAGATATTTTTAAGATAACAGCAGCTTTGTAATGTGAGAGCAAAGGAAGCTGTAGAGACTGAGGAATTGAAGAGCAAGAGAATGTAACTAAGAATGCTAAAAAATGGGATCGAAGGCACCCTCGGAGTGGATATTCTTGGTAAGGGGTTGGAGAACAACCTCTTCCTCTGACATCATCGGGGACAGCAAGTATAAACATGGGAGAAAACACAGCCGGTTAGAGAAGGCAGGCTGAGCATATGTTGGCTGTGGTTGGGAATGTGAATGAAGGAGGGGAGGTCACCAACTGAACATAAGGGAGAAAAGTGAAACAGGGCATTCACGAGGTTGAGAGAAGGTGGATGGAACAGACCATCTTGGAGATTAAGAGTAACCATATTTCTCATACTTGTCCAACTAGGAAAACTCTGCTGTAATAAGAAAGCATAAGTTTAGCTGGAAAAGCTAGAAAGCTCTGAGAGGAAAGAAAACATCAGTAATCCTGTAACAGAAGTGATAGCACTGAAGGAAATAGTTTTTTTGTTTATCTGTTTGTGGGTTGTTTTTTTTTTCTTTTTTTTTTTTTTTTTTGAGAGAGAGCGTGAGGGGGAGGAGGGGCACAGGGAGAGAATCTTGAATCTTGAATCTTGACTCTTGACATGGGGTTTGATCTCAAGACCCTGAGATCATCACCTGAGCTGAAATCAAGAGTTGGATGCTTAGCCGACTGAGCCACCCAGGTGCCCCGGATATTGTATTTTTTGGAGAAAGAAGGGTAAGAAATAATGCAAGTTATAATGAAGTAGGAGTTTCAAATAAGTTTTGAAAAAAGCAACTATGACAAATATCAAGAATAAGATACTCTAATCTACCCTTCAAAATTTAAGCATATGTAACTTACATGATTCTTTTCTCTGACAGAAAATGCATCACAGACTATTAGGCTTGAATATGAGTAATTTTTAATTCCTACCACTGCTGCTAAATCTTGGCTAAGAAACAAGATGGAACAGCTGCTTTATTATTATTATTATTATTATTATCATTAAGCATGTAGATTAGCAAAGTGAGAATTTGTATTTTCCTTTATTTCACATATACTAAAAAATTCCTCTTCACTGTAGCCTAGCTGGCTTCTGGGAAGGAATCCTTGCCCTAAAATAAAACAAAGAGGCTCTATGTTTATATTCACACTCATCTGGTTCAGAGTTTTGTTAAGAAAAAGTAGCATGAAATAAAAATAATAAAAATATTTGAAAAATCTGAACTTGAGCACAAGGTCATGAAGAAAAGCAACCTTGGTTCAACTTGCCTTAGGATAGTGACCTTGATGAAGAACTTTCATTTGAAATTGTTTAATGGGTTCCAGAGAATGAAAGAGCTGTTACAAGTATAATGTGCATGTCTTGGGAAAAAGAAACCTCCTGCTGGACACATTTAACCTTTATTTTTGCCTCTTATAAGACTGAAGGGGTCAAACAGACTAGGGCCATATGGAATTCAGAAGGGCTTATTCTTCTCCCACTAGCTCTTCCCCAGGCACACAAATTACTTTCTACTAGAAGGCTCTTAATTATTTTGGAAACACTTAATACTGTCTTACTACCAAACCTTTCAGTAGACAACATAAGATGAATGCTCAGCAAAACACAGTTTCTATTTCTTTCTCAAGGCAGAAAAGGACATCGAGATAGCTTTGCTTAACATAACAACCTACATTTATTGAGACTTTACCACGAGCCAGACACGCATTTTACATACATAATCTGACTTAATCCTCCAAACAATCCTACGAGTTGTGTAGTATCATCATCTCACAGATAAAGAAAAAAGATGTGAAGAAGTCAAGTATTGGGCCAAGCTCCCAGAGCTACTACGTGGCAGGGCTGTATGTTGAAACCATATCAGTTTGTTTCCAAAGCTCATACTCTTTCTTTTGGCACCATTCTCTCTAATCATCCGAAATAATTTCTTAATATTTACAAGGAAAAGAGTCAACAGTTTAAAGAAATGTGTAAAGGGAAATAAAATACTTGTTAAAATGTTGATAATTAAATACAAATACAGATTTATTCAAAATCAAATCTAGTACTTTATCCCCAGACTCACTGTAAAATACGCTGAGACAAATACATTCAGGATCAGAGAGCAGAAATACTTCTAGGTTAGAAGTAAGCCAAACTTCAAAGGATAGAATGAGGCTGTGAAATTGAGGGACAACATGAGCCTCCGAAAGCAAACAGGTCAGGTCCTGAAGACATCAAGAACCCAAGGGTAGGGGAGAATGGACCAATGGTTCGCTGAAAATCAGCACAGTAGTGACGTGCACAGAGTTTCATTCAGTAGAGACACTACAGAAACCTGTGCAAGAAAAAATAAGTATGGTAAGCAACAGAGTTAGAGTGAATGTAGAATCTGAGAACAGAACCGTCCCGTCAGCCCCAGGAGTCATGTCACTTTTACATTAGCCGATATCATGAAGACATGGATTGCCCATATTTAGAAAAGCTCACAGCAGGCAGGAATACTTCCAGACTCCGGCCACAGTATCAGGACATGTCAGTCACCACTATGTGTTTTTGCACAGTACTTGGTGAGCGGAGACTATAAGGCTGCTATTCTAATGAGTTTAGCCTGGATTAGCCCCAGCATAGTATCAAGTGCTGCAAGTTGTCCTGCAGATGTGGTTCTCAACCGATGCCCTCGGCCCTCTCCCCACGAGGGCATCTGGCAAGGTCAAATTTTGTTTTTGATAATTACAAAGTGGAGGGAAGGGTAATATTGGCATCTGGTGGGGGGAGGCCCCCACGACAAAGAATTACCCAGCCCAAAATGTCAAGTGTCCAGGTTGAGAAGCTCTGCATTTGCGGTTGGAGGAATAGTTTCAGTAACAGCCTTTTTCCAGCTCCCCATTCTGCCATGTATCAATTCTTAGGGATCGTGGCTTCTGGCACAGATGTCATCAGTAGGCCTAGAATGTGAACCAGAGAGAGCGGCATTGTTCTTTCCATCTCAAACAATAAATCATCCTGCAGCTCAGGTATGAGGTCCCCTGCGTGGTCACTGACATCCTTGGACTCTTCGGTGCCCTGGTTTCTTCTGGCTGGGTTTAGGTTTCTTCCCCCTCGGCAGCGTGTGCCCTCGCGGTGGGAAAAGCAAAACACTTGGGGAATGAGGCGTTTTCGCAACGTCATTTATTTAGTCTAGATGAGATATTTTGCTCTTTAAGAACAGGAAGGTTGCGGATTCCCAGAAGCTGGAAATGGGAGCAGAGACTGTCCACTGGGGAAGTTAATCACGTGAGTTTACTTACAAGGTAAGGCAAGGGAGAGCGTGGCGGAAAGCCCCGATTCGGCCCATTCTCTACTTGTGGGAGCCTCCTCGACCTTGGACTGCTCCCTCCTGAAGGAGAACTGGCGCCCGCGGTGGGAATGGTACGTTTCAGGGCGGCGGGGGCTGTTCCCCGACAGGACAGTCTCCGGGCTCGGTCTCTCTGCAGGTTAAGGAAGTCTCCTTTTTCAACTGCTAATCACTTCTGGAAACTGCCGGGTCCCGTGGGGAAGGAGGAGGGGTCGGGCCGGCGGGAGGGTCTCGGGACGTGGGAAGATGCCAGGCGGGCGGGAAACAGCAGGAAGAGGCGGGATTCTGCCCTTTGTCTCTCGGGCCCTAGCCCGAAGCTGAGCCCCGAGCGGCCCCCGCTCCAGACGCCCCCGGCCCTCCCGAGCGAGTCCAGGAATCCGCCGGGCGGGGCGGGGGCGGGGCTCGCAGGCCACGCCCACCAGGGAGTCTTTAAAAGGTGCGGGCGCTCGCGTCGTCGGTGTTCCGGGACTGCCGCGGGCTCCCTCTGGTGTGGCTCTGCTATCTCCGCCGGCGTGCGTGGTCTGCCCCGACTCGAGTGAGTAGTGGCGGGGGGGGAGGTGGGGGGTAGGGGGCGCCTCCGCCTACCGAGGGGGAGGGAGGTTGCACCGTCTCCCGGGGTCCTCAGGACGTCCTGCTGGTGGTCCCCCATCTCCTCTGACATCCCCTTGCCAAGCTCCACTTGCCGCCCCCCGCCATCCTCCTCACCCCGGCGCCCCGGTCCCCCCAGCCCCCCTCCACACACCTGTCCGGCTCCCCACGGCCGCCCCGGCCCTGTCCGTCCTCGGATCCCAGGCCCTTAGGGCAGATAAATACTCGCGCGTGACCTCCCCACGGGTTGCCCCGTACCGGTTTCTCTGGGAGAGAGGCGGGGCCGAGAGTTTCGCGTTGCTGCTAATCCGCTTTTTAGTAGCTTTGGGCCCCCTCCTCCAGCAGCCGGTTCTCTCTCCGCGAAGGGGAGGGCGGGATCCGAGTCTCGGGGTCTCCTCTGCCCGGAGTGTGCTGCTCTGAGGGCGATCTTACCGGGGGCTGGTTGGGAGTCCTGGGAGTGAGGTGGGGGCTTCCACAGCCCGCTGAGCCCAGAATCCTTCCCCTGCTGCGGTACAGAGCTTCTGGCAGCCCCATTGTTTGGTGGTCTCTGCCCACCAAGCACTGAACCTTAAATGTTGAAGAACAGCAGTGAAACATCAGGTCGATCACTCCCAGCTTTTCCCGGGAACTTTCTACTATTCAGGTACAAACAGGAAAGCCAGAATGCTTGGTTGTGAAATTCTGCAACAGGTCCTGAAAATCACATCCTGAGTTCCAAAGCTCCACGTAGGCAGCCCCTGGGGGGAGGGGGTTTCCAAGCGGGGAGACACTCAACCTTCCTCCCCCTTCCCCAAGCCCGGACGTTTGTTGAAGGATATTTGTTTAAATAGTTACCCAAAATGTTCAACCTGTTTTATTTGCAGGCTGCAGGCTAAGCACATTTTCACTTTATATGTGCTTTCAATATAGAAAATCTTGTAATTTGGGGTAGAAGTTTTTTAACTCAGGCAGTAAAAGTGGTCTCGTTAGTCCTTTTCTAATTAACCTGTTTTCAAGCTCTACTTAGGAAATGCCAAGAATTCAAATAGGACAACTACAGATTTGGCTATAATTTGACTCAGATTTTTCAGGAAAGAGATGGGCGATGGATTCTAAAAATGAATCACATAATTTCAAAACTACATACCAAACCATAACTGATTTTATGAAGTCCACCCGGTCCACCCTCACTATCCCTGGTCATTGTTCTCTCAGGTTGACTGCTGCTAGTACTTGATCAGTATTTCTCAGTGTTCTTTCTACTCTGGATTCTAGTTTTCTTTACTCTTTTAGAGTGAAATTACAAGAGGCAGGATCTGCATCTCATCAGTCTTTGAGACTCACAGTACTTGCCTGGGTGCCTTAAACACAGCTGGACCAGAGCCAGTATTGGTTAATTGAATGAAGAAAGGAAGGAGTAAGGTTGCAATTGTCGGGGACAAATATTTCATTGGACTCAGGCAATAGATAACATTAGCAGGTTTGATCTAAGGTTTTGATTATAGATTTTTAACGAATTCCTTCAAATGTATTCAAATACTGATTGATACAAATACTGATATGCTAAATACTGTGATAAAGGCAATACTCATTGGAGGTCTGATGAAATTGCCAAATAACTTGGATTTGGGGGAAATTGTATTTTATACTAAAAACAATTTTGTACTAAATACAATTTAATACGATAAAATACAATTTTATACTAAAACAGCAAGAATGTTGGCATAGCATAAAGGGAACGGCAATAAATGAGGAGCTTTAGAAGCCTAGCTCCAGCCTCAGCATTGCCACTACATGGCCATGGAAATGAGGGCCTCTGATTTTGCTTCTCTGCCAAGAATGAGGTAAATCGAATGAGCTGTGGAGAGCCAGCCTCCTAGGGGTTGGTGTCATGGCCTGGTGAAAAGGACAGGACTGACCAGTCCCCCCAGTCTCTTGCAGCTCCAGCCCATTGGTTTGATGACCTTGGGCAAGTTACTTTACTCTCTGGCCTCTGTTACCTCATCTTATAAAATGGATGTAATAGCATGTACACCAGGGTTGTCATAAGCCTTATTGATCTTGATCCTTGAACAAAGCCCAGCTCAGCCAGGGAGAGATTCCTTGTCATTAGACACTATTGTGAACTTTGTTGAATATATGGGGAAATGGCTCTCAGTGAAAGCCTGAACTGAACAGTATCTACTGGCCTTGCCTGAGGAGCAGGTTTCTTCCCTTTGCAGATATTCCCAGGTTTCCTCCAGGTACTGTGTCATTTCTTGGGCTGGTATTTGCATGGCGGACCTGGGGTTCTGTTGGGTGGGGATCTCTAGACTCCCTTGGGGCCTTGATTACCCAGGAAGGTGACACTTAACTGTTTTTGTGTGGTGAACCCTCTGGCCATCCGGTGAAACGTCTGAACCCTTTCTCAAAATGTTTTTAAGTGTATAAAAATAAAGTCCGTGGTACCAAGTTCACCAGTTCCCATTATTCCAAGGAAACTGTGGTCCCACTTTAAGAACGCTGACTTGAAGTTTTCTCAGACTAGATTGTGGAGGAACCTGGCACAGTTCTGATTGTTAAAAAATTTTAAGTTTTGGTGTAAATCAAGGGGAAGAACCAATAGAATTACACTGTGAATCATTTGCAGAGGATATCAGGTTCCTTGCTTTTTTGTTTACTATCTCGTTGTGCCAACGGTACTACTAATTGTCCTTCACTAATAAAAAGAGGACAGATGCCAGGTAATAAATACATTAAGGCCAAATAGCTTCCCGGTTCACTATAGGAAAGAAGGTTTCATGGTGACTTCCCAGTACTTCTGAAAGAGGAAAGTAAAGAGAGAATCGGATCCTCACGTAGTACAAGAAATGCCCAATTTAAAAAGAACCTGCGCCAGAGCCAGAGAAGTCACTACTATATTTGTGTTGCCAACAGTGGTTTACTTCTAGCAAAACATCAATGAAACAGGGGCACCTGGGTGGCTCAGCCATTGGGCGTCTGCCTTCGGCTCGGGTCGTGATTCCAGGGTCCTGGGATCGAGCCCCGCGTCGGGCTCCCTGCTCCGCGGGACGCCTGCTTCTCCCTCTCCCACTCCCCCTTCTTGTGTTCCCTCTCTCGCTGTGTCTCTCTCTGTCAAATAAAATCTTAAAAAAAAAAAAAATCAATGAAACAAACTCTGTAGCTTATTTGAATTTTATTGGTGTTGATTTTTAAATTGAATTGGTAATTTTGTTTTGGTTTCACAGTTACGAGCCACTTGATGTCTCTATACCTCAGCTTCTCCACCCATAAAATGGGTGTAACGATAATGTCTCCCTTCGTCGTGATAAAGGTTAAATGTTAGTATAAGTAAACTACTTAATATAAGTAACACATATGTAAGCTTTATATAAGTATTTGTAATTATTATTACCTACCACGTGGCAAGCAGTATTCTAAATGCTTTCCATATATTGTTTAACCTCAGAACTAGTTTATGATATGAATAAGCATTATCTCCATTTTTAAAATGAGAAAACTAGCAGATCAAATAACCAACATCAGATCATTTGGCAAATAAGCAGTAGTCTTGGCATATAAATCTCAGTCTGAGTCCATGTAAAAATCACACAAACGTTAAATTGTTTGAATAATTAAATATCTTGCAGTTCACACAGATTGTGGATTGCTGTGGCAGATGCTGGGGGTCATGGTGAACACATTTTTAGCCTAGTTGCACTCTAATTGCAATATGTGATTTGGCAAGTAGTATCCAAATCTGTGTCAAGGATTTTGCTGTACCCCACATTGAAGACAAAAGTGGAAAGAGGATATAGAATTAGTAATTAATGGTGAGGCTGAAGTGGACACAGGAGAACTTACTGGAGAGAAGGAGGGATTCCTCTGTAGTGAGGATGGACTTAGGGAGGCAGAGAGGAGGGGTAGAGAGCTTTTTGGCTGAGAGTAGCAGACGCTCACTCACTGGTAGCTGGATCCATGAAGACTGGTCAGAGAGGAAGGCATTCCTGTGTACAAGGAATTCGGTAACTCGAGGACTGATTGATCATTCTCAGGTGATCGGAGATGGTCTCAACCCTTCCATCAGATATGGGAGTTTGGGGGACAGCTTGTGGTTCTGGAGTCAAACAGGAGTGAGTGGAGCCCGGATCTGCATGTCTAGAGGTCAGTGACCTCAGCAGGTCACCTAACGCCTGAACTTCTGTAGCCAGATTCAGGCCCCGCAGTGCTGCTGAAGGAAAAGGAAGCCAGCGTTTGTGGGGTACCAGCTCTCTGCCAGGTACCTCAGACGTTATCTCATTGAATCCTCCAACCACCCGATGAGAGACCGTTGTCGTCTGTTTCCAAGTATGTATAGCAAGGAAGTTGAGATTAAGGAACTTGGCCAAGATCACAGAGCTGCTGACTGACTTTCAACCTTATACGTAAGTTCCACGCTCTTTCTCTTACACCAGGAATGTCTTAAATCTGGCACACGCACCGCAGCTTCCGTGGCAGACGTTCGTAATCATAGCCATCTTTAATGCGGCATCTTGATGGAACTTCAGAATCTTTTCGAATATAGTTCCAGGAGCCCACTATCAGTAAATCTACAAGATGAACCGGTTTCTGCCATCCCTGTACAAGTAGACCCTGCAGACGTTCGAATCCCTTTCTACATGCCTCTGTGTCATGCGTTCTATGGTAGCGCCATTATTTGTTTCCATCGTTCTGCCACCAAAGCAGAATTCCCTGAGGAACTGGCCCCCTTCCTTATAACCAACCATTTCAGCCTCAGTGCCTAACCCAGGAAATGGCTTATGAAATGCTGGATGAATACACTTATGTGAAATCTTCAGACAGGAAAGCATTGTACAGTGTTTCTTAGCTGCCCCTACCCTAGAAGAATTACTGGCAATACAGAAAAGAAGTTAGGATTTAGCTGGATGAGGGAGGGCAGAAAGTCAGTTTCCCTGATGGGGAGGGATTTAGAGGTGTCATGAAGGAATGGCTATATGAGATGAGTGGGAGATGAGGATTGATAACAAAACATTTTACCTTGAGTATATCATTATACATTGAGGGCCTCCTATAAGCATGTTTTCATCTCATTCTCTCAATAACTCTATAAGAAAGGCACATTATCCTCATTTTACATATGAAGGAAATGAGACTGTGTTGACTTCAAAATCCATGCTCTTAATTCACCCTTAGGCTGAGCTGTCTTGAAGATTTGGCTTTGGTAGAAGGAGCCAAATGGAACATGGAGCTGCTCACTAAGACATGAAGTCTATCCTTGGTTCAGTGGTATTCACTTAGATATGGGAAGTAGACTAACCAGATAGTTTGGTTAAGTAGAAGGAAGCATTTTTAGAATGGGCATTGAGTAAAGCTTAATTTCCAATTAACTACAACTCTCAAACTCTGTTAAAAATCATTGTAATTTGGGACAATGCTACTAACTACATATTCTTTCACTAGTGACCCCTCTGGATGTGTCTCAAGATGAAACTGGTTTATAATAAATCTCCCTTTTGGGAAATTGGATTCTACCCAGGATCTAGGGTAATAACAAAACCCTGTATGTAGTAATAAAATGTCAAAGCTTCTGGAAGTATTTAGAATCTGGGTTTATAGACGGATTCACTCCAAACCTCTAATATCAGAGCAAAAAACTTACACTGCAAGTGGCGACATGTAGACTCTAGACTCATGGATTCAAGACACTTAGATTCTAAAATAAGATGCTAAATGCAGAACAGGTGGTGTGAGAATGATCCATGTGGTCACTCTGTGGCTCTTGTTGATTATCTAGAGAATGAGGTAACTTTACCACAAGGTGACTCAGATTTAGATGATAGTAATTTTCTCCTAGGGGTAAGTCTTAGGAAATTTTGGGTGGTGTCTTTGCCTGGGGAGAAGCAGCAAAGAGAAACTGCATATAGGTGTTTAGATGTAAACCAAGCTTTTTAATCTAACACAGCGGATAAATCCTAGCGTTAGAACTCTTTCAGACATTGAAAAACAAAGAACAGACGGAGAAACAGAGAATAAGCCTGTGTTTGGCCTCTTTCGCGTGGTATGTGCAAAGTGAGATTTCATTCCTCCTCTCACTATTCTGTAAATTAATGCATAGGACTGGGGAAAGGCATGCAGCCCAGATTGCTCAGTGCAAATCCAGTTTGCTGTGATTAACGTCAGCCGTTGGGGAGTAGTGCAGCCAAAGGCCTGTAGGAACCGCGAAGCTTTAGAATTTTGTTCTGTGCATAACCATGCCCAGAGTGACAGAAATGGAAGATCATCACACTTCCTCCTGCCAAATTCAGGAAATGTCCATTGGGGTTCACCCTAAAAGTATAAATTTGAACTTCATTTCTTTGGTACCACAAATGGAACTATCATCACACTTACAGTGTGTTTGAATGTTCCCAAAGAAGGTTTATGAGTGACTCATCAGCTAAGTTTTTTCTTTACTGTGTTTGTGGCTCTGAGCTACGCTCTTCTATAGTGGGTTTCCTTACTGGAGTACTTACAGCAGGATGGACAATATGAGAGGCCCCTTCCATTTTCAAGCTCACAGTTACTAGATGTCTGCCAAAACGTTTGCTCACCTTCTTATATCTTCACAATATCTCCTTTGGATAGAGAGAGCTACCTTTCCCTGTCTTACAGATGAGAAAACTAAGCCCAAGTTTGCAGAACCATCTTAACAGTGATGTTAACCCAGATCTACCCAAACCAATCTTCCTCCATCCCTCCCTCCCTCCCTTCCTCCCTCCCTTATTTCCATGCTGAAATATTTCAGACACACAAAATAGAGAATCCTATAAGGAACACCCAACTACTCAGTATCCAGCATAAAAAATAAAGCATAACTCCAGCTGAAGCTTTGTGAGGATGCTCTTTCTATTATACCGTTTGCTTGGACCACAGAGAGGGTTATGCAGAAATCCTTACGAAAGCCTTGAAACTGGATGGAACTTTTAAAATGTTAATGACTTGGAAATTTTACTTAGAATCCAAAAATGTGACAAAGAGAAGTAGACCAGTGCTACCTTTGTGTTGATCAGCATAAGATTGGACTGAGAACTGTACAGACAGGTTGAAAAAGGGAGAGTTCTTTAAAACAATAGAAGTTATCTTGACATGTGCCAAGTACTCTGGTAGATGGTGGGGAAGACAGAGGTGTGGTCCCCACCCTAGAGGGGAAAAGACTTTTCACACAGAAGGCTGAATGTTGTAACACTTCGCTGGGTATTTCCTGAAAAGTGACTCCTTTGGCTCGTGTGGCATGGGCAGTAGAAATCAGACTTGACTTACAAGAAGTGAATTTAAGTAACTGAATTACATAAAATTACATAAAAAACCCTTTTTAAAAATCCAGGCTGCTTTTTAATAGAGAATAACATAAAGTGATGAGTTTGTTTTTGAAAAATGTGCTTTTAAATGCTATTCAAAGATAACCCAAGAGGGCATTAGTCTTGATGGAAATCTGGTTCCTTACTGGTGATAGCACCAAAGCGAATATGGGTGAAAATGTAAAATACACGTTGGTAATAACTAGTACGCTTTCTCATATGATGAGAAATGCCTTGACAATCACAAAGGATTTCCAAAGCCAGCCGGGCTGTTGATGCTTGGGATCCAATTTTACGTAATTGTAAGGTCATTACCTGCGGGCCTGGATTTGGTTTTAGGTTTCCTCTGGAATCACGAGGGTACTTCCTGCAGATGTCTGTGGCCTCTGTGAGCATTCCAGAACTCTGGTAACTTTGGAGCCGTGGGGCAAAGTCCGTGTTACTAAATGCACTCCAGACTCCAGCCAGTGGAAGGCCTTTGGAACCAGGGCTTTGTGGCTGAGGTTCTACAGTTAGGCTCAAATTTCACTGTGGAGTTAAACAATGGAGCACCTGTCTCCAGGGAAGGGAATAACAGATTTATGCAACTACTAAAGGAAAGCTTGCAGATCTCTTCCCTTGTTGCTAGTTATTGATCCTCTGTGGATGCCTTCACAGTAGCCGGTGACATTGGTGGACCCTTGGAATTACCCTGGTCCTGTCTGAATAAGAAGGAGGCGTTTTGCAAGCTGAGGCCAACAGTTGAGTGATATCTAGTCCTATCGGTCAGGTCTCTTTATATGTGTTTGTTTCAAGGAACAGGAGCTCCATCTCCAAATGACTCGAAAAGGCAATTTATTGGCTCTCATAGCACCCAGGATAAGACAAGACGCAGCTGAAAAGTGTCTAAGTCCACTCTCTCCATCTCTTTTCTTCTGTGCTGGCTTCATTCTTAGGTTCTTTTCTTACAATGGCTAGACTGCTGCTAGCATCTCCACCCCTGCATCCACACGGTCCTAAACCAAAGGCCCTGGGCTTAACTTTCCCTGACCTGCCTTAGGGTCATGTGACCATTCCCACATCAATCACTGTGATGGAGGGTGGGGGCCGCAGTGACCTAATTGCCATGACCGAGTCACACGCCCAGCCCTGGAGTTGAGGGTAGAGTCAATACCCTTTAAACAAGTGTTTCTCAAACTATCTGGTAGAGGACCATTTTTTGTTTTAATTTCCAAGTGCAGATTGATTCTCTGATTCTATGCTGTTCAACAGGATGAGTCCACTGATCATGCTCTTGATTGTTGGGGCGTAAAATTGTTTAAAGTTTCTAAATTCTCACCTGAATTTCATCTTGAATTGGTACCAGGCGTGGTGGACCATCACAAGGAGACCACATTTTAATAAAGACTGCCCTAAAGCATATGGACCTAGAAAGAGACGGTTGCTTCCCCGTGGTGTGACCAGAAGAGGGTCAAGAGAATGCCGTACATCCAGAAATGTGCCCAACACGGTGACTGATTCTGTACAACTTGCATTTAGAAAGCCCTCATCTCCGTGTTCAGGGAGTCATTGGGTTCTGGATCATTTAAATGCTGTAGGATGGGCAGGAGGATGGGAATTTACCACCTTCCTTTTTAAGGACTGAAGATTCTTCAATGGATTGCGAAGCAGCCCTCCTTTTCCCTTATTTAGCTAGCCACGGCCGAGTTAGGAAGGAGGTCTCTGTTTCTCATCCAGCTACGTCCTACAGAGGCATGCATCTCATCCAAGGACACTTCACCACCAAGGGCTGCCAATACCACTCACAAGAGAGGTCTGAAAATGATGGTGCGGAAGAAAGGCATTCTTCTTACCCTGTGTGTTTAGACACCTCTCAGGGCAGGGCAGACAAAACACACCGTTCTTGAAGGACTGCAGAGACAGCCGACTGTGCACATGGCCATGCCGAAGTAGGCATTTTAAACGGCGCCCAGGTGGACCAGTTCGTTGGGGAGGGAGATCAGAACACGTTGGCCCCACATCCTAGCAAGATGGCAGGATTTCGACTTGGAGCTGTCCCACAGAGGCGGGCCACGGCGCTCAGACGGCCTCGCCAGACCCTTCACGTCGCCGGGGAGGGAACTTGGTAGCGCCCTGTGTATGGACTGACAGGCCTATCAAAGTGGGGCCAACACCCCCTGGCTGGGCTGGGGGCCTGGGGATTAGTGAAGCAGAGAACCTAAATCGTAGCCATCTGGAGGGCTGTCTGTTGTGGTTACAGCAAGGCTGCATGCCCGCAGCTGCAGAGGCAGACCCAGCCGCTGATGCTGTAATCTTGCACGACTCCAGCGGCCAGACAGAAGACTAGTTCTTGCAGGGCAGCTCGACACTTTCTTCCTCCCTCGAAAGTGTCACAGCTTGTGTACGGTCTATGTTAAGAACCCGGTAGTGTTACAGTGAGTTAAACGAGCAATACAAACCTCTCCCCCGAGTGTGTATTCTTCAGCGGAGTTTTCCGAACCCATCATTAAGATGGGCGTGCGGGGTTGGGGGGGGTGGGGGCGCCAGTGTTCTCGTCCCACTCCCACTCTCCTTTCTTAGCTCCCGGGACGCTGGTGGCCTCGTCTGGGTTGTGCCGGCGACCCGTACCGTTCGGAACGCAGCTCCTTTGTCCTGCAGGAACGCGCTTGTGCCCACAAGCCCGAGCTCGCTAATGGAGCTGCAGTTAGAGGCGGCGAACCTGGAGGAACGCGGGCCTCTGCAGAGGTGGTCAGAGCAGTGCCTAAAGAAACAATGTGCCGCGGGCCCCCTGGGAGCGTGGCAGGCGTCCCGTAGGGTGCGGGGACCTTCTCACGAGCCCTTTATTCCTTCAGGATGCCCGTCTGGGGAGGTGGCAACAAGTGCGGGGCCTGTGGGAGGACCGTGTACCACGCGGAGGAGGTGCAGTGTGACGGCCGAAGCTTCCACCGCTGCTGCTTTCTGTGCAGTAAGTAGCTCCCGGGGCCCGACGTCCCACGGAACGCGTGTGTCCGGAACAAGCCTCCATTTACCTATTTAACCGGACACTGCGCTGATGTTAACGGAGGTCATGTTAGAAGCGCCGGCGGGTTTTGCCTGCCTGTCCCGGGCAGCGTGAAGGCCCAGCGTGGCGGCACGGACGGCGGGGGTGACCGGCCCCACGAGGCCTTGCCGTGTCCCCATCGCTCCTAGCCTCCGCTGGGCCCTCACTGGATTTTGCTTGTTCTCCCTTCTGTCTCCCCTGCTTCGCGAAGAGCGCGGTGTCGATTTTAGCCTGGAGCTGGGCCCGGCTTCTGGCACAGGGTAAGGGCTGGGCTCTGATTTCCGAATCAGCAGGTCACTCCTCATCCCCCCCACCCCCCCAGCTTTCTCCTCCTGGCGGGGCCCCTTCTCTTTGAAACCTCCTCGCTTGTTTCTTGGCACACCACGACTCGCTGAAATCAAATGTCTACAAGTGAAATTCCCATCTTCTCTGGTAGTGAAAATTCAGTTATTTCTGGTTATTGATATCCTAATTGAGGGAAGGGAACGTAGGGTATGAAAATCCCATCAAGGCAAGTTGGGAATTACTACTGTTTCTAGATGGGAAATGATCAGCCTCTGATAGGACAGGCAGGAGGGCATGAAGCACATGTGTGTTCGCTGACAGACACAGAAGGAGACCCAGGCCCCCTCCCCCTGCGTGCCCTCTCTAGTGACAGCTCAGCCTTCAGTTGCAAGCAGGAGAGAAGCCGCTTTGGAAAGCTCTTCACTAAGCATCATCTTCTGACTCAAAGGACAAAATTTTCTTTGATGAGCGATTTGTTAATGTGAGGAACCCACCCGTGCGTGCAGACATGTCTGTAGTCCTGTACAGTGAGGATTATTGCTAGAAATTGCTCGCATTAAGTGTGCTTAGTTGTCCTTTTCCCTCTAGGCACCAGCGTTCGACACTCGGGACCTTGTTACAGTGTAGCTGTTTTGCAGGCAACTATAAACAGACAACAGAAAGTCGCAGTTACAAAGAATAAAAATATAACATGTTTACTGTGTAGGCCCCCATAATAGCTACCATGTCTCAGATCTGGTTTAAGCAGTTCTTCTCTTAGAAGTTACTTTTTTGTTTGTTGGGGTTTTTTTTTAGGAATTATTTTTCAGCAGGTTTGAAACCAAGAGTATGTGAACAAAGAATACAGATACTTGAGAAATTGTTCTTAGCTTCATCTACATTAAGCCAGGATAGTCTCTCCACCGCAATAAAGTCACTGTTTACTTAATGTCAACTTCTTTCCTGGCGATTTTACTACTACTTCTGAGTATTGGTCTCTGCTGACTAAAGCCTGTTAAGGATATAATTCGGAGCACTTGGCAAACCCAGGAGAATTTTACTGTAGAGAGATGAGGACAGAAGGAAGGAAGGGTAGTAAGACGGTACAGTTTTCATGAACTTGCTTTGGTTAATAGATATGTGGCCTTTGAAACAGTTTTTGTATTTTTGCATATTCTGTTAAGGGTGTTTGTTCTTTAGCAATGTATGCTTTTAGGTGAACAGTGTCTCCCAGCAAATGTATTTCAGTTCTTGAGCCTCAACAGCAAGGTTCCAGAGCAGATGACATCATTCTCTTCTACCCGAGAAGACGGTAGTCTTAACAGAAACTTTGTAATTTTAACTATTTTAGTCGCCTTTCCCTGCCCCGTCTTTCTGTCCTTCCTTTCTTGCGCCTTGCATTTCCCCCCCACCCTTTGAAATAGGAGGGAAACAATCCCCTTGTCTCCTAATCTTGGATCTCCAGCTGCCCAGCTGTGCTACCAGCAAGTTCCCTCATAGTTTCCTTTTTTTCTCAAACTTAAGTGAAGTTTTAGAAAGTGAAATAATGTCTGGGTAAAACATGATGACATTTGGCAGTTTTATGAAGTGGGATACGTGGAAATGTCTTGTGGCAAGAAAACCATCAAGAAAGAATGTGTTCTCTTTGGGGACAGAAGGGAAACACAAATGCAGACTTCAAACCACTTTACAATTTTCAGACATACTCATCACTGCTGGAGAAGCCAGTGGCGAGATGAAAAAATAATGCTTTTTCCCTTCTAGGCTCATGATGAAAACTACAATTCTGGATTGAAAGCCGTTTTTATGCCCGGGGTGCTCTTTAGGGGAGGAGGGGTGCAGAGCCAACTCCCACAGGGCACTCAGCCACCCTTTGGTTCTTTGTTAGGTTGTGATTTCGCAATACTAGGAAGAGGTGGAAAAGATTGTGTTGAGGGTTGGGAGCAACGTGTTAATTGTGTTCCTTTTGTTCACGTAATTATAGCCATCTCCGAACTTCTCTCCCTCCTCCCAGAGAGGCCAAGCCTATAGAAAAGGTTGAGGCTTCGGGCAGTTAAAATTCTGGTATGTTTCTGAAACAACGATCCTATCTGTGGAGAAGGGCAAATCGTCCTCAGCTGTAGCTGACCCAGTCCAGATGCTGTCCCTGGTGTTTGGGAAGCCGCGGGAGAAAAAGGAATGTGAGAGAGCCTAGGCCTTTACCATTTGTAGACCATGTGTCAGGGCCACCATTGTTCTAAGGAAAAAGGCATCTCTGGCACGTTTCTAAAGGTCTAACTTATTCCCCCCCAGTGGTTTGCAGGAAAAATTTAGATAGCACAACAGTGGCAATTCATGATGAGGAGATCTACTGCAAATCCTGCTACGGGAAGAAGTATGGGCCCAAAGGCTACGGTTACGGCCAGGGCGCCGGCACGCTCAACATGGACCGGGGTGAGAGGCTGGGCATCAAGCCAGAGAGGTGAGTTAGGACCCTGTTTGTTACCTTCAGAAAAGAGTCATAACAGTTAATGTTACTTGGTGAACAGGAGTCTGGGACAGAACAGATGTTTAGCTTAAAATAACTGAACACAAGATTATTCCAATTTTCTAGTATAAATGAGTAACTATTCTTCAAGCTTGAAATGGACCGTTTGGGACCTAACAAAATTCGTATTCATTATTCCAGTGATTTCTAGCCTTGATTTTGTTGCATTCTTCGGTGTATCAAGGAGTCATGTTCTCAAAAGCACATGGTTTACATTTACTTCCATCTCACAGTGTTTTAGAGATCAGATGTAATGAAATCAAATGATACAGAAACATAGTATCTGAATCATGAGATGCATTTCTCAGGTACAATTAAGCAGTCAATGAAAAGTCCTCAGTCACTCCTCCCATGTAAGAGTATTTCACCAAGCAATGACTTTTCTCTAACTTACAAATTCTTATTTAAAAATGGAAATTATTTCCTGTTTTTGATTGTTCGAGAGCTCAGTATTAAATTTTAAAAGGGTCCAGTACCAAAATAGCAAAGTGCTAACTCTGTTCAACTTCACTTAGTATTTCATGTTCAGGCTACATAATTTTTTCATTTTCATTTCATAATTTCCTCTTAATTCCTATTTTTGGCCCAATAATTCCCTCATCTGAACTTCACATTTTTCACATCCATTTTATACTGAAGAGGCCCAAACCGGTGTAATATTCCAGTAAGATGGCCTTTTGTTGGACAAGACCGTTCATCCTGCCCTGTGACCTGGCCACCATGCAATATTAACACGTTACCTCATATAATCCTCACAACAACCTGACAAGGTAGGGTTTCCCATCTTACTCAACAAACTTAGACAATGAAAATGAAGTGATCTTCCTATAGTCATATTGCTAGTTAATCGTAGAGCCTGGAAATTAACCTAGTGTAACTCCAGATCTTACAATCCTAAACACGGTGCATTATGGTATGCCTGAAATAATTTGTCTATTGTCTGCTGAACATTTGTTCCTTTTATAGTCCTTACAGTAACCCTGAGTTTAGATATTTTGTCTGTAGTTTATAGACAGGACACTAAGGCTCAGGGCACACAGTTAAGTGACACAGACAGGATTTGACTCCATGTCCATTTGGCTCCCACACCTGTGCTCTTTCCACTGCATTGAGGCCCACCTGTCTGTTCTTTGGTTTTTTCCCACACTCGGAGTTTCTGAGTCATGGTGCCTTGTGTACAAGGGCTGACTCATTCAGCACTGCGCACCGTCACTTGTGGGAGCCCAGCTTACCTTGGTCTTTGTTGAAGTTCGTTGTTCTTGTTCTGCGCTCCTTTTCCAGCTTGTTAAAATCCACTCTTGTTTTCTAAGGTTTTATTTCAAATCTTTCAAAACACATGTATCTATATCCCTTCCCACAAACGAAACCAAATTCATCCATAATCCCAACAGTCAGTGATTGTGGCCATAGTTTTAGAGTCACAAAGACCAGTGGACCCTCCTCTTGACCTCCTGACCTCCTCCTGCTTCTCCACCTTCTCCCAATAATTGACAAGCCCTCTGTGCTGGCCTGTCGATCTGTGCCCTTGTCTCTTCTCCATCGTAGCCTGGCCACATACTAGGACCAGATGTAGACTTCCCTTTCCAGAAGCCTCTCTCAGTGATTGAATTCTGGGAGTGCCCGTGGTCTGGAGCACCCTGTGGGACATGGTAATGATAACATATGTGGACCATATATCTTCACAGGGATCTCCCGGGGAGACAGCATTGCATGGGCAGGAACATTTCGTTGGGGCAGAACTGCTTTTTTTTTTTTCAGTTCAGACTCACCAATTTACTATTCCTCTAGCTCTCCAACAAGTTATGTAATATCTGAGCCCCTATTTCTTCATCTGTCATGGGGTTAAACAATTACCCACACCCTGTGATGTCATTAGCAGGGAGGTGGGAGAAGATCTCCATTAAGTTATTTTAACATAATGTGTTGGAAATTTTTCCAGGGCAACTCCTAACTCCAAATGTTGGATATCATTGTGAATAGCTTTTGAAGATCACTCTTAAAGGAAAGTAAATACAGTCGGTTGTAGAGATTTTTTTAAAAAATATGCATACGTTAGGGACAATTGGAAACACCAATATTGTGAGTCAGTAATGCACTTGTATTTGTTGCTTAAAATACAGTGGCCGCAGCAAACATGATTCAAAAAATGTATATGAAACCCCTCACATGGATGTGTAGAAAACTGTGAGATGGCCCAAACGTGGATACAGTGGAGATGAATAAATGGAAGATATAGGTGAAGAGTTTGAATACATTGTTTGATGAAAAGGCAGTATTTCTAAATTAACATTTTATGTTAAATATGTATGTAACTTAAACTATAATCAGGAAAAAAACCATTTTTCCAATGGGAAAAAGGGGGCACTTGTATCATTTGCCGAGCTGTTGTCCTCTTATCTGCTCAACTGACCTGTAAGATTTGAGGGGTCTTTAAATCTCAGAGCCCACAACACTGTTCTGCAGAGTAGATACACCTACATACTGAAGGGGAAAACATTAGAGAAAGCGAGGGAAACAGTTTACCCAGTGACTTGTAAATAAGTGACAAAAATAACTCTATCCAGAGAAAACGTAAACATCATACAGTAATAGGCAAACTTTCTAAAATATTTTTCCATGAAGAAAGCAGTTTATTCACACTTTCCCCTACTTAAGATATATTAGGAAATTAATCTGTAAATCATGCTTAACTTTCTTAATGACTACCTAAGGCCACTGACCTGTCTGCAAAAACTTTTAACTGCTTAGGTTAACAGTGATTTTTCAAACTCTGGTAAAGTAAAAAAAACTAGCTGTGATTCCAGTGGTAATATGAACAGTACTATGAATATAAGGTAAAAATATGTCCACTGTAGGTTTTTATAAAGCAAAGCATAATTGTTTAGTGGAAGGCAAGCACTGGGGATTCAATAAATTCTGAGTTTAGACTGAGATACTTAAGTTTGGGGCCTCGTCTGTCTTTTGGGGCAGAAATGAGCCCATAAATAGGTTAAAGTACCAGCTGACCAGCACCTGAGATTCAGTCCTTTCTTTGACCTGTAAGAAGGCCGCCGCCTATGGGACAGTTGAGCAGTGAAGTCCCCGCTTCCCGTGGCAATCTGCCTTGTGGGCTAAAAGGGGCCTTTGGTAAATCTTGCCTAATTTTTTCCCCCTTTCTACAAGTGCTCAACCTCACAGGCCTACAACAAATCCAAACACTTCTAAATTTGCTCAGAAATACGGAGGTGCTGAGAAGTGTTCCAGATGTGGGGATTCTGTGTATGCTGCTGAGAAGATAATTGGAGCTGGAAAGGTAAAGTGCTATCTGGAGTTAGTAGCCGCGAATGACTGCTCTCCGCTCCCTTTCTCCCTTGTCCCCTTCCTGTCCCCTTCAGGTACTCTTTATATAAATAAATAAATGCCTTGGATTCACATTTTTCTTAGATTGCTGCTGAATCATTAAGTTTTTGAAGTGATGCCCTTACTTGACAAATCACATCTATGTTTGAAAGAAACTTGTTTTCATAAGGGGCGCTCCTGAAGGTTGTTACGGTTAACACACCTGGACTCTGTGGGTTACTCCAGGTAGTGGGAAACCAGGGTCAGGACACCCAATGCTCATTCGTTGTGTGCATTTGGGAAAGTTACGGAACCACTTCACCTCTTTGAGCTGCAACTGTTCTCAGCCACCAAAGGGACAGTCTTTAAAGGAGCACACTGTGCTTGCGGCAAGGTCTGAGACCACTCTTGGGGAAACAGCCCTTGCGTGGTAGGGCTCCCAGTCCATGTCTTCTGTGAACGAGGTTTGAACTCGGCCCTTTTGCAGGTGGCTAGGAACGTAGGTATGGGGAGGTCCAGTGCCAGGCTTTTTGTTGGAGCAGAAGCACAGCAGTCAGGAGCTCGCGCTGGCTTGATCTTCGTGAGCCGCTTGCTGCAGCGTCTAAACTGTACTGCAAGAAACCGACCTCTCAGACTTAACTCAGTTTCTCTTCCAGCCCTGGCACAAAAACTGTTTCCGGTGTGCCAAGTGTGGGAAGAGTCTTGAATCCACAACCCTGACTGAGAAAGAAGGTGAAATCTATTGTAAAGGTAAAATGAATTTCTGTTATTACTGTCCATCTGAATATCTCACACTGGTTATTGGTTAAGGAAATGTCACCAGCATTAAAAAGAAAAAAGATACTCTGACAGTGGGGAAAGGTGGGATTGCCACTGGCTATTTGAAAATAGCAGGAAGGGAAGAATGAAGGGAGGGAAATCGGAGGGGGAGACGAACCATGAGAGACTATGGACTCTGAGAAACAAACTGAGGGTTCTAGAGGGGAGGGGAGGTGGGGGGATGGGTTAGCCTGGGGATGGGTATTAAAGAGGGCACATTCTGCATGGAGCCCTGGGTGTTATACGCAAACAATGAATCATGGAACAATACATCAAAAACTAATGATGTAATGTATGGTGATTAACATAATAATAAAACAAAATAAGAAAGGATCTAGAGATGCTTAGAACAGAGAACCATAGAACAATTTGAGATGATGCAATAAAGTTAAGTTCTGGTCATTTCAGATTCCCCAACAAATAAGACAAAAAACCTCACTATAAAGAGTCTTCTTTCAAATTTATGTTTTCAGCAAAGCATATGAATATATGAAGGTAGTAGACAAATATGTCACTTGCCCGGCCCAATTTTTATGCTTATAACTCAGGTGGGACCATGAGCTGAATACTGTGGCATCAGAATGTTTAGACTTGCCTTTGCAGCTCTAAGATATTTACTACATGGCTCATTTTATTTTATTTTAAAGATTTTATTTATTTGAGAGAGAGAGCACAAGCAGGGCACAGCAGAGGGAGAAGCAGACTCCCCACTGGGCAGGAAGCCCGATGTGGGGCTCAATCTTAGGACCCTGAGATCATGACCTGAGCCAAAGGCAGCTTCTTAACCAACTGAGCCACCCAGGTGCCCCTACATCGCTCATTCTAGATCTTCAATAGGTTGAACTCTTGGGCATGGCAAACTTTTTTTTAACTTAGAGGGGTTTGTTGTTTCGTGGGTCTTAAGCAATGCTAGCAAAGCTTAATGGTCTTCTACTAATTCTTCTTTTTCTTTTATAGGATGCTATGCAAAGAACTTTGGACCCAAGGGATTTGGCTATGGCCAAGGAGCAGGAGCCCTCGTTCATGCTCAGTAGAGTGTAAGCCCAGAACCAAGATCGCACACTGAGAACCTCTACATCCTCTAGGCACAGATAATCTACCACTAAACTACTGTGAAATTCTGCCAGCACTTAAGTACTGTCTGTTGTCCCGTACGTGGAGAGGCTGGCTGACTCGTAGGAAGAGAGCACGGTGTCCTTTTGCTTTATTCATCAGCATTTTCAAGAATTGTTTCTTTTACATTTTAAATAAAACTTCAGCTTGATTTGGTGGTTCAGCATCTTTTCAATTTACCTTTTGGAGAAGCTGCTGTGATTTCAGTCAGTGGAAAATCATTGTAGGTCCCTACGTGCACGTTAGTGGTTAAAGAGAGTCCACCCCATTAAACAAGTTGACTTACTAGGCTAATGTCTACGTTACGGCTCTTGGAAAAGATCTCTTTTAACCTGGGAAGAATGCCTCAAGAATGGGGGTTGCTAGGCAACGGGTTCTAGCTCTTCAGAGATGGCATTCAGCAGCATCTCCCGCCTGCCTGCCTGCCCTCCCCACTCTGGCTGGTGGTTATTCCTCTCTTTAAAGCATGGCTCCTAGACCACCTGCATTAGAATCACCTGGGAGTATTAAAAGGCGGACTCCTAGACCGTACAGAAGCAGACTCTCTAGAAGTGGGGCCATAGAAGCCCTTCTAACAAGCTCCTCAGAAAGGCACAATGACCCAGGGTGGTAAGCACGCTGTTAAACAAAACACTGAGAAATTCTTTTGATTCATCTAAACCTAAAGATTATTACAAACAGCTACCTATGGACAACTTTAGAATCTGAGGCTTGGTATGACTTTTTAGACTCCATTCTGATCTGATAGATGGTAACTTACTAAATCCTGGAAACTGAAGTGCTTTTCTCAAAAATTTCAATCCTGCATAAGTTGCAAAGAATGTTGCACTGTCCTGGCACATTTAGCTGGCTCAGGTAGAAAAGGAGTGTTAAGTATACACAGAGTATTTTTATTATTTCCCCAGAAACTTTTAGTTCTTTATCAAAGACTCAATCCAAACTTTTATTTTTCAGAGGTATGGTGTGAAATTGGTCTGTAAATGTGTACTGGTAAAACTGAACCAGCATGATCAGTGAGCACATATGAATCTTTCCCAAAGCCTATTTTAACATACTATATTGCTTATTTTGAAAAGCTACAGGGTGTGCTATGTAGGACATTAAAAACATAAGCAGAAACTTAGTGGGAAGAAGTCAATCTGGAGGATGTACTAAGTGAAGGAATTCATGCATCAGCCTTCAGTGCCTCATATAGGTCTTATAAGGCAAGTTCCACTGTGGCAGAGGGGAAGGCCTTTTTGTTAAGAAGACTGGGGAAGTTAATCAGCAATAAATGGAGATAGGCTGAATTGAAGAAGAGTTACGGAGTAACTTCTAATTCTCTATGTGGTAGTTTTAAAACCTGGACATTCCCACCAAGACATGAAGACTAATTCCCCGCCCCACCCCCCCACCCCCCGAATAAAGGCCAACCTTAGTGACTCATTTTTAACTAGCACAATATGATGGACAAGACTAGGTTAGAAAAGACAGTACAGCTTTTGCCTGCCTTTTTCCCTTTAGATGCTTACTCTTGGAACTCAGCCACCATATTTTGAGGAAGCCCAAACCACACGAAGAGGCTACATGTAGAAATTATAGCCATAGCTTTGGCTGAGATCTCTCCCATTAGCCAGCATCAGCTGACATGAGTAAGCAAGCCTTCAGGTTATTCCAGTCCCCAGTTTTTGAACCATCCCAGCTGACACCCAAGTGGAACAAAGCACGCTATTCCTATTGAGTTCTGACCAAACTAGAGATTTGTGAATAAAAATACTGTTTTAAGCCACTAAATTTTTGAGTGGTTCATTAGGTAGCTATAGATAACCAAAATGTATATATTAAACTGTTCCCCACACAGAACCAACATTTCCCATACCTACCAACCAAGTTTCCAAAATCAGAGATACACATAGATATCTGAGAGGAAAACACTCTAAATGCCAGGTGCTTAGTCATTTGAGATTTCTACCCAATAAACAATTGAGACATCCACTCATAATTAAAATTATTCTTAAATTGGGAGCCATGACACAACACCTCCCAAACTGTAAAATTAGTTACCAGTGGTTCCAGGAGTGGAAAAGGGAATTTGGCTTTGAGTAGACTGCTCTGGGAGGAATCACTTTCAACATCTGGATGTAAGTCAATAGGGTAGCCCCAAAGTAATCCAAATGTGATATTAAAGGGCTGTATGGAAATATATACTTTTATTTTTAAAACAACCCACTTGGGATTGTTTTTAGCCCCTTGTGCTGGTTTGGTATATTTGAGGAGGACTGCTGGCAACTCTAGTTCCAAAAAGTTCTTCAAGATCAGTTAAGTTTAGCAAGTACTGCTATCAATCCATATCGACACATACACATACACACACACACACACACACATATGTGACACACCAGCATATTGAAGGCTTTGAGAGCCTGTGGTTGAGAAGTCTGCTTTAACTTGAGAGTCTTACACCAAATTAGTTGTCCATGGAACCACTAACATCTTAAGGAAGCACTGGGAAATGTTGGTCTGGACCACTCGTTCTCAAACCTTTTAATCTCAGGACGCCTTTACATTCTTAAATTATTGAGGACCCCAAGGAGCTTTTGCTTATGACCAATTACATCTACCAATATTTTCCATATTAGAAATTAAAACAAAAATTTAAAAAACATATTAACTCAGACTTCTACTTAAAGCAAAGTGAAAACAACAGGGGCCAGATTTACCCTCTCACTTGAAACAACCAAAACCACAAATTACATGAAAAAAATATGGTTTTCAGGCACTGGACAACAGGCAACAAAGAACAGTTATGGGGAAAATGAGATTAGTCTTAGGATTAGCAAAACTGACTGCTTTGGGAGTTTCTAGGGTGTAGCTGGAGTGCAAAGAGGGAGAACACAGGTGGGGTTGGAAGGCATTCCGAGCTGAGACTGAGCCGAGTCCAGAGGGACCAAGGCAACTAAGGTTCAAGGGACTGGAGAGATCTGCACAGAAAACTCCACAAACATGCACACTATGACCCAACCCCCACTTTGCAAGTCTTCAGCTGAGTGCTGATAGTGCATACATGTAAGGTAACTATCCAAGACCAGAGAAAAAACCAACTGAAAGACTTAGAACACAGACTGGTGCTCATACGGAGCTGGGAATAGTACCTGTTCATTCCCACCAGTGAGATGAGGAAACACGATTCATGGGGCTTTAGATGGAGCACACATGTCTTACTTGCCTCAACAATGGGGAATCATTAACCCAAACTGAACACTGCTCTGGTCCTACCTAACAAATCTTGCTTAGCAATAAAACCTGAAAGGATTGAAGCTTCTAAATAACTCCATCCCAGAACAAAGTTCTGCACTTTGTGTACGAATATAAAAATATCCAGCACCTAGTTCATAGTGTCTGGAATCTAATCAAAAATTATTAGTCATGCCAAGAAGCAAGCAAATACGATCCATAATAATGAAGAAAAATCAAAACCAACCTAACCTGACCTAGATGTGAAATTGGTAGGTAAGGATATTAAAAGTTAATTGTAAGTATACTCCATAGCTCCAAAAAAGTAGAGATACAGAAGATATAAAAAATGGTCTAAATCAAACACTGTAGGTGAAAACATTATATAATGTCAGAGATGAAAAATACACTGAATGGTATTGACAACAGACTAAACAATATAAGTGAAAAAGTTTAAGTGAACTTAAAGACATAAAAATGATCCAAAGTAAACACTGGGACAAAAGAATTTAAAAGATGAACTGATCAGTGAGCTGTAGGACAATCCCAAGTGGCCTAATATATGTGTAACTGGAGTTTCCTGAAAAGCAGGGGGGCAAGGGAGGAAAAATATTTGAAGACATAATGACTGAAATTTTTCCAAATTTGATGAAAAACTGTAAACCTACAGATCCAAGCAGCACCAGCAGCAATGAGGCTTTCTGATGCTTTGAATGGAAACAGTTCCTCCTTCTGAGTACTAGAAATACTGCTATCTATTAAAAAGTATTTTTCAACCCAAATAAATGTCTGATGATAGATACTCTTGTAAAATTTATCTGAGTAAAAAATTCATACTCCAAAGGCAAAAAGGCACATCTGGTTTCCTGGAGCTTGTGACCTAGCTGACCTAGATCAAGGAACATTTTGAATATTCTACTTGGAATTACAGACTTTTCTATTTTATACATCACATAAAGATATTTAATAAATAACTCTTATACCAACAACTTTATGGAACTGAAGATTTACTTTTTGACAAGAAGCTAAGACTTCTTGTCCTGATATGTATCACTTGTTTCCAGTTATCTCTATAAACCCTTAGAACCAAATATCCTTATCATAGGTTAGGTACAATCTACCAAACTGGAAAGGGCTAAGGAGGAAGAAAGCACCTGCAATGAAAACTGATGGATTGCTGTAGAATCTGCTTCATTTTTACACTTGTTCAAAATATTGTTACTTGAGTTCTACACAGCTCTGTACGCATCACTTTAAGTATCATAAAATAATTATGAAATGAGTATCAGTCCAATCTGAAAATATTTAATACCACTGGGTTCTCAGTTAAACCATAAACAATCCTCTGAACAGGCAGGAAAGAGTCCCTTCACAAATTTTGCTTTTTAAATTCCCCAATAAAGAAGTTGTCATGCACAGCTTTTCAAGTAACTGAGATCAATGTTCGATAGGTTTCCTTTTCCAAAATTTCACCACAGTGTCTTTAGACAATACTTATATTTAAAACTTGGAGAGTCCTACAATCCCTGAGCATTCTAATTACTCTACAGAATCCAAAATTCTTTTTTTTTAAGATTTTTATTTATTTATTCATAAGAGACAGAGAAAGAGACAGAAAGAGAGAGGCAGAGGGAGAAGCCGGATCCCCGCTGAGCTGGGAGCCCGATGGGGGACTCGATCCCAGCATTCTGGGATCATGACCTGAGCCGAAGGCAGACGCTTAACCATCTGAGCCACCCAGGCGCCCTGGAATCCAAAATTCTCAACGACAAATTTATTGCTTTTATTTAAAAAGTATTAATTACATACACATACATACACACAGAATTGGATATTTTGAAAGAATGCTACCACCTTTTACTTTTGCTAATTTCTAGTCCTGCCATGTGAATCCTAGTTGACCCAGATAAAAAAACACAGAATAATCTTTTCATATCACAGGTACCACTGCCAGTGTTTCATCAATTTCTTGAAGTGAACGGAGCGAAATAACAAACAAGCACACACTTAAGAGTCAATATTTATTCTGATTAATATTTTACAAAATTTTGACAGATTTAATTTATGTAAGGAGAGCTAATTTATTAAACACTTTACAGGTTTTTCTTTCCATAGAGTAACATGGTAAGTAGCAAAATAATACTTGGCACAGTTATAAATAAAGAAAATATAAAACAAAAATACCCATAGCTTAAGTAGAATGATGCTGTTTTATGCCTATTAGTATTTCACACAAACTCCTGGGAACAACAAAAAATATGAAGGAAAAAAAAAAACCTCCAAAGAAGTAATGCATGTTCAGGGCTGAGAAGTAAGTTCCTATTTGCTAAAAGTATCCAATGAAGCTGATATGAACTATTCCCAGAAGGGTCACCTTCATACCAACTTTAGAACCGGGTTAAGCTGGTTCCACACACAAGACTTACAAAATAAGTAAACAGACGGTACAGTACGCTGCTGCATAGTTGGCTCCTGACCATCTGACCATCTCTAAGTTACGGATTTCACCAGTGCTGTGAGATGGTTAGTACTAAAGCATTAACAGTGCTAACATGTTCCATGTACTTGTAGATCTAGAGGATTTTTTTCCGTTTAACTGAAAGACATCTCTTTTGCACTGAAAAGAATATTGTACCACAAAGAAAGAACATGGTAACAACACTCTTATCCAAACTCTGAGAATGCCACCATTGTATTCGACTGTTAATAAAAATGTATTCAATAAAAACTGCAACTGAGTCTTCACGTGAAGTGGCTCAAAATACAAAAAAATTAAAAGAAATTCTAGCCTTTTATAAATAACTTTGAATTTAAAAATTATCTAAAATTTCCCCCAATTAGTAGTCAAAACTAGCAGAGACATTTGTAAAGTTAACCAATTTTTTACATTCTATGACAAAATGGCACAATGCTATTGCCACCCCACACCCCTCTCTTCCCTTTTCAAAAATAAAGTACATATGCCAATTTTCTAATATTAAAACACTCAAATACACTAAAGGTAATCTTTTTGATGTGTGACTTATGGTCAAAGAAACTACTATATAAAAATGGTACTTGGAAATACTGAACATCAACTATATACATTTTCACTGCTCGTCTTACTAAGGCAAGGGGCGGGTATACCACTAGATTGCTTTAATACCTTTAATCTGCATTTTACAGAGAATACGAATTTTACCAAGCATCAGACATGCAGTGAACTTGCAGGGTATAATGCCTATTAACAGCAATATTGAACATCACTAGAAGCTCATTAGTTATCTCCCTTTTCTTTTTGGTTGGATAAAATGAAATGAGCAGCTTTAAATACACTAACACATAGAGACACAAAGAGAAAACTAGTTGATAAATTATTTATATACAGATACACAATCTTTACACTGGTCTAGGATCTGTCAGCAGTCTGACCACCCTTCTCCCACCCTCCCCCAAGCCCATTCCCTCTCACAGGTTTGCCACAGGTTGCTCGAACCACAGTTTGCTACAGCACTTAAGAGGACTAAACCAAGTCTCACTCTGTAAACAATATTTATGGAAGCAGTGACTAATAGTTCACCGTGAGAGTATGGAAATGCTGCAACAAAAACTGATCAGTGCATCACATTTAACAATAAGAAAATCTTTCTGAAATTGTTTCAGACAGCATTAACAAATTTTAAAACATTCAATACTGGGAAAATTGAAATAATCTTGAGGATTAAATTCTTTCTGATGGGTCACTTTTTAAAAACCAGAATATACCATTAGCTTTTCTTTTATTCACATGTGCTATATGTACAGAGATCATGCTCCATCTTTAGCTAAACTCCATTATTTTGTCTACAATTTATTTTGCAGCTCAGAATTCTAGAAGTATATCCATTTATCTCTATTACTGAGAATTTTGCATTAACTTATTTGTTCTGCCTTGAAATTACCTCAACTCTTAAAAATTGGACTGTTTGCACATCAAATTAAATTCTAATTTAAGCTTTACTGGATAGTATGTGCTAGTATACATTCTATGAGGTGTATCATGCACTTAGTAGGGCTTTTAAGTTTGAACAAAATAACATGACTTACTATACTCATGCAAGTGCTTTATTATCAGACCATAAAACCTCAGAGCAAGGTTACTACAAATTATTTCATTGAACTAGAAATATATCAGCTGATATACTGCAACAGCTGATGGCAATAAAATATTGTTAGCACATATTTTTGTGAACATTATTTTCTTGTGCCCTTGAAGACATATTACAGTAGAACCCTAATAAAACCACATGATTTTTATCACAGTATTTACATGTACATTCTAAAATGTACATAATACTAGCCTGAATCAATTTAAGACAACTCTCTTGGAATTAAATGCAATAGTCATAGTAGATTGCATCATAAAATTTAGCTGTATACCATAAATTTAGTGTTAGCTAGAATCGAACATTTCTGATCAGTATACCATGTCTGTCACCAGAATAAGTTCACTCTTTATTCATGAAAAGTGTTATGAGAACAAAACCAAAAAGTTGAGTGTGTTGTGAATTCCCACATTAAGAACCATTAAAATTCCTTTTATGATCTTTATTCTTCCCAGAAGTGGCAGTGTGCTCTGTCCATGTTTACTTTTGTTAATAAAAGTGTTGGAAAAAAGACTGTAAAATTCACTGTTAGCCCTACATATAGCATGCTATTGTTCAAAAAATGTGGATTCGAGTGTGAGAGAGACACGGACAGACACAATTTTCAGGCACCACTCAGCAATATGCTTCATAGGATAAAGATGTTGCTACACGAGCTGGTACCCAGATCCTGATATTTGGTCATATTCTATTGTATACTGCCTGGTCCAGTCCACGATAACAGGACGAAAGAGGCCACAGCATCGAAATTCAAAGAAGTCTATAATATTCCTTACACATCCATGGCTAAAACACCCCCCCAACAAAAAGAAAAAGAAAAAGTCTATTAGTACAATTATTTAATATATGAATTTAATATAATTTTGGTGTTAAATGTATTTTTTTCTAAACTTAAAAACTCAGCTTACTTGCCAGAAAGAACCTGTTTATAACTCTATAAAATATATATGCATTCGTGTTTCTTCACAGCTCTGCCAACACTAATTTTTCTTCTCTCTTTTGCTAATTTAATGGGTTACACAATGATATTTTAAAGTTATTCAAATCTGCATTTCTTTCATTCCTGTGTCATATGTAATATTTGATAAAACCTTTCCTTGATGGGTGGCTCTTTGGCAAGGAGACAAACTATATCCAAAATTGAGAAAGTAAAACAAAGTAATTATAAATAGCATGAAGCTGGCAATGTATCTAAAAGTAACAATTTAAGAAAAGGTATGTCAAGGATAAGTTCAGGGAATTTTAGGACTTCAAGAACATCTCTGGAAAAGCAGTCACAGTTTTACATTTTATATAATAATTGTGCCTATGGGAGAATTCTCAAAATTACCCAACTGACTCCTTTATTTTTGCTTTTATTTAAAAGTTTGTATGCTAGGCAAGTAGCTTGAGTAAAACTCAAAAGTTTTAAATATTTCATTATTTCATTAGGAAGCTACTACTCAACATCAAACAAAATGTAAGATTAAATATATATATTTAAAATATGAATGAATAGGACAATCTCTTCAATAAAAGGTGTTGGGAAAACTGGGCAGCCAAGTGCAAAAAAATGAAACTGGACCACTATTCTACACCACACACAAAAATTACTTCAAAATGGATTCAAGACTTGAATGCAAGATTCAAAACCATAGAGCTGTTAGAAGAAAACCTGTGGTAAGCTCCTTGACAGGGGTCCTGGCGGTGAAATTCTTAATATGACACCAAAAGCAAAGGCAACAAATGCAAAATAAACAAGTCAGACTATATCAAAATAGAAAGCTTCTGTACAGAAACCATCAACAAAATGAAAAGGCAGCCTACTGAATGGGAAAGAATTTGTGCAGATCATATATCCACTAAGGGATTAATATCCAAAACATATAAAGAACTAATACAACTCAAAAAAACTCAATTAGACAATGGGCAGAAGATTTGAATAGACATTTTTCCAAAGATATACAGATGGCCAACAGATACATGAAAAGATGCTCAATATCACTAATATTCAAGGAAATGCAAATCAAACTCAAAATGAGATAGCACCTCATACCTGTTAGAATGGCTATTATCAAAGAGACAAAAAATAACAGGTGTTGGTGAGGATGTGGAGAAAAGGGAACCCTTGTGCACTATTGGTGGGAGAGTAAACTGGTGCAGCCACTAGGAAAACAGTAAGAAGTCCTCAAAAAAATTAAAGATGGTACTACAATATCATCCAGCAATTCCAATTCTAGGTATTTATCCAAAAAAAAACCACTCAAAAAATAAAAAAAGGAACAAACAGAAAAACGCACTCTAACTCGAAAAGATACATGCACTGCACGTTCACTTCAGCATTATTTACAACAGCCAAGACACGGAAACAACCTAAGCGTCCATCAATGGATCAATGGGTAAAGAAAATGTGGTATGTATGTGTATGTGTACACACACACACACACACACACGAACACACAGAGAGAGACTACTATTCAGCCATAAAAAAGGAAATCTTGCCATTTGTTACAACAGGGATCGACTCTGAGGGCATTATGCTAAGTGAAATAAATTAGAAAGATAAAGACAAAAACCATATAATCTAACTTATATATGGAATCTTAACAAAGAAACAAAACCAAACTCATAGACACAGAGAATAAATTGGTGGTTGCCAGAGGCTGAGGGTCGGGTGTGGGTGAAATGGGTGAAGGGAGTCAAAAAGTACAAACCTATAAAATTAATAAGTCATGGGGATATAATGAACAGCACTGTATTATTAATACTACTCTGTTGCATACTTGAAAACTGCCAAGACACATCTTAAAAGTTCTCATCACAAGAAAAAAAAATTCTTTGACTATGGTTGGTGACAAATGTTAATCAGATTTATCGTGTGGGTCATTTTGCAATATACACAAATACCGAATCATTATGCTGTACATCTGAAATTAATATAATGTTGTATGTCAATTATACCTCAATTTAAAAAAGGAAAAATAAATCCATGTTTGGAAATTTGTGTGTCATGCAGAGGGCAAATAAAATAATTCGAACTGAAAAGTAGCTGCCCTAGAGTCTAGAAAATTTCCCTAAATATGAATTTCAATTGACTGTATTTTTAAAATCATATTTTAATTCTGTGGATACATTCATTTAGCAACAAAAATTTGTAGAAACTTATGGCAATATTAAAGCTGTATTGTTAATGTATAATAATACATGTTTATACTAAATGTTAGTAGGTCAATAGAGTTTGGATTGTGCAACTAAGAAAAAAGAATGTCATGAATTTATATATAGTTAATGTGATGAATTTTAAAGTTACAGTAAACTAACCAATGCTACGTCTGGCAGAAATCTTAGAATTCAGTAGGATTTATAAGCTATTTTACATATTGCTAAGCAAAAGAAATATTCCCTGTTTCATATCCTATTGACATACTTAAAGATGGCATTTCTCTTTGATGTATTCACTAGATATTTGCTAAGTTATATGCCAAAATAAAATACTAAATTTATAAACATGTACGTACTTGAATGGGCTTTCAATAGATGTTGTTGTGACTTTAAAGTGCTTGTATCTTCTGGCATTCATTCTTTCATTTGTAGTAATACCTAAACATGATATCTAAAAGGTAAGAGAAAGCAAACCATTAACTCTCTCTGATGTAAAATAAGTATTAATGTGAAATAAGTTAATTCTCAAGAGGACCAGGATGGAGAAAAAAATGATGAAGTTTGTTTTTGCTTTTCCATTAGGAGATCATCAAGCTAGTTTACATGATATCACTTTGAACTCTTGTGAAAAGTAGCCAGTTAAACAGGACAAATGTTTAAAAAACAGGTTATCTGGCATTGTGCATGGGGAGAGATGGACATTATGTACACAGACCACCTCTCCATCAGCCCCTTAAAAATTGAGCTTTTAAAAAAATCCTTAATTAAAAAAAGGTTCCTGAATAAATACTGATATTTGTAGGTAATAAAACATTACTAATAAACACAAAACTAATGGCATCATCGATCTAAGCTCACACCTATATCCAACTGGATATATCTGAATCAGAAACAACAGAAATAAGTTCTGTCAAAAGTAGTACTGAAAATTCAGGGGTGCCTGGGTGGCTCAGTCAGTTAAATGTCTGCCTTCGGCTCAGGTCATGAGCTCAGGATCCTGGGATCGAGCCCCACAGGGGGCGGGGAGCCCGCTTCTCCTTCTCCCTCTCCCCCCTGCTTGTGCTCTCTCTCTGTCAAATAAAATTTTAAAATAAAAAAAGAAAATTCATAATGTAAGAACAAAGTTCATATCAAAATGAGAGGAGGAAGGGAAGTGGGAGGTAGAAATGAAAAAAAGAAAGGAAGAGTAAAGGAAACATAAAGAAAGAATAAAGGAAGAGTAAGTAAAGTAAATTGAAAATTTTAATCCTTGAAAAGCAGAAGTGGTTAGAAAGAGAATGCATTATTATCTTTTCACAAGGAATGAAGTGTTAAGAGGTTTCAGTTAGCGCACTGAAGAATCAATCCTGTACTTGCACATACCTGGTACATCTGACACATGAGTAACACAGCCACCCACATGAAATGAAAAACACTGTTCAGAAACATCCAAAACATCCAAGGTGAACATGTAGCAATTTGAGTAATATATGTCCAAAATCCATCCTTGGTGTAAGTGGTCTCACAGTGGAGTCCCCAGTCTAAAATGAGAACAGAAGGTTCACATTTACTCAGTACTCATCCAACCACTTCACAAAGGCATCTGCAGCAGGCACCACTTAGAAGCCATGATCCAAAAGTCTACATTTAGCCAATGACTTGGAATGCAAATTTTTTTATACTCTTAAATAACCCCATAATTAGTGAAAAATTAGTACATAATTAGTGAAAAAACACAGCAAAGACAGAAATGGAAAAAGCACCAGCCAATCTTAAAAAAAATACTACTGTATTTTAACAATACACAGTTTTTATCTGGATTGGTCTTGCATACATACAATAGTTAACATTACCTCTATATAATATAAGATAATATATGTATATAAGTGAAAATTTTTGGGGTGGTGGGTACGTACAACACAAAAAGATCACCTTGGTGAGGGAGGGCTTTTTCCAAAACAAAAATCTCTTCTTTTAGAGCTGCTGCCATAAAAAACTGTTGTTAGTGGGAACTACAGTTGTTAGCGGGAACTGCAGTTGTTAGCGAGAACTTCGGCTGTTAGTGGGAACTTCAGCTGTTAGTGGGAACTACGGCTGTTAGCGGGAACTTCGGCTGTTAGCGGGAACTACGTTCGGCTGTTAGCGGGAACTACGTTCGGCTGTTAGCGGGAACTACGTTCGGCTGTTAGCGGGAACTTCGGCTGTTAGCAGGCCCATGTTCTCCCTCAGGTTTGTTGGGCCAGAAACTAAGTCAAGATCTTTGACCAAATCTTTCTCTCTCTTAATCTGTATTTGAGAAAGTAGCCTTTTTCATCAGGGCAATAACAGACATTATTTTTAATATGTCTGAAAACAGGAGGACTAGGAAATCATCCTTCCACAACTTATTTTTAAGCCAGGATTTAATACATATTTATGCTAAGTACCACCAAGCCCTGAAGCATAGTAACTAATACCTTCATTTAAACTCTTCATGAGAATCATGTTCTCAATGCAATAAAAACCCATCACTGCCCTTATACCCATATGATCAAGTGAATGACAACTTATTCCTAAAAACGTATCTTCTAACACCTCTTAATATTCTCTAATCGGCAATAATTACACCTTACTTTTTGAAATATTTCAAGTTCTGTGCGAAGCTAACTGCATATTCCCAGCTGTTTGATACTAAAGAGCAACTAGCATAGTCACAAAATCTGTAAGCTACTAGAGTAAAGCAAGCATGTGATGTGAAAAATGTTGGTGTATTTTACCCAGAAGCATTTCAAAGCCTATTAAACCATCAAAGGACACACATATTAAAACACAGCTAACTGATAATTCTGTTGCTTATACTGTATGTTGAACACATTTATAGTTCTACATCTGTTCTTTTCTTTATGCTTCATTGCAATAAGGTGCCCCAAATCATAATTTTTAGTTTTGTCATTATCATATTTTGTTAATATGGTAAGCTAAAGTACACAAACATTTGTTTTAAGAAAGTAAAAAGCTAACTGTACTCACAAGAAATACAACCATAAATCATCCAGCAGATCATAAAAAGCAAGAAGAATAGGTAGCCCATAAAGTATCTATGGTTGCCTGCACCTAAAGAACAACACAGAAGCAATTTTTTCAGCTAAGAAAAAACAACTGGAAATGCGCCTTTTGGGGATGGGGGTAAAGGAATGCCATGAATGATACAATTTGGACAATAATGATATACATTATTTATTTTACAAAATGTTCTTCAGGAAAATAAATGTTTTAATAAAAGTCTTAAAATAAGGGCACCTGGGTGGCTCAGTCAGTTAAGCATCTGCCTTCGGCTCAGATCATGATCTCAGGGTCCTGGAATTGAGTCCCACATCGGGTTCCCTGCTTCTCCCTCTCCCCGCCCCCACTTGTGCTCTCTCTCTCTCTCTCTCAAATAAAAAAATCTTTTTAAAAAGAAGTCTTAAAATAAGAATGTTTATAATTACAAAGATGTGATGACTGCATGACATTGATTCTTAAGTTAAGTCCCAATGAACCAAATGAATCACAACTTTTGAGTTTTAACCTACTGTTTGCTTTGTGAGGTTTTAAATAACCTATTTTATCTTTACTTTTATAAATTTTATAATCCAACTTTTTAAAGGCTTCTCCCCAACGGTCATGCAATCTCTGCAATGTTTCCCTGTTGTCACCTCATAAAAACCCAGGGCCATCTCTCAGACCACTTAGTTCACCTCCTCAGACCACACCACTCTTGAACACTGAGGTATATAGAGTTTTTATCTGTCGTTCCTCTCTGCTTCTGTACACAACATCCTTCCAAATATTTTTACTGCCTTAACTTTTTCCACTTTAACTAAAAAGCAATACTGTCTCTGCATCCTTATTGATTCCACTATTATCCAATAAAGAAAATAGGAAAGAATAGGCACCAGAAAGAATTGATAGAGAAATATCAATCTTTTCTAGACACTGATTTTATAACTTTTCCCCCCCTTTTTCTCACAACTGAGTTGCTGTTTGTCAACCAGAAGATTAACTGGGGGGCAGAGGAGAGCAGGGCTATCGTAGAGTGTAGGAATGAAGTTTCTACCATCTACTTTAATACTGGACTTCATTAGTTATCTAGAATAACTTAAATGAACAATGCACTTAGAAATTATTAATAAAACTTACCTACACAGTTACCCACCCATGGGCAATGATGATCAAATTTTGCTATGCAGCGGTTGCACACGCCACAATGTTTGGACCTCACTGGTTTCCGTATCTGTTAATAAGCATTTTAAAAGATTATGAAAGGCACTACACCGAAGAAAGGAAAGCTGAACACTGATTTTCTCAAAATACAATTATGAAGAAAACAAAACTATATTTCCAGAGGCATAAAATAAAACAAAAACCACTACTGTTTTGTTAAATGAGATTTTAAGTGCAACAAAAAAGATAAAAAGGATAAGGCTACTGTGGAATATAAATGCCTAAGGGTGGGGTAGAACCATCATTTTACAAAAATAATTAAGACTCAAAGACCAATTTGCTGTTATGATGAATGGTACTATATTTAATTCACATCCCTCAAGTTTCTGAATAATAAAAACATCACTCTCCAGGCTTCTAAATGAAAAGTTATTGTGATTAATGGTCATGATACTGGTTCTTGTTTAACGAAATGAAACTGTTCCTTAGTAAAAGGAAGGCCAAATTAGAAGTGAACAAAAGCAGCTTTTAAAATTCAAAATCATTAATAAAATGTCTTCCCAAAGTTAACAAATCCAACAAAAACCAGTAAGTGTACACACACCTTTCTCTTTCAGTGGCTCCTGAAATCTCAGATTAAGGTACAACATCTCTGCTGAACTTCATGACCCATCTAAGAAAGTACACCATGCTTAGCAAATTTAGGTAGTCCCTATTACTTCAAAAACATAAAATATATTCATTATTCAGCTCCTGACAGGCAATAAGGAATTCATGTTTATGATGCCTTACTGTTCTAGGTGTTGTGAAATGTTTCACTCTACATCACTCTGAATCAGCCAAGTGAATAAAGAACTCATTATTGATCTTTGAAGGGCTGCTAGTCCTAATGCTGGATACATGACAAGAGCTATTTATTAACCCATGCCAGAAACAAAATTTGTAACATCCTTCATTGGTGTTTCAGAAAAGCATTGCCATTTCTCCACCAGTTTGCATAAGGTTATATATCATTCTGAGGCACTAAGAAAAAGCACAGGTTGACTATGCAGTCCTTACACGTACTAAAATGATCTGTGGGCTCTTTATAAAGGGTCACTTATTCTTTACCACAGATATGAAACTACATCTATTTAGGAGAAAGAAGAAGGATGTATTAAATTTTATCCCCACTTCCAACCCTCAGCTATACTTGCCCTTTGGGCAATACTTGTCAGTGAATTCTAAACAAAGACTGACACAAGGCTCCTGAACATGATAGGCTCCTCGGTTCACTTACAGAGTAATTCATTTTTAGGAAATTCTGATTTACATGTGGCTTCTTAGGGACCTGTCTTTTTATCAAAGGAAAGGATACCCATATAATGACAAATACCTCTGCCAATTTGAATTATTTTATAATTGGATATGCTCTTTTCTTTACAACACCGAATTATCTATCCAGAAGTACACGGCTTACAATAATATAATAAAACATTTATGCTAGAAGGATAGAAAGTCTTGTTCTTGCCATCAGATATTTATTTAACAATGAAACCATACTGAGTGACTCTATAAAGAATTTGTTTGCCACATGGCAAACATATGAGCAATGCATACTTGGCTTTGTGGAATGGAGTAATATGTCCAGAGAACAGCAGAATATAAAAATGTTCTGAACATTAAGGTGCCAGTCCTGTAAATTAACCATTGTAAAGCACAGAAACAAAAACCTTTTTAAAGAATGCTTGAAAATTCAAAAGAATCTAGTCAGCACCTTAAAGTTGCTACCAAAAGTAAAGCACTATACATTTTGAGTATTCAAAATTGTAACTGTTTGGTTAAGGAATGGAATGTTAGGTGGAACAACTTAAAGAATCTGTAGAGTTAGAGCTCCATTTCAAAGACTTATTCCAGGATCCCAAACTAAGTCAATTCTCTTGTTGTTATTTACATGTTAAGACATTAGTTCAGTGATAGTGTGTAACTTAAAAGTATAAAAGGACATTTAGTTTCATGGATGATTTAGGGATTATTTCCATTTCCATGTAGGAAAACATGGTTTAACACTGTGGCAACTTATATATTTTTTCAAGAATTATAAAAATTAGCAGAAAATAATTAAAACACAAAACAGTATTATTCTGTAGAAATTTGATACCCATAATAATAACACAAATAATGTATTACTATACCTGATCCCATAAGTAAATGCTATTTAATTTCATTTATATCTTTATGTCCTGAAGATGACAACTTTTAATATCAATGATAAAACAGTGCTCAAAGTTCCATAAATCCTCTAAGACAAAGAGATAACTACTCAAACAGAACCATTTTAGAGGCCATGCTGTCTTAAGTTAGCTAACAGATTTTCCCAATGTGACCTCTAAATATAAGAATAAATTTTTTCCTAAAATACCTAGGAAAACAATATTAGGTAAGCATAATAAACCTTTGATTTTTTAATATTTTATTACTTAGTTTTTTCTTTGTTGAGTTATATTAAAAGCAAAAACAGATTAAGGATGAATACGAATGAATGGTACCTTGAATCAGAAGTACAGTCAAGGTCTACCATCAGGGGGAACAAGCACATTGGGAGGAGACGTCTTTTTACCATCTTTCTCCTTACACTATGGTCTAAAAGGAATGTCGCCACGGAAGGGGGGGAGGGAGTGGGGAGGGCATGAAATGTGCTCAGCAGAAGAAACTGTTCTTGTTCCCCACCCCTTCTATGCTATCCCATTGCTATGTGAAGAGGAGAGAGGGAAGAATAAAGAAAAAAATACTACCAAACAGGTACTGCAGAATATACTGAGGTCCAGACTTCCTGTCTCTGCAAGTTCAACTATTGTCTGTGAATTAAAAAAATATATGTATTTTATTCAAAACTCAACAATGTTCACCAACTATAGTGCCATCAATATGAATCAATAAACATGATGTTCATTTTTAATTAACCAATGTTTTCTGCTCAGAATAAAATCTTTTATTTATTTACTTCTGCTATTATATTATAATATGAATATAGAAATTTTATTTCTTGGGTATATGAAAATGCAACTCTAAACTTAGGGGAATACTCTGAGAATAAAACTAAGTTACCTACCCTAAGAACTGGTCTGTATAGGTTTTGATGACTAAGACATGAAAATAAACTTAAGTTCAGTAAAGACCTTAATCTTCAGAACTGGATTATGACTAAGAAAACCTAGCAAACCAATTAGCAGTAATGTCTGAAGAATACTGTAAACATAAGGATAGCAATCTCTATGCGGGCTAGAAAAGGGGGGATTAGACCCTAAGAACTTGCCACTGTTTTAGTTTATTGTGGACAGTAATAATTCATCAGGATTTGTTTTGTTTTCAGAGACTGGATAAAATAGCTCTTAACATAGTTTAACTGCCTCCAGTCTAATCTAATTCTCTACTTCTAGGACACCTTCGGACTGTAAATTTGGTTTCCTAAAGTACCTGGGCTTTAATAAGGGATGCCCTGGATTTTACATATATATACACACACACATATATTTGTTATTGAACACAGACATAAATATATATATGTTATTGAAACAGAGTATCTGAACTATCAACCAGTTTACTGACCTTCCAGTTACACAGTCATTTAATAAACATTTACTGAATTCATATTATCTGCTGAGGGTTTTCAGAGATGTTTAAAATGCTGTACTCATCCCTCAAAGCAATCACAATTCTTATACAGGAGAGAAACATGAAATTTTAAAATGTCATGAAAGTGTAAGGACAGGCATTCAGGAGTTCCAAGGGTGAGCAACAACTATGCAGAATCTCAATTTGGTTTGAAACTTTTTTATGTTCTAAAAGATAGTTACTTTCTTTGTGCTCTAATATCTGGTATAAATACTGATAATTTGGCGATTAAACACATACGACTAGTTAGATTCTATCTTGCTACCTTTTTCTTTTGTTCTTCTGTAGCTTTAATAATCCCTGGATCTGATTTCCAAGATTTTCCAAAATTGTAGAAAAGTGCAACACTATTGGCAAGGAATGGAAGATGGATAAATAAAAAGTTGAGATGTGCCTGAAGTTAAGGAATCCAAAGAAGCAATGATAAATGAGTTACTATCATAGGGAAACTTATAATCTGTAAAATTTTACCACACACACACAGGGAACACCAACCAAGAAAAAAATACAAGTTGATTTATCTATTATTACATCGAAATAAATACGCTTCTAAATTATATTCATAACTGAATATAAAAAGTAAAAATGTGATTTCTTTACAAACTTTAAGTCATGTAGGATAAGCTTTCTGACACTTTAAAAAAGTCAGTAATGCATTAAAAATTCAGTGAATACATTATTTTTATATGATCATTATTTCTTCTGATCAAAAATGAAGGGACTTCTCATGTTCAAAGTTATTAACATATTACTTTATCTATATGCATTAAAGTCTTTATATTAATCTACCACTTAACATATCACACCCAGGTATTTAAAAGACTGCTTTTAAATTCTCTCCATTGCCTTTCTGAATACATTCAAATTGACCCTAATTTTAGAAAAGTATTCATAAACTTGCTCTAAACAGAAGTTTCTATGTTTACATTTTTTCTACCTAATGAAAATATAAGAAATGTACTAGGCTTTATAAATATAAATGAGGAATCAAAAACTACTTAACACTAGGAAAAATAATGTTGCTAGAGCAACATATTTCTGAGGCACAAAATATCTGAAATACTCAAATACTATTTTCAAGATTTTATGCAGGTACAAGTATCAACAGCTAAAAATCTCTTGAGAATAAAGCTGGGTAAATGTACATGCAAAGAATACTGAACTCTGGTATTTTTCAGGAGCAGGACCTTTATACACTGTAAGTTTCAAAAGGTGCTAACATGTAAATAGCTCAGGCTCTTAAAGCCTGGATTAAATTTGCAAGGGGGCTAAACAGCAGCTCAAGAAATGACTACAGATTTAAAAGGGATAGGATATTCAAGAATTAAATATCACATGAACTTAGAGAATTTCTTTGCTTATCTTTAAAGGTAAAGAGATTAGATATCTTTAAATGGTAGTTTGAACTTAGCTTTAGTAATAGGTCACACCAGTTAATTTTTTAAATTTACAAACAAAAATTTACAAACTCTCCACAAATGGCATGGTTGTTTTTTGTAAAGGTTTAAAACAACCATTTTTTTCCCTATAAAATCAGAAAATACTAAAAAGTATAAAGGCAAAAACACCTCCACAACCCAGGGACTATTCCTTTTATACTTGGTATTCTGCATTTTTAATAATTGAGATCATAGTGTTTTTATGAACATCAGTAAAACAACACCTATTAATCAACTATATGCCATTTAATCTGCACAAAAACTCTATCCCCACGTTACAGATGACAAACCTGAGACAGAAGTTAACGAAGTAGTCCAAAGTTGCAGACTAAATTAAAGGTAGAGCAGGTATTAAAATCCAGGCTCTTTTTACCTGTGCTATTCTGCTTCTCCAATGCACTCAGCAGAAGATACTGGGTCCTTAGATATTATGAGAACAATATCTTTGGGTATGGCTTGATGTATATTTTTATACTGTCAGATTATTTCCAGAAAGATACACCAACTTAAAATCCCACTAACATCACATACTGCTTGACTACTACATTTTCATCAGCTTTGAGCAAAGAAAAGAGTTGTCAATTTTAGAAGCAAAAGAAACCTTATTTTATTGTTTTAATTTGTATTTGTTTTTATGTTTAAATAGTCCTCCAATTAGATAAAGAAGTATGTGTCATCAATGTTTTCATTTAAATGTTTATGGAATCCTTTCTTACATTTAACTCTTTAATCTACTTGGATGTTATTTTGATGCTTGCTGTGAACTGCAGCTCTAACTTACCATAATACCCAACAAAACAAAACAAAAATAGTAAATCAAATGAATCAACTGTCTGCAAAATACCAGCAACAACTTCAGAAAGGGGACAAGCCACACTATACCATAAAGTTCAACTGGAGGTCAAGAAAAGACAACTCTGGTAAGGCAAGCTGCCTGGGGTAGTTCTTAATCCCACCTCCACTTGTATAAACAGTATGGAAAATGCAGATGAGAAGATAAAGTCAGAATTCTCATCAGTCCCACCTGGCCCTCTGCTGTGGACTGAATCACGTCCCACTCCCTAACCCCCCCCACCCAAATTCATATGAAGCTCTAACCTCTAATGTGCCTATTTCTGGAAATAGAGTCTCTAGGGTGGTAATTAAGGTTAAATGAGGTCATAAGGGTAGGACCCTAATCCAAGAGGATTGTAACTGTATAAGATTTAAGAGGAAGAAAGAAATCTCACTCTCTCCCCCTGCTATGTGGGATACAGGGAGGAGGTGGCTGTAGGCCAGGAAAAGAATCCTCACCTGAACGTTATCATGCTGGCATCCTTATCCAGAACTGTGAGAAAATCAATTTCTTTGTGTAAGCTAACCAGTCTACGTTACTTAGTAATGGCACAGATCTAAACATCAAATTATTCTTCAACTTAAATAGAATTTCAATCAAAATTGCATTAGGCTTGGGCGCCTGGGTGGCTCAGTTGGTTAAGCGACTGCCTTCGGCTCAGGTCATGATCCTGGAGTCCCTAGATCGAGTCCCGCATCGGGCTCCCTGCTCGGCAGGGAGTCTGCTTCTCCCTCTGACCCTCCCCCTTCTCATGTGCTCTCTCTCATTCTCTCTCTCAAATAAATAAATAAAATCTTAAAAAAAAAAATTGCATTAGGCTTTTCATGGAACTTAAAAAGCTGATTCTAAAAAATCTGAACAGAAGAACAAAGTGCCAAAAAAGCTAAAATATTCCTGAGAAACAAAGAAGCTGGAAAACATGGCCTACCAGATCATGATATTTAAGACTAAAGCTTTAGTGGGGAGGTGGGGCGGGGGGGGGGGGGAGGATGGGTGAAATAGGAGAAAGGGATCAAGAGTACACTTATGATAAGCACTGTGTAATATATAGAATTATTGAATCATATTGTACACCTACAACTGATATAACACTGTATGTTATCTGTACTAGAAGAAAAGGAGGAAGGGAGGGAGGAAGGAAGTTAGGAAATTAAGAAGTTAGGAAGGAAGGACGCAAGGAAGGAAGGACGCAAGGAAGGAAGGAGAAAGCTATAGTAATAAAATAGTACTGACACAGCAGAGATCAATAAGCTGAATAGAGTACAGGAAAACTGATAAATATCAAGGTTGACACTGCAACTGAGTGAGGAAAGGGTATGCTGGAGTAATGAGTTCCCTAATAAGCAAAAAGGAAGATAGACACGCCCACCCGCACAACATCATTCATTATACACGGTACTCAAATACACATGAATTAAGAAATAAATTAGAGATTATCTTTAATGACTTCAGAAACACCTGCATGTGCACGTGCACACACACACACACACAAATGATATACAAGAATATTTACAGCAATACTTTCAGAATTCACAGAAGTAGTGACTGGATACCTGAAGACAGGTATTAAAAAGCTTAGAGAATATTGTAAGAAAACTAGAAAAGATACAAAAAAACAAACAAAAAAAAACCTGAAGAAGCCGTAAACGGCTGGAAAAAATGCTTAAGAGGAAAATGTATAGGAGAAGATGGTGAAAATGATAATTAGCAATGTCTTCATTTTTATATATATAATCATACCAGCTTCCAGAAGTTCTTTATATCCATCTTTAGTTTAAGCTTAATTTAACTTAAAACCTGACTGAAAACTAGTTTATTTTTAGACATAAAATTTCTAATAGCCTAACATCAATATTTTTTCACTTATTACATCTTAAGTATAAGCCCACATTAAGTCTTAGAAAAGCATTGTAATGGCTATTTTATCCCATACTACACACAGCTAATTGATAACAACTATTCCCCATTCAGGATGGATACTCAGGTTGTTTCCACTTTTTCCCTACTATAAATAGTACTATGGCAAACAACTTTGTAAATAAATTTTAGATCTTATCTCTGATAACTTATTTATGAATGACTCAGGGTATTTTTAAAGCTTTTTCTACATGTTGCTTTTCAGGAAGGTTTAAAACTTAAAATTATGTTCAGAGTATAAAATTAGACATTTGAAGATACACTGTTATCAGATCAAAAAGCTGGGCAAGACTCTTGATAATTACCTATCTATGTGACTTTGGGCAAGACATACAACTTCTCTGAACCTCAACGCTTCCATCAGTTAGAAAACAGGATTAGGATTTATATGGTTTGTTTTTCTAATCTCAAAGAACTGCTTTGAGAACCAAGTCAAACAACAGATCTGAAAGAACTATAAACCAAAAAGCACTGAATAAATGTAAGGTATATATGAGATGATAATTATTTAATGAACAGTAGAAAAGAATAAAAACTTACTTGTTAGAGGACAAATAATTTATATCAATATAAAATTCATTACACCACAAAACACATAAGTTGGGTATCCTATTATGAGAAACTAAAATGAAGTTTATACAGTTGATCCTCATGCCTACTTGCTAAAATTTATTTGTAATCCCAAAATCAATATTCATGGTGCTTTTACAGTCATCCATGGATATATGCAAAGTAGCAAAAACTATGAGTCACCCTATGTACACAATGCCAGCCGAGCTGAACAAGGCAACAGTCAGCCTACTTGTCCTAGCTCTCATATTGTAAACAAGTATCTTTTCATGGTCTATTCTGTGTCACACGTTTTGCCTATTTGTGCTTTTTGTTGGCCATTTTGCTATTTAAAATGGTCTCCTAGGGTAGTGCTGAAGTGTTATCTTAATGTTCCTAAACACAAGAGGGCTGTGATGTGCCTTACAGAGAAAATAGGTGTGTTAGATACGCTTTGTTCAGGCACGGGTTATAATGCAAGCTGGCTTTGAGTTCAATGTCAGTCAATCAATGATAAATATTAAATCTGATATTTATACAGAAACACATATAAAACCAAGGTTATGTACTGACTGGCTGACAAAAATGTTATGACCAGAGGTTTGCATTTCTTTTTCTCCTAGGAGCAACAGGTTTAGTATTTGCTAATTCAATGTTTGCAGCAACTTCATAGAACATAATCACCACATATAATGAAAATTGACAGTAACTCTATTTTTCACAACTGGTCTAATCAGTTTTAATTACATATGTAGTCATGAGTTGCATGAGGAAAGTGGTAGAATCAACAGCAAAGAGGATGAAGTCAACAAGTGAGACAGTCCCTGACAAGAGCTGCCATTTTTAACTCCATTGTCTTAATCATTATCTTATATCATGAACCTTATGACTCTTTCCTGTCTAACATCCTTTGTGCTTCCATTATAAATAATTCTGGGCTCTTTCTGTTCCCTTCCTATATAGGTTTCCTGAGCTCTTATCTCTGGCCTCAAAGTTTAATACTGAAAAAAAAAATATAGCTCTAAAATCACATACGGCATAGAGATCTGGTTCTTTTATAACATAGAAAAGCGTAAAGCTTTTTTTTATTATCAGAATTTAAAGTTATTTGTGATTTCATTCCACATTCCATGAGCAGCATACACACATACGAATAAAAGAAATCATAAATGCGCACTTAAAGCCTATGTGGACACAATGATCCAAAAAGTCATGCATAAGATAGTAACACACACTTATTTAACATTTTTTACATGTCAGGTGTGTCCTAAGTTTAAATTCATCTTCTCAAGAATTCTGTGAGACAGTACTATGATCATCACTCCTTCACAGACAAGTATAAAAACTTGGTATTCTCATACTACAATTTTTATTTGAAAAATTAAATACATGCAATTTGTTCAGTGCATCTAAAAAATGAACTATATGCCAATCTATTCTAAAGGCATAATTATTCAAATAGGGCAAGTTAAATTGCTTTATTGTGCTGACCTTCCTTTCAAAATCTACTTCTTACATTCTCAACTCACTCTGGAAACTTGCATAGCTATTTTATTCTATCTCCAAATAAGGAAGAAAGAAAAGGAAAAAATTCAAGTCAGACTACATAAAAACTCTCTGGCATGAAGTTTTCATTATCTGTAATTTACTAATTTTCCTGCTTTTCTCCACTTATATGCACAATAGATTAAGAGAACAGCAACAGTCTAAAATTATTTTGAGATGTGAATCTGACTTTTTTCATGATATAAAATTTACTGTCCAATTTAGGTAACAAAATGAGAAAATATGTCTGGAATACTAATGTCATTTCAGAGGTCAGTGCTTTTTATAAATTTAAAATAGATGAGGTAACAAAAATAAGCAGATCTGTTTTACCTAGACTAAATGTTCCAATAAGACAAATTCTAATGTTTAATAAATCCTTGAAGAACAATTTTTATGTCAAAGTTTAGTACAAGGCAGAATGAGCTAGCAAAAACTGCCACATGGAAATATTTCAAAAGAAACTTATGCTAAGGAAGTATTTTTTAAGCACTATACTTTCTGAAAGTAATCATATAATGATATAAAAATATAAGAATGACAAGTATAGCCACAGTTCTGTGCCTCAGTCTCAAAATAAGCATTTTTGTTTTTCAATACTTTTTGTTTAAAACACAAGACAATAAAAAGAACACAGTGCTGTAACATGCAAGACTGTGAAGTGAAACTAGGTATTAATTAAAATTGTTCAGAACAGTCATAAGTCAACAAAAACTGTATTCCATTTAAAACCTATCATATTTTTTATGGTAATGTTTTAAAAAATGATTTATTAAAAGACATTTGTGAAACATGTGCCTTTATTTTAATAAAACAGACTGTCTTACTGATAGAGCTTCATCTACATAAAAATATCCAAAACTTGACATTGGTCTTATTTCTTTGATACACACACATGCACACACACATGTTTACAATTTCAAATTATTACTTTTTAAAAGCATACTACACTGAAATAATCAGCAAATATTTGAAGATACAGTACTGCATGCTTTTCATAATGCAAAAGAGAAAATTAACTGTTACCAACCACAACAAAATAAAAGGTTGTGATATTAAGAAAGTATTTAGAGAAAATAGTTTGATACTAAAACATGAAAATCACAGTTTAGTAAAAAAGGTTTCGAATACGTGTTGTTGAATCAGACTAGTGTGTGTTTCTATCCCAGCCTTATCAGGGACTAGCTATGTGGCCTTGGGCAAGGATAACAGCTTAGCCTATTTAAGCTTAAATTTTCTCATCTATAAAATGTGGAGATAAAAATATTAATATATAGAATGTGTACTAAATGAGTACAAATGAGTATTTAAGAAAATGCCCTTTAAACACTCAATAAATAATAGCTACTATTATTACTGATGTAGTCATTAAAAGCAGCTTTCAAAAGCAAACTATTAAATATGAAAGATTTTAAAACAATATTTACTTTGGTTCACAATTAGTATTTTCCTAGAAATACTGTTTTACTGCAGCAAATCATAAGTAGTTCAGTCCTAATGTTAAATTATTATAAAATATTCATTTAAATAACAAACAAAAATTGCTTTAGATATGACCTTTATAACCAAAGGATATCATTCCAAAACCAGAAGAACCACGTTACATACATCCAGAATTTGGTTGCCAAATATATTCCAAGGGGCAATGCACTATGCATTGAATGATCAAAAAAGGATCTGCAAAATACAAGTTTTTATAAAATTTGAGCTCTAGGTTTCTTTATAAAAATGAGTAATTACTTAAATGAAAATTATACACATTCCACATAGTAAACTCTGGTTTAACCAAAATCCAGAAATCCAGGATGCTTAAATACCAAGACCATTTTTCATGGTAATCAATAACAAATGAGGACACAGCTGAATCAGTCAGCAAGATGCTGAAGCTCCTAATTTGCCGAGAAATGGAATTCTATTCTATTCTATGTACTTTTCAACCTCAGAATTTCAGTCTATTCCTATTCTCTTAAATCAATAAATCACTTTAGTATATTTAGTAACTCTATCACTCAGCATATTATTCACCAAAGACACATAATTTTGACAAACAAGTACAAAGCAATCCTCAAGTTTTTATGTTTCACTATTTCTCCTTACCTACACACTCTTGTTAAGCTTTTAGTACAGCTTTTCAAATAGAATGAACTGGCCAATGTAATGGAACTGAAGGTCATGATGTACAGAATTTAGCACTGGGGGAAAAATATGTATTAATGAATTTTATTAAACATAAGCAGGATCAACTATCCATGTAGGCTAAGTAGGAAGTCTTCCTATTTACGGGATCCCTTGGAGCTCCTAGAAACACTACAATGAGATTCATTACCTAGAATTAAGCCTCTTCCTGACAGTTAACACATTAGTGTATTACCAGTCATCCTCATCTCTGTGAATTATTTTCACAACTCCTTTTTTTTTGAAATTCACGTGAAAACAAAGTACTAAAGAAATGGAGATTACGTGGAAAATTCTAGATCATAGACTACTGCTTAGGTTTGCTGAATGAGCAACTTAAAGGAATGAGATCTAAGGATAGGAAGAAAGGGAAAGATCACAATGTTTTAAAGAAAAATGAGGGAGGAGAAAATACAAAGGCTGAGCCTTACTGCGCATGTTCAGACTCTCTCTACCTTAGTACTAAAATCAAACCTCTTTCTTGCATATTGTTTATGACCAAAGAAAATATAATTCCTATGGAAAGGTAAGCTCAACCATTATAATCACCTAGAAATACACAATATGTATACTGCAGTTAGAGTTGAACGAACTCAAGTCTACTTCTCCTGAAATGTTTTAAAATTGTATTTTAGGGGCGCCTGGGTGGCTCAGTTGGTTAAGCGACTGCCTTCGGCTCGGGTCATGATCCTGGAGTCCCGGGATCGAGTCCCATGTCGGGCTCCTTGCTCAGCAGGGGGTCTGCTTCTCCCTCTGACCCTCCCCCCTCTCATGTGCTCTCTCTCTCTCATTCTCTCTCTAATAAATAAATTTAAAAAAAAAATCTTTAAAATTGTACTTTAGCCTTAAAAATTATATGTTAGACTTTGGTCAATGAAAGTACCTGGGGAATTTCAACATTTCAGTTTGTTTCCTACAGTTATGGGTCTCTCATGGTTTGTCTCCCTCTCTGATTTCTTCCTATTCAGTTTTCCCTCCCTTCCCCTACGATCCTCTGTGCTGTTTCTTATATTCCACATATGAGTGAAACCATATGATAATTGTCTTTCTCTGATTGACTTGGGGTTGCTGGAGGGGAGGTGGGGGGCGATGGGGTAACTGGGTGACGGGCATTAAGGAGGGCACGTGATGTGATGAGCACTGGGTGTTATATGCAACTGATGTATTACTGAACTCTACATCTGAAACTAATGATGTACTATATGTTGGCTAATTGAATTTAAATAAAAAAAGAAAAAAGAAAAAAAAGAATTTCAACATTAAAAAACTTAAAAGATTTCAGATATAAGTCTACCAAAATTCTTTAACATTAAATTAAAATGAAACATATTACCTAAAGGCAGTGTTCTAAACATACAAAACATTAATTTTACATAGCAGGGTCCAAATTATATCCTTTCCTGCAGTTAAAAATATGGTTAAAAACAACATACTTACTTTGAAAGAAATTGTACTGTAGCCCAAACGCCACCATACATTAGCCCTTTAATGAGCCAGGAATCAATATTTAGGTCTGCTATAAACCCAACGAGCCAAATAACTAGGAATGGAGTTCCTAGCATTACTTTCTGCCGAAATTCCTGTACAAAAAAAAAAAAAAAAATTAGTTAGAAAGTTTGCGTGTTTCAAGTAATCTGAATATGAACCATTGTTATCTTTGTGAAAACGTGCAACAGAGAGTGAAATTCATTCATTCAAATACGCCTACTATGCACAGGTACTATTCAAGGTGCTAGTCTCAGTCTTCTACAGACAGGCATTAAAAAGACAATTTAAAAGTACTTCAGTAAAATTATGGAAAATGAGAATCTAAGTTATAGGAGTGGATCTAGATATTCAGATATAGAAGACAGCAGTACCACCTGCCAACGCATGGATAAACTAGAAAATAGTTCATGATGATACTACCCCTCTAACAGGGCCATTGATAACTAGAGAGATAAGAACCAGAACGACCTGAAGTTCTAAGAGCTACATCAGATAAAGAAACCTGAGGATGCTTAGCCTGAAGAAAACATTTTGAATGATACATATAAACAGTAAACTAAAATCTTAAAATGAGATAGAAAATAAAAATCAAACAATCTACAGGGTCCCAGAGTCCAAAGAATGAAGATTATGTGCCTCTAAACACATATCAAAGCACAGTGCTTAATACTCTGGAGGTAGTTCCATTTCATTGTTGTACTGATCTAGTTGTTACAAAGTCTGTACTTTGTAGGTTGTTAGAAAACCTATCTATATCTACTTCCTTATACCATCTATCACAGTTGTATCTTCAGAACAACACAAAGTAAAGTCTACTGCCTCCTCCACATAGCAGCCCCTCACAAACTGACAGGCAGCTATCAAATCTCTGGAGGTACCTTAAGTAACAACAATGTAAGATCTTCCAGCTGTGATCTAACAAAGCTCAGAGATTAAACATTACTTTTCTCCCTATTTACCTTTCTGAAGGCTAAGATACTACATTTTTTTAGCGCCCCTTTTATACTGCTGGCTTTCAGCGAAATACTTTTTCATATAAATGGCCATGTCTTCCCCAACTTAACCACTGTAATTCATTTTCTGAATGCTGCCTAATTTTAACTTGAAAAATAATTAAACATAACTTCAGAGTTTAATTTTATGCTGTAGTAAACTAACTAACCCTGCTGATCTGTTTTTTTCATCTCAAGTATGCATGAATTTTGTATCAAGACATTAGAAAAGATTTATAACTGGGAGGACAAAGTGTAAGGCAGATAGGTCATTGGAAAAGTATTTTCTAAAATTATCTGTAATTTGCCTTGTTTTTAGTTAAGATGCTTGTTCTCCCTCAGCAACAGCCACATTTTTTCATTATTAAAAATAAAAATACAATTTACATATAGTAAAATTCACCCTCTTTTGGGCAGAGTTCTCTGATTTTTTATTAACATACACTGTTTTGTCAGCACGAAAATCAAGACACAGAACAGTTCTATCAAGCCCTGAAATATCCTGTGCTCCCAGTCCCAGCCCCTAACAAACACTAATCTCTACCCCTGTATTTTTTGCTTTGCAGGAATGTCTTATAAATGGAATCATACTGATGCAGTCTTTTAAGTTTGGCTTCTTTCACTCAGACAAGGCATTTGACATTCACTCATGCTGTTGTGTGTATCAGCAGTTTGTTCCTTTTTAATGCTAACTAGTATTCTATTATAGGATGTATCACAGTTTATTTACTCATCTCCAGCTAAAGGATTAGGGTTGTTTCCAAATTTGAAGACTGTGAATAAAGCCATTATAAACATCTGCATACAGGTTTTTGTGTGAACCTAGTTCATTTCACTTGGATAAATACCTATGTGTGGGCTTCTGGAGTGTTTTGTTTTGTTTTTTTTTTTTTCAAAATATTATTTAACATATGGTATTTATGATACCATAAAGATGTTTAAAAAAAAGAGAGATGTAATGGTGATGTGCTGCTTTTGTAGATATGAAAAATCTATTTTTTCTTGAATTTCATTATGGAAATTTTCAAATATATAGTAAGTTTGAAAGAATTTTATAGTAATTTGCATTTCCCTAATGACTAATGATGTTGAACAGTTTTTCATGTGCTTATCTGCCATTTTTATAACTTTTTAGTGAAATATCCCATCTTTAACCCATTTTTCTAACTGGGTTGTTTGACTTTTTCACTGTTAGTTGTGAAAAATTCTTCATACATTCTGGAAACTAGTCCTTTATTGGGATATACGGCTAGCAAATATTTTCTCCCAGTCTGCAGTTTGTCTTTTCATCCTAATTAACAGAGCCTCTCATTGGACAAAAGTTTTTCATTTTGATGAAGTCTAACTGATTAGTTTTTACCTTCCTGGATCATACATTTCATGTCAAGTTTCTTCGTATAGCCCTAGATTCTGATGATTTGTTTTTTCCTAAAAGTTTTATAGTTTTACATTTAAGTCTGTGAATCATTTTGAGTTAACTTTTTTATACAGTGTGAGGTTTGAGTAGAGGTTTATTTATTATTTTTTTGCTTATGCAGGTCCAAATGTTCCAACATCATTTGTTGAAAAGGCTGTTTCTCTTCCACTGAATTATATTTGCACTTCTGTAAGTCAGGAGGCATATATCTCTGTGGTTCTATTGCTGGGTTCTCTATTTTGTTCCAGTGATCTAGGAATTTGTTCCTCCAATACCACACATTCTTGATTACTGTAGCTACATGGAAGATCTTAAAATTGCACAGGATGATTTTTTTTTTCAAAATTGTTTTAGCTATTCTTGATCTATTGCCTTTCCATATAAATTTTAGAATGATCTTGGCTATACAGACAAACAAATCTTACCAGAATTTTTATTTAATTGCATTAAATTTGTATAACAATTTGGGCACTATGTTGAGTCTTCCATTTCATGAACACAGCATGTCTCTCCATTTATGTAGATCATCTTTGATTTCTTTCATTGACATTTTAAAAATTTTCAGTATACAAGTAACTTTACATGTCTGGCTAGATTCACACCTAAGTATTCTGATTTTTTTTGAGCAACTAAGTAATATTGTAGTAATTTTGGTGTCCACATGTTTATTACAAGTATATAGAAATAAAATAAAATATCCTGTGACTTGTTAAACTCATTTATTAGTTCTAGGAGTTTATTTTGTAGATCCCTTGGGATACAGACTATCATGTCAACCACAAATAGGGACAATTTTATTATTTTTTCCTTTCTGAACTATATGCCTTTTAACTTCCTTTTCTTGCTTTATTTCACTAGCTAGAACTTCCAGCATTTAGAGTCTCTGAGTGGTCGGGACTTGCAGCACTAAGTTGAATAGAACAGTAAAAGGGATATCCTTGCCTTCTTTTTTTTTTTTTTTTTAAGATTTTATGTATTTATTTGAGAGAGAGACACACAGTGAGAGAGGGAACACAAGTGAGAGAGAGGGAGAAGCAGGCTTTCCGCCAAGCAGGGAGCTTGATGTGGGGCTCGATCCCAGGACCCCGGGATCATGACCCGAGACAAAGGCAGACACTTAACAACTGAGCCACCTAGGCGGCCCAACCTTGTTCTTGACCTTAGAGGGAAATCACTCAGTCTTTCACCATAAAGTATGATGTTAGTTGAAGGTTTTAGAAATGCTCTTTATAAAGTTCAGGAAATTCTCCTCTATTCCTATTTTTCTGAGAGTTTTACCATAAATGGATATTGATCTTTATCAAATGCTTTCTTCTATATGGATATAATCATGAGATTTTTCTTCTTTGTTAATATGGTAGATTACACTAAATAATTTTGAATATTTAAATGAGCCTTGCATTCTTGTAATAAGCCCAATTTGGTCATAGTGCACAATTCCTTTTATGTAATGATGATTTCTATTTGTTAATATTTTGTTAAAAAAAATTTTTTTTTTTAAAGATTTTATTTATTTATTTGACAGAGACAGAGACAGTGAGAGCAGGAACACAAGCAGGGGGAGTGGGAGAGGGAGAAGCAGGCTTCCTGCTGAGCCGGGAGCCCGATGCGGGACTCGATCCCAGGACCCTGGGATCATGACCTGAGCCGAAGGCAGAAGCTTAACCAACTGAGCCACCCAGGCGCCCCTGTTAAAAATTTTTAAGTGTACAGTTGACCCTTGAATAACAGGGGTTAGGGGTGCCAACCCCTTGCAATCAAAAACCTGCATATAACTTGACTCCCCCAAAATTTAACTACTAATAGCCTACTATTTTGACTGGAAGCCTTGGCAATAACACAAACAGTTGACTGAACATATTTTGTATGTTATATGTATTATATACTGTAGTCTTATAGTAAAACTAGAGAAAAGGAAATGTTATTAAGAAAATCATAAGGAAGAGAAAATACATTTCAATACTGTATTTACCAAATACAAACCTGTGTCTTCAAGGGTCAACTGTATATTCATGAGGGATATTTGTTTATAGTCCTTTGTTTTGTACTGTCTTTGTGTGGTTTTGGTATCAGGGTAACTAACACATACTGTTTCCAATCTATTACTTACCTATATAAGCAATTTGCCAATATTCTTACACATGAAGTGAGTTTCTTATAGACAGTATATAGTTGCATCATGCTTTATAATACACAGAGCCGATAACGGTCTTTTTCTTGGTAAATTAGAGTATTTTAATTTAATGTGATTATTGACATGTTAGGTCTATAATTTTATTTTTTGTTTTCTTCTTATGTTTTAGTTTCTCTGCTTTCTTTTTCCTGCCTTCTTGTGGGTAACTGGAAAGCTTTTTAGAATTCTATCTATAGTGTTTTCCAGTTTATCCCTCTGTAGAGCTTTTTTAGTGGTTACTCTAATTATACAAACATAACTTATCACACTGGTGTCATTTTACCAGTTCAAATGAAGTGTAGAAACCTTACCTGCCTTTATGTCCCTCTACCCTCCCGTTTATATTATAAATTGCCTCACATATATACCTACATTTAGAGACACACCAAACAATATTATAATTTTTGCTCCAACTACCAAGCATAATTTGGAAGGCATAAGATGAGAAGTCTACTGCATTTACTCAGAAATTTGTTTACTATGATCTGATGTTCCAAGATTTTTCCTTTTATCGTTTCCTTTGTGTTTAGCGAACATCTCTTAGACATTCTTCTAGGGTAGGTCTGCTGGCAACAAATTCTCTTAATTTTCCTTTATCTGAGAATGTATTGATTTCTCCTTCATTCTTGAAAGATATTTTTACTGGATACTGGATTCTGGGTTGACAGTTCTTTCCATTCAGCACTTGGAAAATGTGCCAGTTTCTTCTGGCTTCTCTGGTTTCTGATGAGAAATTCACTGTCATTTGGACTGCTTCACTCCCACTGGTAAGGGGATTTCAAGAATTTTATTGTTTTTTGGTTTCCACAAGTTTGACTCTGTGTTCAGGCAGAATTTCTTTGAGTTTATTCTGTTTAGGGTATGTTCCACTTCTTAATCTGGAGGTTGGTCTTTTGTCAAATTTGGGGATTTCATGGGCCACTGTATCTTTTGGGTACTTTTTTAGCTCCACACTCCCTCTCCTCTTTTTCTGGAACACTAATCATATCAACGTTAGATACTCTGTTATAACCCTTAGGCTCGTTCATTTTTTTTTTTCCCAATTTATTTCCTTTTGTTCAGAATGTCTAATTTTTATTGTTCTAGCTTCAGGGTGACTGATTCTTTCCTCTGTCCCCTCTAATCTGCTGTTGAGCCCATTCACTGAGTTTTGTAAATTTTATTCTAATTTTCAGTTTTAAAATTCCCATTTGGTTCTTCTGTATATTCTATTTCTGTATTTCTACTTCACTGCTGAGACTACTTTTCATTTCTTTCAAGCATGTTCATAATTACTCATTGAAGCCTTTTCATAGTGGCCACTTTAAAATCTTTTGTCAGATAATTCTAATATTTCTGTCATCATTTTGTTGGCGTCTATTTGATTCTCATTTCATCAGTTTCACATTGTCTTGGTCCCTGGTATGATGAGAGATTTTCATCTGAAAACTGGACATTTGGGGTATAATGAAACACTGGATCTTATTCAAACCTTTTCTTTTAGATGGATTCCTCTGCTGTAGCTTGGCAGAATGAGGGGAGTGAAAGCACCTACTCATTACTGCCAGGTGGGGTGGAAGTTCAGATCTCAACTTGGACTTTAATGACACCTGAGGAGGGGACTCCTCATTACTGTTGGGCAAAGGTGGAACTTCCAGCTCCCCATTATACCTCTACTGATACCTCCATGGCTGGGAAGGTTAGGAGTGCCTCATTATTGTGTCCTATGTGGTCTTCCCTCATAGAGCAGGGGATGGAACCTCACTAATAGCCAGTGGGGATAAAAGTCCCAAATCCCTATTTAACTTCTCTGACATCACCCCAGGAAAGAAGTTGAGGCACCTCATTACAGCCTGATAAGGGTGGAAGTCTAGGCCTTTGCTGGTGTGATTCAAGGTGGGGCCACAGCTTTTTCTGCAATATTTGGCTGTGGTAGAAAGTTATCTTCTAAAAGCCTCTATCTTGCTAAGCTGTCTCTTTTGTGGTTCTTTGACCAGAGAGCAGGATTTTGTTGGAGCCCTTTTTGTCTATATCCATTTGTGATTCTAGGTTGTTCGCTTTGTCAGCTCTGTTTTTGGGATGTATGAGGCAAAAAAGGGAATATATTTTTCAGGTCCTGAGCTACCTAGCCACTCTGCCTTCTTCTTTCCATCTCCCAGAATTTTCCTACATTTGTTTTGTACATAATGTCCAAGTTTTTCAGTTGTGCTTAGTGTGGACGAATAGGAAAAGTACAGCTACTCCACCTTTCCAGATTTATTTTCACATGATCAATAAACAATATTAAAGAAGACAATATGTGAGATTCCAGTTAACAAAAGGGATTGTGGGTTTTTAAGTGTTGAAAAATACAATTTAAAGATTTCCTTCTAACTTATTATTAAGCATTTATTTAGGAGGCACTCTCTCTCTCCTTCTGCTCCTCCCCCATGTCTAAAATCTTCTAACCTTAAAAATCCAAGCACTTTAAAAATAGTTTTCTAAAATTAAGATTCCCTCCACATCTACCTACTAGCACTGTCCAAAAATATTTTTCCCCCATTGGGATGACTTATTTTTAGTAAAATACTACTGAATCCTAGGTGACTATTTCTTGTTTAGTTTTAAATACAGAACATACTTTACAGATTAGCAAATTAAGTCATGTTTATGATTTAAATATTTCAAATGAGATGAAAAGAGAATAGCCTATATAATTACAAATACTTAATTTCAAAAAGCACCCAACCATTGTATATTTTTATTTAGTAATCCTTTTTAAAAATGTAATATAGAGAAAAGATGGAGGAGGAGTAGGGGACCCTATTCCAACCGGTCCCCTGAAATGAGCTGGATATCTACCAGACCACTCTGAACACCCACGAAATCAGCCTGAGATATAAGAAGATATCTCTGGATCTCTACAGAGTATCGCAGGCGGTTGGTTTCAAGGTATGAAGAGGGGAGCTGTGATTCCCCAGGCAGATATTGGATGATAAACGAAAGGGGGAGGGAGCCATGGGGATCCAGCACTGCTGGTGAGCAACAGTCTCCCGCACTGGGGACGGGGCACAGATTCGCAGACCAGTAGTGGCAGGGAAAGGACTTTAGGGCAGTCCCCGGGACTGAAACCTGGAGCAGCGGGGCCACGCACGTAAACTGGGGGTGGCTGGTGGTTTTAGAAACACAAAGAGCAGAGACGCTCCCCCCCAAGCCCTGAACCGGAGGCGAGGACTGGGAGCCCTGCTGAGGGGCGCACAACCCAGGACGCTGCAGTTTATAGCAGCACAGACAGAAACTGAGATAGTGTGGCCTGGAGAGCTCACTGAAGAACAGACTGCGATCTCTCTGCTCTGAGGCAGAGGGTTGGAAAAGATCTCTTCTGCTCTGACTCTCGGAAGAGACACTTCGGAAAGCCGCCAGGGAAAGCCTCCAGAGAACAAAAGCCCCCCAAAACCGTTTTTCACTGAGCCCATCCCCCCACAGGGGGCAGGGCAACTCTAGCCAAACAGGGTTGCCTGAGTAACAGCATGGCAAGCCCCCTCCCCCTCCGAAAACAGGCTGGGAGAACAAGAGGCCAGCAACCCTAAGGTCCCTAGAAAACAGGTGCATTTTGCTTGGGTTGTGGTCAATAATTTGGATTCTGTACATTCCATCAACCACCCCTTAACAGAATGACTAGGAGGAGGAACCCCCAAAACAGGAAAGACTCAGAGACTGTGACTTCTGCCACAAATTTAAAAATGGATACAGATATAACCAAGATGTCAGAAATGGACTTCAGGGTAGCAGTTATGAAGACAATAGCTAAAATGGAGAAATCGATTAATGGCAACATAGTCTCTTAAGGGCAGAAATGAAAGCTGAACTGGCAGAACTTAAAAATGCTATCAATGAGATCCAATCCAATCTAGATACTCTTAACAGCTAGGGTAAGCGAGGCAGAATGAATTAATGATCTAGAAGACCAATTGATAGAAAAGAAGGAAAAAGAGGAGGCCAGGGAGAAACAACTCAAAATCCATGAAAACAGAATCAGAGAAATAAGTGACACTATGAAACGTTCCAATGTCAGAATTATTGGGATCCCTGAGCGGGTGGAGAGAGAGAGAGAGGACTAGAAGATATATTTGAGCAAATCGTAGCTGAGAACTTCCCTAATCTGGGGAATGAAACAGACATTTGTGTCCTAGAGGCAGAGAGGACACCACCCAAGATCAAGGAAAACAGGCCAACGCCCCAGCATGTAATAGTAAAACTCGCAAATCTTAGAACCAAGGAAACTACCTTAAGGGCAGTCAGGGGGAAGAGATTCCTTACGTACAGAGGGAGGGTCATCAGAATAACGTCACACCTATCCACAGAGACTTGGCAAGCCAAAAGGGCTGGCAAGACATATTCAGGGTATTAAATGAGAAGAACATGCAGCCAAGGATACTTTATCTGGCAAGGCTGTCATTTAGAATGGATGGAGAGATGCAGAGCTTCCAAGACCAGCAGAAACTGAAAGAATATGTGACCACTAAGCCAACCCTGCAAGAAATGTTAAGAGGGGTTCTATATAAGGAGAAAGACCCCAGGAGTGATACAGAACAGAAATTTACAGAGACAATGTATAGAAACAAGGACTTCACAGGCAGCATGATGACAATAAATTCGTATCTTTCAATAATCACTCTCAATGTGAACGGCCTAAATGCTACCGTAAAACGGCAAAGGGTTGCAGACTGGATAAAAAGACAGGAACCATCCATATGCTGTCTACAAGAGATTCATTTTGAACCTAAAGATACACCCAGACTGAAAGTGAAGGGATGGAGATCCACCTTCCTTGCCAATGAACCTCAAAAGAAAGCTGGGGTAGCAATTCTTGTATCAGACAAATTAGATTTTAAGCTAAAGACTGTAGTTAGAGACACAGAAGGACAGTATATCATTCTTTAAAAAAAAAAAAAAAAGATTTTATTTATTTGACAGAGAGAGCAAGAGCAGGAACACAAGCAGGGGGAGTGGGAGAGGGAGAAGCAGGCCTCCCGCCGAGCAGGAAGTCGGATGCGGCACTTGATCCCAGGACCCTGAGATCATGACTTGAGCCAAAGGCAGACACTTAACGACTGAGCCACCTAGGTGCCCCAGACACTGTATCATTTTTAAAGAGTATCCAACAAGAAGATCTAACAATTGTAAATATCTAGGCCCCCGACATGGGAGCAGCCATCTACATAAGCCAACTGTTAACCAAAATAAAGAGTTATATTGATAATAATACGTTAATTGTAGGAGACCTCAATACTCCACTCTCAACAACAAACAGATCATCTAAGCAGAAAATCAACAAAAAAACAAGAGCTTTGAATGACACACTGGACCAGGTGGACCTCATAAATATATACAGAACACTCCAACCTAAAACAACAGAATACTAATTCTTCTTGAGTGCACATGGAACTTTCTCCAGAATAGACCACATACTGAGTCACAAATCAGGTCTCAACCGATACCAAATGACTGAGATTATTCCCTGCATATTCTCAAACCATAATGCTTTGAAACTGGAACTCAATCACAAGAAAAAATTTGGAAGAAATTCAAACACTTGGAAGCTAAAGACCACTCTGCTCAAGAATGTTTGGGTCAACCAGGACATCAAAGAAGAACTTAAACAATTCATGGAAACCAATGAGAACGAAAACACATCGGTCTAAAACCTATGGGATACTGCAAAGGCGGTCCTAAAGGGGAAATACATAGCCATCCAAGCCTCACTCAAAAAAACAGAAAAATCCCGAATTCACCAACTAACTTTATACTTTAAAGAACTAGAGAAAAAGCAACAAATGATGCCTAAGCAACACATTAGAAGAGAAATAATTAAGATTAGAGCAGAGATCAATGAATTAGAAACCAGAAACACAGATCAGATCAATGAAACTAGAAGCTGGTTCTTTGAAAGAATTAATAAGATCAATAAAACACTGGCCAGACTTATCCAAAAGAAAAGAGAAAGGACCCAAATTAATAAAATTATGAGTGAAAGGGGAGTGATCACGACTAACACCAAGGAAATAGAAACAATTATTAGAAATTATTACCAACAACTATATTGCCAATATTAAGTAAGCTGGAAGAAATGGATGCCTGAAACAGGAAGAAATTGACAACCTGAATAGGCCAATAACCAGTAACGAGATTGAAGCAGTGATCAAAAATCTCCCAAAAAACAAGAGTCCAGGCCCTGATGGATTCCCTGGGGAATTCTACTAAACATTCAAGAAAGAAATAATACCTATTCTCCTGAAGCTGTTTCAAAAAAATAGAAACAGAAGGAAAGCTTCCAGACTCATTCTATGAGGCCAGCATTACCTTAATCCCCAAACCAGGCAACGACCCCATCAAAAAGAAGAATTTCAGACTGATATCCCTGATGAATATGGATTCCAAAATTCTCAACAAAATCCTAGCTAATAGGATCCAACAATACATTAAAAAAGATAATCCACCACGACCAAGTGGGATTTATCCCCGGGATGCAAGGGTGGTTCAACATTTGCAAATCAATGTGATAGAACACATTAATAAGAGGAGAGAGAAGAACCATATGGTCCTCTCAATTGATGCAGAAAAAGCATTTGACAAAATACAGCATCCTTTCCTGATTAAAATTCTTCAGAGTATAGGGATAGAGGGAACATTCCTCAAGTTCATAAAATCCATCTATGAAAAACCCAAGCGAATATCATCCTCAATGGGGAAAAGATGAGAGCCTTTCCCTTAAGATCAGGAATACATCAAGGATGCCCACTCTCGTCACTATTGTTCAACATAGTACTGGAAGTCCTAACAATAGCAATCAGACAACAAAAAGAGATAAAAGGCATTCAAATTGGCAAAGAAGAAGTCTAACTCTCTCTCTTCGCAGACGACATGATACTTTATGTAGAAAATCCAAAAGACTCCACCCCCAAATTACCAGAACTCATACAGCAATTCAGTAATGTGGCAGGATACAAAATCAATGCACAGAAATCATTTGCTTTCTTATAGATTAACAATAACTGTAGAAAGAGAAATTAGAGAAATGATTCCATTTACAATAGCACCATAAACCATAAGATACCTCAGAATAAACCTAACCAAAGAGGTAAAGGATTTATACTCTAGGAACTGCAGAACACTCCATGAAAGAAATTGAAGAAGACACAAAAGATGGAAAAACATTCCATGCTCATGGACCGGAAAAATAAACATTGTTAAAATGTCTGTGCTACCCAGGGCAATCTATACCTTCAACGCCATCCCGATCAAAATTCCAATGACATTTTTCAAAGTGCTGGAACGAACAATCCTAAAATTTGTATGGAATCAGAAAAGACCCCAAATCGCCAAGGAAATGTTGAAAAAGAAAAACAAAGCTGGGAGCATCACGCTGCCCGATTTCAAGCTATATTACAAAGCAGTGATCACCAAGACAGCATGGTACTGGCACAAAAACAGACATATAGACCAGCTGAACAGAATAGAGAGCTCAGATATGGACCCTCAACTCTGTGGTCAAATAATCTTCGACAAAGCAGGAAAAAATATGCAATGGAAAAAGGACAGTCTCTTGAATAAACGGTGCTGGGAAAATTGGACAGCCACGTGCGGAAGAATGAAACTCGACCATTCTCTAACACCACACACAAAGATAAACTCAAAATGGATGAAAGACCTCAATGTGAGACAGGAATCCATCAAAATCCTAGAGGAGAACATAGGCAGTAACCTCTTCAACATCAGGCACGGCAACTTCTTTGAAGATACATCTCCAAAGGCAAGCAAAAAAAAGCAAAAATGAACTTTTGGGACTTCATCAAGATAAAAAGCTTCTGCACAGTGAAGGAAACAGTCAACAAAACAAAGAGGCAACCCACAGAATGGGAGAAGATATTTGCAAATGACACTACAGACAAAGCACTGATTTCCAAGATCTATAAAGAACTTCTCAAACTCAATACCCAAAAAACAAATAATCAAGTCCAAAAATGGGCAGAAGACATGAACAGAAACTTCTCAAAAGAACACCTACAAATGGCTAACAGACACATGAAAAAACGTTCATCATTATTAGCCATCAGGGAAATTCAAATCAAAACCACATTGAGATACCACCTTACACCAGTTAGAATGGCAAAAATTGACAAGTCAAGAAACAACAAATTTTGGAGAGGTTGTGGAGAAAGGGGAACCCTCTTACACTGTTGGTGGGAATGCGAGTTGGTACAGCCACTTTGGAAAAGTGTGGAGGTTCCTCAAAAAATTAAAAATAGAGCTACCCTATACCCAGAAATTGCACTACTGGGTATTTACCCCAAAGACACAGATATAGTGAAAAGAAGGGCCACATGCACCCCAATGTTCACAGCAGCAATGTCCACAATAGCCAAACTCTAGAAAGAGCCAAGATGCCCTTCAACAGATCAATGAATAAAGAAGATGTGGTCCATATATACAATGGAGTATTAGCCATCAGAAAGGATGAATACCCAACATTTGCATCAACATGGATGGAACTGGAGGATATTATGCTAAGTGAAATAAGTCAAGTAGAGAAAGTCAATTATCATATGGTTTCACTTATTTGTGGAACATAAGGAATAGCATGGAGGACATTAGGAGAAGGAAGGGAAAAATGAAGGGGGGGAATCGGAGGAGGAGATGAACCATGAGAAACTATGGACTCTGAGAAACAAACTGAGGGTTTTAGAGGGAGGAGGGTGGGGGGACGGGTTAGCCCAGTGATGGGCATCAAGGAGGGCACGTACCACATGGTGACTGACATAACATAATAAAATAAAATAAAATTTAAAAAAATAAAAATAAATAAAAATGTAATATATTTAAAAATACTAATGCAAAAAACACCAAAACAAAAAACAAAGGAATACTCGACTTCTGAACTGATCACAATAATATACACGTTAATAAAATTGTGCTAAACTCTTTAATGAAGTTCTCTTTTATTTTTTTATTATTTTTTAAAGATTTATTTTACTTTAGAGACAAAGAATGAGTAGGAGGGGCAGAGGGAGAAAGAATCCCAAGCAGACTCCACAGTGAGTGCAGAGCCCCACACAGACTGCGATCATAACCCAATCTGAAACCAAGAGTTGGATGCTCAACTGACTGCACCACCCAGGCACCCGTGAAGCTCTCTTTTTTAAAAGAAATTGTGTCCAACGGCACCTGGGTGGCTCAGTTGGTTAAACGACTGCCTTTGGCTCAGGTCATGATCCTGGAGTCCCGGGATCGAGTCCCGCATCGGGCTCTCTGCTCAGCAAGGGGTCTGCTTCTCCCTCTGACCCTCTTCCCTCTCGTGCTCTCTGTCTCTCATTCTCTCTCTCTCAAATAAAATCTTTAAAAAATGAAAAATAAAAAATAAAAGAAACTGTATCCAAACACATAAACGTGACACATAGTTCATATTGCTATAATAAGTAACTATATATTATTAAACATCTAGAATTTATAAAGTCATTTTTATCTGACAATGTATTTTTAAAAAAATCCTTTAGAATATTTACACTAAACAAAATGAAAGTATAAATATTATGGGATTTTCCAAAGTAATACAAGACACTTTTGTTATAAGCTTAGTTACTATGAGACATCAGCCTTTGTTCACTGTGTTGAGAAAAACTGCTTTAAATCCTAGAGGACAGAGCAAAATTAATGAAAATAAAAAAATAAACCATTTTCTATGTTATATCTAATAGTAAAATGAAAGTTAACACAATGTGCAAAAACTGCTCATTATTCTCAACTATGGGTTTGAAAACAGGCAAGTTTTTTTTTTCTTTTTAAAGATTTTATTTATTTATTTGAGACAGAGAGAATGAGAGACAGAGAGCATGAGAGGGAGGAGGGTCAGAGGGAGAAGCAGACTCCCTGCCAAGCAGGGAGCCCGATGCGGGACTCGATCCCGGGACTCCAGGATCATGACCTGAGCCGAAGGCAGTTGTTTAACCAACTGAGCCACCCAGGCGCCCCAGGCAAGTTTTTTTTTAAGATTTTATTTATTTGACAGAAAGAAAGCGAGTGAGCACAAGAGGGGGTGGAGAGGAAGAGGAAGAAGCAGACTCCCTGCTGAGCAGAGAGCTCAACACAGGGCTCGATCCCAGGACCCTGGGATCATGACCTGAGCCAAAGGCAGATGCTTAGCTGACTGAGCCACCCAGGCGCCTCAAAAGGCAAGTTTATACACTATAAATCTAACTCTACTCATGTCGAAGCAATGACCAGTGGTTTCAACGCACTAAGGGAGTCTGAACTATAAATGAGACATTTTCTCATGTTTCCCTTTGTCCAAATCTTGTCATTTTGTCCTGCTAACACATACATCATTAACTTTAAATAAAAAGTAGTACCACTAGAACAGCCTGAATAAAAAGGTACTGAAGGCTTAATGCCATTCGACTTGTGATTATTGACGAATTAGCCAAATACCTTGTCAATTATTTAAGTATTATAAAAGAAACTGCCAGATGATTTTTCCTTTTTAAAGGAAAGAAATTTTTAAGGAATATAGACCCTTCTTTGGGGGAAATATTCTTAGTTTTGAAATGATATTATTATAACTAGGCAATTGAACCATCAATTATACAGTTTAACCTTGAAGGTATATAGAAGATCTAAAACAGGCTTTCCATAGAGAAGTGAAGAATGTAAGTTTCTCTCACTCTAAAAAAAGTTACAACATATCACAAAAGAATGGGAAGCTTGAATCAATTAAAGTTGCGAGCAGTTTAAAAAGATATGTATTAGGACTACAATTTTTCATAATTTATTACCATATTAATAAATGCACTTAAACAAGACGGGCTTATTATCTATTACTTAATAACAAAGGCCAGCTGAATCAATGAACTTAAATTTATGTTAGCTTATGGAGATTTAAACAATTTCACACATAACCATCCTTCCTAATTATCAAATTACCTAGTAGGCAGAGCCCTGAAAAACTCTGCTTCCAACTTCATTTTGTCCTGGGCAATATAGTATTTTAAAAATTACACTGGCCAATGGCAAAACTAAAAGCTAAAAACGCTCAGCTAAGAAAGTATGCCTATGAATTTTACTTAAAAAGATTATATACTGAAAATCTTCAATCCTGAATTTACCTTATCAGCTTTCAGCTTTCTAAGGAAGGATGGATTGTCATATCCTTTTGCTTGTCTCGCCTCTTGCAAATGGTTGATCATCCACACGTTTTTTCTCTGCTTTGCCAAATCAAGTGCTGATTCGCCCTGATAAGCAGAAAAAATTCACATTAAAAATAAAAGAAAAAGTAAAATATTTTAGTTACTAACTTTTAAAGTACTCCCACAAAAATAAATTGAACAATTAGTTCATTAACATTGTTTGACACTGGGCAAAGTCAGATACTAAGAGAGTCTAAATCTTTACATATTATTATTATGCTTTCCCATTCAAGGTACAATCAGTAAATGTATTTACTCATCTTATTCTATAGATTCTATTTCTGGTTGCGTTTTGACTTATATTAAAGTAAATCAAAAAGTAGGTATTTTAGCACCTGCTGGATCAGAGGCTATCATTCAGTTTATCAGGTATTTCATATTCTTTAAGGGTTTTATTAGTAATACTTATTACTACAAAACATCCTACTATGATATCAAATTGCCAGAAACCTCTCAGTTTAATTTCAGTAATGACAAAGGTCTGAAGACAACAGGGAAGAAAAAGAAAAGTCAGCTTCTATTTCTACTACTGTTGTACTGGCATTCTGATCTTCTTAAATTCATTCACCCATCCAGAAATTTCCAAAGAGAATGAGAACAGTAACAAAAAATAGAGAAACTCAAGTTATGGACCTACAGCTCCCTTTAATCTCAAGAAGAATGCCAAAGAGTATAAGTGAACAGAACTAAAGTGTTTTAAAGAAAGACAACATAAGTGCCCCCAATTTTAGATCCACGCTTCTTTTTGCCATTATTAATTTAAAATCTTATTCCTCATTAGTCAGACACCTACATTTCTATTTATTTAATATTCTGTACTATTTATCTACTTCTTTAAATAGAAAAGCAAAATGAAAAATTCTGTGTGCCAAAATTTTAAGAATGTATGGATGAATATTCAAAATCAGTTAATAAAAAAGGAAAATATTGAAATTTTATTTTGAAAAACTGAATTAAAAAAATAAGCCTTGAAGTGCCTTACTTATGAGGGACGATTATTATCAAGTATAAAGTACACTTTATTTAAAAGAAAAACACTAAAAAACAAAAAGCAAACAACAAAATAAGCACGGCACTACCACCAATAGCAACAACTATAACACAACAATAACAACAAAAAGCCCAACCAATCCTTTAATAAAAGGTCAACAGTATTTAATAAGGAATGGGTTAATCTAGGTGAGTCTTCCACAAATAGGGGTATTTACTGTAAAATCTCTCCCTACCTATTCAAAACTTCTACCACCTAAGTTGTAAGAACCAGCTAATTAATCCAAACTATAAAGATTACCTGAATAAAAGCAATCCCTTGGGTAACAATTCCCAGAGAATATCCTGCTGTTGCCTCGGTCCAGCTGAGCATCCCTTCCACTAGAGGGCCATGTGACACCTAAGGATTGCCTAGATAAAAAGATGGAGGGAGCTTTAAGAAATCTTCCAACTACTACTCCTCTAGTCTTCTGACTGCTTGTGTATAGTTCTTTTATTCAGCTGGTAAAATAAACAAGCAATTAATTTAAAGAATGACACTAAAGCCCGGGCTCTGAATTAAGTCTATATTTGATTACTCCATGTGTCAGCCAAAATAGTAAATGATAGTAACAAGAGCAATAACAACAAGAATCATGGAGTATTTACAGACTATGTAACTAGTAATAAAAGAAAATTTTCAAAGGTTTTGGTGAGATAAACGTAATGGAAGGTGGAGGGTGGAAGATAACTTTTTGCATGAGATCGAATTTCATTATTAAAACTAAGGAAAATTCTTTCTCGGAGACCATCTAGGTCGGGTACTTAAGAGGTAAAGAAAACTATTTTTAGAAAAAAGTTTCTTACCTCATTTCAAGAAACCATGTAAGAGTCTTTTAATCTATTAACAAAGCTCAGTAATTATACAGCCTGCACAAACTAAATTATGTTGATAATTTTTAGAAAGAAAAAACCAGAAATGCTTGGGCAGCACTCAGAGATTAATTGTTCTCCCAAAATTCAATTCATCTAAATTTATCGTATAACCAAAACATGTGGAAGGGAGTACAATACTGTTTTTTAAAAATTCACAAATGAGAGCTACCATAAAAAGGGATTACTGCATAGGTCATTAAAAAAAAAAAAAATTCTTAGTATCCCAAGTCACTTTTCCTTCCCTTACTGTTATCACTTCACAAGATTTGGATTTATTCCATGTAACTATTATCTGGGGCCATGGTTCTTAAATTCTTTTGAGTCATACTTGATGAAAGCCATTGACCTTCTCCCCAAAAAGTACTGATACAAGTAATTTCTCTGTAACAATTTATGGGCCCACCCCCTAACCAAAATTCACTGGTAGGTCCCAGATTAAGAATTTCTAATCTAAGGTATAGGGCCATTCCTGTTCCTTCTAAGGATCAAAATAATTAATTTGAAGTAATCTTATTTTGGGGAAAAAAATCACTTATTTATATATTAAAAGAATTGAATTCCTTACTCAAATAACTAACATACAAGGGTAAATATCTAATATAAAGACAGATTTCTAAGAAACAAGTTTAATCTTATTTAGCAAATAGCTATTTTAGAAGAAAAAGGATCAACTAACAGTTGTATAACTATAACACAAAGTATAATTTTTCATATTCTTTGAAGAATGCAACTTTTACTCCTCTTACAGCCATATCCAGATTTGCAGACCACATCTTTTTTGTTATAATTCATGATTATCAACTAGACTCTCTTTCTTAACACTTAAAATGAAAAATGGAAAAATATACAGGCATAGATAAACTTTGTCAAATTCCTGGACAAAGAATCTAGGTTGTTTTTAATTAATGAATTTTTCCCTTTTGAAATTCACAGCAATTTAAATTTACTTAATTAGCCTGCCATTCCACATAGCTAAAAGGCACTACACCTCAAATTACATATGACTAAAACAGAACCAATTCCTATCACCCTCGCCCCAAGAAAGTCTTCCTTCAGTCTTCACAACCTCAATATATATCACAAGACATTTATTTATTCAGTCATCAAGACTTCCTTTCGCCCTCATATCTAATCTACTCTACACTATCATTTCCAAATCCATTCATTTCTCTCCATCTCTACTCCTACAATCGTAGGCTAAACTAACATCACCTGCCTGATTTATTACAATGGCCTAACTGATCTTCAACCATCCCCTCCATTTTCTTAATTCTTCAATGCATTCTCCATCAGGAACCAAAGTAGTCTTTTAAAAATATTTAAAACACAAAGATTACAAAGCCAACCTACGCAAATCCTTCCAACTGCTTCTCATGACTGACAACATAATTAAAGTTCCTTATCATGGCCTTGCGTGATCTGGCACCTGGCTCTCTCAGTGACTTCACTCCTTTGCTCATTGCACTCAGTCCAGACTGTCATTTTCTGCACCTCTAACATGGCAAGCTTGCTCCTGGCCTTGGGACTTGCACGTGCAGGCTTCTCTATATGGAAAGTTTTTTCCCACATTATCTTTGTATAACTGATCCCTTCTTCATCAGACAAGTCTCAAAGCAAATGTCATCTCCTCAGAGGTATTCAGAAGTCGCTCACAGCCCTCATCACTATACCACAGGTGCCTGTGTGCATGCACACGCGTGTTTTAATTAACTTAATGTCTATTTCCTTAATACAATGTAAATTCTGAGAGAATATGGACTTCATCTGTCTTGAACACCTTGACTCCCCAGCACTAATATTTGTTGAATGAATAAATGGTTTCCATTAGAAGGTGGTGACTAGACCGCAGCATATCAGGAATGCCAGATTCCATTAGAAAAAACAGCTGATACTTATTTCATCTTTTAACTTCCATAAAAAGTGCATTTAAAAAAAAATCTACTTTTCCACCAGTGTGGATAAAAAGATGATTTTTACTCTGAAAGTATAAATATTCCCTGAGGAACTGAAGCAACTCCTTAGACTTTATTTCCTTTAAAAATAATGTCACTCCAAATAAGTCAGAGGAAGATAAATACCATATGATCTCACTTGTATGTGGAATCTAAAAAACAAAACAAAACAAAACAAAACCAAGCTCACTAATACAGAGAACAGAATAGTGGTTGCCAGAAGCAGGGGTCAGGGGTGGGTGAAATGAGTGAAGGGAGTTGAAACATACAAACTTTCTAGTTTTAAAATAAGTTAAGTTCTGGGGATGTAATGTACAGCATGGCGACTATAGTTAATACTACTCTATTGTATATGTGAAAGTTCCTAAGAGAGTAAACCCTGAGGGTTCCTGTCATAAGGAAAAAGGACATTTTGTGACTATGTAATGGTGACAATGCTGACTGGACCTGCTGTGGCGGTCATCCCACAACATGTTCAAATCATTATGTTGTATACCTAGAACTAGCATAAAGATGCATGCCAACTATACCTCAATTTAAAAAATAAAATAATGATGATGATGATGACAATGATGATGATGTCACTCCAGAAGCTACCAGAGAATTACATTTAAAATAACTTCCTTTGGGGGGTGCCTGGATGGCTCAGTCGGTTAAGTGTCCAACTCTTGATTTTGGTTCAGGTCATGGGATCAAGCCCCGTGTGCAAAACCACGCTCAGCGAGGAGTCCACTTGAGATTCTCTCTCTCCCTCTTCCTCTGTGCCCCACCCCCCACACATGCTCACCCATGCTCTCTCTCAAGAAAAAAAAAAAAGTTCTACATGCACAATAATTATATGACATTGTAGCTCTGGCAGGTATTCACATGAACCGCACTAGTTAGGAAAGCTACATTCGAGGCGCACCTGGGTGGCTCAGTCAGTTAAGCGCCTGCCTTTGGCTCAGGTCATGATCCCAGGGTCCTGGGATTGAGCCCCGCATCAGGCTCCCCACTCAGCAGGCGGTCTGCTTGTCCCTCTCCCTCTGCCCCTCCCCCTGCTCATGAGTGCTCTCTTTCTCAAATAAATAAGTAAATAAAAAGCTACATTGGAGCTTATCCTATCTTGGTACCAAATAATTCATGCACCTGAACCTACAAAATACTAAAAATATAAGGTTCAAACCATATAAATCATCTCAAATATCTCTCTTATCATTACATTTCTGTTGAAATTCATTATAGATTATTTCTTCTGCTAAGTCTAATAAAAGTTTATGCAATGGTTAATGTGAAGTTCATTATTTATTTGAAAAGACATTAAATTTACAAACTGCACTTCAAATACTTAAAGATCATGATCCAAGTGAAGATACGTAAATTCTATATGGATAGAAAAGATATTTTTAAATGGTCTAAAAATACATACTACTAGCTTCAAATTTCAGAACTGTATAGTCATGTTGTCACAATTTTTAGTATTCTTGTAATTTCAATATATTGCTGTGGCTCTTGGCAGAGTCTAGGGAGACTCAATATTTGCCACAGTAAAATTGGTTCTACCTTTTCAATAATATTAATGCCAAATATTCTGAAATATATACCTGGGGCATGATCATTTTAGGAATGGTTGTCTGGTACCAAAGAGAAGAAAAATAATGCTCTAAAGCAATTCAGTTATAAAACAGAAGGTAAGCTCCCTAATTTTTTCTTATGGGGATCTTGGTTAGCCTTAGTCAAACTCATTCTTTCTTATCCTTTAGGCCTTGAGGTTGGCCTAATTTACTAATTACAGTGTTGTGAACTTTTCTGAGCTTCCTATTTAAAAACATTTGGAAAAGCAAAATTTTCTATCTATAATTTCGGAAGTGGCAGACAGGTATACTAGCAGAGTCATGAAAACTAGCTTAGAGGTAAAGTTCATGACTACATAAATCTTCATTCAGTCTGTCAACAAATAGAGTGCCCATCATGTGTCAGGCACTATGGTATATTGACTTTCCTCTTCTCGTATTTACTGGTAGACATTAGGCCACTCTGATCACTTTGGGTGGAGACAAAAGGACTCAAAAAAATTTTTTTAAAAGATTTTATTTATTTATTTGGCAGAGAGCACAAGAGAGCACAAGCAGGGGAAACAGCAGAGGGAGAGGAAGAAGCAGGCTCCCCACCAAGCAGGGAGCCTGATGCGGGGCTCGATCCCAGAACCCTGGGATCATGACCTAAGCCGAAGGCCAATGCTTAACCATCTGAGCCACCCAGCACCCCAGGACTCGAAATTTTAAAAAGAAAGAAAAGATATGGATTTCTCAATTTCTTATGGTTTCCAACATGATATTTGATATTTACTTTTAACTATTTTTAATTAAACTCATTTTTAAAAATTGCTTAAAATTTTAAGTACATTAGGCTCCATATAGCTAGTCTAAGCTGTATTATTTTAGGTAGCTCAAGCTCAAAGTAATCGAATACAGAAAGAACTATTCATTGGAACATAAATAGATGCCCTGATCCAGCAGGAGATAACCTACTTTTTGACTGCCATTTTGGGTTAGAATGTGGCTCAAATCTCTTCCAAATTTAATTAGCACATATCCCTTAGAAATTTAAGAAACATGACTCAGAAAATACTATGGTTTATAGTCAAAATTAAAGAACATTCGTCAAAGGGCACGAAGTTATTTATGAATTCACATTACTGAAAGATGATATTTAAAAGTTGAAAGTCATTTCATTGAAAGAGTTCCTGAAAGACGTGGTGGATCCTGAAGCTTTAAAAATGAGAATGCTTAACTAAAATTTAAAACCACCAATAGAATTTTCTTTCAAGTACTCATAAAATGTCTACAAATTTCTAAATGGTTCACGGTGTAAATGTTAATTGTGTTTTGTTCTTAGATAATTTTGTATACTTTTCCTGGATTAGTCCAACATCTGAGGGAGGTGGGGACTTTCCTATAAACATCATAAAGCTGTCTATCATATTTAAAGGTCTTGACCTTTAAAATAAAACAATAACCAGTCAAAGAATTACTAAAAGTTATTATGCATAATGTAGTTTAACTACAAACTTGTGATTTTCTGTACTGACCTTCTTAAAGAAACCAGAAAACTATTCCATTCAGCTATAAAGACAGGGATTATATAATTTAATTTTCAAAAGTCAGTAAGAATTCACTAATGAAAAGGCCATCAAAATCTGAAAATTACTTCAATACTGAAAGACAAAAGTAAATAAATCATTCTTTCCAAAGAAATTCTCACATGGAAGCAAAGGGTTGAGCTTAAATAAGAGGTTTCTTCCATTTTTGACAGTCTGTGAAAAAAACCTAGTTTTTACTGAAGAATTAAGATCTTAACGTTTCACATAGCATAATCAATACAGGATATTTTTACCTTGATGTTCTGGGCATCAACATTAGCCCCAGCTTCCAGAAGAAGACTAATGACTGTGGTATTCCCTGCTAGTACTGCCCAATGCAGAGCAGTGTTTTTGTGATACTTGTCACCAAGGTTAACTGAAACATTGAATGTTAAAAGCAATCTAGTTGGATCCACACTGAAAAGGAAAAAAAAAAACAACAACAACAACAACCCTAATTTCAATTATAGAAATCATTACAGACACTAAACTGATTGTGGTTGCATTTGCATTCCATCTTGGAACACTTCTAATCTAACCTATACTCAACCTTATAATCAGTATTGAGAGAACATTCTAATATGAAGTATTAAGTATGTGCAACACCATATAAAGTATGGCCCCTCAAAAGAGGGCATACTTGGTCCTGACATTTTCTAGTTTTGATTAGGGAGTAAGGTCATTAATATCTACATAATTAAACAATTAAATTTTTAAGTTTAAATCTGGATTATTCCAAAAATGTTTTCAGGTGACTTACTAATTAATATATTAAACCTGCCAGTATACAAATAACATGAAAAAAATAGTTCTTAAAAATATGGTAACATCTTTCATTCTTAAAAACTGCTAAAAGAGGAATAGATTAAGAATACTACAGTTACCAAGGTCAAGGTAAGCACAGAGACTCAAATATTCAAAAAGGTAATTTATTATATACTATGTACTCATAATAAGAATTTTAAATATTAACAAACAGAACATTCACTGCTTTTTCTCATCATTTATTTTACATTTTAATATGCTGAAAATGATCTGAATAAATATTTTATAATGATTACATACCTATGTGTTCTATAAGCTGCCCACATTAAAGGTGTCATTCCATTCTGATCCATCATATCTACATCCTGATAGAATAAAAAGAAAAAAGTCAGACAGTAAAAATTTCTAAGTTCCTACCAAATTTACTCAGAAAAATCTAATTTACATATCACAAGAGAAGCCAATATAACACTCCTCAATCAAGGCTGATTTATGAAAAATTTTTTTAACTTTTTAAAATAAAACTATTGTCACTAAATATTTTAATTAATAGGCACGTATTTAACTGACTATACATTAAATATGTATTTAATTAACATATATTTATAGATTTCCTTTTTCAGATGCCTTAATCACCCTTTCAATGTTTTGCATTTAAAGACCTTGACCTACTCTTCATCTTTCATCCATAAAGGATAAGTTAAATCATTTAAGTCTGTGAAAAACTGATTTATACTAATTCATGGTAAGAGGGAATAATGAAACCCTCTTTATTTCTAGGCATTTCAAAACAAAGAATAAAAAGACGTATCTTTTCTTTTTTTTTTCTTTTTTTAAGATTTTATTTATTTTTTTGACAGAGAGAGACACAGCAAGAGCAGGAACACAAGCAGGGGGAGTGGGAGAGGGAGAAGCAGGCTTCCCGCAGAGCGGGGAGCCCGATGTGGGACTCGATCCCAGGACCCTGGGATCATGACCTGAGCCGAAGGCAGCCGCTTAACCGACTGAGCCACCCAGGCGCCCAAGACGTATCTTTTCAATAAACTCAAAAAAGTCTGTTTGCTTTTTATTGTTATGCACATACATTTTTAGAGACAAATAATTCTGTAAAATTTGTGGTGACAAAGCAATTCTCTGCCTTACTCCCCACTATTTTCACCTCTTTTAGTCCTCCACATCTTAAAATAAGATGCTTGAATTACTACTTTCTGATTTTTCAGTTTTAGGCATTATCTTCTGAGACTCTTCAGAATGCAAAATGAGAATTTCTCTCTTTACTCTTCCTGAGCCATCACAAATAATGCACCTCTCTATTCTTCCAAGAGATCTATTGTATTTTTGGTTCTATAAATGTTTGATATTTATATTATTATAAATGTATCTGAATACTATTCCCAGCAAAATAGTGTAGTAAACCATGATTATTTTTCTTCTCCTACCCAACTTTTTGCTTTCCTATGGCACTTCCCCCTGCTTTCCTTAGTTTTTTAACACATTACAATTAAAACTACCATCTACTCAACCAAAACTCTTCCCTAGTTATCTAAATCTCCTTTCAAGACATCCTGATGCATCAGGGATTCTATCAGTTTCACTTCCCTAAAATTATCTCTCCTAACTCCAATCTGGATTAATTATCCTATATGCCTGAGACATCTATCTCATTAACTAGGAGTTCTTTGACGATTGAACTTATATTAAATTCATCTTTGTATTCCCAGTGCCCAGCAGAGTAAATGATCAAAAACCATTTGCTAAGTGAAAAGACATGTTTATCTACCTACTCGTTTGGGAAAGGCATAGGCTTTAGAATAAGACAGACATGGTTTTGAATTCTTAGCTGCGCCACTTAACAGCTATAAGACTGGCAAAATTACTTTAATTCTCTATGCTTCGACTTCCTCATCTAAAAAGGCAAATATAAATAATGGCTTCATAAGATCCCTGTGATGATCAAATGGAATAATGTGTGTAAAGCACCTAGTCCACAGCCTAGAACATAATAGACATTCAATAGATAATAAGTTTCCTCTTCTTCCCTTCCCTATCGCCCATTCCTGGATTATATAAAGGCAGCAGTTCTAATCCAAGTTGCGTTATCTATCTAATACACCAGTCAGTGCAGAGAGGACAGAGTACACTGCAAAACACTCTATACTTCTATACAGCAGTTCTCTGTGAGCCACTATTACCGATGGGAATATGTCTCAAACGTGAACATTAGCCAAGTGTACTGAAGCAGAAAAAATGCTGAGAATAAGTACATTAGACAAACTAGAACACACATCCTTGGACATCATTAGATTTAGTCCCTCATCATGAATACTGTAATCAAAAGTTACACCTTATTCATTATAAATCCATTTACAGATTTACGTTAACTTTGGTTGGGAACATCTTATGTAACCTCACTCAGTATTTCCAATATACACATTGATTTTTTTTTTTTTTTCAGTAAAAATCTTTAAGAAAATCTCAGAAATGAGAAGCTTCCTAGTTCTTTATATGAGTCAAGTACTAACTATTTTACTTCCTTCAGGGTCCTAATTTCAAGAGAGCCCAACTAAATTTGATGTCCAATTAAAACAAACACGTAAATTCTTGTTTTAGTTTCTTCTTCCTTCTTAGTTGTTTTTTCATATCTTTTTTAAAAAGTGATGGTATTAAAAAATATCAATAAGTAAAATTAAAAATGTAAAATAATGCCACATCTCTAGAGTACTAAAAGAAAAATGAAATTCAACCTTTTCTTTCTTTGGGTCGGGATTTAAAACTTGGTACTTCTTTTCCAAGTTCAGCCTGGACGTATGGGTATTCTCTATTAGGAAGAATTAACAAGCCCAGATCAAAAGCTTATGGGGATTCCATGATCAACAGGGCTCCATAACTTAGCATTTTCCCTTTTCTCCTGAAAATCATCCAAAAGAATTGGTAGTGAGCACTACATATATTTCAACAGTATAACTAAAATGAAACAAATGTGAAGAACAGAATGACAAACTAAATGGAAATGTTACATGCCCTAAGAATGTAAAACTGATACAATTAACAAAAAATGGAGAAAATGGAAAAAGGTTGAAAAGAAAGTATAAGTACCTAATCTGTAATAGCTATGAGTCAAAGAATATTAAATATTAAAGCTGAAAAATCAAGTAATAGAAATGTAGTTACATCTATCAGAACAAAGTTAACACTAAAAAAACAATATTATAGACTAAAGTCAGTAAAAGACAGGGAAAAGAAAGAAAAAGAGAAAGAAAAAATAAAAATATACTAATTTTATTATTACTTATAATTGGGAACTAATCAAAACTAGTAAGATTTGAGCAAACATCTGATTGAAATAAGACAGAAAGAGAACTGTGTAACTAAGGAAAGGATTTACCAAGCAGGAGATAAGATCAAGCACAAAGGCCCAAAGACAACAGCATGGCTCTTCAAGGAACAGCAGGAAGACTGGTGTGTCAAAGCAGAGTAAGGGGGAGATGACAAAAGATGGGCCCGTGAGGTATCTCAGACTAGACTACACATGGTTCTGTAGTGCTTCTGTAGGGAAGGACTTTGGACTCCATTCAAAGTATGATGTGATGAACACTAGAGGAGTTTCTTTTATAATTAGTGTATACATGGAAAAAATTCTGGGAAAATAATATACTAAACTGTTAAAGTAAGTGATCTCTGGGGGCAGAGGGGTAAGGGGAGAGGTGGAGTTTCATTTTCTAAGTCATACTCTTCTCTTATGTTCGACTATTTTACAATAAGCATGTTAGTTTTGTAGTAAAAAAAAAAAACAACAAACTTACTCATGAAAAAGAAAACAAATTGCCAGACATTTATTATCATCGTGCATTTATTATACAAAAGGTACTGTGACAGGTAGAAATCCCTGTCCCGTAAGAATTTTATAGCCAACATCCTATACCAGAGTTAAAAAAGATTACTGAAACATCCAAACCCCAAAACCAATAAGCTAACAAAAAGACAAAAAACTTATACCATTTCTCTTACCCAGTTAAAAATACAAAAGAAACAGTGAACGCATATTGTAAATTTATACCTGCAAAATAAAAGGCCACTAACAACACTATCATGTGTTACAGCACCATCCACTGCTCCAAACCCCAGTCTAAAAGAAACTTGGGAGAACGAAAGTAATCTCCTGTGGCAGCTAGTATCCAAACATGGCCCCCAACAAACCTCACCTGCTGCTCTACCCATCTGTTCCCACAGTGAGCTGGCCCAGTTACTTGCTTTAACTGACATAATGGAACAGAAATGTTGCTGTGCCAGTTCAAGACTTAAGACTTATAAAAGGCAGACTGCTGGGGCGCCTGGGTAGCTCAGTCATTAAGCGTCTGCCTTCGGCTCAGGTCATAATCTCAGGGTCCTGGGATCAAGCCCCGAATTGGGCTCCCCGCTCAGCGGGAAGCCTGCTTCTCCCTCTCCCACTCCCCCTGCTTGTGTTCCCTCTCTCACTATGTCTCTGTCAAATAAATAAAATCTTAAAAAAAAAAAAAAAAAGGCAGACTGCTTCTACTTTTGTTCCTTTGGGAGCTCCCACCACAGAAGAAGTCTACTTCCCTGCTTAGAAAGACTATGTGCAGGGGTACCATGGAGAAGGAATTCTAAGACTACATGGAGTAAAAGAGAGGACTTGCTATCTCAGCACTCCAACTGAACCCAGCCTTTTACATTCCTATTAAGGCATAAGGTATGAGTGAGCCATCCTCCATTCCAGTCAAGCCCCCAGATAACTGTAACCCCCAGCCATTATCACAAGGTAAAGAACCACCCAGCCAAGCCCAGTCAAGCTAAGGTAATAAATGGTTGGTATTGTTCTAAAGCCATTAGATTTGGGGGGGAGTCTGTAAACACCGTAATAGATAATAACCCCCCTCTTCCAGCAATTAGCCAGTCTATGCCTCTTACACTATAATGCACAACACACAACTGTCATTGTGTGGCACTGCCAACAACAAATATCTTGAAGTATTTATAAAATAAATACTACTCAAATTCCAAATCTGCGTAAAATTTAAAATAAATACGTTAACAGCAATGAATTAAAATCATTTATCTTACTCTTATGATGAGATCCTTAGCTATAAAGCTAATGTTTAAGTATAACCAGAGAAAAAACATGAAAGAAAAACTGAGTGACATTAATTTCAACAAAATACATTTATCACAAAAACATGGCATAGATAGACTGGTACCTGTTTAATGTGATTATAGTCAGTACACATTCGTGAAAAATCAGGAAGAAGCACTTAAATCATGAGAAGTTTTCTGACATTTAAGAAGCAGCATTATTTTATGCAGCAGAAAATGAGAAACTGATCCTAAAGAATTTATCCCCCACTCTGAGAAGTAACTTAATAGAGAAAATAACCAGCAAAATGTTCAAATAAGCTTAAATGAATTCAGATTATATTCAAAAGATGTAAGTAAAGGGAAAAAAAGATACCTAAATTTTCTTACTTTCTGGGATTCATCTCTATCATTCTCAGAAATAAAAGATACAGCTTAATGGATCATTACCTGGTTCTTGAATATCTTATTTTTAACTTAACTATATTTATTACCTCAATCTCAAACTAACTATATTATCTTTTCTCTTCATCCACCAGAAAATACTATTTAAATATCATCAGGTTGTTACACTTGTAACACCAATGATATTAGGCATTTAAACCATGAAGAACATCTGATTAAAATCCACACCATTGTGATTTTTTTTACCTGTCCTTTTGCTATGAGATAAGCAACAATTGAGGTATGTCCAAACTGAGCAGCCAGATGAATACAGCTACATCCTTCTCCATCAATTAATGAAGGATCTGCACCATATTTCATTAGTTGCACAACCATAGATAGATGACCTTGTCTAAAACATAAAAGAATAAACACTTAAATATATAATGTTATTTCAAACAGGATCTCCTGGAAAGATCTTTCTTAAATAGGGCAATGGTAGAAAAGATTACACAATTTTTTTTTAATTTCTTAAAATATGTATATGTCAAGACATGCTTAGGATTTTATGGTTCTTAAGTCTCAACTGAAATAAGAGGCTTTTAAATTTTATAAAGATACTTATAACTTCTTTAAATATGTAACAAATAGTTACTATATTCTATTAATCCTATTCAAATATAATCTTAATTGTCCCATGAACTGGGCAACTTCTTTAATTGTAAATATATAGAGGCTGCATAAGTATTACATTTACAAATCCAAAGTTTAACTCAATCGTAAACTAACTGGATTAATATCAGCATGGTGAATTCCCTAAAGACACTTTGGGACAATAAACTTTGCTGCCAATGCAGGCCATACTGTATAGCAATATAGTAGTATACTGTTGATATTAACTATTAGCATAAGTTTTCTCATTCATTTTAGCATATCATTAAAAAAGGAAAAGTTTTTTAGTTATAGACTAATAAAGGAACCAAAAGAAAAAAAATCCAGAAGCAAATTTAAACCTTGTGGCCCAGTGCAATGGAGTGGAATTTAGGTCTCCTCCAAGTTGATCCACAATAGCACCTTTCGAAATATAGTATCTATAAGACAAAATTTTAAATAATTTAGACAACTTTCATTTTCAATTTTAAGAAATTATGTAAAAAATAAAGAAAAAAATGTTTTCCATTGTAGACCTCATGCTAGTTTATGCCTTTGATGATAAACAATCTTTTGTGATATTTAAAAAATATATTTAGTAGAATTTTATATCAAACACATTACTCCTTTGTTCTAGAAGTAAAAGGAAAGTAATTTTTTTTTAAAGTTACAAAAAAGAATAGTAATGCCAATAACAATCATATAAAGAAGAAGGCAGTCAGAGAACCACAAAGACTTGGATCAGAGCGCAGCAGCAGATAGAAAGTTGTAGAATAGGCCACTTAGTCTACTATAGGGAGAAGCTCAGCTTTATGAGCTTTACTTTCCTCACAAAATTACTGTAGGTTAAATCAAACAATATATGTACAAGACTTATAAATTTTAAGTATAACACAGAGGTTCTTTACAATGCCTTGTTATACCTTTAAAGCTGTGTTGCTTTAAAAAGGAAGAACCACCTCATTGCTTAATATATTAACATAATAACATCTGATATCCTCTGAAATGAACAGGACCTAGCTGCTTACCATAATGTTTACTTTGGATTGCTCAATGAATGAATCTTGAATATAAATGATTTCAAGCCTTTGATGTCAAGTGCTTGATGGTGAATATTACTAAGATTCTTAAACTGTTCTAAGTGATTACTGCTTCAGATCACTAATGCATTTACTTCTAATGTACACAGTTTTAAACATTTAATATACTCATACTTACATGCCTGATGCAGAAATTTATTGCTTTATGTATCTGTTAAATTGGTGTTTTTAAAGCACTATGTAACAAAGGGCCAAACTCCACTCCATCATGTAAAATAGTTTAAAGTGACGTAACAAAGTATTTCCAGACTAAAATATTTCCAGCCCAAAATATCAAAGACATTAGTCTGAACACAAATATTTAACTATTCCTAAATTCTTTCTTAAGGAACTTGGTAGACATTATATAATAGTTGAAAATGGTTTTTTGAGCCCGAAGAGAAGTATAGCTCAGCCAAAGAACAACTTTGACAAGAGCTGCGATGTTTTTTTAAGGCAATTTTATTACCTTCTCTATAGTCAACATATTTGTTCCTGAGTTATTTTTACTCACATTTCAAATCTTTGCTAGGGCTACAGTAATGAATGATTTCCAGACTGGTTCTAAAGTACAACTTTTTTTTTTTTTTTACCCCCACAGGGATAGGAGAATTTTTTTTTCTGCAAACTAAAGAACAACTTCTATCACCTTTTCATTGTAAACTACTGGAAGGGAAGTACTAACTTTTTACATGTTATTCTTTATAGCTGTAAGACCCTAGCTCAAAACCACACAATTCTGAAATGATCATGTAATTCTTATTTTTAAACTCAAGCCTCCCTGCATACTACAAGGTTATCAAGGAATGTTCCTGTAGGTACCAATTAGTGATCCCTAGGTTTTGAGACCAGATCATCAATGAACAAGAGATATCAACAAGTATTTGAAAGATGAAAAGTAAATAGTTAAAACTCAAATGTCTCCAGAGGGGGACACCATTGAGAAGCAAACCAGAATATATTATAAAACCCTAAAAAGACTAAGGGATTAAAGGTAATTGTTACCTCTGTAGAATGCAATGAAAAAACTAGAGTATAAACAGAAACACTGGTTCAAAGTTAATAAAAATTGCTGAAAAAACTATTGTTTTGTAACTTACGTTCTCACTGAAAGTTCAGTATTTAGCATCACAAACAGGCATTTTAGTGACACTGAAACAAGCAGCTGACGCTGCTAGACAAGTATTTCTTTGTGTACTGTAATGTTCAATCTTAAAATGTGACTACTCAAAATTTTAACATTATTGTAATAATAACTCAAACTCTTCAAGTTCAGATTCATTCTTATGTCCCTAAGCTTCATTGTATGATGATTTCTGGCTCCAGCCTCAGGCTCACACTGATTTCAACACTCAACCATTTGGCATTTGCTGAAAAGTGTATTCAGTGTACCTTTACCAGAGAAATTTGAGACTCATGAAATTAAATCAGAGAACCATATGAGACACTATACTGAAAATAGCAATTCAATGAAAGTTTACACTCTAAACAACTACAACCCCCGGCTCCTCTCCTTGTTCAGGTCAGCTGGCAGACATAATTGAACTCCTTCCCACAAATAGATGAGAAGATTTTTTCTAAGAGACACTGAACAACCCCAGAGAAAAATTTCTAGAAACAGATATTGGGAGGTTCCTGTTATGATCTAAGTTCTACAACTTCCAATCAGCTTTGTTATGTCTCTCCTAAATATGACCAAATAATTGAGGAAAGTTTCAAATATGGAAGGAGACCAAATAAAGAGAAGAAGCCTAACATAAACAGATAATAGAGAAGAAAAAAGAAACAAAACAAAAATTACAATTAATATCCTCCAAAAAGAGAAGATAATATACTCATGATATGAAGAACAAAATATTTTCTTAAAAGGGGGGGTGCAGAAATCAGGGAAAAAATGCTTGAAAATTGAAAATGAAATAGATAAAATTAGAAATTCAAAGGAAGGATTAGAAGATAAATTACATAAATTAAGAAAATCTCCCCAAAGTACAACAGCTATACTAGGAGATAAAAATTACTTGGTATATGAGGTGCCTGGGTGGCTCAGTCAGTTGAGCATCCTACTCTTGATTTCAGCTCGGGTCATTATCTCAGGGCTGCGAGATCAAGCCCCACGTGGGGGTCCAACACTCAGTGCAGAGTCTGCTTGGCATTCCCTCTCTGCCCATCCCCACCCGCCCACCCCCACTCATGCTCTCTACCTCTCTCTAAAATAAATAAATAAAGTGGAAAAAAAAAAGTACTTGGGATGATGATAAGAAAAAGAATCAATCTGGTTGGTTTCAGTATCTGAGTTCCTGGGGGGAAAACAGAGAAAACGAAAGTGAGGCACTCTTGAGGGCACCATGCAAGAACAACTCCCTAATCCAAAAAAGCAAGTTTCCAGAAAAAGTGGCCATATTATGGCCATAAACTGGATTTAAAGTCAGTCAGTCAGTCAGTCAATAAATAAATAAATTAATTAATTAATAAAGCCAGGCAGCCAGCCAGCCATATCAGTGCACAATAACGTGAGCTTTCACAAAGTCAGGGATAAAGAAAAAAAAAAATGTAATGTTCCCAGGGAAGAAGAATAAGCCACACATATAATGTGTTCTCAGAAAATTTTAAACTCAATGTTTTAACAAAGCCCCATATTCCTTAATAAAGCTTTGACTTGAAATCAAACTGAAATCAAGTATTATTAGTTACTCTTGAAGAAGAGTCCTAAGGTAACAAGAGATTATTGAAGACAAGAGCTTGAGATAATCTTTTCTATTTTATTATATTGGGGGAAAAGCTGAGAAATAAAGACTTTCACTTGAAAACATTAGAAATACGAACAAGCCAGGCTAAGGTGAAGGTCTCCTCCTTTCCATATTATACTTACTTTATACCTTATCATCATGAAAGTGACCCAACTACTTTGTTTGCAGTAAGTCCCTTTAATATACCCTGATGGAACATAACTGTTAGAAGAGACACTTCTCCATGGATCCCTCACATTCCCATATGTCTTGCTAGGTATATGAGTAGAATGCAAGGCCCTGACCACTTTTACACAGGTCATTCTCCAAGTTGTGTTTGTATCAAACAACCTTGAGAGATGAGGTAATGTCTCCCTCTGGAACAAAGAGCAAGCTTGCTCTTATCTAAAAGCACTGAATTCCCCAAGATGCAATACAAACCCACTACGTGTGCTGTATCCATCTGGATAACCTCAAGCCACTCCCACAGAACCTAGGAGTATGAGGGTCCTATGCAAATATGATGTTCATACTGTTTGCTGCGCTATGGATATGCTATAACTTTTAAGTAGGAGTGTAATTCCAGAGTCAGCAGAAAAAGTAACCTTGAGGCTATGAATACCAGTTGTTACTGGAAACTGCCTTTACTCACCATGTTTGTCTTAGGAAAGTAACTTGCTAGATTATGCATTGTGAAAAATTAAGTTGATCTACCTGAAGATATAATATGCACAGAACCGATTATTAACCCACTCTACAATTACTGACTTTCTTCTATAACCTCACTAGCTCACAAGTGGCTTGGAACATTTGTAAGGCAGGCAGTATCAAGTCTTTTTGTCTGTATTTCTCACTTCAGACTTTCTTCTTTATTTTTAAACACAAGACAAATGGAAATTTTTTAACCAACAGAATCTCAACAGTAATATACAAATTAAGAAAATAATAAGGTAATGCTTCAAAATTCTGAGAAAACTATTTTTAATCTGTAAGTCCATGCTTAGCCAACTCACCAATAAGGTGTAAGGGCAGAAATGATAGTAACTTCAAAACATTTACCTCCCAAGTACTCTGTCTCTCTCAGAAAGCTATCAGAAATTGTGCTCTACCAAAACTACTAAAACCAGGTAGCAACCCAAAAGAGACAAAAACCTGAGATCCAGGAAACTGAGACCAACACTGAAGCAAAGGGATTTCCCAGAATAATGGCAAAGTCTCACGATAATGGCTGCATAGTAGCTCTAAAGAGCAAACAATCTGGGTTGGAGCAGAAAAGTGGAGAATTCAGGAATGATTTCCTCTATCCCCCACCTCCAAAAATGGAACAGATAAATTAGCTGATACTGTTTGCATACAGAGGGATTTTACACTTCTAAGAGTATGGGAAGAATTAGTTACAACATAGGGAAAGTTTTAAAAATGAAATAACTGTTACTTCAGGCAAAAATCAAAATTCCACAAGGAAAAAACAGATAATCACAGAACACTTCAGGACTTAGCAGTGAGAATTTATATACAACAACTTAAACTTTGCATGGTGATTTAACTAAAACTATAGTAGAGGATGGAAGAATTATTAGTGGTGAGGAGATCTAGGACATCTAGATATCCCAAAAATAGAAAGTCAAAATATAATAAGTGATAAATCAAGAAATAACAGCATAAAAGTTGGCAATATTTATTAAAATTCAACATTCAGCTTTCTAACTTTTTTACTCCTATAAATTTTACAGATATATATGAACATAGCAAAATGATATGTGACCAAGATAACAATTACACCAGTGGTTGTTAATGGTAAAAACATCAAAATCAATCTAAATGTCCATCAACAGGAAAACCATTAAATAAATTAAACCCATACAATTGAACACTATATAGCTGTTTAAAAAGAATGATGCAGCTCTTATTTGTACTGACAATGAGAAATCTTGAAGGTATATATTTAAATGAAAAAGCAGAAAAAATGTTTGCTGTCATTTTTTCCTAGATAAATGTAGCAACATAAATATATAAAATAAAGAGTAAATACTGAAAGAAACAGCTCAAGGGCTAAAAATAGTTATTTCTGGGCTACAGGACCGAGAGGGTGGGGAGGGACTGCCATTTTCCATTGTAAGCCTTTAAGTACATTACTATTTGAGTTTTCAAAGTGCTTATACACAATTTTGATTAAAATAACACTAACTGAAAAACAGAGGTTGAGAAGGTTAGATCATTTGAATCAACTCTCCCATTAAAGAAAACTAAAAAAGGTCAATGAAATCTAAGAAACATTTCCTAAAAAGTAAAACCTAAGGAGATTAAGAGCATTAACCAGGCCAAGATTCAGGAGAGGGTTAAAATCTGGAGAAGTTAGAAAACCGCTTGGGCACCACCTGCCCTAGAGATAATTTGCTGATACAGAAGAGTTGGCCAAGAAGCAAGCTAAACAGGCAAAAGCAAAACAAAGGTTGGGACCCCAAAAGGTTACACTGTACCAGTAATTATGAACCAGAAGTAAACCTGGCTCTAGCCTGGTCTTCAGCCACCTGAGGAATCCAGAAAATCTAAAGCCTTGAAATTAAATTAAAGGTGGGCCTAGCAGAAACAAAAGGAAATCTCATCTTAGGCCTCAAATTATTCAACAAATAATTTTCAAACACAATGTCTAGTACATATTTAAAGATAATCAGGCACAGGAAGGAACAACATTAACAGATACAGATTATCTTCTCAGATACAATTATAAAGTAACTATATTTACTATATTCAAGTATACAAGACAAGATTGAAAATTTCAGCCACAGATGATTTAAGTAATACAGGTTTGAAAAAGATAAATGATAAAAATTCTAGAACTGGAAAATAAAATTAGGAACACATTGAATAGATTTAACAGCAGATTATACATAGAATAAATGAACTGGAAGGTAAGTCAGAAGTTTCCAGAATGAAGCACACCAAAGGACAGTACATACAAAAGAGAAGAGACACAGAGTATAATGAAAAGGTCAAATAGACATTAACTGTAGTTCCAGAAGGAGAGCAAAAAAAAGAATGGGGTAGAAGCAATAGTTGAAGAAATAACAGTTGAGATTTTTCCCAGAACTGATGAAAACATCAATCCAAAGAATTAAGAATTCCTTGCAATCTCATTCAGGGTAAATAAAAAGAAATCCACACCTACTTACATCATCATGAAACTGCAGAAAACCAGAAACAAAGAGAAAAATCTTAAAAGCAGACAGGAAAAAAAAAAAGCCTTCAAAAGCACAATATTTAGACTGATTTCTCAATAGTAACATAGCCAGAAAACAGAGGAATGTTATTTTCAATGAGTAAAACACAAAAATAAAACAAACAAAAACTGCCAACCTAGATTTCTATACCATGTGAAAATTTCTTTCACAAATGAAGATGAAATAAAAACATTTTCTGACAAACAAAAACAGAATTAGACACCAGGAGACCTATTATCAAAGGCAGAGGGAAGGTCAGACAGACAAGAATAAAAAAGGAACAAATAAAATGGAGGTATGCTCTCTGAAGAAAGTGATTACCTGCTTAACCTTCCTTTAGTATTCAAAAGGGCAATTTCTTTTCCCTAGCCTTAATATCCTAGTTGTCTCTAGACTCTGTATGCTGTACTTAAGTGCACATCTGCAACTAGTTTATTTCAGATTCATGTCTTCATCTGAAGAACTTATGTCCAAATTGTCAGAGACTGCTAAATTAGATTTACTAAGACTTCCTATTACCCTGACTCTTGCTTATCTACCTACCTCTTATTAATACTAAGCAAGCAGATTAGCAGTAAGTAACAAAAATCATTTATACTTAATATGTACTCATCACTTATGCTGGCATGAATACTTAAAACAGATTATTATTACCTATTATTTTGGTAACCCCTCTTTTCTTTTGTAGCTTTTTCCCCACAGAATTCACATTTTGAATGTGAGCTGCAAATTACACTGCTGAAATCCTGATTCCAACTTTTATTAGCTGCATGTCATCGGTAACATATTTAATCTATTTATGCTTCAGTTTCCACATCAGGAGGACAGCAATTATTATTTCAAGAATTAAAATTAAAGGAAAGATACATGAAAAAGCACTCAGCACAACACCTTGTACAAATGCATATTCAATATATGTTAGAAACAATTTTCAGGGAAAAAAGGTACACAGAAACTACATTTAAAAGCAATGAATTTTAGAAAGTATTAACTTTTATAATTATTTGTAATAATTTTATAATAAATAATTACTTTAAAATACAGAAAACACATACTTGACTAAATCTATTCTGTTATTGATGGCAGCCCAATGGAGGAGTGTAACATTTTCTTTGTCTGGTTGCCGTACATCATAACCTGCTTCCACCAATTCTCGGCAGCGTTCATATATTCCGTATCTGGGAAAGAAAGAAAATATGAGATTGTTACTACTATTTGACAAAAAATTTAAAGCTGAAAGTAACATTTCCAGAAAAAAATAATGCTCCATTTTGATACCTGGAAATTATTATTTTTTATTTATTTGTCAGAGAGTGAGAGAGAGTGAGAAAGAGCACAAGAAGGGGCAGCTGCAGGCAGAGGGAGTAGCAGGCTCCCTGCTGAGCAAGGAGCCCAATGTGAGACTCGATCCCAGGACCCCGGGATCATGACCTGAGCCAAAGGCAGGTGCTTGATTGAGCCACCCAGGCATCCTGATACCTGGAAACTAAAATGGACTTCTCAAGGTAAAATGTTACTTTAAAAATATCAATATTCCGGGGCACCTTGGCTCTGTCAGTAAAGCGTCTGCCTTCGGCTCAGGTCGTGATCCCAGGGTCCTGGAATCGAGTCCCACATCAGGCTCCCTGCTCAGTGGGGAGCCTGCTTCTCCCTCTCCCTCTGCTCTCCCACTAGTGCTCTCTCTCTCACTCACTCTATCTCAAGTAAATAAATAAAATTTTTTAAAAAAAATCAATATTCCAACAGCTTTTACTAATCCAGTTAGTAAACTTTTTAGTTTTAAAGGTCTCATCTATAAGAATGCAATATCTCATCAGTTGGAAGAGAAAAGGATACCAGAAATAAAATGCCTAGGATACCAGAAATAAAATGCCTAGAGATTGCTTGTTTTTACTAATATCACCACTTATTCCACAAAACACTTAAGGCTGCTTATAAAAATAATAAAATTATGTTAAAAAAATATTAAATCACATACACACAAAGAAACATGTTACAAGAGCTTATCAGTGATTTTAAAAATGAAAAGAAGGATGCTTCCCAAGCTTCAGGATTCTTTGTTTACAAATTTAGCTTTGATATTCCTGAGGGCAAATGAAAAAGGATGTGTGGGGACAGGAAGCAGGGTGGGTAGGGGAAGAGTCCTGTGAGTTCAAGCCAATGAGGCAGAAGAGAAAGTATACTGGGAGAGTTCTAGGAAAGATGATTTTATTTGATAAAGAAGAAAGGCACTTGTGGAGAGCCTGATCCTTTTCTCCCTTTCAGCTTTTGATCACTGTGTGGCAACATAAAGTTTTTAAGCTTTTTACTATGGAAAATTTCAAGCATAAGCAAAAATGGAGAAAGCAGTACAATAAACCTCCAAGAATCCGTCATGGAGCCTCAAGACCATCAACTTTATTCTAAACAAAATATATGGTCCTTGGAAATATGAGACACAAAAACAAACTTAAACGAGCTTTGACTATATTTGTAATTTCTCAGAGTGGTCTCCAAAATGGGGAAGGCACACCAAAGGGTGGGGCTGGGGGACATAATGGGACTTTAGAAGCAAATATTAAAACATCTACCTATATCCATGGTGTAGTTAATAAACTAAGCTTCACACAGCCTGCACACTGCTGCCCTCACGGGCTGTGCACTGTGTGCATACGCAGGCACACACACAGGCACAAGGTAATCAACCTACGGCAAGAGCAAGAGTTCCATAATTCACAGGAGATGACGGTGGTACCTCAAGTTCTTTGTTCTTTTTCAGAAAGCTGCCTACATGTGCCTAGTGAAGTGAACTAGACATATTACCTTAAAGAGCAGACTCTACCTCACACTTTAAATGAGAGAAGTGACAAGTGACCACAAAAATCATTTTTTAAAACTTAATGTATGTATGTATGTAATCTCTACACCCAACGTGGGGCTTGAACTCACAACCTCGAGATTAAGAGTTGCACAATCCTCTAAGCCAGCCAGGTGCCCCACAAATCTTTTTAACCATACAAAGAAGTGAACTGCATTTTCCCTTTAACAAAAAAGAAAGGTATATCAAATTTACTGCCTTTTGGGGGGGCAAGGGCTGGGAGCAGTAGTGATGGCAAATGAATACACGGTATACTATCAACCATATATTCTTAAAATGGGTAAAGACAGTCTGTTCCCCTTCAAGGCAAAGGGGTATTGTAGACACAGTGAGAAAGTAACTACTTTTACTTCAGAAAAAAACTTGATATAAAGTATTTTTTAAAAACTGTATGCTGGGAAATGTTTACATCATTATATAATGTAGTTTCTGAAAGATCTAAATATATCACCTATAAAAACCTCGTGAATGCACTAAAATATTTTGAAACAATCTTGTTAACACCTGCAAACCCATTTATTATAATTATAAAAACACTAAAACCTGAATAGTTTGCAAGAATTGGCATGAAAAAATGGATATTTACAAGGTAAAGTTCAGTAAAATATTTGCCTAGTGAGTAATGCTGAAAAAGTAATTACTATGACTTAGTAAATGCAGCATATGCTGTAATTCTCCCATCATGTAATTATGTATTTTTGTGAGGTTATCTTTTTTCCAGCAAAAGAAAATCATTACAACAAAGTAACCAAGCAAAAAAAAATTTAGGATCAGATTCTATATCATTATAATATGAAATATTAAACCATCTAAAATAATAATGAAAAGCATATTTAATTATACTACTCTCCCTATAAATAAGATTTATGAAAGATATTAAAGACCTAAAGAAATATATATACCAATTTCCCCCAGATTGATCTGCAAATTCAATGAAATTCTAATTAAAATCACAAATGAGTAGTATCTCACGAACTTCTCAAGTAGAACCTAAAATTCATTTGTGAGAGTAAAAAGCCAAAAATAGCTAAGACAACTGTGAAGACTAAGAAACGATTAAAACAATGTGGTACTATACAAGATGAAACAAATGAAAGAGTATTTAGAAATGGACCAGAGTGATGTCAGCATCAGAGTAGAATAAGACATCCATCGTTTTGTCCCCCTTCCAACAACAGTAATTTGGCATCTAGTCATGGACAAAAGTGCCTCTGTTGGAGTTGTAGGATCCAGTACCACACTCAAAGGGAGCTGAGAAGTCTCAGCCACCCACGTGTTGGGTAACAGGCATACAGACTTCAGCCCAGCCATGGATCCTGCAGTGGTCCATGAACTGGCTCCAGTCCTTCTTGACAGTGGTCTGGGAACCCTGTACAACACTGTCTTAGACAACCACCCACAGATGAGAGAACCATTGTGGAAGTCCAGGTTTCCAGAGGAGATGTTCTGCCACATTATTGCAGAAAAGAAATACAAGTTTTGACACAATGAATAGGAGTACCAAATAGTGAGCGACATGACTGGGGGGCAGGGGGTGAGAAGGGGCTAGGAGAGCAGCAAGACAGGATTCTAGAGAACATTAAGGGGACACAAATCCCACTAACTTCTCTGTGAACTCCATCAAAATACATAAAGAACTTTTACAAATCAATTACAAAAAGACAAAAGAACTCAAATGTTTGCTCAGGAAGAAAGCCAAATGGCCAATAAACATAGGAAATACATTCAACACCATTTGTAATCAGAGAAAGGCCAATCAAAACAGAAAACCATTTCACAACCATTAAATTGACAACAATTATTAGTGTGACAAAACTAGGAGTTAGTAAGAAGTAGTCAAAGAAGAACTCATTTCCTGCAGGTGCAAGTACAAATTGGTACAGCCATTTTGGAAATCAATTTGGCAATAGTTGGTAAAGTTGAAAGAACATACTGAAGCCAGAAATTCCACTTGAGAAGAACTCTTGTTTATGTACACAGGAAAACAGGAAAAAGGACATTCATTGACGCAAAGTTTGTTATAATAAAAAAGTACTGTAGAAACAATTTTACGTGTCCCCTCAGTAAGGAATAATAGAATAATACAAAGCAGTTAAACAATAAACTAGGTCCTTATTTGTCAACACTGATAAATCACAAAAGCTATAGTTTTTTTATTTAAAAAAAAAAAAGCTGTAAAGTGATATGCAGAGTAGAATACAATTTATATAAATTTTAGGCACATATTACAATGACATTTTGTTTGTAGATGTTTGTAGAAATAAATGTACAGGAATGTTCATGAGAATGATTCACAGCAGTTTCAAGAGAGCCTTCCTTAGGGAGAATGAAGAGAGCACACTGAGCAACCTGTAGCAATTACAGCAAAATGTAGGTAGCATCTGCTTAATCTGACAGTTATCGTCTTCTCTATACTGTAGAATTGAAATGTTTCTTAATTTAAAAAAGTGTTTTTAAAGGTAGAAATTACAGACAGCATACTTTTCAAGAAATAAAATAGAAGAGTATGTGAAGTATAAAGAAAGGTGGTTATTTTTTTTTTAAGATCAAAGATACTGGAGTCTATTTGCTGATGGAAATGATGCACTTGGGTGAGACAGATTAATCCCAAATGAGTGAAAGGAGCTATCAAAAGGAGCAGTCTCAAAAGGAAAGATGAATGTAACGCAATTTGTTTGCTAAATACAGGTGGCACGATGTGCTCTGATTTTCGACTATACATAACATTCAAGAAAGTAAGAGGGCCACCAGTGAAGTAAGGACCTCCAAAAGTTTGTCCTTCCACAAAAGTAATGAAAAAACTGCCAGAAAGTGTCAAAATCAACTTTTTCAGAACTCTGGGAATTAACAAAAGGCGTCCAGCAATCCAAGGAGCATTCAAGTGAAAAAAACAGCTGAATTTCAGTAAGAACAGAGAACTTTGTGGTACTTTAACATATCATAGTACCAGCCTCTCTGCTTGAAAAAATGTTTGTATTCCTGGTACTAGTGTTACCAGCTCGACCCCAAGACCTGACCTCTTATTGCCCACCTGCTTGAACTGACTGACCTTTGTCCCACATTTTTCCTTAAGCTCTTCTTTCCAGCTATCTCAACTCAGGCAAATGGAAACCGAAACCCCCCTCAAGTGATAGCGACTGCCCTGACAAGACCACCAGCTGGCCCACACCACCCAGACCAGTTCGATTCTAAGCCCCGGACTGCATGGATGGACTATGGAGTAACCTCTAGAATGACTGACAACTACCTTTATTCATTATAATACTAAAATCTCCGCCCAAAGAGGAGCACAAGCCTCATTTACATAACATACAATGTATGCACAGGCATGTTTCCTTTTCCTTAAGGCAAGTGTGCAACCTTATACCCACCTCTACATGCAATGACAAGAATCCCTTTTAAAATATTCATTCATCATAACCCTACATAAAAGGAACCCATCCAAACTTGCTCAGGGAATCACAGCTTTGCAAGTTATTCCCTGTGATCCCCTCACTTGCTGCAAATAATGTTTACTTGTGCAACAACTCCACCTGGTGTATCTGTGACTCACCAAGAAGTGAACTCACATTGGTTTGGTTACACTAGTAACTAGTAACCAGAGTTCTCTCAAAGCCTCGTTCCAAAAGAGAAGTCATTATTTGACCTGTCTGGTGGTTCCCAGACAGGGAAGAGTCCACTCGAAAGGTTCATCTATTGAACCTCACTTAAACTCATTCAAAGCTTCACCTTGGGGGTTGTTTGTCAAATGTTTTAACATCACAGCTGCTTAAGAGGATGGGTGGCAGTTGGGTCCAACAAGAGACAAATCAAAAAGCTTAAAAGCAAAAGCTGAGGAATAAGATATCCATAGGGGCTTTGAAAAGCTCAGACATATCCCTGGAAGTCTAGAAGGCCATACACAAGCTTAAGGTCGTGTGCACATGTTCAACAAAGACCGAGGAAGGCCCGAAGCTCTCAGGTCTAATTGACCTTGAGGTTCTGGGCAAGCAAAAAGCGAAAGCTAAGCCTCTAGTAAGCTGCCTGGCAGAGTGCTAAGTGTCCTAACACACACACACACACACACACACACAATTCCACACACACACACACACAGTTCCTCAACAAAGATCAGGCCTACTGGTTCTAGGGATTTAAGAAGTTTCTGTTCAGTTATTTACTGACCACTACCTAACTGAGCAGAGGCTTCAGTGGCCACACCATGACAAAAATACAGACTTTACAGAATTAGTTTAGAAATGGTATAAATAACAACAAACCCCAGGAGAATCTGATATAAAAACTATCACCTCAGGGGTGCCTGGGTGGCTCAGTCGGTTAAGCATCTGCCTTTAGCTCAGGTTATGATCTCAGGGTCCTGGGATCAAGCCCTGCATTGGGCTCCCTGCTCAGTGGAGAGTCTGCTTCCCATTCTCCTTCTCCCTCAGTGCTCTCTCTCCCTCTCTTGCTCTCTCTCAAATAAATAAAATCTTTTTAAAAAAAACTATCACCTCATAGAATTTGAATAGTCCGGTTTTCAATAAAAAAAATTACAAGACATGCAAAGGAACAAGAAAGTATAACCCATTGCGGGGGAGCAATTAATAGAAAACTGTCCCTGAGGAATCCCAGACATTGGACTGACTAGAGAAAGACTTTAATCAGCTATGTTAAATCTGTACAAAGAGCAGGATGCCTGGGTGGCTCAGTCGGTTAAGCGGCTGCCTTCGAGTCCCACATGGGCTCCTTGCTCAGCAGGGAGCCTGCTTCTCCCTCTCTCTCCCTCTGCTTGTGCTCTCTCTGTCAAATAAATAAAATATTAAAAAAAAAAATCTGTACAAAGAGCTAAAGTATGAGAACAATGTCTCACCAAATAAAGAATTACCAATAAAGAGAAATAAATGCATGTGCTCATATTTCACTTGAAATACAGATGTCAAAGAAGAAAACAACTACAACAAAAAACTTACTGTGTAGCCTTGACTATGTCCCATGTGCTGTAATCATCAATATGAGTTTTCCGTCCAAGAGGTTCACCATATCCATGGTTATAATGGCTTTGGGGTTTGATTTCCTGTTAAAGAGTAAATCACACAAAGGCAAAAGTTCAGAAGAGAGGTACAGAAAACGTTTCAATATTTTACTACCATTTTTGCACTGTTTGAAGAATGTTCACTATTGAAATTAAGTTTTACCTTATTCTGAAGACTGTACTCTTCAGAGAAAAAGCATGTTCAATAGATCTACCCCCTTGTGCACACTCTCAAAACAGAAAAGCTGTGAGACTAGAAATTAGTGGCAAATCTGAAACAAATATATCTTTAGCTCCATAGAATTCTTACTTAATCAACTCTCATTCTCTCAGACCAATTTTTTTTATTCCAGCATAACCCCTACCTTTAACACTCTGTTTTTTATTTTAAAATATATTTTGAGTACAACTGACATGCAATATTACATTAGTTTCAGGTATACAACACAGTGATTCAACAACACTCTTTTTTTTTTTTTTAAAGATTTTATTTATTTATTTGACAGAGAGAGCGAGAGAGGGAACACAAGCAGGGGGAGTGGGAGAGGGAGAAGCAGGCTTCCTGCCAAGCAGGGAGCCCAATGCGGGGCTCAATCCCAGGACCCCGAGATCATGACCTGAGCTGAAGGCAGTTGCTTAACCAACTGAGCCACCCAGGCACCCCAACACTCTAAACTCTACTTTAACACCTAGCACTCTACTTTAAAACCTTCATCACATGCCAAATAAACTCTAAGGTGGTAAAGAAACAAACCAATGGAGATTATTCTTCTATTATTTTCAGATACTATCTTTCCTTATACTCCTTTATGCTGAGGGCTTGTTAAACATCTACCATTAGGTGAGTAAGGAACAATGGGGCAGCTCTGATAAAATGTAAATCCACTTAAATAGTTCTAAAAAGGTCAACACTCTTAATTTTAAACTTTTACAGAATATTACATCCACTCAAAGCTCGTATGCTGTAATTTTCTATTTAAAATACAAAATTTGTTACGCATGGTCAGCTCCCTCAATATAACACAGCACTAAGATACAATTATTTTTCCTTTATATGACAACAGAAAACTAAGCATGTTTGGCCTGCTACACATAAAGCACTATATGGTGTACTGCAACCTCAGGCCAGGACACGGTAAGGCCAATACAAAGTTTAAGAGGTTGCCAAAAAATTCAGTAATCAAGATAGAAACTGCCCAAGTGTCCACCAATAGGTGAATGGATAAAGAAGATGTGGTATATCAGCCATAAAAAAAGAATGAAATCTTGCCATTTGCAGGAACATGGATGGATAGAGGGTATAATGCTAAGTGAAATAAGTCAGTCAGAGAAAGACAAATATCGTATGATTTCACTCATATGTACAATTTAAGAAACAAAACAAAGAAAAAGAGACAAACTGAAAAACAGACTCTTAACTACAGAGAAAAACCGATAGTTACCAGATGGGTGAAATAGACAAAGGGGATTAAAGAGTACACTTATCATGATGAACACTGAATAATATAGAGAATTGCTGAATCACTATATTGGACACCTGAAAGTAATGTAACACTGTATGTTAACTATACTGGAATTTTTTAAAATATATCTTAATGGGTTCTGTTTTAAAAATCAAAGCCAAGGGATGCCTAGGTGGCTCAGGTGGTTAAGCTATTGCCTTCGGCTCAGGTTGTGATCCTGGGGTCCTGGGATGGAGCCCCACCTCGTGGCTCTCCCTCTCCCTCTGTCCCTCCCCTCTGCTCATGCACTAGCTCTCTCTCTTTCAAATAAATAAATAAAATCTTTAAAAAAAGTAAAAAGCCAATGCAAAAAAAAAAAAAAAATCCCAAACATCAACCTTTTAAATACAGATAGCATCAATATTGTTGATTTTTCCTTTTGCACCAGGCTCCACTGTGGCTCGTAGCAGCATTGCAAACATACACCAAATACATTCACTTGCCTTTTACAATCCAGAGAGGAAGGACAAAGTAGGCAAGAAACTTAAGTCCCATACTAGAAGAACCTTCCAATAATAAGTTAAAACCTAAACAAAGACAACGTAAGATCTAAAAAGTAGTAACTTTAAAACCTATTTCAATTTGAAAATCTGTTAGGGCAAACTGCTATTCTTATTTACTAAGGCCTAACGTTTTGCTTTTACAGACAAAAAAAACAAATATTCATAAAATGCAAAATAAATCTCTTTTTAAGGCTTACTATCCTAATGTTTCCATGTGACTTTAATTCCATTTTTATCCCCAGAAACCTCACTCATTGTACAAAATGATTAAGTTGTACTCTTAGTTTCTCCACAGACCATTCTGCCTCAGTGACATTGCCAAATGTTCTAGAAATGACTTTTTTCTTCCAGTTACATTTTTAAATTAAATCTGTTTTATCCATCTATAAAGTTTTTGTTTTTACTTTTTGGTAAAAGAAACTAGACTTTTTTAAAAGATTTTATTTATTCATTTGACAGAGAGAGCTCGCACACAAGCAAGGGGAGAGGCAGGCAGAGGGAGAGGGAGAAGCAGGCTCCCCACTGAGCAGGGAGCCTGATAGGGGATCAATCCTGACCTGAGCTGAAGGCAGACCCTTAACCAACTGAGCCATCCAGGCGCCCCAAGAAACTTGACTTTTATTTATTTATTTATTTTTAAGATTTTATTTATTTGACAGAGAGATAGAGAGCACAAGCAGGGAAACAGGACAGTGAGAGGGAGAAGCAGGCTCCCCGCTGAGCAGGGAGCCCGATGCGGGGCTCGATCCCAGGACCCCGGGATCACGACCTGAGCCAAAGGCAGCTGCTTAACTGGCTGAGCCACCCAGGTGCCCCAGAAACTTGATTTTTAAAAGATAGCTCTAATATATCCCTACAGTAATTCCAGAGAGGTAAAGTTATTCCCACTAAAAGGCAGAAGTAATGATGTTAAAGCAAATCTCCAGCCTATTTCATTTCCAAAAAAAAAAAAATTATAATACGGATTTTGAATTATCTTTTTCACTTTTAAACAGACTGGAAACTGATTCGTCTATAGAAATAGTACCCCATCACTGTGACAAATGACAACACTCTCTATTAAGATAATCACCACTATCACTAGGCCTAGGAATAACAACTGTAATTTTTTAATTTCAAAAACATAAAGAAAGACGATGGACTCTGAAAAACAAACTGAGGGTTCTAGAGGGGTGGGGGGTGGGAGGATGGGTTAGCCTGGTGATGGGTATTAAAGAGGGCACATTCTGCATGGAGCACTGGGTGTTATGCACAATGAATCATGGAACACTACATCAAAAACTAATGATGTAATGTATGATGATTAACATAACAATAAAAAATTTTAAAAAACAAAGAAATACACTGTATTCATGTAAATAAGTATATCTTCAATAAATGTACAGATAATATTAACTTTTAATTACAAATCTGCTATTACATATCAGATACATTTTCAACACATAAATATTTAATAATTTTAAATTGTATAATTTTTCCTTGATTTTTATGGGAACCAAGAAGCAACTTAATTGATACTTGCCAAGAAAAGTAATATGAATTTAAAAATACATATGTAGATCACTGTAACTTTTAAGAAAGCAGTAAATCCATTAGAAGCAGCTTGGTGTAATAGAGAAAGTCCTTGACTGGGAGGCTACTGAATTCAAAGTCTGCCACCTTCTTATCTAGGTTATACCCAGGGAGGCAATTCACTACTACAGGATTCAGGTCCCTTATTTGTAAAAAGAGAAGGATAAATAAGACAAGGACACAGTTCCTCTGAGGTGCCTCAAGGACCAACAACAGGGTGTCCAAGAGCTCTAAGGCTTAAGCCCTACTCTCAATTCATTTACTTCTTAAACAAAGGCCTGTGTGATTTATCCTATCTTTAGATACTGAGGTTTTGCATAAGATTAATTGAAAAAAAGATGCAGCTGCTTTTTTTAAAAAAAAGTTCAAAAACTACTAGATCACCAGTCCTCCAAGATGCCTTCTAAGGCTAACACACAATGATTTTCTATATTGGAGTAAAGAAAGTACAGCCATAGGAAGATCCTTAAAGTTATACCTAGTTAACAGCCAAAGGTTTTGTTTTGTTTTGATTTTTAAAGATTTTATTTATTTATTTGACAGAGAAAAAGAGCACAAGCAGGGCAAGAGCAGCAGAGGGAGAGAGAGAAGCCAGCTCCCTGCTGAGCAGGGAGCCTGATGCAGGGCTCGATCCCGGGACCCTGGGATCATGACCTGAGCTGAAGGCAGACGCTTAACCGACTGAGCCACCCAGGCGCCCCTAGCGATAATTTTTTATCCCCATCGGCTAGGAGCCGAAAGGAGGCATGCTCCAGTGGAATATAACCAATCAACTAGTTACCAAGTGTCCGTATGCAATCTAGTTAACTTTTTTTTAGAATGCTAGACCTATTAAATCTTTAGTTTACATTTATTTTTATTTTTAAAAAAGAGGGACGCAGCATTGACCAAAGAATCCTCTATGGCCCAGTGCTTATTATGTTTATTAATTAGCAACTGAATACAGATGTTTTATAAGTGCTCTAGCAGAAAAGGTTCTCTAAGAACTGATTCAATGGTAGAGTATTTCTGAAAGAATAAATGTGCAAGAAGAGTAAATTCAGGAATATTCAGGAAAAAAAAGGGTAAAGGAAGAGATATGTCCTACCACTGACTACAATATATTAGGAAGGAAACATACGCAAAAATAGGAGCAACGCAGTAATAAACAGGGCAATGGAATAGAGCTTGAAGAATGAGAATTAGAATCAGGAGGGAAAGATGTATTATTCAATAAATGGTATAAATGGACAAATGGCTAGCCATTTGGGATTAAAAAAATAATTTAGCAATCTGCAACATAAAGGCTGATATGCTTGCAGGAAAGATGTTAACAAATATAGCCAAAGATATAGTTTCCTTAATGGCAGATGATACTGAAATGTGTTTGAAAATAACAGGGCCACACAAAACAGAATTCAGGGCAGCATGAATGGAGGCTTCCCAGGTCAGCCACACTCCCATAAGAACATACAGATGCCTATGTGAGAAAAGGATAGGGTTCTCCTCGTGAGAAGGATGCATCTTCCTGTTCTTGGGGAATGTGTGCCCCTCCTGGACTCTCCTGACTGTTCTGGAAACTCTGGCCAAATACCAAGTCTAAGTAACTTGTTCAAAAGGCTCTAGGATTTTCTTCAATGTTTACTACAGGACAAGGTAAATTGCAGGTCAATTTCCCAGGCTTCCCAGAAATGTGACTATCTCCTGGCAGGACCAGGCTCCAGCCTACCTAATTCCCACCTCGCTCTTCATACATATGAGGTAACTTCCAGCCAGACCAAAGACTTAAATATAAGAATACTGGCAATAACAGTCCTAATGTAAGCAAAACAAAACAAAACAAAGCTCTGAGAAAAGCATGAATAACATCACATTTGACAAAATGGGAAAAGGATATGAAGATAATTCAACGGGGGCAAAATGTAATTGCCAGAGAGAGAGAGCACACATGCACATGCAAAAGAGATGAAAAAGACACCACAATTCCAAGTTAATTAAATAAATGCATTCCCAAACCCTCCCTCCAAAAAGAGGGAGAAATCAATTTAACAACATTCTAGCACACAAACATGTTACCCACAAGGCACATGTTACCTGCCTATCTCTGGTGCATAGCCCACACTACACAGAGAATTAGCAAGCCAGCAGGGATGAACTATATGCTTATGATGTGCACTGTGTAAATGTCTGCTGTCAGGTATCACTCTAATAAGGCAGACTCTGAATCGAGAAGTTAAATGTACTTAATTATATAATTTTGAGTCGTTCAAATTTAATTCCGTTAAATGTATGAGATAAAATTAGAGCACCATAAAGGGTTACTGACAAGAAGAAAGGAAAGGAAAAAAGGTCTATGCATACTTGACTTATTTTTAAGCCCCAACTAAAACTGACAAGCCAAATGTGAGAACTTAAAACCTGAGGTAGTGATGAACTAGATTCTATGTATACCATAAGGATTTTTTTAAAAGGGAATATCAATTATATATAACAAAAAGACAGCATAAGCATAAAACAAATACCAAGGGAACAATAAATAAGGAAAAGCAGTAGCCATCACATGATTATAAAAGGATTTAAAAAGTGTATTTAGTTAATACTGCCAGCAGATGGCACTACACTCAAGCCATAATGCTTTCTAACTTTTTTTTGATGCTCTCTCTTTAAGGGAAGTTAGACAAAAATGATTTGATTATAAAATGGAAAGATTAAGAATCAATTTTTTCAGTAAGCAACAGGTCCCATATATTATATATTCAGCTGCAGTTCCAGATCCCTGCCTAACACTACATGATTGCTGCTTCTAATAGAGTCCAACCTGACTCACAGGTTCTCATACTGGAGTAATACCACCACTGCCTCAATCCAAACTATCAAATTAATCTTGCTAGCTTCTAACAAATTTTAGAGTAGGAAAATGTTCATCATCACCTTTTAGCTTCTTTAAAAACTGGTTTCCACTTCATTTCCTTCTAGGATTAATCCACGCATATACAGATATTTGTAACAATATGCATAAATTTGGCATACATTTTTTTCTTTCCACAAGGCATTTGATGAACAAATGCCTATATGTACATTTTTCTCTCTCCCCTATCTCCTTAAAAATAAACTTTATTTTCAGGATTTTTATTTAGGATAATGTAAGATTTACAAAAACAATGCAGAGTTCTCATATTCTGCACACCCAGTTTCCTCTAGCATTAAGATCCAACATTAGCACCGCACATTAGTACCACATATTTGTTGCAATTAATGAACTAAGGAACTAATACTGATACATTATTAACTGAAGTCTATACTTTATTCACATTTCCTTAGCTTTTACATAATATCCTTTTTCTGTTCCAGGATCCCATCTATGACATCACACCACATTTTAAGTTGTCATGGCTTCCTAAGCTCCACTTGGCTATAACAATTTCTCAGACAGCCCCTTGACAGTTTTTTGAAGAGAGGTAGTCAGGCATTTTGCAGAATGACCCTCAACTGGGATTTGTCTGATTTTTTCTCATTATTGGTCTAGAGTTATGTGTTTTTAGGAGAAAGTGTTGTTTTCTAATTTAACCTAATTTTTACAATTTCTTTGAACACTGCTATAACAATCTTTATTTGTCCAAATATCTTCATGTAGTCTGTAATCATAGTACTCATTTTATATTCTTCCATTTTACATTTCTTCATACCATTATAGGTAGTTTTTGTAAGTAATGCTTTGAACCACTGCAAAATATTTAATTAAACATTTCCCAATCACTGAAAATTTAGGTTATTCTTACATTTCCTAACTAAACTCAGATGTTATTTCTTAGGCATTCCATTCTTCGTCTTCTAACAATCTCTTCACCACTGAACATAAGCTATGACAAGTCAAGAAGCCTATCTTAAATCAATGATGCACTCTCAGTGCTTAGCACAAACACAGCCTGGCATAGTATTTGGTTCCCTTAAAGGAAATTACAAAACAAATGGATGGATTTTCCCCACTACTAAAAAATACTACCTTTAACTCATTTAATATTTCTTCTTTTTAACTGGAATAAACTTCCTAAAGAGGATTCTTAAAGAGAATGAGTATTTTTATGGTTCTTGATACAATATGTAAATTGTTTTGCAAAAGGATTATACTTATAATCCCACCAGCATCGTATAATTAACCATTTCTCCATAAATTCGCTAGAACTACTCTTATTTGCATTGAATTCTTCCCCTAATTTAAATAAAGTAAATAATACTTGATGTATTATTTAATACTGGGTACCTGGATGGCTCAGTCGGTTAAGCATCTGCCTTAGGCTCGGGTCATGATTGGGTCCTGGAATGGAGCCCCATGTCAGGCTTCTTGCTCAGTGGGGAGTCTGCTTGTCCCTCTGCCTCTGCCCCTCCCACTCTCTCCAGGCACCCCCCCCGCCCCCCCCACCCTCCCACCCCTGCTCATGCACCTGCTCTTTCACTCTCTCAAATAAATAAAATCTTTAAAAAAAATACTTGATATTTTAACCCTTAATATAGTTTCCTATTCTATGTCATCTTTTGAGAATTGCCTGTTCTTATCCTTTGGCCATTTTATTCTATTTGAGGCCTGAAATTTGTTTAATAGATTTGAATCAGATTTTCACATATTGAGAAGATTAGATATTAACCTTTTTCATACTGATCTAAACACTTCTGTTGTATTTTTTGAGTTATTTATCCTTTCAATATATTTCAAGAATTATACTTTTTATACTCACATACAATCTTTTTCTTGGGCTTTTTGGTCTTGACTTTTACATTTAAATGCTACTGCAATCATTAGTGCTACCCATTAAATATTTCCAGTTCTCTTCCCAAGCACATAGCAGGATTATACACCATGGCCCCTTGAAAGTTAAGTGAGTCCAAGTGACTTTTTTTTTTTTTTAACTAATATAATATGAATAAAACAGACATGTTGCTTTCAGCGAACAGGTTTTAAGAGCCAGTATGCAATTCCTCATTCTCTTTCCCTCTACCATGGAAAATGGCAATATTCCAGAGAGTAATCAGTCCAAGTCCCAAAGCAGCCACTATCCGACCCACAATGCATGTGTACTGCACACTGACATGTAAGCCACTAAGACTTTAGCGTGACTACTCCAGAAAAACCTAGCCTAATCTGACCATACAACTCTGAGAATTATTTTGGTAAAGAGTATGCAATGGAGAGCTACCTAAAGCATTTTCATTGTATTTTGGAGCTTGATATCCAGGATAACCTCCACATCTCAAGACCTTTAATGTAATAACTAGTATACAGGAGTACTGCTAATGTTCAAATTTATCTTGTATCTGGACACATGGTTAAAAATATTAATTTGTTTTTTGATGATTTCTTTGAGTAGCCTAAGAATACAAGTATTCCAAACATTTACTCCTCCAAGTAAATGTGGTCTTTCACTTCCATGGCATATGACATTGGCAAAAACATCAAATGCAATATTGGGGAAAAAATGATGACAGTACATCCTTATTTCCTTACCTTTTTTTTTCCACTTTAAAAAGGCAATGCCTTTATTGTTTCTCCATTATATATAAAGTTGTTAAATAGTATTCAAATACATTCCAGAGAATGAGTAACATTGTACTTGGATATAAATACCCAGCCGACCACCACACCCTTTCACTATAAAATATGTCCAATTTCATATTTCACTTGAGATTAACTCTCAATTTTATCCTCCAACTATAGGATTCTGAAAAGCCTTCTTTTACTATTATCTCCTACTTGGCCTGAAAATCTTATGGAAGTCTCTCTCTACTTCTCTGCTTCCTGACCTTCACATACAGCCAACTCTTCTTAACCAGCAGCCCAAGCTCAAGTGCTGGCCACATTACCAACTTGGCACCCAAAAGCTAGGGCAGACATAAAATGTCCCATATGTGGCAAATCTGAGGAAGTACCTTTGAAGCACTCTAAGTTTTGTTTTTTAAATGTATGAGTCAAGTGCACATGTACAGTAAGTTTTAAATTTAATTACCAAATTGCAAATATGATGTCAAATAAACACTGAAAATCCTAAAAGAAGAAATGCAAAAATCCCATCTTCAATTGAGAATAAAGGCATTTATTAGGCATCCAGTTCAGTAGGCAATAGTTAATCAGGGAGTTCTGAGCAAGGAAATTACAGATTAGATATACAATTTTAAAAGATAATCTGATGTTTTTCCTCCTCACCATCTCCACAATATATTCTTCCACCTTCCCGTATAATTTATTAAAAGGCATTTCTAACTAGCAAAATGTTCACACTAAATCGCATTCAAGGCCCCAAAATTTCAGGTGCAATTAATTAGCTATTGAGTCTTACTACTTCTTTTTTTTTTTTTTTAAAGATTTTATTTATTTATTTGAGACAGAGAGAATGAGAGGGAGCGAGCATGAGAGGGGGAGGGTCAGAGGGAGAAGCAGGCTCCCCGCCGAGCAGGGAGCCCGATGCAGGACTCGATCCAGGGACTCCAGGATCATGACCTGAGCCGAAGGCAGTCGCTTAACCAACTGAGCCACCCAGGCGCCCCTCGAGTCTTACTACTTCTTTTCTCAAAACAAATCCATCACTTCTTTTTTGTCTTGCCTCTAAAATATCTTCTCAAATGGTCTATCCACCTTGCTCTTCCAATCACTCCCCTGCTTAAAATCCTTATAATCCTAAACAGAGTAAAGCGGTAACATTTCAGTAATCACGCAAAATTGCATGAACTGGCCCCAACTTACTTTTTCCAGCTTTAGTATCCACCATTTCCTTCTAAGCATCCTAAATGTTTATGTATAACAGCCATCCCAAGAAGTCTTGTATATTAAAAACCTCAGGGTCCTTTCACTCATGTTAGCTATTCCACTTAGAAGGCACACCCCATCTCAGATCTGGCAAACTTTTACAAATCCTTCAATTCACAATTCAAATGTCACCACAGCCTTCCTCGTTTCCCTCAGGACGAGTCAACAATCCAGTTTTCTGTGTTCCCAATGCTCTGCAAACAAATAATTACAGTACTGCGTGATGGTGTATTAGTTTCCCATTACAGCTATAATAAGTTACCACAAACTTAGTGGCTTAAAACAACACAAATATATCATCTTATAGTTCTGGAGGTCAGAAGTCCAAAATCAAACATCAGTATCAGAAGGTGTCAGCAGGGCCACACTCCCTCAGGAAGTACTAGGGCAGAAGCCATTCTTTGCCTCTTCCAGCTCTGGTAGCTTCCAGCATTCCTTGGCTTGTGGCAATATCACTCCAATATTCCAGGCCCACATCTCCAAATCTCTCCAGTCTGCTTCATATAACCTTCTGTGCATGTGTGTTCAAATCTCCCTCTGCCTCCCTTTTATAAGGATACATATGATTGTAATTAGAGTCCACCTGGCTATCCAAGATAACCTCCCCATCTCAACACCCTTAATTTAATTATCTCTGCAAAGACTCTTTTCCATTAATAATAATAATAATAATAATAGGTTCCAGGGATTAAGATTTGATCTTTGGGGGCCCATCATTCTGCCTACCACAGGACAGGAATAAAGATAGAAAAATGAGAAGTAAAGAGGCAAGTTCATATTATATAAGCTGGTGCTGACTGTAGTTTTCTCTTGGCTATCAAATACCCTCAATCATTGGTGATAATGTGGCTCTCTTCTGTGGAGCATTTTGAGAATTCTGAAATTCACCCCATAGAGATAAACAATAACTCTCTCCTTGACCAAACTTTGGTGAGAGTCCTCTGAAGTCTCTTCTCAACTAGGCCTCAACCTTGTCCTCCCATATCCTTACTGGGACTGCACAGTCCAGCTTTAGCAGCTCAGAGAGAAATTCCCATCCCTGATTTCTGATCATCCTGACCTGCTTTCAGCAAAAGTCCTATTAAGTCAGTTCAGCAAGAATCCCCCTATCCTTGATGTCTCCTCTTAGTATTTCCATCCACTGACCCCCCTCATTCTGCTTATTGGCTATAAATCCCCAATTGTACTTGCTATATTCAGAACTGAGCCCAGTTCTGTTCTTAGGGGCTGCTTCTCCCCCTATTGCAATAGTTCCTGAATGAAATTAATTTTTACCACTTTAACTACTGTCCAGCTCTGGTTTTCTTTGACAGAATCTCTGTAACATCCTCTGCTGTAGAAGAGGCGTTCTCCAGCTCACTTCTAAAAACTCCTCCTCAGCTCTTATGCTACTGGAGTTGCTTATACCAAGCAGGTAACTATCTTTTGGTAAGTTTCTTTCATGATGGCTCTAGCCTAACTAGCCTCTAAAGTGTTCACCTGGTCCAAAGGAAACAACTCAACATCACTACACAAACAGAGGAAGCCCTCTCTTCTGGCTTTTCCACTATAGGACTATTTTATGTATCCCTTACCTTTATGCTTCCCCAGGAAAGCAGCAGCGGCCCCCAGTCTCTGGGCCTTCAATAACTGCAAGGGACCCAAATCACACTTCTCCATGAATTCTCTAACACTCCACTAAGACAGCATCCCAGCAGGCATCCAGCCATAGACACATTTTCCCTCCTGAAAAGTCCCCCAGTCTTTCAAAGAAATTGTTTGCAACCTGCATAGAGGACAATACAAACACTACAGCATTCCCTTTTGGATTAATAACCCTTCAAAGAGCCCTTCCTCTCAATTAAGTCTCCCTTTATTTTGTATAAGCTGGAGGTAACACAGTTCCAGGACAAATCATGGCCATTTCCCAGCAAGTTCAGCATCTCTGTTTACACCGCAGGGATCCTTTGTCAGCTACTGTCCTCAGCTTTGAGCTCCAGGAAAAATGCTTAGATGACACAAAAAAAGTCCCACTTAATATCCTGTTATACAAAAGTATATCATAAATTACTTATTCTTTCTTACCTAGTATTTTTCACTTAACATTATGTTTCTGAGATTTTTCTGTGCTGATACATGTAGTTCAATGCAACTCCTAGATGGTACACTGTTATATGAATAAACCATATCCAGTTTCCTACTGAGACTTTTTGCTACTATAAACCATACTACAATGAACAATCTTATACAGATCTCACCTGTAAAAGTTTCTCTAGGGTAAGCACCTAGTAATAGAACTTTTGGATAAAAAGATTTTAGTATCTCCAACTTCCCTACCATTAAATTGCTTTCTAAGGTGGTAGTACCAACTTAAACTCTCACTAGTAATGTCTGAGTTTTCCTTTCACTATATTTAGATTTACCTTGAGGAAATATGATGGGTACCAAATTACACCTTGTTTTAATCTGCATTTCCCTGAAGCAAAGAAAATTTATCCAGGAGAAATCAACTCTATTGATGCTGATGAAAACTCAAGAAGGCTAAGGACCACATGCTGACCACTGGATTTAGCAATCTAGATGCTGCTTTACTTTGACAAGGTGGGGCACATGCCAGGCTGGATTGATTAAAGAAAATTTGGGAAGGAAAGGAACTGGGAACAGCAAATATAAGTAACTCTTCTGAGGAGTTTTGCTATAAAGAAGAGCAAAGAAATAGGGCAGAAGACAGAAGGTAAGTGGGATCAAAGAAAGTATGGTTTGATTTTGGGATTTTTTTTTTTTTTTTAGGATGGGAGAAATGATCGTTAGTAGATATAATCTGATAAAGCCAAAAACTGATGGTGGAGGAGTGTGAGAACTGCTGGAGAGATGCCGTAAGTCAGCCTGAGAGAAGAGAAATTAGTGTAACCAAACATATACAGTACTTTTACGTTGAAAACCACAAAACACTGATGAAAGAAATCAAAGAAGATCTAAAAAAACAGACAGACATACCATATTCATGGATTGGAAGACTTAATATGGTAAAGATGTCAATTCTCCCCATACTGATATATAAACTTAATGCAATTCCTATCAAAATCCTAGCAAGATTTTTTGTAGATATAGACAAGATTAATTTAAAATTTATATGGGAAGGCAAATAAAGTAGTTAAATAATTTTTTAAAAAATGAATAAAGAAAGCAGGTACTCATTTTCAAGACCTATTATATAGCTACAGTAATCAAGATGGTATACTATTGGCTGAGGGACAGACACATAGATCAATGAAGCAGAACACAGAACCCAGAAATAAGCACACACAAATATGCTCAACTGATCTCTGACAACAATGTAAAAACAATTCAATGGCGGAAAGATAAGCTTTTCAACAAATGGTACTGAAGCAGCTAGACATTTACAGGCCACAAAAAGCCCAAAACACAAAAAACCTCAACCTAATTCTCACACTTTATGCAAAAAATAACTGATCCTGAACTTTAGTGTTACCTGTGAAACTATAACTGTAAAAAAGAAAAAGAAAATCTTTGAGATCTATGGCTAGGGAAGGAGAATCTTAAGAATTAAAAAAATACAGCCCATAGGGGCGCCTGGGTGGCTCAGTTGGTTGGGCGACTGCCTTCGGCTCAGGTCACGATCTTGGAGTCCCGGGATCGAGTCCCGCATCGGGCTCCCTGCTCAGCAGGGAGTCTGCTTCTCCCTCTGACCCTCCCCCCTCTCATGTGCTCTCTCTCTCTCTCTCTCTCTCTTTCAAATAAATAAATAATCTTAAAAAAAAAAATACAGCCCATAAAGGTAAAAACTTATAAACTGGACCTCATCAAACTTTAAACTTATGCCATGAGAAAGATCCTACTGAGGCTGAAAAGACAAGCTGACAGACTGGGAGAAAATATCCGCAAGCCAAGACAAAGAACTAGTGTCTAGGATATATTAAAAACTCAACAGTAAAATAAAAAATCAATTGAAAAAAAGTGGCAAAAGGCATTGTTATGGGCTGAACTGTGTCCCCCAAAATCCATTTGTTGAAGCCAAGATGCCAGTACCTCAGAATGTTACTGTATTGGGAACTAAGCCCTTTAAAGGGGGAATTAAGTTTAAATGAGGTCGCCAGGGTGAGTCCCAGTCCAATCTGACTGGTGTCCTTAAAGGAAAAGGATATCTGGACACAGATACCAGGGGCACTGTGAGCACAGAAAAAAAAAAACCATGTGAGGACACAGCAAGAGGGCAGCCATTTATAAGCCAAAGAGTGGGACCTCAAAAGAAACCAAACTGGCTAATACCTTGATCTTAGACTTCCATCTTCCAGAACAATGAAAAAATAAATTTCCATTACTTAAGCCACCTTGTGTGTGGTATTTCTATGCTCTAGCAAACTAATACAAAGAGACATTTCACCCAAAAGGATATAAAGATGGCAAATAAGCACATGAAAACATAGTATCATTAGCCATTAGGGAAATACAAATTAATACCACAATGACTTATCATCATCTACTATTCAAATGGGCTAAAATCAGAAAGTATCAATACCAAATGCTGGTGAAAATGCAGAGATCAGATTACTCATACACTGCTGACTGAAATGTAAAATGTACAACCACTCTGGAAACAGCTTGACAGTTTCTTGAAAACACTGACATACAACTACCATATAACCCAGTAATTGCGCTCCTGGGTATTTATTCCAGAGAAATGAAATCTTTTTTCTTAAGATTTATTTATTATTTTAGAGACAGAACATGTGCATGGGGAGGAGGGGCAGAGGGAGAGGGAGAGAATCTTAAGCAGACTCCATGCCCAGGGCAGAGCCCAATTGGGGCTCAATCTCAAAACCCCAAGATCACGACCTGAGCTGAAATCCAGAGTCAGACACTTAACTGATTGGACCACCCAGGTGCCCCATGAGAACTTATTTTTACTTTACCTGTACACAAATGGTTAAAGAAGCTTCATTTATAATAACCAAAACTGGAAACAATCCAGATATCCTTTAATAGGTAAATGGTTAAGCAAACTGTAGTACATCCATATACTACCCAGTAATAAAAAGGAACAAACTAATGACTGACTGCTACAACCAGACGAATCTCCAGAGAATTATGCTGATTGAAAAAAAGCCAATCCCATAAGGTTACATACCACTATGATTCCATTTAAATAACATTCTTAAAATTAGAAAACCATAGAAATGGATAACAGATTAGCATGGTATACAAGGGCAATACGAAGGATCTCTGTGGTATGAAATGTTCCATATCTTTACTGATTCACTATCAATCTCCTGGTTGTGATATTATACTATAATTTTGCAAGGTGTTACCACTGGGGGATCCTGTGTAAAGGGTACACAAGATCTCTTTGTACTTTTTCTTACAACTGCATGTGAATCTAAACTATCCCAAAATAAAAAGTTTAACTTAAAAATTATCAACTTAAAAATGTTAAATTTGCACAATTTATCATAAATAAAATATGCCTTAACAAAAAAAGTTATGCAGTAGAAAATATTTTTAAAAGGCATACATAAAAAGCCATCCAGATCAGTGTTGTCCAACAGAACTTTCTGCAATCAGATTTATTTGAGAGAGAGAGAGCATGAGAGGGGAGAGGGTCAGAGGGAAAGGCAGACTCCCCACCAAGAAGGGAGCCCGATGTGGGATTCTGACAGAGCTTTTCAATTATATAGTCAAAAATAATTTGTGTTTTGACCTATTAAATTATATGGCAGAATATATATGAGGATTACGGGGTTGGAGTCAGAGAGAGAGTTTAGGTTAATATAAGCTGCCAACTACTAATGACGTGAACCCGAATAAATTACTTCACCCCTCTGACTCTGCGTCCTAATCTGTAAACAGTTCAATATCTGCTTTGCAGAACTGTAAAAAGTAAATGAGCAGAATACTGAAATAACTTCAAAATGTCCTTCAGTAGGTGAATGAATAACTAAACTATGGTGCACCCACACAATGGAACATTATTCAGCATTAAAAAGATGAGCTGTTGAGTCATGAAAAAACATGGAGGAAACTTAAATGCATATTACTAAGAAGCCAATCTGAAAAGGCTACATACTATATGATTCCAATTACATGACATTATGGTAAAGGCAAAACTATGGAAACAGTAAAAAGATCAGTAGTTGCCAGAGTTACAAGGAGGGAGGGATGAATATAGATGGAGCACAGAGGATTTTTAGGGCAGTGAAACTATTCTGTATACTACTGTAACAATGGATATATGTCATTATACATTTGTCAAAACCCAAAGAATATATACCAAAAGTGAACCCTAATGTAATGTATGAACTTTGGGTGATAATGATGTGTCAATGTAGGTTCATAACAAATGTAACTCTGATGCAGGGGAAGGTGGTGCAGGTGTGGGGGACAACAAGTATATGGGAAATCTTTATACTTTCTGCTCAGTTTTGCTGTGAACTCAAAACTGATCTAAAAAATAGAGCCTATTAAAAAAAACTTCAAGAATTTTTTAAAAAGTAAATGAGGGCATTTGCAATCATTGCTAACCAGTGCCTGGCAAATAATAGTCAATCAACTTCATGACTGTATTATCACTTTCACATTGCGCTGCACTATAAAAAAGGAGCAATTGAGTTCAAGCAGTTTAAACCTGGATTCTAATTCAGTTCTGCCACTTACCAACAAGTAACTTTCTCTATGCCTCCATTTCCTCATTTGTAAAATAGGTATAAAAAAGTGTGAGAATTAAATGAATGAATATATATGCAAAACTGTTCAGGATAGTGACTAGCTCATAGTCATAATTTGATAAATGTTAGCAATTACCATTATTGTTATCAAACCAAAGAGATAACATGAAAAGCATACAGTACAATGTTTCATACATTAAATGTCAAATCAGCTTCCTTCCTCCTCCTGTAGTAAAACTTTTCCCACATATCAAGTATGTATCAATGAATGGAGAACAAAATATGAGAGAGTTTTATAAGAATCATCTCTGGAACTTCTTCAAAATATACATACCACAAATCCACATACTAAATTAGAAACTTTAAGAGGTGTGCATGGAAATAGATGTATTCTAACAAAGTTCTCCATAAGATTCTAATACACACACACACACACACACACACACATATTCTTAGTTCACCCAACCCATCTCCCACACAAATCCAGTTCTGATAAAGTTATTGAATATCAGTGACTAATGGGATTCCATGCACTGAAACATATATTTTAATATAAATTTCTTGGAGTTTCTTTGTATTGTCCCAATAAGGGGCTGACAAATACAACCCACAGGTCAAATCTGGCTCACTACCTGGTTTTACATATAAAGTTTTATAGGAACACGGCACACCCAATCATTTCCATATTGTCTTTGGCTGCTCTCATACAACCACCACAGGGCTAAGTAATTGCTACAGAGACTATATGGCCCACAAACTTGAAAATATTTACTACGTGGCCTTTACAGAGTTTCCCAACTCCTGGTCCAGATTATTCATACAGAACGCTATTCAGTAACTCTACTAGAACATTTGGCATTAAGAATGAGTTCAATGTAATTACAACATCTCTTAAAGCATGTAAAAAACTAGATGACAAAACAAAGCAAATAAACAGTTCTTTCACTTAAGAATATAGAGGACAGAAATAATTTTGCCTGCTAGCGTTCCTTCTTTAAGGAAACCGTTCTCCCCCCAAGTCCAACCAAGAGATCTTAGCAAATTAGAGGCCCTATTTCATGGTCATAAGAGTGGAAACAACCTAAATAAGGAAAACGCAGTGCCACTTCCCACCATGGAATAAGGCAAGACATGCAGTCCCTCTCTAATGGTTAGTTAAAATTTGAGATATATGGGGAAAAAAAAGTCAGCATCCATGTCGCCACTATAGAGAAGAAAGAAGCTGCTCTACCTTAGGAGAAAATAGAGCTGAAATGCAGAGATGAGACTAGATAGAAAACAGAGTCTTGGTGACATTCTCGGCTCAAGTTCCAGGTATCCTTGAGCCCAAAAGCATCCCTGCCATCCTAAGTTAGGGTTATGTAAATCAGTAACTTCCCTTTTTCCCAAGTAAGTTTTAAAAGGGTTTGTAATTCAAGGATTCTTTTTTTTTTTTTTAAGATTTTTTATTTATTTATTCATGAGAGACAGAGAGAGAGAGAAGCAGAGGGAGAAGCAGGCTCCCAAGGAGCAGGGAGCCCGATGCGGGACTCGATCCCAGGACTCTGGGATCATGACCTGAGCCGAAGGCAGACGCTTAACCATCTGAGCCACCCAGGTGCCCCTGTAATTCAAGGATTCTAACACAACAAGCAACTTCTCTCTTTAGCTCACAGAAGGGTTTATTTTTTTCGTTTTTCATGAAAATAGGGATAGTTTTGCTCATCCCTCATTAAATCCTTCGTAAGTTAACAAATGTTGGTAATACAGAAACTTATTTTTAAAAAATTGAGAAGGGAGGGGTGCCGGGGTGGCTCAGTTTATTATCTGCCTTCGGCTCAGGTCATGATCTCAGCGTCCTGGGATGGAGCCTCCCCACATTGGGTTCCCTGCTCAGCGGGGAGTCTGCTTTTCCCTCTCCCTCTGCACCTCCCCACTTCATGCATGCACTCTCTCAAATAAAATCTTTTTAAAAAATTTGACAAGGGTACAGTACAGTAACATCTCAATCAGTAGTTACTATTTTTCACTTGATTTTTCCTAGTATTAAAGAACTGATTTTTAGGGTGCCTGGGTGGTTCAGTTGGTTAAGCGACTGCCTTCGGCTCAGGTCATGATCCCGGAGTCCCGGGATCGAGTCCCACATCGGGCTCCCACTCAGTGGGGAGTCTGCTTCTCCCTCTAACCCTACCCCCTCTTGGGCTCTCTCTCTCTCTCACTCTCTCTCTCTCTCAAATAAATAAAAAATCTTAAAAAAAAAAAACTGATTTTTAAAAATATAACCTATTTAACATATATGAAAAAAAAAAAAACAACCCATACTTCAGGTACACTTATCCCCCTTATCTCCATCTCCTCAATAATAATCATTGATAATCAGAAAGACAAGCTTAAGACATTATAATATTGTGATTTACCAAAGATTCTAATTTAGTGCTTATTAACCCTAGAAAATGCAATAATCATATGACAAATTTTCACCAATTAAAACAAAAGCAAAAAATAATATCCCTTTATAACTCAGAAAATTAAGTTCTTTGCAATATCTCCTTTACTGAAAGCTGAAGTTTCACACTTTCAAATTAGCTGCCTGTGTAGTTCTTTTTTTTTTTTTTTTTTAAGATTTTATTTATTTATTTGAGAGAGAATGAGAGAGCACATGAGAGGGGGGAGGGTCAGAGGGAGAAGCAGGCTCCTCGCTGAGCAGGGAGCCCAATGCGGGACTCGATCCCGGGACTCCAGGATCATGACCTGAGCCGAAGGCAGTCGCCCAACCAACTGAGCCACCCAGGCGCCCCTTAAGGATATTTTAATAGAAGATATTATCCTACCACTGGAAAATTATTATACTGGATGAAAATTTTATTTGTATATTTTATAAATACAATATCACCTTGAATCAAATTTTCAAACTCCAAAGTTTAAAGTATTTGATATTCAATTTTAAATTACCTATCTGTACTAGAATCTAATTACAAAATAATACTAGAGTTAGATGATGCTGTGAAAGAGCACTTCACATAACCCTGATATTGAAATGCTTTTTGGATTATGTGGTTGTAAGAGGTTCTGTTAAAAAGCACACTGTATCAAGATGCCTTAACTAACAAATCCTAACTATCCTAACATAACCTTAGGATACTCTCTAAAGGAAAAGAGTTTTGCCATGGGTTTTTAATTTTTAACAAAATTTTAACAAGCTCACTTTTGTCTACTGTGAGGGATCTATCTGAAGGCCTACAGTTAATCTTTTGTCATTTTGCAATGCCTTATTTTATATTCCCCATTACTTTGTAGCCTATCAAAGCATCAAGATCATACTTAGATGTTCAATAAACTCTCCTCATAACAAAGCACACATTTTTAAGAAAATTTAAGAAAATTAAAATCAAAATAAGAAAAAAGCTAATAATAAAGTCCTCTGCCCATCCTCTCCTCAATCCCCAATTTTAATTATCTTAGCTACTTAGTTGCCTCCATATCCAGTTTATGTATACTACTTTGCTTAAGAATTACTAACTTCTTACCACAACATTAATACTAACATGTATTGTGTTACTAAGCGCCAGACTCAACTTTATATATATTATCTAACTTAACCTTGACAACAACTTCATGAGGTAGGTGCTATTATACTCCCATTTTAGTCTGGAAAATTAGGACACAGTTCAGTAACTTGCCCAGGGTCACATAGCTAGTAAGTGGCAACACTAGGATTTAAACTCAAGCAGCCACACTTTTAATCTATATCTTCTTAAATCTACCCACTCCACAGTCCATTCTTAATAAATACTTTTGGGATGATGGTCTCAAACTAAATCAAAATAATGAGCAAAATTAAACAAAGAAGTCAAAACTGTTACAAGTGGCATTTCTCACAGCCAAATATTATTTTTTGGTTTACAGGTCAGTAGTTTTCAACTTTGGCTTTTGCCACAATCTATGATGTCACCAATTAGTTGCATTTTCATTTTATATCTATTGATTCAGTGGTTACTAGACTTAAGGTACAGTATTTTTAAATCTAAATTACAACTACATGACCTATAGCATTCTTCCTGAATAAAAAAAGGCATCAGATTCTAAAGACTTCCAGAAAGACATGTTTTAAAGATAAAGAGTATGCCAGTAACCTATCAGAAGAAGAAAAACAATTTTCAAAGGAATTTTCTATCTATTTTCTGAAAGCAAATGATTTATTTATGTGTATACATGTATATCTCTAATTATAGGGCAAAAAATAGTAATGGAAAAAGGCAAAATCATTTTCACTAAAGAAAAACTTCAAAAAAGAGATTTTATAAAATCTGATGGCAAGAGAAGTAGTAATACTTTGGCTTCACGTTTTTTTTGTTTGTTCTGGTTTCGTTTTTTTAAGATTATATTCATTTATTTGACTGAGAGAGACACAGCGAGAGAAGGAACACAAGCAGGGGCAGTGGGAGAGGGAGAAGCAGGCTTCCCGCGGAGCAGTGAGCCCAATGGAGGGCTCGATCCCAGGATGCTGGGATCATGACTTGAGCTGAAGTCAGACGCTTAACAGCTGAGCCACCCAGGTGCCCTTGACTTAACGTTTTAAACAAAGGAAAAACAATGAGACATGAATATGGACAAAATTAATGTGAAGCAAAAAATGTTGCTATTTTTAAAAAGAGAGAAACTAGAGAAAAGGCAGTAACAGAAGTTTTGAAATTGATTAAAAAGGGAAGCAAACAAGAGATGAAAGCCCTAGATAATCTAGGCAATCCAGTTCAAAGCTCTGAGTCAGATCTTGCTGAAACAGAGAGCCCCTATAATAATACTCTGGCAAAAGGAGGTATTGTGGCCTCATTCAATGAAAGAGCTAGGACGGCTTACTGAGGATATACTAGTAGATGAAACGGAAGAGTGGTGATAGCAAGTCAGCTGGATTGTAGACCAACATATGGTCTCTATCTCCCTGCTGAAGTCATTCTTCTAACCATTCGAGGGGACAGAAATCTGACACTGCTTATAGGCTAATCAATTCAGCACTTATTTGGCTTCTGTTAAGTGTTTCACATATGTATATATTCCCAACTAGATGATTAACTTCTGGAGAGCAGAAGCTATCCTATCCTAGCTATTTTATTTTCACCCATATAACCTAGCACAGTACTATGCATATAGTAGATGCTCAAACCTACAATCACAACATTAGAGTTAAAAGAAATCTTAAGAGATCTAGTCTAGCCTCTTTCTTTTTATCTGAGATCAGGACCTGAGCTGAGATTAAGAGTCGGACGCTTAACCAACTGAGCCACTCAGGTACCCCTAGCCTATCTCAAAAGCAAAGAAACTAAGAGTAGTTAAATGTCCAATAGCCTAAAGTCACAGAGGTAGGATTAACATCCCTAATCCCATGATAAGCAGTTCATCTTTTTCCAAATAGCCTCTAATTTCTTCCATTATGATAAAATGAATAATCACCTACTTCATCAGAAAACAAAGTAATAGCACCAGTATTCACTACATGCTAGGACTTTCAGAAGGCCAGATCTGCTTGGCAGCCTATGTGCCTTGGTCTGGGATGACTGCTTTATAAACATTATATAAACATTTATAAACATTATTTTTTTTACTTAATACAATAAATACTCTAAGAGGTATTAACCCAATTTTACAAATGTAAATTGACCATGATAACAGCAAGTGGCAGAACCCAGATTCTGTTTGTCACCAGTGGCTCTTAACCACTATCCTATACCACCTCTCGTTGAATTTAACACAAAAATCCCAAAGTCTCAAGAGTCCAGCACAGTACCTGACCCAAACAAAATAAAGAAATGTTTAAAAGACTGACTAAATGGATGGGTCATTTAATTAATTAAAAAGTAAGGTTCTCTCACAGTAAATACCTCTAAAAAGAAGGTTTCACTGTTCATCTAATTACATAATCCCCTGAGAAAGGGTTTAATAGTGAGCAGTTTGCATACTAACAGAAGATTTAAAGAATGGCTAATTTCCTTATCCTACAAATAATTCAACTGTTCAACAAATATTAAGTGAGAAACTATTTTTGTTTCTCCTCAGTGTTAAATTCGAAGATAAGTAAAATAAAACTTTTTCCTACAAGATTCTATTCCATAAATTAAAACCCACACAAGTCTCTAAACTACTTACCAAAATCAAAATACATGTGGTACATCTCCCTCCTTCTTTGGTAGAGGAAAAAGAAATAACATTAACTGAACACCTACAATGTGCCAGTTCTTAATCCTCAACATACAGTCTCGCTTAATCCCTTACAGCTAACTGAACTGGGCCACATCTCCATTTCTGATGAACAAATTTGGGCTTTAAAAGATTAAGTACTTGTCTCAGGTCCCTTAGCTAATTACTACAAATTACAGAATTGGAACCTAAGTCTGTCTGACCAAAAGTCTATGTTCTCTTCTAAAAGAAGTTAAAAGTATTATTTTATTTGCTCACCAAAGCATAGAATGGGTTTCTTTCCAAGGGACACTGAAAACACTGCTTATTTTAACAACAAAAAAAGAATACATTATCACAATCCTCACAATAGCCTATTAGTCATTATCATTTCATACTATTATTATAAAAGATGAAGCTAGAACTCAGAGAAGTAGCTTGCCCAAGAACATACTGCAAGGAAGCAGAACTTTACCAGATCTGCACCAGGTGTGCATGCAACACTAACCACAGTAATAATGCAGAAAGACCTTAGCTCTTATAATTCTAAGCTTAAGATGCAAAACATCTAAATTAATCAGACCTTGTGTTTGCTAGGTGAAAAAGAATGGTAGGGGCGCCTGCGTTGCTCAGTCGTTGGGGGTCTGTCTTCGGCTCAGGTCATGATCCCATGGTCCTGGGATTGAGCCCTACATCCGGCTCCCTGCTCAGAGGGAAGCCTGCTTCTCCCTTTCCCACTCCCCCTGCTCATGTTCCCTCTCTGGCTGTGTCTCTCTCTGACACAAGAAAGAAAGAAAAAGAACAGTAGATATCACTTGTATCAACTTCCACTTTCAATGATAAGCCTATCTTCTAATAATATTCTTTAAATAGCAACCTGAAGACTGGTCTCTAAATTTCAAGCCTACAGGCCATTTCATTATTACAAGCAATATCTCTCTGGATTTGTTACCAGTTAAAATTATTCCTAAAATACCAAACAATGTATTATTTCACAAAGCAAAGGTTTGTTAAAAGAACAGTATGTTAAAATACATAAAATCAACATTTAAGTATTTGAAACTTTCACAGGAATAGATGAATAGAAATATTCCTTAGCAATATTTTCAATGCATCATCTGAAAACTTTATTTCTTGGCATATTTTTAAGGCCTAAGTGTGAACTAAAAGAAAGGATGCGTCCAATGCCAGTTCTAAAAATGGTACTACCTTGGTCACAAAAATATTTAGTTTTACTGTACAGCTCTGTTTCTCAGGAATCCAGAGGAGCCTTTTCTATTGAGAGTGGCTCAAGCATATTCCTAAGGAACAGTCCCATCTGTTTCTGGTAAATCAAAGTGATGAATAAGAGGGTGGTTGAGTATTAATATATAGCATGTTTAAGTGTGCGTCTTTATTTACATTTTACTAAATAATAAAAACATGCTTTAGCCCAAAATTCAGAAATAAGCAGAATCATTCTACTGCAAAGTAACCAGGTAGAGACTTCCATGTTTGTTCCCCCCACTACAACACAAAGGTTGTCTTCTTCCCTTAGCCTCATAAAAACTACAGGAGTTCTTCAGGAAGCTTTGCCACTGCCTGATCCGCACCTAAGTGTGGATCATTAAAAACTTGAATGTATCACAAATTACTTCCAGTACTGAACTAGCACTAGCTCAGCTATAAACTAAGAGGTAAACAAGTACAGAATGTGACTGATCCTGGAGCGGGGCACTGTTTACTTACATGGGAAGATACTCATGTTGTGATGGGAAACGTGTTGCACTGTCCTCCCCTGGCTCCAAAAAACAAACAAACAAAACAAAAAAAAAAGGTACTTTGACAAGCTAGTGTAATCGGGGGTCTATTCCCCAAAGTTCTGACCTCTCTCTTTAATCGCTTAAAGACAGACGCTCAAATAAGGACACAAGGTGCCCGAGGTGCTGCCTGTGGCATAACCTGGAAGGACACCACTTTATCCAAAAACTGTGTTCTCCCCCCACAGTGATGAGCTAAATGGGAGGAACAGATACTGTCATTCACCCTAGCGAAGCAAAAGAGAAGAAATCAAAACCAGACGCGCTCCCTCCTCGCCCCCGAGAAGCTTGTAGCAGGACTAGGGGCGTAAGTTGCGGTTCCAAACCAGCACCAGGCCCCCGTTGCCTGTGCACCCGCGAGCAGCGTGGCGACAGAGCAGAACCATCAACATCTCCACCTCTGTCCTCTAGGCACAGCCAGGGACCGCGTCCCAGAGCCCGCCCCGACCAGGCCCGCCCCGCTATCTCCACCCCGTTATCCGCTCGCAGCTGCGCTCGGGCCTGGATTTGCCTCCCCGCCCTCCCCAACTTCGGCACGTTCCACTACCCCGACACGGTTAGGCCACAGCCCTCCGCAAGTCGGGGGGGCAGGGGAAAGGTCGGGGCCCGAAGGGCGAGGAATGCGCTCGGTGCGGTCCCTCACCTCTGGATGGAGAAGGGGCACGCAGCCCGCTTCGGTATCGTACTCATCCGGGCCGTCCGCCATCTTGGTATTAAATCCCTCCTCCCGCTGCATGCCGGGAGAAAGCGTTTCACCCTCGCGGGGCTCGGGCGCGGCGGAGGGCACGCGCGAGGGCGAGCTCGAGCCCCGCCGGAGGCGATGCGGCCGCCTCCTCCGCCTCCTTCCCCTCCCCCCGTGCCGCCCCCCTTTGCCCCCACCCCACTCTGAGGGCGGGGGTCCCTGCGCGCGTGCGCGCGAGCCGGGCCGGCCCCGAGCGGGAGCGCGCTCTGCTGCACTGCGCGGGGCCAGACTGGCGGAAGGCTCTGGGCGTGGGCAGCGCGGCCCGGGGGCGGGCCTCGGGCACGAGGCAGATGTGCGCCACTGTCCGCTCGAGGGAGGCGGCCGAGGGACGACTCGGTAACGCGGGAAAGCTGGCCGCCCGGTGGGAGCAAGACGAAGCTGCGGCACCGCGTAGCGGAGAACTGGGGGCCTCGGGCTGCCGAGGCGGCGCACGCCCACGAGCACCTTGTCCGGCTCCGAGACCCCCGGGACTCCTTCGCAGAGACCGGGGCGGAACCTTCACCAGGCTCCAGGTACAAGGCTTTGGACTTTTAGGCTTGAATCCAGACGTGCATCGCTCCTGAAGACTACAGACGCGCCCCCTTTCTCCACACTCAAAAAGATCATCCCGCAATTCATGCCTCCGGGGGGCGCTCGGAAAAACATGGGTGAAGCTTGAGGCTTCCTCCTAGAGAAGCCTTTTTTAAATGACCCAACCTGCCTTCGTTGGTCTTGAATTAACTGAATTAACAGTAACTACATAAAAAATTTACACCCTCAAAGCCCACACACCCCCATCTGCTACATTTTAATGTAACCCAGGAATGCAGAGCGGGAGTCATTTAAACTGAATTCGCTGAAATTCGAACCCGATAAAACGATTAAAGCCATTTTTAAACGGATATTAGGGCTCTATGATGGGGGTGGGGGGAATTCCTTCCTAGAAATGTGCTGATGGAACAATTATAGAAAAGATGTATCTCTGCTTTTAGCTATTAAGAACTGTAAATCTAAACTGCTCAGAGAAAGACTTAGGAGACATCACGAAATATGCCTATTAGAGAGATTCTGATACTAACCTGTTTCCTGTTAAAGCCACATCAGCCAAGACCACCGGGAAGAAGCCTGCCATCTGATAAGGTCAGATTTATGTGTAAATCAGGAGGAAGGGCACTCCAGAGGAAGCGTGGGGACCACGGGAAAAGGGAGGATGAAGTGTCTTTTGTAAGGTTTAGGTTCCCGCCAAAGGGAGTCAGGAGGATCTAGGGAGAGCGAGTACCAGTTCTGGATTGGACGCTGTTTGTGAGGTGGGATTAGGAAAAGCAGGGATTAACTGGGGATTGGATGCTATCATGAGGAGAGGACCGTTCACTAATTGGGTGCACCCAGCAATAAATAAAAATAGCTGAATAGCTAATAATAGCTAGCTATTAGCTATTAAAGAACTAGATATTAGCTAGAGATTAGCTATTAAATAGCTAGAGAGCTAATAAATAGCCTTGGCGTCATTGGTAAGAGAGCAGTATCACTCAGATAGGTGGATACAGCTTTTTACAGCTGCTGCATGGCCGTGGGAAGAACAAGATTCTCTGTTAACTGCAGCTGGTGTATCTGTCTGTCCTCCCAGCACTGCTGCTTTTTCTCCTTTCAGTCTGAGCTGATTTTAATTCTTTGGGTCCTAGCCCAAACGAAAAATTTTGGTTTGACTCTTTCACTCAGCATGCAGAACTAGACAGAATTAGGGTTCTCCCTTTGGCGCTCCAAACTGCTTTTAGATGCATTTTAACATGGACAGAAGTAATTTTCACTTCAACAATTCAATTTTCATCTTGCTCCCCCTTACCCTATGTCATACATTTACTGGAAATAGAAGATGGGAGTAAAGAAAAGAAACAGTTGGGAGATGGGGTAAAGAAGATACTGAATTGTGGGGGAGTGACATAAAGACAAGTATAGATAACAGGAAAGAATGTTTCACCGGTGCCCATATATTAGGAACATTGGGGTGTATGAGTTCTCAAAAAATGGAGATGTTTAGCCTTCCCAGAGATCACTGCCGTATGACGGAAAACAATAGTTATTAAATTAAGAAAGAAAGAAATCAGGAGTAAGAGCAGCCATTCTTGGGAAAATATGTTGAAGTTGAGGCTTGGGTGAGGTTCAATATCGACCGAAATGAACCCTATAGATATAGTCAGAGTCCATCTCGGTAATTGCATAGTTCTTATCTACATGCAGATTTGAGTCAATATATTCAGGCTACTGTGAAGTACAGCCAAGAAAGTAGACATGTCAATGGATAAATTGGCAAAAGAATACCATAGAATTAGGGAGGTATGCAGAATAATTGCTGAAAGAGAATAAAATACAAAGAGAAGATGGACCTTGTTAGAGAAGAATTATGAAATGGATTTAGAAACAGAGAGGAATGGGGAATTATTGTATAGATGTGGCTTCATATGTAATTTCAGAGAGTACTAGAGCTAAAGACATCATTAGAGGTCATCCAGTTCTAGTCAAACTCTAACACTTCACAAATAGGGAAATGATAATTGGGGAATTTAAGAAATCAGCTTAAAGTCATAAAACTAGGTAGCAGCAGAACCATGTCTAGGAGCCTTCTAACTCTTCCCCATCTACTGTTCTTGGTTCTACCCCACATTTTTTCTGTTGCAATTACCCTCAGTGAATTATTATTTGGTCTATTTAATACTTTATTAAATGCTTTTTCTGTGAAATGCTAGAATTAGTAACCACAACAAAGATAATTTTTAAGATACCATACAGATTATTTGACTTAGCTAAATGCTGTTTCTTAGTTATAGTCCTTTGAAATCTAATGAGATCCACTGATTGTAAGATTTTCCTATAAGCCATTTCATAAAGTTCTATATCTCATTAGAATTGTGGACTCTAGAACCAAATAAGATACTACCTACTTAAAACTTGGATGGGGCAAGGTATTGGTATTTTAACACAGAAAAGCAAGGACATATAGCAATACTCTATAATCTTATTTTAAATGAAATGAGAACAATATTTTTGTACTCATCTTCTGTAGGAATCACTGATGTAAATAAAATTAAGCAGGAGAATTAAAGGAAACATGTGGAACTTGACATGTGTGATAGTCAACTGCTAAGCCAACAATTCTCATCTCCTGGTATTCACACTTTTGGGTCGTGCCCTCCCACACTGAATAGGGCTGATATGCATAACCAATAAGATATTGCAGAAAAATTTTGTGTGACTTTGGAAGCTGGATCATCAAAGGCATTGTGGATTCTGTCTCATTTTCTCTTGGATTACCAACTCTCGGGGATCTAGCTGCCATGTCATGAAGACACTCATGCAGCCCCTATGGAGAGGTCCACATGGCAAGGAAGTGGAGCCTCCTGCCAACAGCCAGCATTGACTTGGCAGGCATGTGAATGAGCCACCTTAATAGCAGATCTTCTAGCCCTAGTCAAGCCTTCAGATGATTGCAACACCAGCTGACATTTTTACTATGAGCTCATGAGAGACCCTGATCCAGAACCACCCACCTAAACTGCACCATGATTCCTCAACCACTAAAATTGTGTAAAATATTAAGTGTTTATTTTTCTGAGCTGCTGAATTTTGGGATAACATATTATATTATATTATATTTTATTATTATATTATATATATTTTATTTATTATATAGCAGTAGTAGATAATCAGTATGTAAAGCCTGAAACCCCTGAAATCATTTACAGAGTTATGTGTTTATAAGAATACAGCAGGATCAAAACATCCAATTTGATTTAAAAGAACTGTTCAATTTTTTCCTAAGTTTTAGTCCCTTAAAAGGAATATATAACTGAATTTGGGGGGTTGTTTGTTTTTTGTTTTTTGAGTAGGCCCCATGCCCAATGTGGGGCTTGAACTCTTGACCCTGAGGTCAAGACCTGAGCTTAGATCAAGAGTCAGACTCAACCTATGAACCCACCCAGGCTCCCCTGTTGTTATTTTTGGTGGGGGAGAGGGAAGTGTGGCATGCAAATTCTTCCTTTCCAGGGAATGTTTAAAAACTGAGCTGGTCACATCCCTAAAGAGAATGGAATCAGTTCTAGTAACTTGGGGTCAGCCTTCAAGGACCGTCAATGTGAAAGATAATGGAACTTTGTGTTGAAAAATAATGAGGATTTGAAATAACAATGTAATTTTGAAGGGGGAACAAGGAGAAAGGATTGTCCAGGTAGCAAGAGTATGGAGTGCTAGATCTGAATTTGTCTAAGAAAATATCCTGCTGCCAGAAAATGGGGAGTTGTGGGGAGTGAGTGCACTCATAGAAGACGGGAAGAGTCCCCTGTGAAGGCATGTTGAGTGCCCAGGAGCCTCATGGATCAGAGCCCTTTGCAACAGCCATTCTGTACATGGAAGCAAATTTTTCTTGTTAGGCACCAGGGCTCCACCATTTTACTACTCCTTAGGAATAACAAGGTATGGCCATGCCAGGCAGTGCCACTAAGTTTTATTTTACTCTTTGTCTTTTGACCCTCCACCCTCTGCAATGTTCCTGGGCACCTCTAAGCCCAAAAAGATCATATGAGCACCTGCCAGTGGGTAGATAGGAAGAGTAAGAAAGGCTCAAGTGAACAAGCTTGAGACTAAGACAGTGATCAATGAAAGCCCTTACATGCATATGCACTTTTTTTTTCTGGAGAATCTATAGCTTTCATCAGATTTTCAAGTGGGTATATGATCCAAAAAAGGCTGTTCATATCTAGGAACATTTAAAATGTAAAATCTCCATTGTTTTAGAAGTACTGCTCCCTTTTACATAAATGAAAATTTATATTGGGCATTTTTACTATATTATTATATTATTTACATGATATTAACTTACATGAGTGATTTGTAAATGACAGTCTCCTTGAGGACAAGAATACCAATCATATACGTAATACTTAGCATATTGCTTTCTCAAAGTAGTTATTCCATAATTATGTTACATGAATAGATAATAAATGAAGAAAAAAAAGAAAGCATATATGAGCCTTGGTAGGAATAAAATTCCACATAATCTATTTCTCATAGTAGGGAAAAGATGCATTTATACCAACTTTTTTTAGGATTCAGGTGTAGTATGTTTTGGTTTAAAATAGAAAATGAACCAGAGTGTGCTGGTTAATCTGCATTACCCCTTCTCCCTACTACACCCCCCCCATCCCAATCCATTATTTGCTCTTTTCTGCCTTATGCTCTAGCAAATTGATCACCAAGGACTGCATGTCCTGCGCTATCTGGCCAAGTTGGCTGCTGTTTGGGTTTGGCTGATGGGAGGCACTGGTGTAAGAAATAGCTCAGAGTATTTCTTCCTACCGCCTCCCCTGCTTTGACAAACCATCTCTGTCAGCAGTTTCATCCCTCTGAGACTACAGTGCCTACCTGGTGGTCCCTCTTCTACAGTTCCAGCTGGCAGCTCTTCTTGCTCCCTTCACCCTGCCCATATCACTGTATGTAGTACTTTCACTAACACTTCTTCCTTTGGGTCATGTGGAGGCAATTCTATTTCCTGGAAGGGCTCTGACTGATGATACACATTCTAGGTACCAGTCATTGTTCTAAATCCTTCATGCACATGATCCCATTTAATGCTCATATGAAGCCTAAGAAGTAAGTACTGTAAATATCTCCCTTTTACAGGTAAATTGACCCTTTACAGTGAATTAATATGATGGCTACATGGGATTCTGTAGGATATCTATATATTAGGTAGTTTGCAAACAATTAATGATGCGTCGTCGGGCCCTGAAATCAAATATGTAGACAAAAGGTAATAAGCTATTAGGTTGATATATGCTAGTTAATTATGTTATCATGACTGGATAGAAAGATACACCTCTGTTGCCATAAAATTACCTCTTTGATCCAATGTCAGATACACTATTCATTAGTTTTTCTCTGACAATTCAACAATCCCAGAAAACTTTTTGTCATTGACTATCTACATAGTACTTAAAATTAGTCACAACTTTAAGAGGAAATGAAGTTAATTCTTATTAAAAATACATCTTTTATGTTGCTACCATTAGGGAATGAAAGCAGTTGAGAGAAGCTTTGTGTCATAGCCCTCTGTTTGAATCAGGGGAAATATAGAAAAGTCAAAACATGTTTTCGGTGATCTTCCACATCTTTCCCACATCTCTGCCCACCCTCTGCTTGCACCCTGTATGCTGCCATATTGTTAATGTCATTTAAGTTCTTCAGAATGACTGCTGGACTACAGATCAAACCCATGCCAGGAACAAATTAGGTATTCTTCACGCTTTGTCTTAAAAAAAGAATAGGGCTTTGGTTGTTGCCATGCATGAAGGAAATGGCCACAACTATGACATCCACTCTCTTGTCACCCAGATTCTAGAACAGGATACTCATGTTTCAGACATGTTTAACTTAGTAATGGAAAAGGCGACAGTTGTGCTAATAGGGCCTTGACTCACTATGCTGGACCCCTGTCAAGGCTCCTGTTTAAGAGAACATTAAAAGACGTAAACTTTTATAGCAGGACTTCATTAGGATAGTATGAATGTATGGTAGCTATTGTAGAAGTAGGCTGTGACCAGGCCACACCCATAATGTCCCCCAGCATTGCTGTCCCTGACCTCTTCCCCAGGCTTCTGGCCCATCATTGGAGAGAGATATCCTGAATGATTTTTGCCTCCTATGGCTAGAAGAACCAGGGACCAGAGGCTTTTCTCTCATTATCTTATTTATACCTAAGAATCAAACAGAGTTGGAAATCTGACTACAGTTGGCTCAACAGCTTTATCTCATTTAGGAAACAGTTTAGTAAATCAAATATTCTTCTATCCAGATTTTCCAGGCTAGTCAGACCACCTGGGTTTGAATCCCAATTCTACCATCTTAATTCTGTGACCTGAGAAAAGTTACATACAGTGTCTGGCTATACCATGTGTGCATGGTAGCCATGTCATTTCTTTTCATCTTGCTCAGGATTGGATAGTCTGATAGACATTCTCTTTTCTGTAATATGGTGTGAATGATGTTTTTACTTCCTTGCCTTCATGTCTGAGTCCAGTTTGGCTTCCACTCAGTTTCTGTTAGCAGAGTATTTCATCTTCTGTTTACTTTTCCGTACCTCAAGGAAATGGTAGGAAGGAGAGATAAGCTCTGAAAGATAAAATTTGCGTTAGAAAACTCAGGCCATACTTTCTTTGCTGAGTGTTTGTCCTAGCTGAGAATTATATCTTAATCCCATTAAAAAAAAAAAATCTTCAGACATCAGATAGTCTCCCCATTTTAGTGAGTAGCCCTTTTTTAGGGTCAGACCCATAGTTCACTTTCCCCATATCACCAGCCTTTCTTTCAGCTATTTCTAGTAATGTACAGTGAGAAAATGAGAAATATAAGGAGATCCATTAGGTTTATTACTCTACAAATTTGGGGATATCCATGCTAATCTCATAATTTGGTACTTGTTTCAGAATGTTACATTTCTTTGTGTATCTGGAAGTTTTTTTGTTTTTCTTGTTTTAACTTTAGGGTATGCCCCTTTCATTTTTTGGTTGTTGAACTGGTGAATTTTCTAGATCTTTTTTGGGGGGAGGGGGGCAGGTATTAAAGAGAAAAAGTCTGTTGTGCACTTTTAGTTGGCCACCTGGACTTTTGAAAAATCCCCAGCCCATGAGAGTTTTCCTCCATACCCAGTCAACTTTTGATATGCTGATATAATCAGATGCTCTAGAGAATATTCCCCTATCACTGAACCTGGAGAGTCCCCTTAACTCCACCACCCCTCATTGCTGAGGTTGGGTTCTAACTAGTTACCTCCTTGATTGCATGGTTTTTCCTACTTTCATTCTCTGAGATTACTCTCAAATTCAGCTTTTGGGATACTTGCTGTTAAACTAGTCCATCAAAAGAAGGCACTGGAAACCACAGATTTCCAAGCATACATACACATAATTTTGCATAAATATCAAAGGGTTCAAGACTCCCTGAGCAAGGACCCCCTGCACCCAGCTCCCAGCTCATCAGGGAGTCTGCCTTGCCCTCTCCCTCTGCCCCTTCCCCCTACTCGTGCTCTCTCACTCTATCTCAAATAAATAAAATCTTAAAAAAAAAAAGAAAAGAAAGAAAGAAACTGAACACTGGTTCTGGCTTTACAGCTAATTAACTGGATGATTTTTGTCACTTTAATTTCTCAGCCTCAGTTTTGTCATCTGTAAAATGAAGGGGCTTGGAATAGGTGCTCTCTACACTCTCTTTCATCTTTATGATTCTAATGATAATACCATGCTACACACAGATGATAATTTCCTTTTAAACTGTCACAATGAAAAGTCCACAGTGTGTGTAATTAACCTCTGTTCTGTTTGTAAGTTTTTACTATCAGAAATTTCTTCCTGATTGCTATCCTAAATCCCTCATGCTATAGGTCTTCTTTTTATTTTTATCTTCTCGGTATTCTTAATATTCTCTTTTATCTTCCTTACCCAAATCATTCCCAGACAGGTAAGTCTCACTAGTGAAACTTAAGGAAGGACTTCCATTACTAAGTACCCTTTTTCCCACTTTTAAATCATTAACACACATGGTAATTGAGACAAGACACAGTTGTAACACCAAAAGGCAATCCATTAGATATTCTGTCTCTCAGAAAGATAAACTGTTGTAGTTGCAGTATCTGTTATTCTCTGCTCTTCCCTTCTAGATTATACTTTTCTAAGCTTCACTCAGAGAGAAGGTGGCATAGATAAAGATACCACATTAAGAGAATAAAATAGAAGTGAAATAATTTATCTGAATCTACGGCCTTACTACATTTTACGCATCAGCATCAAGTTGCTACATCTCCAGAATCCTGCAGAATCCTATTCACAATACTTGCTTATCTAGACATTAACAATTTTCTATTTTGTAACCAGCTTTTCAATTTGAAAAGTAGTAATTGCCCATCCTTTAAAACATTTAAATAAGGTAATACCTACAATTGAAATTAAGTCTCTTTTTCCTCCCCATTCATCCCAATAACACTTCCGAGAGTTAATCATAATTAATCATAGTCTTCCCCAAATTTTAATGTATATACCTATATATGCTTAAGATGACATCCTGGGGCGCCTGGGTGACTCAGTCGTTAAGCGTCTGCCTTCGGCTCAGGTCATGATCCCAGGGTCCTGGGATCGAGCCCCGCATCAGGCTCGCTGCTCAGCAGGAAGCCTGCTTCTCCCTCTCCCACTTCCCCTGCTTGTGTTCCCTCTCTTGCTGTGTCTCTCTCTGTCAAATAAATAAAATAATAATAATAAAAAAAGATGACATCCTAACTGTGCAAACTGTTCCATACCTTGCTTTTTTCCACTTAAGAATTTGACTTGGATATCCTTCCACTGCAGCATTTATAGTTCTAATGGCTTAAGTAGTATTCGCCTGGGTCCTTTAGTATCAGAATATTTTTGGCTTTTAGTCAAGTAACAGAAAACCTGACTAAAAGTGGCTTATATGATAAGGACCTTTATTGTTTCTTACAACAAGAAGTCTAGAGTCAAGTTAATTCAACACGAGTAATTTCATGAAGATTCAAGTATTTTCCAAGTTAATTCCACAGCTCATTAATATCATTAAGATTCAGATTCTTTCTACTCTGCTGTTCTCAGTAAAAAGGCAAGAAGCCTCATGGTCGCAACATGGTTACAGCAGCTGTAGGCATTACTCATCACATAGCAGTATCTACAGGCAATAAAAGTACTGTTCCTTCTCATGGGCCTCTTTTTTAAATCAAGGAAAGCTTGTAGCATACCATCCCTCAAGTTGCATTGGTCAAGATGCAACTACCTGTCCATGCTAAAGCCAAACTTTGGCAAAGGAAATTAGACCACCCTGGTTAACTTATAGAAAGGGTTGACAAGCTGTGGCTTATGAGCAACTCTGACTCATTGCCTGTTTTTGTATAGGCCACAGACTATGGGTTTTACATTCTTAAATAGTTGCAAAAAATCAAAAGAAAAATACTACTTTGTGAAACAGAAAAATTAAGTGACTTCCGGGGAAGATGGCAGAGTAGGAAGGTCCTAGGCTCACCTCGTCCCATGGATACAGCTAGATAATATCCACATCAGTATAAATAACCCAGAAAATGATCTGAAGACTGGCAGAAGACTCTCCAAGCTAAATGTAAAGAAGAGGCCACATCAAAGAGGATAGGAAGAGCAGAGACACAATCAGGAGTCAAACAGACTCACAGGACTATCCACAGGAGGGAAGGATGCTGCAGGCATGGAGAGGGGTGAGGAGCAGACCTCACCCCAGCCATGGGGGGACCTGCACTGGGAAGATGAATTCCCATAACATTTGGCTTTAAAAACTTGAGGGGCCTAACCTTGCAAGTTCTTGCAATTAGTGGGGCTTTACACCTGGAACTTTAAGACCCGAGAGAGCGGAGAGGGTTATAGAAAACTGAGTCCCTGCCCTTAAAAAGACAACACAATAAATAGCCCCATGAAGATATAGCATAGAAGCAACAGTTTGAAAAATGCCTGGGATATATGGGAGGAAGATATATTTACTAATCTCAGAGCCTGTGCTGGAGGGGCAGGGATCTTTGGGAGACCTCACCAAGAACAAAAGAGCCGGAGGGCCCCATTTCCCTCCCCTGCTCCCCAGCCTAGATACACTGATACCCGAGGGAAATAGCACAGCCCAAACACTCTCCACCTAGCTTCCTAACAGCATGCCCTGCCCCCATACTCTTATGCAGGCCTGCCCCCTCCAGTCTGGCCTCAGCCATTTTCCTGAACTACTGAGGTCCCCTCCTGCACTGGACTAGCACACCCCTCCCCCAAGTTCTCCTGCAGACCCACCCCCTTCAATACACAAGGCAGGTGTCCATCCAAAGCAGCAGCACAAAGATGGCAGTGTGCAAACAGTCATGACGGGCTAGCACCACCCCAAAGTGGTTCTGTACCAGGGAGATGGAAGAAAACCACACACACTAGTTCAACTGGGGCCCTAGCAGTGGACAGGGGGCAGACATCTGGTCTGATTGCAGCTCCAACCACCAACAAAAGCTTCTCGGGGACAACACAGGGAGAGCACCCTCCAGTTTGGTGCTACCATAGCTCTGGAAATACTGGGTCTGACTCAACTTAAGCCTAAGGTGGCCCCAGACTGGACCACTAACACTACAGGGACCACTAACACTAACCCTGCCCACAACTATCAAAAAAAGCCATTGCAGATGACTGGACTAAAGGCAAACATGGCTCAGCCACAACAATAGAGTGCACACAACACACACAGGAGACACCCCTGAAGTGCCAGTTTCTGGTGCCCAGAGGATGTTGCTCTTCAAGGCACTATAGGGCCTCTTCTTCATAAGACCACTACTTTCAAAAACAGGAGATATAGCTG